>NC_091989.1:17258465-18505451 GCF_044704955.1 Pristiophorus japonicus | reverse complement strand
CGTAACCTTGCGGATCAGCACCTCGCCCTTGAAATTCGGGTCTTTTGCGCCTCCCATTTGCATCCCCAGGGGACGCTCACGGGGCACAAACGACTTTGCGACTGTGCGCAGTGCTGCTAACGACTCCCGCTAAATTTACCGGGAGTTTAGCAATGGCGGTAATCCGTACTGTCCTGCTCCACTGTGCTGGCGATGCTGACGTCATCACTGTGCACAGCGCCCCGGACCTTAAATTGGGCATCACCCCCTGAAACTGCGATGACAGCTTCAGGGGACAGCCGCTCGCGGGGCAAAGCTTAAAGGGGAGGTGGGCTGTTTTTTTTATTCAATAACCCAATTTTTTTTTCTTGTGCCCTGTTGGCACTTTGAACATGGGGTCCGTGCTGCGATCCATCAACCCGGCACTCTGCTTGAGTGCCAGGCTGTTGGCATGACACCCCCATCCCCAGTGGTCCAGGTAGGACCCTTTTTTTTGCTGTAGAGTATGCTGCTTTGACCCTTCCCTTTTAATTAAGGGAAGAGCCCCTCCAACGCAGCAACGGCATGCAGCACAGTGTGGAGCGCTGCGCCCCGCTCCTGATGCGTCCGCCCCGCTAGTACCCCAGAAAGGGAGTGAAGTGCTTCCTTTAGCATTCCACTTCCTTTTGGGGGCTTCAACCCCAATTTCTCATGAGATGCGAGACTTCTGCACTTGTTGCAAAGTTTCGCGCCTCGCGAGTGTTACGGGCAGTACCCAATTTTTCCTGGCTCATCTTTCCATTCGGCACTTTACAGCCTTCTGGACTGAACATCGAGTTCAACAATTTCAAACCATAACTTCTTGCCCATATTTTTTCAAATGGCAGCTGCTGATGATTCTGCTGTTCCCATTTACACCTTTTCTCGACCCTTTTGTTTATTTACATGTTCCATTGCTATCTTCTTTTTCTTTGTGCAATCATATCTTTTGTCATTTAATCTCTCCTGCCTTCCACTATCACAGACCTTCCCTTTTGTTCTTTTCTCCCCTCCCCCTTTTCCTTGTCCCTATACTTGCTTAAAATCTGTTACATCTCTAACTTCAGCCAGTTCTGACGAAAGGTCATCGACTTGAAAGGTTTGGAAATGTGTCCTTCATGTGGTGCCACAAACATTCTGCGTAGCGTTTCAAAATGCACGGCTTTGATCTAAACATTTGAAAATAAAACTCCCAGAAGATTGGCAAAAGTGTCTCACTTGACAGCCTCTGAGACCTCTTTTCAGCCTTTTTCTAGACACGTGCAGTGTGTGCATTGTTTCTCCACCCCCTGCCTTTTTCAGCACTGTACAATGCTCCTGTTTATCAGAATTGATAAATGATTAATATCTGAATGTATCTCGGGCACAGTCTGTCTGTGAGGTAAGAAAAAACAAACACAGTAAATGATAAAAGCCATAAGCCATTATAATATTTTGCTCAGGGACAGCTTAAGTATCTGTAGTACCAGTGATGCCTTATGTATTGTTTAACAGAAGCTGTGCTGTTCGGCAGTAAAGATAATGTGAAGTTGTGCATGTTTGTTGCTGAAGAGTCGTACTACTTAAAATACAACGGTAGAATTGTCAAGCAGGCAACAAGGATAGTTTGTGCTCTGCAGAAAAACAGGGTTTGCTTTCCATACTTCCACTATGATACTCGTAGCAATGAATCCACAGTAAGAAAAGCTTGCATTTGGAGCACTTTGTTACATCTCAAAGCTCTTCACATGTGATGGTCAGTGGCACCTTCAACCTTCGTTGGGTGTGTTCAAAAACGAAAGCACTGCAGTTGGCCATTCATAACTTGCTTTTTACCGGTGACTGAGTGAGTGCTACTCACCCACACTCAAGGATATTCAGCTGCTGGAATTAAGAAAGACTGAAGTGATGGACAAGCCCATACCTGGTCATCCAGTCACACCCCACTGTGCTTACGATCAATAATGTAGCACTTAAGGTTACAGACAAATGTTGCTACCTTGACAGTATTTTCTTGCAGAACTCCACACTGGAAGAACCCCTTGCTTTTCAAATCGTGCAATAGGATCATAACTTCCCACCTGAACCACTGGAATGCAGTCTACTCCTGATACTTCAAAGTTTTTCTTGCATGAAAAAAATAAATAAATTATTCATTAATTTGAATTAAGACGCATAAATAACATGGGTAAATTGGAATTGAGTGCTTGATTAGAATTGTCAGATCGTTTCAATTAATTGACTTTGAATAACGAGTAGAGGGAGGTAGATGGAGCCTCGGTTTAATGTTGCATCTCAAGAAGGACGCCTCTAGTAATGCACCACTCGCTTGGCATTGCATGGAAGTTTCAGCCCAGAATGTATGCTCAAGTACTGCTGTGGGGCTTGAACCTTGATAATGCAGATGTGAGAGTACTATCAATTTAGCCAAACAAACACAGTAGAGGCGATGGATAGAAACAAGATAGATAGATAGGTTAGAATTTCCACATTCATTGCCAGCACTTAGTTGACTAACACAGAAAATGCAAATCCTATTACATGTTTAGTGCTGAACATTGAATCTCATTTTCTTTACAGATATTATAAAATAACACAGATATCTGAAATATTTAATTATCTTCTGATCTCCTGTACTGAATTTAATCAAATAGAATTAAGAACAAGCACAGAATATTTTTGGATTTGTTGAATAAGCCCTAAAATTTTCTTTTGCATGTGGAAAATTTGCATTCTCATTTGCAAGGCTTAAGGCTGCATCAACATCAGCCTCTGGTGAGAGCTCGGTGAGTAAATGCTGCGTGGTGTGGCCGTTAGTCATGCAGACCAGACAAGTGGCGGATTCAATACCTCTTCTGCTGAGTTAGCTTATTTCAGGCAAAGCAGTGGGGGGGGATGCTGTATTTGGTTTTGGCATCCATGGCTGATTATCGCTTCTCGGCCTTTTGGCTAAGATCAAGTGTAGTATCTGTTTTTATCAGTTTGATATCCCCTATGGGGACATGATATTGAATTGATTTTTGGACAGGGAGCTGGATCAGGGGCATGCCCCGTCCACTCCATGCACCGACCTGGTATTGCAATATTTCCAGGAACGGTGCAACTTCGCCTCTCGGCCTTTTGGCCTAAGATCAAACACATTGGCGCAAAGTGATCTTTGGCGTTAGAGTTGATCTGGAACGAAATTGGATAAAAATAAATAAATAAATAAATAAATAATCCATGGCTGATTATAGGAAAAATCATCCAAAATTCCTACTCCCAAGTGATGGCCAGCAACATCTGTGTGGATGTTAGGTGAAATGATGACAGGATTGCCCTTGGTTATGATGGAGCATATGATTTGACTTGCATATCAATACTGTCTAGTACGAAACATGAAAACTTGGTTGAGATACTAAAAGAGCTGCTGCTGTCTAAAATTATACCCTATACCAAGTCACAGCCTTCAGAAGACATTGTAAAGGAAGAACTAGAAAGAACAAAATACATTGACTAATTGCACGAGCCTTTGTAGCATAAATCATTGACTGTCAGGCTTCAAATATCTATTAATTAATGGCTGTCATATCGCAAAGTATCTGCACCGCAACAAGCACAGGATGAGCTTCCACGTATGCACCAGTGATACCATCTCTCCACTCCCTCCACTGACACATTGTGGGCCCAAGTTTCGGGTGGAGTTGCTCCAATTTTCTTGGAGCAACTAGTTTAGTTTGGAGTATCTTAGAAATCGCAATTCTCGGCACTTAGTTTGCTCCAGTTCTAGTGAGTTAGTTTAGGTTCATTTTAGTTCAGGTATTTTTTTTCTAAAGGGGGTGTGTCCAGGTCTGTTTTGCAAGTTTCGGCAGCAAAAACTTACTTCAAACTAACTTAGAATGGAGCAAGTGTCCACTTTTGTAAGTTCTGAAAAACCTTACCTCGAGTTAAGTTTCGTGCAGGCACAGCCAGAGACGGCGGGTGGGAAGCATTAAACACAAAGGACACATCAGCGTCACAACAGGGTGGGGGGGATGAAGGAAATTAGAGGATATTCCATTAACACCTGAATAACATTAAAGAAGCAAAATACATTTAAAGCACTAAGCACTAAACAAAGCAGTACATTTAAAGCACCAAGCACCAAACTAAACACAAAAAGTAATAAGCAATTAATTAATTAAAAATAGAAGGAACCCTGCACCAAAAGCACCAAGACCAAAGTAATAAGCAATCAATCAATAACAAATAGAAGCCCTACCTTTATGTGAAGGGAAGGTTATCTCTGTCAGTGTCTCTCTCTCTCTCTGTATCTGACAGTGAGGGGTGGGGGGAGGGGTGTTTGTGTGTGTGTTGGGGGGAGGGGGGAGGTGTGTGGTGTGGGGGTGCCGGGGGCTGTGGGAGAGTGTGTGTGTGTGGGGTGGGGTGTGTGTGTGTGTGTGTGTGAGGAGGGGGAAGGCTGGAAGGAGGCACCCCTGCTCTCCGGCCCTTTGATCATTTCGAGTGCCCCCCAGCCCACGCTCGCCCTCCATCCCTTGCCACGCTCGCCCTCCATCCCTTGCCACGCTCGCCCTCCATCCCTTGCCACGCTCGCCCTCCAGCCCTTGCCACGCTCGCCCTCCAGCCCTTGCCACGCTCGCCCTCCAGCCCTTGCCACGCTCGCCCTCCAGCCCTTGCCACGCTCGCCCTCCAGCCCTTGCCACGCTCGCCCTCCAGCCCTTGCCACGCTCGCCCTCCAGCCCTTGCCACGCTCGCCCTCCAGCCCTTGCCACGCTCGCCCTCCAGCCCTTGCCACGCTCGCCCTCCAGCCCTTGCCACGCTCGCCCTCCAGCCCTTGCCACGCTCGCCCTCCAGCCCTTGCCACGCTCCTCCCCCACCGATCACCTCCTCAGTGCCCCCCCTCCCACGCTCCTCTATCCCTCCCCGGTACCCACACCGTTCAAACACAGACTGGGGGAAAAACGCTCTGCTGAGCCATTGCGCAGGCGCACATGCTCCAACGCTCCAACGCGCCTGCGCAACGCTGCCGGCACTGACAAGAAGGCTGATCCTTAGCCCCGCCCCCCTGCAGACTGCGATCAGCTTGCTCTGCCCCAGGGAGACTACACTGCGCCACACCACGCTCCAGGAGGACCGGAGAATTGCTGAAGAAGATTCCGGTGCACCTTCGAGCCCGGGCAGGTCACGTAAATCTCGGAGGTGCGCCGTTTTTGCCACTTGGGCCGATGGTGTGTGGCTGTACTTACCTGACTGCCTATCCTACATCTAGTCCTGGATGAGCTGAAATTTCTTATTGTTCAGCATCAGCAAGATAAAAGTTATTTTTTGTTCCTCGTCAGCACCTGTATGCTTCTGGCTGTGCCTCGTTTTAGCTTTCTGACTGCCCACTCAAGCGAAACTTGGAGCCTTGGCATTCTGATTAATTCTGAGCTGTGTTTTAAGATCCACTTATAGCCCATTACCAAAACCACTGCCTGCCTCCTCTAGCATATTACCCACCAACCCCCTACTTCACCGACACTGCTGCTAAAACCCTTCTCCATTCCTTCGGCATATTCTCCTTGCTGGTCTCCCTACTTCCACCAGTAACAAACTTCAGCTAATTTAGAATTATCCAAGCCCTCTACTGCACGCCCATCACCCCATTGCACCCCCACCAAACTCCACAGTTCCACGTGCAGGAGTAAATTAATCTTGCTCTCTGTTCATCGCCTTACTCCACCCTGCCTGGAAAATCGTCTTCAGCACTGTGTCACTGTCCACATCCCTCTGCTCCAGTGTCTCTGGATTACTCCTCCTTCCCACTCATTAGACTCCATTATCCGATATTGATGTTTTAGCTCTTATATCCATGCGCTCTGAAATTTCCTTTCAAAACAGCTTCTACTTGTTGGTGTTCTCTGTGCCTGTCAAAATCCTCCTTTAAAGGATATTTCCTCAACTATGCCTGTCAGTGCCTCCTCTCTTCCCCCTTCATTTCTTGCTAATGATCCATCTCTGCCCCTGTGAAGTGTTCTGAGGTGTTCATGATCATGAGAGGTGATATAGATCTAATTTGTTATTGATGTATATGGATGTCAATAGGTGACTCTACTCTATTTTAGTCACAATATTGATACTTTTGGAATATTTTCAAATTCCTTTGCAATAATCCCAAGATTATTTTGGACCTGAAGATTTTCACGAGAAGAGACAAATTGGCGAAGTATATTTCGGTCCAGTAGGTGACAAGAGCCTGTGGCTTTCATTGGCTTTATAACCTATGATTTATGTGAAATAATCTATCAGTTTTAGACCATGAGGTACACTATCCTTCAGTTCATCATTGATAAGCAAGATGTCCTTTCCATAAAGATGCATTTTATATTGTAATCCATCAGCAGCCACTCATCAGAACATTGGATGATAGCTTGTGCAAAATGGTTCAATTGCTAACGGAAGAGCAGGAGAGATACATATCAGCCATATCTAATATCCCAGTCCAGCCTCAAGTAAGTTCAATACAAAACCAGTTCGAGGGAAGGTCCCATTTTGTACTTCAAACTAGAAAGATCAGTGTTGAAAACTAAACTGTAATAACGTCTGCAGTCACCCCACTATATTCTGGCAAAAGCATTTGGGCGTTTTTGACGAGCAGGGCAACTGCAATTTCAGATTAGTGTCATGTTAATTACAAACAGAATGTTACCAAGAAAATGGTGTTTTTAATGAGCAAGACTCCCCCAATAGCCCAGATGGTAGAGGGCCTGACAGGTGCAGCACTATGCTGAGGTGTTCCCAAGTTTTGTGTTTTTGTGGGCCATGTAGGTGCATATTGTGGAATCTCCCCCTACTGGGGGACTCGAGCACATATTCCAGGCAGACACTTGAGTGCAGTGCTGAGGGAGCGCTGGATTGTGGGATTCCAGTCTTTTGGATGTGACATTAAACCAAAGCCCTGTCTATCTGTCCAGGTGAGCATTAAAGATTCAGTGATGCTGTTCAAAATAGAACAGGAAGTTCTCCCAGTGACCAGGCCAACATTTATCTCTCAATCAAGACCACCAAAACAGATTAACTGGTCGCTTAACTCATTTGTGAGAGAACACTTGCTGCATGTAAATGGGCTGCTTACGTAACAACAGTGAATACATTTCAAATGTGTTTCATTTGCTGTGGAGAGCTTTGAGATGCCGAGAGGATGTAAAAGACGCTATATAAATGTAAGTTATTTTTTCAGGCATCGCATATAAAGTCTAATTGCATATTCCCACTAATTTGCATTGATCTCAAGCTGCTGACACGAGCGAGTCTCGGTGTTTTGACTTGGGATTTATCCACCAATAACCCAACCACACGAAAAGAAGCCATTTTCAAGCCTGCAGGCTCACAGGATGCCCATAGGACAAACCAGCAAATAATAAATATCAGCAAAATGGGATTGGGGTGGTCTCCATACAACAGTTCATGCCATGAAGTAAATCACTGTTCAAAACCTAATTGCATTAATTTATAATATGGGCACCATCGTACATTTCAGATTAGTGAGGGCCAGAATAGCCTTCGTTTGACTTCACCTATACACAGTCATATGAGATTGAGGGGGTGAAATTGCCCCTTTTTATAGCCCTGTTAGCACCTTTTGGGGCTGCTACGATGGTCTTTGCCCAGGGGAGAGGGGCGCTACTGCCTCCGGGGAAATTGCCCCGGAGGTTTGGGAGGGCCTGTCTTGGCAGCGCTGCGCCCCGTGCCGCCACGCAACCGCCGATGATGACATCGCCATGTGCGGCGATCCCGCGCTGACCTCTTAATGCCTCGCGGGGAAAATTGTCCCATGGTCCATGAAACTGGCGGATGTTCGCTCTTGGGGCGCTGTTTAAAGGGGAGGCCTGCAACGCCCCAGGCTGCCATCTTTTATCGCGGCCGACTCTCCGGTCAGCTCAAACATGACGGCCTGAGCATGGACCGGGCCGCCATCGTGCAGCCTGGCATTCCATCTTGGGTACTGGACTGCTGGCCCGGTCTCGCACTGCCCTGCTCTCCGCTTCCTTTGAGAGACGGTATGCCCAATTCTGCATTGGGGGCAGGTGTTCCGGGCCGGGCAATAAAAGCCCCGGCCCAGGAAGGTTACCGCCCCCGATCGAGTTGCGGGGAAATTTTGCCCACAAAGTCCTCTGTTTAATTCCCATTGAAAACATTTTTTTGCATCAATTATGTTATTATTTTTTACCATTGTTTTATCAGAATTGGTCGTTCCACATTGAGGGCGGAAAGTCCTGTAGCCATAACATGGCTGAAATCGGGTCAGATTTTTATTTAGCGGGCTGAATTTATGGCTTGGCTCAATGTTGGCGGTTGCTTCTAATTTTTTTTTAAACCTCTTCAAAGATATGTTCTATCTCCAAAAGATCAAGAATTATACTGTTTATAATTTGATTAATTTTAAACACACAAAAAAAAATCTCGTTGATTGGCTCTTTGCAGCATGTTTCTGTTGCTGGGATTGGCTGACAAGGCCACTTTCTTCGTCCTGGTTGTAATTTACGTAAATTATAAAGAGGATCCAAAAACTTCCTAATCATTCATTGTAGGTGAACATCCTGACTGATGCTACTGTGTGTAGAAAGATTCATTAACGTGCTATGCTTCAAATCTTGGGACTCTGTTTTCATCTTCAGTGCAGATTACAGCATGAAGCCAGCTCAATCTTTTTCAGTTGCCAAACCAACAGATATCCTGACCTGTCTCTGTATTCATAAAAGCAAGCTTTTGTCCTATGCAATGCAAATTTAGCGCAGCGCCATCAAAGAGTTCAGTTTGTAATTCAAATCGATTAATTTTTATAGAATTTGTTGATGACTAGCTGCACACTGCTACAGAAGAACCTTTTTAAAGTCTGATGCAGAACATTGAAAGCCTCTTCCATTATAATTGTGAGATCCCGTCGACCGAGCTTGATTTTTTTTCCCCCCTCTGGACTAAATTGTTGATGATTTTATTGGTACTGTTTAAAAATTTCAATCAACTTAAGTGTGTACATGGCTTTATCTTGGGTCGGGAGGAGGGCGGGAGGCAGTGGATATGCAAGAACACGCAATTGGAAATCCGAAAAGAAGGCCTAGCCATATTCATTCTAAGCTATTACCACATAGAATGCAATTCTGATCACGAGCTTGTTGAACAATCATGTATATCCTTAGGGGGAATATGAAGACAATGATGAGATACAGGCTGAAATTTGTAAGTGTAGAATAAACTGCCATGTGCTTTTAAATTGGACACATCTCAAAGTATAATAAAACAGGGCAAGGCAATTCCCAGCTTCCCAGATTCTGCACTGGCATCCATGTTTTGTTTCATGTTCTCAAAAGCCACAGGCAGGTCAGGAACAGTAGCACTGCACTTTCTCAAAACAACAACAGCTTGTATTTATGTAGCTCCTTTAACATAGAAAAACATCCCAATGCGCTTCACAGGAACATTCTAAAACAAAGTTTGACACAGACGCACATGAAGATATTCGGGCAGATGAGGAAGGTTTTAAGGAGCATCTTAAAGGAGGAAAGAGAGGTTTCGGGAGGGAATCCCAGAGCTTAGGCCCTGGGCAGCTGAAGGCCTGGCCACGAATAATTGAGTGATTAAATTCGGGGATGCTTAAGATGCCAGAATTAGAGGAGCGCAGATATCTCGGAGGGTTGTCGGCAATGTTCCTCTAATTTTTTTAATACTGACCGGGCCACGAACTCCTTTGAGCGTGCCCTTTTTGTCCTGGAGCAAATGTTATAACAAGAACATTACAACAGCGACAGCAACCACTTAAAAGCATATATACAGTACTACCACATTGCCACCACACTATCTCAAATCATGAGACAATCAGACCAGGTTCTATACAAGTTTAACATAGCTTCTCTGCTTTTGAATTATTTTCCTCCAGAAATGAACCCGAGTGCTTTATTTGCACTTTTATGGCTTTTTTAACCTGCGTTGCTACTTTTAATGATTTGTGAATCTATACCCCTAGATTCCTTTGCACCTCCATTTAGACTCTTATTTTCCATGGAGTTGGCAGCCTCCTTACTGCTCCTACCAAAAGGGTTATGGGGAGCGGGCAGGGAAGTGAAGCTGAGTCCAAGATCAGATCAACCATGATCTTATTAAATGGTGGAGCAGGCTTGAGGAGCCAATTGGCCTCCTCCTGCTCCTATTTCTTATGTTCTTATGTAAAATGCACCACGTCACACTTATCTATATGGAAATTCATTTGTCATTTGCATGCCCACTCTACAAGTTTGTTGACAGTGGAATTAATTAAAAGCTTTGCGTTTGTCATGTACAAACTTTATTAAAAAATTACTTGTCAAAAAACTGACTGGACTGCATAATAATGTCTTAACACTTCAGAAACGTTGCTCGGTTGTTTCCTCTTTTTCTGCTGCCATTCCCTCTGTCTCTCACAGACTCTGAGGTACAAACAATGGGCACAAACTTTTTTGCCTCTCTCCTAATATGATTTAAATTATCCTGATAGCCTCTTTCATAAAGGGGACAGCATCTGGCAAAATCTAACTGGAACTTACAGCGGGACATTCAACATCGCTTTCCCATATTTGTTTCAGGCTTTCAACAATTTAATGAATTTTTTTCTTTTAATTCTGATTTTTGTTTCACCGGGGGTCAAAAACTTGTTTGCTTTAACCTCCTTCCAGCGGCCATTGTAAACGTGCTGCGCCTCCACCTATGTTGTTCCAAAGTGCGTCTCCCGCTCATTTCCCAGGAATCGACGACACGCGTCTGGACTCTGTCTGTCTCTGTCTCTCTCGCTCCTTCCTCTCCCCATATCTCTGTCTGTCTGTCCCCCTCTTCCCCGTCTGACCCGCCCCCCCTCTCTTTTTCTCTCTCTCTCTCTCTCTCTCTCTCTCTCTCCTTCTGCCCCCCCCACCGCACCCCACCCTCCCAAGTCTCTCTCCATCAGTCGCTCTCGCGCTCTCTTCCCTCTCCCACCACCGCCCCCCCCCCCCCGCGCGCGCGCGCTTTCGCTCTTCCCCTTTCTCTCTCTTTCCCTCAACCCCTTCCCCGTGCATCTCTTCCCCGGTCTCTCTCTCTCTCTCCTTGCGATCTCGATCTGCCCCCGCCCCCCACCCACAGGCACCCACCTGACCTCTGCAGAGGATGGATGAAAGTGTGACCTAACTGGGTACTACGCACATGTGACTCCGGTATCCCATGAACCGGCACTGAGGCTGAAAGGCGAATAGTTTGAGCACGGGGGATTCCCCTGCTGTCCAGCTGAAAGGTGAAAGGTCAAGGGTGTAAATCAAACCCCTCCCGGCATGACACAGGAACCCATCAACCATGAGAACACACTTCAAGAGCTGCAGTTGCGATCGTCTGAGGTCGCAAGACTCTGAAACGATTCTGTCTGGTTTTCCGGGGCTATCTTGGATTGGGCCTCTCCCCCACCCCAACGACTGTCTAGCTCCGTGCGAGGAATTTCAATTGAAGTACGCGGGACCTCGGGGATCAGTGGTTGTCGGGCTAGTGGAGATTACAGAGATTGGGAGGGGTGAGGCCATGGAGGGATTTGAAAAAAAGGATGGTTTTGATTGGCAAATTAGGAATGAGTCAACTCGGGCTGCCCTCACTTTCTTTTGATTACAGGGTAGCATTGGCACGGCAATGGGCTTGGGGGGCGTTTGGGTGAACTGTTCTTGTGTTCAGTTTGCCAAAGAATTTCCTTGCAGCACTGCAGAAGTTCAATATTGGCTGTTAGCATATTGAGCTAAAATGTTTCAAGACATGATTGAGCCTTTAGGTCAAGAAGTCACTTTTCCCAACGTAAGATGTAGATGAGACCCCAGGGAGGCTCTGGAGAGAGGGGCCAATAGTTGATGCCACTGATCTGTAAATGAAGTAATCGGTAATGTTTCTATTGAAAAATATTGATGTTTTAACAGGTCAGAATAATAGATACAATAAGTTATAAGAACAACAAACAAATGCCGTAACCTTCAGATCAGAAGTGTTAAAATTGGGTAAATAAAGGGAAAAAGCACACATGCAGGAAATCTGCAATAAAAATACAAATTCCTGAAAATGCACGACAGATCTGTCAGCACTTAAAAAGGTATGTTAATGTTTAGAGTGAAATCCTTCATCAGAACTAGAAGCTGGGAGATAAACCAGCCCGTTAATAGGGCTGAACGAAATAAAAAGAAAGGAGAATAACAGGTAAAAGTCTAGTCAGATATGCCAATTATTGTCTGAAAGAAAGAGTTTAATAGCCGAAGAATAGTTTTTTTTTAAGCTGGAAAGTAATGAAATCTATAATTTGATCATATTAGAAACATAGAAACATTGAAAATAAGTTCATCTGACTAAAGTGATCATTTCTGCATAATTTGTAACTCAGTCTTTTCATGAGGTGGAAGTTGCCGCTCTCATCCCTGTTCCAGCAGACAACAGCCAAGGAATATCTATCAGTGAGCACAGTTCACAAAAGTATCCCATTGAGCTTGATACTGAATCAAGAACTCAAGTGTTTTCAGGGTCTTGTCATGAATGGAATCTCTTGATTTTGTAAACCACTGCTCATCACTGTGTATTTCATTGCTGATGATATATACAAGACGTTCAATATCCCAAGAACAAGCACAACAAAAAAACCCTGTATCTCATTCTCACATGATGGATGTCCCACTGTGATCGCTTGCATAATAGCTACAGCGTTTGCAGAAGAGACAGACCGAAACAGCAAAGTGTTTCTGTCGTGGCAGGCGAGATCCAAATAGCAAGTGAGCATAAATTCTTGATATTTTATGTTGGCAAATTTCTCTCCTCCTCTCCAGGAGATGCCCTCCCAGATCTCTCAGCTCCTCCAATTCTGGCCTCTTGCGCATCTCTGATTTTAAGCTCTGGAATTCTCTCCCTAAACCTCTCCACCTCTCTACCTCTTCTCTTTTAAGAGGCTCCTTTAAAAACACTCTTTTTGACCAATATTTTTCTTATCTGTCCGAATATCTCCTATGTGGCTCAGTCTCAATTTTCGTTTGACAATACTCCTGTGAAGCGCCCGGGACATTTTACTGCATTAAAGGCGCTATATAAGTGCACATTGTTGTTGGAGTTGCTTGACACCTTTTGCGGGTACCCGAAGCCCTGTGGTACCTCACCCAAATGGCCAGTTGTTCATGCACGAGCCTAGACGCTATGCAACCATCGAGGGCATCATGCCTCACCCCATTCTGGTCCTCACTTGGCCTGCACAATATTTTTTCAGCATGCGTGACTGGATAGCAAAGCTTTCCAAGCAGAGAAGAGGGGCAAGGATGATTGCAGCACCCCAATTGCTGTCCCATCTTAGATCAGTAACTCAGCGTAGACCAGGAATCCTGCAATGTTCTGGCTCTGTTTCGCTGGGTGATCCCTTTACCCACTCTGCTGTATATATTCTGAACAATGACTGACTTTAGCAATATATTACATGGTGATATCAAAACCTTAAATGTTCTGATGATTTTGTAGACTTTTCATTGTGTTTGAGCCTCTGGCACACTCCAGGTGGTTCACCTTGTTTGGTATGTTACCAGAGAAATTCTCTGTATTTAATAATCTTAAAATGTGCACGTGCACACACAAAGCTCCATTTCATGTTGCCTTTATGTACAAAATGCCCTCAAATTGTACAAGACAGGAGGTTTTGCATTTTAATGAATACTATCTTGCTTGGAAACCCACATAAATACTTGCTGTGTAATGTATCTGTTGCTATAATAGGCTTTTAGTTTAGCCCTCAAAGACAATATTACAAGAGATGTTGTTACTGCATTAATAATACAGAATATTCATTAAGCGTGCCAACACGATTGGAGGCCTATTTAGCTTAAAGTAGGGTTTAATCCTATTAGAAATTAATCTGTGGATCGAAACTGAGAAATCCCAATTAAAAATTAAAATTCCCAATAAATGTTCTAAATTGTGTTCCCGTTTTTAAAAAAAAACTCTAATATAAGAGTGCCAATCTTTAAACACCATCGGTTGGATGTGTCTTATTTGTATCATTTATTTAATTTGCAAATTTCATTGCTGGGGCTAACAAAAATAATATTCCCAAAACAAAATCCAAATGTTGCCTGCAGCAAACTAAAAGAAATTTGAGCTCATAGTTGCCATTGAAACCCTTGATTCACTTACTGCCCTGTGCCCCACCACTAAGAACATAAGAAATAGGAGCCAGGAGTAGGCCATTTGCTCCCTGGGCTCAGCTCCACTTCCTTGCCCACTCCCCATAACCCTTTATTCCCTTATCACTCAAAAATCTATATCATGACCCAGCCTCCACAGCTCTCTTGGGTCGCGAATTCCACAGATTTACAACCCTCAGAGAAGAAATGCCTCCTCATCTCAGTTCTGAATGGGCAACCCCTTATTCTTAAACTGCACCCCTAGTTCTAGATTTCTCCACGAGGGGAAACATTCTCTATCTACCTTGCTGAGCCCCCTCAATATCTTATGTTTCAATAAGATCATCTCTCATTCTTCTAAACTCCAATGAGTATCGGCCCAACCTGCTCAACCTTTCCTCATAAATCAACTAGCCATCTGTTATCCCACACGTGGCCAAGCTACAGCCAGTAAACCCTTGCAATCTTGCCCATGAGCCCAGGCAAATTACTTCTATTTTCACTTCAATTTCTGACTCACTGTCCCATTTGACTCCTGTGTACCTGGAGGTTTGCAAAGGGCTGTTTTAACACTATAATCACATTGATAAACAAACCCTAAATTTGAGCACTAAATTGTGTGTCTGTTCGTACCAGCAGCTTCGGATATATGCAAATTAATGAAACATTGACTTTAAATCTACAGGGTTATGAACCAAGAGCTGGAAAGTGGGATTAGGCTGGATAGCTCTTGGTCGGCCGGCACAGACACAATGGGCCAAAATGGCCTCCTTCCGTGCTGTAAATTTCTATGATTCTATAAATCTTACATGAGGCCCAATAGGCTCCATGATACTCCTCGGACAACCTTGTTTCATCCTATGAATAATAGATATGGAAGATTACTTTCAAGGAACTTGTTTACTATTTAGAGGGCAATTTTAATGCCATTGCTCCACACATCTTCAGGGCCTACATATCAATCATATTTATAACTCCTTACCACTCCTAAAACTTTTGGCATACAGCACGAGACTCCCAAAGCAAGTGCTCCATTCGGAACTCTTCACGGCAAACGAGCCAAAGGTGGGCAGAGGAAATGTTACAAAGACACCCTCAAAGCCTCCCTGATAAAGTGCAACACTAACACCTGGGAGTCCCTGGCCAAAGACCGCCTTAAGTGGAGGAAGTGCATCCGGGAGGGCGCTGAGCACCTTGAGTCTCATCGCTAAGAGCATGCAGAAATCAAGCGCAGGCAGCGGACAGAGTGTGCAGCAAACCAGTTCCACCCTCCCTTTCCCTCAACGACTATCTGTCCCACCTGTGGCCGGGACTGTGGTTCTTGTATTGGACTGTTCAGCCACCTCAGGACTCATTTTTAGAGTGGAGTGAAAGCAAATCTTCCTCGATTCTGAGGGACTGCCTATGATGATGGTGTTCATTTTTTTTAAACTATCCCATAAAGAATTTCAAAAAGCTGGAAGATTAGAGAGGCATTGGCAGGTGTCTGGAAACAAGTTGACCCATCAGCCACAGTTTGTATTTGGTTTGGAGAGATCGGGGAAGAAAAATTGAGCGCAGCTTTTTCTAAAAATCTAAATTTGGTTGAACTTTGCAAAATGAAAACGCCTATATTAATACAAGCAAAATAAAGTTTGATCTCTAAGAACATACTATCTAATTTACCTCTTAAAACACTAGCTGTATTCACATATTGATGATGAACTGAAAGAATTAATAGTAATTTCACGCTTTAAAAGAGAAAGACTCCACTCTAATTATAATTATGGATCACCAGAGAGGTCACTCACCATTATCTGGACTCAACACTAAGATTTACCAAATTGTAATTGAGAAACAAATATGCTTTTTAAAAAAAAATAAAGAGGAACTCACAGCCAGTTACACAGCAACTGGTCAATTTCTCCCGTACTGTTTAAATCTGAAGCATGCTTTTGGATTAAATTTGGTTCATTATCAATTTAAATTTCAAACCAGCCAAACATGTTACATTTACTCCAATCTCCGATGCAAAATCTCCGATGCAAAATCTAAATTTGGTTGAACTTTGCAAAATGAAAACGCCTCGAGGGAACATTGCTCCCAGCATCTGTCCTAAACTTGCACTTCTCAACCCTGAATCTCTGCCTTATTCGGCTGTCTGGGCATATCTGAAAATAATGTTTCAGATTTACTTACTTGATTCCTTCAAGTAATTTATATCCCATTACAAAGTTCCATCTGAGATATCTCTCTCCAAAGCTTGTTTATCAAATTGTTCCTCATCACTTGTTCTTTTGACACCAGTGATCAACCTAGTTGCATTCCACTGCACAGCTTTTAGGGCCCGAATGGCCCACAGTGTCGGCAATCCATCAGTACACAGGGCATTATTGAACTTTCACATCAATATGCCCTGCAAATACACCATATACATATTTGCTCAGCTTCAAACAAGCAATTTTGTGCTCTGCACTTGCTTCAGTAGGAGTTGACCCAAGCCCTACTTATCTCAGAGCTCTTATTAATCACCAAAAGCCATCTTTACACTGAAATATCCACCACATGCTCCTTACAGGAGCACAAGAACCCACTGAGGGGAGCTATCTTACAACAGTTACATGTAGACAATTCTTGTGCAAAAATATGCACACGAGTCCAAGGCTTTCCAAACCCAAATGAGATTCAACACCTGCAGTATTTGACCCCAGAAGTATTACTAACATAGACCTTTTATAACGAATGTAAAATACAATTCATAAGTTTTCTGACTTGTCAACCTCGGAGTGTGATTTATGCATTAGCATAAAAATCCTGATTTTGGTTTGCCAGTTAACACTTAATTCCATCGGAATGTTGGAGTTCCAGCAAGATGCCTGGGTTTGCACCTGTAATTCCTTTCCCCCCCCCCACCCCTCATGCTGAATTCTCAATCTCAGCTTTTCTTTGTGGAGAGAAATGAGAAAGAAGAGCTGGCATTTCCCCTGAGACAGAGGGGAAGAGTCATTTTGGATTCCTTGTGCAGATTATAGCAGCTGACAACAGAAGCATTGGCTGAAGCCTTGTGCAGAATATTGTTTTCGCAAGGATGGTGCTCGTTAACGGGAGACCAGTGGAAAAAAAAGGAAAAAAATGAAGACCTTAGCAAAGGAGTCTCTCACTGGGGGAAAAAAAAGAACTACGATTGTGATCAATGCTGTGCATTTCACATGGCAATATGTGAAAATATACCTTGGAGTAATTAACATTTCTAAGAAAAGGTCCAGGTAATATGTTAAATTTGAAGAATTCTAAAATTATTTTACAGTCCTACAGGATATTCAACAGTATAATTTTATTTTCTTAAATTTGACTTGGGTGTACAGGGCACAACCTCGGGACCGAGACCGTGCCAGTTTTTGGATTTTGCCAGATTTCAGACCTCGCTGTTGGTGCTTCTCGCTGCCCGCTGTCCCCCCGGTTTCCTCGTCTCTCACTGCCCGATGTTGCTATCTTGGCCACCTCAAAAATGTCCGGTTTTCAGACAATTACGGTTTTCGGACAGCCGGATTCAAGACGTTGTACTGTACATCCTTCCTTAGGTAAGGAGACCAGAACTGGCACAATAATCCGGGTGTGGTCTCACCAGGGCCCTATATAATTGCAGTAAGACATCTTTACTCTTATAGTCAAATCCTCTTGTAATAAAAGCCAACATACCATTTGCTTTCTTAACATGCAGGTGCAGTGAGCAATTAACTTTCAGTGATTCGTGTACAAGGACACCCAAGTCCCTCTGAACACCAACATTTCCCAATCTCTCACTGTTTTAAAAAATATTGTTTTTCTGTTTTTCCTACCAAAGTGGATAACTTCACATTTCTGAACATTATATTCCATTTGCCTACTCAGTGACCCTGTCTCTATCCCCTTGAAGTCTCTTTGCATCCTCCTCACAACTTACATTTCCATCTAGCTTTTTGTATCATCAGCAAACTTGGATATATTATATTTTGTCCCCTCATCCAAATCATTGATATCTATTGTGAATAGCTGAGGCCCAAGCACTGATCCTTGTGGTACCCCACTAGTTACAGTCTGCCAACCCGAAAATGACCTTTTATTCCTACTCTGTTTTCTGTCCATTAACCAATCCTCAATCCATGCTAGTATATTGCCCCCAATCCCATGAGTCCGAAAGGGTAACTTTGAAGGTATGAGGTGTGAATTGGCTAGGATAGATTGGTGAATGATACTTAAGGGGTTGACTGTGGATGGGCAATGGCAGACATTTAGAGACCGCATGGATGAACTACAACAATTGTACATCCCTGTCTGGCGTAAAAATAAAAAAGGGAAGGTGGCTCAACCGTGGCTATCAAGGGGAATCAGGGATAGTATTAAAGCCAAGGAAGTGGCATACAAATTGGCCAGAAATAGCAGCGAACCCGGGGACTGGGAGAAGTTTAGAACTCAGCAGAGGAGAACAAAGGGTTTGATTAGGGCAGGGAAAATGGAGTACGAGAAGAAGCTTGCAGGGAACATTAAGACGGATTGCAGAAGTTTCTATCGATATGTAAAGAGAAAAAGGTTAGTAAAGACAAACGTAGGTCCCCTGCAGTCAGAATCAGGGGAAGTCATAACGGGGAACAAAGAAATGGCAGACCAATTGACCAAGTACTTTGGTTCGGTATTCACTAAGGATATAAAAGGGGTCAGAGGGTCTAGTAAGGAGGAGGAACTGAGAGAAATCCTTATTAGTCGGGAAATTGTGTTGGGGAAATTGATGGGATTGAAGGCCGATAAATCCCCAGGACCTGATGGTCTGCATCCCAGAGTACTTAAGGAGGTGGCCTTGGAAATAGCGGATGCATTGACAGTCATTTTCCAACATTCCATTGACTCTGGATCAGTTCCTATCGAGTGGAGGGTTGCCAATGTAACCCCACTTTTTTAAAAAAGGAGGGAGAGAGAAAACAGGGAATTATAGACTGGTCAGCCTGACCTCAGTAGTGGGTAAAATGATGGAATCAATTATTAAGGATGTCATAGCAGTGCATCTGGAAAATGGTGACATGATAGGTCCAAGTCAGCATGGATTTGTGAAAGGGAAATCATGCTTGACAAATCTTCTG
Organism: Pristiophorus japonicus; assembly: GCF_044704955.1. Lineage (NCBI taxonomy): Eukaryota > Metazoa > Chordata > Chondrichthyes > Pristiophoridae > Pristiophorus > Pristiophorus japonicus. The sequence continues at coordinate 18,486,241 of NC_091989.1, read as the reverse complement.
GAATTTTTTGAGGATGTTTCCAGTAGAGTGGACAAGGGAGAACCAGTTGATGTGGTGTATTTGGACTTTCAGAAGGCTTTCGACAAGGTCCCACACAAGAGATTAATGTGCAAAGTTAAAGCACATGGGATTGGGAGTAGTGTGCTGACATGGATTGAGAACTGGTTGTCAGACAGGAAGCAAAGAGTAGGAGTAAATGGGTACTTTTCAGAATGGCAGGCAATGACTAGTGGGGTACCGCAAGGTTCTGTGCTGGGGCCCCAGCTGTTTACATTGTACATTAATGATTTAGACGAGGGGATTAAATGTAGTATCTCCAAATTTGCGGATGACACTAAGTTGAGCTGCGAGGAGGATGCTATGAGGCTGCAGAGTGACTTGGATAGGTTAGGTGAGTGGGCAAATGCATGGCAGATGAAGTATAATGTGGATAAATGTGAGGTTATCCACTTTGGTGGTAAAAACAGAGAGACAGACTATTATCTGAATGGTGACAGATTAGGAAAAGGGGAGGTGCAACGAGACCTGGGTGTCATGGTACATCAGTCATTGAAGGTTGGCATGCAGGTACAGCAGGCAGTTAAGAAAGCAAATGGCATGTTGGCCTTCATAGCTAGGGGATTTGAGTACAGGGGCAGGGAGGTGTTGCTACAGTTGTACAGGGCCTTGGTGAGGCCACACCTGGAGTATTGTGTACAGTTTTGGTCTCCTAACTTGAGGAAGGACATTCTTGCTATTGAGGGAGTGCAGCGAAGGTTCACCAGACTGATTCCCGGGATGGTGGGACTGACCTATCAAGAAAGACTGGATCAACTGGGCTTGTATTCACTGGAGTTCAGAAGAATGAGAGAGGACCTCATAGAAACGTTTAAAATTCTGACAGGTTGGATGCAGGAAGAATGTTCCCAATGTTGGGGAAGTCCAGAACCAGGGGTCACAGTCTAAGGATAAGGGGTAAGCCATTTAGGACCGAGATGAGGAGAAACTTCTTCACCCAGAGAGTGGTGAACCTGTGGAATTCTCTACCACAGAAAGTAGTTGAGGCCAATTCACTAAATATATTCAAAAGGGAGTTAGATGAAGTCCTTACTACTCGGGGGATCAAGGGGTATGGAGAGAAAGCATGAAAGGGGTACTGAGGTGAATGATCAGCCATGATCTTATTGAATGGCGGTGCAGGCTAGAAGGGCCGAATGGCCTACTCCTGCACCTATTTTCTATGTTTCTATGTAATTTTGTTTAGTAACTTCTGAGTGGCACCTTATCGAATGCCTTCTGAAAATCCAAATACACCACATGTATTGGTTCCCCCTTAACTATGCTAGTTACAACCTCAAAAAACCCTTAACAGATTTGTCAAACATGATCTCCCTTTCATAAATCCGTCTTGACTCTGCCCAATCCTATTATTATTTTCTAAGTGCCCTGTTACCATGTCCTTAATAATAGATTCTAGCATTTTCCCTACTACTGATGTCAGGCTAACTGGTCTGTAGTTCCCCGTTTCACCTCTCCCTCCTTTCTTAAATAGCGGGGTTACATTTGCTACCTTCCAATCCGAGGGTCCCTCTCTAGAATCTATGGAATTTTCAAAGATGACCACCAATCCATCCACAATCTCTTTAGCCACCCCTTTCAAAACCCTAAGATGTCGGCCATCACATCCAGGGGATTTAGTGCGGTCTTCCCAAAGTCATGCACGTCCCAAGAACATTTTTTTTAAATGATATGCCGATATTAAATGTCAGTATTATTCCTGCCAGTACAAATGTCAAATGCACTTTATCTCCATGATTACAAAGTTAAGATCACAACAAGTACAGAGGTGGGAAGTTATTTAATTCATTTAGCTCATCAGTGCACAGAAACCTGCAGTCTTATCATCACAGCATCTAACTGCTTTTGGAAATATTCCAGAGTTTTTGTCTCCACTGTCCTGCTTAGAAGACCATTCCAGATATTGATGACTATGCGGGAAGAATTGCTTCCTGACCTCTGCCTTTTTTACCAGTCATGTTTAACTTCAAAAAGTTGCCCTGTTCTCTGCAATCCTCCAGGATCCTTCAATGTTTCTGCTGTTTGCTGATGACCAGAGCTGAATACATTATTCAAGGTGTGGCCTCACCAGACCACTGTTTAGTTTTAGCATGATGCTCTTAGATTTGTACTTGATCTGATAATGTAGCAGAGTATCCTGTTGTTTTTGATTGCTGCTCTGCAGTGACTGCTAAGTTACTTTTTATTCATTTATGGATGTGGCATTGCAGGCAAGGCCAGCATTTATTGCCCATCTCTAATTGCCCTTGAGAAGGTGGTGTTGAGCCACCACCTTGAACTGCTGCAGTCTGTATGGTAAAGATACTCCCACAATGCTATTCGGGAGCAAATATGTGATGCAAATACATGCCGGAAAGACCTTCCATTAAAATCAGGTTGATTGAGCAAAAAATCTGATTTATTACTGGGAATTTTTTTATTTGGCCTGCATTTTATAATGTGGAATTTTTCAATTTGTGTGTATCAGCTTGGCCTGGTTGGTAGCGCATTCGCCTCTACATCAGAAGGTTGTGGCATCATGGCCCCATTCCAGGACATGAGCACATAACCTTAACGTGGCACCTCAGTGCAATACTGAGGTAGTGCTGCATTGTTGGGGGTGCATCTTTCAGATGAGAAGTTAATCTGAGGCTGCATCTCCCTTTTGATGGGCATGATAGATCCCATGATACATTTTGAAGAGCAGGGAGTCGTCTCATGTCCTCATCAGCATTTACCCCTCAGTTTTAGCAACCACAAAGCTCTTCTTCCCTCGCTCCCTTCTCGCATCATGAGTCTGTTATACTGGTAGCAGGTAAACAAAAGTTGTTTCTTTTTTTTAAAGGTGTGCATTATATATATATTTTTTACTGATTCGGTGTAGCAGCAGTCTCCAAGTCCTGCCGGGGTGGGGGTAGATTTTGAATGGCATGCAGTTGAGTGTTTTTGATAATTTATTGAGTCTCCCAAGTATGTGCACTACCCTGTATCAGAAGAAATAAACACATACAATAAGAACAAAGCATAATTGGGTATTATTTGTAGTGAGACAAAATTCCCATCTTAACAAGAATGACTTGCAAAAGCAGCGAGGGAGTTAATAAGAAATATTATCTCTTCTCGCCATGCTTTAGTTTCCTGGCAGTCAGAATTAGCTGCAGCAATGATGGGCAGTAAAATTCATAAATAGGAATTGTTGATTTAAAGGAATTTATCAGGCGCATCATCATCACACGTGTCATCTAAATTCTGAAGTTGTCTAAATTAAATGTGTATTTGTTATTGTCACCATTAATAGGCGGCACTTTCCCCTTCCCATCTTTTCCAAGATCTTGGTCATGCCAGCCTTCATCTGTGAGATTAATTGGCTTTTTGATTGTTTCAGTATCTACAGTGTTAGGACTTTCATTTTCTGCTCTGTCTTTTGGTGATTGAGTAAACACACAAACCAGCTTTGTATTAAGGTCACTGACTGACGCTGGATTAGTGGCAGCTCAATATGCTCTTTATGAAGAAAGATTATTACAAACGTCTCCTGTCAGATGATATTTTAATAATTTAATGCACAGACTGCAGCGAAGATTTTTTGTTACCCATCCCCCTCTCTCACTTCCCTCCTGCGGGGGGAAACCGGGATCACAAAGTACAGGCACGATTCTGCAGCACAGACAACAAGCGAGTCTTTTAGAGTGAGGTGCCATTCCATTCAACCTGCCCGCTGTGGAAAACAGGATTTTAGCACTTCTGTTCGAGTTTAACAGAAATCCAATTTGCCAGAAATTAAATTCTGTCTGAACTGTGGAGAAGCAACATAAAGCAAACCTGTTTCAGGCTTAATCACATTAGTGGGAGTTTTTTTTTTGGACAAGTCCAACTGTGGAGAAATAAGTTAATTTTTTTTTCATTCTTTCCTCTGTTTTCTTTCCTCTCTCTTCCCCCCCCCCCCCCCCCCCCCAATCCCACACACACAATTTTTTTCCTTTACTTTCGCGCCTAGAATAGATTACAGTGCTATGGAGTGATAGCCCGGGGCTTGTAAGAGGAATTGACATTCTATTCAGCTTTGCACTTGTATCTTTCATGTGTAAAGCTGTTACGGTGACATCACAGCAGCTACTATTGTGGCAGATCTTAACTTTTTTTTTTAACTTCCATTGATTTAAATCCAGAATTTTGTTTTTTATACCCATGAAGAGTGTATTGAGGATATTACCACTATATTCTGAGAGACTAGACACATACACACAGGCAAATATATACATAATATTACTAAAAGTAACTCCTCACCGATTAGTTTTTTAAACACAATAAATAATGTGTATTTAAACCACTGCTTGTAATTCTTGTCTGGGGAATCGCGCAAAAGGTGTGACTGCTGTTTATCAAGAGGATGCCTCACACTTTTGTGGCTTTCACAAGGGATGCAGAAATGACATTGTATCTGAGACAACCGTACATCAGGCAGTGTTCCAGGGAAGAGCTGCCTTGCCATTGAATCCCTCCCCAGTCACTTGCTTGGGTTGAATCAGAACTTGGGAAAATTTGGTGTTCTGTTCAACCCAGAGCTACGGTTCAAATCCCACACTGCATCAGTTACCAAAGGCTGCCGGCTTGCATCTCTGCAGCATCTGCCCATACCTCAACACCTGCTGCCATTGAATATTTTATCCACACTTTCATTGCCGATGGATAAAATTTCTTCAGTGCCCTCTTTGCCGGTCTATCATCCAGTCCCACTCACCCACCATTGCCAGTCTTCGCTCCCAGTTCCTGATGCACGGAATTTAAAATCCCTGTCCTCATCTGCAAATGATTTGTCTTCACTACACATGGGGCTGGAATTTGCACCTAGCCCGCCTGTTTACCGTCCGAAAATGACCAGTGTGGAAATTGCCGCTCGTTTACTGCCCGAATGTCACCTGTGGTAATTTCGGCATTCATTTACTGCTGGCATTGCTGGAAATTGCCCGCCCACTTCTTCCACACAAATACTGAGCGAAATTTAACAAACTGCCCATTTTTCACAGACTTAACTGGCCTTACCTCAGCGTTATGATTCCATCTTTGAAAATCATCGTTTTTTGAGGAAAAGGCTGTGCCAAGTTGCCAGCAACCTACAAGTAATTTGTGAGTGATTTCTGGAGAAAATAAGGCATTTTGATTATATTTAGGATTATAATAGCATTGACTTTCATTCAAACAAATTTTTGAATACTTTAGAAGAAATGGGGCCTGTACTTTCAGTGCCAATATTGCTAACTACTTACAAGATGCATAATAGAGCTGGAAGAAGGTTCGTTGAAGAGCATTATGTGCCCAATCAAATGGGATGCAGATTCTTGAGGAGGAGACCTTACCCTCAACGAAATTACAGGGACCACCTACTAGCATCATCAGCACCGCACTGCCTGTCGAGATAAAGGTGACTGCGGCACTTTCTTTCTGTGCATCCGGCTCATTTCAGGCATCAGCTGGTGACATATGCGGAATCTCTCAGTACGCCACACATCGCTGCATTCGCCAGGTAACTGATGCGCTTTACGCACACAGGATGGATTTTATTAACTTTCCAATGACCAGGGAGGCACAGAGTGAGAGGGCTTTGGGTTTTTCAAGAATGGCAAACTTCCCCAAGGTCCAGGGTGCAATAGACTGTATGCACATTGCCCTGCGAGCACCTTTCGAGGAGGCGGAAGTGTACCGAAATTGATTCTACTCCCCGAACGTGCAGCTCGTTGTCGACCACAAGCAAATAATCATGGCAGTAAATACAAATTTTCTAAGGAGCATCCATGACGCACATATCTTGCGTGAGAGCACTGTCTCTGACCTGTTTGAGTCAGCCCACAAGGTCACGGTTGGATGCTGGGGGATAAAGGATGTGGCCCTGCCAGCTGGCTCATGACCCTGCGGAAGACTCAGACAGAAACCGAGAAGCGCTACAACGAAAGCCATATAGCCACACGCAATATTGTCAAAGACAATTGAAGTGCTGAAGCAACGCTTCTGATGTCTGGACTACTCCGGAGGCAGCCTGTAATACCATCCTAAGCAGGTCGCTGAGTTCGTTGTGCTGAGTTGCATGTTGCACAACTTGGCCATCAAGAGGGGACAGGAATTGCCAGATGGGACTGCTGGACCACCTCAGGAAAGAGGGGTGAAGAAAGAGCACGAGGAAGAAGACAGGGACATTGAGGAGGTCGAGGAGCCTGGCAATGAACCCACCACCCTCCCCTCTTTCCCCCCCCCCCCCCCCCCACCCGACACCACAGGGGAAGCCTCGTGGTGCTTCAGCAACTGCAAAACTGTTGCATCAGCAGCTCATAAATGAATGTTTGCTTGAACATTGAGAGTTACGGTTCAGCCTTGTATGGCCATGTATGTAATCCTTACAATGATTGTTACCCCTCATTTTCCAAAAGTGAGTGAGACACTGCACAAGAATGGTTCAGTTGAATAAAAATGTTTTTATAAATGTTGAAATTTGAAATTCAAACTTTAACAAGTTTAAAATAAAATAATTATTTTTCAATTCAATTTTTACAAACCAAACTTTGTCAACGACAACAGCAATCAGTAAAATCAGACAGTTCAACTGTCTTTGGTGGACCTCCACCTGTCTTGCGGAGCTCCGCCCGATTGCTGGCTAATTTTTTCTGCAAAGATGACAAAACCTATGTGTAAGCTAATTTCACAGCTACTATTTTGGAAGACATAGATAGACATCCCCAATTAACCATCTCCAGTCCTTTCCTCAATGAGTGGACCATTTATGTACCATTAGGACGCAAGTGTTGCATGATGAACACATCAAAGTAAGAAGGCCAGTGCAATGAAATCGATGATGGGAAATAATGCTTGACACCAAGCTTTACAACATCATAAAACGTGGCACTGTATTAAGAGTAATTAGTCAGTGCATGATAAAAGTTATTACTTACTCTTGCCGACCCAACGATATCGTTCCACCACTTGCGGCACTGGTTTGCTCCCCACATGACTGGCGCGGCACCTCTGCGATCTCTCACCAGATTCTTTGATAAATGATTGGGGCGGGTTTTCCGTGCCCACCCCAGGTCAATTGCTCCCAACGAGCCTCCACCTTGTGCACCAATGCTTCCTGTGCCTCCTCCAAGAAGCGCATGGCTCTCTCTCCACCTCCATCTCCTCTTTTTGCATAATTTATATTTATTAATATTTATAAATTGTATTTCTATTTATTAATAGCTTTATATATCATTTATTATTTAATTACTAGTATACTTTAATTTATATTTAATATTTCTTTATATATCCCCCTCTGCCTTTTTACAAACTGCTCTCTCTCCTCTCTAAGTCTCCTCTTCTCTGCGCATGCGTAGGGTCACCCTTGACCCCTGAAATCGCGGGAAAATGTCTGCACATGCGCAGAGATGAGAAGAGGCTCGTTGCTCGGGTTGCACGAACCTTTATACAGGGAAAATCGTCGCCGTTGGGGGAGCAACACTACCACCAGTTCCGGCCCACTAATGCCACCGCTGATATCAGACAGGTAAAAATTGGGGGAAGGAACCTTAGCAGTATTCCGGCGGTTCTAAAGACGCAACCACCGGAACGCCGCTAAGATTCGGGTGGTGGCGCTGTAAGTGGAAATTCTAGCCCATGATCTCCGCACCCTCCTGCGGCCATCCTCTTGTGCTCTCCATTTCTCTGACTCTGGCCCTCTGTGAATACAGAATACTCTCCCTTTGTCCAAATCTTGGTGGTGGACCCTTCACACACTTTAGCTTTACCCTCTGGCACTACTTCCCTGAATTCTTTTGCTCCTCAATTTCTCTTTCTGCCTTTTAAAAACCTTCTTAAAGCCCATCTTTTTAACCACACTGTCTGTCATCTCCCCTATTCAGTTCCACCATGGTCCATTCCTTTTTCATCTCTCATGTTTTTTCTACTTTAAAGATACTGTACAACTGCAAGTTGCGCCCATTCTTCTCGAAGCTTCAACCACTCGAGCAGGTTTTCTTTTAAAAATGAAAACACAATGGATCGTGTCAGCTGGCGACTAAAATGTGACCGATGCACTTCATTTCACGTGTGATCCTTCAGTAGCACTGGACCAGGGAAACTTTAGAAATGGATGTAATTGATAAATGACTTAAGGTGAGGATTGCTATCTTATTAAATTGAAGGGACCTCTAGACCCCGGGTTACTTGGTAATTCCACACTCAAAAGTAAAAAGTAGCTTTTAGTTCTTTTTCAGCAGCATTTAGAGATAGTGGAACAATGCAAAGTTGTCACAAAACCCATGTTTGTATGGGAACATACGCAATCAGCGATGTGATGACATTACTTCTGACGGTGCACTTTATTTCGACCGTACTGTGATTAAACATCCTACCACTGCACTGGTGGGAGTCTCATGCAGGAGATCACCGTTTTGCACTCTCCTGTCAGGATCACCATGCTGGTAATTCCTGCCATTTCTCTTGCTGTAAAGAGATTGCTGTGAAGAATGCCTGCGTAAAATGTGTGCACAAAAGCAGAATACTGCGGATGCTGGAAATCTGAAATAAAAGCAAAAAGTGCCGGAAATACTCAGCAAATCTGGCAGCATCTGTGGAGAGAGAAACAGAGTTAATATTTCAGCCAATGACCTTTCGTCAGAATGGTCAAAAGTGTGCACGTCAGGTGAGGGAAGGATCAGTTGGATGTCTGATGCACTGCACGATCTGTTAGCCTGCCAACACTCGTGGTCTGGACTGGTATTTGAAGAATGGCCATGTGGGCTAGAGCTTGAGGGTTCCTGCCCCATGAACAGCTGTACTGCGGGAAAAATCATTTGGGCTGAAGAGAAGAGGGAAGAACTGGTGGTGCAGGGTGAACTGGAATAAGTCAAGAAAAAACAGTAATATACGTATTGGCTCAACGAATAGAAAGTCTTCAAAGTTGCAGCTTCAGTAAGAGAACTTGAAGCCGTAAGCTTCTATGAAGCATGTTTCTAATTTCACGCTTGTATCTGTCTCACCGGCTAAAAACCTTCGTTGATGATCTCCTCTCATAACTTCAGCTTGGAGCTGCTCTTTTTTTTTTATAAAGAGTGCACCTTCATAAATAATTCCAAGTATTTTTTGGAACGGCTGTTCACTTGTGATAAATATGCCATACTGATGAGCATATAGTCTGCCATTGTATATAAGCTGCACTGCAAACTTGAGCCTTTTCCACAGGAAAAAAGTATGTTCATAATTCACACGTGCTGCACCCTCTGCACAAATAGATTTTTTTTTAAAGTGGGAGTGGCCTAAATGTGCACTATCATATTTCACCCATCCCCATTCGTTGCATCATCTCTGAAATATCCAAGTAAGTTCAGTATGGTACCATATTACTTGTGACATTTGATTCATAAATCTTCCAAATGTTTGCTTTTAATAATCTGCTGCAGAACTATGCTTTGCTCACATTAACAGTTGAAATGCTCCATGATTCTGGAAAAAACATTTGGAAGGTAACATTTGCTGGGATTTCTGAGCAGAGACCATAATCAGATCTATGCCAGTCTGCAATTTTGGACTGATTGGAGAGGACTGTGATTGAGCCCTAACTGTCCACTTACTGATGTAACTGAGTCGAAAATCCATGTGTCTGCAATGTGGGACTTTTTTTTTTGGAGGAGGAGGGGAAAGCCAAGCCTTCAGAAAGGAATAATCATTCGTTGCCTCTTCCACAATCCTTTACTCACTATACAGCAAGCCCTGATGTTTGAAAACCAGTATTACCACCCACTTTTATTGAGACAGAAAGGGGTACTGCTCATATTTATTCTCACCCGCTTTAAAAAAAAATGTGTACAACTGGCCTACAGCATTTAATAGCAGTACCTCACTCCTTCAGAAAGTCATAATTGATGATGGGCCTTTTATGATCTGGTGTCGGTACCTAATGTTCATAGAAGCCTAGAAATTTTGGTATAGCAGGAGGATGTTGAGGCCACTATGCCTGTTCTTGATGGGATAGCTCCACTTTGATGCGATTGGATACTCTGTGATTTGCCCCACGTGCAGATGACATAGATTTCAGCCCACGCATTCGCTAAAATTTGGTCGCCTTCCTATTTGTCCATCACCCCAATTTCCTGTAGTTTTCTCCTCTCCTTCCCTCATTCCCGCATACTCCTATGACCATGCTGCCCAAATGATTAACTCCATTCTGCTACTGTCGTTCATTGCCAGTTGTTTGTTGGTTGATTCACCTTGCAGTAAAATAAATGAAGATTTGCATTTATCTAATCCCTTAATATATCATTATATTTGTCTAATACCTTAATATATCATCATCGGAGCAGGCCGGGGAGTGCAAGGAGCAGCGTGGCGGCAGACCACTCCAAGGAGCAGCACGTGCTGGAGCAGGAGAGCAACGGTAGTGAAGAGTGACGTCACCAAGATCCAGGTCGCTGATTGGAGTGTGGGCAGATACAGCAGGAGCAGCGAGGTCAGGGCGAAGAAGCGGTGAGAGATTGTAGAGAGACGTGATCGGGGCCCAGGAGAGGCATGAGTTTGGGGCCCAGAAGAGGCGAGGGCCCAGGGGCAGCACGGGCCAGCCCACACTGCGATATGTGTGCGCACTAGGTCTGTGCAGCAGAACTAGTCTCCAGTCGTCTTCGTTAATCCTTGTTACTGGACCAGGACCAAGACCTAGCCCTGTCAAGCCCGTGTGGTGGCTGGTATGCAACGGTCACCAAATGTTAAAAAAAATCCACGCACAGGCATCTTCCACCCTTCAACATGTAGTTTAGGCCCTTCACTGAAACATCTGTGAACTTTTTGGCGTGGAAGCAAGTCATCCTCGATTCGAGGGACTGCCCTATGATAATATATCACTCAAACATGTCGCAACACAATCCAAATACAGCAAATTACATGGAAATACAAATGATATTTGTCACGTAGGCAAATACAGCAGCAATTTTGCATACAAGAAGATCCCACAAACATCGTTGTGATAAATGACCAGATCATTTGGCATTGGTTGGAGATTAATGCCTCTCTACAGATAACCTGTATAACACTGATAAAATCTAACCACTCGGGGAACCCAGAAAGTGAACATTTATGGATTATTACAAGGTTTTGTTTTTTTTACCCAAATCCTGAATGACGTTTTTTTGTCCTGTGTATACTGCAAATATGTTTGTGACATTATATTGTGAAACCAGACCTCATTAGTAACAAAGCTTGGCTTGCAAAAAAAATGAGCATGATATATTCACTTCTGAAATTATTATTGTTTGTGCTGAACTGTGCCCAGTATGACGGATTTCGAACACTAGCTTGCTTCTTTCAAGCAGATAAATTACGCAGGATCACGCCTGCCTGAGGGACTCTGTGTCTAGTTCTGTATTTCCCCTTTCTATCACAATAAAAGCGGGTGGTAATAAATGTCTTCAAACATCAGGGCTGGTTGTATAATGAGTAAATGATGGTGGAAGAGGAATACAAGAAACAAATGCTGAACCCTATCTCTGCTGACAAATGACTTTTTGATAAGTTGGCCTGCAATCAAATTAGAAAAACCTTTCTTTATATCGAAACTCCGGCTGAGCCATTGAACAGCAATCAAACAGCAAATAAACTACTCAAAGTATCATTCCTAAATAAAAATGAGCCTTCAAGCTGAAACGATCAAAAATTGCTATTGATTCTTACAGCTGTTGTGTTCATCTTTATTGATCCGGCAAAGAAAGATAAATCTGAGCCCAAATGAGATTACTGTGCGTCAGTGCGTCAGACCACGAGGCCAATTTTGAGCCATTCATCACAGCACGCAATGACCCATCCACCCATGCCAGTTGTGCACTCGTCTAATCACATTGCCATTGATTTTTATCTAATACAACAGAGCTGGTGTCTGACAATCATTTGCATCCTATGACTGCTACTTGCCGAGGTGGTGGGGGTGGGAGGGAAACCGGATTGCACCTCGATATAAATTTTGTTTTCTTACTGTGTTTTTTTTCCCTCCCCACAGAGTGCCCAGTTCTACAAACTGACCACTGAACAATACCAGAAGGCAGTTAGTGAAGTGGAGTCCAAGTTCAAGTAAGATCTAATATTAGTTTGTTTTTTTAAAGAGTCTCTTCTTTTTTTTTTTAAACAAAATAAATTTAATGGTGCATTTAAATGTTGTGTGTACACTCCAGTTCATCCAGCAATCATCATGATACTTGTATCATTTCTCATTATATTGATTATTTTCATCTGAAATGAAGCAGCTCAGTTAGCTGCACGGGTTCGTGCACTGCTGCTGAGATTCACTACTCGTGCTGTCGAACTATGGGGGAGGTAATGAGGTAGAACTTGCACAGCATCCTGCCATTTCATTTCTTTCTCCAAATGATGATTTTGGAAAAACGATCCGTAGAATTTTGAGATTAAAGCAGAAAATTCTGAAACGCATAGCAGATCAGTCAGCATCTGAAAGAGAAAGATTCGAATGGAACTGATCCGTGTGAGAGACACGTTCCTGGCCATTGTGAATGAGTTCCACTGAACAGTCCCACCCGAGAAGTTAACCTGTCATTTGTCTTTCCCATCCTGGCTGACGCACTGTGTATTTCCAGCAATTTCTGCTTTAATTTCAGACATCGAGCATTCATTTTTCTTCTAAAAATCCTGGACTAGTTTATCAAAGTAAGCGAGCATCATAGTTCAGCTGTCCTGATGTTACTGTAACAATATTCTGAGTGAGTAAAACCAAAACTGGGGATTTGATTAAAACTGCTGTGTGTTCCTTCTCCGAGAGCTCAATTTCCATTGATGGTTTATGCATTGTCTACTCTGGTAGCTTTTCTATTTAACTTATTTTATAACACATGAAAAGATATGACATAGAATGTACAACACAGGATCAGGCCATTCAGCCCAACTGGTCCATGCCGGTGTTTATTCTCCACACGAGCCTCCTTCCACCCTCTTTCATCTCAACCCAGTATCATATCCTTCCATTCCTTTGTTCATGTGTTTATACCTTGCTTCTCCTTAAATACATCAAATAGATGCAGGATGAAGCAAGGGAATGAAGCAACCACGGTGCATCTCTTTCTTGTTAATATCTGCTGAAAGGGAGAAAAAAGAACATAGAAATGTATGTGGACACAGTAAATGGTGGGTTGGGAGTGGTACAGGCCAGTAATTCAATCAAATGATCCTAATGATGTCTTGATTTGTGAGAGCAAAACTGAAGTGGTTTGTGAACGTCAACATGATCCCAAGATTGAGTTATTGATTTAACAAGTATCTGGTACTGAGTTTATTTGTTAAAATGTTATGTCTATCATTTATATACATCTAGATGAAGAACCAAGGCCCATAGTGCAGGACATGTCCAAGATTGAAAAATATAGGAGAGAAGATGAGTTAAATCAAGTAGCAGTTGGGTTTTAAAAGCTTGTGGATTGGAAGAAGGAGGAAAGACTGAAGAAGGTGCGGAGGTCCACATCTTTGAGATCCTGGGAAAGAGTGAGTTCGAGCATGAGACAGTGCCATGGATCTTGTTTTTAACACAATGAGTGCATAGGGAGTAAAAAGAACATGTAGGGCAGTGTATTTGGAGCTTTGGAGGAACAAGATAGGAAAGAAAATTTCCCAACTGCACAACCGGTAGCGGTGTGACCGTCTTTTTCCTACACATGAATGAATAATATTGTGCAATACATATTATGTTGATGCCCTGTTTGCATAAAAATTGGGTTGTGCCTTGTATTCAGAGAACTGGACTTAATCATTAAGCACAACCACACTGACAGGATTTGAAGTAAAATAAATCATAACTGGCTAGAATGTGCACGTTAATCTCATAGGAAGTCAGACCTCCACAATCCAACTGGGTCATTCTCATGCACATAAAAACATTTCCATTATAAAGGGTAAAGGGTCAATTAGCTGTCTGGACCGACTATCTGAACCTGACCCCTTAATGTAAATCCATCTTACTTAGTACCAATCAGGCTTGTGTTTTATGAGATTATATACACAGTTGTAACTCTTTGAATAATGAAAGCACCATTAAGAATTTTGACATTTGTTATCTGCCAGGGTTTCCTCAGGCAATCCTAGCGATTTTTATAAAAATGGCAACATGTGAAGGACAGTCTTACTCGGGTGACAGCTGTATAAAATGGACAGTGTACAGGAGAGGATTGTAGGGATTGAATGTTTGATTAGACAGGGCAGCTATGTAGAATAAACACATATACTGAATGATTTTTGATTCTCTTTCAAATGTTGTAAATTTCGACAGCATTGTATGAAATTGATTTGTGAAGAGGTTATACCTTCCATTTGTGTATTGAATGCACTGGGCCCTGGATTGCTTGGTACAGTTTTCCATTTATGCCAAATTCCTATTTTAATTGCAGAAATCTGCAGTGTAATAGTTGGTAGTTACAGAGTAACAAGGAGATTGTACCCGATTCTGCACATGCTTAAATGCCATTTCTATGTAGCAAAGAGAGTGTGTAGTGCCTGAGCTGAGTACTGATTCCTGGTGTGGAAGGACCAGAAGAAGAGGCAAATATTTTTGAAGAGTTCACACTATTCTCTCCACAAATGCTCCCTGACCTGAGTGCTTCCAGCACTTTCTGTTTCAGATATCCAGCATCTGCAGTTTTTTGCTTTTTCTTATATTTTCTTTTCAGATTTTTTTTTAGACATGGCTGTTACAGATCCCCAAAATAAAGGTTAATTTAGACGGTAGAACATGGAGAGTGGACAACTAATCAGAAAGTATTTCATGGACACCTATAAATATCAGGAAATTTAGCAGGAAGCATTCATCTGAAAGCCAGATGTGTCCTCCAGATAAGTTAGTGAGTAGCAGTTCATAGGTAAGGAAGGAATATTTATATATGTTCGGATGACAACAGAAAAGGGTTTTGATTGCTGATTACTTCTGCATTTACGAGATTACACTGAAGAATGAAATATTTTTCTTCCTTTTATTTTCTTTTGTTCCAGCACCATTGGGTTATGGGAGGGAAAGATCCCACACGTCCTGTGACCTGGCCAATATTTATCCCTCAATCAACATCACTAAAACAGATTATCTGGTCATTATTGCATTGCTGTTTGTGGGAGCTTGCTGTGAGCAAGTTGGCTGCCACGTTTCTCACAACAGTGACTACACTCCAAAAAGTGCTTCATTGGCTGTAAAGCGCTTTGAGATGTCTGGTGGTCGTGAAAGGCACTATATAAATGCAAGTCTTCTTTCTTTCCTGATGCTCACAATCTTACATTTTTCCTTTGTTTAGTCTTCTCTTTGGAAATGCTTTCTAAAACAAAAAGACACTATTTATGTTGATAAATTTCTTAATTTCCAGAAATTTTTGTTTGATTAGAGAAATATAAGATGGATAGGCATTATCTATACTATACTACCTGTACTAAAAGTTTTGTATCTGCAGGAGTATAGCATTCGTACTTATTCTCTTTGCATCCCTTGCTAATTACCCGGCATTATCAATCAGATCCAAGATTCATATTGCACAACAAGCACAGATGGCAGCCATTATAGTCCACACCAAAAGCTGAAACTGCAAGTTTGAATAAATTCAACCACTTGAATACATCTAACTCCCTATGTGCTAACAATTTATGTAAGTTAAAATAACTGTACTCAATTGCAAATTTAAGTTGTAAGTAACATTTTTAACTCGTTTGACGTTCTGAGCCAAGTCAAGTCAGAGAGTCCAATTGTGAGCAAACCCAGTCAGAAGCATCAACTGCTGAGGCCCGTTCAATTCCATTTTATAAATGATGTTGTCCCTGAATAATGTCACAAGAGATCAACTAAATATTTATAGGTTAAAGGTGCATAGCCCCAGCTGTCTCATTTTTTTCCGAATACAATACAGAAGTTGAAAATTCAAGTTATTAATGGAACTCAGCATTTAAATATTGTAAATGACTGGAGAACTTTTGTTTAATGTTGTATTAGCATATTGCTTTCAATTTCCGATTCATTGCTTCCATGTAATCATCCAATTCCTCTTCTTTTTTTAAATCAAATAGTAACAAAATGATGGTGACTGTCGAGGGGCGTATAGTTTACATTATCTGGCTAAATCCAGATATTATTTCAACTAGGGTTCTCCATGCTAAAAATGCAGTACCCATGAAGTCAAATGATTGAAAAGCATTAGCTTGATATTTAAAACCTGATTTTCTATTTTTCCAACAGTTTTTTAAAAATTCTGGTTTACACTGTGAATATTGAGGAAATTATCTGAAGGACTGGGCTTTCAAACAGTCATTAAGGCCATTTTAGAACCTGAATTTTCATCCAGAGCTAGGCATGCAGACCAAAGTTCCTTCTTACTTTTTTTTCATTCGTGGTCCCTTTAAATTTGCTGCGCATGTGTGGTATCTCTTCCAGCGACAGCAGCCTGCACGGGACCTCACGATTAATGCGTGGCCACACATCTTTGGGGGGGGAACATTGGCGCAGACATCTTGTCTTCATTGCACTCCATTCTTCATTGACAAATCTTCTAGCATTTTTTCAGGGTGTAACTAGTAGAGTGGATAAGGGAGAACCAGTGGATTTGGACTTTCAAAAGGCTTTTGACAAGGTCCCACACAAGAGATTAGTGTCCAAAATTACGGCACCTGGAATTGGAGGTAATGTATTGACGTGGATAGAGAATTGGTTGGCAGACAGGAAGCAAAGGCCCCAAGTTTCCACACGCGTCAAAACAGGCGCCCCTCCGAGCTGGGCGCCCGTTTTTCGCCCCTAAAACGGCGCCTAAAAAAAAACCGCGGTATTCTCGAGCGCCTTGAAGCTCCATGTCTGCCTGGCGCGGCGTGCAGGGGGCGGAGCCTACCACTCGCACCGATTTTGTAAGTGGGAGGGGGCGGGTACCATTTAAATGAGTTTTTGTCGTGCCGGCAACCCTGCGCGTGCGCGTTGGAGCGTTCGCGCACGCAGTGTGAAGAAAACATTGGCACTCGGCCATTTTTGTAGTTCTTTGCAGCTGTTCATTTTTTTTATCATTTTTTAATAAAAGCCCACTGCCCTTCCATGATCAGCACTGAGGCTTCTTGCAGCAGTGAAAAGGCTGCAGGAAGCCTCAGAAGTTGAGGCAGCCTTTTCCCGACGGGCCCGACCGACGGCAGGGGGGCCTCGGGAATGGCTGCGTCAACTTCTGAGGCTTCCTGCAGCCTTCTCACTGCCTCCCCCCCCCCCCGCGGGAACGGCTGCTGCCGTCGGTCGGTCGGGCCCTCACTGCGTTTCCCCTGCCCCACCCCCCCCCCCCGGGAACGGCTGCCTCAACTTGTGAGGCTTCCTGCAGCATTCTCCCAGCCTGAAGCACTTTCACACAGGTAGGAACATGGTTTATTTAATCTTTTCTTTGCTTATAAATTTTTATTCCGGTTGGAATTATTTGTATAATATTTGTATCAGTATAACTAAGGATTTATTGTCGAATTTAATGACTTCCCTTCTCCCCCCCCCCCCCCGCCCCCCACCTCGTTCCCGACACCTAATTTGTAACCTGCGCCTGATTTTTTTAATGTGTAGACGAGGTTTTTTCAGGCCTTCAAAAATCTTCACTTGCTCCATTCTAAGTTAGTTTGGAGTACGTTTTCACTGTGGAAACTTTCAAATCAGGCGTCAGTGGCCGGACACGGCCCCTTTTGAAAAAAAAATTCTGTTCAAAAGTGAAACTGTTCTACCTGACTAGAACTGCAGAAAACTTAAATGTGGAGAATTGCGATTTCTAAGATACTCCGTTCTCCACCAGTTGCTCCTAAAAATCAGGAGTAAATCATGTGGAAACTTGGGCCCATCAAGTGGGAATAAACGGGTCCTTTTCAGAATGGCAGGCAGTAACTTGTGGGGTTACCGTAAGGTTCAGTGCTGGGACCCCAGCTATTTACACTGTATATTAATGATGTAGACAAAGGAATTGAATGTAATATCTCCAAGTTTGCAGATGACACTAAGCTGGGTGGCAGTGTGAGCTGTGAGGAGAATGCCAAGAGGCTGCAGGGTGATTTGGGCAGTTTAGGTGAGTGGGCAAATGCATGGCAGATGCAGTATAATGTGGATAAGTGTGAGGTTATCCATTTTGGTGGCAAAAACAGGAAGGCAGATTATTATCTGAATGGTGACAGATTAGTAAAAGCGGAGGTGCAACGAGACCTGGGTGTCATGGTACATCAGTCATTGAAAGTAGGCATGCAGATACAACAGACAGTTAAGAAAGTAAAATGGCATGTTGGCCTTCATAGCGAGGGGATTTGAGTATAGGAGCAGGGAGGTCTTACTGCAGTTGTACAGGGCCTTGGTGAGACCACACCTTGAGGTATTGTGTGCAGTTTTGGTCTCCTAATCTGAGGAAGGACATTCTTGCTTATTGAGGGAGTGCAGCGAAGGTTCACCAGACTGATTCCCGGGATGGCAGGACTGATATATCAAGAAAGACACTGGATCGACTCGGCTTATATTCACTGGAGTTTGGAAGAATGAGAGGGGATCTCATAGAAGCATATAAAATTCTGAAGGGATTGGACAGGTTAGATACAGGATGAATGTTCCCGATGTTGGGGAAGTCCAAAACCAGGGGTCACAGTCTAAGGATAAAGGGTAAGCCATATAGGACCGAGTTGAGGAGAAACTTTTTCATCCAGAGAATTGTGAACCTGTGGAATTCGCTACCACAGAAAGTTGTTGAGTCCAG
Source organism: Pristiophorus japonicus (assembly GCF_044704955.1). Lineage (NCBI taxonomy): Eukaryota > Metazoa > Chordata > Chondrichthyes > Pristiophoridae > Pristiophorus > Pristiophorus japonicus. The sequence goes on along the minus strand of NC_091989.1, from coordinate 18,467,486 downwards.
TTCATTGGATAGATTCAAAAGGGAGTTAGATGTGGCCCTTACGGCTAAGGGAATCGGGGGTATGGAGAGAAGGCAGGAGTGAGGTACTGAAGTTGCATGATCAGCCATGATCATATTGAATGGTGGTGCAGACTCGAAGGGCCGAATGGCCTGCTCCTGCACCTATTTTCTATGTTTCTATGTATTGAGCAAGCAGTGTGGATTTCTCAGGATTTTATATGCTTCCACGAGACCCCTCTCATTCTTCCAAATTCCAGTGAATATAAGCGTAGTCGATCCACTATGTCTTCATATGCCAATCCTGCCATCCCGGGAATCAGTCTGGTTGAACCTTCGCTGCACTCCCTCAGTAAGCAAGAATGTCCTTCCTCAGATTAGGAATTGGAGGTTCTTAAATATGGTGATGGCATTCTGCATGTGTCAGATACCCAGCTAACTAAAAATAAATTAATTTAACTTTGTAGTACTGCTAAGCCAATGCCCCTGATGTCAGCAATGACTGTTTTATGTTTTAAAACACAGTCAACACCAATTGAATAAAAGGATAATCATTTTTCTAGCTATTCAATTTTTTTGTTCAAGGGTTTGGACGAATTTCTCTGAAAAGTAATGTATACTCTACGGCCTTTATTTGGGTCTTTTATTAACATTTGATGCATATATAACATGCTATTTATCAATGAGTTATTTAAAAATGAGCTGGAATCAATAGGAAATCTGGATTGGTTTTTAAAAATGACCCCGTGCACTATTGCAGTGAGATGCCACAGCTTTCAGCAGCAAACTTAATGAAGAAGAAAGCCCATCAAATCTATGAGTAGATACAAAGTGTGCTGGATCCCAGAATTCGAATCCTGAGAGGGCAATTATTGCATACAGGCCATCGTGATTTCATTTCCTGCACTTTATTGCTCTATTTTATAGGGGAATAAAATAGTCAAGTGCGATGTGTTTCATACGCTGTGAATGATGGAGTGCGAAGGTGTATTATAATTAGCAGCATTGCCCAAACTGCAGCAGCATTAAGCAGTAGATGAAGAATAATGGATACCTGGGACTCATTGTAAGGCAGTGAATTACGTCATAAACTGCACAAACTAAATGAAAGCTCCTCATAATGACTGTCCGCCCCATGAGGTTACATTACAGCATTGAAAGCACTCCCTGGTATCCCTGCATATTTTACTGACACTTTCTATGTAATTTTATTTTTGTTTTTGTCCAAGTTTGTATTTTTTTTTAATTTGCTTCAGCTGCTTTTGTGAACACTAATCTTGTGGGATAATTCATGAAGTGGTACAGTAGTCAAAGACAAGGTATTAAGTGACTGTGTGATTCATTGAATGGATTCTGTGCTGTTTTGTAGTAGCGTGAAAGTTGTTTGCACACTTAAGTCGAGGGTCCCAGGGTTTTAAAAAAGTGATTCTGATGAAATAGTCAGATAACTATATTGTGGGATGGGGCTTTTCGCTCAACTCATCTGAAGGCATTGACTCCCTGCTGGGTACAGTTCCACAGGCATCGACCGGCAGCTTTCCAGTATTCCAAATAAGTTGCCGTTCTTCGTGTGTGACTTTAGACAGCAAGTGTCAACAGGCTATTAAACTATGGGAGCACCACAGTTGAACCTGTTTCCATTCTCAGCCAACATTCTCTATGTCCCATAGCGCTGGCGAGGCAGTGCTCAGGAACAGAAATCCTCTCCAGTTGTACCATCCAACACAGTCCTTTTTGAGATTCGCATACTCTGCACAGACCAAAGATTAAATCTCAGGAACTCAATCTCTCCTCATCACTCCTTTAACCAGCTGGCCCATTGACCAAGTCCCAAATTGGATTTTTTCCTGAGAAGAATGACTGCGATACATGCGCCCTGCATTGTTGTCAGAATATAGTTTGGTTTTTCAAGCAATTTATTATACTTATCTTTCTTTAAAAGCATATTTCTTTTACTGCTACTATCTCTGCTTCTTGCTTTTGTAAGTTCTCTTCGATAGGCCCCCTTTGCAGCTTGTAGCCACGGGCCAGGGAAGGCCACCTGCTTTCCGGGTTTTGGCGTTGTTAGTAACCACCCAGAGGCAGTGTTGCAAGCCTCCCTGTACCTGGACTTCCAATTAGCACCTCCTCAGATTGGTAATTCAGCAGAGGGCGAGATGAGTGAGTTATCCCACCATGCCTGACTGCTCCGCTGTATCGTCTCTGCATTTCCCATTCTTTAAAGGGTTAATTGGTTTCAGCCAGGATATGGTAAACAAACAATTTCTGCTTTTCTCTCTCTGAACATAAACATTAAGATACTATTTTGACATACTGCAACAGTAATGCACAGATTAAATTCCCCATAGTTAGATTAAAAGCAAAGACATTAGATTAAAATAGTCATATTTCCTAAATGGAATGAAAAGTTTACACAGAGTGTACAATAAAACGTGATACTGCAGAAGGAAGGCAGGCAAGCCTTGGGTGATGGTTTCAGCTGTTAGTGACTGATTAGATTCAAGGTTCTTGATCTCTTTCTTGTGTAATTGGCAAAATGGCTACTATTAGAAAGGAAGGCAGATTTAGAGGTTTCGTAGCACCCTAGAGCTTAGCAACATCCTGATGATTGCATTTCAGAAGAGCCTATTTAATGCAATTATGCGACTGATGCCTTTATTTTTTTTTAAACGTTCCCACCACCCATCAAATTAGATGTTGCACCAAGCTTTATTTAATCATTGCTTCCATCGGGGGATTAACGCAATTTGTGAGGGATGCATCATATGTTCAAATGATGAAGTAATTTAGTCTGAGCAATTTTTTTTACCTTTTACTCTGACTTTTTGCTGGGTATGCACCCTTCCAACACCACACCCTGGTAGTTATTGAATCCAAAATGTTAACAAGTTTGTATTTAAGGACAGACTGTAATTCTACATTCCAAGAATAATGATATATTACTGTGTGTTTGAAGAGAGTAAGTGGTTGGCAAGCCCTTTCTCTTGGATGGGGTGGAGCGTGCAAAGTCTGGTCCCGTCCACATACATGCAGGTTCTAGTAGGAATCATCACATAATGACCAGGAGTGGGAAGTGAAATATTTTCCATTTCCTTGGCCCAGAAACACTGAAGCCACTCATAGTGCCCAAGCTGCTACCAGAGGAGAGACTGAACCTGAAACCATCCCAATCTTTTTGTGTTTTTAATAGTAATTTGTTTGAACACACTGTCTTCATGAATCTTTCAGAAGATGCAGCTTTACTATGGTATCCATGGAACTGCGATACGTCTATACATTTGTAACACAGGACTTGGAGACAAATCTACAAAATCTCTGATTCTTAGTGCATAGTGCTCTTCAATCTTGGAGAGAAATATATATTTGTATTTCAGAATTCCAATCTCCTGTACGGCGGGCACAGTGTGGTAAAATGGCAGTCGTCATTACCCACTACGTTTGCATCCAGAGTTAAAATGGCCCAGGCCTCATGGTGGCACCGTAATGGACACATCGCCCCCGCCCCCTATAGTTATATAGGGCTGGGGAAGTTATAGGGCTATAGTTTGTCTGAAAATACTAATCATTTAATGGGTGTTTTTGTGACTGGAAGGCTATTTCCTGTGGGGTTCTGCAGGGCTCAGCACTAGGTCCCTTGCTTTTTGTGGGATATATTAAAGATTCAGACTTAAATGTAGGGGGGTATGATTAAGAAGTTTGCAGATGATATAAAAATTGGCTGTGGTTGATAATAAAGAAGAAAGCTGTAGATTGCAGGAAGCTGTCAAGGGGGGCACAACAGTGACAAATGGAATTCAATCCAGAGAAGTGTGAGGTAACGCATTTGGGAAGGGCTAACAGGGCAAGGGAATACACATTAAATGGTAGGACACTGAGAAGTGTCGAGGAACAAAGTGACCTTGGAGTGCATGTGCAGGACAGGTAGATAAGGTGGTTAAGAAGGCTTTACTTGCCTTTATTAGCTGAGGCATAGAATACAAGAATAGGGAGGTTCTGCTTGAACTATGTAAAACACTAGTTAGGCCACAGCGAGAGTACTGCGTGCAGTTCTGGGCTCTACATTGCAGGAAATATGTGATTGCACTGGAGAGGGTGCAGAGGAGATTTACGAGGATGTTGCCTGGATGATTTTAGCTTTGAGGAAAGATTAGATAGGCTGGGTTTGTTTTCTTTGGAACAGAGGAAGCTGAGTGGAGACCTTATTGAGGTGTATAAAATTATGAGGGGCTGAGATAGAGTGGACAGGAAGGACCTGTTTCCCTTAGCAGAGGCGTCAACAACCAGAGGGCATAGATTTAAAGTAATTGGTAGGAGGTTTAGAGGGCATTTGAGGGGAAATGTTTTCACCCAGAGGATGCTGAGAGTCTGGAACTCATTGCCTGAAAGGGTGGTCGAGGCAGAAACCATCACCACATTTTACAAGTACTTGGAGGTGCACTTGAAGTGCCATAACCTGCAGGGTTACAGACCAAGAGCTGGAAAGTGGGATTCGGCTGGATAGCCTCTTTGTTAGCCGGCACGGACATGAAGGGCCGAAATGGCCTCCTTCCGTGCTGTAAAATTCTATGATTCCCTGATTACAGAGTTAAAATGGACAAAGTAACTACTCTTTCATTAAATACTGGGTTAATTTTTAAAATTATTACTGATAAAAGCAGAAAGTGCTGCATCTGTTGAACAGCAGCTGCAGAGAGAGAGAAACAAAAATTAGTAGCTCATGTGGAGCCTCGATCATAACACATCCAAATCTCCCAGTGTTGCATCGAATTTACGGCACAGAAACAGGCTATTTGGCCCAACTGATCTGTGTTTATGCTCCACACGAGCCTCCTCCCACCCTACTTCATCTAACTCTATCAGCATATCCTTCTATTCCTGTCTCCCTTGTGTGTTTATCTAAATTCCCTTAAATCCACCTCCGCTATTCACCTCAACTACTCCCTGTGGTAGCGAGTTCCACATTCTAACCACTCCCTGGGTAAAGAAGTTTCTCCTGAATTCCTTATTGGATCATTAACCTTGTTTTTTTCTTGAGATGCCGATGGATCTGTTGTGTATTTTCAACATTTTGTGTTTTTAATTTCATCTTCCAGCATTTTCAGTTTATTCTTTTTATTATTAAAGGTGCAACTGTAAATCATCTTGTAATCCACTTGAGGGAAAAATAAACTGATAGTGGCGATAAATGAAAAAGTATGATTGCTTAAAATGAGAAATAGAAATAGTCGGTGTTGTAAATACACAACAGCATCACCAGCATCTGAAAAATACAAGGTAGGTTAGCATTTGCTCCCACGGGTTTGGCTCAAAACGTTAACCTGTGTTTTCTTGCTGTGCATTTCACACGGGTTATTTCTGAATTGTTAAGAGTCAGGTGATTCAGTGCACCTTCGGGCAATAGATTGTAAATTTTCTGAAGCCCGTTGTCACGCCCATGCCTGCTTTCAAACTTCAACTGCGTTGGAATGCCTCCACATCAAAGAAATGGGCCATTGCAACCATCAGTGATTAATGCAACTTTAAAGGGATAATTATTTGGCATCGATCGTGCATCTACCATGCATTTTATCCATCATACTGTTAAATTTCTGTTTGGCAAGGGTATTGAGGGTTATGGAACCAAGGCAGGTAGATGGAGTGAAGGTACAGATGAGCCATGATCTAGTGGCATAGTGGTTATGTTACTGGACTAATAATCCGGAGGCATAAGTTCAAATCCCACCATGGTAGCTGGGGGAATTTAAATTCAGTTAATTAAATAAATCTAGAATTTTTTTTTTAAAAGCTAGCATCAGTAATGATGACCATGAAACTACCGGATTGTCGGAAAAACCCAACTCGTTCACTAATTCCCTTTTGGGGAAGGAAATCTGCCGTCCTTACCCGGTCTGGCCGACATGTGACTCCAGACCCACAACAATGTGGTTGACTCTTAACTGCCCTCTGAAATGGCCCAGCAAGCCACTCAGTTGCACCAAACTGCTACAACAAAGCCAGCACTGTGGGAGTACCTTCACCACACGGATTGCAGCAGTTTAAAAAGGTGGCTCATCACCACCACCTCAAGGGCAATTCAGGATGGGCAATAAATGCCCACAGCGACACCCACATCCCATGAACAAATAATTTTTTGTAATTGTTCCTATGTTCAGATATACCACTGCAACAGGTGCAAAACAATCTTTTTTACAAGGAAAACTATCACTCTATTCTGGATATGTATGACCTGGAGTCTGAAACTAACAAGCTTTTCCCATTTTTCACAGTTCCCTCACAAAACAATTGAACTGAGGCTTGGCTTACTTATCAATTAAGATTATGGCCTTAACTGAGAATAGCCACACCACAACGGCAGCACAATGCATTGTGCATAACTACCTGTCCTTGTAAAGCAGCCTATCATCTGACTTGCTATGAGCAGTGCCACAGGAGATTTACTCATTGTAAATTATCGACTTTATGGAGGCGGAGGTTATGGCAGTTTCCGTACAGGGAGTAGCAAAGTAAGTTTCAATTGCACTCAACACTCAGTCGATATAGCTGAACTGCTGGTGGGTGATGCTCAGGACGCAAGGTTTCGAATGGTATACAGGTTTGAACCTCTCTTATCCGGGACTCCCTTATCCGGCACCACCCCTTGTCTGGCACCATTCCCGGCCACCAGGTGGCACATACGCAGAACGCAGCTGGTCAAAATCCTTTCATCCCCAGTCTCAGAATTCTACTCCAGAATCCCTGTTCCGAGTCCCAGTGGGCGACAAGCTGATCCTCCTTGGCGACTTTAACGCCAGAGTTGGAAAGGATACAAACCGCTGGGGAGGTGTGATCGGCAGAGACGGGGTAGGAAAAACCAACTCGAATGGTACCCTCCTCCTGATGAAATGCTTGGAACATGGTCTTGTCATAACCAACACCTTGTTTCGTCAGAGAGACAAGTACAAGTCTTCGATCCAAGCACTGGCATCCGCTAGACTACGTCACCTTTCGAGTGAGAGTCCGCAAGGACATGCGCATCATCTGTGCCATGACAGGAGCTGACGACTGCTGGACAGACCACCACCTAATCCACTCAGTGATGTCCATCAATGTAGCCCCAGAACAGCTAACAGTGGCAGCAACAGAAACGATGCCACAGGAAAATCAACGCTGGAGCACTCAAAGACCCTGCTAAGAAAGCGCTATTCCGCCAGCACCTCACTACCAACCTGACGACTTCCAGTGACCCAGAGACAGAGAGTGTCCACAGCGCCTGGTCTGCCCTCAAGGCCTCCATAATTCGCACCTGTGAAGAGACGCTCGGTCACTCAACCAGGAAACTGCAAGACTGGTTCAACGAGAACGTCCAGAAGCTAATAAGCCACAAGCGCAAGGCATTCTTGAATTGGAAACAGCAAGACAACTCGAGAGCAAGAAACCAGCTCTACAGATGTCTGAAGGCCGAGATCCAACAAAAAACTCGCGGCCGAAAGAACAGATGGTGAGTGGAGAAAGCACAGGAGATCCAGCAACTAACCAACAACCACGATGTGCGTGGATTCTTCAACGCAGTCATCATCATGGGCAGTCCCTCGAAATCGAGGAAGACTTACTTCCACTCCAAAAGTGAGTTCTCAGATGACTGAACAGTCCAATACGGGAATTATAGTCTCTCTCGCAGGAAAGGATGGGTGGGGAGTCTGGTTTGCCGCACGATCCTTCCACCGCCCGCACCTATTTTTTGCATGCACTTGGCGACGAAACTCGAGGTGCTCAGCGCCCTCTCGGATGCCCCCTCCCTCCCACTTAGGGCGGTCTTTGGCCAGGGACTCCCAAGTGCAAGTGGCGATGTTGCACTTTATCAAGGAGGCTTTGAGGGTGTCCTTCAAACGCCTCCTCTGCCCACCTGGGGCTCACTTGCCGTGTAGGAATTCCAAGTGCCCGGAACTCCTACATGGCAACGTAGTCAAGACCACCTGCGGCCCAAGGTCCTACCCCACTGGGGGCCACGAATGGATAAGTACTCATTAAGGACAGAGAGGTAGTCAGTGCCCACTGGAAGGAGCACTTCAAAGATCTCCTTAATCGAGACTCTGTCTTCAATGTGAGTGTACTCGACCCCATCCCGCAGCATGCTACCTGCCACCACCTCAGTACAACCCCAGCCCGACATGAGGTTGAAAAGGCCATCCGACAACTGAAGAACAACAAGGCCTCAGGAGCAGATGGAATCCCCACCAAAGCACATGGCGGAGAAGCACTATTGGCGCGAATACATGAACTCATTTCTGTTGTTTGGAAGGAGAAGAGCAAGATGGGATCTCAGATGCCATAATCGTGACCATCTTCAAGAAAGGGGACAAGTCCGATTACAATAATTACAAAGCAGTTTCCCTGCTGTCTACCACAGGTAAAGTCATCGAAAGAATCCTCCTCAGTTGCCTTCTCCCTGTGGCTGAAGAGTTCCTCCCAGAGTTGTAATGCAGATTCCACCCACCTAGGGGCACAAAAGTCATGATCTTTACCACGCATCAAATTCAAGAGAAATGCAGGGAACAACACCGACCTCTGTACATTGGCCTACTTTGACCTCACAAAGGCCTTCGACACTGTCAACCATGAGGGAGCGTCGTCTTCAAATTCGGCTGCCCTCAAATGTTTGTCATCATCCGCCTGCTTCACGATGACATGCAAGGCGTGATCCTGGCCAACAGATCCAATTCATGTACGGACCGGGGTTAAGCAAAGCTGTGTCATCGTACCAACGCTCTTCTTGATCTTCCTTGCTGCAGTGCTCCATCTCACCCGCAGTAAGCTCCCTGCTGGAGTGGAGCAAATCCTCAGAATAAACAGGAAACTGTTCAACCTCTGTCGTCTCCAGACCAGATCCAAGGTCGTCCCATCCTCTGTCATTGAATTACAGTATGCAGATGATGCTTGCGTCTGCGCGCACTCGGAGGCCGAACTCCAAACCGTCGTCAATACCTTCACCATAGCGTACAAGAGCATGGGCCTAACACTAAACATCCATAAGACAACGGTCCTGTACCAACCTGCCCTGCAACACAGTACTGTCCCCCTGATTATCAAAATCCACGATGAGGCCTTGGACAACGTGGACCATTTTCCATACCTCAGGAGCCTACTGTCAACTCTGGTCGATGACGAGATCCAACACCGATCGCCTTCAGTGTACCAGCGCAGCCTTCAGTCGCCTGAGGAAGAGAGTGTTTGAAGACCAGGACCTCAAACCCAGCACCAAGCTCATGGTCTACAGAGCAGTAGTGATACCCGCCCTCCAATATGCTTCAGATGCATGGACTATATACAGCAGGCACATCAAAGCACTGGAGAAGTACCACCTACGCTGCCTCCGCAAGATCCTGCAAATCCATTGGCGGGATAGGCGCACCAACGTCGGTGTTCTCGCACAGGCCAACATCCTCAGCATCGAAGCATTGACAACACTCGGATCAGTTCCGATGGACGGGCCACATCGTCCGCGTGTCCGATACAAGACTCCCAAAACCAGCGCTCTACTCTGAGCTCCGACACGGCAAACGAGCCCCAGGTGGGCAGAGGAAATGCTTCAAGGACAACCCTCAAGGCATCCTTGGAAAAAGTGCAACATCCCCACCGACACTTGGGAATCCTTGGCCAAAGACTGCTCAAAGTGGAAGAGAAGAATCCGGGAAGGTGCTGAACACCTCGAGTCTCTTCACCAGGAGCAAGCGGAAGGAGCGGCTGACAACCCAAGCACCCCAACCAACATTACCTCAACCACCATCTGCCCCACCTGTGACAGAGTCTTTTGTCCCGATTCGGACACATCAGTCACCTGAGAACTCATTTTTAGTGTGGAAGCTCCAAGTGATTGCCGAAGAAGAAGAAACAGCGGGGGAAGCTCACAAGGGTAAGAGAGACTCAAAAGAAAGAAGATAAAATCACCATGTTGGGCCGCAGAGCTAGTGCAGCAGTGAATGCTGAGAAGAATAGGAGCTCCAGGGACAGAGCTAAGAAAGGGGAGGCTCATGGAGACAAAGATATCGTGAGCTCTGATGGATAGGTGTACTGTGAAGTTTTGTAATTGTTTTGCAGAAATACCTGCATGTGTTTATTTTATGTTATATTAATGTTATTTGTGGGGGCAATATAGAAGAGTGGTTGATGAAACATTGGGCCAAAAATTGCGGCCTCGCCGGGTGCATACAATCTGTCAAAATTTCTTTGACAAGTGTTGAGCCCAAATGACTTGCAGTTTACACAAAGGAATAGTTAAAAAATGTAATTCTTTGTAAGGCACGTAAGATTAATCAGACTTGGAGGTTTCAGTTAGTGCATGAAGTAGGGAATGCTGCACTTTCTTTTTTAACCAGCCGCATCAAACAGGTTGTTAGAACCATTAAAGCAGGAGCATTCCCTGCCATATTTAAAGGGCCATGAGCACCATGTTATTTTCCCCTTTTAAATCAATGATTGCAGAAGTTAATTAAAAAGAAAATGCCTTAATTGACATATATTTTCAATAGATGGGAGGTCAGACAGTTGCAGCATGGCCTGCAGGTGTGCTGGGTAATGTTTAAAAAAAATAGTTGAAAGACAGACACTAAACCATTATCACGAGCAGGAGGGGTGTGATTATAGCGGGACAGGTTTACATGGGAATTTATAATGGGTGGGAAAAGTTGGCGCAAGAAATATGACAACAGGAGGTTAAGTGGTACCAGCAGGTAAAGTAACTTTCAGCATCAGACTTTCATGAAATTCAGTAAATATAAAGATTGATGGCAGTGAGTGGTTCAAGTGATAAACCTCAACCATTCGAAGTTTACTGTTTATTTTTGAAATTGGGTATTAGAGCATTTGAAGGCAGGTGTAACACAGACTTGTTGCTGGGGCCACAGAAAGGCTTGAGCTTCAACTTAAACTGGGGGCGTCAATAAAGAGGCACAAGTTTCTCCTGCCCAAGCAGCCCTGGTGGTTTATTATTGGGACGACTGCATACAGATGCCAGAACTGTCTGGGTGATTTGCTCAATCTGATAAAGTAATAAGAATATTTGCTGATTATATTGCGGGCTGACTTTTCGAATTGCTCCAGAAGGTTGGGATGCAGCTCAAGTAATTCACGTGCTGTCATTTAAACCTTTAAATTGGACTGCTACTGTGAAATTCACTTACACATAACTACCTTCTGGGAGCCATACTTGCTTGTTTGTGCTGATGTTAGAAACTGGTGCCACACCACTTGCAAGTTTCAGGGACATGAAATAGAAAGCCATCCTCTTTTCCTTCTTTGAGGAGGTGTATGTGAAATACATTTTGCATTTCTTCGTCGCAAATAGAAGCGTGGTTCAAGTCTATCTCCTTGCGAGTTTGTGAGATAGCTACATGCAGTTCCTGACCGGGGTAAGTCTTTGTTGAACAAAGACGCACACAAAACAGTCATCTTTCATTTTCTCAATCTTAATAAGTTGGAGTTATCCCTTAATAGTTTTTACATAGCAATGTAATCCTTTGAGAGCAAAAAATACAGCCTGGACATGATGCCATTCTGGTCAAATTTGTAGTAAATAGCATTACTCTGTTTCTCGTATCCAGCTAAGTGTAGAGTGTTTGTTTCTGGCTATAACCAATGAACTTGTCAGGGCAACATCAGATTCAATACATTTGCAAGCTAGGGTTGTGACAAATAATAAAAAAATCCTGCATAAATCAGCTATCTCTTGATTCCCCCCGAGGACTTTCAAGACATGGTAAATGGGCAGTACAAAAGAAAAAAGGGCCTTTATCGTGATAACAGACTTGACCTCACTCTGTGAGATGCATCGCAAAACAGGGGAGCCGAACACTAAGTATCTTAATAGTTGGTGTTGAAACATTAGCAAATCCTTTGGGACAAGGTCATTCCACCAGCCCCAGGTTTCCCCAGCAGACTACTGCGGATGATGAAGCGATCAAAGCAGAATGCCAGTACATCATCAGAACCTCATTACACACCATTGTGCGTACACAGCTGCTGCAGCCGCAGCATTAGAAAACTTGCATTTAAATTCATTCGAGCTCCCATTTGACTTTCTTCTCGTCCTCAGCGCTGAAAGAATGCTCGAGCACGCAGTCCTGTTTGCATCCGTCCCCTCCTCGCTCTGCCGGTTAAAATGCCATCCATTTAACAGACCATTTAAAAAGCCTCATCAAGCCACCAGGGTCAGTCCTTTTGTGTGCATTAGGGGCTGACATGCTGTAATGTTGAACTAGTTGTGATTTCATGGACATGTTTATGAAGATTGATACAGCCAAGGTTCAGTGTTAACTTTTTACTGTCACTGGCTGCATTAGCATGCTTGTGTATTGGTTTTAGCATTGATTTATGAAGCGGCTGCTCCACAGTAAAGTCATCATACCAGCCCTGTTGTTGCCTGCCGCAAACATTACACACCACAGCCATAAGAGTATCAAGCAATAACTATAATCATGGTCATAATCTTCCTCCTGGACTCCCCATTGATTTGCTGTGTCTTCAGAGATGGCAAGAAAATACTTGCGACAATGAGCCTCTCCAGTATTTTTCATTGAAGGCAATTGGAGCAGAGGGTTGCAACTAATACTAATAATGTTCATCACACATCCATACTGCGTTCCTCAGTCAGATACGGAGAATTCTGAAGTGTTGTTAAACTGTAGATGAAGCAATTTGGAATTGAGAGCGAGCGAGACAAGCAGTGAGCATGCTAACAAATAGATATGTAGAACTGGCTGATATTTCAAATGGCAATGTCAATGCATGTTAAGAACAGCAAGCTGATTTGTGTTTCAATTCATTGAATAGGTGACTACATTCGTCCCTCCTACTACAATCGGATAGTCGAAGTGGTGTGATACCTGAACTCTGAGTTACTGAAGTTTTCACAGCCCAAAGAAGTGCTGGCTAACCATAGAGAAAATAAAAATGTCTGACTTGTTATTCCATGCTGCGCATTAGTGCATGGTGCATTTTTAAAGGTCTCTCCTGCTTTAGATGGACCATCACACTGCTACTGAAGATTTTCGCCATCCACGAAAATAACTCGTGATTTCTAATTCTTTTGGCGGGGGTTGCGGGGGAGGAGGAATGGTGCATGGTATCTTAGGAATTGTACCGACTGTTCACATTTGTAAAATTACAACCGTCACTGCTGTGATGTTCTGTGTCCATTGAGTAAAGAGTTAAAATGCACCTGCTTTTAGGGCCACTTGTGCCCCTCCCTATTCATTAAAACGACATTGATTATTCCACAAGCCGCTATAATTTAACTCCTGTACATGTCCAATAAGGAATGGTTCCATTCATTTGTCCTGGTTTTTTTTAAATTAAATTCTTCCACTTTTTTATTGACCTCTCTCTGCTTAAGGTTTCCTTATTTGGATGAAGTGATGTCCTGCTGCATGCTCCAGGTCCCTCAGTACTGCTCTTGTAATTGGTAGTAAGGAAGTCTTGAAATAAGTCCTGGGCTGATGTGTCGTATGATTCAACCTTTCCCCTTCCCACCCATCTCCGTTCCTGCAGGAAAACACCTGCCCTTGGCTCTGCTTCTTCTGCAACAACGCAGGAACTTGCTAAGTAGAGAGTGATGGCTCTCTCTGAGACAGTGAATTAGAGCATCAACCTTTTGTACTACTTGATTAAAAATCAAAGCGAGCTTGGTCTTTTGGCACAAGACTACTTTAAATCCATTAAGCAGATTCTGCACGTGGGGCAGTTGTTAATCCTTCAGGTATAGAAACATAGAAAATAGGTGCAGGAGTAGGCCATTCGGCCCTTCGAGCCTGCACTGCCATTCAGTAAGATCATGGCTGATCATTCACCTCAGTATCCCTTTCCTGCTTTCTCTCCATATCCCTTGATCCCTTTAGCCATAAGGGCCATATCTAACTCACTCTTGAATATATCCAACGAACTGGCATCAACAACTCTCTGTGGTAGGGAATTCCACAGGTTAACAACTCTGAGTGAAGAAGTTTCTCCTCATCTCAGTACTAAATGGCTTACCCTTTATCCTTCGACTATATCCCCTGGTTCTGGACTTCCCCAACATCGGGAACATTCTTCCTGCATCTAACCTGTCCAGTCCCGTCAGAATTTTATATGTTTCTATGAGATCCCCTCTCATCTTTCTAGACTCCAGTGAATAAAGGCCCAGTCGATCCAGTCTCTTTTCATATGTCAGTCCTGCCATCCCGGGAATCATTCTGGTGAACCTTCGCTGCGCTCCTGTATCAGATATCTATGACAAAGTCCCACACAAGGGATTAGTGTGCAAAATTAAGGCACATGGTATTGGGGGTAATGTATTGACGTGGATAGAGAACTGGTTGGCAGACAGGAAGCCAAGAGTGGGAATAAATGGGTCCTTTTCAGAATGGCAGGCAGTGATTAGTGGGGTGCCGCAGGGTTCAGTGCTGGGACCCCAGCTATTTACAATATACATTAATGATTTAGACGAAGGAATTGAATGTAATATCTCCAAGTTTGCAGATGACACTAAGCTGGGTGGCAGTACGAGCTGCAAGGAGGATGCTTGGAGGCTGCAGGGGGACTTGGATAGGTTAGGTGAATGGACAAATGCTTGGCAGATGCAGTATAATGTGGATAAGTGTGAGGTTATCCACTTTAGTGGCAAAAACAGGAAGGCAGATTATCTGAATGGTGACAGATTAGTAAAAGGGGAGGTGCAACGAGACCTGGGTGTCGTGGTATATCAGTCATTGAAGGTAGGCATGCAGGTACAGCAGGCAGTAAAGAAAGCAAATGCCATGCTGGCCTTCATAGCGAGGGGATTTGAGTATAGGAGCAGGGAGATCTTACTGCAGTTGTACAGGGCCTTGGTGAGACCACATCTTGAGTATTGTGTGCAGTTTTGGTCTCCTAATCTGAGGAAGGACATTCTTGCTATTGAGGGAGTGCAGCGAAGGTTCACCAGATTGATTCTCGGGTTGGCAGGACTGACATATGAAGAAAGACTGGATTGACTAGGCTTATTTTCACTGGATTTTAGAAAACTGAGCAAGAATCTCATAGAAACATATAAAATTCTGATGGGATTCGACAGGTTAGATGCAGGAAGAATGTTCTCAATGTTGGGGAAGTCCAGAACCAGGGGTCACAGTCTAAGGATAAGGGGTAAGCCATTTAGGACCAAGATGAGGAGAAATTTCTTCACTCAGAGAATTGTGAGCATGTGGAATTCTCTACCACAGAAAGTTGTTGAAGCCAATTCATTAGATATATTCAAAAGGGAGTTAGATGTGGCCCTTATGGCTAAAGGGATCAAAGGGTATGGAGGGAAAGCAGGAGTGGGGTACTAAAGTTGCATGATCAACCATGATCTTGAATGGTGTTGCAAACTCGAAAGGCCGAATGGCCTACTCCTGCACCTACTTTCTATCACAATTCTAGAAGACAAACTGCGAAATCAGCGAGAGTTCGAATAAAAACGAAAAGTAGTAACATCCATCTACCAGCCTTCTTACCACATCCTTCAAATCCTTTGATCTCTACAAGTACATCTAATTACCTCTTGAACATATGCATGCTGATATTTCTGAGACTCACCTCAGCCTGAATGCGAAATGATGCAGGACCATGGATTTACAGATATTCTGCTTTTTCTTTCAGTTCTTCTCAAGAAGCCACAAGGTCTTGGCTTTCAACTTGCATCATTTAAATATATAGGGTTGGATTTTCGGTTGTCTGTAGCCTCAGTTAGTGGCCAGATGGGGTGTTAATGCGAGCGTTTGAGCTTAGCGACCGGGCGCGTAGCTTTTAGCGCCTTGACAGAAAATTCATTCAAGGCTCACCGGAGGCGCAAACTGCTAGCGCCTGGCTGCTGATGATCACTCCGATCATGACGTATTCCTGGTGCAAAGCGCATGCTTGCGCCCAGTCGCTAAATTCGGTGCGTGCGCCTCATTGAGCACCCGCCAATAACAACGTCTGGAAAAACAGTCGGTACAGGCTTGCAGAGTCGTTAACTGGTGGCTACTTAAAGGGATAATAACTTTTATTTATATAGCGCCTTTATCATAAAACGTCCCAAGACGCTTCACAGCAGTGTTACAGACAAACAGATAAATTTGACATCGAGCCACAGAAGAAATTAAGGCGGATGACCAAAAGCTTATTTAAAGAGGTTGGTTTTAAGGAGCGTATTAAAGGAGGAAAGCAAGGTAGAGAGGCGTAGAGGTTTAGGGAGGGAGTTCCAGAGCATAGGTTCCAGGCAGCTGAAGGCCCGTCGACCGATGGTTGAGCAGTTATAATGAGGGATGTTCAAGAGACCAAAACTTGAGGAGAGCAGACATCTTATGGGGTAGTGAGACTGAAAAAGATTACAGAGCTAGGGAGAGGCAAGGCCATGGAGTGATTTGTAAACAAGGATGAGAATTTTTAAATCGAGGAATGAGGAAACATTTCCCTTGGAGGTCACAGTTTTGTTTTCACAAAGCATGGTGCATGAGGCTGAGAGTTTGAAACGGCAGACAGACATAACAGTACAGGTTGAAAACAAGTGATTTTGCAAACTTTAATGGGTGCATTACTATGCCATGCCTTTAAGACTCGGCTTTTCCCGGGATCTGTTGCGGACTTCCGTACGTGCACAATGGGCCTGCAAAATGTACCAACCAAACTTTGGTTATCACCCCACCGCCTCCCCAGCTCTGCTGTGCAACGACTTGATTTATCGCCCCTGTCAGCTCTTTGACCAATTCTGACCAATTGCTGGGCGGAAGGCACTAAAAGTACCTCTCCGCCTGGATTAACGGCGCAACAGAGGTGCGACCAAATTTCTCCCTCTTAGTCTCTTACACAGAGGCATTACATTCTCTGCTAATCAGTTTCAAAATGTATTTACTTTGGTTCCTTTCAGTGCTGAAACATGCAAAGGGAGTTTTTTGACCAGTGTATCTTCTGCATTTGTCTGATGCCCTGAAAATGAGTACAGCAGAATTGCTGCTAATTTTGTGTACAATCTGATTGACTACGCATCTATTTCCTGTTGCCCACTGTCCCTGCTTCACCCACTTCTGTTCGAGTCAGTGTTTTCAGTAAGCTTATTTCAGAACTTGTGGCCTTCAATGAAGTGTGCTTAGAAGGTTTAGATTATGATGCCTCATTTGTTTCATTAGAGTTTATAAATACTGTTCTATAATTCTCTACAAATGCAGGAAAAAATACAGAAGATGAAACATAATAGGTTAGCTGTGCAGCTTGTCTTAATTGTTTGCTTTAAAATGTAAATCATTACAGACTGATGCAGTCACACTCTTCAAAAAAAAATTATGCTGCACGTCAAGTCAGTGAATCATCTTTCTTTCCTATCTCCATTTTATCCGCTGTCCTTCCTCCCTTTCCTGAAGATGCAGGACAGAATATTTCAAAGCTCGCAGCGAGACAAACAGCGGGCAACTTACTGGAAAATCATTGGCCCTGCAATTTATTTAACAACTGGCATCAATGGTCAGAAAATAGTGGACAGTGTACCCACAGTTTTCCCATAAGCCACCTGTGCACTGCATAAAAGGTCCTGTCAGTGTCATAGGGCCTCGGAATATTGTACCCACTATCTTGTGGTGTGCAATATAAAATTCCACTGATGCTTTTACCTAGCTAAGCGAGTATTCTTATTGTGTGTGCTTAGATACTGAATGCCAATAGTCTGTACGATCATGGGATGCCATCAGAGCTGAGGCCAATCCTGTTCTTGCGTGACGTCCACATACAAGCACGTTCCAGCAGTGGAGGTCGGTGATGAGAAGCAAGAACCCTGACTGACTTTTTCCCCCTCCCAAACCCTGAGGCCAATTGTTGAGCCACTGCTCAGCTAAGATCACCTAACTCGGCATGTAACCGGGATCAACCAGTGATTTTCCGGAGTCCATATGGCTCAATACAACAGCAGGCAGAACTCTTATCCACGAGGCATCGGGAAAGCTGTAATAACACTCTCCCTTATTTTAAACATTTTCTCTCTGCTCAGGAAGTGAAACGGTGTCTGCACCATTGACAGTATCAGTCGTGAAATCGTATCTCACAGCATTAATAACTGCAGACAGCATTACATCTTAAATGCAACACTTAGTGCTGTTCTGTAAATCCTACTAATCTTATTAAGAAACTAGCAGGACAAATGGTTTTCGGGGGCTTTTTGTAAGCAATCCATTTTCGTCCTGTATGATTTAATTTATTTAGCATTATAAATACTAATACCAGAGTCCTGGAGATTAGATTTCCTCTTCTCTTTCCTTCACTGCTGCGGTAAGTGATTTATGTTAACTCGAGAGAAACGATGTTAGAAAATGTCAGCCTTTTTTTTATGGTCCACAATATCATCTTGAGAAGAATAAAGGGAACAGCTGCCCAGTACTCCGCAGTGAACAGGGGTACCTCCTCCTTACTTAGTCTGTGCATCTGTGAGGATGGAGCTTCTCAAAATACCAACTCATACTCTGACTCTCTTGCATCAAATAATTTCTTTTCTCTTTTATTTTCCCTGCCCCCCCCCCCCCCCCCCATAATTTTTTGTTCCTCTCCTTAAGGGGGTTGACTTTTGCTGAGGTGCAGTTCCACAAGCATCTGTCAACTGCTTTTTAATTACATCGCATTACCTTGAGTTTATAGCACAGAAACAGGCCGTTCAGCCCAACTGGTCCATGCCGTCGTTTCTGCTCTACACAAGCCTCCTCGCACCCTACTTCATCTAACCTTAGCAACATAGCCTTCTATTCCTTTTTACCCTCATATATCCAGCTCCCCTTAAAGGCCACCTATGCTTTTTGCCTCAACTACTCATGTGGTAGTGAGTTTCACACATTTTAACCACTCTGGGTAAAGATATTTCTCCTGAATTCTTCATTGGATTTATTTGTGACTATCTTGTCCTTATGGCCCCTAGATTTGGACTCCCCCCGCCCCCCCCCCCCCCACCACACACACACACACACACACACACACACACACACACACGTGGAAACATCTTCTCTATGTCTACCCTATCAAACCACTTGATAATTAACTACCACAACAAAGTCACTCCCAACCTTTTCTTTTCTAGAGAAAAGAGTCCTAGCCTGTTCAGTCTTTCCTGATAGTTATAACCTCTCAGTTCTGGTGACATCCTTGAAAGTCTTTTCTGTACCTTCTCCAATGCCTCTATCTTTTTTGTAATATAAGTTTAACATAACTTCCCTGATCTTCAATGATATTCCTCTCGAAATGAACGTGAAAAGTTGAGCTTTTTCATCTCACCAGAAGGATCTGGGAGAGACTTGTCATTTTTGCAAAGTAGATGGTGGAAGAACTGCAGACTTTTAAGAGTTTTGCGAGCAGGTCGAAAGGTTATGCGTTCAGAATTGGGGTGCACCTAAAAGTGTTGCTCACAGGTAGCTCAGGATTTGGATCACAGATTAGAAAAATAGATGAAAAGGTGTGGCAATTCTTCTTCAGCAGTCCCTCGGAGTTGAGGATGACGTACTTCCACACTAATACGAGTTATCAAGTGACTGAAGAGTCCAATGTGGGACCGACAGTCTCTGTCACAGGTGGGGCAGACAGTGGTTGAAGCGGTGGGTGGGGCGTTTGGGCTGTTTGCGCTTGGCTTCCGCTTGCTCCCAGCGAAGAGACTCGAGGTGTTTGGCGCCTTCCTGGATGCTTCTCCTCCACTTTGAGTGGTCTTGGACCAGGAATTTCCAAGTGTCGGTGGGGATGTTTCATTTTTTCAAGGAGGCTTTGAGGGTGTCCTTGAAGCGCTTCCTCTGCCAACCTGTACTTGCTTGCCGTGACGGAGTTCTGAGTAGAGCGCTTGCTTCAGAAGTCTAGTATTGGGCATGCAGATGATGTGGGCCGTCCAGTGGAGCTGATCGAGCGTGGTCAATGCTTCGATGCTGGGGATGTTGGCCTGAGCAAGAACACTGACGTTGGTGCGCCTATCCTGCCAATGGATTTGCAGGATCTTGCGGAGGCAGCGTTGGTGGTACTTTTCCAGTGCTTTGCGGTGCCTGCTGTACAAAGTCCAATAGGTAAGCAGTGGCTGGCATTTAAAGAAATATTCTATAATTCTCAACAAAAATACATTCCATAAGAAACAAAAACTCCACTGGAAAGGTGATCCATCCATGGCTAACTAAAGAGGTTAAACATAACATTGGATTGAAAGAGGCTTATAATGTTACGAAGAATAGTAGTAAGCCTCAGAAATGGGAGAGTTTCAGAAAACAGCAAAGGATGACCAAAAAATTGATAAAGGAAAAAATAGACTGTGAAAACTACCAAGAGATATAAAAACAGATTCTTAAGAGCTTCGACAAGGAATTTTGGTAGGGAGAATAGAAAAACAGAATATTTTTTAAATGGTGAGGAACTTTTAAATGTTGGTGTTGAGAGATTTGGGTGTCCTTGTGCAAGAAACACAGAAAGCTAGCATGGTGCAGCAAGCAATAAGAAAGGCAAATGGCAGGTTGTCCTTTATTGCAAGGGGGTCAGAGTACAAGAGTAAGGAAGTCTTGCTACAATTGTACAGGGCCTTGGTGAGACCATACCTGGAGTAGTGCGCACAGTTTTGGTCTCCTTATCTCAGGAAGGATATACTTGCCTTGGAGGCGGTGGAACAGGGGTTCCTGGGATTGATTCCTGGGATGAAAGGGCTGTCTTATGATGAGAGATTATGTAGAATGGGCCTGCACTCTCTGGAGTTTAGAAGAATAAGAGGTGATCTCATTGAAACATACAAGATTCTGAAGGGGATTGACAGGGTAGATGCTGAGAGTTTTTTTTCCCCTGGCTGGAGTGTCTAGAACAAGGGAGCCTAGTCTCAGGATGTTAGGCCATTTAAAACAAAAATGAGGAGGAATTTTTTCACACAGAGGGTTGTGAATCTCTGCCCCACAGGGCTGTGGATGCTGAGTCTCTGAATATATTCAAGGCTGAGAAAGATAGATTTTTGGAGTCATGGAGATCGGGTGAGAAAGTGGAGTTGAGGTCGATGATCAGCCATGATCTTATTGAATGACCCGAAAGCCTACCCCTCCTATTTTTTAATGTTATGTTCTTAACCTCGCCTGCCTTTTAACTCTTAAGTACTTAATCTGTAGCAATCCAGGTAATTGCAGTTAACTTGTACATTTGATGGGTCAGTTGCAGGTTAGTAAATAGCTTGTATATTTTAGGCTTCGGAAAAAAGTGCCTGGCTATCTTTCACTTTTCTTGAAGCTTGTTTTGCATCAGTGATTAAAATGTGATATCTGGAGTGTAATGCACACACAATAAATGCAAGACTTTTATACAGCGAAGACCGTGCGAGAGAGAGATAGATGGCCAAAAATATAAAACAAAACCGGGATAGTAAGGGATTGTGACTGAAAAGAATTGCCATTCTGCACATATTTTCAATTAATGCTGCTGTGACAGCCATGACTTTCTATTAAACCTGTGCTGCAAAACACGTCCAGAGCGAGTGATCATTGTACATCCTGCACGAGATGCTTCATTTTCCTGCAATTTTGTGTTGACTAAATAGTAATGTTGAGAATTAAATTCTCCTATGAATCTCATGACCATCGTTCTATTATAGTGATAATACAATCACTTGTATTCTTAGACATTAAACTCCAATCGCCCACACATGAAAGCATATTGAACTGCCTATTAAACTTCTCCAGATTATATTGTTTTATTATTTTTATTTCCCTCGCTCTCCCTCTGATCGAGGCGCTGACTCTAGCTGTGCCGCTGTTCCTTGGGCTCCCCTCCAGTATCTCACCCAAATGAGTGTCAATTGACACATGAGTCTAGATACTGTGTGTAAGCAAGCTGTTCGACCACAAAAGGCATCCAAGCCAAGCAGGGTCTTGTCCTCGCCCAACAGTCACACACTCACTTCCTAGCGTGCGTTGCGGGATAATGTACAGGAGTGTATGATTTTTTTTTAATTAGCACAGGAGCCATAAAATGGAAATCCGCTTTATTTTTTAAAATCACAGATGGTCCTGAGTGAGCATGAGGGCTGTAATTTGATCTTTGGATTCAGATGATGCTGTAATCAACTACTGCCATATTCTTGCCATTTTTGACATCATGCGAATCTCACAATTAAATTACAGCCTTGTTACTTGCTCCTAAACCATCAATTATGTCCTTCCATATCCATACACATTTGAAGAATTATTTGATTTGTTTGAAATGAAAGGATTAATCTTGGTGATTGACAGTTTGATCCAAGCTACAGCACCCACATTCTTATTACTTTTGTTAAAATTTAATTTGTTGTGAATTTATCTGCATCTCATATAAATAAATGTAACTTAACCTTGTGTCCCGGAACTTTAAAGGCTGTCTGTCTCAGCTTACTACAGCATCGGAGGTGATCCTGGGTCCCATATTGCTGTTTTGTATTCTGGTTCGTTTCCTTTATGACTTCTGTTAATGCTGAAGTAAAGGTTAATGTCTTTTAAATCGTGTACAGTGTGCCGTATAGCAAGTGCCAATGCAATCTGACCACCTCTATACCATTGACTGGCTCATGCAAACAAAATCATTTGGAGTTGCTTTGCACAGAAAAAGCAATGTAGCCGTTCAGTTTACAGAAGAAAACCAAGCAAAAGAACATGCTGCTTGTTTTTTGAAACAGTCGTCTTACCAGAAAGACCCTTTTCAGTTTTCCTATGAGTAAAACCTGTGCATTATGACTCGGATGGCAAGTGGATGGGATCAATACCTCCTTGCACTCCTGGTACAGTTCTTGTGAATAATGGAAGAGTTTGCTGGAAGGATGTGTGATCACAAAGGATGAGCACTTTGCTGACTGTTTTACTAATGATTGGTTTAGAGTTGAAGGTGGAAAGTGGTTATGGACTCTTGGTATAAGTGGTTAAATCATGTCCAAAGGGACTGCATGACTCATTAACTGACTCCTGTTTTCTGGAAACCTCTTTTCACAGAACCGAGTTCTGGTTAATGTCCGATTACAATAAGCTTTTAATTTTCTCGGAATATTTAATTGGTTTGGAAGGATTCAGTGAACACAAGCTGGTGATGTGTTCGCTGTTCATAAAGTGCAGCTGTAAACCATCATTGACTGTGAATGGGGGATAGTCATACAGCAAGCTGAAATGCATACTGTCCTCGAGCCAGTTAGTTTAAACCTCCAGTATGTAGTTTGTTTGAAAGAAATTAACTGACATTGGCAATTAGCTACTTACTAACTCTTCACAGCCATCGCTCTCCAGCACGCGCTGCACCTGGAGGTGGTCTGCTCCTTTGAAGGTCCCGACCTGCTGATGGTCCTTGCAGGTCGGGGCCGTCGCGCCGAATGTCGGGTCAGGCCGCCTGGATTGGACGCAAGCAAGGTCCAGGTCGCTGATTGGAGCATGGGTAGATACAGCAGGAGTGGCGAATGATCGTGGAGCGACGTGATGGGGGCCCAGGAGAGGCGAGGGCCCAGGGGCAGCACGGGCCAGCCCACACTGCAATCTGTGTGCGCACTAGGTCCATGCAGTAGAGCTGGTCTCAAATCGTCTTGGTTAATCCTTGCCACTGAACCAAGACCTAGCTCTGTCAAGTCCGTGTGGTGGCTGGTGTGCAACGGCCACCCCACGTTAAAAAAATCCACGCACAGGCATCTTCCACCCTTCAACATGTAGTTCGGGCCATGGAATATTAGGTCCTTCATTGAAACACTTGTGAACTCATCCCTTTTTGGCGTGGAAGCAAGTCATCCTCGATACGAGGGACCGCCTATGATGATGACTTACTAACTGCTGCTGCTCATGCCGGTGTAAAAAAATCACACTTTACCAAGAGTTATATAACAAAGTAGAAAAACACAAAGCATAGAATGAGGTGAACACCACTGTTGACTCTTAACCCATCACTGTAGTTTCAGCTTCTGTTAATTCAGCACCTTCACACCTTCTGGCTCGGTCACTTGTCCCAGTTCATTCTTTGTGTTATCAGCATTCGGATGTTTAAACAAAAATCAATATTTCAATTTTTCCTTGCTCCTACCATCTAAATGCTTTATTCAAAGCCAAGCTTGCTGTCACCTAACAACCACTTCTTGATTTATCTAACCATCCATTCTACTGTTTTGAACTTTGGTGGTGTCCTGCGCAATGCACCATGTCCTTTCACCTAAGATTCTCTATTTTAAAAATAGACAAAGACACCCCTCCCCCAGTGGCCTCAGCAAGTTATCCATTGAAAAGGTGAGCCTGACCGATCAACAAGATCCCACCTGCAATCCCTGGTCAGTGTTGGTTGGGTCCGCTGATCTCTACCTGGGTGACAGAAAAGGAGGTGCAATTGGCCTTTACTCCTTGTCACAGTACTATATAGCTCCACCTAATACAACCATTGCTGTAAATACAATAAATGCATGTGACGAGGTCACCTGACAAGTTTCTGTAGAGCCATCTTGTAAGTGTGTGTTTGTAATGTCGAGAAAATATATCAAAGTCACTATCCAGCAAAGCCCGCTGGAAGTGCTTGTGTGGACATTTGATGAGGTCAGGGTTCGGCTCAGCTGTGAAGACTCCTGCAGTTAAATATCCACTCCCTAGGCTCATACATGAAAAAGATAATCGTTAAATAGCAAATAACAAACAACATTAATGATGATCCTTTGTAACTCATTTTGAAAACATGGGACCAATGTGCTGAAGGCTCTTTACCAGTGAATTTGGAACAAATAAAATATTAATTAACTGAACAATTAATCCCTAGATATAGCTATGCCACTTGCATCTACCCAACAATGTGGAATTTTGCTCACATATGTCCTCTCCAAAAAATCAGATTCAATCTTACCTACCATATCAGCCTCCTCATCATCATAAAGTACTGGAAGGAGCCATCAATAGTACCATCAAGTGATACCTTCGCACTAATAGTTTGCTTTCCAATGCTCAGTTCAGCTACTGCCAAAAACACTTGACTCCAGACCTTATCACAGCCTTGATCCAGACATGGGCACAAATGCTGAATGCCAGAAGAGAGTAGCTGCCCTTGACATCAGGATAGCAGTCGACGGTATGGCCTCAAGGAGCACTGGACAGCTGAGGAAAATGTGGGCCCAAGGGAAAAACTCCGGTGGCTGGAGTCATACCTGACACAAAGGAAGCTGGTTGTGGGTGTCGGAGCCTCAGGACATCACTGCAGATTTCCTAATGAAAACATTGTTGGCCCAACAAATTCAGCTGCTTCATCGTCATTCCGTCTGTCATAAGATCAGGATTTGAGCCTGTTCACTGATGATTCCACAGTTCAGCTCCGTTCACAACTTCAAACAACCCGTGCCAGCCTACAACAGGACCTGGATAACACCCAAGCTTGGATGTGGCAAGTGGCAGGTATCATTTGCACCACATAAATGCCAGATAATGTCCATATCAAGCTAGAGAATGCCAAGGCATCTCCCCCCAACCTTCAGTGGCACCACCATAGCCACTTTCCCCTACCATTGGCCACAAGCTTAACTGGACCAACCACATCAACACTGGCTACAACAACAGGACGCTGAGTACCTCGTGACGAGTGGCTCACCTGACCCCTCAGAGACTCCCTGCCGTCTACAACGCTTGAGTCAGGCGTGTAATGGAAACTCACCACTTGCCTGGATGGGTGCAGCCACAATAACACTCAACAAGCTCAGCACTATCCAGGACAAAGTGGCTTGCTTGATTAGCCTCCATGCCACTGGACTGAATATGCAATCCCTCCACCACCAGCACAGCGTGGCTGCAATATGTACAATCTACAGGATGTGGTGCAGCAACTCACTAAGGTTACTTCAACAGCTACTCCCTCCCCTGCAACCATCAACACCGAGAAGGACAAAGAACAGTAATGTCATGTAAGTCCCATCACCTCCAAGTTTCCCACGGGTCACGCGTCATTCTGACTTGGGTATATATCACCATTGCTTCATCACCGCTAAGGCATTATCCTCAAATTCCTTATTTAACATCATTGTAGGAGTACCATCATCACAAGGTCTGCAGCAGTCGAGGTGAAGACCCACAATCACCACCTCAGAGCAGCAAAGGATTGGCAGTAAATGTGGCCTTGTCAGCATTGCTCAGCATGCCCTAGTAAGTCGAATTACACAAATCAGATGCTCATTAGTGTCTAAATCAGCCAGAGTGGGTCTAAACTGAAAATGAGCAGATCTATCAAGTAAAATAACAAAACCAATATCTGGGGCAAGTGGTGTGGTATGGCATGACAAATCTTGCAATTTTTTGCAAATGCTGGAATTTTGATTAAGAAGTCCTGAAGACAAGATATTCAGAATATCAAATGACTTGCCCTACTGTAATATCTTAAAAAAATAACTGACATTTATTTCGGCAAAATGAGTGAAATTTCCCTGTTAGTGAAAAATAGGAGAATGCTTGCCATTCTTCTGAAATAATGAAACCACTAATAAAATTATACTCAGAAATCGCACATTTGAAAGCCGTACACCATTTTGATTTTGTTAGCGAATTGTTGGCTGAAGATAAAAGGGGATTTCTTTCTGTTTTTGTTTAAAAGAGGAGTTTTGCTCCATTGTCTTCACCTGTAGAACGTAATATTTAATCAGATGTCCAACATCCGGCCTACTCTTTCAACCTCGGGCATTTTATTTGGTTTAAGATTTTATATTTTATTGTAATTGTTTGGAATTCCAAACGCATTCATTTTCATATCAAATCCTTTTGGCTAATAAAGAATATAAATAAACCAGCAGCATTAAAAAAAAAATCAGTTCAGGAAATGTTATTGAGTTACTCAAGTCAAATAAATGCAATCAATTCTATCCACTCGGTGATCCTTGACTGAATTTCAGAAAAAAAGAGCTCAGTAGTTAGCTGACAATAGTGGTGGTTGTACTGCATGCACCTGTGAGTATGCTCTCTCAGGTTTGTAGAGCTGTTGAGTCAGGAGTGGCTTAGCCAGTCACGTGACGTTCACAAGTCTCAATAAAACCCCAGCCAGTTGGGTTCAGAGATCCACAATGAGGCATGTGGTTGTGAGCCTGGTGGATGAACTGGTAATGTGTAGTGTGATAGTTAAACCTTTTGCGAATAAATTATCTCGTTTTTAATAGCAGTGTGTTGCTATGAATTCGTAAGGAAATAACCCATGAAGCAAATACATTACAGTGTTAGTGCAGTGCATTCGAGCCTTGATAGATGTGGTATATTCACAGAGCACAAGCACACACAGCTTCCAACATGGCAGGCAGCTCTCTCGGAAGCCTCCGGAAATCTGCCTGGTTTTGTTTATTATTAGCTATGCAGTTGCAGTACACAATACGTCCACATCCACAGTGTGGAGCTATAAACATTACAAGCTTACAGACATTACACTTCTTCCTCCTTAATGAAGAAGCCATCATAACAAACATCATACATAACTTTCATGTTTGTACATAACACAGGATATAAACTTATTTTTTTCCATATTTACAAATTTAATTTTGCCACTTGTTTTCTGTTTCGAAGAGGATACCTTTGCTCTCAAACAGAACCTTCCAAACATGGTGTAGATTTCTCACACATTCGAGGCTCATCCTGAGGAATGTTTTCCTCCACGGAATTTCCTTGATTTTCATTTGAACTCACTCTAACTTCAGGCTCTTTGTTCATTCTGATTTTCTCCTGGATTTGTTCCAGTCCATTGGATTTAGGATTTGCTACTGGTATATCAAAACTATCTGATGAGTCAGAAATAATTGAATCATTCCCACCTTTTAACTCCTTCCATGTCTGTCGGTAAAATATGATCAATATGAACAAACCTAACCTGTCCATTATCAAACATCTTTACCAAATATGTGCGAGGACCACATATCTTCACCACTCTTCCTGGTCACCACTTTAACCATTTATGGTGATGGTTCTTCACTCACCTTCTGGTTTCATTCCACACTTCTCTCTTTTACTCTACCTCTATCATGATTCTCTCTCTGTCTTAATTGTGTCTTTTCTACCGACTGTGCCAAATTTGGTTTCAACAACAAGAATCTGGTTCGTGGCTGTCGTTTGAGAAACAACTCTGCTGGTGTTCTACCTGTAGTTGTATGAGGAGTATTTCGATATGTAATCAAAAAATTAGCCAATATGACAACTGTCGTTTCCTTGGATTTGGATCTAACATTTGTTTTATGAGGGCACGTTTTACAATTTGTACAGTGCGCTCTGCTGCACCATTCGAAGCAGGATGGTATGGTGGAACCTTGGTATGTTTCACACCATTTTTGCTCGTGAATTGTGCAAATTCTTCTGAACGAAATTGTGGGCCATTATCCGAAACAATTTCTTCAGGGAAGCCAAATGAAGAAAATAATTTTCGTAAAATGTCCAATTTTTTACTTGTTATTATTTTGCACATTGGAAACACCTCAACCCACTTCAAATGGCTATCAATCACAATGAACAATTGTCCTTTTAACTCAGCAAAATCAATATGTAGCCGTTGCCACACCCTGGGAGACCATTTTCCATGGCTGTAATGGTACTGGTGGTGGTAGCTTGCTTACCGATTGACATGTCGTACACTGACTCACGATGTACTCCATATCTTTATCAAGACCTGGCCACCATAAATAACTGCGTGCAAAACTCTTGGTCAAGCACATCCCCAGGTGCTAGTCATGGAGGTCTCCTAATAATTTGGACCTGAATTTATTTGGTATAACCACTCTTGCACCCCACATGATACAATCTTTATCGACTGATGATTCATTCCTACGAATGAAGAATGGATGTGTATCTTTGTCTGTTACCTGGTTTGGCCATCCATTTGCAATATACTCATACACCTTTGACATCACTGGGTCACGTTTGGTTGCTCTACCAATCTCTTCAGCTGTGATTGGCAGTTCATCAGTGTATGAAAAATAAAACACTTCTTCCCTATCGGGTATAACTTGTGATGGGGAAGGCAATCTAGACATTGCATCAGCATTACTGTGATCAGCTGATCGTCTGTATTCAATATCACATGTATATGCTGACAAAATCAAAGCCCATCTCTGCATTCGGGCTGCAGCTAATGTTGGAACTGGGGACTTTGGATGGAGAATTGCTGTTCGGGGCTAATAGTCCGTAACGATGGTAAGCTTATGACCATACAAGTATTTGTGAAACTTCTTGACCCCCAAAATTAATGCCAAAGCTTCCCTTTCAATTTGCGCATAATTACTCCACTGGCACTGAGAGTGCGTGAAGCAAAAGCAATTGGTCTCTCCTCCCCACTACGTGATACATGAGAGATCACTGCCCCAACTCCATACGGAGAGACATCACATGCTAGCTTAATCTCCTTAGATATGTCATAGTGAACTAACATGGTGCTCTCTACCAATTTGCTTTTACACTCCTTGAATGCTGTATCGCATTCTTTTGATCACCTCCAATGGACCTGTTTTTTTCAAAAGTTCATTCAGTGGATGTAATACTGTAGCCAAATTTGGTAGGAACTTCCCATAATAGTTCAAAAGACCCAAGAATGAACGAAGTTCAGTGATATTCCTACGAGTGGGTGCATTTCTGATTGCATCCAATTTTTCCATAGTTGGATGGAAACCATCTTTGTCTACTCTGTACCCTAAGTACTCCACTGAGTTTTTAAATAACTCACATACGAGCAGACACTCATTCTCTGTGCTTCTCTAGCCGTTTGAGGACTTCATTCAATATGTTATTATGGATTTGCCTATTTGGTGCTGAAATTAGTATGTCATCCAAATAACATACTATCCCTTCAATACCTTGCAAAATCTGGTTCACCACCCCTTGGAATATGGCAGGGGCGGAAGACACTCCAAACGGTAGCCTATTAAATCGATATAGGCCTAGATGAGTCTTTATAGTCAAACATGACTTGGACTCCTCATCTAGTTCAAGCTGTAAGTAGGCATTCTTAAGATCCAGTTTTGAGAAGATCTGACCACCTGTCAATGTTAACAAATCTTCTATATTCAGCAATGTATTGGGGACATTACCCTCTCGAACCTGGTTTACGGTTACTTTATAATCACCACACGATCTTACCTTACCATCGGACCATAGGTACAACAACAATGGGTGTAGCCCAATTACATCGATCTATCTTACAAATAATGTTCTCAGTCTCTAGTCTTTTGAGTTCTTGCTCAGAGTTCTTGCTCAACTTTCTCCTTGAGTGCATATGGTACGGAACGTGGCTTGTAGTAAACCAATCTAGTGTCCTTCTGTACCCTGACACTCACCTTGTAGCCTTGGATCGGACTGCCCGATTCGCAGAACACCTTCGGGATACTTCTTGATAACCTCATCCGTTGATGAAAATCTCGCTTCCCCTCAGAAAATCTTACTCCAATCCAGCTTCAGTGAGCTCAACCAATTTCTTCCTAGTAAGGCAGACTTGTCTCCTTTCACTACTATTGGAGGCAAGTTCTGAAATTGATCTTTATATTTCACCGGTACGGTGATACGACCTACCACAGGAATTTTCTCTCTTGAGTAGCCTCGCAGCTCTATCTTGGATTTCTCCAGTTGGAAATCACGCAATTTGTCGAGGTACAGCGACTCCGGTACTACACTCACGGATGCACCCATGTCAATTTCCATTGGTATCTTGAATCCCGCAACATCTATGAGGATTTTGATGATTTCCGAATCGCTGTCCGTTAACCTCGTGCTCCTGATGACATGTAACTCTTTAACATCTCCTCGTCCTGTTGTTCTTCCATGCTATGTAGTCTCTTGGGATTTCCACTCATTGCTTTGAATGCTGGACTCATAGCTTTGAAAGCTGGTTTACCCTTCAGTCAGCATGCCTTCGCAAGATGCCCAGTCTTCCTGCAGAAGAAACACTCTGCCTTCACGTATGGACAACTTTGAGTAATGTGTTGACCCAGGCACCTATAGCATGACTTCGACGCTCTGTTAGAATTTCTAGTTTTTGAGACTTTGGGCCCCCACCGTCTTTTACTTTGAACCTGCAGGTGATTTACCTCGGTTGACTGACGACCGTAACTATTATTTAATTCTCTGGAATACTGTTCGGCCATGCCCATCGACCTCGCTGTCTGACAAGCAATCTCAAAAGTCAAGTCAT
Source organism: Pristiophorus japonicus (assembly GCF_044704955.1). NCBI lineage: Eukaryota > Metazoa > Chordata > Chondrichthyes > Pristiophoridae > Pristiophorus > Pristiophorus japonicus. The sequence continues at coordinate 18,436,397 of NC_091989.1, read as the reverse complement.
CTGTCGTCAATAACTTCCTTCTAATCGCATCATTTTTCACTCCACAAACAAAACGATCCCGTAATGCTCGGTTTTGAAAGTTTCCAAAATTACAGTGCATCAATAGCTTTTTTTAATGCAACGATGTAATCACTGATACTTTCATCAAACTTTTGATTCCGAATCCCGAAACGATAGCTTTCAGCAATTTCTAACGGTTTGGGATTATAGTGCTGCTCCAGCTTCATTAAAATCTCATTAAAATTTTCATTCCTGCCACCTCACTTGTTTTCAACTCCCTTGCCTTGCATCCCCTCGTGGGCACGTTTTTAAAATTTATTCACAGGATGTAGTAGCTCAGTTGAATGGGGAAGGGAGAGAGGTTAAGAGGATTCATTTTATGCTTGGGGTTGTTAGGGCAAGGCCAGCATTTATTGCCCATCCCTAATTGCCCTTGAGAAGGTAGTGGTGAGCTGCCGCCTTGAGCCATTGCAGTCCATGTGGTGAAGGTACTCCCGTAGTGCTGTTCGCGGGGGGAGTTCCAAGTTATTGACCCAGCGTAGTGCTGCCGAAGAAGCCTTGGCGAGTTGCTACAATGCATCTTGTAGATGGTACATAGCCATGGTGCGCCGACGGTGGAGGGAGTGAATGTTTAAAGTGCTGAATGTGGTGCCAATCACGCGGGCTGCTTTGTCCTGGATGGTGTTGAGCTTCTTGAGTGTTGTTGGAGGTGCACTCATTCAGGCAAGTGGAGAGTGTTGCTTGTGCTTTGCAGATGGTGGAAAGATTTTGGGGAGTCAGGAGGTGAGTCACTCGCAACAGAATACCGAGCCACTGACCTGCTCTTGTAGCCACAGTATGTGGCTGGTCCAGTTAAGTTTCATTGAGCGTCCCCTCATGGGCACCTTTTATAGTGCGCAGGCCTTGCAGTATGGGGCAACCCACTGCCCAGGTTGTCACGTATCTCAATCAATTCTCACCTTTCCCATTTTATAGCACAAAAGGAGGTCATTCAGCCCATCACACCTGTGCCGGCTCTCTGAAAAAGTTATGCATTTAATCCTATTCCTCTACCATTTCCCTGTGCTTTTTTTTTCATTTTCAGATATGTATCCACTTCCCTTTCACATTGTATTGTGAATTCTGTTTCTACTACTGCTTCTGATGTGGCTTTCAATGTCCTAACAGTCCTCAGCATTAACTGTATCCTCTTAACCTTTCTGCCTTCAACTCTGGATTTCAAATGAGCTACCAGCAGCTGGAAAAAATGAATTTTATAACACTCCCTATTGATCCTAAATTTTTCAAAAGAAATGTAAGTTAAAAAAGGATTATGACATAACAGTTTTGAAGGATATTGATGATCACTTTCCCCGTTTGCAGTATTTTTGGGGGTGAAATCATTGAAATATCGCTTTTCATAGTGCCTCTGAAGTGCTGTCCCTCGTCAGCAGTTTATTAATGTGAGTAAGGATTGACTGGGTCCATTTGCTTGTTGCCTTGATACTTCTGAATATTGGAAAACAGCTGATAACTGTAAGTGAGTCATGCATGCATGTAGTTCACATCCACCTGGGATTGAACTGATTCCATTTCTGGTGTTTCTGGACATTTGTTCTGATTGCTGGATTGAACTAGTTTCCACGTGTGGACAAACAGATGGAACTATTTATCATTAAGAGTCGCAGTGGGAATTCAGGCGTCTTGTGCCTAATACCCCGTTTATACTGTCACTGTAAATTCACATTTGTGCTGAAATTGCAACTTAATGGCAATAACTAGGGAAGTATGAAGAGTGGGAGAGCTATCTTCTCCGCCTGAATTAAAATTTCCAACCTTTCTCTTTTTTTTTAAATCCCTGGGGCTGCACAGCAGGCGATTGGCATTGTGCTTGATACAATTAGCTTTGCTTAGTATAACACCCAATTCTGATCTGCTAGATAGCTACTGTAAATGAAATATTGATCTTTGTAGGTTGTTTATACTGAAAGTAAAGGATACCTGAGAGTGATTACAAAGTGGTAATTTGCTCAATGGGTTTAGATGACTTTATATTCAGATTAATTGATATCCATGGGACAGGGGTACTAATGAAATCATAACTATGTGAGCAAAGCTTCAACGTTTTCTAGCTGACCTTTGAATTCCTCAATGAGATTACTGATCTATAATCACTGTAGGATATCCGGTTACATGATATGCTAAATACATTGTGTGTGTGTGCAGGCTTTACTTGGGATCATGAGCGAGGACTGATTTCCCTTCCCTGCTCCCCCCTCCCTTACTAGCCCAGTCTTAAGCTAATTGTGTCACCCCCTACTTCACCACAGCTGAGGTCAACTAACTTCGAACAGACGAGTGATCAAACCTGGTACTTTCAGTATCAATTTTATCAAGTGGTAATTATTTGTTGAGGCCTGGACATATGAGAATTGGTACATGCTGGTTCAGTTTGAATACTTTACGCTCGTAAGTTGACTCAGTGCAACACTTCAGTGTAATCCCAGCAGAACCTGATCTCAAGGGGTTGAATGTGTTCTTTACTGAAATAATGTCCAAATGAGATGTTCGGTCTGTGCATACTGCACCGGTACCAATCTCTGATCAGGGAATGTCACGTCTCTATATACAAGGGGTTAGCTGGTATGAAACCTCTGCGTGATCTAATATTCCCACCACTTGTGCTTATCCTTTTGTTCAGTCTAATCCAATCTTTCTTGCTCTTGTTTTTTCCCCCCCAGGAGGTACGAGTCGCGACCCGTCTGTGCTGAACTCCAAGGGGATGTCCTCCGCTGCTATCAGAAGAACCCGGACCAGACTCTCAGCTGCTCTGCGTTGGCCAAACAGTACGTTCACTGCATTAACTACGCCAAACAGGTGAGCACAGTAACGTCGGCCACAAAGCTGCACACAGGCATGCAGGAGTTGGAAGGTGGGGGTGAATTTATGGACTTTAGTGAACTGAGCTTCAGTTCTCAGCTACTTTTATACTCATTCACCTTTGAGTGCTTTTAGCTTCATCATTTAACCCCTTCGCCATTGGGATGCTCTTTTTTAAAAATTATTTTATATATGCCCCAACACCACCCCCCCGCCCCCAAAAAAAAAAGTCAGCATGTTACAATAAGCTTTCCCTAATGGACAAGATATGACGCGGCTGTGCTGTTTTCCATGGTGAGAAATTGCCCACTGATGCTCACCCATGGAGAATAGCCACTTGGATGGAGCACCAGGGGACTGCCTTTGCTAATGGAACTGTACCCCAATAAGAATCAGGAGCTCTTGGCGAGGGATAGGTGAGGTAAGTGTTTTTACATTGAATTTACAGCACAGAAACAGGCCCAACTGGTCTGTGCCAGTGCTTGTGCTCCACACATCCCTCCTCCCAACCTACTTCATCTGACCCTAGCTGCATACCCTTCTATTCCTTTCTCCCGATACAGCTCCTTCCTGTCCCAGTACTGGTGCCAGTATATTTAATAAACAACCTAGGTATCATATTTAACCCTGAAATGAGTTTCCAGCCACATATCTGCGGCATAACTAAAACCGCCTTTTTCCATCTCCGTAACATCGCCCGCCTCCGCCCCGCCTCAGCTCTTCTGCTGCTGAAACCCTCAGTCATGCCTTTGTTACCTCTAGACTTGACTACTCCAACTCGCTCCTGGCCAGCCTTCCACATTCCACACTACGTAAATTTGAAGTAATCCAAAACTCAGCAGCCCGTGTACTAACCCGCACCAAGTTAAGATCACCCATCACCCCGTGCTTTCTGACCTACATTGGCTCCCAGTTAAACAGCACCTCGATTTCAAAATTCTCATCCTTGTTTACAAATCACTCCATGGACTTGCCCCTCCCCTATCTCTGTAATTTTTTTCAGCCTCACAATCCCACAAGATGTCTCTGCTCTTCAAATCCTGAACATCCCTCATTATAATTGCTCAACCATCGGTGGACTTGCCTTCAGTTGCCTGGGCCCTAAGCTCTGGAACTCCCTCCCCAAGTCTTTATGCCTCTCTACCTCTCTTTCCTCCCTTAAGATGCTCGTTAAAACCTACCTCTTTAAACAAGCTTTTGATCATCTGCCTTAATTTCTTCTGTGGCTCAGTGTCAAATTTATCTGTTTGTCTGTAACCCTATTGTGGAGCGCCTTGGGATGTTTTACGACGTTAAAGGCGCTATATAAATTATTATTATTTTATCTCAGTGAGATGGAAAGCAGCAGTTCCATCTAGCAATTATAGATCAGTGCTCTTTTGTGAACGCGTGCAGAACAACGATATTCAATTACTACGTTAAACTAATTTTCAGCTGCGTTATTTAGAAACTATTCAACATCTCTCGCTGTTAACATAGAAACATAGAAAATAGGTGCAAGAGCAGGCCATTCAGCCCTTCGAGCCTGTACTGCCATTCAATGAGTTCATGGCTGAACATGCAACTTCAGTACCCCATTCCTGCTTTCTTGCCATACCCCTTGATCCCCCTAGTAGTAAGGACTACATCTAACTCCTTTTTGAATATATTTAGTGAATTGGCCTCAACAACTTTCTGTGGTAGAGAATTCCACAGGTTCACCACTCTCTGGGTGAAGAAGTTTCTCCTCATCTCGGTCCTATATGGCTTACCCCTTATCCTTAGACTGTGACCCCTGGTTCTGGACTTCCCCAACATTGGGAACATTCTTCCTGCATCTAACTTATTAGGCAGCTGCACGGAGTGTGGCAGAGATGGAATGATGTAAGTGAGAAAGGCATCGAACTGAGAGACCCAAGTAACTGAATGTGGCATCATGTAATTACTATGGGGGACAGGCGAAGCAGTTCACTGGGAAACAAAGTCATGTATTAATTAAATGAAAACAGAAAGTTCAGGAAATGCACAGCGCACCAGTCTGCATCTGTAAAGGATGTGTACCCTTTATCAGTTAGAGATGGGTATTTTTTCCTGGACTCGTGTTTAACAAATTTATCAAAACAAAAGAGGAAGAAAAACAAAAGTGAGGTTTAAGATCTATTGGCCGGGATTTTGTGGTGCAAGTAACAGTGAGGCTATCGGCGCTCAATATTATTGAGGAGTAAATCGGACAGCAACTTCCTGCACATGCACAGTTAAACACAGAATTCAGCTGTCCGAGTTGCCCTGCTCCTCCAGAAACTTAGCTACACCAGTATCTCGCAGAGATAATCACCATTGAAATACATAAAGGGCGTGAAGTTGAGGTACTTACCCACTGAACACGCTAGAAAATGTTGGGGCTTGTTGATTCAAGTGTAAATTAATTTTTAATGGGGTGATGAGTCTTAATTACTGTCAAACAACTTCGCTGGCACTGAAAATGAACTTTTACAAGTGTGATGTCTCATTCCTTCAGATTTTAATTATTGGCGATTTTAGAAGATTAAAATGAATGTTGGATGAAGGGGTTGACTTACGAGGAAAGGTTGCGGAGGTTGGGCCTCTACTCATTGGAACTCTGAAGAATGAGTGGTGATCTTAACGAAACGTATAAGATTATGAGGGGGCTTGACAAGGTGGATGCAGAGAGGATGTTTCCACTGATGGGGAGACTAAAACTAGAGGGCATGACCTTAGAATAAAGGGCTGCCCATTTAAAACAGAGACGAGGAGAAATTTCTTCTGAGGGTTGTAAATCTGTGGAATTCGCTGCCTCAGAGAGCAGTGGAAGCGGAGTTATTGAATAAATTTAAGACAGAAATAGACAGTTTCTTGAACAATAGGGGAATGAGGGGTTATGGAGAGTGGGCAGGGTAGTGGACCTGATTCCATGATCGGATCAGCCATGATCGTATTAAATGGCGGAGCAGGCTCGAGGGGCCGTATGGCCGCCTCCTGCTCCTATTTCTTATGTTCTTATGTTTTTTTACTTTGTCTTTGTGTCTTTTATCTCTCAATCCCATCTTTCTTTCCGTCCATTTCACTTTCTGTTCATAATTTGACATTGAATTAACAACTCAAGCTTATACTTCCTGGTTCAGACTCTGCGTGTCTCAGGAAGGATGCTTCAATATGATTGGTTAAGGAGACACACTGTTGCTCGCCCTGTTCACACAGGTCCCAGTTTCCCTGTAAAGGGCGCCACGCTGTTTTGACACACTAATAACTGCACGTTGCAGTGCAAAAGCCCACAAGAAAGTCTGTGTGTAAGTGTAATAAATGGCTAGTGCCGTTCATTTGCCGCTGACCGCAAAACCCAGGCCCTTATGGTATTATAGAAGTGTGCCAATGTGTAACTCGGTGTGTTAAAAAGACAAGTCTGAAGGCTCTGTGCCTCAATGCGAGGAGTATTCGGAATAAGGTGGATGAATTAACTGCGTAGATAGCAGTTAACGGATATGATGTGATTGGCATCACGGAGACATGGCTCCAGGGTGACCAAGGCTAGAAACTCAACATCCAGGGGTATTCAGCATTTAGGAAGGATAGACAGAAAGGAAAAGGAGGCAGGGTGGCGTTGATGGTTAAAGAGGAAATCAATGCGGTGGAGTAAGGAAGGACATTAGCCTGGATGATGTGGAATCGGTATGGGTGGAGCTGCGGAATTCCAAAGGGCAGAAAACGCGAGTGGGAGTTGTGTATAGACCACCAAATAGTAGTAGTGAGGTTTGGGACAGCATCAAACAAGAAATAAGGGATGTGTGCAGTAAAGGTACAGCAGTAATCATGGGCAACTTTAATCTACATATAGATTGGGCTAACCTAACTGGTAGCAATGCGGTGGAGGAGGATTTCCTGGAGTGTATTAGGGATGGTTTTCTCAACCAATATGTCGAGGAACTGGCCATCCTCGACTGGGTGATGCGTAATGAGAAGGGATTAATTAGCAATCTTGTTGTGCGAGGCCCTTTGGGGAAAAGTGACCATAATATGGTAGAATTCCTTATTAAGATGGAGAGTGACAAAGTTAATTCGGAAACTAGGGTCCTGAACTTAAGGAAAGGTAACTTCGACGGTATGAGGTGTGAATTGGCTAGAATCGACCGACAGAGGATACTTAAAGGGTTGACGGTGGATAAGCAATGGCAAACATTTAAAGATCACATGGATGAACTTCAGCAATTATACATCCTTGTCTGGAGTAAAAATAAAACTGGGAAGGTGGCTCAACCATGGCCAGCAAGGGAAATTAAGGATAGTGTTAAAACCAAGGAAGAGGCATATAAATTGGCTAGAAAAAGCAACAAACCTGAGGACTGGGAGAAATTTAGAATTCAACGGAGGAGGACTAAGTATTTAATTAAGAAGGAGAAAATAGAGTACAAGAGGAAGCTTGCAGGGAACATAAAAACTGACTGCAAAAGCTTCTATAAATACGTGAAGAGAAAAAGATTAGTAAAGACAAACGTAGGTCCCTTGCAGTCGGATTCAGGTGAATTTATAATGGGGAACAAAGAAATGGCAGACCAATTGAACCAATACTTCGGTTCTGTCTTCACAAAGGAAGATACAAATAACCTTCCGAATGTACTCTGGGACAGTGGGTCTCGTGAGAATGAGGAACTGAAAGATATCCTTCTTAGGCGGGAAATTGTGTTAGGGAAATTGACGGAATTAAAGGCCGATAAATCCCCGGGTCCTGATAGTCTGCATCCCAGAGTACTTAAGGAAGTGGCCCGAGAAATAGTGGATGTATTGGTGATCATTTTCCAACAATCTATTGACACTGGATCAGTTCCTATGGACCGGAGGGTAGCTAATGTAACGCCACTTTTTTAAAAAGGAGGGAGAGACAAAGGGGGTAATTATAGACCAGTTAGCCTGACATCAGTAGTGAGGAAAATGTTGGAATCAATCATTAAGGATGAAATAGCAGCCCATTTGTCAAGCAGTGACAGGATCGGACCGAGTAAGCATGGATTTATGAAAGGGAAATCATGCTTGACGAATCTTCTGGAATTTTTTGAGGATATAACTGGTAGAGTGGACAAGGGAGAACCAGTGGATGTGGTGTATTTGGACTTTCAAAAGGCTTTTGACAAGGTCCCGCACAAGAGATTGGTGTACAAAATCAAAGCGCATGGTATTGGGAGTAATGTACTGACGTGGATAGAGAACTGGTTGGCAGAGAGGAAGCAGAGAGTCGGGATAAACGGGTCCTTTTCAGAATGGCAGGCAGTTACTAGTGGGATGCCGCAGGGCTCAGTGCTGGGACCCCAGCTCTTTACAATATACATTAATGATTTGGATGAAGGTATAGAGTGTAATATCTCCAAGTTTGCGGATGACACTAAACTGGGTGGCGGTGTGAGCTGTGAGGAGGACGCTAAGAAGCTGCAGAGTGACTTGGACAGATTAGGTGAGTGGGCAAATACATGGCAGATGCAGTATAATGTGGATAAATGTGAGGTTATCCATTTTGGGGGCAAAAACACGAAGGCCTGGGTGTCATGGTTCATCAGTCACTGAAAGTGGGCACGCAGGTACAACAGGCGGTAAAGAAGGCAAATGCTATGTTGGCCTTCATAGCTAGGGGATTTGAATAAAGGAGCAGGGTGGTCTTACTGCAGTTGTACAGGGCCTTGATGCGACCTCACCTGTATTATTGTGTTCAGTTTTGGTCTCCTAGTCTGAGGAAGTACGTTCTTGCTATTGAGGGAGTGCAGCGAAGGTTCACCAGACTGATTCCAGGGATGGCTGGGCTGTCATATGAAGAGAGGCTGGATCAACTGGGCCTTTATACACTGGAGTTTAGAAGGATGAGAGGGGATCTCATAGAAACATATAAAATTCTGACGGGACTGGACAGGTTAGATGCGGGAAGAATGTTCTCGATGTTGGGGAAGTCCAAAACCAGGGGACATAGTCTTAGGATAAGGGGTAGGCCATTTAGGACTGAGATGAGGAGAAACTTCTTCACTCAGAGTTGTTGACCTGTGGAATTCCCTACCGCAGAGATTTGTTGATGCCAGTTCATTGGATATATTCAAGAGGGAGTTAGATATGGCCCTTACGGTTAAGGGGATCAAGGGGTATGGAGAGAAAGCAGGAAAGGGGTACTGAAGGAATGATCAGCCATGATCTTATTGAATGGCGGTGCAGGCTCGAAGGGCCGAATGGCCTACTCCTGCACCTATTTTCTATGTTTCCATGTTTCAGTCCTGGCAGTAAAATAAAAGATTATTCAAAATAATGTGGTCTGTTGAATATCTGATTGCACACAAGGAAGGTTAAATGCAGTAGTATATCAGAGTAAATACTGATTGTGTGTTGACATTGATTATTGGGAAGAAACAATTCTGTAAGAGTAAATAGAATTAGCAAATCATTGCTGAAAGAAATAAAGTTACATAGGAGCAGGTGTGGTTTAGACCTTTTTGCACATCAAGCTTGCTCCATCAGTTTGTTGCCATGGCAGCGCACTCTATCTCAATTCCCTGCTTTTCCCTCCGTCCCTTCATACTTTTACTTTCAGATAAGATGTTAGGATGAAGTCTCGTCTGCCTGCTCAGTTGCATGTCAATTTCCCATGGCACTATTCAATTTAGAGTAGGAAATTCTCCTGGTGTCTTGTTGAACATTCCTCCCTCAAACCAACACCACCAACAAAACAAAATAACTGCTCATTCAGACCTTCATTTTCTTTTGTGGGACCTTTACTGGCAGTCCTAATTGCCTGCATTTCAATAGTGACCACTTCAAAAGTAATTCATTGGCTTAAAGCACTTTGGGAAGTCATGGGTAAGAAAAAGGCACTGTATAAATGAAAGATCTTTCTATACTTCCGAAGTACTTATATATATTTTAAACACCTCAATTGACATTGTGCCAATGTGTTGCACATTTTTGTATGAAGAAGTATCTCCTGAATTTGCTTTTAACCACCTCAATCCCTTGTTCAGGATTCCTTAACAAGAGAGAGTAGTTTCTTAAGTACCCTGTCAATTCCCTTCATTTTAAACATCTTGGTGAGATCACCCCTTAACCTCCTCATATTACTCAAATTTACCAAAATTCATTCTCCCTACGTCATTGATTTCATCCTGGTGAATTATCACCGGTCTTTCTCCAAAGCCAGTATATCTATCCTGAAGTGGGGCTCCCAAAGCTGTACATACTAACCCACAATATTTTGTTTTAATTGTCCTGTTCTTTTTAGGGCTGATGATTTGGCACAGCAATGACTCCCAAAACAAATCCAACAAATTTCTGTACTTGATGTGTGCAGTGTGATTTTCTGCCCGAGTACCATTGCAGAGTTCTGGAAGCAGGGTGTAAGTTGGTTTCTGAATGATGACATAAGAACATAAGAAATAGGAACAGGAGTAGGCCATACTACCCCTCGAGCCTGCTCCGCCATTCATTAAGATCATGGCTGATCTGATCATGAACTCGGCTCCACTTCCCTGCCTGCTCCCCATAACCCCTTATCCACTTATCGCTCAAGAAACTGTCTATTTCTGTCTTAAACTTATTCAATGTCCCAGCTTCCACAGCTCTGTGAGGCAGTACATTCCACACATTTACAACCCTCTGAGGGAAGAAATTCCTCCTCATCACTGTTTTAAATGGGTGGCCCCTTATTCTAAGATCATGCCCTCTAGTTCTAGTCTTCCCCCATCAGTGGAAACATCCTCTTTGCATCCACCTTGTCAAGCCCCCTCATAATCTTATACATTTCGATAAGATCACCTCTCATTCTTCTGAATTCCATTGAGTAGAGGCCCAACCTACTCAACCTTTCCTCATAAGTCAACCCCCTCATCCCCGGAATCAACCTAGTGAACCTTCACTGAACTGCCTCCACAGCAAGTATATCCTTTCGTAAATATGGAAACCAAAACTGCATGCAGTATTCCAGGTGTGGCCTCACCAATACCTTGTATAGTTGTAGCAAGACTTCCCTGCTTTTAAACTCCATCCCCTTTGCAACCAAGATACCATTGGCCTTCCTAAGCACTTGCTGTACCTGCATACTATCCTTTTGTGTTTCATGCACAAGTCATGACAAAAGACATGTTCTAGTTTTTTTTTAATTTCCTCATTTTTTTACATTCCCTTGCATAATGCACCATTCCCTACATGAAGTATAAAAACAGAAGAAAGCATGAAATAAGAATAGGCCATTCTGCCCATCAAACCTGCAGCTTCTGCAGACCTATAGCAATGTACCCTTCCTCCTACAATCTGCAGGCTTTTAAAATCAAAGCGAATGGGCTGGCAAACTGTGGCTTGTGTTGCTCTATAGCAGCAGCATTGTATACCAGAGTGGTCTAGGGTAGCTCTCACTTTTCTCTTTCTCCACCTTATCCCTGCCCTGCTGAGATATGCAACAAACACAAGAAAAATTGGAGATAATAAAAGGCCAGTCAGCCCAATGAAGGTCACCCCTATCTCTGCCATCACACCAGGCAAATTTATTTAAATTTACTTTTCACTAAATTCCATTTATGTCCCATGGTCCTACTTCCCAATCCATAGCACATAAGGTCGTGTACTTTTCTCCTGTAAAAGGATGTGGAGCACTGTTCACATGGCAATCAACTTAATGAGAACTATAAAAAGATTTATCAGGTGAATCTATTCTGTTGAAATGTGTTATCTTAATGGAAACATAAAGAGTACAGTAGATATGCCCAGGCTGCAGAAGAGTACATTCCTGGAAAATCAAAAACTTGGTTGAAAACGACATCAAACCTTTGATACTCATTTCTTTTGTTGTTTTTGGATCTTCCTTTCCTTCCTCACTTCAGAGTCTGCTGGGCAAAGGAGGTTAAAACAACCTGCCATCACATCAAAAAGCCCTCATCATGAATTTCAACAACGGAACATCTTTCAGGAGCAATCAAAGAAACTCGGCTAAGCATCGGGACAATATGGGAAAGAGGAAACAAAAGGCCATTGTCACCACGGCAACAGCAGCAGCAAGCACCCTAATTTAATCAGTGGGGATATGTTCAGCAGTGTTGTGAATGCCTTAACAACCTGTCAAGCTTATAGTCCTACCAGGGAAATATTCAGCTTTTCTGTAGTTGTTCTGACCTATGACATTCAATGGAATATTTTTGTTTTGTTTAATATGAGGCCTTTGAAACATTCTAACAATTATGCGATTAAATCTGTCTTTCAAAAATCAAATTGAAGCAGACTTGTCCTAAGCTGTGTGATTCTGGTAATGTGTGTCTGGGCATTTGATATACAAAATGCCTTGTTATTTTGAGTGTACATATTTCATAGTGCAATTCAATAGCTTTTTATTTCTAAAAGCCCCTTGGTGATCAGCATGCCACACACTGCTTGGACATTGTGATTTCATTTGAGCTGAACTCGCATGAGTCCATGATACATTGAGCTAGGTCTGAACTGTTAAAATCACTGTTCAAATCAAGAATACCCTTCAGCGTGCCTGCCCCCTGGACTAATGTCTTGTGAAAAGAGGTAACCAACTGATCCGGTCCCAGATCACCACCAGTGGTCTATTGATCATCCTCGAACAGTGAATTCACACAAGTTTAGCATCTGTGCAAAGCTGTTTTGGCTTCACACTAACACTACATTTGTGGATAGTAAATTGGAATCATGGCCTGAACTGACTGCAAAGTGGAGTGGAGTGGAGGGACTCTACTCCTCCAGGGAATCTCACTTCACTCCGCTGCGATGCCGGGTTGGGTCCTGGCTACAGGGCTCAGGCTGCATTTACCCTAAACCCCGCAGTGTCGGTGTGAAACAGAACTGTTTTGTACTAACCCTGCAGCGATGGTGTGAATGCACCCGAGGAGGTGCAGGACACTCCCATTCAGCTTTCCTTCCTTCCCAGCTATGCACACAACAGGCTGTGGCCGATGTGGCTTATTTTAGACCTGTGCAGCGTGAAAGAGAGACAGTTGAGTGCTCCCAGCACCCACACAGTTTTTATTTCTTTCATGGTTTGGAATTTCCAAGACAATTGCACACTATGTTGGGGAATATGCTTCTCCCTCCCAACATTTTTTTTTCTCGCTCATCCTCTTCTGCTTCTCTCTCGGTCTTTTTCCTTTTAGAGGAGAGGTGGTGGGTAGGTGGTGTGGTGTGCAGAGCTGTCGTATCTCAGTGACATAACCAGTGTTGTTAGAACGCCACCTAAATGGTGTTACAGGGAGATGTAATTGGTGTCAGCATTTTTACACTGGAATTCCCATAGGAAATGTTTGCACTGTAGTTTTCAGTGAAGCACCTGGCCTGCCTAAGGATTTTAATATATGTTGTAGATTTTTTTTACCTAAATGGACTTACCTCAGAAACTTGGTTGGCCTTTCAAGAAGAGACAACTGAAATAGGGAAGAGCTGCAGCAGACATCAAAGGAGCAGGGCCAGCGATAGGGGTGGATCAGGTCTGGAGGAAAATACATGTTGATGTTCTAATTTGGCCAGTGTTCTTTTACTCCTCAGTAACTTCAGGCAATTGCAAAGTAACTGACTCCAGACTAGTTGGTGAGTTGATCTTTCCGATATTGTATTGGATCCAAGTTTGTAATTGTCACTCAGTTCAGTGTCTGATGTTTATTGTCAAAAAAAAAATCAGATTTCACCGCTTAAGCACAAATGAAGCAAAACTCCATTTGGTTCACAGCTATTGAACCTGTCAGAAACCGGAATTTCTGATCAAGATTTGGGGCTCGTCTTTGACGTCGTCGGGCCAATTTTCTTGCCCTCAGCCCCTGAATGCAGCAACTGTTAAAAGACAAAAAAGAAAGACTTGCATTTATATAGCACCTTTCACGACCTCTGAATGTCCCAAAGTGCTTTACAGAAAATGAAGTCACAGTTATAATGTAGGAAACACAGCAGCCAATTTGCACACTGCACACTGCACACTCCCACCTACAGCAATGTGATAATGACCAGATAATTTGTTTTAGTGATGTTGATTGAAAGATAAATATCGATTGGCCAGGACACCAGGGAGAACTCACCTGCTCATCTTCAAAATAGTGCCATGGGATCTTTTACGTCCGCTTGAGGGGGCAAGCATGGCCTCGGTTTAAGATCCCATCGGCACGTCTGACAATGCAGCAAATCTTCAGTACTGCACTGAAGTGTCAGCGAGGGTTTTGTGCTCAAGTATCTGGGGTGGAACTCAAATCCAAAAGCAACAACTTGCCTTTAACATAATAATACGTCCCAAGGCACTTCAGAGCGTTACCGGGAAAAAATGACTGAGCCACATATCAGGGCACATGACCTAAAGCTTGGTCAAAGAGGTAGGTTTTAAGGAGCATCTTAAAGGTAGAGAAAAAAAGTGGAGGGGTTTAGGGAGGGAATTTCAAAGCTTGGGGCCTAGGCAACTGAAGGCACGACTGCCAATGGAGGAGCGATTAAAATCAACGATGCGCAAGACGCCAGATTTGGAGGAGTACAGAGATCTGAAAGTTTCTTAAACGATAAGGGGTTGTGGGGAGCGGGCGGGGAAGTGGAGCTGAGTCCATGATCAGATCAGCCATGATCTTATTAAATGTTGAAGTAGGCCGTATGGCCTACTCCTGCTCCTATTTCTTATGTTCAAAGGGTTGTCGAGGTGGAGGAGGTTACAGAGATAGGGACGAGGCCATGGAGAGATTTGGAAATAAGGACGAGAATTTTAAAATTGAGGCATTGCCAGACCAGGAGCCAGTGTAGGTCTCTGGGCACAGGAGTGACGGATGAACGGGACTTGGTGCGAGTTAGGATGCGGGCAGCAGAGTTTTGGATGAGTTCAAGTTTACCAAAGTTGCGAATGGTTTTGTTCAGCCTCAGACATTTGCCAGTGAGGGGGATGGAATCGGTGGCTGGGGAACAGATTTTTTGTGGCGGGGATGAAAGACATTGGCTTTGGTCTTCTGAATATTTAGTGTAAGAAATTTCTGCTCACCCTAGTACTGGTTGTCAAACAAGCAGTATGGCAAATTAGAGACAATGGAGGGGTCGGGAGAGGTGGTGATGAGATAGAGCTGAGTGTAGTCAGCGTACATGTGGAACTTGACGTGATTTCGGATGTTATCGTCGAGCGACAGCACGTAGAGCATGGGAGGGGCCCAAGACTCGATCCTTGGGGGAGTCCAGAGGTAACGGTACGGGTGTGGGAAAAGACGTGTCTGAGGAAGATGGTGTGGTCAACCGTGTCGAAGGCTGCAGACAGGTCGCGGAGGGATAATTTACCATTGTCGCAATAACACAGGGTGTCATTTGTGATTTTGTTAACCTAATTCAAGGAGTGCTACCAACTGAGCCAGAGCTGACACTGTACAGTGGTTAACAGATTTGGAAAACAGGGAGGGGCCAGTAAAACTGGGGTCTATGCAGTTTATGTGCATGGTGTTCATTTCCCAGGGACGGACGAAGAAAGTTGCTCCCTGAAACATTCTAATCCGCAAATGATACAACTACAATGTTATAACACCACCTCCCTTTCTGGCTGACCTTGATGCTGGGTCCATGTCATTCCGAAAATATGCCCAGATAAATAGGTGGACAAAGTTACTAGGTGCTAACCAGTGGCCAGATGTTTGATGGCCAGAAAGAAGAGTCATTCAAGAGCCGTTTGTGGTCCCCTTATTTTTTTTTCTGCTGGCACTTAAGTTCTCATGAACCTTTTGTGCCAACAGTTTTCATTTGTTTGTATTTTATTGTCCCCCCAACACCATTCCTGGCACTGATGGGTTTCCCGGTGGAAACCGCCATATCTGATGTATTCGGAAGAAGAGAAAAGGATGCCAGGCGGGTCAAGTTGCACGTCAGCTACCCTGTGCCCACCTCCCTTGATGAACATACTGTATTTTGTCTGATGATTGCTGCATGCAGGGACTGCAACTCTGATGTTACGTTGTGACAGTAGGCCCGATGGCACGGATGCATTCAAAGGCCTGACTAACTTGTGCTGGATGGCTCTTCAGAGCACCCAATCCCAGCACACCTGCTTTACATGTTATTGCA
This sequence comes from Pristiophorus japonicus, assembly GCF_044704955.1. NCBI lineage: Eukaryota > Metazoa > Chordata > Chondrichthyes > Pristiophoridae > Pristiophorus > Pristiophorus japonicus. The sequence goes on along the minus strand of NC_091989.1, from coordinate 18,420,509 downwards.
TGAGAAAAAGGCATGCCGGGCTGATCATCAGCCATCAAAGCCTGATTAGTTGCATCCCCCACGCTGCCACCAACAATATTTTCAAGTATTGTCGCAGCTTCCTGGCAACAATTGTCGGGAGGTATCTTCAAGATCTGGGTCAGCGGAAAGCCAGATGCACAGCTGTGTCATTTCTTGGTGCCAATATGCACCATGGAGTTGCACATTTACGCTGATGACACCCAGCAATATCTCACTATCACTTCACTTGACCCCTCCACGGACTCTTAAGTTGTCAGACTGCTTGTCCGACCTCCAGTTCTGGATGAGCAGCAATTTTCTCCAATTGACTGTTGGGAAGATCGAAGCCATTGCTTTCGGTCCTCGCCACAAACTCCGTTCCCTAGACATTGACTCCATCCCTCTCCCTAACTCCTGTCTGAGGCTGAATCAGACTGTTCGCAACCTTGGTGGCATATTTGACTCTGAAATGAGCTTCTGATCACATATCCGCAGCATAACTAAGACCGCCTATGTCCACCTCCGTAGCATCACCCATCTCCGCCCTTGCCTCAGCTCATCCGCTACTGAAGCCCTCATCCATGCCTTTGTTACCTCTAGCTGACTATTCCAACGCACTCCTGACTGGTCTCCTACATTCTACCCTTCGCAAACTGGAGGTAATCCAAAACCCGGCTGTCTGTGTCCTAACTCGCACTAAGTCCCACTCACCCATCACCACTGTGCTCGCTGACTTACATTGGCTTCCGCTTAAGCAAAGCCTCGATTTCAAAATTCTCATCCTTATTTTCAAACCCCTCCATAGCCTTGCCCCTCTCTATCTCTGTAATCTCCTCCAGCCCCACAACCCATCGAGATGTCTGCACTCTTCTCATTCTGTCCTCCTGAGCATCCCTGATTGTAATCGCTCAACCATTGGTGGCCGTGCCTTCTGTTGTCTCGGCCCCAAGCTCTGGAACTCCCTCCCTAAACCTCTCCCATCTCTCTACCTCTCTTTCCTCCTTCAAGACGCTCCTTAAAACCTTCCTCTTTGACCAAGCTTTTGGTCACCAGCGCTAATTTCTACTTGTGTCACATTTCTACTTGTGTCACATTTTTAGCGCATAATACTGCTGTGAAACACCTTGGAACGTTTCACTATGTTAAAGGCGCTAAATAAATACAAGTTGTTGATAAGGTAGTCACTGTACAAAGTCAGTTTGCTTCCAACCCCTCCGAAGTTTGTTGCAATGAGCATCTATGAGGATGGTGCGATGGCATGGCACAGAGTGGAATCCATTTTTCAACCACTGCGTGCAGCACCATCAAGCAGTGGGGTCCGATGCTGGGCTGCTCGGAAGCTTGCCTGCAGTCATGGGGTTTCCTTTCCATGTATTTTTGTCACTCATTTCTTATTGCCCTGGCCTTTCTGCCTCGGCAAAGGGTGTGAAAGATGTCTTTTTTGTACCTTTCTAAAGGGTTTCACAGTTCCTGTCACCCTATTGTGACACTTTTGATTACCCACTTTACTTCAAAATTTTGCTTACAGTTGTACTCCATTTTCTGCTCCCACCAGTAGTATGGTTCCTACATCTTCGCAAATCTGCAAATAATTATCATCGGCAGTACCTCGACCGACGATGACTTGCTGCCACGCCAAAAAGGGATGAGTTCACAGTTTTTCAATGAAGAACTTAATATGCCAGGGACTAAACTACATCTTGAAGGGTGGAAGATGCCTGTGCGTGGATTTTTTTAACGTGTGGTGGCCGTTGCACACCAGCCACCACACGGGCTTGACAGAGCTAGGTCTTGGTGCAGTGGCAAGGATTAACCAAGACGACTGGAGACCAGCTCTGCTGCACGGGCCTAGTGCGCACAAATATCGCAGGGTGAGCTGGCCCGTGCTGCCCCTGGGCCTTGCCTCTTCTGGGCCCGAACTCATGCCTCTCCTGAATCACATCCCTCTACATTCTCTCGCCGCTCCTCCGCCCCGACCTCGCTGCTCCTGCTGTACCTGCCCGCACTGCAATCAGTGACCTGGATTTGGGTGACGTCAAATCCAGTAGCCCTCTTCGCAGCCGTCGCCCTTCTGCAGCAGCACGCGCTGCTCCCTGCAGTGGCATGCCACCACACGCTGCACCCTCTAATGGCCCTGGCCTGCTGATGGTCTTGCAGGCCGGGACCGTGCCAATTAGAGGAAAATAATTATACAAATTGACTGATCTAGGAAATTTGATTGCTATTAGCGCTTTTATCATTCTGGCGGGATCAGCCCCAGTCTGTAACTATCGAAACATGATTTACACACGTTTTTGGTCATCTGCCATAATTTATGTGGCTCGGTGTCAAATTTTTGTCTTATAACACACCTGTGAAGAGCCTTGTAATGTTTTACTATGCTAAAGACGCTATATAAATACAAGTTATTGTTTTGTTGTAAAACCAGTTTCCTCATCCCAGAATCAGGGAAGCATAAAAATATAAGTGCAGGATTCTGCCACTGGGATAAGAAAAGCTGATAGCTCTTACGATAAGCCAATGGTGCACCCCCAGCATTTTCTGTAGTTTACAAGTTTATAGTTTTCCTTTTATCTCAATTTTCAGTTCCCATGTGAGCAGCAAAGAGCCATCCTAATGGGCAACAGCAAAATACAAGCACATTAAAATAAAGCTTTGAAAAGTGGGCGTAAAATAAATGAATCCTAGCCATCTACTACCACTGCTCGCAAAACTGTGCAAGGGCTTTCAAGTAAAGGTCTTTAAGTTGGTCGGAGCCCCTAGCTGTGATTCCTCGTGGCTTAGTCTGCAGCAATCACTTTGCCCTAAACCTATGCATTGGTTACAAATTGTGTTAATTTCTTTGACCTTACGCTACAGTTTATTTAAATGGCAGACCTTTTTTTTAATAGGATTTGTGCCAACTTTATGACCGCACTAACAGATGTTAGCACCCATTCGAAATATTAATTGGTAAACCATGATCAAGTTGTTGTATGGCAGCAGTTGCCCCAGTCAAAGTTTATGGCACTGTCGTGCTCAACAACACATCATGCATGGAGTTTTAATGTGCTATAAAATTACAGTATCACAGATGATCATTTTAAGTGCAGTATTGCATTCAAACACCCTATTGCAAATGAAAATGAGATTCAGCCTCGATAAACCAGCAAATTGCAAAATCGCACTATCCCTCAGACTAAAGACTTGCACTGTGACTTAGATTGCAGTGTATGTCTGCAACCGAAGGGCCAGTGTGGTTTCAAATGTTTGGATATATTTTTATGTAAGGAATCTCATTTTTTTCCCTAACCTGGTTGGCTTCAACTTTTCTCCCACCCCATACCTCTCGACTCATCTCTTTTAATTGGGAGAAGTAGCAGTGCTGTGTAAAACTTCCCAGTCACCAAAAACTGCATGACTTTCCAGTGCTATAGAAAGCTGCACACTCACCCCCAAACTCCAACCTTTTAACACATTTCAGGTTGAGAGCTTTGGCCCATCTTGACTTCTGGCTAGCTGGAAAGAAAAGCAGAAAATGCTCGGATTACATAGGATATAACAGCACAGAAACAAGCCCTTCAGCCCAACCAGTCCATGCTCCACTTGAGCCGCCTCTCGTCTTTCCTCATCTAACTCTATCAGCATAACCCTCAATTCCCTTCTCCCTCATGTGCTTGTCTAGCCTCCCCTTAAATGCATCTACACGATTCGATTCAATGATGACTGGAAAGAAAGTGGAACATTTTTGGAGCAAATGATGGTTTACTCAGTGCCTTACTGTCATTTAAAGCGCCATATGGTTTCTGAATTTGAAAACAACATTGGAAAAGTAAGTACCATGTGGTAGTGAGTTCCACATTCTGTGCAGGAGGCATTCAGCAGGTCAGGCAGCATCTGTGCACAGAACAGAGAAGTTAACATTTTAGGTGTAACTCCTTCTCAGAACATTGATGTACTGCTTGCTGATAGTTGCCAGCATTTTCTAATTTTGTTTCCGATTTCCAGTTTTTAAAAAATGTTCTGGTTAGCCAGAGTGGCAGGTGCAGTCGAGTGTCGGACCTTTGAGTAACCGAGTGGGTGGTTCATGGTTGGTCTAACCTCCATCCCAGCCAAAGCATTGGATATTGGCAGGATAAAGTGGAGCTGACTCCAACTGAAAATTATGTGCATTTCGTTTTAAGGGTAGGAGCTCTCTATTCAAGGCCTGCAACCAACAGTGCTGTGTTGTGCGCTGGTAATTTAGAGCCTTATTATTAATTTGAAGTAACTGAACTTAAATTTGCTTGTCAACCTGTTTCACGAGAAATAATTTGACATTTGGCTTAGCAATGATTCCTTTTCCCCTTCCCCCCCACCGCCCCCCTCCCCGCACACAGTTGTAAAGTCAGTCAGTTACCCCGTCAGGATGCTGATATTCGCTGCCTCGGCTCACACAAGAAAAATGGCCACTTGGAAGAGGTACTGGGAGGCTACTAAAGGTACTTTTATGTTTGATCGCTGCAATCGGTGGCAAACAGCCCTGACTTTGTCTAGTTGCAGCGGGATCCACTTTCTGCTGGGTCTGCAGCTGCTTCTGCTCAGCAACTAATGGAGGACAGCACCAGGCGGACACATAACGGGAGAGCGCTGTTCCCCTGAGCTAACAGTGCAATGTAAGATCCTCTTAATCCTACCTGTGGAACCGTGTTCCCGCACTGCTTTTCAGGACAGTAAGTTTGAAGAGCCAAAATTGGCAATTTAAAAGAAAAACAAAAGAAACCTGCTTTCTGTTTTTTATTAAAAATATAAACCTCCAGTTGCAAGTTGGGATTTTAACTCTTAATTGTTTTGCTGGTTTGTCCTTGTGGATGAAGTTAAAGTTTTCCGACCTTGTGTGTGACTGTGTTGACTGGAATGATTGGTGTCTGGAAGGCTGATGAAGAATTGATTACACTTGGATCCTTTCTCCATTTCAGCAAGGTGTCAGTCAGTAACCCCAGTCATTCGAGTCAGGATCTCCATATAGTGAAATGTTTGTGCAATAAACAAGATTGCATTCTATAAAGGTCCCACTGTGGTGCAGTGATGACTCTTAAGTTCTTTTGTACAGTATTCTTGAAGCTTGATGTCGTCAGGCCATTTTGAGCCCCATATCTTCAATCTTCAGTTGCTGCATCTGATGAAGCTCCAAGATAAATGCACTCAGCTCCATCGAAAAAAAACTTCAACAGCATTGCAGATCAGGTGTGTTGTTATCCTACAATTACCAGTTTGAGCTCGGTACCTCCTTAGAGCGCCATGAGTTAAACTGCTGGATCAGGTTACCCTGTGGCCTGGGAAATTGCAGCTCACACATATACAGTTCTCATTAGTTGGTTAAAAATTTCATGTTAACAAAAGACAACTGAGACTTTGCTAAATTTAGTAAAATTAAAATGAAGTTTTAAGAAAGGTGATCTTGCATCACTTGTCTGTGATTTGGGCAAGTTTCACATCCTAGTTATATAAGTAGCCTCAATACGAGCACAGAAATAATTGAATATGCACCTCCGGACCTCCCACGAGGTTACCCAATGGTAAGTCAGATAATTTGCTGTGTTGTGAGGACCAAGAATCATTGAAAATAGGTGCAGGAGTAGGCCATTCAGCCCTTTGAGTCTGCACCACCATTCAATAAGATCATGGCTGATCATTCACCTCAGTACCCCTTTCCTGCTTTCTCTCCATATCCCTTGATCCCTTTAGCCATAAGGGCCATATCTAACTCCCTCTTGAATATATCCAACGAACTGGCATCAACAACTCTCTGTGGTAGGGAATTCCACAGGTGAACAACTCTGAGTGAAGAAGTTTCTCCTCAGCTCAGTCCTAAATGGCTTACTCCTTATCCTTAGACTATGTCCCCTGGTTCTGGACTTCCCCAACATCGGCAACATTCTTCCTGCATCTAGCCTGAACAGTCCCTTCAGAATTTTATATGTTTCTATGAGATCCCCTCTCATCCTCCTAAACTCCAGTGAATAAAGGCCCAGTTGATCCAGCCTCTCCTCATATGTCAGTCCAGCCATCCCAGGAATCAGTCTGGTGAACCTTTGCTGCACTCCCTCAATAGCAAAAACATCCTTCCTCAGATTAGGAGACCAAAACTGAACACAATATTCCAGGTGAGGCCTCACCAAGGCCCTGTACAACGGCAGTAAGACCTCCCTGCTCCTATACTCAAAACCCCTAGCTATGAAGGCCAACATACCATTTGCCGCCTTCACCGTTTGCTGTACCTGCATGATAACTTTCAATGACTGATGTACCATGACACCCAGGTCTCATTGCACCTCCCCTTTTCCTAATCTGCCGCCATTCAGATAATCTGCCTTCGTGTTTTTGCCCCCAAAGTGGATAACCTCACATTTATCCACATTGTACTGTATCTGCCATGCATTTGCCTAACCTGTCCAAGTCACCCTGCAGCCTCCTAGCGTACTCCTTGCAGCTCACACCGCCACCCAGTTTAGTGTCATCTGCAAACTTGGAGATATTATACTCAATTCCTTCATCCAAATCATTAATGTATATTGTAAATAGCTGGGGTCCCAGCACTGAGTCCTGCGGCACCCCACTAGTCACTGCCTGCCATTCTGAAAAGGACCCGTTTATCCCGACTCTCTGCTTCCTGTCTGCCAGCCAGTTCTCTATTCCCGTCAGTACATTACCCCCAATACCATGTGCTTTAATTTTGCACACCAATCTCTTGTGTGGGATCTTGTCAAAAGCCTTTTGAAAGTCCAAATACACCACATCCACTGGTTCTCCCTTGTCCACTCTGCTAGTTACATCCTCAAAAATTTCCAGAAGATTTGTCAAGCATGATTTCCCTTTCATAAATCCATGCTGACTTGGACCGATCCTGTCACTACCATCGTATACCATGTAATACAAAATGTATTATTCTGCTGCTCTGACAAAGCTGTGCTCTTTTAACAACTCAAATTCTAGTTAACGTTAAGTACATATTAGGTGATGAGGGTTTAATTGTTTTTCAGGCTGCAGCTCACAACTTTGGTATTTATTTTTTGAAAGTGTTTCAGTAAGAACATAAGAAATAGGAGCAGTAGTAGGCCATCTGGCCCCTTGAGCCTGCTCTGCCATTCAATACAATCATGGCTAATCTGATCATGGACTCAGCTCCACTTCCCTGCCCGCTCCCCATAATCTCAGAGGCTACAGATATTCTGGCTCCTGTTAAATGATCGCCTTTGGTTCTTTATACTTTTCATTTTGAAGTGTGATTGAAATTTGAGTGCGACACTTTCAATATGACCATCAGAGAGTGCATTTCTATTATGTATATAGAATTTATAAAGCAAGCTTTATTGCATTGCAAATTGTACAGTATGAATTTGGCTTACTGTTGAGTTGACTCAACTGGTAGCACTTTAACTCTTGTTCCACAGGTTTGGGTTCAATGCCCACAAAGTGGGCCCAAATTTCCCCAACCCCTTTTTCCGATGTACTCTCCAGAGATGAGCCAACCTTTGTGTGCTCAAAACTGTGGCAAAAAACTTGCTAACGATTCTGGCCGCTCTGCTGTGTGTCCTGGATCCTGGTGTGGTGTTTCTCGTGGAGTGGGGGGCGGAGCTACAGACCTGCACCGAAAACCATGCCTGCAGCTGCGCGCATGTGCAGTAGCTCCTCACCCTCCTAGCGTGTCCTGCAGGCTGTGAGCCGGACCCGATGCTCGCCACCTCTATCCCTGGCCGAAGGGACAACCCAGTGTTTGCTGCCCCTATCCCTGGCCGAGTGGCCTGCCGCACAGGTCGGCCGGTGCCTTCCCACGCTGAGGGCTACAAGAAACAGGTTGGTGCGGGGGAGACCTTTGGGGGGGAAGGGAGGGGGGGGTAGAAGAGTTTTGATTAGGGGGGTGGAGTGGGGGGGGAAGGAGGAGAGTTTCTTTCAATGATTTAGAAAAAGTCTCTGCAAATGGCACAATGCAACTGGCTGTTAAGAGGTGAGAATGACCAGAGAAAACTTTCCTTCGGTTTGGTCTCTCAATACCAGCAAATATCTGGGTCGTGGCTTTTGTTTTGGTAGTAATCATGACTTAGGTCCATTTTTTTTTTAAACCCACCAATTCTTAGTGAACAACTGCATGGATACCCGTAGATACCCTGTTGGGAACATTCCATCAGCACCCACGGGTGCCTTATTGGGGAGTAACTGCATGGGCACCCTCAGGTACCTTGCGCAAGTGACCATCGCTCATAGCCCTGTTAGCAAAATATTTGATTCATAAATGGTTTTATGAAACCCTTTGTCTTCTGATATAAATGATATTAAAAAGTGGATATTTTATGAAGCTTTATATAGTGGAGTGGTGTAAATTATGCAAAAGTTACAGTCCAAGATCTGTATTAGTTGTTAAGGTGTGTAGTACTTTGCAAGGTCCTCTCCGCTTCCCTTTCCCCTCTATCTCTGGCTACCTGCGCTGATTTCTTAACTCTCTGCTTTCTGTGCGGCCACAAGTGGCTACAAACGTTGGCCTAAGTTAGTTTGGAGCAACTATTAGCTATCCAAACTGGCTTAAATGGCCAAAACGGCTAGTAATGCCCCCTTTTGGGAAAAAAAAACTAAACTAAAAAAAAATCCCAACTAACTCACTTACACTGGCGCAAATTAAATGTGCAGAATGGGGATTTTTAAGATACTCCAGAAAAATCAAGTTGCTCCCAAAAAAACGGACCTACTCCTGGGCAAATTTGGGTCCTAGGATTTGAGCACATAATCTCGGTTGACACTCCAGTCCAGCATTAGAGGTTCTGTCCTTTAGATATAAAACTGAAGTCCTGGTCAAGTGGATGTTAAAAGCTATAATCGGAAGACATATGGGTTGGTACACTAGAGAGACAAAAATGTTAATCGGCCAAAATATCTTCTTCATTTGAACTTATGATATTTTTTTCATCAGTACTGTGTGGATGAGAAAAACTTGTTAAATTATATGCACTTATGTGGTTTGAATGTTGACCCACCAGAAAGTGGATTGATGCTATCCCAACTTCCACTTCACTTCAGACCCTTGCAGCTGATGGGATGAAGAGATGTTCAACCCATTGGTTCAGGCGAGATTCAAATCCAAATTCCAGAGGTTAAAAGGCCACGTGCAAATTAATCATGCCACTCAAACTTTATTGTTTGACATTCTGGATTGCTAGTGTGCCAAACGTTTATAAGAGCTAATACTTTAGAAGTCTAAATACCTTCATAATTACTGTACATGATGCACACAGCTCTAATCTGCAGCATTTTAATCACCTAAATTAAGAATTGTAATTAACAGCTCCAACATTCCCCTGGAAAAAAGCCATTGTGCAAATTCCACAACATCTAAATATATTAACTACTGAGCTCTGCATTAATTACTGCATGTAAATTATGAGTTTTCCTACTTTGTGTCCTGACATCTGTACTATAACAACAACAACTTGCACTTGTGTAGCACCTTTCGTGTGGAAAACGTCCTAATGCGCTTCACAGGAGCATAGTAAGACAAAAATTGACAACGAGCCCAAAGGAGGAGATGTTGGGACAGGTGACCAAAAGCTTGGTCACAGAGGTAAGTTTTAAAGGGGGTCTTAAATGAGGAGAGAGAGGTGGAGAGATGGGGGGTTTTAGGGAGGAAATTCAAGAATTTATAGCCGAGACAGCCACGGCCGCCGATGGCATGGTGAAGAAAGCAGGGGATGCACAAGGTTCCAGAATTGGAGGAATGCCAAGTTCTTGGAGGATTGTAGGGCGGGAGGAGAGATAGGGAGAGACAAGGCCATGGAGGGATTTAAACACAAGGACGAGAATTTTTAAGTTGATGTGTTGGCAGACCGTAAGCCAACGTAGGTCATCGAGCACAGGAATGATGGGTGAGCTGGACTTCGAATATGGGCCACACTGTTTTGGATGAGCTCAAGTTTATGGAGGTTAGAAGTTGGGAGGCCATCCAGGAGAGCATTGGATTAATCAAGTCTGGAGGCAACTAAAGCATGGATGAGGGTTTCAGCAATAGATAAGCTGAGTCAGGAGTGGACGTGAGCGAGGTACAGAGGTGGAAGTAGGAGATCTTTGTGATGCAGAAGATTATGGGGTCGAAAGCTCAGGGTCAAATCGGGCGAGGTTGTGAACAGTCTGGTTCAGCCTAAGACAGTGGCCAAGGAAGGGGTTGGAATCGCTACAAGGGAACAGAGTTTGTGGAAGGGGCTGAAGCCAATGCCCAATGTTTAATTGGAGTAACTTACAGCTCATTCAGGACAGGATGTTGGCCAAGCAGTGTGACAACACAGAGGCAGTGGAGGTGTCGAGAGAGGTGGTGGTGAGGTACAGCTTGGGTGTCATCGGCGTACATATGGAACCTGATGTCATGACTTCGAGGAGGTTCCCGAGGGACAGCAGGTAGATGAGAAATAGGAGGCAGGAAAAGATAGATCCTTTCAGGACTACAGAGGTAGTGATGGGGTGGTGGGAAGAGAAGCCATTGCAGGATGTTCTCAAGCTATGACTGGATAGGTAAGAGTGGAACTAGGCAAGGGCAGTCCCGCTCAATTGGACAATGGAGGAGAGGCGTTGGAAGAGGATGGTCAACGATGTGAAATGCTGCAGAGTGGTTGAGAAGGGACAGTGCACCATGGTCACGAGGATGTCATTTATGACTTTGATTCGGGCAGTTTCAGTGCTGTAGCAGGGGTGGAAACCTGATTGGAGAGATTCAAACATGAAGCTGCGGGAAGGATGGGCATAGATTTGGAAGGCAACATGGTCAAGAACCTTAGTGAGGAAAGGGTGTTTGGAGATGGGGCGGAGGTTGCAAGGATAGCAGCATCAAGGTGGGCTTTTTGAGGAGGGGGTGATGATGGCAGATTTAGATGAGTGGAGGACAGTACCTGAGGTGAGGAAAGCATTTGCAATATCAGCTGACATAGGGGCCGGGAAGGATTTTGGACTTTTTGATGGGGACATTTGGTGACTGCTCTTAAGGAGGACTAAGTAAGGCCGATGGAGCAGGAACTGTCAGAGTGACGCTTGACCAGGAACCACGAGATGGATAAAGTGATGGACTCAAACCTCTGGATTGACAGCGTGAATATCTGGTAAAAGAGCATAAATTGGTTAAAAGTATGAACAGCCAATGAAGGATAACTCCTATGCAGCCAATACAAAATTACAGATGGACTCATTTAGGATCGATAGCCGACCGAAGAATGGATCCATTGTATCGAAACAGCAATGAAGCAAAGGACTATGGTAACTTGACCGAAATCAGCGAGAAAGTTTACTGGGGAAGTTGCAATGAGAGAAAACGTGTTGCAGGCTAACTTCTGATTTGCTGTTTTCTTCAAGGACAAAGCTTGTTCAAAACCTGCTGCACCTTTCAAGGACAAGGGACAGATAAGCCGAGAATAACAAAGTCAGAGGCTTTGCTGAACCGTGAAAAATAAAAGGAAAACAAGTCTATATATGGTCATTCTGTCCAGCAACCGACTCAGAGATAAAACAAGCAAGCTGTGACAGTCATTTTCAGAAGATGACTTGCAGCATTTAAAGAAGAACTCATCGACAAAGTATTAACCAGAAAGAGGATTTGATCACTTTGTTTCGAGTTGTATTCCCCAGAGTAAGGTTGTATGGCATCTTTATCTGGAAAACTGTCGTGTTTTCATGTCAATAAAATTATTTCGTGTGTAAAACCACCAGTCTCGTTTGATTCTATCTTTCCAGCCTGGAATGGAAAGGCGATAAACCCTACAGGTGATCAGCTTAGTGGGAATAGGGTCAAGAGAATAGAAAACAACAACTTCACAGGGCACTCCAAGAATATTATGTGATAATTTAACACCGAGCCACACAATTAGAAATTAGTGCAGGGCACCAAAAGCTTAGTCAAAGAGGTATGTTTTAAGGAGCGTCTTGAAGGAAGAAAGAGAGGGGGGAAGGTTTAGGCAGGGAATTCCAGAACTTGGGGCCGAGGAAACAGAAAGCATGGTTGAGTGATTATAATCAGGGATGCTCAGGAGGGCAGAATTAGAGGAGCGCAGACATCTTGGGGTGGCGGGGGGAGTGGGGTGGTGTTGTGGGGCTGGAGGAGATTACAGAGATAGGGAGGGGCGAGACCATGGAAGGATTTGAAAATAAGGATGAGAATTCTGAAATCGAGGCAGGTTTCATGGACAAGTTGAGTTCTAAGAGGGGAGATTGGAGAAATATGTGAGTTCATGGCTAGGGCAGGAAGGAACGTTGGCTTAGTGGGAAAGGGGAAGGGAGGGATGTGGCAGAGGCAGCTGAATTCTCAATCTTCGTGACAAAGAAATCAATGAGGTCCTCGCACCGATACAAAAGCAAAATACTGCGGATGCTGGAATCTGAAATAAAAACAGAAAATGCTGGCCTGAGGGTGCACCACTTCTTCCTCGAGCAGAGGCCCAACCAGTCCCCATCCATCAGCACCCTCCTCCCCCTGGCTGAACTTGTTCTCACATTGAACAATTTCTCCTTTGACTCTACTCACTTCCTCCAAATTAAAGGTGTTGCTATGGGAACCCGCGTGGGTCCTAGCTATGCCTGCCTTTTCATGGGATATGTGGAACATTCTTTGTTCCAGTCCTACTCGGGTCCCCTCCCTCACCTCTTTTTCCGATACATTGATGTCTATTGGTGCCGTTTCCTGCTCTCACCCTGAACTAGAAAATTCCATTCACTTTGCATCCAATTTCCACCCTACCCTCACCTTCACATGGTTCATCTCTGAAGCTTCCCTTCCCTTCCTCGACTTCTGTCTCCATTTCTGGGGATAGGTTTTTGACCAGTGTCCACTATAAGCCCACTGACTCCCACAGCTACCTGGGCTACACTTCCGCCCACATTGCATCCTGTAAGGACTTCATTCCATTCTCCCAGTTTCTCCGTCTCTGTCACATCTGCTCTAACGACACAACCTTTCACACTAGCGCTTCTGATATGTCTTTTTCCTCAACCGAGGATTCCCCTCCGTCGTGGTTAACATGGCCCATGACCGTGTCCGTTCTATTTCCTGCACTTCTGCTCTCACCCTTTCTCCTTCCTCTCAGAACCACGATAGGGTTCCCCTTGTCCTCACCTTTTACCCCACCAGCCTCCACGTTCAACAGAACATCCAGTGTGATCCCACCACCAATCACATCTTCCCCTCCCCTCCCCTCTCAGCATTCTGAAGGGACCGCTCCCTCCGCAACACCCTGGTCCATTCAGCAGTCACCCCCAGCACCCCTCCCCTTCCCACAGCACCTTTCCGTGCAAGTGCAGGAGATGCAACACCTGCCCTTTTACCTCCTCCCTTCCCACTGTCCAGGGCCCCAAATACTCCTTCCAGGTGAAGCAGCGATTTACTTGTACTACTTTCAATTTAGTATATAGTATTCATTGCTCACACGATGTGGTCTCCTCGACATTGGGGAGATCAAATGTAGATCGGATGACAGCTTTACAGTTCGTTCGTGACTCCAAGCTTCCGGTCACCTGTCACTTTAATTCTCGGCTCCACTCCCACTCTGACACCTCTGTCCTCTGCCTCCTCCACTGTTCCAATGCAAGCTCGATGAACAGCACCTCATCTTTTGTTTAGGCACTTTACAGCCTTCTGGACTCAACATTGAGTTCAATAATTTCAGACAATAACCTCTGCCCATATTTTTTTTCCCTTTCCTCCCTTTTTTACGAAACGCCCCCCCCCCCCTTCTCATTCTCTTTCCCAAGGCAGCCGGTGGACGTTCCATCATTCACACCCCATCTAGACTCCTCTTTTCTTTCCTAACTTGTGCTATTACTATCTCATTATTATCCCTTTTGTCTTTTAAATCACTCCTGCCTTCCACCCTATCACAGACCTCCCCTTTTGTTCTTTCCTCCCCTCCCTCTTTCAATGCCCCTCCAAGCGAGCCCCAGGTGGGCAGAGGAAACGTTACAAGGACACCCGCAAAGCCTCCCTGATAAAGTGCAACATCCCCACCGGCACCTGAGAATCCCTGGCCCAAGACCGCCCTAAGTGGAGGAAGAGCATCGGGGAGGGCACTGAGCACCTCGAGTCTCGTCGCCAAGAGCATGCATAAATCAAGCGCAGGCAGCGGAAGAAGCGTGCGGCAAACCAGTCCCACCCACCCCTTCCCTCAACGACTGTCCCACCTGTGACAGACTGTAATTCCTGTATTGGACTGTACAGTCACCTGAGAACTCACTTTTAGAGTGGAAGCAAGTCTTCCTCGGTTCCAAGGGACTGCCTATGATGATGATGATGACTTTAAGAATTTGTTACATCTCAGACTTTTCCAGATGCTGCCTGACCCGCTGAGATTTCCAGCATTTTCTGTTTTTATACTTGATGGAGGTGAGGGTGGAAGGGGGCAGGGGAGACGGGTAGATAGTGAACGAGAGAAGCCAGGGGTTATCTTTGCATTCCAGGATGATCCTGGAGTAATGAGCAGTTTTAGCAGAGGAGAGCAAGGCCCGATAGTGTTTGATGTTCAGCCAGATTTGACGATGAATGGCTCAAGCAGTGGTGCGCGATATACGTTCCAGTCTGCGCCTCTTGCAGTTAATATATTTAATCGATTTCAAAATTCTGATCCTTGTTTACAAATCATTCCATGGCCTTGCCCCACCCTAACTCTAATCTTTTTCAGCCTCACAACCCTATAAGATGTCTGCGCTCCTCAAATTCTGCCCTCGTGAACATCCCTCATTAGAACTGCTCAACCATCGGTGGCCGTGCCTTCAGCTGTTTGGGTCCTAAGCTCTGGAACTCCCTCCCTAAATCTCTCCACTTCTTTAACCAAGCTTTTGGTCATCTGCCTTAATTTCTTCTTTTGTGGCTCGGTGTCAAATTTATCTGTTTTGCCTTGTAACACTGCTGTGAAGCGCCTTGGGACGTTTTACTGTGTTAAAGGTGCTATATAAATAAAAGTTATTATTTATTATTATTAATGCAATAACGATGGGGGCTGTACCAGGGATACTGACCAGAGTGGGAGAGATTAAGGGTAGACTGGGGACAAGGGCAGGTGTGATTGAGTAGATCAACAGCTGCCGAAGTATCGTGGCGAATGGAAGGCCACAGGCTAAGTGTCATTGCAAATGATTTGGGGATGATTTTTCCAGGAGCAAGTGGGGTGGGAAGGTAGAAGGGGGTTCTGAGTGGTGCAGGACACAAGGAAGTGATCAGGGATGGCCTTTTCTGCGATTGAAACCATGGGAATTGAGAGGCCATGGAAATGGGTAACGGGGCGAGAGGTTGCAGGAGGGCAATGATCTCAGAGGACCGATGGCAACGTGAGTTGGAATGGAGTATAAAATCACCAAGGTTGTAGCGGGACAAATCACGGTGAGATTTACTGATCAGGACCACACCACCACCACAGTGGTTTGGGTGGGGCTGGTGTAGGAGAGCATCGCCATGCGGGGAGGCTTCAGTAAGAAGAAAGGTGTTACCGTCTATGAGCCAGATTTCTGTCAAGGTCACGATGTCGAGCCGGTCATCCACAATAATGTTCTGGATGGTAAGGGCCTCGTTCGCAAGTGAACGGATATTCTAGAGGGAGGTGCGAAGAGAGGCGGTAATTTTAATCATTCTGAAGGATAACATGGGCCATAGGGTGATGGGGATGATGGACATTAGTGACGTTTGCCCCAGATGAACAAAGAGAAACATTTGCCTCAGATTGAAGGATGAGAGACTTTCTACCCAGGTTAATGTGGAGATATCATTTCTGGAGCAGTAGGAGGAGCAGTACAGCAGAATGAATTACCAAGTGGGGTGGAAATTAGATTGGTCGGGCGCAGAGTCCTCGGGCCTGGAGCAGAACTGGATCCTGGCAGTGCCATCGGGCTGAAAAACAAGCTACAAGTCAGAAAGATGAACGGGTGTTTGGGAGTGAGGTTCACGGAGAACTGTTGGTGTCAGTTAAGTTTCAATTTAAGCTTCAGATTATAATTTTTAAACTGTTTACATTGTTTCTGCCTATGGCAGGAGAACTCAGCGGAGATTCTCCCTCGTAAAATATAAATGCTCGGAACTGCCACTGCAGTTACAGAGTGTAGGTCCGATCTCATTTGGAATATTGTGTTAAGTAACCCACCTTAGGAAGGATATACTGGTCTTGGAAGCAGCTTAATATCTGAAATGAAGGAGCTTAATAGTGATGAGAAACTGGGTAAACTGAGAATGACGTGAGTATCACGTGTAGTGAGTTGGTCTTACAGCAGGTGAAGGGTCCACAGCCAGATAGGGAATGGAAGACCAGCAGGAAGAGCAGTGCAAGGAAGGTAGTGCAGGGGTCCCCTGCGGTCATCCCCCTGCAAAACAGATACACCGCTTTGAGTACTGTTGAGGGGGATGACTCATCAGGGGAGGGCAACAGCAGCCAAGTTCATGGCACCGTGGCTGGCTTTGTTGTACAGGAGGGCATGAAAAAGAGTGGGAGAGCGATAGTGATAGGGGATTCGATTGTAAGGGAAATAGATAGGCGTTTCTGCGGCCGCAGCCGAGACTCCAGGATGGTATGTTGCCTCCCTGGTGCAAGGGTCAAGGATGTCTCGGAGTGGGTGCAGGACATTCTGAAAAGAGAGGGTGATCAGCCAGTTGTCGTGGTGCACATTGGTACCAACGATATAGGTTAAAAAAAAAAAAAAGGGGATGAGGTCCTACGAGACGAATTTAAGGAGCTAGAAGCTAAATTAAAACGTAGGACCTCAAAAGTAATAATCTCAGGATTGCTACCAGTGCCACGTGCTAGTCAGAGTAGGAATCGCAGGATAGCTCAGATGAATACGTGGCTTGAGCAGTGGTGCAGCAGGGAGGGATTCAAATTCCTGGGGCATTGGAACCGGTTCTGGGGGAGGTGGGACCAGTGCAAACCGGACAGTCTGCACCTGGGCAGGACCGGAACCAATGTCCTAGGGGGAGTGTTTGTTCGTGCTGTTGGGGAGGAGTTAAACTAATATGGCAGGGGAATGGAAACCAATGCAGGGAGACAGAGGGAAAGAAAAAGGAGACAAAAGCAAAAGACAGAAAGGAGAATAGTAAAAGTGGAGGGCAGAGAAACCCAAGGCAAAAAACAAAAAGGGCCACTGAATATAAAGGAGCAGCAGGATGGGTCAAAACTAAAAATCATGGTTTAAAAACTAGTATTAAAAAACACTATCTAAAAGCACGCAGCATTCGAAATAAAGTAAATGAGTTGACAGCACAAATCATTACAAATGGGTATGATTTGGTGGCCATTACAGAAATGCGGTTGCAAGGTGGCCAAGACTGGGAATTAAACATACAGAGGTACCTGACGATTCGGAAATGTCGACAAGAAGGGAAAGGAGGTGGGGTAGCTCTGTTAATAAAGGATGATATCAGGGCAGTTGTGAGAGACGATATTGGCTCTAATGAACAAAATGTTGAATCAGTGTGGGTGGAGATTAGAGATAGTAAGGGGAAAAAGTCACTGGTCGGTATAGTTTTTAGGCCCCCAAATAATAACTTCTCGGTGGGGCGGGCAATAATCAAGGGAATAATGGAGGCATGTGAAAAAGGAACAGCAGTAATCATGGGGGATTTTAACCTACATATCGATTGGTCAACTCAAATCGCACGGGGTAGCCTGGAGGAGGAATTCATAGAATGCATACGCGATTGTTTCTTAGAACACTATGTTACAGAACCTATAAGGGAGCAAGCTACCTTAGATCTGGTCCTGTGTAATGAGACAGAAATAATAAATGATCTCCTAGATCCTCTCGGAATGAGTGATCACAGTATGGTTGAATTTGTAATACAGATTGAGGGTGAGGACGTAGTGTCTCAAACGAGTGTACTATGCTTAAAGGGGATTATAGTGGGATGAGGGCAGAGTTGGCTAAAGTAGACTGGGAACACAGACTAAACGGTGGCACAATTGAGGAACAGTGGAGGACTTTTAAGGAGCTCTTTCATGGTTCTCAACAAAAATATATTCCAGTGAAAAAGAAGGGCGGTAAGAGAAGAGATAACCAGCCGTAGATAACCAAGGAAATAAAGGAGAGTATCAAATTAAAAACCAATGTGAATAAGGTGGCCAAGGTTAGTGGGAAAATAGAAGATTGGGAAAATTTTAAACGACAGCAAAGAATGACTAAGAAAGCAATAAAGAAAGGAAAGATAGATTACGAAAGTAAACTTGCGCAAAACATAAAAACGGATAGTAAAAGCTTTTACAGATATATAAAACGGAAAAGAGTGACTAAAGTAAATGTTGGTCCCTTAGAAGATGAGAAGGGGGATTTAATAATGGGAAATGTGGAAATGGCTGAGACCTTAAACAATTATTTTGCTTCGGTCTTCACAGTGGAAGACACAAAAATCATGCCAAAAATTGCTGGTCACAGGAATGTGGGAAGGGAGGATTGAGACAATCACTATCACTAGGGGGGTAGTACTGGACAGGCTAATGGGACTCGAGGTAGACAAGTCCCCTGGTCCTGATGAAATGCATCCCAGGGTATTAAAAGAGATGGCGGAAGTTATAGCAGATGCATTCGTTATAATCTACCAACATTCTCTGGACTCTGGGGAGGTACCAGCGGATTGGAAAGCAGCTAATGTAACGCCTCTGTTTAAAAAAGGGGGCAGACAAAAGGCAGGTAACTATAGTCTGGTTAGTTTAACATCTGTAGTGGGGAAAATGCTTGAAATTATCATTAAGGAAGAAATAGCGGGACATCTAGATAGGAATAGTGCAATCAAGCAGACGCAACATGGATTCATGAAAGGGAAATCATGTTTAACTAATTTACTGGAATTCTTTGAGGATATAATGAGCATGGTGGATAGAGGTGTACCGATGGATGTGGTATATTTAGATTTTTAAAAGGCATTCAATAAGGTGCCACACAAAAGGTTACTGCAGAAGATAAAGGTACGCGGAGTCAGAGGGCCACAGGGATCGGTGCTGGGACCACAACTGTTTACAATATACATAGATGACCTGGAAGAGGGGACAGAGTGTAGTGTAACAAAATTTGCAGATGACACAAAGATTAGTGGGAAAGCGGGTTGTGTAGAGGACACAGAGAGACTGCAAAGAGATTTAGATAGGTTAAGCGAATGGGCTAAGGTTTGGCAGATGGAATACAATGTCGGAAAATGTGAGGTCATCCACCTTGGGGGAAAAAAAACAGTAAAAGGAAATATTATTTGAATGGGGAGAAATTACAACATGCTGTGGTGCAGAGGGACCTGGGGGTCCTTGTGCATGAATCCCAAAAAGTTAGTTTGCAGGTGCAGCAGGTAATCAGGAAGGCGAATGGAATGTTGGCCTTCATTGCGAGAGGGATGGAGTACAAAAGCAGGGAGTTCCTGCTGCAAATGTATAGGGTATTGGTGAGGCCGCACCTGGAGTACTGCGTGCAGTTTTGGTCACCTTACTTAAGGAAGGATATACTAGCTTTGGAGGGGGTTCAGAGACGATTCACTCGGCTGATTCCGGAGATGAGGGGGTTACCTTATGATGATAGATTGAGTAGACTGGGTCTTTACTCGTTGGAGTTCAGAAGGATGAGGGGTGATCTTATAGAAACTTTTAAAATAATGAAAGGGATAGACAAGATAGAGGCAGAGAGGTTGTTTCCACTGGTCGGGGAGACTAGAACTAGGGGGCACAGCCTCAAAATACGGGGGAGCCAATTTAAAACCGAGTTGAGAAGGAATTTCTTCTCCCAGAGGGTTGTGAATCTGTGGAATTCTCTGCCCAAGGAAGCAGTTGAGGCTAGCTCATTGAATGTATTCAAATCACAGATAGATAGATTTTTAACCAATAAGGGAATTAAAGGTTATGGGGAGCAGGCGGGTAAGTGGAGCTGAGTCCACGGCCAGATCAGCCATGATCTTGTTGAATGGCGGAGCAGGCTCGAGGGGCTAGATGGCCTACTCCTGTTTCTAATTCTTATATTCTTATGTAAACTTGGGTTATATTCTTCGAGCTGAGGTGAAGGATGGTCCAACTGTGGTGTGTAAAATATGGAAAGGAATTGAGTGGGTAGAACAATTCTTCCCTGTCGCCCAGTGTTTCTCAAACTGGGGTACGCAGACCCCTGGGGGTCCCTAAACACTTTCCGGGGATCCGCAGCCTGTCCGCCCTCACCGCCCAGCCCCGTTCCGACCCATGCTGCTGGGGGCCAGGGTTTTACTCGAACTCCGGGACCAGGTAAGTCCCACGGCCCGCACCATGTTGTTAGTGAAAATGTGGAAGAGAAGCCGCAGCTACTGCTTGTGCCTGCGAGCTGGGACCAAGGGTCGGTGACTGGGACCTGAGCCGAGCCGAGCCACCAGTGGAGGCAGGGAGGATGGGGGTTCACTGAATGGCCAGTGATCCAGGCCTCCCCATGGGGGCCAACACTTCTCCTGTCCCTCTCCCTACCCAGGGATCAGGAACCTCAAGGCGCTGCCGCCCCCAGTTGTGGTGGAGTTTCACCAATCCCCACCTCCCCCCCCCCCCCACCTCCCCCCCCCCCCCCCCCACCCACAGCTACTCGCACTGTGCTGGGTCAACTCTTCCCCCAAGGTTTGCTAGGCCCCGGGTTTCATTTAACCTCCGGCTGATTTTATTTGGTTTGAGGCCAAGCCGCTGAGTTGTGATGGATCAGAGCAGGGAGGGGTGGCGCACACCAGGGGTTCCATTATTGGGGCGGGCACGTCGGAGGTCCCATTATTGGGGGGTGGCGTGCTGGGGGTTCCATTATTGGGGGGGCACGTCAGGGGTTCTATTATTGCGGGGTGGGGGGGGGGGCTTCCAGGGGTTCTATTATTGGGTGGGGGAAATGCGTCGGGGGTTCTATTATTGGGGAGGGCACACTGGGGGTTCCATTATTGGAGGGGAGGCATGCCAGAGGTCCCGTTATTGGGGTGGGGGGGGGGCCAGGCCAGAGCTTTCTGACCCGAAACCTTTTGCACACACGTGATGCCCCTTTGATGGGCTGTGGGTCTGAGTCTGTGCTTTGTGCACATGTTGAGTTCTTGATTTGAGCGAGAGCCTTTCTCTTGAGTGTGGAGGCTGCAGCAGGTGAATGAACTATGCTGCTCTTTACGTCCGGCTCCAGTCGCAGAGGTTTGTGAGCAGGTCACGTGCCTGCCTTCTTAACCAGGAATAGAGCTGGGAGACTGAGTAAACCTCTGGTGGGTGGTGGGGCGGGGTGTCTTATCCAAGATGCTGATGGGTACCAAAAGTCAGCCTGATTCGTGAAACACGTCAGTAATTTCAGTGATCATAGAATCGGGTCATTTCAAGCCTGCTCCTCATAAAACCAACACTCATTCAGTTCTTGGGAATTATTCTCAACACCTGGGTCCGCCTCCTCACAGAGGGCCACAGCTCTCACTCATTTTGCAACGAGCTTTCCTCTCCCTGGCATCGGGAGCCCTTCAAACACGTGCCTGAATGTGTTCAAACAGACACGTACAATCCCACAGTGCAGAACATGCCAGTCGGGACAGTATGACGGGAAGTCATGCTTCCAGCAGCATCCCAGTATGTGCAATGGGTGCTCATGCCCTCACTCACCCTGACCAGACTGCTGACAACTTTAACAATCGTCCAGCACTAAGTGGCTAATGGTGGCCATCTGTTACTGTGGAGTACCCAGATTTGGTGTGAGAAGCAGGCACACCCATCTCACTGATATCTGTAAGTAAATACTCGTTCTCTTAAACGCATTATTAAAATTCTCTTTACATGAAGTACTTTCATAATGGGGCTGAAATTGTGGTCGGAGGCTTCCCGTGGGCAATTGCCTCTGATCTGAAACACTTCTACGAATTTACCTGGTGGTCCAGAAGGAGCCTGTGATTCTGGTGGGGAGGCCTTCTCTTTGCACGCTGCAAAGCGCGCTCCCGTCCTCGAGGTTCCCACGCAGAAGGTGCAGTCACGTGTGATTGCTCAGCCAGTCAGGTACAGTATTCCACAGCTTTCTCATTAATAGCAATGAGAACTCCGTATTTAACTAAACACATGTAATAAAAAATAAAAAACACACCTCACAATTAAAATTAATTGAAATTAACGTTAATGAATATCTTGGAGGAAAAAAAATTTGAGTTTTTAAAAAGTTTTTTTAATTATGGTTAAAAATAAATAAAACTTAGTGGGCAGGGTTTTTAAAAATAATGTGTTTTTAAAATTTAATTTTAATATATTTTTGGATGTTTTTAAACTCTTGCGCCTGTAAAAGTAGGCTATGCACCTGTTTTTATCAGGCGCAAGAATTTTGAGGACATCTGGGCAAGATTTGAGTAAATACCACAATCTTGCCCATGCAAATGTCCTCGCTCCCGATATACGTTGGATCTGTCAAGCTCCAGCTTAACGGATTGGAAAAGCTGGTTTTTAGCGCAAGCGCATTGTGCATTGAAAACCAGCTTTTGCAATGCCTTCCCGGGTCTGTAGACACTCCGTACCGACCCGGGTTTCAGGGCCATTATGAGTATTGTATAATATTGTAATTTAGATGACGGTGGGGGTCGGTGATTACTAATCGATTTGAAAAGGTTTCTTCAACCAAAAAAGGTTAAGAACCACTGCTCCAGCAGAGGGAAGCAGGAAAAAGGGATATAATCTCAAAATTAGAACTGAGTGACTCCAGGAAAAATTACTTTACGTGAAGAATAGTG
This sequence comes from Pristiophorus japonicus, assembly GCF_044704955.1. Lineage (NCBI taxonomy): Eukaryota > Metazoa > Chordata > Chondrichthyes > Pristiophoridae > Pristiophorus > Pristiophorus japonicus. Next base: position 18,397,849 of record NC_091989.1, on the reverse strand, counting down.
ATGAAGTGGAATGCGCTGCCCAGAAGGCCAAAGATTCAGAATTGACGGTGGTGTTTGAAAGGGAGGATAGATACTTAGAAAATAAGGCTATTAGAAACATGGAGAAAGGGTGAAAAATTGGGATAAAGTAGGTAAAACAGACAAAGCTTTAAAAAGAAAATGAGCAGTGAAGGCTCGCTGGGTAAATGGCCCACTCCTGGTCCTATGTGGGCCGGTTGATTAATTTCTTACCTTATTGTCAAGCCTCTTGGAGCATTGCGTTTGGCAACTGGTGTGATTAAAGGATTGGTCTTTGAGATGCAAAAACTCACTGATAATCTCCCGATGGATCTGGCATTAATTTGACAAAAGCAAACCGTTAACGTTCTGCCCTCTGAAAAGCTATCCCAACAGAAACTACAGGATCAAACGTGGGCATTATGCAAAAACAAGGAAGGCAAAATTCTCCCATCAGTGAAGCCAAGGACAAAACCCCTGCAATACTGCAGGCGGCCCGAAAGCTCGGAGCACGTTAGCTAATCGTTCACGGTAAAAAAAAATATACAATGGAGGTTGTAGGTCATAATGTTTTTAAGATGGGACAACAACTTGCATTTATATGGCAACTTTAACATAGCAGAACGTCCTAAGGCGTGTCACAGGAGCGTTATCAGACAAAATTTGACACTGAGCCACATTAGATGATGGCCTAGATTTTGCAATTGTAATGCCGGCGAAACTGTCGTTATTCGCTGTCATTGCTCTGTGAAACTGACAGCAACTTCTGACGTCCACAGATGCTCAGTTAACCATGGACATCCAGAAGCTGCTGTCAGTGATTCCCTGTTGACGTCCTCGCAGACGGCAATCTTTAGAAGTCACTGAACTGAACTTTTACCCTGTAACATCACTGCTTAAAAACCCCCCCAAAAATGTTAAGCCTTTTTAATGAGGTATAACTAGGTTTTTAGTGGTGTACTAAGTCAGAACTACTGCTGAACAATCTCTCTGGCCCTGAAAAATGAATTTTATATTTGTGGAATGTCAAATTTTTCCATTATAATAGGTTTTTAATATAATACTTTTAAAAATGTTTGATATTTCAGCTTCTACTTTAAATCCCATGTGTATGTCCCAATTTTTATTTCACTCTAACATTTATAAAAAGTGAAGGACAATCAGTATATTTTACTTCCTGGTTTGCTAGCTGTGAGAATTCTTCAATGTGATTGGCTGCTTAGCCTGCTTGATGGCATCACTATTGCTGGACGCTGGAGATGCAGTAGAGTTGGTGCCAGAATCAAACTAATGCCACAGCGATGGCTAGATCTTTGGGGGCAGCTTTCGTCGAGGTCAGCGGCGAGAACCGTCACTCGCTACTGACTGCAAGATCCAGGCCATGAGGACAGATCACCAAAAACTCGGCCAAAAGGATAGGTTTTAAGGAGCGTCTTAAAGGAAGAAAGGGAGGTGGAGAGGTTTCGGGAGGGAATTCCAGAGCTTAGGACATAGGCAGCTGAAGACATGGACACCAATGGTGGAGCAATTACATTCGGGGATGCGCAAAACGTCAGAATTGAAGGAGCGTGGAGATCTCGGAGGGATGTAAGGCTGGAGGTGGTTACAGAGATTGGGAAGGGTGGCATTGGAGGCATTTGAAAACAAGGTTGAGAATTTAAAATTGAGGCATTGCCGGACCAAGAGCCAAAGTAGGTCAGCGAGCTCATGGATGATGGGCGAATGGGACTTGGTGCAAGTTAAACTACGGGCAGCAGAGTTTTGGATGAGCTCTAATTTATGTAGGATGGAAGATGGGACGCCAGCCAGGAGAACATTGGAATAGTCAAGTCTAGAGGTAACAAAGGCACGGATGAGGGTTTCAGCAGTAGATGGGCTGAGTCAGGTGATGTTAGAGGTCTTGGCGATGGAGCGGATATGTGGTCGAAAGCTCATCTCTGGGTCAAGTACGACACCAAGGTTATGAATAGTTTGGTTCAGCCTCAGAGAGTTGCCAGGAGAGGGTTGGAGTCGGAGCTAGGGAATGGAGTTTGTGGCGGGGACAGAAGGCAAAAACTTTAGTCTTCCCAATATTTAGTTGGAGGAAATCTCTGCTCATCCAGTACTGGATGTTGGACAAGCAGTGTGACAAATCAAAGACATTAGAGGGGTCAAAAGAGGTGGCGGTGAGGTAGAGCCGGGTGTTGTCAGTGTATATGTGGAAACTGACGCCATGTTTTTGGATGATGTCGCCAAGCAGCAGCATATAGATGAGAAATAGGAGGCGCCAAGGATAGATCCTTGGGGGACCCCAGAGGTAACGATGCGGGAGTGGGAAAAGAAGCCGTTGCAGGTAATTTTCCAGTTCCGATTAGATAGATAAGAATGGAACCAGGCGAGTGCAGTCCCACCCAGCTGGACGACGGTGGAGAGGCGTTGGAAGAGGATGGAGTGGTCAACCGTGCCAAAGGCTGCAGACAGGTCAAGAAGGACGAGGAGGGATAGTTTACCTTTTCTGGACCTTTTCCAAGGCCACTATTATCACCCACCATATGGGGGGACCAAAACTGGGCACAGTATTCTGGATGTCAGCTGAGCAGCGACTTATATCGTGACAAAATGGTTTCCTTTGACCACAATACTGCGCATGCCGGAAATCTGAAAGAAAAACTGAAAATGCTGGAAATACTCAGCGGGTCAGGCAGCATCTGTGCAGAGAGAAACAGAGTTACCGTTTCTGGTCGATAACTTTTCGTCGCAACTGAAAAAGGTTGGAGATGTAACAGGTTTTAAGCGACTGCAAGGTGGGAGTGGAGGAAAGAACAAAAATTCAATGAGGTTGGCCAAGCAAGAATTTCCCTTCCGGCCCTTGCAACATGCATGACACTATTTATCTAAATTAAATGGCATTTGTCAATGTGTGGCCCACTCCCGGAGCAGATCTAAATCTTTTTGGATTTGATTGCATTCCTCTACCGTCTTAACCCCTTCACAGATTTTGGTGCCATAGGCAAACTTACTGACCGTACGCCCAACTCCACTGTCCAGGTCATTGTGAAGAGGAGTGGGCCTAGGACCGATCCCTGGGGAACACCGCTCGTAACCTGTCTCCAACCTGAACCACATCCGTTATGACAACATTTTGGCTGTGGGATTACAGCCAGCTCCTAATCCAGCATTTCAAATTTTTACTGCTACCTCCTCTATCTTGTGAAGTAACCTCGTGTGAGGTACCTTATCAAAGGCTTTCTGAAAGTCCAGGGAGACAATGTCTAACCGGATTTCTCTCATCTACGACCCGAGTGACTTCCTCAAAAAATTCAGTCTGATTTGTTCGGCACAACCTATTTTTGTGGAAGCCGTGCTGTGAATTTCTAATGCCCTCCCCCTCCCCCAATCCCTGTGATCATAAGAGGCATCTGTTACGATCCCTTACAGCATCTTCACAATAATTGCTGTCAGGCTGAATGGCCTGTATTGCCCCGTGGCTCCAAATTGTCCCCTTTTTTTGAAAATAGGAACTGCATGAGTTACTGAAGATACGGGCACGGGGCTCACCATGCTCTGTTCCATCTCCTTAATCACTCTTGGATGGATATTATCCCGACCGGGAGCCTGATCAATTTTGAGCTTTCCTAATCTATCCAAGGTGATATTACTGTCTTTTTTTTACGATTAATAATGCTATTCAAAACTTAGCACCCATCATCTGTACATTTGGAGAGAGAAACAGTAATCCAAGAACCTCTGCAACACAGCAATATCTTCAAGAGGTAAGTGGCCACCTGCTGAAAGAGGAAAGAGAGAAAAAAGAAAGAAGGAACTTGCATTCACGTAGCATCTTTCACACCTCAGGACATCCCAAAGTGCTTCACAGCCAATTCATTACTCTTGAAATGCACTCCGTGTTTTTTTGTAGGCAAGTGTGACGGCCAATTTGCAGTCATCAAGATCCCATAATTAACATTGCAATAAATGGCAAGTTCATCTATTTTGGTAGTGTTGGTAGAGAGATAAATGTTGTCCTGTACACCAGGAGAGCTCCCTGCTCTTTGAATGGAGCTGTGGGCAGGCAACGTCTCGTTTGCACATCTCATCCGAAAGACGGCAGCAGTTTTCAGAACTGTGCTCAAGTGTCAGCCTCAATTCAGGTGCTCATCTCTCAGAAGGTGGGCTTGAATCCACAGCCTTTCGACTCCGAGGTGAAAAGTGCTACCACTGAGCCGAGCTCACACTTTATGAAGTGTGTAAAATGGCCAGGGAGCATAGTGAAAAAGGGTGGCCTGACAAATGAACCCTCAGGAGACTTGGATATTACGCAAACTGACTGCTCACTGAGGGTTGCTGCACAAGAGACAAAATTAATCATTCATTATTCTTTGAGATGAGAAATCTTTGATGGACGGCACAAAGATCACAAGGGGGTCTCAAAGTGCTGAGAAAGAGCCAAAGGAACTGTGTAATGGCTAGGATTCAGCATAGAGAGAAGTTCCTGGTTTGTGGCCTGTTTTGTCCTTCTTACTCGAGATATTTTCATTTCATATTTTAGACTGTTCTCATAGATGCAACTCAGCCCCTAACGGCTGAGACATTCTGCACTGGCTTGGATATCTACGTAAATTTTGATAGCATCCCCAGGATAATGAATAGAAAACCTTTCTTTAGACTTCTTGAGCTGCTGGACCTGTTCTGTTGCTCCACGAGATTTATCTCACACATTCAGAGAAGCAGTAGAACATCACAATAACAGCCCTCATTTTAAATGGCAAACAAATTTAATTAAAATAAGATGACAGGCAAATGAATAGCAGTAATATACTCAGCTCCGGACCACACGGTCCAAACATGGACAAAGAGCTGAATTCCAAAGATGTGAGAATGACAGCCCTTGATCACAAGGCAGCAGTTGACCAACTGTGGCATCAAGGAGCTCTAGTAAGATTTAAGTCACTGGGAATCTGGGGGTAACTCTCCACTGGCTGGAGTCGTATCTCGGACAAAGGAAGATGGTTGTGGTGGTTGGAAGCCCCAAGACATCACTGCAGGAGTTCCTCAGGCAGTGTCCTCGGCCCAACTATCTTCAGCTGCTTCATAGAATCATAGAAATTTACAGCACAGAAGGAGGCCATTTCGGCCCATCGTGTCCATGCCGGCCAACAAGAAGTTATCCAGCCTAATCCCACTTTCCAGCTCTAGGTCTGTAACCCTGCAGGTTACAGCACTTCAGGTGCACATCCAAGTACTTTTTAAATGTGGTGAGGGTTTCTGCCTCTACCACCCTTTCAGGCAGTGAGTTCCAGACCCCCACAATCCTCTGCGTAAAGAAATTTCCTTTCAAATCCCCTCTAAACCTTCTGCCAATTACTTTAAATTTATGCCCCTTGGTTGTTGACTCCTTTGCTAAGGGAAATAGGCCATTTCTATCCACTATATCTAGGCCCCTCATAATTTTATACACCTCAAGGAGGTCTCCCCTTAGACTCCTCTGTTCCAATGAAAAAAAGTCCAGCCTATCCAATCTGTCCTCATAGCTTCGACACTCCACTCCTGGCAAGATCCTCACAAATCTCCTCTGTACCCTCTCCAGTGCAATCACGTCCTTCCTGTAATGCGGTGACCAGAATTGCATGCAGTACTCCAGCTGTGGCCTAACCAGTGTTTTATACAGTTCAAGAATAAACCCCCTGTTCTTATATTCTATGCCTTGGTTAATAAAGGCAAGCATTCCTTTCCCTTCTTAACCACCTTATCTACCTGGCCTGCTACTTTCAGGGATCTGTGGACATGCACTCCAAGGTCCCTTTGTTCCTCTACACTTCTCAGCATCCTATCATTCAATGTGTATTCCCTTTCCTTGTTGGCCCTCCTGAAATGCATTACCTCACACGTCTCTGGATTAAATTCCATTTGCCACTGTTCTGCCCACCTGACCAGTTGATTGATATCTTCTTGCAGTCCGCAGCTTTCTTCTTCATTATCAACCACACAGCTGACTTTAGTATCAGCTGCAAACTTCTTAATCATACTCCCTATATTCACGTCTAGATCATTGATGTATGTCACAAAAAAGCAAGGGACCTAGTATTGAGCACTGCGGAACCCCACTGGAAACATCCTTCCAGTCGCAAAAACTATTATCCTTTGCTTCCTGCCTCTGAGCCAATTTTGGATCCAACTTGCCACTTTGCCCTGGATCCCATGGGCTTTTACTTTTGTGAGCAGTCTGCCATGTGGGAACTTATCCAAAACTTTGCTAAAATCCATATACACGACATTATACGCTTTGCCTTCATCAACCCTCCTGGTTACCTCCTCGAAAAATTCAATCAAGTAAGTCAGACACGGCCTTCCCTTAACAAATCCGTGCTGACTGTCCTTGATTAATCCGTGTCTTTCTAAGTGAAGATTTATCCTGTCTTTCAGGATTTTTCTACCAGTGAGGTTAGGCTGACTGGCCTGTAATTACTTGGTCTATCCCTTTCTCCTTTCTTAAACAAAGGTACCACATTAGCAGTCCCCCAGTCCTCTGGCACCACACCTGAAGCCAGAGAGGATTGGAAAATTATGGCAAAGGCTCTGCTATATTTCCTCTTTTGCTTCGCTTAACAGCCTGGGATACATTTCATCTGGGTCTGGGGACTTGTCCACTTTCAAAGCTGCTAAACCCCTTAATACCTCCTCTCTCACTATGTTTACTTCATCTAATATTTCACCTCTCCTCCTCGATGGTAGTATCTGCATCGTCCCTCTCTTTTGTGAAAGCAGATGCAAAGTATTCATGAAGAACCACACCCACATCTTCCGCGTCCACACACTGATTACCCTCATAGTCTCTAATAGGCCCTACCTTTTTTTAGTTTTCCTCTTGTTCTTAATTCATTTATAAAACATCTTTGGGTTTTCCTTGATTTTACTTGCCAAGAATTTTTCATGCTCTCTCTTTGCTTTCCTAATATCCTTTTCAATTGTATCCCTGGACTTACTATACTCCTCTAAAGATTCTGCAGTATTTAGCCCTCGGTATCTGTCATAAGCATCACTATTTTTCTTTATGCTACCCTGTATGTCTCTCAACATCCAGGGGGCTTGAGATTTGTTAGTCCCTCCCTTTTTCTTTGAGGGCACATATTTGACCTGAACCCTCCGGATCTCCTCCCTGAACGCCTCCCATTGCTCTGACACTGATTTACCTTCCAAGTAGCTGTTCCCAGTCCAATTGGCTAAATCACCTCTCAGCTTAGCAAAGTTGGCTTTTCCCCAATTTAGAACTTTTATTCCTGGTCTGTCCTTGTCTTTTTCCATAACTACCTTAAATCTAACTGAATTATCGGGGTCAAGTTTTGGCCCGCGCCTAGAACGGCGCAGCCCCAACTTTGGATGCCCATTGGGCGCGACGAAAATCTACCTTGTAATTCTCGGGCTCCTTGCTGGTCCTGGGAGCTTGGCGCGGCATGCAGACAGCAGCCACAGAGTCGCGCCGATTCTGCAAGTGGAGGGGTGCGGGGCGGGGCTAAGTCAAATGAGGGAACATCATGCCGACAGCCCTGCGCGTGCGCGTTGGAGCGCACGCGCAGTAGCCCAGAGACATTGGCACTCGGCCATTTTTAAAGTAACTTAAAGAAAAGTGCTGATTTGTCTCGTGGACCTCTGGAAAGGCTTGGGATTGAATTTTGGTGATTTTTTGGTGTCTGAAGGATTGCTTTTAGCAGCACTGTTGAATAAATCACCTGCTGAAATCAGTGAGTGCTGGTTTTCACTGCTAAACTTCCAGAACAGGTGCTGCATAGGTGCATGCAAATTAAGGACTGTGTGTTTTGAAAAATAAGAGTGTCAATTCAATACAGCAATGGAACAACGTCCACCAAGAACAAAGAATTTCTTGCGTGAGGAAGTGGAGATATTAGTCAACGTCACTGAGCAGAGATGGCAGGAGCTAGATACCAGCAACAGAGGTCGCATAAAAGTGCCACCTAAAGAAATGAAGAAACTTTGGAACCAAGTTGCAGAAGATTACTGCGCAGTGGTGCATACCAGGAGATCTGGAAGCCAGTGTAAAAAGAAATGGCACGACCTTGGTCAAGTAGTTAGTGTAAGTAATATTTTCATTTTTTAATGTAATCGTAATTGTAATGTGACTATCTGTATGTCCCACCCTGCAGAAAGACGCACTCTGTAAAAAGTTATATTTTACGCTTTGCAGAAGAAATTGGCCCACAACAAAAGGGAAGTAACTCGAACAGGAGGAGGCATGCCCAATCTGCATCCACTGACACCCTTGGAACAGAGGGTAGCTGCTATGATGAGTCGTACATGGAGAAAAGCAATCAGTACAGCACAAGCTGGGCCCGCACGCGAGGGAGAGGGCAAGTCCTGAAAATGCATCGTGGCCCTTCAAATCAACCTGCTGCCTGGCCTGCTATGTGTGAGAGTACTCATGCCACCCATCCTGCCCCCTCCCTTGCTGTTAAACATTTGACAGTTCTGATGTATTTTGCAGAACATGATGATGATGATGATGATGATGATGCCAACCCTGAGGATCCTGAAGATACAGAACAAGAACCAGTACAACCAGATGCGGACGATCCAGACTGGATGATGGCAGCGATGACTGAAATGTCTACAAGGGAAAGCTTCCAAATTAATGTTTGAGCCCCCATTAAGGGGCATCAGAATTTCAACCCCTTGCATAGGTTCTGGTACCACCTTCCATGGTTTTGATTCTGACGTTGCGGGTCCCAGTGGTGCTGGTGATATAATGGAGCAGTTTACACCCATTCACCCACCATCCCAGCCCACGGCTCGCACTCGAGTGCTGTTGTCTGGAACACCGAGCGCCCCACCGTCCCAGCCCACGCCTCTCTCTCCAGTACTGCCGTCTGCAACACCGAGCGTCCCACCGTCAGTGCCCGCGCCTCCCTGTGTAGTGGTGCCGCGAGGCAGACCCAGGCAGAGGAGAAGGAGATTGGAGACACGTTCTCCTGGGATGCAGCGTGCAACAGATGCGGCTCAGGTTGTGGTATTGGGTATGGAGACCAATGAGCTTACCCGATCACTCATCGGTAGCGTCACTGCAGTGGGTGAAGAGGTGACGGTCCTGACAGTAATGACACGGGAAATTAGGGAAGTAATGGCTGAGGGAGTGCAAGCGACAGCACAGGCCCTCGTGGAGATAGCTACTGCCATCAGGGCACACAGCCCCGCCAATCAAATGACACCCCCATGAAGAAGTGAACATTCACTGAGATGTGAATGAGAGATGGTTGCAGCCTTTCTTTGCTGCTTTTGTTCTTGTTCTTGATGTAGCTGTAGTAACGTTTTTCAAATTGAAATTGTTTTGTAAGTTTTGTAACTTTACAACTTATAAAGTGATCTTTGGGTTTTTAGTGATCTTTTCGTGTAAATGCTCTCACATTTTGTATCTTATTTAATTTTGCACCTAAAAAGTGATCCTGAAGTCTAAGTGATCTTAAGAATGTAAGATTTTTCATGTTGAAATTATTCTGTAACTTTACAAGTTTATAAGTGATCTTAAAGTTTTAAAGTGATCTTCAAGAGTCATATTAAAAAGTAAAGTATGATACAACAAATATTTTATTACAGTGATGTTAACATTTTGCAATAAAATATTTTTTCATTAAAACGGAATTATCTTCCATGAACACAACACAACGTAGGAACAACTGCAAAGAATAAACATGTCCATGCGCAACAGTAGTCGCAGAGCCCTCAGGCATCAGTAATTGAAGTGTTCACGGATGAGCTGCTGGCGCCCTCCTCCAACCTCATGCTCCGGCATCAGGCACTTGCATGCTTTCCTGATCGTCGTCATCATCCACATCCTGCTCTTCCAAAATACTATCATCAGGCACTGGACCCTCACGTGGGTCTTCTGGTTCCACTACCAGCTCCTGCTGTCTCATGATGGCTAAGTTATGGAGCATGCAGCACACAACAGTGAAGTGACCGACAATCTGAGCAGAGTATTGCAAGTGGTCTCCGGAATGGTCCAGGCATCGGAAACGCTGTTTCAATATGCCAATGGCCCTCTCAATGATGCTGCATGTTGCAATGTGCGCCATGTTGTATTGACGGTCAGCTTCTGTCCGTGTCACGCGTAGGGGCGTCATGAGCCAGGTAGTCAGGCCGTACCCTTTGTCTCCCAGTAGCCAGTTCTGCCCTTCTGGCTGCTGCTCACACATGTCAGATAGAACGCTGTGGCGTAGGATGCTTTGTTTATAATTTTTTTAGTCAGGATGGCTCTTTATTTGTATAAGTAAGACTGTTGAATGCTTGTAAAATTTAATTATTTCCCTCCCCCCCCCCCGTTCCCTACACCTGATTTGTAACCTACGCCTTATTTCTAAAGTATAGGCAAGGTTTTTCTGAGCATACAAAAATCTAGACTTACTCCATTCTAAGTTAGTTTGGAGTAAGTTTTCACTGCCTAAACTTTCAAAACAGGCGTAAGTGGCCGGACACGCCCCCTTTTGGAAAAAAAAAATCTGTTCCAAAATGAAACTCTTCTAACTGACTAGAACTGGAGCAAACTAAATGCCGAGAATTCCAATTTCTAAGATACTCCATTCTAAACCAGTTGCTCCAAAAAAACTGGAGCAACTCAAGCCGAAACTTGACCCCATGGTCACTAGCATCTAAATGCTCTCCCACTGATACCCCTTCCACCTACCCAGCTTCATTCCCTAAAACTAAATCCAGAACCGCCCCCTCCCGTGTTGGGCTTGCTACATACTGGCTAACAAAGTTTTCTTGAAGGCATTTTAGGAATTTCACTCCCTGTATACCCTTCACACTAATTTTGTCCCAGTTAATATTAGGGTAGTTGAAATCCCCTTCTATTACTGCCCTATAATTTTTGCACTTCTCAGAAATTTGCTTACATATTTGCTCTTCTTTCTCCCTCTCACTGTTTGGGGGTCTATATACACTCCTAGCAGTGTGATTGCCCCTTTTTTATTTTTCAGTTCGACCCATATGGCCTCGTTTGATGATCCCTCTAACATATCATCCCTTCTCACAGCTGTAATCATTTCTTTAATCAATACCGCAATCCCCCCCTTCCTTTTTAACCCCCTCTCTATCCCGTCTGAAGATCCCGTAACCAGAAATGTTGAGCTGCCATACCTGCCCTTCTTTTAGCCTTGTCTCTGTAATAGCTATAATATCATACTCCCAAGTTTCTACCTGTGCTCTCAGCTCATCTGCCTTATTCCCTATATTCCTTGCAGAAGTATATACCATTTAGTACAGCCAGAACTCCTTGTTGACTACTTTCTAGCCCTTGTTTCCTCTGTCCTTCAAATTCACTTTCCACATTTTTGTTTTCAATTCCAGCTTTACTCCCTCCATCGCAAGGTCAGAAATGGGGATGTTTGCTGATGATTGCACATTGTTCAGTGCCATTCACAACTCCTCAGATAATGAAGCAGGCCATGCTCACATGCAGTAAGACCTGGACAACATTCATGCTTGGGCTGATAAGTGGTGAGTAACATTCGCACCACACAAGTGCCAGTCAATGATTAACTCCAACGAGAGAGTCTAACCACCTCCCCTTGACATTCAATGGCATTACCATCATTGAATCACCACCATCTACAACCTGGGATTCACTATTGGCCAGAAACATAACTGCAACAGCCACATAAATACTACTGTTGCAAGAGAAGGTCAGAGGCTGGGTATTCTGTGGCAAATGGCTCACCTCCTGATTCCCCAAAGCCTTTCCACCATCTACAAGGCACAAGTCAGGAGTGTGATGGAATACTCTCCACTTGTCTGGATGAGTGCAGCTCCAACAACACTCAAGAAGCTCGACATCATCCACGACAAAGCAGCCCACTTGATTGACACCTCATCCACCACCTTAAACATTCACTCCCTCCACCACCGGCGCACCGTGGCTGCAGTGTGTATCATCTACAAGAGGCACTGCAGCAACTCGCCAAGGCTTCTTCGGCAGCACCTCCCAAACCCGCGACCTCTACCACCTAGAAGGACAAGGGCAGCAGGCGCATGGGAACACCATCACCTGCAAGTTCCCCTCCAAGTCACACAATATCCTGACTTGGAAATATATTGGCCGTTCCTTCATCGTTGCTGGGTCAAAATCCTGGAACTCCCTCCCTGACAGAACTGTGGGAGCACCTTCACCACACGGACTGCAGCGGTTCAAGAGGGTGGCTAGGGATGGGCAATAAATGCTGGCCTTGTCAGCGACGCCCACATCCCAGGAATGAATAAAAAAATAAATTTGTTATTTTTTGTTTTGAATTGATTTTTCAGGGGGAAAGAAAACCCAAAATAAACTGCACTCACACTGCCCGTATCATTTTTGGTCGCAAATATGACAATGAATGCAACTAAGTTTTAACTTCTTAGTTGTTGCCACTTCATTTTTTGTCTCGTTTTAGCATGGTCGTGGCTTCATTTTTGTCACTGTAGCCTTTTTAGGAACTGGCTCCTGCTGCAAATTTCACTATAATCGCACACAGCCTGTGATTTTCTCAGCAATACTAGGTCACACGTGGCAGCAAGTAGGAACGGATGTGTTCAAATGGATCGGGTGTAATTACTCACTCATGAGAGACTACTTTCCCAGATTTGTGGAAATTGTAAATTTATCATGTCACAGCCGCAACTATTGTGGTAGTTCTCAGTGTACGGTGCAGTGGGTGGGTGTTTCCTGTTCAGTCGAGGTGAGGAGCCTAATATAGTGCCCGAGCAATCATTGCTTTGTGTGGCTGTGGGGAGGGGGTGGGGGGGGGGGGGTCTCTTGCCATTGCCTGGTTTCTTCTGCTCTCGCCATCCATTTAAGGAGGTAGAATAATTTTTTTTTAACATAAACTAAAAGAAGATTTCGATAGTGCCTTTTACCACCTCAGGATGTCCCAATGTGCTTTATTGGCAATTAAGTATTTTTTGAAGTATAGTAACTGTTGTATTGTGGGAAATGTAGCAACCAATTTGGCACAGCAAGCTCCCACAAACAGCATTGTGATAATAACCAGATAATATGTATTTTCTTTTAGTAATATTGATTGAGGGATAAATATTGGCCAGGACACTGGGGATAACTCCCCTGCTCTTCTTCGAAATAGTGCCATGGGATCTTTTATGCCCATCTGTGAGGCCACACAGGGCCCGATTTAACATCTCATCCAAATTGGCGGCACCTCTGACAGTGCAGCACTCCCTCAGTGTCAGCCGAGATTTTTGTGCTCAAGCCTCTGGAGTGGGACCTGAACCCACAACCACCTTGAGTTAGAGGTGAGTGTGCTACCCACTGAACCACGGCGGACACTCGTTTTGCAACTAAAGAAACACACAGGCTGTGAAGATTTAAAAAAATCACAGCTCCTGCAGTCTGACAGCTTCCTTGATGAGGAAACTTGTCAATGGTGCTTGGAGGATGCACATACTTTATTTATATATATATAAATAAAGTAATAACTCCATCCCTCTCATCTCAGTAGTTTATTATTGTAGTGTTAATATCACTGTACAAGCTAAAATGATGGACCAAGGCGTACTGATTTAGCTATTGCTGCTGGCACTGTATGAGTTAACATTTTGTTATACATCTTCTGCCATAGTACGACGGTGATAGAAAACTGGACTGCCACTGAGACAGATGATTAAAATATAGTGTTCCCAGAGCATTAGCAGAGGATTTTCTGGGGACTGGAGTAGGAGATTAGCTCCTGGCCCTGAATAAATCATGCAAACAAGAGCCTATTGAATAACAAGGTAGAATGCAATGATTTCTACCCTCGTGGAAATGGAGTAAATTATAAATATTTCTACTGGTAGTGGGGCTGGCCAGGTGCCATTCATGACTTTGTCAGTGCGCATTTATCAGGTCAGACTCACTGTGGAGATATTTATCAAATGTCATGGGTGCCCTTGACATTCATTCACTCACTCATTCATTCATAAATTCATCAATTTTGTTTATTCTCTCTCTCTCTCTCTGTTGGTAGATGCACATTTGACCCCACTGAATGTCGTACATTCTTTCCTTATTTCTGTATAATACTTTGGTTTTATATGATCATTTATAGTTAAATCGTCAAACTATGGGAATCAGGGTTTGCAGTGGACAAATTTGCAGCGCAGGCTGAGGAGGTGGGAGCTGCCACACTGAGGTGCTTCAGTGCCACCACTGGTGGGAGGGTGTAATTGCAATGTGACCAGGTTACGTTCGGAAATTTCTATTATAAAATTGCACATTAGAATTTATAATGGAAAAGAAGTTGATAGGCAGTGTCTGCAGATGTAAAACTTTTCATACGTTATGGGTATATAATATTCTCTGTGGCAGTGCTCATGGTAAGTCAGAAGAAATGCTTTTTTACAACAATGTCTGGTTTGGACTGAATAATAACGACTATTCAATAATTGCTAAATTACAGAGAGCTTTGAAATTTTGTTTACTGTCTTCTTGAATATTTTTTGTTGATTTATTCTCCTTATTGTTTCCCTCTGCTGGGTGGCTCAATAACCAGAGGTCATAGATTTAAAATCATTGGCAAAAGATCGAGAATTTCTTTTCACGCCGAGAGTCGTCGGGATCTGGAAAGCTCAACCTGAAAAAGTGGTAGGAGCGGATTCCATAAATAATTTAAAAAGGAGTTGGACAGATACTGGAGGACGGGGAACATACAGGGCTATAGACAAAAAGCGGGGATTTGGGACTGAGCACGGCTGCTCTTTGAAAGAGCCGGCATAGACACGATGGGCTGAATAGCCTCCTGTGCTGTAAGTTTCTTTGATTCTATCACCGATAAAGGAGAAGGGAATGTACAGTCTCTGTGAAGAGATGTGAAATGCTTACGCCCAGAAAATGTAGAAATAAATCACCTTTTTTTCATAAAATAAAATTTGAGCAATGCTGTGGCACTTGCCTAATTATTTTAAGCATTTGCTTCCTCCCTCCTTTAAGACCCTCTGTAAAACCCATTTCTTTGACCAAACTCTTTCCTTTGGCTTGGCATCCTTTTCCTCATGCTTCTGTGAAGTGCCTGGAGATATTTTTCTACATTAAAGGAACTCTCGATACAAGTTGTAAAGTAGTGGTCAGAGGAAAGTCATATGAACACATTGGCCAGATTTTGTGGTGGGTATGGCGACGTACTCTGAGAGTATGCTGCCATACCTCCTTTGGAATCCACTGCACGTTCGTTTGTACATGCGCAAAATCCAGAACTTGCGGTCTGTCAGTTGACAGGCTCACATAAAAGCAATTGCTGGCACAGAATCGACGGGCCAGCAATTGCGTGTGGAAATGTTATGGTTGACGCAAACAAGTACAGGGCCTGTTTGCATCAGTGTAAGGGCATACCTCAGGCATGTATTGAACATTTTCATCTCAGAAATTATGCACATACACTATCAAATGAGTTTTTCAATGTTTCTGTAAATATAAGAGTTTTAATGATGTCGAAAATTATCAAAAAATTACATTTTTAGTGAAGGTGACGGAATTGAATTCCAAACCTGTAAACTATAATTACATCTGATTTGGGGATTCCATTAAATCTGAATATGGGATTCCCTTTGGAAATGATTAAAATCTCATTCTGTTTTGTGATTGGAGAACCAGGCCCATGTGATCCCAGGTACAATCGCGCACAGGTTGTGCCCTGGGATCGGTAGACCATTATGAGGGGCCTAGATAGAGTGGATAGGAAGAACCTATTGCCCTTAGCAGAGGGGTCAATAACCAGGGGGCACAGATTTAAAATAGTTGATAGAAGGATTAGAGGGGAGATGAGGAAACATTTCTTCACTCAGAGGGTGAGGGGGGGGTCTGGAACTCACTGCCTGAAAGGGTGGCAGAGCCAGAAACCCTCACCACATGGATGTGCACTTAAAGAACCGTGGTCTCGAGCTGGAAGGTGGAATTAGGCTGGGTAGCTCTTTTTCGACCGGCACGAACACGATGGGCCGAATGGCCTCATTCTATGTCGTACTTTTTGCATGATTGATTCTCTGATTCTATGATTCAGCTGCCCTCCACCCCGCAGCGACAAAATGCTCGTTTTCTCAGGAGGGCCGCCATGCGATAGGTGCCCATTCCCTTCGCAGGCCAGGGGCATACTCCCGGCATACGCCTCCGACCGCAATCTTTGGCCCATTGAGGTTCTGTCCTCTAATAGCTCCAGCAGTCATTTCTGGTTTTTAATTCTTTGATTTCCTTCATAACTCATGGCTGTACTTTCGATTTATGAGTCACTATGGACTCAATTTTGGCCAGGAGTTGCTCCGTCTTTTTTGGAGTAACTTGGTTTTTCTGGCATAACTTAAAAATCCCCATTTCCCCCAATCAATTTGCACCAGCGTAACTGAGTTAGTTACCATTTTTTTAGTTTCGTTTTTTTTCCTCAAAAGGGGGGCGTTACCAACCACCGACGCCAGTTCTGCCCATTTAGGCAACTTTGACCAGCGAATAGTTACTCCAAATCTACTTAGGCCAGTGTAATATTGAAGTTGCATGATCAGCCATGATCATATTGAATGGTGGTGAAGGGCCGAATGGCCTACTCCTGCACCTATTTTCTATGATTCTATGTTTTTTTCAGAAAACCCTTGCGGAGAGTTAAAGAAATCGGCACAGGTAGGTACTTCGGAGGCCATTTGGCCTGGGATATGGGCGGGAAGTGGAGAGGACCTGCCTGCACCTATACCACCAAGCCTTACAAACCACCAAACCTTGCAAACAAAAAGTAATAAGAATTCAATAAAAAATAAAAAATTGAAGTAAGTCCTACCTTCATCTTCAAACTTGGCCCGGGAAGGCACCGAGCCAGTCGATGCGGGAGGCCACTCGGGCAGGGCTAGGAGCGGGCAGGCAAGGAGAATTGATCGAAATCATCGGCAGGCAGGAGCACTATCAGTTCTCCTGCCCGCCCGCCCACCCCTAGCCCTGGCCTAGTGGCCTTCCGGTGCGATCGGTCTCTTAGAAATCGCACCGGGAGGCCACTTGGCTTGGGCTAGGGGCGGGGCGACAACGCACCGGGAGGCCATTCGGCCAGCATCGGGGCCCACAGAACGGCTGCAGCAAGCAAATCACCGGAGAGGCGGGGGGGGGGGCGAGGAGCTACTGCGCATGCACGGACGTCGCCAGCGGACTCCACTGCACATGTGCAGACGTCCCGGCACAGTTTTCGGCGCAGAACGCTGGCTCCATCCCCGTCTCGACTGGCCATGCTGTGCGGCTACAGGGAAGAGGCCGGACAGCGACCAAAGTGGCAACAAAATTTTTCGCCGCACTTTGGAACGGAGAAAAGCGGCGCAGCTCCGGCAAGTGCGTCGAAAAACAGGCGTGGCCAATGAGTGGATCTGGAATTCAATAGCATCCTCGGAACAGGCAAAGTTTGTCAGTCCCCACACGCCCATCCTTTCTCATAGATCAACCTCACCAACTGCGTGAAGAAATAATGTGAAAATTGATCACATTTTTCATTTGTGTAGACAGTTGTGATGAACTTGTTTAATGCATCAATCATTTCCTGATCCTCGTTAATATTTCCCTCAACTCATCCTTTAAGTGGCCCATCTGGTCCCTAAAACCCTATCACTCATTTAGCAAACAAAGCAACTCCTTCGATCGCTTTTAATTCTATTTACAAACAACCTTGATATTATCCTCTAACCTCTCCATTTATTGACATTTAGGTGACACCTACTTTTGTACCTTTTAAACCTCATCATTTTGGTCTTCAGGTTAGTTTTGGCCATTGGCTCCCATCCTGCTGTCTTTATTTTTACTGTCGCCAAATATATTTGCACATCCCCAAGGAACTGAAAATTGGCAGGCAAGTGTTTCCTGGTCAGCTCATGCACCTCTTAGGAGCTGGTTCAAGAGTAACAATGACAGAGGCCTCACAACAGATAACTTGCTTGCCTTCTCAGGCAGAAGATGGTGCGAGACACTTGGGAGAGCGGAAACTAGCAGAAAAAAAAACTGTAAATAAAATACATTTAAAATGAGGAGGGGGATAAATGCGCAGAGCAGATGGTTGCAAGCATTCCTGGCTGCTAAGCTGTTGAGGATAAGTGGTAGAGCCAGCGTCAGTGGCCAGATGGTGAGATAAAAGCTGCATGCAAGGTGTCTGGACAGTTGCGTTTTTGAATGAAATCTCATGTCAATGCCAAAAAAGTACAAGAGGAGAATCTCGCTTTAAGAAAATTTGCAGAATATATGGATTTCTGGTGAAGCGTTTGTCAGAAGAATTAAAAAAAAAGACTCCATTCTTTTGTAAGGGGCATCTGAATGGAACCAGCATCTGCCACCACCTACAATGGCAGATACCAAACCCTTTGCCTTCTTGGGTTTTAAGACGCTCCTGAAGACCTCCTTCTTTGACCAACCTGTTTTTCTCCTGTCCTAATATCTCCTTAAGTGGCTCGGTGTCAATTAACGCTCCTGTGAAGCGTCTTGAGATGTTTTATGATGTTAAAGGTGCTATATAAAGGCACGTTATTGTTATGGCTCAGAAACGTGGACCATGTGCAGTAGACACCTCAAGTCGCTGGAGAAATACCACCCGCTATGTCTCCGCAAGATCCTGCAAATCCCCTGGGAGGACAGATACACAAACATTAGCGTCCTTGTCCAGGCCAACATCCCCAGCATTGAAGCACTGACCACACTTGATCAGCTCTGCTGGGCAGGCCACATAGTTTGCATGCCAGACACGAGACTCCCAAAGCAAGCGCTCTACTCGGAACTCGTCCACGGCAAACGAGCCAAAGGCGGGCTGAGGAAACTTTACAAGGACACCCTCAAAGCCTCCCTGATAAAGTGCGACATCCCCACTGACGCCTGGGAGTCCCTGGCCATAGACTGCCCTAAGTGGAGGAAGTGCATCCGGGAGGGCGCTGAGCTCCTCGACTATCGTCGCCGAGAGCATGCAGAAATCAAGCGCAGGCAGCGGAAGAAGCGTGCGGCAAACCAGGCTCCCTGCCCACCCTTTCCCTCAACGACTATCTGTCCCACCTGTGACAGAAACTGTGGTTCTCATATTGGACTGTACAGCCACCTAAGAACTCATGCGAAGAGTGGAAGCAAGTCTTCCTCGATCTTGAGGGACTGCCTATGATTGTTAGGTTGCATGTTGGCATTGATTGTTGAGCACTTTCATCTTATTCGCAATATTGTGCATTGCAAACCTATAAGTTCATTCTCTGAACTCCGATGGCGGTACACATTCCAGTGGAGGTGGATCCGGATGGCTTCCTGCATACAGTTTGCCTGCAGTGATGCCCTCACAGGGGCGGATCATTAATATAATTCCTGTGAGCTACCCAGGCAAACACCTTGGCTCAGGTGCAGGGAGCGCAGCAAATGTGGAGGTGAGATACCCACCAAAGCAGCAGCTCTTAAACGGCTGCTGCTCCACACTTGAAGGGGACTTCGTTGACCATTTTCAGCACCTGCCAGCAATAGGTGTGGCTCACTCCAACAGTGGCAGCCACCAGTGCAGATACATTAAATTCAGGATCTATAGGAGTATTGGGTAAAGTACAAAGCATGAGTGAGAAACAGCAAGTGGAGGTATCCATGGAGGGACTTGATGGCCATTCTGGCAGGTAAAGTCCTCCTTTAGTTGGTAAGGATAAGGATTCGAACCGAATGGGGGCAGCATACAAAATAAGCCTGATATCCAAGTATCACTGTTCCAAGCAGTCATTGAGACTGTACCACCCAGCCTGTAGAGTGGCAGGCAACAGGCATTTTCTTTAAAGAGAGAGGGACAGTCGATGGGAGAGTCGCCATGGCTACTTGACAGAGGCCGAGGAGCATTTCCCTGTCTACGATCTCAGTCAGACTTTGTGCATGACCCAGAGAGACACACGAGATCGGGAAGTGAGCTCATTTACGAGCTGTGATGTTGAGTGCTACCACAACATTAAGCTGCCTTTCACCGACCTGCTGTGCCTCTCCAGCACTTTCTGTTCTAACTTTAGATTCCCATCATTTGTGGCTTTCTTTTCATCTGCACATTCTACACTGTTTGGTTCGTGGGACTGAGAGAATGAAGAGGACAGTTGGGCATGGCATAGGAGTGTTGCCGACAATGTGCCGATGATTCACCGAGGCATACGAGAGCATGGGCCTTGCACTAAACATCCGTAAGATAAAGGTCCTCTACCAATCTGCCCCGCCATGCAACACTGCTCCCCGATTATCAAAATCCACGACGAGGCCTTGGACAACGTGGACTATTTTCCATACCTTGGGAGAACACAAGAAGTAGGAGCAGGAGTAGGCCATTTGACCCCTCAAGCCAGTTCCGCCATTTAATAACATCATGGCTGATCTGATCATGTACTCAGCTCCACTTCGCTGCCCGCTCCCCATAACTTTTTATTCCCTTATTGCTCAAAAATCTGTCTATCTCCGCCTTAAATATATTCAATGACCCAGTCTCCACAGCTCTCTGGGCCATAGATTTACAACCCCCAGAGAAGAAATTCCTTCTCCTCTCAGTTTTAAATGGGCGGCCCCTTATTCTCAGACTATGCCCCCTTGTTCTAGTCTCCCCTATGAGTGGAACTATCCTCTCTGCATCCAATTTGTCGAGTCCTCTCATTATCTTTTATGTTTCGATAAGATCACCTCTCATTCTTCTGAACTCCAGTGAATATAGTCCCAACTTAATGAACCTATCTTCATAAGTCAACCCCCTCATCTCTGGACTCAACCTCGTGAACCTTCTCTGAACAGCCTCCAATGCAAGTACATCCTTCCTTAAATACGGAGACCGAAACTGCACGCAGTACTCCAGGTGTGGCCTCACCAATACCCTGTACAGTTGTAGCAGGACTTATCTGCTTTTATACTCTCTTCCCCTTGCAACAAAGACCAACATTCCATTTGCCTTCCTGATTACTTGCTGTACCTGCTGACTAACCTACTGTCAACAGGACAGACGTTGATGACGAAGTCTAACACCGCCTTCAGTGTGTCAGTGTCGCCTTTGGTCGCCTGACGCAGAGAGTGTTTGAAGACCGGGACCTCAAACCCGGCACCAAGCTCATGGTCTGCAGATCAGTAGTGATACCCGCTCCCTATATGCCTCAGAGACATGGACTATGTACAGCAGGCACTGGAGAAGTACCACCAGCGCTGCCTCTGCAAGATCCTGCAAATCCATTGGCAGGATAGGCGCACCAACAACAGCATTCTCGCTCAGGCCAACATCCCCAGCATTTGAAACACTGACCACACTCGATCAGCTCCGATGGATGGGCCACGTCGTCCGCATGCCCAATACGAGACTCCCAAAACAAGCACTCGGAGCTCCGACACGGCAAGCGAGCTCCAGGTGGGCAGAGGAAATGCTTCAAGGACACCCTCAAAGCTTCCTTGAAAAAGTGCAACATTCCCACCGACACCTGGGAATCCCTGGCCCAAGACCGCCCAAAGTGGAGGAAAAGCATCCAGGAAGGCGCCGAACACCTCGAGTCTCTTCGCCGAGAGCAAGCTGAAGCCAAACGTCGACAGCGGAAGGAGCACGCGGCAACCCAGGCCCCCCACCCACCCGTTCCTTCAACCACCGTCTGCCCCACTTGTGACAGAGACTGTAGATCCTGCATAGGACTGTTAAGTCACACGAGAGCTCCGAGGGACTGCCTAAGAAGGAGGAGAAGGAGTGTTGTCATTAACAGGAAAAGTTATTCGACTGCAATGTATATTTATGTATTTAAAACTTTAGAACAAATCAATTTTCCAGAGGGATTATTGAGTTGCACAGTATCAATCTTTACTGAATAAACCCCTCTCCATCCCAAGGCAGCACTGCAAGTTGATTCTACTTATTGTGTTATTGGCCACTATATCCGTGACACTCTGTATGACTTTACCCACAGGCTCTTTCACAGACTTTATACAATTTCTTTGACATAACCTCATCCATTTTTGTTTCTAACATTGAGTTTGTGGAGTTTTGGAAGTAAGGAATATTTTCTTCATGAGTTTATGTTCAATGAAGAAACTTTTGAAAGATGTTGGAGGTGATGGAACAGTACTGTGCCACTGTGGTGCTCTATACATCAATTGGTGTTTTTAGCATTGAATTTGCAGGATTAATGGCACTACCATATTATGCAAAAGTGATGGCGCTCCTGTATTATACAGGAGTGAATGCATTACCATAACATACACAAGTGATGCTACTACTGTAATATACCAGACTGATGGCACTGCCATTTTGTATAGGACTGATGCCTCAAGCGTATTGTTTCGGAGTGTTGCCTCTTGCGTATTGTATAAGAGTGTTGCCTCTTGCGTATTGTATAGGACTGATGCCTCTAGCGTATTGAATAGGACTGATGCCTCTAGCGTATTGTATAGGACTGATGCCTCTAGCGTATTGTATAGGACTGATGCCTCTAGCGTATTGTATAGGAGTGTTGCCTCTAGTGTATTGTCTCGGACTGATGCCTCTAGCGTATTGTATAGGAGTGATGCCTCCAGCGTGTTGTATAGGAGTGATGTATGGGAATGATGTATCTACCCTATTATATAGGAGTGATGCTAGTACCATCTACTATATGATTGGTGCCATTACCATATAGTATAGGAGTAATCACACGACAATTGTTTTGAGTGAGCCACTCCTGACCCGGGCCTTCCACCACATCGTTCACAAAAGGAGCAGCCACTATGGGCTCAGCTAGGGGCATGTTCTGTGGCTATTGTGGACATTTCACTTTCACCACATGAATGTATTGTCCCCAATCTCCCTAAGGTGGGGATGGGGGGGGCGGTGGATTAGTGTGCTAACTCTACTCGTTGCCTTACCGCAACAGCCTGGTAGAAATTGGAAACACGCTCTGTGAAGGCTGTGTGGGTGAACCTACATATACCCTCCATGGCACATTCATACATACCTACATTGCACAAGCTAACCAGTTAGAGTTTTTTTTTTTGGTTGCAGTTTCCATGTTTGTCAAGATGAAAATCTCAGTTCTCGGGCATGAAACACCTTCAAGTCCCAGTATCCAATCAAGCCTGAACAGGTCAAGCGTAGCACGGTTCAGATGCTGAGCAAAGCTCCCTCACAACAATGGGTCTTCACCCTGCTCTCACACCACCTCCTGCTCGGCCAATGCAATATTATCCAATTCTTCCACCAGATCTCTAGGCCCTTTGCATTAGATGCCTATTGAGTGCCAATTAGGCAGTTTCATGCTCTCGACCTGTTTCCCAGCAGCAAAGCCCATGCTGCTTACAGTTCACAGCCACGAGCTTCTGTGTGTCTGTTTGATTCAGTTGGTTGTACCAATACTTGAAGACATAATAATGCTGACATTTCAATGCCGCCTGCTTGGAGTTGCAGTCCTTTGTATGAGACTGTACATCGAGGGCCCATTTATCTCTTCTGGTAGTTCAATTGGATGTTGCAGATCCTATGGCACGATTCAAAGATCAAGGGGGTTCTCCCAGACTCTGCAACATTCCTCGGCCACCACCGAAAATGAGGATTAAATGTGTTATATATTGATGTGTGTATCGTCCTGGTACCTTAAATGTAATGTAAGCACAATGGTACACCACAGAGGCCGCTGTGGTGGGAAACCTGGAAGTACCTGCAACAGGCAATATAAAAGGCTGACCACCACACCTGAGAGGCACTCTGAAGCTGAACAATAAAGGACAAAGGTCACAGCAGTTAGACTTACACCAGACCGTGTGGAGTCAGTGATTTGTGTGCTAGATACACCACACTGGCGACAAGGAAGCGGACGAACTCCACGCAACCATGGCTACTCTGGGCTCGCTAAAGGATTTCACCGTGGGCAATGATTGGGAGGCCTTTACGGAAAGGCTCGAGTACTACTTCACAGCAAACGACCTGACGGAGGACACATACGCAATGAGAGAGAAGCGTAAGGCGATATTGCTCTCCAGTTGTGGAGATGAGGTTTACTGACTCGTCAGGGATTTGCTGGCACCTGGGAGCGCCAGGGTCAAGTCATACGAGGAGCTGACTGAACTCATTCGTGACCAGTTGAAACCGAAGGAGAGCATCCTCACGGCCAGATACAAATTTTACCATCGCTGCAGACCTGAGGGCCAGGATGTCACCAAATATGCTGCGGACCTCAGGAGACTCGCGGCGCCGTGTGATTTTGGGGCACATCTTGACGAGGCTTTGCGGGACGTTTTCGTTATGGGGATTGGCCACGAGGGCCTCCTTCACAAGCTGCTGGCCACGGAACCCACAGTCACTCTGACAAAGGCCATCACCATCAGCCGGGCATATATGACCTCGACTTGCAGCACCAAGCAAATAATCCACACAGTCTCGAACCCGGCAGGCACTGTCCACAGGATAGCGCCCACCACGGACAAAACTGCAGAACGTGGCTCTGCCCGGGGCAGAGAGCACAGACCTCGGAATCCTGGAGCTCAGAGTCCGCTGAGGGGGGCCAATCAAGCAGCACCATGCTGGCATTGTGGAAGAAGCCATGGGGCTCACCGGTGCAGGTTTGCGGAGTACACGTGCAATACCTGCCACACGAAAGGCCACCTTCAGCGTATGTGTAAAAGAAATCGGACTCACCGTGTGGCTGGGGAGATGGGGGATGATCCACCATTCAGCGAGGAGCAGGTAGAAGATGATGAGGTGTTGGGACTGTACACGTGTACCGACGATTCGCCCCCAGTGATAAGGGAAGTAAAAATCAACGGAGTCCCTGTGAGTATGGAAGTGGACACGGGCTCGGGTCCGTCATTGATGAGTCGGAGAACTTTTGATAAACTGTGGATTAACCCAGCTGCACGACCCAAGCTGGTCCCGGTCACGGTGAAGCTGCGTACCTACACCAGGGAACTGATACCTGTTCTTGGCAGAGCGATGGTGCAGGTATCCCACCGGGACGAGACGCACGGTTTACCTTTGTGGGTCATTGCAGGCGATGGGCCGACACTCCTCGGCCGGAGGTGGATGGGGACGGTCCGTGGGAGCTGGGAAGACTTCACCACTCCACAGGCCGCTGGTCCCCGGGGTGCTACCGTGCCCCGGGTCCCCAGAGAGCAGCGCCGACCGAGCTGGAGCTGCAGCCTCAATCCACCCACAGGCAAGCCCCAGGCCCGGACCTCTCACAGAGACCCTGCAGCCTCAGCCCCCACAGGCAAGCAGCCCTGCAGAGAGGGGCCTAGTAGGGGGGTGGGTGAGCTGGCGGGGCGCTGTGGGCGGGGTGCGAGGGATCCAGGATGGCCGGCGGATCAGAGGGGCCCACGCAGAGGGAGAGTCGGGCGGCGGCAGCAGCTGGAGGTCGGCGGCGACAGGGGAAGCCGCTACGGAGGCCGCGGGGGAGGCGGCAAGTGCGGCCGCTGGAGAGGCCACGACGGCCGCAGGGGAGGCGGCTACAGTGGCCTACGGAGAAGCAACGACGACGGCCGCAGGAGAGGCGGCAAGTCAGGTGGCAGCGGAGGGGAGCAGAGGCTGCGACAGCGGAGGGCATCCGGAGCGGCGGAGAGCAAGATGGCGGTGGCCTCGGTCCAGAGCAGCAGAGCATCAAAGATGGCGGCGCCCAAGGAGAAGCCTCATGGAATGCTCCTGCATCAAAGCTGGCGCCTTAAAAAGGAAATGCACGCGGGAGTCTTAAAACGGCCTGACCATGTGGTGGTCTCCACAAAGGACTTCTGTAAGGCAGAGCGAGTCTAAAATGAGCTATGTTAATGTGAGATGGCGAATTTATAATAATTAATATTTTAATGCTGAATGGCCACTGTATTTGTGTAAAATAACGGATATGAAGTACAATTAATGATAAGAGCTAACAAGGAAATCAGGGATCCGTTACCAACCAATAACTAGTTAATGGACCAGATAACATGTACCATACTAACGCACTGTCTATGCCTACCTGCCTTCCGTTGGACAAGTGTGATGTTATGTATTGATGTGTGCCTCGTTCTGGTACCTTAAATGTAATGTAAGCACAATGGTACACCACAGAGGGCGCTGTGGTGGGAAACCTGGAAGTACCTGCAACAGGCACTGTAAAAGGCTGACCACCACAACTGAGAGGCACTCTGGAGCTGAACAATAAAGGACGAAGGTCACAGCAGTTAGATTTACACCAGACCGTGTGGAGTCAGTGATTTGTGTGCTACATACACCACGAAATGGTTATTCAACTCATTGCTGTTTGTGAGAGCTTGCTAGGCGCAAAACGACGTCCAGATTGGCCTGCGTAACATAGGCCAGGAATTTACTTGGTGCTGCTTCTGCTGTACCACCGTCATCATAGGCAGCCCCTCACAATCGAGGCAGACTGGCTTCCACTCTAAAAGTGAGTTCTCAAGTAACTGTACAGTCCAATATGGGAATTACAGTCTTTGTTACAGGTGGGACAGACAGTCGTTGGAGGAAAGGATGTGTGGGGAGTCTGGTTTGCTGCACGCTTCTTCCGCTACCTGCGCTTGTTTTCTGCATGCTCTCGGTGCTAGCTTTGGGAGTCTTGTGTCGGGCATGCGGTCAATATGGCCTGCCCAACGGAGCTGGCCAAGTGTGGTCAGTGCTTCGATGCTGGGGATGTTGGCCTGATCAAGGACACTGATTGTCATGCATTCAACTCTCATTGCAACCCATGTATAAGCTGACCAAAGTTGTACACCTTGAGAACATTGACCACAAGGGAGTGAACGTGTGGGAGACACTCCTAACCTGGACTTTCAGGTATAAAAGGGGAAGCTCCACCTACCTTCATCACTTGAGGTCTTGGTAATAAAGGTAACTGGTCACAGAGTGACCGTCCCTCAAGTATAGGCCTCGTCTGCATTTATACTGTATAGGAAGGACATATCATTGGTGACGAGAAACTGGGATTTAAACCACGCGAGCATGGCCACTAGCAGCACAGAAGAGAGGTACTGTGTTGGTGATGATTGGGACGACTTTATTGAGAGACTACAGCAAAGTTTTGTCACTAAGGAATGGTTGGGACAGGATTCGGCTGACAAACGCAGGGCTCATCTCCTGACGGTTTGTGGATCCAGAACGTACTCCCTGATGAAGGACCTTCTAGCGCCAGAGAAGCCGGTGGACAAGACGTTCGAAGAGCTCAGTAAGTTGATCGGGGAACACCTTAAACCGGCGAGCAGCATGCACATGGCGGTTTTACACGCACCGGCGGCGAGAAGGGCAAAGCGTTCTTGACTTCGTGGCAGATCTCTGGCGACTGGCGAGCCTATGTAAGTTCACAGATGCATGCAGAGCAGAGATGCTGCGAGACATTTTTATTGAGGGCATCAGGCACGCTGGGGTTTTCAGGAAACTAATTAAGACCAAAGACTTGACCTTGGAAGCGGCGGCTCTGATAGCCCAGACATTTATCTTGGGAGGAAGAGACCAGAATGATGTATGACAAAAATCTTGGCTCAAATGCGGCAAATGACCAGGGAGTCAACATTGTTAACACAGCACACAGTTCTCTAGGCAGACAAGGGCAATCGGACATGCCCCAGCATGTAGTCGAACCCAAAGGAGGAATTCAACAGAGACAATGGCAAGCTGAACAGCGATTCATGCCATCGCAATGGATAATTGGACCATCAACACCTGTTAATGGTACGCTTAAGGACAGTTACAGAGACAGTCAGAGATGATTGGTAATGGTCTTTTTGTTTCCAACAACAGAGCCTCCAGCTCATGCTGGAGGTGTGGCAGCAAACACCCAGCCAGAGCTTGCAGGTATCAGCAATATACCTGCAGAAACTGCAACGTTAGCGGTCACTTGGCGCGTATGTGCAGGAAGCCTGCAGCCAGGTTGATGTACGATGAGGACGGGCCCGATGTAAGCCCTACGCGGCCAAATGAATATTGGGGGAAATCGCTGGAAGCTGAAGTTCAGCGAGTTCATGTGGAGCACATATACAAGGGGATGGGAACCCAGGAGAGGGTTCTGAGCTAGTTGGAGTGGGTGAGAGCTCAGATGAACAGAACCCCAAGAAAGAATGCAAAAGGCAGGAGGCAACAGAGCAGAGTAGCACTGGGGTAAGTGTAAACCACAAGGTGATAGGAAGGGACAATATGTATGAATATAAAGGGGCTGCAGGAGGGGTCAAAACTAAAAATCATGGTTTAAAAACTAGTATTAAAACACTCCACCTAAACGCATGCAGCATTCGAAAAAAAGTAAATGAGTTGACGGCACAAATCATTACAAATGGGTATGATTTGGTGGCCATTACAGAAACGTGGTTGCAGGGTGGCCAAGACTGGGAATTAAACATACAAGGAAGCCTGCAGCCAGGTTGATGTACGAGGAGGACGGGCCTGATGTAAGCCCTACGCGGCCAAATGAACACTGGGGGAAATCGCTGGAAGCTGAAGTTCAGCGAGTTCATGTGGAACACATATACAAGGGGATGGGAACCCAGGAGAGGGTTCTGAGCTAGTTAGAGTGGTTGAGAGCTCAGATGAACAGAACCCCAAGAAAGAATGCAAAAGGCAGGAGGCAACAGAGCAGAGTAGCACTGGGGTAAGTGTAAACCACAAGGTGATGGGAAGGGACAATATGTATGAATATAAAAGGGCTGCAGGAGGGGTCAAAACTAAAAATCTGACAATTCGGAAAGTTAGACAAGAAGGGAAAGGAGGTGGGGTAGCTCTGTTAATAAAGAATAATATCAGGGCAGTTGTGAGAGACGATATTGGCTCTAATGAACAAAATGTTGAATCATTGTGGGTGGAGATTAGAGATAGTAAAGGGAAAAAGTCACTGGTGAGCGTAGTTTATAGGCCCCCAAATAATAACTTCACGGTGGGGCGGACAATAATCAAGGGAATAATGGAGGCATGTGAAAAAGGAACGGCAGTAATCATGGGGGATTTTAACCTACATATTGATTGGTCAAATTTAATCGCATGGGGTAGCCTGGAGGAGGAATTCATAGAATGCATACAGGATTGTTTCTTAGAACAGTATGTTACAGAACCTTCAAGGGAGCAAGCTATCTTAGATCTGGTCCTGTGTAATGAGACAGGAATAATAAACGATCTCCAAGTAAAAGATCCTCTCGGAATGAGTGATCATAGTATGGTTGAATTTGTAATACAGATTGAGGGTGAGGAAGTAGTGTCTCAAACGAGCATACTATGCTTAAACAAAGGGGACTACAGTGGGATGAGGGCAGAGTTGGCTAAAGTAGACTGGGAACACAGACTAAACGGTGGCACAATTGAGGAACAGTGGAGGACTTTTAAGGAGCTCTTTCATAATGCTCAACAAAAATATATTCCAGTGAAAAAGAAGGGCGGTAAGAGAAGGGATAACCAGCCGTGGATAACCAAGGAAATAAAGGAGAGTATCAAATTAAAAACCAATGCGTATAAGGTGGCCAAGGTTAGTGGGAAACTAGAAGATTGGGAAAATTTTAAACGACAGCAAAGAATGACTAAGAAAGCAATAAAGGAGGGGTAGCTAGATTACAAATGTAAACTTGCGCAAAACATAAAAACAGATAGTAAAAGCTTTTACCGATATATAAAACGGAAAAGAGTGACTAAAGTAAATGTTGGTCCCTTAGAAGATGAGAAAGGAGATTTAATAATGGGAAATGTGGAAATGGCTGAGACCTTAAACAATTATTTTGCTTCGGTCTTTACAGTGGAAGACACAAAAACCATGCCAAAAATTGCTGGTCACGGGAATGTGGGAAGGGAGGACCTTGAGACAATCACGATCACTAGGGGGACAGGCTAATGGGACTCAAGGTAGACAAGTCCCCTGGTCCTGATGAAATGCATCCCAGGGTATTAAAAGAGATAGCGGAAGTTATAGCAGATGCATTCGTTATAATCTACCAAAATTCTCTGGACTCTGGGGAGGTGCCATCGGATTGGAAAGCAGCTAATGTAATGCCTCTGTTTAAAAAAGGGGGCAGACAAAAGGCAGGTAACTATAGGCCGGTTAGTTTAACATCTGTAGTGGGGAAAATGCTTGAAGCTATCATTAAGGAAGAAATAGCAGGAAATCTAGATAGGAATAGTGCAATCAAGCAGACGCAACATGGATTCATGAAGGGGAAATCATGTGCAACTAATTTACTGGAATTCTTTGAGGATATAACGAGCATGGTGGATAGAGGTGTACCGATGGATGTGGTGTATTTAGCTTTCCAAAATGCATTCGATAAAGTGCCACACAAAAGGTTACTGCAGAAGATAAAGGTACGCGGAGTCAGAGGAAATGTATTAGCATGGATAGAGAATTGGCTGGCTAACAGAAAGCAGAGAGTCGGGATAAATGGGTCCTTTTCAGGTTGGAAATTGGTGGTTAATGGTGTGCCACAGGGATCGGTGCTGGGACCACAACTGTTTACAATATACATAGATGACCTGGAAGAGGGGACAGAGTGTAGTGTAACAAAATTTGCAGATGACACAAAGATTAGTGGGAAAGCGGGTTGTGTAGAGGACACAGAGAGACTGCAAAGAGATTTAGATAGGTTAAGCGAATGGGCTAAGGTTTGGCAGATGGAATACAATGTCGGAAAATGTGAGGTCATCCACCTTGGGGAAAAAAACAGTAAAAGGAAATATTATTTGAATGGGGAGAAATTACAACATGCTGTGGTGCAGAGGGACCTGGGGGTCCTTGTGCATGAATCCCAAAAAGTTAGTTTGCAGGTGCAGCAGGCAATCAGGAAGGCGAATGGAATGTTGGCCTTCATTGCGAGAGGGATGGAGTACAAAAGCAGGGAGGTCCTGCTGCAACTGTATAGGATATTGGTAACGCCGCACCTGGAGTACTGCGTGCAGTTTTGGTCACCTTACTTAAGGAAGGATATACTGCCTTTGGAGGGGGTACAGAGACGATTCACTGGGCTGATTCCGGAGATGAGAGGGTTATCTTATGATGATAGATTGAGTAGTCTGGGTCTTTACTCGTTGGAGTTCAGAAGGATGAGGGGTGATCTTATAGAAACATTTAAAATCATGAAAGGGATAGACAAGATAGAGGCAGAGAGGTTGTTTCCACTGTTCGGGGAGACTAGAACTAGGGGGCACAGCCTCAAAATACGGGGGAGCCAATTTAAAACCGAGTTGAGAAGGAATTTCTTCTCCCAGAGGGTTGTGAATCTGTGGAATTCTCTGCCCAAGGAAGCAGTTGAGGCTAGCTCATTGAATATATTCAAATCACCGGTAGATAGATTTTTAACCAATAAGGGAATTAAGGATTATGGGGAGCGGGCGGGTAAGTGGAGCTGAGTCCACGGCCAGATCAGCCATGATCTTGTTGGGTGGCGGAGCAGGCTCGAGGGGCTAGATGGCCTACTCCTGTTCCTAATTCTTATGTTCTTATGTTCTTCTTATATACAGTTCATATACCAGGATGCCACCGATAATGATGAAAGTGCTCCTCAATGGCGTCCTAGTATTAATGGAGCTAGACACGGGGGCCAGTCAGTCCCTGATGAGTATCAAACAGTTCGAAAGGTTGTGGGTGTCCAAGGCCAGGAGGCCAAAATTATTGCCGATTGACGCACTGCTACAGACATATACAAAGGAGAGATCATTCCGGTGCTAGACAGCGCCGCGGTAGTCGTGACCCACAAAGATTCGGAGAACAGGTTGCCACTCTGGATTGTCCCAGGGGACGGTCCCTCACGACTGGGGAGGAGTTGGTTTGCTGTCATGAACTGGAAATGGGGTGATGTCAATGCAATTTCTTCTGTGGAGCGAGTATCATGCCCACAGGTCCTGGACAAATTTGACTCATTATTTCAACCCGGCATTAGCACTTTCATGGGGGCCAAGGTAGTGATTCACATAAACCCGGATGCCAGGCCAGTACACCACAAGGCCAGAGAGGTGCTATACGTGATGCGGGAAAAGATAGAAGGCGAATTGGACCGCCTGTTGAGGGAAGGCATCATCTCGCCAGTCGAATTCAGTGACTGGGCGAGCCCGATTGTGCTGGTGCTCAAGGCGGCTGGGTCGGTCAGGATATGTGCCGATTACAAGGCCACCATCAATCGGGTGTCACTCCAAGACCAGTACCCGCTATCGAGAGCGGAGGACCTCTTTGCGATGCTATCCGGTGGCAAACTTTTTTCAAAATTCGACCTGATCTCAGCTTACATGACCCAGGAGCTGGTGAGTGAGTCGAAGAAGCTGACCACCATCACGACACACACAAGGGGTTGTTTGAGTATAACAGATGTTCGTTCGGGATTCGTTCGGCTGCTGCGATCTTTCAGCGAAATATGGAAAGCCTCCTTAAGTCAATTCCAAGGACGATGGTTTTTCAAGACGACATCCTCATCACGGGTTGCGATACTGAAGAACACCTCCACAACCTGGAGGAGGTGCTACACAGACTGGACAGGGTAGGGCTGCGACTGAAAAAGGCGAAGTGCGCCTTCTTAGCTCCAGAGGTAGAATGCCTGGGGAGGAGGGTAGCAGCAGACGGGATCAGACCCACTGCGTCCAAAATGGAAGTGATCCAGAGAGCACCCAGATTCCGTAACATGACGGAGCTGTGTTCGTTCCTGGAGCTCCTGAACTATTTTGGTAACTTTCTTCCCAAATTGAGCACGCTGTTAGAGCCGCTACACGTGCTCCTACGCAAAGGTCGCAATTGGGTCTGGGGGGACAGCCAGGAAAGGGCTTTTGACAGAGCATGCAACTTGTTATGCTCCATCAAACTGTTAACGTTATATGACCCGTGTAAGAAACTTGTTCTAACGTGCGATGCGTCGTCCTATGGGGTCGGGTGTGTGTTGCAGCATGTCAATGTCAAGGGTCAGTTACAGCCGGTAGCTTTTGCCTCCAGAAGTCTGTCCCAGGCAGAAAGGGGCTATGGGATGGTAGAAAAGGAAGCGTTAGCATGTGTATATGCAGTAAAAAAAAATGCACTAGTACCTGTTTGGCAGGAAATTTAAGCTGGAGACAGATCACAAATCCCTAATATCCCTTTTGGCCGACAACAAGGCCATAAATGCGAATGCATCGGCCCGCATACAGAGGTGGGCACTTACGTTAGCCGCCTATGACTACACAATTCGGCACAGACCAGGCACTGAAAACTGCGCCGATGCACTCAGCAGGCTCCCACTAGCCACCACTGAGGGGGAAACTGAGCATGGTGCTGAGATGGTCATGGCTGTTGAAGCTTTCGAAAGCGAAAACTCATCTGTGACAGCCCGTCAGATTAAAGTCTGGACAAATAAAGACCCGCTACTGTCTTTAGTTAAGAAATGTGTCCTGAATGGGGACTGGGCAGCCACGTACGGGGCATGCCCTGAGGAATTTAAACCATTTCATAGGCGCAAGGATGAACTCTCGATTCAGGCCGATTGCCTACTGTGGGGAAACCGAGTAGTCATGCCCCAGAAGGACAGAGAGGTGTTTATCAGAGAACTTCACAATGAGCACCCGGGTATTGTCATGATGAAGGCAATTGCCAGGTCACACGTTTGGCGGCCAGGGATAGATGCAGACCTGGAACTTTGTGTTCGCAGGTGCAACACGTGTGCTCAGCTGGGCAACGCACCCAGGGAAGCCCCCCTTAGCCCCTGGTCCTGGCCCGCCAAGCCATGGTCACGCATCCATGGGAAAAATGTTTTTGGTTGTAGTAGACGCCTACTCCAAATGGATTGAGTGTGCCATTTTAAATTCAAGCACATCCTCTGCCACGGTAGAAAGTCTACGGGCAATGTTTGCCGCCCATGGTCTACCGGATGTCTTGGTCAGCGACAATTCACAAGCACTGAATTCCAGGACTTCATGGCAGGCAATGGAATCAACCATGTCAGAACGGCACCGTTTAAGCCGGCCTCAAACGGCCAGGCGGAGTGAGCAGTGCAGATAATCAAACAGGGGATGCTCAGAATCCAAGGGTGTCCTACAAAGCCACTTATCATGCCTCCTATTGGCCAATAAATCCCGACCACACTCGCTCACAGGGGTTCCACCCGCAGAGCTGCTAATGAAAAGGACGTTCAAAACCAGGTTATCCCTTATACACCCTACTATGAAAGAAATTGTTGAGAGCAGGCGTCAGTCACAATGTGACTACCATGACAGGAATGCGAGGGCGTGATGTATTGATGCAAATGACCCTGTTTATGTCCTTAATTACACTGCAGGGCCCAAATGTCTCGCAGGCACTGTGATTGTCAAAGAGGGGAATAGGGTTTTGGTAGTTAAACTTACCAATGGACAAATCTGCCGCAGACACATGGATCAAACTAAAAGGAGATTCAGCAACCCCATAGAAGAAGCAGAGGAAGAACACGACATAGAGTTTACTCCACCACAGGTGACTGAAAACCGGAACCAAGTGGAGGAGAGCCCAGTCACTGTGGGCAGTCCGGACAGGCCTGAGGCACCACAAACAGCAGACACTCAGGCCAGCGCCCAACAACCGGAGCCCCAACTCAGGCGCTCTAACAAGGGAGCGTAAACCACCAGAGAGACTTAACCTGTGATCCCAATAAGACTTTGGGGGGAGGTGATGTCATGTATTCAACTATCATTTTAACCCATGTATAAGCTGACCTAAGTTGTACACCTTGAGAACATTGACCACATGGGGGTGAACTTGTGGGAGACACTCCTAACCTGGACTTTCAGGTATAAAAGGGGAAGCTCCACCCATTTTCATCACTTGAGGTCTTGGTAATAAAGATAACTGCTCACTGAGTGACCTTCTCTCAAGTATGGGCCTCGTGTGCATTTATACTGTATAGTAAGGAATATCACTGATGTTGGTGCATCTATCCTCACAGGGGATTTGCAGGATCTTGCGGAAACATCGGTGGTATTTCTCCAGCGATTTGAGGTGCCAGATTTGAAGGCCTGATCTTCGAACACTCTCTTCCTCAGGCGACCGAAGAGTGTACTGCCCACTGGAGGCGAGGTTGGACCTCGTCGTCGATGTCTGCCCTTGCTGCAATGCAATGCTCCATCTCACGCTCAATAAGCTCCCTGCTGGAGTAGAACTAAACTATAGAACCAGTGGGAACCTGTTCAACCTTTGTCGCCTCCAGACTAGCTCCAAGGTCGTCCCATCCTCTGCCGTCGAGCTACGGTACCCGGATGATGTTTGTGTCTGCACACATTCAGAGGCTGAACTCCAAGCCATCGTCAACATCTTCACCGAGGCGTACAAAAGCATGGGCCTTACACTAAACATCCGTAAGACAAAGGTCCTCCACCAACCTGACCCCGCCACACAGCACTGCCCCCAGGTCATCAAAATCCGCGGCGCAGCCTTGGACAACGTGGGCCATTTTCCATACCTCGGGAGTCTACTATCAGCAAGGGCAGACATCGAAAGCATCATAAACTTGTCATAAGTGCGGTGGAACTGTGTGTATGGAGGGATTCCGGCAAAGTTACAGGGGTGGAGCAGGAGCAGTTCAGAGAAAGTTCCCGGCCACCATCACTGCGCTCTAACAGTACTTCATTGTTGATATGCTTTGACACGTATGAATGCAGTATGGTTTCCATAAGATCATTGATGTCATTAGGTTGTTCCTTACGTAAACCCGGGGACGCTAACGGGAGGAGCAAATGATTTCTCACCCAGCGCCCAACAACCGGAGCCCCAACTCAGGCGCTCTAACAAGGGAGCGTAAACCACCAGAGAGACTTAACCTGTGATCCCAATAAGACTTTGGGGGGAGGTGATGTCATGTTCCATGGGAGTTAGCGGAGGCGCAAACCGGCAGTGCCCCGCTCCTGCCGTTAGCGCCCCAGGCCGCTGCAGCGGTGATGATGATGTCATCGGCGTGCGCAGTGAACCGTTTTCGCCCGGAGCAGAAACTTGGTAGCGCCCCATGAGGCCGCTCAGGGCGATGTCACACCAGCATCGTGGGTCGTGAACCGGGCCGCACTCTGCCCGCGGGGCGAAAATTAAAGGGGAGGTGCATGGCACCATTTTCTTTCAATGGCCGATTTTGCGGGGCCCGTGCCACCATGTTGCTGCCATGGCTCTCCGCTTCTGTGCCAGTCTGCCGGCATGGCACCCCGCCTTCCGGTGGAGAAGTGGTGACCCCTTGCCCCATTGCAGAGCTCGCAGCGTGCCCTCCCCTTTAATAGTAGGGGAGGGCCCTGTGTTCCTGCCACGCTGCACGGCGCTCTGCATAGTGCTGGAAAATGGCCGTGCTCAGCGCCCCGGTCCCACCCCCGAGAGCAGTAACCCCAATCTCGCGGCCAGGCACAGGAATTCCTACCTCACCTCGGTTACCGCCCCCCAAACGCAACACTACCGAAAGGTTTAGCCAAAACGTTGCCTGCCATTTTCCAGGGTCCAGGTACTGCAATATCAAGGAATGCAAATAGTGTGTATGGTGGCAGATGAATTAAAAAGATTATTGTGCAGACTGATACGAAGACAGTCCCCATAGACCACAGCCTTTTGCACAAACCAGCTCCGCTTTGATCTTGGCACATACCTCAGGCATAAACATCAATACAGACTCATTGATACAATAATTGATATCCTGCGTGCCTCTCTCCAGCCGGGTGCTGAAGGTGACTTACAGTAACAGTGTGAATGGAAATAAGGAGCCGCTCAATTCTTTCCTTTGTCTCTTTGATGTCAGTTGTAATTGCTCTTCACAGTGATGCTGAATGGACAAAATGGATTGGCTGCAAACAGCTCCGGATCAACCTTTACAGAACGCGAAGGCAAGATTGATGAAACGGCTCAATGTGAGCCCCTGATCAGAATCCAAAATCCATGGGATCAAAGGCAAAAATGAGATACTTTTATGAAAAGATTTATCACATAACCATGTAACAATAAAAAGATTTGCATTTATATACAACCAAACCTAACCTAACCAAACAACAGTAACTGCAGTTCACAAATAATTCATAGGCTGTGAAGCCCTTTGGCACATCCTGAGGATGTGAAAAGCACTATATAAATGCAATTTATTTCTTTAATTATTAAGTTCTGCATTGAGTTTGCAGCTTTTTAGATAAATATCTCAGCTTTCCTTTGAAAGTGCAGGTTCGTGCCAGGGTTTGGTTTCAGAGGTGCCCACTGGTGACTTGCCTAAGTGAGGTCACTTCATGCCTGAGTCTGGACAATGAGACAGTGAATGTAGACAGGCTAGTCAACCATCGGGGGCATCAGAGCCAAGTTTAATCCTGTCTTGGAGAGTCGGAATCCTGTTTTATTAGCCAGTCCCCCGCCCACCTCATCACCTCAATTCTCTAGCCCAGATTACACTGAGGCCAACTGTGGCATCCTCACTGCTGCCCCTTCAGACATCAGCTGGAAGCTTGTCACATTATAAAAAATGAGCGAGAAATTCGTAGCCTTAGTGCCACTCCGTAGCGCCATCAAATGGCGCTAAAACTGGCAGCACCATGCTGGACAAAATGGCGGCGTTGTGATGTTATATCGCAAGCGCGAACTTCGACCCAAAGCGCTGGGTCCTAAGCAAGCAGGCTAACAGTGGCAATGTCTGTACCTCTTAAAGGGACACACACATTTTCCAGGTAAGTTTGGATTTAAGGTTTTAGACTGTTTTTATTTAATTTTATTGACGTAGTGGCTTTCTGCAATTGATGTGAAAAGGTTTTTTTTAAGTATATAGGGAGTGCTTGTAACGGCTCAGATGGTAAATGAAGGCCTTTGAGAAGATAGAATATTGAAACTTCATGACCTTGATCAGTGGTCTGAGGTCAAGAAGCTTCTTTGGTCACTGGAGCCAGGTGATGGGGGCAATACTGCTGGCAGTGATGGCTTCAGTGTTGTACTCCCACATTGTTCTTTCTGGAGGGCCTCCTGGCCCCTGTGGGTAGAGGGCCTCTCTTGCAGTGTTGACCCCCTGCACAAAGCTGGAGCGCTGCGTACGAGACCCTGGGTGCCCCTTCCCTGGCTTGCTGAGCCATTTGTGTCAGTGCCGAGGCATTTTTCCCATTTTGTGAGGTTGGTAAGGGAATTCAGCTTCAAGAGCTGAACATTCCCACTTGGGACACCTTTTTAGTCGCAAATATTTTTTAAAAGGCAGAAAGGGCCTTCAATGTGCATGGCCCGTTTCATTCTCAGACCTCTTCCTAGCCTGCAATTCCTTGCACGCTCCACAGCCTCACTCGCAGAGGCTGTGCGAAGCTGCACCTGCACACAAACTTTGGGTGGGATGCTTCCAGCAACACCACTCGGACGGCGTTGCATGGCAGCTAAGTGCTGTGCCAACAACCTCTCTCCCCCCAGACTAATTTGGCTCCGTTTGCATTGCGGTCATTTACAGTGGCCGTTAACTCCACTTAGAACATAACATAAGAAACAGGAGCAGGAGTAGGCTATTTGGCCCTTCGAGCCTGCTCCGCCATTCAGTAAGATCACAGCTGATCTTCTACCTCAACACCACCTTCCAGTGCTATCCCCATATCTCTTGATTCCCTTAGTTCCCAAAAATGTATTGGTCTCTGTCTTGAATATACTCAATGACTGAGCTTCCACAGCTCTCGGGTAGAGAATTCCAAAGATTCACAACCCTTTGAGTGAAGAAATTTCTCCTCATCTCAGTTCTAAATGGCCAACCCCTTATTTTGAGACTGATCCCATGTTCTAGATTCCTCAGCCAGGGTATATATCTTCTCAGCATTATATATACATTTCAATTAGATCACTTCTCATTATTCTAAACTCTGGGGAATATAGGCCTAGTCTACTTAATCTCTCCTCATAGGGCAATCCCCTCATTCCAGAGACCAGCCTAGTGAATCTTTGTTGCTCTCCCTCTAAGGCAAGTATGTCTTTCCTTAGATAAGGAGAAAAGAACTGTACACAGTAGTCCAGGTGTGGCCTCACTCACCAATGCCCTATATATTTGTAGTAAGACTTCTTTACTCTTACACTCTAATCCATTTGTAACATAGAAATATAGAAAATAGGTGCAGGAGTAGGCCATTCGGCCCTTCGAACCTGCACCACCATTCAATATGATCATGGCTGATCATGCAACTTCAGTACCCCATTCATGCTTTCTTTCCATACCGCTTGATCCCTTTAGCCATAAGGGCCACATCTAACTCCCTTTTGAATATATCTAACGAACTGGCCTCAACAACTTTCTGTGGTCGAGAATTCCACAGGCTCACAACTCTGAGTGAAGAAGTTTCTTCTCATCTCGGTCCTAAATGGCTTACCCCTTATCCTTAAACTGTGATCCCTGGTTCTGGACTTCCCCAACATCAGGAACATCCTTCCTGCCTCTAACCTGTCCAATCCTGTCAGAATTTTATATGTTTCAATGAGATCTCCTCTCATTCTTCTAAATTCCAGTGAATATAAGCCTAGTCGATCCAATCTTTCTTCATATGTCAATCCTGCCATCTCGGGAATCAGTCTGGTGAATCTTCGCTGCACTCCCTCAATAACAAAAGCTAACGTACCATTTGCTTCCCTAATTGACACCGGAAACTTTACTGACTAAATTTCTCCCCCGGTATGTTTCAGAAATGTTCTATTTCTGCATTAGAGGACGAATTCCTATGCTGTACTGGAAAATTAAAGCTGCGTGGGTTAATCGGTCTTATTACCTGGTACATGTTTTGCAGTCTTGCATGAAGTGGCTCAGACAGATTACAAAAATACTACCATGACATTACACTAAGAATATTACAGTACTTCAACCTTGACTGCAGAGGAACAAAGGAAAGAATTGAAGATCATCCTAATAGCCATTCATTCTGTTACTAAGAGCTCTCACTTCCTCATGCACCACATTAGACTCATGGGATTATTGGAAAAGTGGCCAGCTGTGCTGAATTTTAGCTCGGCAGTACAAATTCGAAGCTGATGATAAATGGACGAGGTTCTGCCTGAGGAGCAGTGACTAGTGGACATATTGGGTCTGTTCTCAGTTTCCTGTTGTTTGAACGACTCATAAATGGTTGGAACCATTGAGTCATCCCATGTGAGCAGGGAGAGTGAAGGCCCTCAAAGGGCTTTGGACAAAGTCACGTTCAAGAACGGAAGATGGGTTTTAATAACAAAAACAACTTGCATTTACATAGCCCCTGGCACGTTGAAAACTATCCTGAGGCGTTTTACAGGGGAGCAAAGGAGCGGGTGCTGAGCCTTTACGGGAGAGGGTTAGAAAAATTGACCAAAGGCTTGGTCAAAGTGATGAGGTTTGTGAGGGCTGTTAAAGGCAGCGAGGGGACTGGGTCCGGGGAGGGATTTAAGAGAGTAGGTCTGAGGTACTAATGACTGTGCCACCAATGGCGGAGTAGTGGGGGGGAAGAGATGCACCAGAAGCCAGAGTCAGGTGACTGGAGGGCATTTTATTTAAATATATGTGTTGATTTGGTTAAGCCTGCTTGATTAAATCCGTGCAGTTTAACCCCTTGACGCACATGTTGCTCACTGCAGCCCTTGACACTCGTGTTAATAAATTGTCTATGATAACAGGCAGCATGATTCACTGTTCCAGAGCATGACATGAATACAAAATGTGGTCAAAATCATTATAAATCCTGCTTTCTGAAAGCATAACCATAATTTCTCTTTGTCAACCAGGATCTCAGTCTTTCATCAGTTCATTGAGTAAGTACTGAAAGGTGTGTTAGCTTCAGGAAGAGTGGGTGTGCTGCAATCGACCTCTCTGGCCCTAGTCTCGGGAGGGGCAAAGGTCAGCCAGCACTCCTGCTCCTGACCTCCATCCATCGATCACTGTCTGCACGTGCATGTGCAGAGCTGTTGAGCGAGTACGAGATCAGGCTGGGCCTGTGTTGTGCCCTTTGGTCAAGTCACCTGGGCCCAAATATGAGGAGCCACAAGCTGACTGGAACACTGTGCTGCCAGAACAGCCAAATGCTTTTACAAAAGGAAATCTTTTTGGTTGTTGGGGAAGAGGCGTCAGACCATCAGGAATACCTCATGTGATATGTTTTCGAGGGAAATTACGTCATTTACATGGTGAGTACTTAAAAAGAAAGATTTTGTACTTGTATATTATTCCTCTCGGAAATGTCTCAAAGTGCTTTGCATACACTGAACTACTTTCAATTGTAGTGATTGTTCTCATGTTGGCAAGCACAGCAGCCTTTTGTGCATAGTAAGATCCCACGATGCAGTGAGATCACTGAATAAGTAATCTGATTTTGGTGGTGTTGATTGAGGGAGGAATGTTGACCAACACACTGGGACAACCCCTTGCTTTGTTTTGAATAGTTCCATGGGATCTTTAATATCCACCTGAACCTTTTGTAAACAGATGAAAAATAGTTTGCCCAACATTTCCCACCTCAAAGTCGATCAGGTTTATTGAACACAATTCGGCCACTGCAAATAGTCACATCAGTTTGTAGATCCTCCCTACTTCCTTCTGCTAAACAGCAGCTGATAATGTTTCTCTGGTTTTGTTAAATTTTATCGATGTTCTCCCTCATCTAGTCACTGTGATGTTTACCGCAAGGTTGTGTACAGGATGTATGTATTGGTCAGGCTGAGTTCTTTCCTCTCATACTGGTAAGACCTCTCCTGTTCTTTCCTTGGGGGGGTGTGAGCTTTTTTTTCTTTGTAGACTGTATAGATACCAACCAAAGGGCCGCAAGGGGCCACTTAATAAGTTTAAACCCATATTGTGATTAACGTGTGTACATGTCAATCCGCTGATACAAACTTTATAAGTGCTCTGATTTGTGATTTTGTGTACCAATGAGACAACAGCGCTAAGACCAGACCTCAAACCGAATGAATCAGTAAATGAGAGAGAATTACAAAAAGGACCAAATTGGCAGGTCTTCGAGGGCAGAAATGCAATGTTATACCCACCAGGAGAGGATCAACAGGCTGGGTCTCTTTTCTCTTTTTAAAAAAAAAGAGAAAGATGAGGGGTGAACTCATAGAGGTCTTTAAAAGTATGAAAGGTTTTGATAGAGCAGACACAGTGAGAGTGTTTTCACTTGTGGGGAAGAGCATGACTAGAGGCCATCAATATAAGATAGTCACCAAGAAATCCAGTAGGGAATTCAGAAGAAACTTCTTTACCCAAAGAGTGGTGAGACTGTGCAACTCGCTACCACGGAGTGGTTGAGACGAATAGTATCGATGCATTTAAGGGGAGGCTGGATAAGCATATGAGGGAGAAGGGAACAGAGGGTTATGCTGATAGAGTTAATGAGGAAAGACGGGAGGAGGCTCGAGTCAAGCATAAACGCCAGCATAGACTGGTTGGGCCGAATGGCCTGTTTCTGTGCCATAGTTCCTATGTAATCCTATGGATTTCTGAGGCTTGGGGCCCACAGTTTGGACACTTTATTGTTAGTACATGTACCCTGCTTGCTTATCTCTATTTAGTTATTATTAAGATCATTGTTCCTGTGAACTTACTTCTCTTCCTCCTCCTCAAGCTTCAAATACATCATCCCATACACTCCTCTCTGCAATCTAGTATGTTGAAATCGAAACCGATCCTCTACCCTTATTCGTTCCTGAGAGTACAATAACCCTTACCTTCCTCAGCATTTCTACAGTCTTCATGCTTTTAAACCCCAAGCCTGGTGAAGTGGGGATTTCGAGCTCTGCTATAATTGTAGGGTTAAGAAGGGATCTCGGGGCTCAAATGAACTAACGGGCTGTTTGCAGTAGTCAGCTTTTAGATCGCTTAATAGGCAGTTGAGAATAACATGTTGACTTTGCAAAAACTAACCGAGGTCAGCTGAATGACTCAGAAATGGAACCACAAGGGGCCGAGGAGAGTAGAAAAGCAGAACAATGGGGCAGACATGAACCATTAACAGGATACCACCTGACCTGAACAAGGTTCACAGTAACAACAGCAGATTGTGGTCACATCAGTCATACCTCCTTCCGGTAATGGAGGCGGTACCTGAATGTTGCGCGAGCTAGGCATAAAACATAGGCGAGTGATTATGTGACGCGGAAGGAAATTGACCAATCAGTCACCGTGCACGCGGGCTTTAAACTAATCAAATTGTGCCAAAGGATCATGCAGGAGATTGATCGTGTACATTTAAGTGTATAAAAGGTTGTTTGAAACTACATATCGTTGAACAGTGACCTGGCTAGACCCATAGCAGGTCACCTCCCCACCGGTGCGAATAAAGACTGCTTGAATCTTTGAACCCAGGCCTGGTGTTGAGTGTTTATTTTAAATACTCCACTACACTTGCGTATCAGCGATCCTGGATTTGCTGCAAATCATGTCAAAGGGCCTTCGTGGCATTTTCTTCAGCCGGCCAATGAGTTTCTGACAAACTCCTTACTCTCAAACCTTCAGCTTTAAGCCTCATCAAAGCCATTATCACCTTTCCAGATACATTGTCAATACCTCCCAAGGATCCATCAATTTGAGAAGAATGCTATACAACAAACATTGTGCAGCAGGAGTGATGTGCCAAGGTTGTTTAGCACATTGCACACCTACAGCAACCGTATCCTCTTCCGTTAAAAAATCAGAATGATGAACCTTTGTTGAAAATGTGCAGTTAATGTTTTTGTTGTTATTGCACTAAACCCAATTGTCTCTGCGTATGAATTAACAAAAGTATGCGTATGCACATACTTCCTGT
The DNA here is from genome assembly GCF_044704955.1 of Pristiophorus japonicus. Taxonomy (NCBI): domain Eukaryota; kingdom Metazoa; phylum Chordata; class Chondrichthyes; family Pristiophoridae; genus Pristiophorus; species Pristiophorus japonicus. Next base: position 18,354,314 of record NC_091989.1, on the reverse strand, counting down.
TCCAGATTTGTCATTTCTGCTTGTCACAGTTTATAAGTCATGCTTTTGTCTCAACATTTAACATCAACATTTATAATGGGAATTCCCTAGCTATCTCTGCAACAATGGACTGTTGTGATTCAGGCCTCCGTCCAATAGATGGCAGCTCCTCTGTTCATCTCCCACCAACTCGGGTTGTAGAAGCAACACGTGTGGGCCTCCTCTCTTTCCCTCTGAAGGTCCTGTAAGGCCTCAATTTTCAAAACACTTTGTGTGACTGATTTTTAACATGATATGTACGCATTTGTGTTCTTCAATTCTCCCCCCGCCCCGCCCATTTCATTTTTATGTCGAGCTCCAGTCTTTGCCTGCCTCTGCTCTTCAGGTACAATGGCAATTCCACGAGAGATTTCCTATAATATACTGAAAGTCTTGCGTTTGGTGCGCACTTCCTGTGACACACCCACTTCCTGTAACACCTTCTCTTTCCCTTCACCCTACTGACAGAAAATTACATACTCCTAACTCATTGTGAACAATAGCATTGAGATCTGCTGGCATCGGTCCACAGCCATGATATATTAAAAATAAATATATAAATTTGGACATATGGCGCTCCTTTTCTCGGCCTACCAAGCCCCCAATATGGCGGACAGGAAGTGCTGAAGCATTTACAGCCCTAAGTGCGCCACTCGCCATATTGGTGAAGGAAAAAAAATAAGCGGTAGCGTAGTGGTTATGGTACTGGTCAAGTAACCCAGAGACCTGGACCAATGATCTGGCTGAAATTCAGGGCCGCCAGAAAGCTGGTGGACGTACTTTTTTGGGGAGCCTTTTCGGCCGGGAACGTTGAGGCGACCTCTCAATCGGTTTGCAGCAGTCGGTCACAGTGGGGGTGGAATTGTGGCGGTATGTCAGGCTGAGGGGCAGAAGTTGGAGTGGGATCGGGACTCTGCCTCTGTCACTCAGCGGCGGAGCGGTGGTGACGTCACAGCGCGTGCGCGTCACCACGCTCTCTGCCCTCCGTTAAAGGGGAGAGACTCGGGGCATATTTTATTTTCGGCCATTGGGCCAACAAAGGAGGGTTTCGGCTGGGCCAGCGGCCTGGCACCCAAGAGGTGGGGCAACAATTTTTTTTCTTAAATCTGGGTCGGAGTCTTCTGCAGGTGAGGGAGAGCAGCAGTGCGCATTTTGATGACACGCTTGCAGTGGTCATCAGCAGTGGGGCAGAGGTGGGGACAGGCCGAAAAATCCCCGACCTGAATTTGGGTCGGGGTGGCCATTGGACTGCAACGCGGCGGCCACTTGATTCCGCCGCATGACTGCCGCAAAACGGCGGAAACAGGCCTTATCTGTCCCCTGAATTTTGGCCCCGCATGTTCAAATCCCACCACGGCAGCTGGGAATTTAAATTCAGCTAATTAAATAAATCTGGAACAAAAAGCTAGCATCAGTAATGGTGACCATGTAGCTATCGGCTTGTCATCTGATTCACTAATGTCTCATAATACTCTGTGAAGCGCCTTAGGACGTTCCACTACATTAAAGGCGTTATATGAATGCAAGTTGTTGTTGTTAGAGAAGGAAATCTGCCGTCCTTACCTGGTCTGGACTCACACAAAATGGCTGCCGATAGTCTCTGAGAAAACACAGCACCATATAAACGAGGTAGAAATAGAAATTTGCGGGATATCGTTTTAAAACTTACTTCCCTGGATGTGGAGCTGGGAGGAGCAGCAAGGCTCCACATTTAAAGTACGTGGGTTACCCACCCCCCTCGGTCACTGCCATTTATTGATCGGGCCTCAGGGCCACCCTGCATCCTCCTAACTCCCACCGCCCCCCCCCCCCCCAACTGGTCTCCGATTCACTGCCCCCCTCCCCCCAGCCTATTATTTTCGACCCCCCCCCCACCCAGGCCTCTCACACACCCGAGAGCCCGATCTTGGTTTACTTTTGTCTGGTTAGCTCCATTGAAATGAGGCCCGAGGCCCTTGATGAAAAGTGACCCACCTGACACGTTAACTCTGTTTCTCTCTCTACTAATGCTGCTGGAGCTGCTGAGCATTTCCAGCATTTTCTGTTTGTTCTGTTGACCTGTGTGTCCCTGAGCTAGGGAGAATTACAAGAACAAAAATCCGCTCCGGAAGGCTATTCAGTGATTCAGTAATGGGTGTGGTGACTGACAGCACTGACAGTCCAGGCTCACTGATGGAGAATGCTAACTCGGGCAAGGTACCTGGAGGGCTGCTGGGGCCTGTGGTCCTCTGTTGCTCAGTGGGTAGCACACTCGCCTCTGAGTTAAAAGGTTGTGGATTCAAGTCCCACTCCAGGAACTTCAGCACAAAAATCTAGGCCGACACTCCAGTGCAGAACTGAGGGAGTGCTGCACTGTCGGAGGTGCCGTCTTTCAGATGAGACGTTAAACCGAGGCCCTGTCTGCTCTTCAAGTGGACGTGAAAGATCCCAGGGCACTATTTCGAAGAAGAGCAGGGGAGTTATCCCCAGTGTCCTGGGCCAATATTTATTCCTCAATCAATGTGACAAAAACAGATTATCTGGTCATTATCACATTGCTGTCTGTGGGAGCTTGCTGTGCGTAAATTGGCTGCCTCGTTTTCCCGCATTACAACATTGACTACACTTCAAAAAAGTACTTCATTGGCTGTATAGTGCTTTGAGAAGTCCGGTGGTCGTGAAAGGCGCTATAGAAATGCAAGTCCTTCTTTTTCTTTCCTCATTCAGCACTGTCAAAGGGAGAGTGGAGGAGAAAAGGGAAAGAAACGTGCAACAAGAAGAAAATATAATGCAAGAAAATCTGATGCCTTGAATTCGCAACAACTGTGCTTACGTTGACCATCCCTCTCAGACTTCACGCTTCTGTCCAGGGGGAGTCACAAAACAAATAGAGCTTGTTCAGATCACTCTGTGTTAAACCCTGAACCACAATAACTGAGAACACGTGTGCCTGAAAATCTTTGCGTCAAACTGAGACAACAAATTTGAATGCAAGGCCTAGCCTTTGTGTAAAATTAGCAGAGCTAAAATGCCGCTGTACTTAATTAAGTACCTCAAACAGCCAGACATCCTTATTAATTTTTAGACTGATTTATGATAAGTGAATCACATTCAGTGCCTGTAATGTAATTAATGAATGGTCCCCCCCCCCTCCCGGTTTACCTTGCTTTATAAATAGAGCATGCAATCCTTTGGGCATTTGGGACGTGGACAAGGGCAAAACCTACCTTTAAAACCTAGACGTTGGGGTACGAGTGAGAACTTTAGGGATGGTACCCAATCACGAGGCTTCTCATTTGTCCCTGCTCTGTAATCGCAGCCCGCCAATCTCCACCCTACGAATAGATGCAGCAACTATTAGCCCCCACATTTCTATTTCTATCTCGTTTATGTGGTGCGAAAACTTCAAAAGTGCCGTGTTGTATTTTCTCAGATACTATCGGCAGCCATTTTACTGCAACACGTTGCTTTTGGATCGAGCAACAGAGGGATGCAGGAGGTGAGAGAAAAAACAAAGTAATGGCAAGAAATGAAAGTAAAAACAGAGCGCGGCGCGAGGGGGAAAATAAGTGATCTTAAAACGATATCGTTGCCATATCTAACAAAATGACACAGCAAGCTCGATGGGCTGAATTGGCTACTCTGGTTCCTATTTTTACTGAGAGCAGAGAGGAGAGTGAAGATTGGACAGAGCAAGTTAACTCTTAGCTATTTATAAAGTCTGTCCAAGACTTGAACACTCTTGCATTATTCTTCCCAACGCTGCTCTCACACTACTCTACAGGATACAAGGAAGAGCTGGTCATAAGAACATGAGAATTAGAAGTAGGTGTAGGCCATGAGGCTCCTCAAGCCTGCACTGTCATTCAATAGCGAGGGGATTTGAGTACAGGGGCAGGGAGGTGTTGCTACAGTTGTACAGGGCCTTGGTGAGGCCACACCTGGAGTATTGTGTACAGTTTTGGTCTCCTAACTTGAGGAAGGACATTCTTGCTATTGAGGGAGTGCAGCGAAGGTTCACCAGACTGATTCCTGGGATGGCGGGACTGACATATCAAGAAAGACTGGATCAACTGGGCTTGTATTCACTGGAGTTCAGAAGAATGAGAGGGGACCTCATAGAAACGTTTAAAATTCTGATGGGTTTAGACAGGTTATATGCAGGAAGAATGTTCCCAATGTTGGGGAAGTCCAGAACCAGGGGTCACAGTCTAAGGATAAGGGGTAAGCCATTTAGGACCGAGATGAGCAGAAAGTTCTTCACCCAGAGAGTGGTGAACCTGTGGAATTCTCTACCACAAAAAAGTTGTTGAGGCCAATTCACTAAATATATTCAAAAAGGAGTTAGATGTCGTCCTTACTACTAGGGGGATCAAGGGGTATGGCAAGAAAGCAGGAATGGGGTACTGAGGTTGCATGTTCAGCCATGAACTCATTGAATGGCGGTGCAGGCTCGAAGGGCCGAATGGCCTACTCCTGCACCTATTTTCTATGTTTCTAATATCATGGCTGATCTTCGACTTCAACACTTTCCCGCCTGATTCCCATATCCCTTGATTTCCCCTCGAGTCCAAACATCCATCTATCTCAGCCTTGAATATATCAATGACTCAATACCCACAGCTCTTTGGGGTAGAGAATTCCAAAGAATCTGATAGGTAAACAAAAGCAAAATACTGCGGATGCTGGAAATCCAAAATAAAAACAGAAAATGCTGGAAATACTCAGCATCTGTGGCGTTAACTTGGTTTCTCTCTCCACAGATGCTGCCTGAGTACTTCTAGCATTTTCTGTTTTTTACATTTGATAGGTGCTCCATTTCTCATCTCTCGCCTTCAACGTCTCTCGCAATCCAACGTTTACACCTGGCCCCCTTCTCAATAAAGTCAAATGAAACTATCATTCATTTGTTTATCTAGCCAACGGCTTAAAGATAAAATGTGGAAATAATGCATGACTGATCAGTTTACAGATGCACTGACAGAAAGGAGTGTTGGAATTATTTACGACTTTCACACCTCCCACATTAGGTGTTAGAGTAGGGTTCGTACACCTGAATCTACTTTAACATAAAACCACATCGATACACTATCTCCCAGAGATCTTTTATTTAACCACCAACACACTGATTAAATAAGAACCCAGTTCAACATGTCCCGGTGACCAAACCAACGATCACTTGAAGTCTGTTGAAATCTTTAAACGTCTCTTCGTTAGACCAGGATGTGTTTACCCTAGCCGACTGTAGTAAAAAGAAACTCGGTATTGTGACAGTTCTTATATTTTTTTGTGCTCAGATTCTTTTTGTGGCGTTCATTTGTGCACTCCGATGATTGGCTCATTCAAGTATGGCTTTTCCCCTTGTCGTTCATGATTGGTTCAAAGTTTAGTGGGGTTACTCCACCATGAGTGTCAATTGTTGCAGTTTAATGAGAGTCTTATCTCAAGACAGTGCTGGTCGCTACCGCTGGTTCCATAGCAACTCCAGGTTTTTCCTTGGTTACAATTGCTTTTTTTGTCTGAGCAATGTCTGTTACAAATGTTCCTCCATATTCTTTGTTTTCAACTTGCATTTTAAAGTGGTACAGCCATGATTAAAAGTTCTCTCTTGCATTACAGTTCTTGTTGTCAGGGATGTTTGAAATAGATTTTCCTTCAGGAGGCTTTCATTGATTTCAGGTCTCTTTCTGGGAAATGCTATTTACACATTTAAACTGAAAGTGGTTCCAGATAATAGTCAGGTGGTCAGAATTTCCCTCATCGTGAACGTTGCGGCAAAGTTCTTGGGAAAACAGCCAAAGCTTCTGGGCAAAATAAAAGAGATTACTTGGAGTTTATCGCGAAGGACACGTAATAGGTTTCATTGATATGAAAGGTTTCGGAGCTCTTAAGTGTATCCTCAGTACAGTTCCAAGGATATTCGTATTGAAAATCCAGGCAAAATCAGGACACAGCTTATTCCGAGTAGATCATATACAATGGTGGTTGCATTACCCAGCAGGACTTCCCTGATCGATCAGGGGGGAAATGAACCACCAGAAAGAGACAAACTCAATGAATGCCTCCATCCTCTCCGTGCACCTGTAAACTGATCAGTGCTTCTCAGTCGCACCTTATTTCTGCATTTTATTTTTAAACTGTTGGTTGGATAAACCAACGAGTGTTGATTTAATTTTACCTTATTGAGGTGCTTGGTTGGGTGAAGGGGCCAGATGCAAAAGCGGGATTGTTGTGGGCACAGGCTGGTACAGACGCTGTACTACCATCTCTGGAGTCTGGGTTTGAATCCAGCTCTCCCTGATGGAGTGAAGATCACCCCGCCCTGTGGGCGAGGGAAAGTTCCAATGCGAGGGAAGAGTTGGGAACTCCCAACCCAGTTTCTAATTGTTGCAAGTCCACTAGTAAAAGGGAATATTATTTGAATGGGGAGAAATTACAACATGCTGCGGTGCAGAGGGACCTGGGGGTCCTTGTGCATGAATCCCAAAAAGTTAGTTTGCAGGTGCAGCAGGGAAGCAGGAAGGCGAATGGAATGTTGGCCTTCATTGCGAGAGGGATGGAGTACAAAAGCAGGGAGGTCCTGCTGCAACTGTACAGGGTATTGGTGAGGCCGCACCTGGAGTACTGCGTGCAGTTTTGGTCACCTTACTTAAGGAAGGATATACTGGCTTTGGAGGAGGTACAGAGACGATTCACTGGGCTGATTCCAGAGATGAGAGGGTTACCTTATGATGATAGATTGAGTAGTCTGGGTCTTTACTCGTTGGAGTTCAGAAGGATGAGGGGTGATCTTATAGAAACATTTAAAATAATGAATCGGATAGACAAGATAGAGGCAGAGAGGTTGTTTCCACTGGTCGGGGAGACTAGAACTAGGGGTCACAGCCTCAAAATACGGGGGAGCCAATTTAAAACCGAGTTGAGAAGGAATTTCTTCTCCCAGAGGGTTGTGAATCTGTGGAATTCTCTGCCCAAGGAAGCAGTTGAGGCGAGCTCATTGAATGTATTCAAATCACAGATGGATAGATTTTGAACCAATAAGGGAATTAAGCATTATGGGGAGCGGGCAGGTAAGTGGAGCTGAGTCCACGGCCAGATCAGCCATGATCTTGTTGAATGGCGGAGCAGGCTCGAGGGGCTAGATGGCCTACTCCTGTTCCTAATTCTTATATGTTCTTATGTTCACTGCATGTCTCACAGAAAAATTCATTTTGATTTTTGTGAGCATCTGAATCATTTCCTGCAATTGACAGCAGCAGTGACATCATGTCCCACAGTGCATAGCTGTAATGTCATGTCCCACAATGCATAACAGTAACATAATTTCCCACAACACATTGCAATAACCTCATGTCCCACAATTCACTGCAGTAACATCATATCCTACAATGCAATGCAGTAGCATCATGTCCCACAATGCAATGCCATAATGTGTCCCAGAATCCATTGCAGTAACATCATTTCCCACAATGCATTGTAGTAACCTCGTGTCGCACAATGCAATACAGAAACATCATCTCCCACAATGCATTGCAGTAACATCATGTCCCACAATGCAATACAGAAACATCATCTCCTATAATGCATTGCAGTAACCTCATGTCCCACAATGCAATGTCATAACATCATTATCAGAGCATCTAAAGACATAACAATTGGCGACGAGATTATGGACCTTCATGCGAAAATGGTACATTGCAGTTCGCCGATGGTGATGATTGGGACGTCTTTGTGGAGAGGCTCGACCATTTCTTCACAGCAAATGACCTGGCAGGTGACAATCCCTCCACACAGGCTGATAAGCGCAGAGCTATCCTGCTAACCAGTTGTGGGCCCACTGTCTATGGCCTCATCAGGGATTTGCTGGCACCAGCAAAGACAACGACCAAGACGTACGAGGAGCTTGTAACGCTGATCCAAGAACAACTCAAGCCCAAACAGAGCATCCTCACAGCCAGACACCGCTTTTACACCCACCAACGGCCCGAAGGCCAGGAAATTGCGAAATATGCCGCAGACCTCAGGAGGCTGGCGGCACCATGTAATTTCGGCAACCACCTTACCAAAGTGCTGCGGGATATCTTCGTCATTGGAATCGGCCATGAGGACCTTCTTCATAAGCTTCTGTCTGCGGATACCGCAGTCACACTGCAGAAGGCCATCTCCGTGAGCCAGGCATTCATGACCTCGACCTGTGGCTCTAGCAGATGACTCATCCTCAGGACTCAAACCCAGCAAGTACTGTGCACATAGTGGCGCCTTTTAGAGGCTGGACTGTAGAACGTGAATCTTCTCAGGGAAGAGAGAACAGGCCCCCGAGTCCCTTAACTCAGAGTCCGCCAAGGGGGGGCTAACCGAGTAGCTCCATGCTGATGTTGCGGAGGGAATCACAGTGCTCACCAGGTGCCACTCTAAAGACTATGTGTGTAAAGGCTGCAGCACAAAGGGCCACCTCCAGTGAATGTGTAAAAGAAATATGATTCACTGTGTCGATGAAGAATCTGCAGATGGCCATGAATCCAGCACGGATTATGAAATGATAGTCAGAGAGGCAGCTCAGCCCCACGATGAGGTATATAGCATGTTCACCTGCACCACCGAGTGTTCCCCGTTGAGGATGGAAGTCGAGTTAATGGCGTTCCAGTCTTCATGGAAGTGGACACGGGGGCGAGCCAGTCAGTAATGAATCCAGAAGCCTTTGAGAGGCTGTGGGACAATCAAAGTGAACGACCTAAGTTGGTTCAGGCAAAGCTGTGCACCTACACCAATGAACTTATCCCAATTGTTGGTAGTGCGGATGTAAAGGTGCTCCATGATGGCGTGGTGCATAAGTTACCTCTGTGGATTGTTGCAGATGATGGACCAACGCTACTCGGAAGTTTTCATCCCTCCAGCGATCGATGCCCTCCACGTTCAGAGGCAAAGGAAGCCTTCACCTGAGGGTGGACCCGGCACTGGAGAGCAGACCAGCACAGCACCCGAGGCACAGACCACTCAGCACGACTGCGTGGAGATGATCCAGCTGAGATGACCCGAACGCATCTTCCAGGCTCCAGTGGCAGGACTCCGGAGGAAGAAAATCGGACCCAGAGGCGACTTCCCAGCTTTGGTGGTAGAACTCGGGGAGAAGAGGATCACCGCAGTCGACATCGTGGATGGAGGAAAGATGGCGCCCAAACCACGAGGTGATGCGCTGAAGAAAAAGATGGCGCCGGCCAGACCACGAGTTGCAGCGCTGATGGAGCAACATGTGGCACCAAACGGAGAAGAGGATTGGGGTAAAGATAGCAAGGCTCTCTTAAAGGAGGCCTGAAACCCACCGCACTTAAAGGGACAGTTCCACATTCTCAATCAATGTAAGAGCAACTGTGAGTTAGATGGAAAATGTGGAATTGATGATCAGAGTTCTGTGCATGCAATAAGCAAAGAAAAGTCGCACAATCGCGATCGGAGCTACAGGTTATTTACAATGAGTAATGAAATGCTGTGATATGTAGGATTTCAACTGCATTCAGTCAATGCAGTGGGCAGACACCCATCGGGAGCACACAGGTCCAGCGAGCTACCCAATGTAGCAGCCTGCGTCCCTGGGACCAGAGTTATGCACCATGGAGTGTGGCCACAAGCAGCCAATACATACAAGCTGCAGAGCAAGCGATCTCAGGAGGGCGACGATACCCTGCCCCTGATTGGCTCCACCTCTCAGGCACCCGATGGCACCAACCGCCACGAGCCTGAAAGAGCAAACTGTGCTGAGGCGCAGTCCCCAGACCCTATTGCCATCAAGGCCATACCCGGGAACGAAGGGTCACCCGCAACAGTTCTCCCAAATGGGACTGGGACCAGCCAGGATCCCAAACCAAATAATGCCCAGGCAAGGGAGCCAGCAGTTCCCTGTGCACTCCTCAGGGAACAGCAGGGACCCAGGGCACAAGGAGAGGACAGGGAGGTCACAAGCATCTGTGAACCTGCCCGACGTTAGGAGCAATGGCAAAAGCCCCTCGAGCAGGCAACCTGAGCCAACCGAATTCATTGTGGGACATGATCATGACTCCACGAGGCAATATGTTGTACTTGAACTGTAGTGACCTTAGTCCTTTATTGATAACTCCAGAGTGAGGATCACACATGGTGGCCTGTCTTTTATACAAGGCCAGGCACACCTGTACAGGTAACTTACTGTTTGGATCACTGCTGCATTTAAAGACACAAGGTCTGTGGTTGAATAAACCTGACTTTTAACCATTAAGTATTGGTCTGCATGTCTAATTGACCGCTAGGTCCTGGGCCTGCTTCGTTACAATATACAGAGAGTGGTTAACCTGTGGAATTAACCGCAGAGAGTTGTTGATGCCAGTTCATTGGATATATTCAAGAGTGAGTTAGATGTGGCCCTTATGGCTAAAGGGATCAAGGGGTATGGAGAGAAAGCATGAAAGGGGTACTGAGGTGCATGATCAGCCATGATCTTATTGAATGGTGGTGCAGGCTCGAAGGGCGGAATGGCCTACTCCTGCACCTTTTTTCTGTGTTTCTATATATTTATCTTTATTATACTTCAGGTGAATAGGTTGTGAAGGGTCAAGGTCTTGAGACCTGGTCTGTACACAGATACATGCTCAAGCTCCCACTGCTGACTGTGTGTCACTAGGCCTCATTTCACACTGTGTCACTCAGATTCACCATGCTGGACTAAGGCTGAGGGGAGACCTTATTGAGGTGTATAAAATGATGAGGGGCCTGGATAGTGGGGATAGGTAGGAGTTATTTCCCTTAGCAGAGGGGTCAACAACCAGGGGGCCAAGATTTCAAGTAATTGGTAAGAGGTTTGGAGGGCATTTGAGGAGAAATTTCTTCAGGTGGGGGTCTGGAATTCATTGCCTGAAAGGGTGGTTGAGGCAGAAACCCTCATCACATTTAAAAAGTACTTGGATGTGCACTTGAAGTGGCGTAACCTATGGGGCTACAGACCTAGAGCTGGAAAGTGAGATTAGGCTGGATAGCTCTTTATTGGCCATCACGGATACAATGGGCTGAATGGCCTCCTTCCATGCTGTAAATTTCTATGACTCTACTGCACACCTTCCCAACTTGGACATATATTGCCATTCCTTCATTGACATTGGGTTAAAATCCAGGAACACCCTGCCTAACACCATTGTGGGAGTTCCTGCACCACACTGACTGCAGTGGTTCAAGGCGGTGACTCCCCACCTGCTCAAGGGCAACTTGGGATGGGCAGCTCTCCCAAGTTTGGCACCAGTCCTCAGATGCGTGTGAGGAGCACTTTGCAGGGTCAACTATTTATTCCGCATACGGTTAAAGTTTGGCAAAGCCCAAATTGTACCAGCATAATGTGGAAATGGGCAGGAGGGGGAAATCTGAGATTTGCTTTGATGCTGCTGTAAATTCATTGACGGCTTCAATAATTAATCCTTTCCCACGATGAGAGACCGCAGGATAGGCAACCTTACTTCAAGTGAAACAGTTCGATGCAAATTTTTCTCCCTCATGAAGGGGACAATTCATCCTTTGATGCGGGTACATTTTGTATTCTACACTACGTCATGTGATTCACTGCGCAAAAATATCAAAGACAGCAACAACTTGCATTTATATAACGCCTTTAACGTAGTGAAACGTCCCAAGGCGCTTCACAGGAGTATTACAAGATAAAACTATTTGACACCGAGCCACATAAGTAGACATTGGCACAGGTGACCAAAAGCTTGATCAAAGAGGTAGGTTTTAAGGAGCAGCTTGAAGAAGGAAAGAGAGGTAGAGAGGCAGAGAGGTTTAGACAGGGAGTTCCAGAGCTTGGGGCCTAGGCAACAGAAGGCACGGCCACCAATGGTTGAGCGATTATAATCAGGGATGCTCAAGAGGGCAGAATTAGAGGAGCGCAGACATCTCGGGCATGTGGGGCTGGAGGAGATTACCGAGATAAGGAGGGGCGAGGCCATGGAGGGATTTGTAAACAAGAATGATGTAATAATGTGACCAGCAATAACATATTAAAACAATGCAAAAGCACACAGCCGGTTTTATGAATGTACGCACCCAGCGAGGAGCCTTGCCTGCGGGGAGTACGTATCACAGATTCGCAACGCGTTTCCATTCTCTCGGAGTGTGCGTTTAGAAAACGCTCTATTTTACACGCCCTCTAATTCATAGCCAGCATACACCGTGCATCAGCTTGGCTCAATCGGTAACACTCTCACCTCTGGGTCAAAGGGGTTACAGCCTGGGCGCTACTGCAGACCTTGGAGGCTGGCACTCTTGTGCAGTACTGAGGGAATACTACATTGTCAGACCTACTAGCCTTTGTATACTGTTGATTTTGCCTTCATAAACAAAGCCACTGCATTTCAAAGTAATTCACCGTATGTGAAGTGCTTACAGGCACACAGGTGTGCAGTATCCATTGTCAGGTCCAAAGTTATATATTCACAAGTCAGACCTTCTGCAAATATTCATCTATCTCCCAATACGGGCTTATTCATCTGAAGAAAGCTTCATCGTCACCTGTGAGCAACAGCAGCAGGATGAAGGCACAGCAGATGAATAGGAGGGGTCAGATACAAGTAGCAGAGGGATGTGCCATCCATCATCTGAGAATCTTAACACGGCTGACAAACGAGAAAGCCCAGAGGACAACATTTCACTTGTAGAATCCTCCAGCGGGCCACTTCACAAAAGCCGGAGATTGTCCTTCCTCACCCTGAGGCAATATATGAAAGGACTTTTGGGTCATGTCGCTCCCACCCCCACAGCTCGAGGCAGTCGGAGACGGGGGATGGGCTCAGAGCACTGGGAAAGTTTCTGATACTCCAGCGACTGCCTTCAATAGGCTGCGTGGTGACATTACTTCCTCGTATCGCTCAGTTCAAGTTGGCTTGGCACAGATACTCGAGCAGGTTGGCTCTGTCATCTATTATCTGCTGATTACACTAGTCAGCCACCTGCCATCCTCTGTACAACTCAAAGATGTTGCCAATCAAATCTTCTCTAAGTCTTCTGGAGCCAGCGTGACATTGTTGTTGAGGCAACTTCAAGTGCCATCATGGCAGCTCTTCTCTCTCAAACTTCCACAGGAAAGCACTGCAATGATCACTCCTGCTAAAGTCCTACTTCAAATACACTTTTCTATCAAAGGTGGTCCATAATAACCACAAACGTTTTATTTTTGTTATGTAAAAATATAAGTATTGATTACTTGGCCTTCCTGAACCAAAGACTTGTTAAATAAAAAACATATTTTTAATTGTCTCCAAGTCTTTCACTATGAAACAAAAGAAAGCACGTTGTGGAGGCCAAGCTGAGAAGTGGTTCTGTATTCTGCACTTTCACTTTCTCTAATGTCCTAGCTGGCTGTGCCTTTATCCTCATTTCCTTGCTAAGGAAGAAGGTGGCCAATCATTTAGCTGGTAACGTAGCAATTATTGGGCATGCTGGCCCTGGACTTGACAGATGGTAAAGCTGCATTGGGGTTAGGTGGCAAATGAAGACTGATTAGGTTTAACCTGTTGATCTGTGTCATATTACCCAGCTAGCAGCTCACTGCGGCATCAAGAAGGTCACTAATCATAGAATCATAGAAACTTACAGCACAGATGGAGGCCATTTTGGCCCATTGTGTCTGTACCGCCCAACAAAGGGCTATCCAGCCTAATCGCACTTTCCAACACTTGGTCCGTAGCACTGTAGTTTACGGCACTTCAAGTGCACATCCAAGTACTTTTCTAAATGTGACGAGGGCTTCTGCCTCCACCACCCTTTCAGGCAGTGCGTTCCAGATGCCCACCACCCTCTGGGTGAAGGAATTTCCCCTCAAATCCCCTCTAAACCTCCCCTCAATTACTTTAGATCTGCTCTATTCACGAGGAATGCACAATTTGTTTCCTTTCCAATGGAAGCACACAGCAAAGTGAGAGAGAGCTATCCAGTCTCTTGCCTGGGTGGCATTCTACAGGTGCAGGCAGCAATTGATGGAACTCACAGCCACCTCTGAAAAGCCTCCCTGTTATGAACAGCAAGGGCTTCCATCAATGTGAAGCTCTTGTGCAATGCTAATCACCTGATCCTGATCACATGCTGCCATCACATTTTCATCATGTGACAATTTAAGGAGCTAGGAGTTAAGTTGAAAAGTAGGACCTCAAAAGTAGTAATCTCAGGATAGCGACCAGTACCACGTGCTACTCAGATTAGGAATCGCAGGATAGCTCAGATGAATATGTGGCTTGAGGAGTGGTGCAGAAGGGAGGGATTCAAATTCCTGGGACATTGGAACCGGTTCTGGGGGAGGTGGGACCAGTACAAACCGGACGGTCTGCACCGGGGCAGGACCGGAACCAATGTCCCAGGGAGAGTGTTTGCTCGTGCTGTTGGGGAGGGGTTAAACTAATATGGCAGGGGGATGGGAACCTATGCAGGGAGACAGAGGAAAGTAGAATGGGGGCAGAAGCAAAAGATAGAAAGAGGAAAAGTAAAAGTAGAGGGCAGAGAAACCCAAGGCAAAAAGCAAAAAGGGCCACATTACAGCAAAATTCTAAAGGGGCAAAGGGTGTTAAAAAGACGAGCCTGAAGGCTCTGTGCCTCAATGCGAGGAGTATTCGCAATAAGGTGGACGAATTAACTGCGCAGATAGCAGTTAACGGATATGATGTAATTGGCATCATGGAGACATGGCTCCAGGGTGACCAAGGCTGGGAACTCAACATCCAGGGGTATTCAACATTTAGGAAGAATAGACAGAAAGGAAAAGGAGGTGGGGTGGCATTGCTGGTTAAAGAGGAAATTAACGCAATAGTAAGGAAGGACATGAGCTTGGATGATGTGGAATCGGTATGGGTGGAGCTACGGAATACCAAAGGGCAGAAAACGGTAGTGGGAGTTGTGCACAGACCACCAAACAGTAGTAGTGAGGTGGGGGACAGCATCAAACAAGAAATTAGGGATGCGTGCAATAAAGGTACAGCAGTTATCATGGGCAACTTTAATCTACATATTGATTGGGCTAACCAAACTGGTAGCAATGCAGTGGAGGAGGATTTCCTGGAGTGTATTAGGGATGGTTTTCTAGACCAATATGTTGAGGAACAAACTAGAGGGCTGGCCATCCAAGACTGGGTGATGTGTAATGAGAAAGGACTAATTAGCAATCTTGTTGTGCGAGGCCCCTTGGGGAAGAGTGACCATAATATGGTAGAATTCTTTATTAAAATGGAGAGTGACACAATTAATTCGAAAACTAGGGTCCTCAACTTAAGGAAAGATAACTTTGATGGTATGAGGCGTGAATTGGCTAAAATAGACTGGCGAGTGATACTTAAAGAGTTGACGGTGGATAGGCAATGGCAAACATTAAAGATCACATGGATGAACTTCAACAATTGTACATCCCTGTCTGGAGTAAAAATAAAACAGGGAAGGTGGCTCAACCATCGTTAATAAGGGAAATTAAGGATAGTGTTAAATCCAAGGAAGAGGCATATAAATTGACCAGAAAAAGCAGCAAACCTGAGGACTGGGAGAAATTTAGAATTCAGCAGAGGAGGACAAAGTGTTTAATTAGGAAGAGGAAAATAGAGTAATGAGAGGAAGCTTGCTGGGAACATAAAAACTGACTGCAAAAGCTTCTATAGATATGTGAAGAGAAAAAGATTAGTGAAAACAAACGTAGGTCCCTTGCAGTCAGATTATGGGGAATTTATAATGGGGAACAAAGAAAGGGCGGACCAGTTGAACAAATACTTTCGTTCTGTCTTCACGAAGGAAGGCACAAATACGAAGGGACCGAGGGTCTAGTGAGAAGGAGGAACTGAAGGAAATCCTTATTAGTCAGGAAATTGTGTTAGGGAAATTGATGGGATTGAAGCCCGATAAATCCCCAGGGCCTGATATTCTGCATCCCAGAATACTTAAGGAAGTAGCCCGAGAAATAGTGGATGCATTGGTGATCATTTTCCAACAGTCTATCGACTCTGGATCGGTTCCTATGGACTGGAGGGTAGCTAATGTAACACTACTTTTTAAGAAGGGAGGGAGAGATAAGGCGGGTAATTATAGACAGGTTAGCCTGACATCAGTAGTGGGAAAAATGTTGGAATCAATTATTAAAGATGAAATAGCAGCACATTTGGGAAGCAGTGACCGGATCGGTCCAAGTCAGCATGGATTTATGAAAGGGAAATCTTGCTTGATAAATCTTTGAGAATTTTTTGAGGATGTAACTGCAAGAGTGGATGAGGGAGAACCGGTGGATGTGGTGTATTTGGACTTTCAAAAGGCTTTTGACAAAGTCCCACACAAGAGATTGGTGTGCAAAATTAAAGTACATGGTATTGGGGGTAATGTACTGACGTGGATGGAGAACTGGTTGGCAGACAGGAAGCAGATAGTCGGGATAAACGGGTCCTTTTCAGACTGGCAGGCAGTGATTAATGGGGTGCCGCAGGGCTCAGTGCTGGGACCCCAGCTATTTACAATATGCATTAATGATTTGGATGAGGAAATTGAGTGTAATATCTCCAAGTTTGCAGATGACACTAAGCTGGGTGGCCGTGTGAGCTGTGAGGAGGACACTAAAAGGCTACAGGGTGACTTGGACAGGTTAGGTGAGTGGGCAAACGAGTGGCAGATGCAGTATAATGTGGATAAATGTGAGGTTATCCACTTTGGGGGCAAAAACACAAAGGCAGAATATTATCTTAATGGCGGCAGATTAGGAAAAGGGGAGGTGCAACGAGACCTGGGTGTCATGGTACATCAGTCATTGAAAGTTGGCATGCAGGTAGAGCAGGCAGTGAAGAAGGCAAATGGTATGTTGGCCTTCATAGCTAGGGGATTTGAGTACAGGAGCAGGAAGGTCTTACTGCAGTTGTACAGGGCCTTGGTGAGTCCTCACCTGGAATATTGTATTCAGTTTTGGTCTCCTAATCTGAGGAAGGACTTTCTTGCTATTGAGGAAGTGCAGCAAAGGTTCACCAGACTGATTCCTGGGATGGCAGGACTAACATTTGAGGAGAGACTAGATCGACTGGGCCTGTATTCACTGGAGTTTAGAAGGATGAGGGGGGCTCCCATAGAAACATATAAAATTCTGATGGGACTGGACAGGTTAGATGCAGGAACAATGTTCCCGATGTTGGGGAAGTCCAGAACCAGGGGACATAGTCTCAGGATAAGGGGTAGGCCATTTAGGACTGAGATGAGGAGAAATTTCTTCACTCAGAGAGTTGTTAACCTGTGGAATTCCCTACCGCAGAGAGTTGTTGATGCCAGTTCATTGGATATATTCAAGAGGGAGTTAAATATCGCCCTTACGGCTAAAGGGATCAAGGGGTATGGAGAGAAAGCAGGAAATTGCTACTGAGGTGAATGATCAGCCATGATCTTATTGAATGGTGGTGCAGGCTCGAAGGGCCGAATGGCCTACTCCTTCACATATTTTCGATGTTTCAATGACAACCCGTCATCCCAGGCTTCAAGGCCACTTCTCAGGGTGGGCTTTATTGGTCACCAGGGCTATCACCTCCACTCATGGCTGATGACTTCAGTGAGGGTTCCACAGACAGGTGGGAAAAGCAGTCCTCTCCTCTCCCTTTCCCCCCATTCCCAGGCCCCCATTCTCACTAATGATCAGTGCTTCATCTGGTGACCACAGCCCTCCTGAATCACGAAATGACTCCTCGTGAGCGGATGTGTCTGTGCTGGCCTTTGCGCAGGTACGATGCCGTGATAGAGCTGGTGAGGACGTGATGGGGATGGCAGATCTGGGAGTGGCAGTGGCTATCTCTCTGGACGTGCCACTCTGGTGGTCATCAGAGGGGAGATATACTGAATGACTTACCTGAGTCATCTTTGTAAGGTCCTTGAACCTTTTACGACGCTTTTTGGCACTGACTGCCTCTGCCACCTCCTTCCTATGCCATCCTCTTATGGGGCTTCTTGCCCTCAGTGCCCATAGAAACATAGAAAGTAGGTGCAGGATTAGGCCATTCGGCCCTTCGAGCCTGCACCACCATTCAATATGATCATGGCTGATCATGCAACTTCAGTACCCAATTTCTGCTTTCTCTCCATACCCCTTGATCCCTTTAGCCGTCAGGGCCACATCTAACTCCCTTTTGAATATATCTAATGAACTGGCCTCAACAACTTTGTGTGGTAGAGAATTCCACAGGTTCACAATTCTCTGAGTGAAGATGTTTCTCTTCATCTCGGTCCTAAATGGTTTACCCCTTATCCTTAGACTGTGACCCCTGGTTCTGGACTTCCCCAACATGGGGAACATTGTTCCTGTATCTAACCTGTCCAATCCCGTCAGAATTTTATATGTTTCTATGAGATCCCCGCTCATTCTTCTAAATTCCAGTGAATATAAGCCTAGTCGATCCAATCCTTCTTCATATGTCAGTCCTGCCATCCCGGGAACCAGTCTGGTGAACCTTCGCTGCACTCCCTTAATAGCAAGAATGTCCTTCCTCAGATTAGGAGACCAAAACTGCACACAATATTCAAAGTGTGGTCTCACCAAGGCCCTGTACAACTGCAGTAAGACCTCCCTGCTCCTATACTCAAATCCCCTCGCTATGAAGGCCAGTTTGACATTTGCTTTCTTTACTGCCTGCTGTACCTGCATGCCTACCTTCAATGACTGATGTACCATGACACCCAGGTCTCGTTGCACCTCCCCTTTTACTAATCTGTCACCATTCAGATAATCTGCCTTCCTGTTTTTGCCACTAAAGTGGATAACCTCACACTTATCCACATTATACTGCATCTGCCAAGCATTTGCCCATTCACCTAACCTGCCCAAGTCCCCCTGCAGCCTCCAACCATCCTCCTCGCAGCTTGCACTGCCACCCAGCTTAGTGTCATCTGCAAACTTGGAGATATTACATTCAATTCCTTTGTCTAAATCATTAATGTATATTATAAATAGCTGGGGTCCCAGCACTGAACCCAGTGGCACCCCACTAGTCACTGCCTGCCATTCTGAAAAGGACCCGTTTATTCCCACTCTTTGCTTCCTGTCTGCCAACCAGTTCTCTATCCACGTCAATATGTTACCCCCAATACCATGTGCCTTAATTTTGCACACTAATCTCTTGTCTGGGACCTTGTCAAAAGCCTTTTGAAAGTCCAAATACACCACATCCACTGGTTCTCCCTTATCCACTCTGCTAGTTACATCCTCAAAAAACTCTAGAAGATTTGTCAAGCATGATTTCCCTTTCATAAATCCATGCTGACTTGGACCGATCCTGTCACGGCTTTCCAAATGTGCTGCTATTACATCTTTAATAATTGATTCCAGCATTTTCCCCACCACCAATGTCAGTCTGTATTCCCTGTTTTCTCTTTCCCTCCTTTTTTTAAAAAGTGGTGTTACATTAACTACCCTCCAATCCATAGAAACTGAACCAGTGTCCATGGAATATTGGAAAATGACCACCAATGCATCTATTTCTCGGGCCATTTCCTTAAGTACTCTGGGATGCAGACTATCAGGCCCTGGGGATTTATCGGCCTTCAGTCCCTTCAATTTCCCGAACACCATTTCCTGACTAATAAGGATTTCCCTCAGTTCCTCCTTCTCGCTAGACCCTCGGTCCCCCAGTATTTTCGGGAGGTTATTTCGTGCCTTCCTTAGTGAAGACAGAACCAAAGTATTTGTTCAATTGGTCTGCCATTTGCTTGTTCCCCATTATGAATTCCCCTGATTCTGACTGAAAGGAACCTACATTAGTCTTCACTAGTCTTTTTCTCTTTTCATATCTATAGAAGCTTTTGCAGTCAGTTTTTATGTTCACTGCAAGCTTACTCTGATACTTTATTTTCCCCCTCCTAGTTAATCCCTTAGTCCTCCTCTGCTGAATTCTAAATTTCTCCCAGTCCTCAGGCTTGCTGCTTTTTTTGCCAATTTATGTGCCTCTTACTTGGATTTAACACTTTCCCTAATTTCCCTTGTTAGCCACGGTTGAGCCACCTTCCCTTATTTTACTTTTACGCCACACGGGGATGTACAATTGTTGAAGTTCATCCATGTGATATTTAAATGTCTGCCATTGCCTATCCATCGTCAACCCTTTAAGTATCATTCTCCAGTCTATCCTAGCCAATTCACGTCTCATACAGTCGAAGTTTCCTTTCTTTAAGTTCAGGACCCTAGTCTCTGAATTTACTGTGTCACTCTCCATCTTTATGAAGAATTCTACCATATTATGGTCACTCTTCCCCAAGGGGCCTCGCACAACAAGATTGCTAATTAGTCCTCTCTCGTTACACAAGACCCAGTCTCGTATGGCCTGCTCTCTTGTTGGTTCCTCGACATATTGGTCTCGAAAACCATCCCGTATGAACTCCAGGAAATCCTCCTCCACAGTATTGCCACCAGTTTGGTTAGCCCAATCAATATGCAGATTAAAGTCACCCATGATAACTGCTGTACCCTTATTGCATGCATCCCTAATTTCCTGTTTGATGCCATCCCAACCTCCCTACTACTGTTTGGTGGTCTGTACACAACTTCCACTAACGTTTTCTGCCCTTTGGTGTTTCGCAGCTCTACCCATATAGATTCCACATCATCCACGCTAGTGTCCTTCCTTACTATTGCGTTAATCTCCTCTCTAACCAGTAACGCTACCCCACATCCTTTTCTTTCCTGTCTGTCCTTCCTGAATAATGAATACCCCTGAGATGTTGAGTTCCCAGCCTTGGTCACCTTGGAGCCATGTTTCCGTAATCCCAGTTGCATTATATCCGTTAACAGCTATCTGCGCAGTCAATTCATCCACCTTATTACGAACGCTGCTCGCATTGAGACTCAGAGCCTTCAGGCTTGTTTTTTTAACACGCTTTGTCCTTTTATAATTATGTTGTAATGTGGCCCTTTTTGATTTTTGCCCTTGAGTTCTCTGTCCTCCGCTCTTGCTTTTCTCTTTCCTACCTTTTGCTTCTGCCCCCTTTTTACTTTCCTCTGTCTCCCTGCATAGATTCCTATCCCCCTGCCATTTTAATTTAAACCCTCCCCAACAGCACGAGCAAACATTCCACCCAGGACATCGTTTCTGGTCCTGCCCAGGTGCATGCCGTCCGGTTTGTACTGGTCCCACCTCCCACAGAACCGATTCCAATGTCCCAGGAATTTGAATCCCTCCCCCTTGCACCATTCCTCAAGCCACATATTCATCTGAGCTATCCTGCAATTCCGACTCTGACTAGCACGTGACACTGGTAGCAATCCTGAGATTACTACCTTTTGAGGTCCTACTTTTTAATTGAACTCCAAGCTCCCTAAATTCAGCTTGTAGGACCTTATCCCGTTTTTTACCTATATCGTTGGTACCCAAATGTGCCACGACAGCCGGCTGTTCACCCTCCCCCTCCAGAATGTGCCGCATCAATCCGAGACATCCTTGACCCTTGCACCAGGGAGGCAACATGCTATCCTGGAGTCTCATTTGCGGCCGCAGAAACACCTATCTATTCCCCTTACAATAGAATCTCCTATCACTATAGCTTTCCCACTCTGCCGCAGAGCCACCCCTGGTGCCATGGACTTAGCTGCTGCTGCCTTCCCCTGATGAGCCATCTCCCCCAACAGTATCTGTTTTGGAAGGAGATGACCGCAGAGGTCCCCTGCACTACCTTCCTTCCACTGCTCTGCTTGATGGTCACCCATTCCCTATCTGGCTGTGTAACCTTTACCTGCGGTGTGACCAACTCACTAAACGTGCTATTCACGACATCCTCAGCATCAAGGATGCTCCAGAGTGAATCCATGCGCAGCTCCAGTGCTGCAATGCGGTCTGTCACGAGCTGCAGCTGGATACACTTCCTGCACATGTCGTTGTCAGGGACACTGGAAGCGTCCCTGACTTCCCACATAGCACAGGAGGAGCATGACACAGGTCTGAGCTCTCCTGCCAGGACTTAACCCTTAACTTAACCCAATTGTTAACAATGCCAAAGGTTTCTTACTGATCAGAAAAGAAAACTAAAAAGATTAAATACTCACCAATCCACCAGCCAATCACTTACCCGCTTGGCTGTGATGTCATACTTCGATTTCTTTTGACTTCTTTGTTTACCTTCTGCCCCTGCACCAGCTGGCTTCCTCCGACTGCTGGGCCCCCTTTTATGGGCCTCGCTGCTCCCGACCTGCTCTGCTCCGACCTCCTCCGCTCCTCCGGCTCCCGCTTTTTAAAAACTGCCTGCTCCTCCGACTCTCCGATCCTCATCAGAAATGATTTCCTCACCTACCTCCGTGCCCTGCTGTTCCTAGGACTCCTGGTCTCCCGAACTCCCAGGTCGGTTGGAGCTGGTCGGCTACTTTCTTCCCGGTCGATCTATGAAAGCTCTGTGAATCGGGAGGTTCCCTCAGGTTGGTGCTCTCACAATCTTGTGCTGTTTCACCTGTTGTTTCTTAGTCTACAATTCCCGTTACTTCCAGCTGTGGGCCTTCTTGTGGACCATGATATTTCATAGCTTCGGGAGTGTGTCTACATTCTATAATATATACAGGACAAAGCAGCCCACTTGATCCATCCACCACCTTAACTATTCTCTCCCTCCATCACCGATGTACTGTGGCTGCAGTGTGTGCCATCTACAAGATGCACTGCAACAACTCACCATGACTTCTTCGGCAGCACCTCCCAAACCCGCGACCTCTAGCACCGAGAAGGACAAGGGCAGCAGGCGCATCACCTCCAAGTCACACACCATCTTGACTTGGAAATATATCATCGATCTGTAAAGTCCTGACCCTGCAGTACAGACTTACACGAGGCACATGCTGAAGTTAAGGTCACTCTGGACCTGCACCTTTATTTCACAGCTCTCACACTTGCCTGAGACCTGCCTCTATATACCTGTGTGGAACAGGTTTGCAGTGTCTCCCGGAAGTGGTAAGGTATGCTTGTGGTTACAGGTCATATCTAGTTACAGTCATGTATAGCATCGTAAGATACAGTTAGATACAGTAGTGTGAGATACATGATATCACCCTCCCCCAAGGTCTTATTGTCTTTATAGATTCAGTCTCTCAGGTGGTCTACGCTTTCGCATGGAGCGTCTTAGTTGTGGTTCGGGGTTGTTTGCCTTGGTGCCTGTTCTTCTTTCGGTGTGATTGCTGGTATCTCGCCTGGCCTGTCTGTTTCGTTCAGTACGATTGCTGAGATCTCGCCTGGCCTGTCTGTTTCGTTCAGTATGATTGTTGGTATCTCACCTGGGCTGTCTGTTGAGACTGCCCTTTCCTCAGGTTGTTCCCTCTGTCTGTCCACCAGGTGTGGTGTGAGTTCCACATTGTAGTCTGCCTCTGGTTCTGCAGTGTTGTTGGTGAATCTACTTTTTACTTGGTCTACATGCCTCGGGCAGGTTTGGCCATTGCCCATTTGTACAACCAGTAGCCTATTTCCTTCCTTGCCTGTTACTGTCCCTGCAAGCCATTTGGGACCCCTGCCATAGTTTAACATAGACACTTTGTTCCCTATCTCATTCCACCTCCCCCTCGAATTTCGGTCATGGTACTCAGTTAGCTTCCGGTGCTTTGCTTCAACAATTTCATGCATGTCTGGGAGGATTAACGAGAGCTTAGTCTTTAAGGTCTGTTTCATCAATAGTTGCGCAGAGGGAACCCCAGTCAACGAATGCGGATGAGATCTGTATGCCAGCAGCAGTCGCGACAGGCGGCTCTGCAGCATGGGACCTTGGAATTTTAGCATGCTTTGTTTAACGGTTTGCACTGCTCGCTCCGCCTGGCCATTGGAGGCCGGCTTCAATGGTGCCGTCTGAACGTGATTTATGCCGTGGTTAACTATAAAATCTTGAAATTCTGCGCTGGTGAAGCACGGACCATTATCACTGACCAATATGTCAGGAATTCCGTGCGTTGCAAACATGGTTCAAAGGCTCTCCACAGTGGTGGAGGTGTGCTCGAGTTTAAAATGGTGCACTCGATCCACTTTGAAAATGCATCGACGACTACGAGGAACATTTTGCCCATGAATGGGCCCGCATAGTCTACATGCACCCGCGACCACGGTTTGGTGGGCCAGGGGCTTAGGGAGGCCTCCCTGGGGGCATTACTGAGTTGGGCACAAATGGTGCACTGCCGGTCGCAGAACTCCAAGTCCGCGTCAATGCCAGGCCACCAGATGTGGGATCTGGCTATGGCCTTCATAAGGACGATCCCCGGGTGCTCGCGGTGGAGCTCCCGGACAAACGTCTCTCTGCCTCACAAAGGCATAACTACTCGGCTGCCCCACATCAGGCAGTCTGCCTGTAGTGACAGCTCATGCATGCGCCTATGGAAAGATTTGATCTCCTCGGGACAGGCATCGCGAGCCTCTGCCCAGTCACCAGTTAAAACACATCTTTTGACTCATGATAACGTGGGGTCGCTGGTCGTCCAGGCTCTGATTTGGCGAGCCGTCATGGGCGAACCTGTGGATTCAAAGGCATTGATTGCCATGACCATCTCACAGTCCTGTTCGTCGGACCCTTCCGTGGTCGCCAGGGGTAGCCCGCTGAGCACGTCGGCACAGTTGTCTGATCCGCTTTCCGACCCTTCCGATTCGTATACCAGCCGAGCTGCTGTTTTTCTGCACATGCAAGCCAGATGCCCTGTATAGTTGCAGTTTCTGCAAACAGCATGCTGAAATTGACACCCCCTTGTTCAGTGCCTTCCCCCACATCTCCAGCACAGACTGCTTCCATTGTTTCCAAAGGATGAGCTGCATCTGGCTGATCTCTCTTGAGCTTCTCTCAGTTTGTAGTTGATTGCTCGCATTGTGGGTTAATGAGGTGTGAACGGCCGTTCATGTGGCCCTTGATGGCTTCTGGCGCCACTGCCTGCTGTTGAAGGCCTGCTCTCCTGCCTTTGTCTGTGTGTCGGGGTAGCGGCTTGTTTCACGCTGTGAACCCCTTGTTCCGATGTTTCTTTAGTTGTCGTACCCGCAGTGTAGATCAACCTTGTTTCTTCTTCTCCTGCCAGGAATGTCTGTGCAACCATTGCTGCTGCCTCTAGGGTCAAGTTCTTGGTTTCTATAAGCTTTCGGAATATGCCTGCGTGGCCTATTCCTTCAATAAAAAAGTCTCTCAGTACTTCTTTCCTTAGTTCATCGGAGAACTCACATAAACTAGCCAGCCTCCGAAGTTCCGCCACAAAGTCAGGTATGCTCTGGCCCACATAGCGTCTGTAGTTGTAGAACCTGTGTCTGGTCATGTGAAGGCTGCTCGCTGGCTTCAGGTGGTCTCTCACCAGTGTGCTCAATTCTTCAAATGACTTGCTTGCTGGTTTCTCGGGTGCCAGCAGGTCCTTCATTGAGGCGTATGTTTTCGAGCTGGTCAAGAGATGGGCTCTTCTCTTGTCTGCCTTATCGTCGCCCAACCAGTCTTTGGTTACAAAGCTTTGATGGAGCCTTTCTATAAAGTCCTCCCAATTGTCTCCAGCATTGTATTTCTCATCGGAGCCGTTGGTAGCCATTCTGTGGATTCTGTGATCCCGTAACCCGTCGCCACTGTAAAGTCCTGACCCTGCAGTACAGACTTACACGAGGCACATGCTGAAGTTAAGGTCACTCTGGACTTGTACCTTTATTTCACAGCTCTCGAGTGCCACACTTGCCTGAGACCTGCCTTTATATACCTGTGTGGAACAGGTATGCAGTGTCTCCTGCAAGTGCACCCCTGGTGGTAAAGTATGCTTGTGGTTACAGGTCATATCTAGTTACAGTCATGTATAGCATGGTAAGATACAGTTATATACAGTCGTGTGAGATACATGACACGATCCTTCATCATCGCTGGGTCAAAATCCTGGAACTCCCTCCCTAAAAGCACTGTGGGAGCACCTTCACCACACGGACTGCAGCGGTTTAAGAAAGCGACTCACCACCATTTTCTCCAGGGTAATTAGGGATGAGCAATAAATGCTGGCCTTGCCATTGACACCTATATCCCATGAATTAATTTAAAAAAATGAGTTCCAGGTTCACACTCTCTATTCTATAGATCCCCCTTGCCCTGACGCCTACCACCATAAAATGATCTTAATTTACTTCGCTTCGTCCTGTCACAGCCAGTGTGGAGAGTCGAGCCCTTCGTTCCATTGGTCTAGGCTGGAATGCACTCACACTCCAGAGGTGAAAAGGCAGCATTTAACCCGCCGCACGGGCACGAGCAAGAAAGGCTCAGCTATCGAAGCTTTTCCAAATCTATTAAAATCGAAAGTGCCGCACAAGCCATGCAGCGCTTGGCATCTGGGGACTGAACCATCGAGATCCACGGGACATGACTTTCAATTCTGAAAGGGTTTCATGGTCATAAACAAGGATGAGACCATTATGAGAACGCAATCTGGGACAACGAGCCTTTTGTGGATTTTAATCCACACCAGAACCTGTGACGGAGCCAAGAATAGCAATACTGGAATGTTGTAATGTGTGAAAGGGAAGTGTTTGCCTTGGGGAAGAGTAAGGAGATATCGTCTAATCAATGCCTGTCGTCTGGGCTCAGCCATGCATAGACTGCGTTATCTCTCCCTTTATACCTTTTCAGTCAATTTACCCAGGAAAGCTCCAAACAATCTCCTGGCTCAGACATAGCCATGCGAGGGCTTCATGCTGGAATCAACCTTACAATGTGATGATAATGGGATTGTGTACCGTGCCAACAGCTAGAATGAGGCGAATTTAGAGCAGGATAATGTCCGAATTAAAGAGAGGGACTTTTTTTTCTCCCACTCAATCCTTGTTGTGCTTTGCTATCCTTTATTCAAAGAGACAGCACTCCCTTTTAGTATTCTAGTTATCAGTTTAAGACCAGGGTCATAAATTTAGATTCAATCACACAGCTTTCTTTAGCCTGGGGCTAAGGTTGCAGTGGGGCCGGGTCAGTGAATACTAACTATTAGCTTTAAAATATAACTGATCAGAATACATTGGAGGAAATTATACAACCAAACAGTGTTGAATATTTTGGATTTTGACCGGATGCAAGGCCCAGAGACGGGGATGGTGAGGTATTCTCAATGACAATTAGCAAATGGGTCAATGATTGTGTGCAAGTCTTCATGTTAATCAGATGCTTACATTTAGGAAGAGAGAATCACATATGCATAGAGGGGAGGCTTGGTAATGGAGTCACATAGCGTTCAACGTGCTTGTGGCTTCATCCAGTGGGTTCAACCTTCGACTAGCTACTTAGCCAATTTTGGTTGAGTATAGAAGATTGAGGGGGTGATCTAATCGAGGTGTTTAAAATGAGCTATGTTTAAAGTCAGCTGTGGCTCAGTGGGTAGCACACTCACCTCTAAGTCAGAAGGTTGTGGATTCACGTCTAATACATAAATCTAGACTGACACTCCAGTGCAGTACTGAGGGAGTGCTGCACTGACGCAGGTGCCGTCTTTCAGATGAGACATTAAACCGAGGCCCCGTCTGCTCTCTCAGGTGGACACAAAAAATCCCATGGGCACTATCTCGAAGAAGAGCAGGGGAGTTATCCCCGGTGTCCTGGGCCAATATTTGTCCCTCAATCAACATCACAAAAACAGATTATCTGGTCATTATCACATTGCTGTTTGTGGGAGCTTGCTGTGCACAAATTGGTTGCCATGTTTCCCACATTACAACAGTGACTGAATTCTAAAAAGTACTTAATTGGCTGTGAAGCGCTTTGAGACGTCTGGTGGTTGTGAAAGGCACTATATAAATGCAAGTCTTTCTTTCTGATAAAAGTCTTCAGTAGGTTGGAGAAAGAGAAACGATTTCCTCTGGTGGGGAAATCCAGAACAAGGGGACATAGGCCCCGTTTAACATTTTCAAAAAATAAAAAAAAACACTGGAAAAACCTTCAGGTGACCCCATCCGCCTGAATCTCTGGGAAAAAAAATTAAGAAAAGAAGTTTACTAACCTCTTTTTGCAGGTCTGCGTACTTACCGTTAGGGTTAGACCTGCCTCCACGCATCGGTTCTTCCCCCTGCTGCAGTGGACTCCTGCCCGGACCAAACTGGCAGCTCGACGGGCGGGAGGACATTTACGCGCGTTGCGCGCCAGCGGACGTCAGCGGGCGGTTTCCAGCGGTCTTCCCTCACCGCCGGCGGGAGGTCTCCACCAAACTCGCTCGGAGGGGAGACCGCCCAGAAAGCTCGGCGGCAGTCAGCGGCAGCGGGCAGTAACTCCACCAAGTTCGGGGCCATAATCTTAAAATTAGAGCCACCCATTTCGGGGTGAAATTAGGAAGCACTTCTTCACACAAAGGGTAGTGGAAATGTGGAGCACTCTGTCCCGGGATGCTGAGGGTCAAGGGATATGGAGTAAATGGGGTTGAGATACAGATCAGCCATGATCTACTTGAATGGCAGAGCAGGCTCGAGGGGCTAAATGGCTTCCTCCTGTTTACTGTGGTCTAGCCAATCCACCTTTCTGAACATTTAACTGCACGGCATTGGGGAAGATTTCCTCCAGCCACTATTCCCAGGGAATTTCCTCGGGGCTTCTCCCCTACCCCTGCTGCAATTTCAGCACAACCCCCGGAAAGGGAGTGGGAGAAAATCCAAGGAGATTCCCAAGTGCATCTTAAAAGCAGCGGGGAGTTTTTCTGTGACTGCTATTTCTACTGAAATAGCCGACTCGCTCTTTGGGATTGTGTTTCTCGCTCTGCTAGAAAGAGTGGCCAGAGAGTAAATTCAAGACTCCTGCAGTCATGGACTCAGGGCTCAAGTGCTGTAGCCTTCTCCCCAACCCGTGCTGCCTCCCAGTGCCGAAGAGCTCAATTTGTCCTCGGAGGAAAGCTTCCATGGAAGAGTCTATTTTTGGAAAAGAAATGCCTATTTCGTTCATGACGCAGAAGCTTAAATACTGAGGTTGCTAAGGGTTAAGGTACGTTTTCATCAGCAACGAAGAAAAGGTGAGACACTATGATTTCATCACCTGCCCTACTCCCTCTGGTTTTGCAATTGGGACAGTGTCATTTCATCCAAGCGATCTGTGTGGAAATCCAGTGCAAATTGATGGAACAAAAGTCTCCCCGTTCTCTCAGTTTTGCAGCTCTGGGAGTGCAGGAGTTTTAAATTTAGCTTCTGCCGCTATTTCTAGTCCATAGCTTTGGGCAATGTCATCCCAGTTCCTCATGGGCGTGGATGCACGTCACAGCAATGTTCATACCTGGGAATCTCAACTCGTGTTGCAATTGTCCTACTGCTATACAAGGGGGCACTTCTCCACAGATGGGATTAAGGTACATTCATGGGACAAGGTTGAAGGACCTTTGCTTTGCATCTGATTTATGCTCAATCTGACTCGGAAACACTGGCTTCCAAAACAACAGCAAAAACT
This sequence comes from Pristiophorus japonicus, assembly GCF_044704955.1. Lineage (NCBI taxonomy): Eukaryota > Metazoa > Chordata > Chondrichthyes > Pristiophoridae > Pristiophorus > Pristiophorus japonicus. The sequence continues at coordinate 18,324,959 of NC_091989.1, read as the reverse complement.
TGCATTATTACAGCACCTTTCAGGTCGTAAAACATCCCAAGGCGCTTCACAGGAGGGTAATCAGAAAAAACAAATTGACACTAAGCCAAAGAAGGAGACATTAGGACAGGTGGCCAAAATCTTGAATCTAGTGGTAGGTTTTAAAGAGTTTCTCAAAGGAAGTGAGGTAGTGAGGCGGGGAGGTTTAGGGAGTGAATCCAGATCTTAGGGACTCGGTGGCTGAACGTACGGCCACCAAGGGTGGGGCGAAGGAAGTTGGTGATGCACAAGAGGCCAGAATTGGAGGAACGCAGAGATCTCAGAGGGTTGTTGGGCTGGAGAAGCTTACAGAGATAGGGAGGGAACGAGGCCACGGGGGGATTTGAAAAGAAGGATGAGAATGTTTAAATCGATGAGATTGAGGTCCGGGAGCCAATTTTGGACGGCAGCAGAAGTAGTGTCGCAAAAAAGTCAATGCCGGGGCACTCAAAGACCCAGCTAAGAGAACCCTAAACAGTCAACATCTCACAGCTAACCTGGCATGCCTTGATGACCCCGAGATGCAGAATGCCTACAGCGCTTGGTCTGCCCTCGAGGCCTCCATAACCAGTGCCTGCGAAGAGACGCTCGGTCACTCAACCAGGAAACACCAGGAGGTTTGATGAGCATGACCAGGAGATCCAAGAGCTAATAAATCGCAAGCGCAGGGCATTTCTGAGCCTAAAACAACAACCTAACTCGGGAGCAGCAAAATAGCATTACAGTCGGCTTAAGGCCAAGGTCCAACAATAAACCTGCGACCTAAAGAATAGATGGTGGGTGGAGAAAGCGTAGGAGATTCAGCAGTTGGCCGACAGCCATGATGGGCGAGGATTCTTCACTGCAGTCAAGGCCACCTACAGCCCAAACACCCAAGGCCCCACCCCACTGCTGGCCAGGAACAGGGAGACACTCATCAAGGACACCGAGGCAGTCAGGACCCACTGGAAGGAGCACTTCGAAGATCTCCTGAACCGAGACTCTGCCTTTGACTCGAGTGTCCTCGACTCCATCCCGCAGCATGCTACTCGCCACCATCTCAGCAAAACCCCAGCCCTGCACGAGGTAGAAAAGGCCATCCGCCAGCTCAAGAACAACAAGGCACTAAAGTATGACAGAGAGGCACTATTGGCACACGAATGCATGACCTCATCCCTCTCATCTGGAAGGAGGAGAGCCGGAAGAATTCAGAGATGCAGTAATCGTGACCGTCTTTAAAAAAGGGAACAAGTCCGACTGCGGCAACTACAGAGGAATCTCTCTGTTATCAGCCATTGGGGAACTCATCGCTAGAATCCTCCTCAACCGTCTTCTCCCTGTGGCTGAGGAGCTCCTCCCGGAGTCGCAGTGCAGATTTCATCCTCTACGTGGAACAACGGACACGATTTTTACAGCGTGACAGCTTCAAGAAAAATGCAGGGAACAGCATCAACCCTTGTACATGGCCTTCTTTGACCTCACGAAGGACTTTGACACTGTCAACCATGAAGGGCTAAGGAGCGTCCTCCTCCATTTCAGTTGCCCCCAAATGTTCGTCATCATTCTCTGCCTGCTCCACGACGACATGCAAGATGTGATCCTGACCAATGGATCCATTACAGACCCAATCCACGTCCGGACCAGGGTCAAGCAGGGCTGTGTCATCGCGCCAACCCTCTTCTCAATCTTCCTCGCTGCAATGCTCCACCTCACACTCAACAAGCTCCCCGCTGGAGTGGAACTAAACTACAGAACCAGTAGGAACCTGGTCAACCTTCGTCTTCTCCAGGTCAGATCCAAGACCGTCCCAACCTCTGTCGTCGAACTATAGTACGCAGATGACACATGCGTCTGCGCATATTCAGAGTCTGAACTCCACGTCATAGTCAACATTTTCACTGAGGCGTACAAAAGCATGGGTCTTACATAGAAAATAGAAAACATAGAAAATAGGTGCAGGAGTAGGTCATTCGGCCCTTCGAGCCTGCACTACCATTCAATAAGATCATGTCAGATCATTCACCCCTTGATCTCTTTAGCCGTAAGGGCCATATCTAACTCCCTCTTGGACATATCCAATGAACTGGCATCAACAACTCTCTGCGGCAGGGAATTCCATAGGTTAACAACTCTCTGAGTGAAGAAGTTTCTCCTCATCTCAGTCCTAAATGACTTACCCCTTATCCTTAGACTATGTCCCCTGGTTCTGGACTTCCCCAACATCGGGAACATTCTTCCCGCATCTAACCTGTCCCGTCCCGTCAGAATCTTATACATTTCGATGAGATCCCCTCTCATCCTTCTAAACTCAAGTGAATAAAGGCCCAGTCGATCCAGTCTCTCCTCATATGTCAGTCCTGCCATCCCGGGAATCAATCTGGTGAACCTTCGCTGCACTCCCTCAATAGCAAGAACGTACTTCCTCAGACTAGGAGACCAAAACTGAACACACTATTCCAGGTGAGGCCGCACCAAGGCCCTGTACAACTGCAGTAAGACCTCCCTGTTCCTATACTCAAATCTCTAGCTATGAAGGCCAACATACCATTTGCCGCCTTCACCGCCTGCTGTACCTGCATGCCAACTTTCAATGACTGATGTACCATGACACCCAGGTCTCGTTGCACCTCCCCTTTTCCTAAACTGCCGCCATTCAGATAATATTCTGCCCTCGTGTTTATGCCACCAAAGTGGATAATCTCACATTTATCCACATTATACTGCATCTGCCACTTGTTTGCCCACTCACCTAACCTGCCCAAGTCATCCTGCAGCTTTTTAGCGTCCTCCTCACAACTCACACCGCCACCCAGCTTAGTGTCATCCACAAACTTGGAACTTACACTAAACATCCAGAAGACAAAGGTCCTCCACCAGCCTGTCCCCGCCACACAGCACTACCCCCACAATCATCAAGATCCACAGCGCAGCTCTGGACAACGTGGACCACTTTCCTACCTTGGGAGCCGATTATCAACAAGGGCAGACATCGACGATGAGATTCAGTACTGCCTCCAGTGTGTCAGCGCAGCCTGAGGAAAATAGTGTTCGAAGATTAAGCGCTCAAATCTGCCACCAAGCTCATGGTCTACAGGCTGTTGTGATACATGCCCTCCTGTATGGCTCAGAGACGTGGACCATATACAGTTGACACCACCAACGATGTCTCCACAAGATCCTGCAAATCCCCTGGGAGGACAGATGTACCAACATTAGCGTCCTCGACCAGGCCAACATCCCCAGCATCTAAGCACTGACCACACTCGACCAGCTCCGCTGGGCGGGCCGCATTCTTCCCATGCCTGACACAAGACTTCCAAAGCAACCACTCTACTCGGAACTCCTACATGGCAAGCGAGCCCAAGGTGAGCAGAGGAAACCTTTCAAGGACACCCTCAAAGCCTCCTTGATAAAATGCAACATCCCCACTGACTCCTGGGGAGTCTCTGGCCAAAGACCGCCCTATGTGGAGGAAGTGCATCTGGGAGGGTGCTGAGCACCTCGAGTCCCATCGCCGAGAGCATGCAGAAAGCAAGCGCAGGCAGCGGAAGGAGCGTGCGGCAAACCAGACTCCGCACCCTTTCCTCCAACGACTGTCTGTCCCGCCTGTGACAGAGACTGTAATTCCCGTATTGGACTGTTCAGTCACCTAAGAAGTCACTTTTAGAGTGGAAGCAAGTCTTCCTCGATTTCGAGGGACTGCCGATGATGATGATGATGCTCCGTGCCCGAAGACGAACAACATTCACATTAACGCCTGGAGAAAATGCCCCCCCTCTCCAACACAAGAGCATGCACAGCGTGTGCCTGATCCCAGCCTGGCTGAGCAAGTTACTTGAGGTTAACTGTTGCTCACAAGGAAGGAGCAGTTGGAAGAACAGAGTGGGGTTGATTTTGACTTTTGGACGACTGCCAGTGTTTGTGCCAATGTTTGCGTGGCCGCACAGTCATCTGCAAAGTGCAGCGCAGGTCACTCACTGACCACTACATTGTGGATACATTGGGGCAGGCAGACCATGCAGGAGGGAGTGCAGCTTACTCCCCCGTCCCCCCGTAAAAAAACAGCGATTCTGAGGCACCGGCATCATTTACGTCGGGCCGGCGAGCTGCAGGGTGCCAAATGGGCACCCCGGTGCAGCTCTCTGGATTAATGCTGGCCAATTCTGTGCCGTTCAGGTTGTCCTGTTATAAAAAGCATATAGAGGCACAGGAGAGGGTGCGGAGAAGATTTACAAGGATGATACCAGAAATGCCAGGGTATACATCTCAGGAAAGGATGAACAGGCTGGGTCTGGGAAGGTTGAGGGGTGACCCAATAGCGGTCTTTAAAATTACGAAAGGTTTTGATACAGTAGACCCCAGAGAGAGTGTTTCCACTTGTCGGGAAGAGCAAAACTAGAGGCCATCAATATAAGATAGTCACCAAGAAATTCAATAGCGAATTCAGTAGAAACCTCTTTACCCAGAGAGCGGTGAGAATGTGGAACTCGCTACCACAGGGAGTGGTTGAGGTGAATAGTATAGAGGCATTTAAGAGGGAAGCTGGATAAGCAGATGAGGGGGAAGGGAATGCTGGTAGAATTAGGTGAGGAAGGATGGGAGGAGGCTTGACTGGAGCATAAACACCGGCATGGACTGTTTGGGCCAAGTGGAATGTTTCGATGCTGTCTATGCTGTGTAGTATCAGGCCCCCTTCCAGGTAAGTGCGGGGTGGGGGTTGGGGCCGGAGGGATTGCAATCGCGGTGGAGGGGGTGGGGATCTTGTGATGGCTACGGCCCAGATTATTAATGTGGGGCTCGGAGGACACCACCTGCTCCACCAGACCGCACAAAAGTAACATCAAACTTACCTTGGTTGGGCCCATTGGGCTCCACCACCCGTGGAAATGATCGGAGTGTGTGTGGCACAGGCTCCGGCCATTTCCAACCTAAAATGGTCCTCCGCGCCCGATTTGTGTATTGAAATGGGCCTATTGCCTGAAGCATTCTTAAACATGATCATGGGTATTCGTGTGGGTCAGACCCCTGACCAAAGATACCCTGGGGAACAGACAGACAATTGAGCCGCTGTGCACTTGCAGCATGTTCAGTTTTCCAGTAATTTCAGTTCTTCTCTCTGCCGCTGCCATATTGCCTGCCCTGGAGATGTTACTCTGTCCCCTACACCGTAAGCTCTTGCATCCTGCTCTTCATCATTTCATCTCCTCCAAAGGAAGTGGCAGATGAAGTCAGCAGTATAACGAACATCATTATCACATCATGTCACTGCCATTTCTTCTGCTTGATATCCTGTGCAATCCTCAGCCAAAACAGGTTACCACAGATATAGCCGCTCTCTTTTAAACTGCCCAATTAATATAAACAGCCCCAATCACAGTTGTCAGCTTTCAGCTTTTCAAATTGTGCACTTTTGAGATTCAATTACTTCAAGTCATTTTCTATCAACTGATCTTTATCTATCTGTCTTGCTTTAGACATTCACATTATATCTATCTTCCCTCAGAAATACTTTATCAAGATTTCTTTACCTACCTATGAAGAATTTCTGTCTCTCGCATCAAAGGGGGTTCAATCAATTCATCTTTATATATGTATCTATTGAAACTCTGAATCGCACACTTTTATTTCTTAATTTTGATTAATTGATTTCCTCGCTTAATTCTGACTTAATTAATGTGAGGAAATTCTTGCAGGATCATTTGACTCACTGCCTCAAGTCTTCAACTCTTGATTGGTTTCCAGTAAATTCACTGGTTCAGGCTCCCCTGATGGCCTAGGTCTAGAGGATTAAAAAGTCATGGCTGACACTCCAGTGCAGTGCTGAGGGAATGCTGCACTGTCAGAGTGCCGTCTTTCAGATGAGACGTTAAACCGAGGCCCCGTCTGCTCTCTCAGGTAGATGTAAATGATCCCATGGCACTATTTCAAAGAAGAGCAGGGGAGTTATCCACGGTATCCTGGCCAATATTTATCCCTCAATCAACAAAACAACAAAAACAGATTATCTGGTCATTATCACATTGTTGTTTGTGGGAGCTTGCTGTGCGCAATTTGGCTGCCGCGTTTCCCACATTACAACAGTGACTATACTCCATAAAGTACTTCATTGGCTATGGAGTGCTTTGAGACGTTTGGTTTTTTAACAGCGCTCATACAAACCAGAAGATCATAGGAAGGTACGCCTTTGTCCATGCTGAGTTCAATACTCTTACTGGGGCTGCAGTTGCGGTACTACAATCGGGTAATACCCGCCCTCCTGTATGATTCAGAGACGTGGACTACGTACAGTAGACACCTCAAGTCGCTGGAGAAATACCACCAGCGATGTCTCCGCAAGATCCTGCAAATCCCCTGGGAGGACAGACGCATAAACATTAGTGTCCTCGACCAGGTCAACATCCCCAGCATTGAAGCACTGACCACACTTGATCAGCTCCACTGGGCGGGCCACATAGTTCGCATGCCAGACACGAGACTCCCAAAGCAAGCGCTCTACTCAGAACTCGTCTACGGCAAACGAGTCAAAGGCGGGCTGAGGAATCGTTACAAGGACACCCTCAAAGCCTCCCTGATAAAGTGCAACATCCCCACTGACACCTGGGAGTCCCTGGCCATAGACTGCCCTAAGTGGAGGAAGTGCATTCGGGAGGGCGCTGAGCTCCTCAAGTATCGTCGCCGAGAGCATGCAGAAATCAAGCGCAGGCAGCGGAAGGAGTGTGTGGCAAACCAGTCCCACCCACCCCTTCCCTCAACGACTATCTGTCCCACCTGTGATAGAGTCTGTGGCTCTCATATTGGATTGTACAACCACCTAAGAATTCATGCTAAGAGTGGAAGCAAGTCTTCCTCCATTCTGAGGGACTGCCTATGATGATGATGATGACTACAATCGGCTACAGTGCCTTGCAACTAGAAGGGGTAAAGTCAGAAATATAAGAGTCTGATTGATGAATGCTGGAAAGTGGATTGTGAGTGCGGGCAGGATCAGGCTCAGCTATGATGTCTCTGGTGCCTGGTCAACATTTAACCCTCAACCAACATCACTGAAACCGACTATCATCAATAATGCTGGGCTGCTGCGTGTCCCACAGTATAACAGTAACTGCACTTCAAACAACAACAACTGGTATTCATACAGTGCCTTTAAGATAGCAAAACATCCCAAGGAGCTTCACAGGAGCATAATCAGAATCAAGGCAGGAGATATTAGGAGGGGTGACTAAAAACTTGGTCAGAGGGATAGGTTTTAAGAGTGTCTTCGGACACAAGTGGTGAAGAGGTTAAGAAAGGGAATTTCAGAGCTTTGGGTCTAGATGGCTGAAGGCACAGCCGCCAATGGCAGGGCAAATGGAGCGGGGGATGTAGAAAAGGCTAGAGTTGGGGGAACAAAGAGTTCTCAGAGATCCATCCTTCCTTCGTTCCTCCTTCCTCCTTCCCTTCCCTTCCCTTCCCCTCTTCTCCCCCTCTTCTCCCCCCTTCCCCTGGTCTTCGTATCCACATGAATAAGGGTCGTTTGGGCCAGGCAGTGGAGAGTAGCTGGTGCTGGGATGCTCAGCAAGAGCTGATGCCTCTGGAAGAGGAGGGGGAAATAATTAATTCACAAAACCATCCTAATTGTCTTCTGTTTTCCAACAGCAATTTTCTATCACAGGGTGTTCATTTTTGCAGTAAAGCCTCGACAGCAAGGGGCTGGGTCCAAGGGCCGAAATTGTTGTACTGTTGGTAATTCGTAAACCAGCCGAGTATCATTCAGGAAATAGCGGAGTCTGTGCCTGTGTTAACACCAAGTTACATTCTGCAATTTGTGTTTAGCACAGAATTTCCATTAGTGAGAGGAAAACACCAAATCAGCCAATTGTTGGTGGGGTTGGATCCAATCAGGAGCTCATTGTGGAATGTTGTTAAAATAAACATTGGGATAACAGCGCAAAAAGCAAGACTTGGATTTATATAGCGCCTTTCACGACCACCGAACATCTCAAAGCACTTTACAGCCAATGAAGTACTTTTGGAATGTAGTCACTGTTGCAATGGAGGAAACGCAGCAGCCAATTTGTGCACAAGCAAGCTCCCACAAACACTGACTCAGAGGCGAGAGTGCTACCCAACTGACATTCCAAGACCAAGGCCAGCTCCTGAAAGCACAACAGGGGCGCATTATGGACTGCTGCCCAAAACGGGCATGATGTTGGTGGAATGGCCGCACTGCCCACCCGAAGCCAGTTGACTGAGATTTAAAAGAGTACCAGCGATGAGAGACTTCAGTTACACGAAGAGACCAGAGAAGCTGGGGTTATTCATCTCAGAGCAGAATAGGTTAATGGGAGAATTAACAAACGTGTTCAAAATTATGAAGGGTTTTGATAGAGTCAATAAAGACAATCTGATTCCGGTGGCATAATGGTCAGTAACCAAAAGACACAGATTTAAGATAATTGTCACAAGAACCAGAGAGGAGATGAGGAGAATTTTTTTACACAGCGAGATGTGGTGATCTGGAATGCACTGCCTGAAAGGGTGATGGAAACACATTCAACAGTAACTTTCAAAAGGGAATTAGATAAATACCTTCAGGGGAATAATTTTTAGGGCTATGGGGAAAGAGCGAAGGAATGGGGCTAATTGGATAGCTCCTTCAAAGAGCCGGCACAGGCACGATGGGCTGAATGGCTTCCTTCTATGCTGGATCATTCTATGATTCTATGACTGGAGACCCAAATCATGTTCCGGATTAGGCCTTGTTTGACTGTCACTGGTGAAATTTGGACACTAAGCAGTTCCAGCCCACTGCGGCTAACCGATTGTGGGATGGTGGGGAAATGGGCCGGGAAGAGCTAAAAGACAAGAGGAAAGAACAATTGGAACGGCAAAGTTAAATTGTTAAAATTAACCAGACACTGTCAAACTGATATATAATATTCACCAATGGGTCCAAGTTCCGCTGGTCTTTATAGACAAGTCATCACCCAACACAAGATCAAGTGTAAATAGTGTGTTTATAATTGAGGTTTAGTTAAGGTCCTTGATATAGGCAGGTGATCTTCAGATATCCCGCTGCATTCATTCTCCCATCTTTATGGTACAAGCCACCGAAGGAATGATGGATGACCAAAGTGATCAGAAGACAATAATCTCACTTGAGTGCAGATGATTGTCATAAACTGGGAGTCTGAAGCAATATAATACTGTGGAGTTGTGGGACAATTTCATCCTGTTTTCACCTCTTTTTAGTGGTTCAGTGATATAAAGCAGGGCTTGATAGGCAGTTATTTGATTGAATTACTCCAAGCAATAAATTACGTACATCGGAGAACACACATAGCCTGCATTGCAGTCGCACACTAAGGGCTTCAGATAAGGTCATAAACAACAAGGACCAAACTTGAGCTCTTCATCCACTTTACCCCAGCCCCGAGATGTGTGACTTGGAGCACTCTGAAGAGCATGTATTATTTGTTTATGCTGTTTAGAAAATGACACCTTCTTTCCTTTTTCTGAATTTGGTGTTTGTGAGGAACGTTTCACACGGAGTGCGGGTTGAAATGTGTGGCTTCTGATAAACCGCTCCGCCTCTCTACCTCTCTCTCCTCCTTTAAGACGCTCCTTAAAACCTACCTCTTTGACCAAGCTTTTGGTCACCTGCACTAATATCTCTTTGTGTGGCTCGGTGTCAAATCTTGTTTGATAATGCTCTCGTGAAGCACCTTGGGACGGTTTACTATATTAAAGGCACTATATAAATACAAGTTGTTGTTGTTGTAGTGCATTCTCATTAGCAGGTCACCGGGTACGGAGAGAACAAAAAAACAGGCTTTCTTGCATTTTTCATTAAAAGAGGAATTTCAACCCCAAGGTTACTGACATTTGCTACCAATCAGCATCGCAAAGGACAGGCCCACAGAGAGGAAACAAGGAATGAATGAGTTTGAATAAAGTCATGCCGAGTCTCCTTATGTGCCTCAGTATTAAATTTTTGTTTGGTAACGCTCCTGTGAATTGTGATGTTTTACTATGTTAAAAGTGCTATATAAATATAAGTTATTGTTGTTGCTGCGGATCAGCCACGCATTACAGAATCTGCCCGATATTCCTTACCATTGCAGCTTCCATAACGACAGATTCACAGCACCAGTCTTACATCCTGGCAGTGCATTGGTCCTGTTTTGCGTTTTTCTTAATTTTCTTAATTAGTCAAAAATATTTCTTTGAAGTTTGTTTTATAACATTTTATTTAAACACAATGTCTTTTTACAGAAGTGGAGATTAAAAGAAAGCAAAACTTCTGAAATGAAAACAGGAAATGCTGGAAATATGCAACAGGTCAGTCAGGACCTGTCAAGAGAGAAGACGGATTCATGCATCAGATGTATACCATTCGTCAGAGCTGGGGACTGGGAGACAGGAGAACATCTCGTTTAGCCCAGTACAATACCTCACTTATCTTAGGATGTCCAATTCTGATGAAGGGTCTTTGCTCAAAATATTAACCTGTCTTTCTTCCTTTCAGATGCTGGTGGGCTTGCTAATCCAGCATTTGTTTTTCTTTTTGTAAAGATGGAACCTATTTGTAGGCAACTTCATAGAATCGTACAGCACAAAAGGAGGTCAATCGGCCAATCGTACCTCTCCTGGCTCTTTGAAAGAGCTATCCAATTAGTTCCACTCCCCTGCTCTTCCTCCATAGCCTTGAAAATGTTTCCTTTTCAAATATATATCTAATTCCATTTTGAAAGTTACTATTGAATCTGCTTCCACCACCCTTTCAGGCAGTTGCAGCGTAAAAATAAATCTCCTCACCTCCACTCTGGTTCCTTTGCTAATAACTTTAAATCTGTGTTCTCTGGTTATTGATGTTAGGGAAGTCCAGAACCAGGGGACACCGTCTAAGGATAAGGGGTAAGCCATTTAGGACTGAGATGAGGAGAAACTTCTTCACTCAGAGAGTTGTTAACCTGTGGAATTCCCGACCGCAGAGAATTGTTGATGCCAGTTCATTGGATATATTCAAGAGAGAGTTAGATATGACCCTTACGGCTAAAGGGATCAAAGGGTATGGAGAGAAAGCAGGAAAGGGGTACTGAGGTGAATGATGAGCCATGATCTTATTGAATGGTGGTGCAGGCTCAAAGGGCCGAATGGCCTACTCCTGCACCTATTTTCTATGACTATGTTTCTATGTTGACCCTCCTGCCAATGGAAGCAATTTCTCCTTGCTTAATCTTATCAAAACACTTCAGAATTTTGAACACCTCTCTTAAATCTCCTCTTAACATTCCTTGCCCTAAGGAGAACAATCCCAGCTTCCCTTGTCTCTCCATATAACTGAAGTCCCTAATCCCTGGTACCATTATCGTAAATCTCTGCACCCTTTCCAAGGCCTTGATATCCTTTCTAAAGTGCGGTGCCCAGAATTGGATGCAATACTCCAGGTGAGGCCGATGCAATACTCCAGGTGAGGCCTAAGCAATGATTTTTAAAGGCTTAGCATAACTTCCTTACTTTTGTGCTCTATGAGGCCGAAATTCATCAACTCACCGCTGACTGCTGGCGACTGCCCCCCGCTGCCCTCCACTGCCGCCAACATTGCTCTTGTAGATCCGCCCAGTGCCACTTTCAAAATGGCCTGGAGTGGGCGGGAGGGGAGAGCCTCCAGGAACCGTTCGCTGACGTCAGCGGACGGGCGAGTGGTGCTGAGCTCTTGCCTGCCGAGCTCCCAAATTCCAGCGGGCGGGAGTCGACGGCAGAACGGGGGTGGACCGCTGGCTGGAGGCTAGTCTGTCCCTGACGGTAAGTGTGAAGATTCTGAAAAAAAGCTTAGTGAACATTTTAGATATTTTTTTCCACAGCGACTTACCTGCATGGGGTCTGTTGTGTATCTGTAAAGCATGCACTCCCATGTTCCTCCACCAGGGAGTGCATCCCCTGAAGTCCCAAGGGATCGCAGCATCCCTTGGGAGCACTGTATATAAGCCGGCCCCTAAGGCCTGTTCCTCACTCTGGAGTGTCTTAATAAAGACTGGGGTCACTGTTACTTTAACCTCCCTGTGTGCAGTCTCATCTGTGTGAGGAACATGATAACTGGCGACGAGTATACGAATCCAAAGCAAAGATGCAGCAAACTGTGGGCATCCTGGAGAAGTTCTCGGAGGGTGAGGACTGGGAAGCCTATGTCGAACGGCTAGACCAGTACTTTGTAGCCAACGAGCTGGACGCAGAAGGAAGCGCTGCAAAAAGGAGAGCGGTCCTCCTCACAGTCTGTGGGGCACCGACCTACAGCCTCATGAAGAAGCTTCTGGCTCCAGTGAAACCCACAGATAAGTCGTATGAGGAGCTGTGTACACTGATTCGGGAGCATCTTAACCTGAGGGAGAGCGTGTTGATGGTGTGATATCGGTCCTACACGTGCCAGCGATCTGAAGGTCAGGAAGTGGCGAGCTACGTCGCCGAGCTAAGGCAACATGCAGGAAAATGTGAGTTTGATGGCTACCTGGAGCAAATGCTCAGAGACTTTTTTGTACTGGGCATTGGCCACGAGACCGTCCTACGAAAACTTTTGACTGTAGAGACACCGACCCTTAGTAAGGCCATTGCGATAGCACAGGCGTTTATGTTCACCAGTGATAACACCAAACAAATCTCTCAGCACACAAGTGCGAGCAATGTTCATAAATTAACTGGAACTGTGTTTGCGAGCAGAAATGTACAGGGCAAAGACCACGAGTCTGCAATTGCCAGCAAGCCTCAGGTGACCCAGATGACTCAGAATCCGCAACAAAGGATGAATGCAAGGCAATTCACACCTTGTTGGCATTGTGGAGGCTTCCATTCAGCCTATTCATGTTGCTTCAAATGGTATGTTTGCAAGAGCTGTGGAACAATGGGGCACCTCCAACGAGCTTGCAGACAAGCTGCAAGCTCTGCAAAACCTGCTAACCACCATTTGACAGAGGAAGATCAGTCCATGGTGGATCAAAACAATTTTGAGCCTCAGAGAGAGGAGGCAGATGCTGAAGTACACGGGCTGCACACATTTTCAATGAAATGTCCACCTATAATGCTAAATGTAAAATTGAATGGCTTACCCGTAGCCATGGAATTGGACACTGGCGCTAGCCAATCCATCATGAGTAAAAAGGTGTTTGAGGGGCTATGGTGCAACAAAGCACTCAGACCAGCCCTGAGCCCCATCCACATGAAACTGAGAACATACACCAAAGAGCTTATCACTGTCCTGGGCAGCGCTATGGTCAAGGTCACCTACGAGGGCACGGTGTAAGAACTGCCACTCTGGATTGTCCCGGGCGATGGCCCCACACTGCTTGGAAGGAGCTGGCTGGGCAAAATCCGTTGGAACTGGGATGACATCCGAGCGCTATCACATGTCCATGAGGCCTCATGTACCCAGGTCCTTAACAAATTTCCTTCCCTTTTTGAGCCAGGCATTGGAAACTTTTCCGGGGCGAAAGTGTGGACCCACTTGGTCCCAGAAGCATGACCCATTCACCACAAGGCGCGAGCGGTACCTCACATGATGAGGGAGAGAGTGGAAATCGAGCTGGACAGGCTGCAACGTGAGGGCATCATCTCACCAGTGGAATTCAGCGAGTGGGCCAGCCCGATTGTTCCAGTACTCAAAAGTGATGGCACGGTCAGGATTTGCGGCGATTATAAAGTAACTATTAATCATTTCTCGCTACAGGACCAATACCCGCTACCTAAGGCAGACGACCTATTTGCGACGCTGGCAGGAGGCAAGACATTCACCAAGCTTGACCTGACTTCGGCCTACATGACGCAAGAGCTGGAGGAGTCTTCGAAGGGCCTCACCTGCATCAACACACACAAGGGACTGTTCATCTACAACAGATGCCCGTTTGGAATTCGGTCGGCTGCAGCGATCTTCCAGAGAAACATGGAGAGCCTACTCAAGTCGGTACCACACACGGTGGTCTTTCAGCACAACATATTGGTCACAGCTCGGGACACCGTCGAGCACCTACAAAACCTGGAGGAGGTCCTCCAGCGACTGGATCGCGTAGGGCCGCGGCTGAAGAGGTCGAAATGTGTCTTCATGGCAACAGAAGTGGAGTTTTTTGGGGAGAAAGATCATGGCAGATGGCATTCGGCCCACAGACGCCAAGACAGAGGCTATCAGGAACGCGCCCAGGCCACAGAACGTCACGGAGCTGCTGTCGTTCCTGGGACTCCTCAACTATTTTGGTAACTTCCTACCGGAGTTAAGCACCCTCTTAGAGCCCCTGCATGTGTTATTGCATAAAGATAAGAACTGGGTTTGGGGAAAAAACCAAGTAATTGCTTTTGAGAAAGCCAGAAACATTTTATGCTCCAACAAGCTGCTTGTATTGTATAACCCGTGTAAAAGACTTGTGCTAGCATGTGACGCATCGTCGTACGGAGTCGGTTGTGTATTACAACAAGCTAACGTTGCGGGGAAGTTGCAACCTGTCGCCTATGCCTGCAGGAGCTTGTCGAAGGCCGAGAGGGCTGACAGCATGATTGAGGAAGAGGCATTAGCGTGTGTGTTCGGGGTAAAGAAAATGCATCAGTACCTGTTTGACCTCAATTTGAGCTGGAAACCGATCACAAGCCCCTGATATCCCTGTTCGCTGAAAACAAGGGGATAAATACTAATGCCTCAGCCCGCATGCAAAGGTGGGCACTCGCGCTATCAGCGTATAACTATACCATCCGCCACAGGCCAAGCACTGAGAACTGTGCGGATGCTCTCAGTCGGCTACCATTGCCCACCACAGGGGTGGAAATGGCGCAGCCTGCAAACTTGTTGATGGTGGCGCAGCCCGCAGACTTGTTGATGGTCATGGAAGTGTTTGAAAATGATACATTACCTGTCACAGCCCGCCAGATTAGGACTTGGACTAGCCAAGATCCTCTGCTGTCCCTAGTAAAAAACTGTACTGCATGGGAGCTGGTCCAGCATACCCGTTTAAATGCAAGAGCTAATCAAGCCGTTCCAGCGGCGAAAGGACGAGCTGTCCATTCAGGCAGACTGCCTGTTGTGGGGTAACCGCGTAGTGCTACCCAAAAAGGGCAGGGAGACGTTCATCTCGGATCTTCACAGCACACACCCAGGTATAGTAATGATGAAAGCGATAGCCAGATCCCACGTGTGGTGGCCTGGTACCGACTCTGACTTAGAGTCCTGTGTACGGCAATGCAGCGTATGTGCTCAGTTTAGCAACGCGCCCAGAGAGGCACCACTAAGTTTGTGGTCCTGGCCCTCCAGACCATGGTCGAGGATCCATGTCGACTATGCGGGCCCGTTTCTCGATAAAATGTTCCTGGTGGTGATGGATGCTTTTTCAAAATGGATTGAATGTGAAATAATGTCGGGAAGCACCGCCACCACCACCATTGAAAGCCTGAGGCCCATGTTTGTCACCCACGGCCTGCCTGACACACTGGTCAGTTACAACGGGCCATGTTTCACCAGTGCCGAATTTAAAGAATTCATGACCCGCAATGGGATCAAACATGTCACCTCGGCCCCGTTTAAACCAGCCTCCAATAGGCAGGCAGAGCGGGCAGTACAAACAATCAAACAGAGCCTTAAACGAGTCACAGAAGGCTCACTCCAAACCCGCCTGTCCCGAGTACTGCTCAGCTACCGCACAAGACCCCACTCGCTCACAGGGGTGCTCCAGACTGAGCTACTCATGAAAAGGACACTGAAAACCAGACTCTCGCTGGTTCACCCCAACCTGCATGATCAGGTAGAGAGCAGGTGGCAGCAACAAAATATAAACGATGTTCGCGCCACTGTGTCACAGGAAATTGATCTGAATGACCCTGTGTATATGCTAAACTATGGACATGGTCCCAAGTGGATCGCGGGTACGGTGATAGCTAAAGAAGGGAGTAGGGTATTTGTAGTCAAACTAGACAATGGACAAATTTGCAGAAAGCACCTGGACCAAACGAGGCTGCGGTTCACAGACTGCCCTGAACAACCCACAGCAGACACCACCTTTTTTGAGCCCTCTACACAAACCCAAAGGATCAATGACACCACCCCGGACCAGGAAATCGAACCCATCACGCCCAACAGCCCAGCAAGGCCAGGCTCACCCAGCAGCCCTGCAGGGCCAACAACACGCCAGCCCAGCGAGGGCACAGCCAACACACCAGAACAGACATTTGTATCGAGGCGGTCCACCAGGGAAAGAAAGGCTCCCGACTGCCTCACCTTGTAAATAGTTTTCACCTTGTAAATAGTTTTCACTTTGACTTTGCGGGGGAGTGATGTTGTGTATCTGTAAAACATGCACTCCCATGTTCCACCACCAGGGAGCTCATCCCCTGAAGTCCCAAGGGATCCCAGCTTCCCTTGGGAGCACTATATATAAGCCGGCCCCGAAGGCCTGTTCCTCATTCTGGAGTGTCTTATTAAAGACTGAGGTCACTGTTACTTTAAACTCCCTGTGTGCAGCCTCATCTGTGCTAGGAATAGGCTCCCCTGAAGGTTTCCGATAGTTTTTTTATTTCTTACTGCTGATTTTTTGTTTTCAGGTCTTCGACTCTCGAGGGCCCGACTCCGACTTTGGCAGTACTTGGGCGGCAAGCACCTCTGCTGCCGAGAATGAGACCTCCCGCCCGCTGCTGCCGAGATTGGCAGCATACGTTGTTCATTTTCGAGGGACCTTGGCGATGAATATTGTGCCCAAAGTACCATCCGGTACCTTGGCAGCCATCGATGGCACTTTGTGTGGCACTTGGGCGGGCAGAGGCCTTGACCTAATTCGGCCCCTATGTCTCTATTTATATAGCCCAGGGCCCCATATGCTTTTTCTAACAACTTTATCAACTTGTGCTGCCACCTTCAATGATTTGTGTACATACACCCCCAGGTCACTCTGTTCCTGCACCCTCTTGCTGCAAACAATGCCAATAAGGAGCCAAAGAAAGAGTAATATAGATATGTATTTATTTTTTGACTTAAACTACTTTCTTTTGTTCTCTGGCTGATAGTTAAAGGCTTGGTGGGTGGTGGGGCATCTTATTGGCAGGACACAATAAGCTTAACACTGGCCTAGATGTCACAGAGTGGGGTCTTCTACATAATAGGGTGAATTTTCACCCCCAAAATGGGTGGGTTGAGGTCAGGTGAGATGTTAAAGTTTGAAAAATCTCAAACCCGACACCAACACGGGTTGAATGGAGGCAGGACAAGGGGTGGCCAGCTAACCCACTCCCAGGAGGCCGGTTGGCCATTTCCCAGGTCTCGGGAAACCCGACAGCTAAAAGGAGGTGAGGTCAGCTTCGGGGAGAAGGAAAGTGCCTTTACAGCACTGGTTGTGGGGCAGGAGGAGCACGAGTGTTTCCGCCCGTGCCCCCCCCCCCCCCCGCCAAGCTTAGCCTGTTGTCTTGGGTTGGACCGCCCTCTCACCATCAGATCCTCCCGACATACAAAGACCCACTGGGGTCGGGGATAGGACCTTACCCGAGATCGGGGATTGGAACACTTCCCCACCCCGCCCCCCCCCCCCCCGCACCGCCCCCCCCCCCCCCCCCAACGCTCCAAGTAGCAACTGCAGGTTCCCTTCCTGGGGCTGCAGCCTGTTCCAAAGTGCTCCCTGCCCGAGTGGAAGCCAAGACTGGAAGGACTTCTGGGTTTCCCGTCCGAAACTCCAACTCTCCGTCACCCCCCCCACCCCCCGCCCCTCCCACACCCACCATATCAAACCGCCCCTGTCAATATCGGGGCAAATATATCTGCCCATCAACTGTCTCTCGCCAGCAATTGTATAACATAACATTGCTTCAAAGATTAAGTTACGAGGAGAGATTACACAAATCCGGATTGTATTCCCTAGAATTTAGGTTAAGGAGTGATCTGATTGAAGTTTTCAAGATATTAAGCAGGACAGATAAGGCAGATAGTGAGAAACTATTTCTGCTGGTTGGGGAGTCTAGGACTAGGGGGTAAAGTCTAAAAATTAGAGCCATACCTTTCAGGAATGAAATTAGGAAACACTTCTACACATAATTGTACATCCCTGTCTGGAGTAACAATAAAACGGGAAGGTGATTCAACTGTCGCTAACAAGGGAAATTAGGGAAGGTATTAAATTCAAGGAAGAGGCATATACATTGGCCAGTAAAAGCAGAAAACCTGAGGACTAGGAGACATTTAGAATTCAGCAGAGGAGGACAAAGGGGGAAAATGGAGTATGAGAGGAAGCTTGCCGGGAACATAAAAACTGATTGCAAAAGCTTCTATAGATATGTGAAGAGAAAAATATTAGTGAAGACAAACGTAGGTTACTTGCAGTCAGAATCAGGTGAATTTATAATGGGGAACAAAGAAATGGCAGGCCAATTGAACAAATACTTTGGTTCTGTCTTCACGAAGGAAGACACAAATAATCTTCTGGAAATACTAGGGGACCAGGGGGTCTAGCGAGAAGAAGGAACTGAGGGAAATCCTTATTAGTCAGGAAATTGTGTTTGGGAAATTGATGTGATTGAAGGCCACTAAGTCCCCAGGGCCTGATAGTCTGCATCCCAGAGTACTTAAGGAAGTGGCCCTAGAAATAGTGGATGCATTGGTGATCATTTTCCAACAGTCTATCAAATCTGGATCAGTTCCTATGGACTGGAGGATAGCTAATGTAACCCCACTTTTTAAAAAAGGAGGGAGAGAGAAAACGGAGAATTATAGACCGGGTAGCCTGACATCAGTAGTGAGAAAATGTTGAAATCAATTATTAAAGATGAAATCGCAACACATTTGGAAAGCAGTGACAGCATCAGTCCAAGTCAGCATGGATTTATGAAAGGGAAATCATGCTTGACAACTCTTCGAGAATTTTTTGAGGATGTAACTAGTAGAGTGGACAAGGGAGAACCAGTGGATGTGGTGTATTTGGACTTTCAAAAGGCTTTTGACAAGGCCCCACACGAGATTGGTGTGCAAAATTAAAGCACATGGTATTGAGGGTAATGTATTGATGTGGATGGAGAACTGGTTGGCAGACAAGAAGCAGCGAGCCGAGATAAATGGGTCCTTTTGAGAATGGCAGGCAGTGACTAGTGGGGTGCCGCAGGGCTCAGTCCTGGGACCCCAACTATTTACAATATACATCAATGATTTAGATGAAGGAATTGCGTGTAATATCTCCAAGTTTGCAAATTACACTAAGCTGGGTGGCAGTGTGAGCTGTGAGGAGGATGCTAAGAGACTGCAGGGTGAGTTGGACAGGTTACGTGAGTGGGCAAATGCATGGCAGATGCAGTATACTGTCGATACATGTGAGGTTATCCACTTTGGTGGTAAAAACATGAAGGCAGAATATTATCTGAATGGCGGCAGATTAGGAAAAGGGGAGGTGCAACGAGACCTGGGTGTCATGGTACATCAGTCATTGAAAGTTGGCATGCAGGTACAGCAGGCGGTGAAGAAGGCAAATGACATGTTGGCCTTCATAGCTAGGGAATTTGAGTATAGGAGCAGGGAGGTCTTTCTGCAATTGTACAGGGCCTTGGTGAGGCCTCACCTGGAATATTGTGTTCAGTTTTGGTCTCCTAATCTGAGGAAGGACGTTTTTGCTAGTGAGGGAACGCAGTGAAGGTTCACCAGACTGATTCCTGGGATGGCAGGACTGACATATGAGGAGAGACTGGATCGACTGGGCCTGTATTTACCGGAGTTTAGAAGAATGAGAGGGGATCTCATAGAAACATAAAAAATTCTGATGTGAATGGACAGGTTAGATGCAGGAAGAATGTTCCCGATGTTGGGAACCAGGGGTCACAGAACCAGGGGTCACAGTCTCAGGATAAGGGGTAAGCCATTTAGGACCGAGATGAGGAGAAACTTCTTCACTCAGAGAGTTGTCAACCTGTGGAATTCTCTACCACAGAGAGTTGTTGATGCCAGTTTGTTGGATATATTCAAGAGGGAGTTAGATATGGCCCTTACGGCTAAAGGGATCAGGGGGTATGGAAAGAAAGCAGGAAAGGGGTACTGATGTGAATGATGAGCCATGATCATATTGAATGGCGGTGCAGGCTCGAAGGGCCGAATGGCCTACTCCTGCACCTATTTTCTATGTTTTCTATGTTTCTAGACATTTGGAACTCTCTTCCGCAAACGGCAATTAATGCAAGATCAATTGTCAATTTTAAATCTGAAATTGATAGATTTTTGCTAACCAAAACTATTACTGGATATGAACCAAAGGCGGGTACAGGTTGAGTGCCCGAAATCTGGAGTTCCGAAATTTGGAACGTTCCGGAATCCGGACACCGGGCCAATCCGTGGCAGCGTCATCCGGAATCCGGAAAATGTTCTGTAATTCGGACATTTTTTTGAACTGATTACCGCTGCGAGGGGGAAAAACACTAAAACAAATTCCAAAAAATAAAAATTCACAAATCCCTTACCTACTAAATCGCTGAAAAAGAATTTAAAAATAAAAATTTTAACACCTTTCTTGCAGGTCTTCAACGCAGGTTTTTCCCGCTCCGCCGACCCCCCCCCCGCTCCGCCGACCCCCCCGCTCCGCCGACCCCCCCCGCTCCGCCGACCCCCCCCCCCGCTCCGCCAACCCCCCCCCCGCTCCGCCGACCCCCCCGCTCCGCCGACCCCCCCCCGCTCCGCCGACCCCCCCCGCTCCGCCAACCCCCCCCCCGCTCCGCCGACCCCCCCGCTCCGCCGACCCCCCCCGCTCCGCCGACCCCCCCCGCTCCGCCGACGCCCCCCGCTCCGCCGACCCCCCCGCTCCGCCGACCCCCCCCGCTCCGCCGACCCCCCCGCTCCGCCGACCCCCCCCGCTCCGCCGACCCCCCCGCTCCGCCGACCCTCCCGCTCCGCCGCTCCCCCCCCGCTCCGCCGACCCCCCGCTCCGCCAACCCCCCCGCTCCGCCGACCCCCCCCGCTCCGCCGCTCCGCCGACCCCCCCGCTCCGCCGACCCCCCCCGCTCCGCCGACCCTCCCGCTCCGCCGCTCCGCCGACCCCCCCGCTCCGCCGACCCCCCCGCTCCGCCGACCCCCCCGCTCCGCCGACCCCCCCCGCTCCGCCGACCCCCCCCGCTCCGCCGACCCCCCCGCTCCGCCGACCCCCCCGCTCCGCCGACCCCCCCCGCTCCGCCGACCCCCCCGCTCCGCCGACTCCCCCTGCTCTGCCGACCCCCCCCGCTCCGCCGACGCCCCCCGCTCCTCCGACCCTCCCGCTCCGCCGACCCCCCGCTCCGCCAACCCCCCCCCCGCTCCGCCGACCCCCCCCGCTCCGCCGCTCCGCCGACCCCCCGCTCCGCCAACCCCCCCCCCGCTCCGCCAACCCGCCCCCGCTCCGCCGACACCCCCCGCTCCGCCAACCCCCCCCCCGCTCCGCCAACCCGCCCCCGCTCCGCCGACACCCCCCGCTCCGCCGACCCCCCCGCTCCGGCGACCCCCCCCGCTCCGCCGACCCCCCCCCGCTCCGCCAACCCCCCCCCCCCGCTCCGCCGACCCCCCCGCTCCGCCGACCCCCCCCCGCTCCGCCGACCCCCCCGCTCCGCCGACCCCCCCCGCTCCGCCGACCCCCCCGCTCCGCCAACCCCCCCCCCCGCTCCGCCAACCCCCCCCCCCGCTCCGCCGACCCCCCCCGCTCCGCCGACCCTCCCGCTCCGCCGCTCCGCCGACCCCCCCGCTCCGCCGACCCCCCCCGCTCCGCCGACCCCCCCCGCTCCGCCGACCCCCCCCGCTCCGCCGACCCCCCCCGCTCCG
The DNA here is from genome assembly GCF_044704955.1 of Pristiophorus japonicus. NCBI lineage: Eukaryota > Metazoa > Chordata > Chondrichthyes > Pristiophoridae > Pristiophorus > Pristiophorus japonicus. The sequence continues at coordinate 18,303,214 of NC_091989.1, read as the reverse complement.
CCGACCCCCCCCGCTCCGCCGACCCCCCCGCTCCGCCGACCCCCCCCGCTCCGCCGACCCCCCCCGCTCCGCCGACCCCCCCCGCTCCGCCGACCCTCCCGCTCCGCCGCTCCGCCGACCCCCCCGCTCCGCCGACCCCCCCCGCTCCGCCGACCCTCCCTCCCCGCTCCGCCGACTCCCCCTGCTCTGCCGACACCCCGCTCTGCCGACCCCCCCACTCTGCTGACCCCCCCCGCTCCGCCGACCCCCCCCCGCTCCGCCGACTCCCCCTGCTCTGCCGACACCCCGCTCTGCTGACCCCCGCTCTGCCGACACCCCCCGCTCCGCCGACCCCCCCGCTCTGCTGACCCCCGCTCTGCCGACCCCCCCGCTCTGCTGACCCCCGCTCTGCCGACACCCCCCGCTCCGCCGACCCCCCCCCCCGCTCCGCCGACCCCCCCGCTCTGCTGACCCCCGCTCTGCCGACCCCCCGCTCTGCCGACCCCCCCCCCCCGCTCCGCCGACCCCCCCGCTCTGCTGATCCCCGCTCTGCCGACCCCCCGCTCTGCCGACCCCCCCGCTCTGCTGATCCCCGCTCTGCCGGTCCCCTGCTCCGCCGACCCCCCTGCTCTGCTGACCCCTGCTGTTATGACCCCCGCTCTGCCGGTCCCCTGCTCCACCGACCCCCCCGCTTTGCTGACCCCTGCTCTTATGACCCCCGCTCTGCCAGTCCCCTGCTCTGCCGACCCCCCCGCTCTGCTGACCCCCCCGCTTTGCTGACCCCCGCTCTTATGACCCCCGCTCTTATGACCCCCACTCTGCCGGTCCCCTGCTCTGCCGACCCCCCCGCTCTGCTGGCCCCCGCTCTTATGACCCCCACTCTGCCGGTCCCCTGCTCTGCCGACCCCCCCGCTCTGCTGGCCCCCGCTCTTATGACCCCCGCTCTGTCGGTCCCCTGCTCTGCCGACCCCCCCGCTCTGCTGACCGCCGCTCTGCCGGTCCCCCGCTCTGCCGACCCCCCCGCTCTGCCGACCCCCCCGCTCTGCTGGCCCCCGCTCTTATGACCCCCGCTCTGCCTGTCCCCTGCTCTGCCGATCCCCCCTGCTCTGCCGACCCCCCCACCCTACTGACCCCCGCTCTGCTGATCCCCGCTCTGCCGACCCCCCCGCTCTGCCGACCCCCCCGCTCTGCTGACCCCTGCTGTTATGACCCCCGCTCTGTCGGTCCCCTGCTCTGCCGACCCCCCCGCTCTGCTGACCCCCGCTCCGCCGACCCCCCCGCTCTGCTGACCCCCGCTCTGCTGACCCCCACTCTTATGACCCCCCTCTGCCGGTCCCCCGCTCCGCCGACCCCCCCGCTCTGCTGGTCCCCCGCTCCGCCGACCCCCCCGCTCTGCTGACCCCCGCTCTTATGACCCCCGCTCTTATGACCCCCGCTCTGCCGGTCCCCTGCTCTGCTGACCTCCGCTCTGCCGGTCCCCTGCTCTGCTGACCCCCGCTCTGCCGGTCCCCTGCTCTGCTGACCTCCGCTCTGCCGGTCCCCTGCTCTGCTGACCCCCGCTCTGCCGGTCCCCCGCTCTGCTGACCCCCGCTCTGCTGACCCCCGCTCTGCCGGTCCCCCGCTCTGCTGACCCCCCGCTCTGCTGGTCCCCCGCTCTGCCGGTCCCCCACTCTGCTGACCCCCGCTCTGCCGGTCCCCCGCTCAGCCGGTCCCCCGCTCTGCTGACCCCCCGCTCTGCTGATCCCCGCTCTGCTGACCCCCGCTCTGCTGACCCCCGCTCTGCTGACCCCCGCTCTGCTGACCCCTGCTCTGCTGACCCCTGCTCTGCTGACCCCCGCTTTGCTGACCCCCGCTTTGCTGACCCCGCTCTGCCGGTCCCCTGCTCTGCTGGCTCCGCCGTCCCCCCCACTCCAACGGCCCCCCGCTCCGCTGACACCACCACCACACCTTACCTCGGCCCAGGTGTTTCCGGATTTGGGATGTGGGAAAGACGTTCCAGAATCCGGAGCGGCCTCAGTCCCGAAGCTTGCGGATTTTCGACGCCCGACCTATATATGGAGTTAGGTTGCAGATTAGCCATGATCTCATTGAATGGCGGAACAGGCTCAAGGGGCTGAATAGCCCCCCCCCCTGTTCCTAAAACAGGGTAACAGGAGGTGATCAAGAGACATGGATAAATGTAGAGTTGTGTACTTTTGTCACAAGAAAGAAAGGTAGACTTGCTCTCGTATAGTGTCTTACAACATCTCAAATCATTTCACATACAGCAAATCACTTTGAAGTGCAGTGACAGTTTTTATGTTGCAACAAAAATGATTCCACAAACCGTTGAATTGAATTGAATTGAACAGTTGGTTGAGAGACCTGAGATCTTTAACATCTACCCAACAGTTGGGTTTCAGTGTGATGTCTCATCTCAAGTCAGCATCCCCAACAGGCAGCGTTCAGTACTGCATTGGAAGATCAGCCTCGAATTTGCACCAAAGCCCTGCAGTGGGGTATGAGGCCACATGCGTCTGGTGACCCAGAGGAAAGAACGCTACTAACCTGACAAAATAATGGGCCAGAATTTGCTGGAGTGGGGCAGCATGCACCGTGAGTTGGAATTTTTATCCTCACCCTCCAGCTCAAAGTTAAATTAGATACGGGAAAGAGAAACAAAGACAGATTGGATTAAGGGTGAGAGAAAGAACGAGACAGAAAAAAAAAGTAAGAAAAAAATTTGAAAATTAAAAACCTCTCGGAACAATTTACTGTGAGACTCCACAGTTTGATTTGCTCCCTTTCTGGGCCTCTGAGGTTGAATGGTATTGCAGGAACATAAATCTTATCACTAACAGGGTCCTTCCGCCGTGAAATACCAGCCCCAACTTTCAGCGCCGAGTTTAATTTGTATTTATGCTGCAAATCCAGCAATTGCATTGGGAGGTTGACAGTGAGATGCCACTTTTTGCGAGGTAACAGCATAGTGCCGCAAATAGTTCAGCAATTTGCAACTCACGGCGTATCCCTCCCTCCTCGCCAATAATTGCTGTGTTTTTACGCACTAATACCAGCGTGCACCTTTAACTCGCTATTATTTAGCCCGCACATTCTGGCCCAATATTTATACCACAGGTGTGAAAATTTATTGGGAAATTCAGTGTGATTTCCCTTTCAGGAAATATCATCCTTTTATCTTGGCTTTTGTGGAATTCAATTTCAAAATTATCCGCTGATACTTAACGTGTAACATTCCTTCTCACATTCCACAAGTTCTCAGCGAATAAAGTAACGGGTATAAAAATATCAATGTAATCTTATGATAAAATGCAATTTAAAAAGTCCCAAAGTAAATATTTTTAAAATACTTTCTTCAAAGCAGCTTAGTTTTGCTATGTTACTATCATAAATACAACTGGAGACCTGCTCAATTACAGCAGCGAGACTGGATCTGAACAAAATGTAGTTGGTTTCATTTGCGAATATCCGTTATTTCGTCAATTTGGGCCAATTCTATATCACATTGGGGACTGCAGTAGCATTCTGTACTGTGTCCAAAAACAATATAAGATGATAATGTACATTTATAGAGAGCAAAGTAAACACACACTTATCCCATGGGTTTTATACTTTACTCTGTAAGTTCAGCGTTATGTTTCTCACACTGATCGAATGTTCGTTAAGAAAGGACTGCAACAGTCCAAGAAGGCCCACCACGACCTTCTCGAGGGTAACTGAGGGGATGCCCACATGCCGAGAATGAAAAAAAGAGTATGAGACTCAGAAAGCACAGCATGAGCGAAGGCCATTTAGCCCATCAAACTCATGCTTTGCACAGGCTCAGTACAATTCTGCCCTGTCATGGACTTTACTCAACCTCTGGAGGAAAGGTTTTAGAGACTGGATTTCCCCACTGAAGAAAAATTCCAGCATGCCTATCTACATTGTACAGCTTCTGACAGTTTTCAATTGTAAGTGCGATCCTGAGGGGGATCAGTCAGATGGGGACCCATCACCTCTGATCTTCCTGGCTGTTATGTCTGTAATGTACTTATGAATGACTCCATGAGGCAATGTGTTGTACTCAAACTGTAGTGACCTTGGTCCTTTATTCGTAACTCCAGAGTGAGGCAGCCGCATGGTGGCTCCCCTTTTATACAGCCCCTGCCACCGGGGCAGGAAACCCCAGTCTCCACCAGTTGCACCCTCTGGTGGTGCCAGCATAGTATATACACAGTGTAAACCTTATTGATAGTACATCAGGTAAACAAGTCTCCATCTTATGCAATTATACAGTGACTACACAGAGAGTATATCTATAATCTGCATATATAACACTGGCCCCACTCCGAATCGAGCCCAGGGTCCACTGATTTCCAGTGCTAAAAGGAAGAGAATGCGGCCTTGTGCCTTTGTTGTGTCTGCAGATCTGACAGCAGCTCGCAAGATGCATGGAAATATGGATCTCCAGCATCATCAACGCCAGATCATTTTAATTTTACACTTATGTCCCTTTAGTTCCGTCATTTCCCATCTTCAGGCTGCTCACCGAGTTCTCCATCAGCAATGGGAGGCCAGTAACTTACCCAGGTGAGCTTTATTTCCTTGGCTGCTGTGGCAGCAGTTTACAAGGAGTAGGATTTTGTAAACCCACTCACCACATCAATAGATTTTTGGATATTAAGGGAATCAAGGGATATGGGGACAGTGCAGGCAAGTGGAGATGAGGTAGAAGATCAGCCGTGATCTTATTGAATGGCTTGGAGTGGCCAAAATGGCCTATTCCTGCTCCTATTATGTAAATGTTAAGTAGAATCATAATTACTTAGATATGTTACTAATGCTCAGTTCAATTGTATTTAAAATGACTGTGCTCGCAGTCATTACCCAGTCCTGCAGATCTTTCAAACTATTACAAAACAATATTGTCACTGTGTTGATTTGAATGCAGAGACCACACTGTTAAGTGCCAAAAAAAAAGAATTGGTTTAAGTTCAGGGTACGAGTTAATTGAGCATTATTTTTTTCCCTGGGGGTAGGGCTGAAGAGGCAGCTTATATGCAAATAAATATGGTATTAAACTTAAGAAACATGATGACAGAGCAAAATATACCACTGGATCATAACTGCTTCATATGCAAAGAGGTTTAAGGGGAGATTTAATAGCGATGTTCAAAATGATGATGAGTTTTGATACAGTAGTTATGGGAAAACTGTTTCCACTGGCAGGAGGGTCGGTAACCAGAGGATACACATTTAAGGTAACTGGCAAATAAAAGCCAGGAGGAGATGAGGTATAAAAAAAATGTACTCAGCGAGTTGTTATGATCTTGAATGCACGGCCTGAAAGGGTAGTGGAAGTAGATTCAATAGTAACATTCAAAAGAGAATTGGATAAATTTTTAAAAAGGGGAAAAAAATAACAGGACTGTGGCCAAAGGGCAGGTGAGTGGGACTTTCAAAGAGCTGGCACAGATTCAATGGGCCGAATGGCCTCCTTCTGTACTGTATGATTCTATGATATAGTGCCTTTTGCAAGCTCAGAATGTACCCATAGCACTTTCCACTTTATGTAGAGTGCAAGGAGAAATGTTTGCCACCATAGAGTCTCAAACCATGCACACAGTGCTCTACTGCTTTGGCGTGACTTGTTATATGGTAAACCTCTATGTAAACAATTGTTTCTCCCACTGTAAATTAGTGGTCCGCTGCCCTTAGATAGATAATGACACTTGTCCACCAGACTGTACCAGAGGTCCATTGCTTAGACTATCCCAGACCATTAGAAGCACACACTTGTGTCCATTACCTAAAAGAAACCAATCTGACAGAGCGGGCATTGTCAAGTTAAGCCTGTGAAATGGCTCAAACTTCTCAAAGATTGACCTTGAGCTTCTTTTCTTCCCACCAAATTCAGCTTTGCTCAGTTTTAGGTTATTATGAAGAGGGAGTTGAAATGCATTTAGTGCCACACACAAGTGGAATAATGAATTCTTTGCTCCACACCCAAAAAGTGACAAATCTCGAATCAGCAAGACGAGAGAAGAGAAGTCGGGGTACTTTAAAATCCGAGGCATTTAATAATATTCTGAATAATTCTATTTTTTTAAACTTAATCTTCTGGTCAGGTGGGCAGAGCAGTGGCAAATGGAATTTAATTCAGAAAAGTGTGAGGTGATGCACTTTGGGTGGGCTAATAAGAAAAGGGTATACACATTAAGAGCGGTAGGCTACTTAATAGTGTCGATGGAGAAAGGGATCTTGGAGTGCTTGTCCACAGATCCCTGAAAGTAGCCAGGTGGATAAGGTGGTTAAGAAGGCATACGGAATGCTTGCCTTTTTTGGCCAAGGCATAGAATATAAGAGCATGGAGGTTATGCTTAAATTGTATAATACTTTGCTTTGGCCACAGCTGGAATACTGTGTGCAGTACTGGTCGCCGTATTATAGGAAGGACGTGATTGCACTAAAGAGGGTGCAGAGGAGATTTACTAGGATGCTGCCTGGAATGGAGACTCTTAGTTATGAGGACAGATTGGATAGGCTAGGTTTGTTCTCATTGGAACAGAGGAGGTTGAGAGGAGACCTCATCAAGGTGTACAAAATATTGAGTGGTCTGGACATAGTGGATAGTAAGGGTCTATTTCCATTGGTTAAGGGGTTTATTACGAGGGGGCATAGTTTTAAGGTGGTTGGTGGAAGGTTTAGAGGAGATTTGAAGGAGGCTTCTTTACACAGAGGGTTGTGGGGATGTGGAACTCGCTGCCTGGAAGAGTGGTGGATGCAGAAACCCTCACCCCTTTTAAGAGATGGTTGGATGGGCACTTAAAGTGCCGTAACCTGCAGGGTTGCGGACCTAGAGCTGGTAATTGGGATTAGACTGGATGACCTTTTGTTGGACGGCGCAGATATAATGATAAGTACTGCAGGGAATAGAATACGGCCAGGGTGATCTCCTGGACTAGTTTCGATCGCCTGGATGGGTTGGAGAGGAATTTTCCCAGATTTTTTCTCCCGAAATTGGCCTGGGTTTTTATCTGGTTTTTGCCTCTCCCAGGAGATCACATGGCTCCGGTTGGGGTGGAGTGGAGATGTTTTCAGTATAAGGGGTGTTGCAGTGGTTTGGGGCGGACTGGTTGGGCTGGGTGCTCTTTGCCTTTCCGTTATTGTTCATGTATGTAACCTTTAGGGCTGCTGACCAAGGGCCGTGCGGCTCTTTGTCGGCCGGTGCAGCCACAATGGATCGAAATGTCCTCCTTCTGCGCTGTAAATTGCTATGTTTCTATGTTTCTATTACTAATATATCACAGAATTATGATACAGAATTAATCTAAAACAAATGCAAAATGCTGTGAATGCTGGGAATTTGAAATAAAAGCAGTTCTGACAAAACGTTAACTCTGTTCCTCTCTCCACAGATGCTGCCTGACCTGTTGGATATTTACAGAATTAATCTGGTGAATACTGTATGACTGTCTCAGTATAGTGTCATTTGTAGTATAATCCTGTCAAACTCTCTCACAGTATTAATATGAACTTCAACATAGAATTATATGATCCCTGAAATAACTCCCTCGGTATAGTATTACTCTGCCAATGATACAGTATCAGTATTATTCTGTCAGTATAGCACATATTACTCTATAAAGTATTCTAATAGTTTACACTATGTTATAGCAACCTGACTCTCTCATTAAGGTAAAATATCACTCAACACAACTCTCCTGGTATACAACAGTGTCCCATTTTGATACACCACAGTAACATTCTCTGGGGATAGGACAGTGCTCCTTTCTGCCTCTGTTATAATTCGGGCTTTTTCAAAACACCTATTTCCTTGTGCAAACTGCTTGATAACAATTTCTCCTACAAACTGAAATGTGTGCCTCATGGCTGTACCTATATTTTTTCAGTATCATACAAGATGTCTATTTCAATGTATCCAGCGAGTGATTCAGTGGGTAGCACCCTCACTCTGACTTGGACGGCTGTGGGTTCAAGTCCCACTCCAGAGATTTGAGCACAAAAATCTAGGCTGACATTCAAGTGCAGTACTGAAGGAGTGCTGCACTACTGAAGGTGCTGTCTTTTGGATGAGACGTTAAACCGAGGCCCCGTTTGCTCTCTCAGGTGGCGGTAAAAGACTCCATGGCACTATATCAAAAAAGAGCAGGGGAGTTATCCCTGGTGTCCTGGCCAATATTTATCCCTCAACCAACATAACAAAAACAGATTATCTGGGCATTACACATTGCTGTTTGTGGGAGCTTGCTATGCCCAAATTGGCTGCTGTGTTTCTTACATTACAACAGTGACTACACTTCGAAATTATTTAATTGGCTGTAAAGCACTTTAGGACGTCCGCTGGTCGTGAAAGGCACTATATAAATGCAAATCTTTCTTTTTTTGAATATAATGCAAAATTACTCTCTCACTATCATACATAAAACTTCAGTATCATTTTCTTCTTGCAGTACATCACAGCATTATTCTTTCCAATGAATGTACTATTGCTCTCGTTATTGCTCTTCCAATTTAATCTTTAGTACAACAACGTTATTCTTCCAGCAATATTCTCTTGGTATAATACAGTATTATTCCAAATATCATACTGCGATATTCTCAGTTTAATTTATTCTCTCAGTATTACAATGTATTCTCCTAGTATAGCAGGATATTATTCCCTCTCCAGTTCTCTCAGTTTAGTATGTCACTCTTCTCTCAGTATTAGTGTTTGCTGTGGCTCAGTGGGTAGCACACCTACCTCTGAGTCAGAAGGTTATGGGTTCAAGTCCCACTCTAGGAACTTGAGCATATAAATCTAGGCTGACATTCCCACGAAGTACTGAGCAAGTATTGCACTGTCAAATGTGTCATCTTTCAGGTAAGAATTTAAATCGAGGCCCTGTCTGCCCTCTCAGGTGGACATAAAACATCCCATGGCGCTATCTTGAAGAAGAGTAGGAGAATTACTCCCGGTGTCGTGGCCAATATTTATCCCTCAATCAATATAACAAAAACAGATTATCTGGTCATTATCACATTGCTGTTTGTGGGAGCTTGCTGTGTGCAAGTTGGCTGCCGTGTTTCTCACATTACAACAGTGACGACGCTTCAAAAGCCCTTCATTGGCTGTAAAGCACTTTGAGATGTCCGACGGTCATGAAAGGCCCCACATAAATCCAAGTCTTTCTTTCCTCTTAGTCCTCAGAGTGACATTTTGCTAGCCGATACCATGAGACTCAGACAATGCCATCAATATCATGATGTATTGAAAGTAATATTGTACTGCATGAGAGAGCGATACAGAGACACTAATATCTATACTGAAAGATTATTATGTACTATATAATAGAATAATAGAGCAATTAGTACTATGATATGCAGAGAGGCTAATATTTTATTGTATGGTTGGAATGTTGTACTGTTTGAAAGAGTAATTCAAAGATAGTAATAATATGATATGAGATAACAATAATGTAAGCTATGAATCATACAGCAGCATTAATACAGAATCATAGGTGTTTACGGCATAAAAGGATCGGCCCATCGTGTCTGTGGCAGCAGAAAAATTGCTATCCAGCCTCATCCCACTTTCTAGCTCTTGGTCTGTAACCCTGTAGGTTATGGGACTTCAACTGCATATCCAAGTACTTTTTAAATGCAGTGAGGGTTTCTGCCTCCACCACCCTTTCAGGCAGTGAGTTCCGGACCCCCACCACCCTCTGGGTGAAGAAATTTCCCCTCAACGCCCCTCTAATCCTTCGACTAATTATTTTAAATCTATGCCCCCTGGTTATTCACCTCTCTGCTAAGGGAAATAGGTCCTTCCTATCCACTTTATCTAGACCCCTCATAATTTTATACAGCATGATATACTGAGACATTGTACTATTTCAGTCATATCATGACATGGATACTACATTATACAGATAGAATGGTGGATGTTGGATCAATTAAAATTTTCAAGACTGAGATAGATAGATTTTTGTTGGATAAAGTTTTCAATGAGTATGGAACAAAGGCAGGTTAATGGAGTTGAAGTACAGTCACGATCTAATTGAATGGCATAATAGGTTTAGGGGCTGAATGGCCTACGCCTGTATTGTATAATGATAATTGTACTGTGTAAATTATGTAAAGATCACTGGTGCATGATACTGAGGGATTACATAGACATTACAAAATGGCCGTTCAGCCCAACCAGTCTATATTGGTGATTATCCTCCACACTTGCAGTAATGCTGATCCCATGTGTCCACCCTTCTGCCATATCCCTTTATCCTCCTTTCCTTTCGCCACCTATCAAACCTATTTATAAATGTTGTCCTGGGGAGTGGGTGGGTAATTTTCAACTTTGGCTGGGGCAGAAAGCTAGTGGTCTTAGATTGATCCATGCCTTTGTTACCTCTACACTTGACTATTCCAACGCACTTCTGGCTGGCCTTCCATATTGTACCCTATGTAAACTTGAGGTCATCCAAAACTTGGCTTCCCGTGTCCTAACTCACACTAAGTCCTGTTCACCCATCACCCCCTGTGCTCGCTGACCTACATTGGCTTGCGGTTAAACAATGCCTCAATTTTAAAATTCTCATCCTTGTTTTCAAATCCCTCCATAGTCTCGCCCGTCCCTTTCTCTGTAATCTCCTCCAGCCCCACAAAGAACGTAAGAAATTGGAGCAGGAGTAGGCCATACGGCCCCTTGAGCCTGCTCCGTCATTCAATAACATCATGGCTGATCTGATCTTGGCCTCAACTCCACTTTCCAGTCTCCGCATAACCCTTGACTCCCCTGTAGTTCAAAAATCTGTCTATCACCGCCTTAAATATATTCAATGACCCAGCCTCCACAGCTCTCTGGGACAGAGAATTCCAAAGATTTACGACCCACTGAGAGAAGAAATTCCTCCTCATCTCCGTTTTAAATGGGCGACCTCTTATTCTGAAACTATGCCTCCAGATTTCCCCACGAGAGGAAACATGCCGATCTGCATCTACCCTGTCAACCCCACTCACAACCCCCCCGAGATATCTGCGCTCCTCTAATTCTACCTTCTTGAGCCTCCCTGATTATAATCGCTCAACCATTGGTGCCTTCTGTTGCCTCGATCCCAAGCTCTGAATTCCCTGCCTAAACCTCGCTGCCTCTCTACCTTTCTTTCCTTCTTTAAGGCGCTCGTTAAAACCTACCTCTTTGACCAAGCTTTTGTTCATCTGCCCTGATTTCTCCTTATATGGCTCGGTGTCAAATTTTTTTGACTTATAATACTCCTGTGAAGCGCCTTGGGACATTTTACTGCATTAAAGGTACCATATAAATACAAGTCGAAGTTATTGTTGTTGTTGGCCCCCACCCTATTATCTTTTCCAATGACTTACCTGGAAAGAAAAACCGGGCAGGGTACATAACGGGCGGCCGATCCAGTTTTCCACCCCACTGAATTTGGCAGTCACCCACAAGTTCTCTGTCTCCATCACTAACTCCAGTACTGCAATCTACAGCCTCACAACTCACTGTATGTCGAGGAAATTTAGCTTAAATTAACTCAGGCGGAGACTTTCAGAATTTGCTTCGAGAGAAGTTTATTACTAAAGCTAACAAGATATCTTGGAGAGCTTGCTTGGACCGTACCAAGGCAAAAACTCTGCCGTACAGGCAAATTGTCCCTATCTTTATACAGAAATTGAATACAGAAATATAAAAGGAATCTTATTCATTAGTACAAAGGTCGTCTCGGGAGGTACACACTCTATCTTTCCTTGCATAGTTTCTCTCTGTTCACAGTCTGATAAGAAAAGGCAAAAGGAGACTCCCTTTTAATACCAGATGGTCACCTAATTGCATCTCTAAGTTTCAAGGCTAAAAAAGCGTGGCTATTTTTCTAGTCCTATTATTTCTTTAAGTATAGCAAAAACAGAATTTAACCCTTCCCTTTTCCATAAGCCATAGATTCATAGATTCTTTCTTCCACACTGTATAAAAAGCTTTCTCCTCTTCCCTGTCCTAAATCTCTTACATTTAACCTCATATCTACGGCCCCTCATTCTGAACCTCTCAAACACTGGAAGCAATCTGTTTTTATCTATAATGTCCATTTTCTTCATAATTGTGAACACCAAATCACCCTGTGAGCTCCTCTGTTCCAATGAAAATAATCCCAATTTTCAAGTCTTTCTTCGTATTTGTATTCCTCATACCAGGCAACATCCTCGTGAATCTGTGCTCTACCCTCTCTATTGCCTCAACATCCTTCCCATAGTGTTGGACCAAAACTTAACTCCAACTAATGTTTTCCTTAGGTTTTATATAGATTCACTATTATACCTCAACTTTTAAATTCTATACCTTGCCATAAAACCCAGTATTTATTACCTTTTTATTTGTGGTCTTATGCACTTGGGGTGCTGTTTTTAATGTCTTATTAACCTAACTTTGCCCTCACCAAATTTTCTGCTCTCCCCATTCAAAATATAACTACTCTATTACTTTCTTAAAACCAAAATGTAACCACCTTGCACTTACTGATATTGAATTCCATCTGCCACTTTTCTTGCCCATTTCACCATCTTATCAATATCCCCCTTGTAACTGCCTACTTTGCCTCCTATTTTAGTAACATCTGCAAATTTGAACAGAAGCTATTCCCAGACAGAGCCGTGTGGGACACTACTACCCACTTCCAACCACCCTCGGAAACTTCCCTTAATTCCTACTCTCTCTTTCCTTGCTTCTAACTAGTTTTTCATCCAATTTGCTACCTTATTCCTTAACCTTTTCCAATAGCCTCCTGTGTAGTACCGTGTCAAAGGCTTTCTGAAAGTCCATGTACACTGCATCCACTGCATTTTCCCCATCCACCAGATCTGACACCTTCTCAAAAAATGTTTGTACTGCAGGAGAGTAATATTACTGTATGAGAAAGTTGTACAGATACATCAATATTGCACTAGACTGAGGGAGCAATGATTGTGAGAATAATACTGTACATAAGAACATAAGTAATAGCAGGAGTAGGCCATTTGACCTCTCAAGCCTGCTCCACCATTCAATACGATCATGGCTGATCTGATCTTGGCCTCCACTCCACTTTCCTGCCCATTCCCCATAACCCTTGACTCCCCTGTAGTTCAAAAATCTGTCTATCTCCACCTTAAATATATTCAGTGACCCAGCATCCACAGCTCTCTGGGGCAGAGAATTCCAAAGATTCACGATCCTCTGAGAGAAGAAATTCCTCCTCATCTCCGTCTTAAATGGGCGACCCCTTATTCTGAAACTATGTCCCTTCGTTCTAGATTCCCCCATGAGGGGAAACATCCTCTCTGCATCTACCCCTCAGAATCTTATATGTTTAAATAAGATCACCTCTCACTCTTCTAAACTCAACGAGTATAGGCTCAACCTTCTCAACCTTTCCTTATAAGACAGCCCCTTTATCTCAGGAATCAACCTAGTGAACCTTCTCTGAACTGCCTCCAATGCAAGAGAAAAATCATGTGTGATACAAAGATACTAATTATCAATGGTTCGAAGGAAGGTGCTAGTGTACAATGTAATACTATATTAAGCATAATATTAAAATAATAATACTGTAATCTATAAATTAGAATGGAAGAACACTGTACTATACTGAGAACGTATTACTGCACCATTCTGAGTAAAACACTCATAGATCCATTTTGTCAGCAGCACTATCTCGGAGAGTATCATAAATTAGTTTGGAATTCTGTGGTACAGCAGAGATAAAAAGAACTGTGAATGCTGCAAATCTGAACTGTAAACAAAGAAATGCTGGAAATGTACAGGTGCCTGTTAGCACTTGAAATTCAAAAGTCAAATTACCATCTCGGCATCACTTGCCCACCTTCTCACCCTATCCCTCAATCCCATCACACTCTAGAAACACATCCCCTTTAAAGGGGCACACACACTAAACACCCAAATTATACAAAAGAAAGGAAACTACTCATTGGAATTCAGAAGAATGAGAGGTGATCTTATCGAAATGTATAAGATTATGAGGGGGCTTGACAAGGTGGATGCAGAGAGGATGTTTCCACTGATGGGGGAGACTAGAACTAGAGGGCATGATCTTAGAATAAGGGGCCGCCCATTTAAAACAGAGACGAGGAGAAATTTCTTCTTTCAGAGGGTTGTAAATCTGTGGAATTCTCTGCCTCAGAGAGCTGTGGAAGCTGGGACATTGAATAAATTTAAGACAGAAATATACAGTTCTTAAACGATAATGGAATAAGGGGTTATGAGGAATGGGCGGGGAAGTGGAGCTGAGTCCATGATCAGATCAGCCATGATTTTATTGAATGGCGGAGCAGGCTCGCGGGACCTTATAGCCTACTCCTATTCCTATTTCTTATGTTCTAATCAAATCAAATCATTATCTGAGTCCACTATGCCCTCCAGTTAGACACACAATTGTCTCCTGCACCCTTTTACACTCTACTGCAATCGCCCCCCCCCCCCCCCCGGGTAACTTATTCCACAGCTTAATTCCCCTTTAATTGATTGTTATATTTCTGATTCCTACCATGTGCCCCGGGTATTTGAATTCTTGGCCAAATATCCGGGATACGTGTTATAACTCTGGCTGCATCAATCTTGAAAACTTCAATTGTATTTATTTCGGAAATACTTTTCAAACTGGCTCTGGTGTTGCTGTGCAGTTCAATTCTAGCGCCATATCTCTGCGTGTAAACGCATCACTGAGTCCAGCAGAGCGAAATATTTCTTTCTGAGATCTCACTCGGTTCTGCGAACCCTTATGGACCTCTGCTGGGGGAGAGGGGAGGCTGGGTTCCGCTCTCTGTGATTTAATGCTCTACTGTATTCGCGTTGTTGCATCACTTGTAAAAGCGATTGTGTAATATTATTTAAGATTTTAGTGGTAATGTCATTTACAGGTTTAAATCAAGTGCGTGATGACTAGAGATAAAATATCGCCCCTATTTCTTAAATGCACGAGTATTGGGGAAATGTTTCTGTGACATTTCGCTGGACTGATCTTTGCAGACGACCTGATTCAGCCCTGTATTGCAGCGTATCATGTTGGGGAGGGGACATCTTATAGCGAGCAGTCGGAATGCACATCTTTCGAGCCTGTGTTGACAGAACCATTTCTGCGTTGGCCTCCCCATCTCCAAAAAACCCCGACCTGTTACAGTTGCAGACACATCTCCGAGCATTCCCAATCCCCCCAGAAGCACTCGGTTTCTGCAGAGTTTGCAAGTTGTATCTCACCTGTAGGTGTCGTTGCAATGCAGGGATTCAGCCAACCAGTCCTCCCCACACACACACTCAATGTATCCGTCTTCAACACACCAGCCCCCGCTGCTTTATCTCAAATGTAATTGTTGCATTTATTTACGTGTGTGTGTGTGTGTATTTTTTTTACGCAGTTTCTCTTCCGGGGACCTTAAAACACATTTTTTTAAATTGATGGAGGCGACGGTATCAAACGCTTTAAAAAAAAGTTGAGCAGGGACGATGAGGACTGATAGAATGTTGAAACATACGCCAAAAGTTGTGACAAATGTCCAGGAGGCTCAGCCCCTTTGCTCGAGGTACGGTGTGGATTAAATTGGGAGCAAGTGCTCGTTTTAACTGCAATGGTGGCCTTTTGTTCACACTGCAAGCGATGGCAGGGCTGGCGGTTGTGTCGGGGAGGCAGAGCCTGCAGTGTTACCCCTGTTAACCCCTCAATGGGAAAGGAGCTTGTGTTCATTTCCACCCCCCCCCCCCTTGCTAACTATATTGTGCAGTAACGCCAATCACGGAGAGCACGATTATAGTGGTCACTGATATTGTAATACGTAATGTAGGTTCTGGTTTAAGCAAAACAGGCACAGATTATTCAAATAAGGAATATGTTTAACATACTTGGGGATTTATTTTTGCAGGGCTGTGGCGGGGTGAGTGGGACTAATGTGATAGCTCTATCAAAGAGCCGGTACAGGCATGATGGGCCGAATGGCCTTCTGTGCTGTACCACTCGATTCCAGGTTTTTTTTAAATAGCTCTTTTTTCCAGAATAATGTGATGTTTTGCCAATCTGATCATTTACTCTTTAACAATATAACTTAAGAGATGGGCGATGTGTGTGTGTGGAACGGAAGGAGGGTGATGGAGAAAGTTTATACCGGGGAGACGAAATATTGGAATTCGCCAGTCTTAAAGCCCCGCAGTCTTTCCCTCGGTCTTGGCGTGTGCATGCAAAGATTACAGTGCAAAGCATTGCAGCATCTCCCCTCCAGTCATTTAATTTGGAAATCCCGGCCGCGGGGTCACTAATAATTGTAGATATTTCTGATAACCACGGTTGTATTTTTTTCTCTCTGCTGTGCTAGAAATAGCACAATTGTTAACTAGTGGTAAGTGCGCGTCACCGGAGTGTGTGAGAGTGTAAAACTCGGCAGCCACTCGCTCGCTTGCTGCGCCCTGGCTCAATGCAAATCGACTTCTCTCTCTCACACACTCACACACACTCACACTTACACTCTTGGCTTCATGTATTCAAGACAAAGTTGGTGTCTGCATTTTTTTTTCTGGATTCTCCCAATCTTCAGTGCACGAGTCTGATCCTGCGACACCAGCCCAGAGGAATATTTCCCTCTATATGTTAAATCGCTGCTGGCGCTGCTCTCTCTCTCTCTCTCTCGCTGACTGAATCGCCGGCTGCAGGAAGAGATGGCAAAAGGTATCGGAGTGGGGGGCGAAACGCGGGCTTGAAGGAGGAAAACCGCTACCTGGCAAGAGAATGAAGCCTTGACTACAGCTCCTCCCACCCACCCCCCCTCCAAAAAAAAATGCACAAATGTTTGAATGGCACTACCGATCGAAGCACCGAATGAATCTTAGAGAGAGGAAGCAAATAAGGAGCTGGTGATATTCTACCTGCATTAGGACTGCTTGAAGTAGATGGAGAGCAAAAAAAAAAGGTTTCTCTATATGCTTTTTTTGGTATGGGTGTGGGGGTCTATTTCTGAAGTGCTGCCTAGGATTCAGTTGCGATACCTCTCTGTCTTTGCAGTGTGTGTGTGTGTGTGTCAATGCGGCGGTGTACTGATGCAAACCAGGCAGCAACCGAGCTAAGTGAACCATTGCAGCCCGGATAATGAGAAGTTCAGCTGCACCAATAGTGTCAGTCTCAATCTCATTTGCAAGTAATGAAATAACTAATACTAATAACCCACCCCCATATTGAAAAAAAACACTGGCCCGAAAATGTAACGCTGTCAGATTCACCAAGATCCCAGCAATCCAGACGGATCGACTTCTTATTCTGACGAATTGGTAAGGTCTATTTTGCAACCGGAATGTAACAAAAAAAACCCTGGCTGATCCGGTGAGTCTGGCTGAGGCCAGGCATTCGGTGGCGTTTATTGCGGGCACCTTGCTGCAGGTGGCAATGTAGATTCGGGAGATTTTCTCTCTCTCTCTCCCTCTCTCATTCGCTTCTCGCCACAAACACACTCTCAGCTTCCCACTCGACTGCTTCCTGTTCATTGACTGTCAGTACTTCCAGGAATATTTTCTGTCCTCACACAGTTTTTTGTTTAAAAAAGCTAAAAGGGGCCATGACGTGATGTGTCTGTGTCAATGTGATATATGTCCCCGTGTGTGTCCTTGTGTTTCTGTGTGTGTGTGTGTTTGTACGTGTGCCAGTGTGTGTCCTTGTGTTTCTGTATGTGTGTGTTTGTATATGTGCCAGTGTGTGTCCTTGCGTTTGTGTGTGTTTCTGTGTGTGCGTCCTTGTACTTATGTATATGTGTGTGTGTGTCTATATATGCCAGTGTGTGTCCTCGTATTTATGTATATGTGTGTGTATATGTCTCCGTGTATGTTCTTGTGTTTCTATATATATGTGTGTGTGTGGCTGTATATGTGCCAGTGTGTACCATTGTATTTATGTGTGTGTGTCTGTGTGTATGTGTCTGTGCATGACTATGAATCAGTATGAATATACTGTATACAAGTACTGTGGCTGTGTATACATGAGTATGTATACCGGTGTATTTCTGTCTACCTGTTTTTTTATCTCGCTGTATTCCTTGCTGTCTGCGAGACATGGGATTGCCCGTGTTGGTTACAGGTACAAGCTTCACTCCCGCAACGGAGACAGTCTTCCGCAGCGTCCTAAAGTCCGCCGGATTCGTTTTAAAGGAAACATTATTTGAGGATAAAAATGGGGAGGGTGAGATTCCCCCTCCAACTCCACCACCCCCCCCCCAAAAACAAAACTAAAAAGCGCCGCGAGCAAGTCTGACAGTATGAAATATAGAGCAGAGATCCTGTATGTAAAATGAACCGTAGATTGGAGATATTCACTTTCTCACACTCTCTCTCATCGAATCAACCTGCCCCAGTCTGTCCGACCAGACCCAGGTGAATGGGACAGTTGCTCTCTCTCTCTCTCTGTCTCATCGATCTGGACGTTCATTCGGCTGTCATTCACTCTGCCCGGAGCACTGCCGGTTGGTTATCGGTGCCCCGCAGTGTTCATTGAGTGAATGATCGGGCTGAATGGTACAGCCCAGAGAGTGGCTTCCGAGACAGATTCAATTCATGTAAAGCAGCGCTTCTTCAGCTCGCAGCTCCACCGTGATTGCGCCTTGCCCGGCCGTCTGCCGTTATCTTCACCAGGATATTTATAATTGCTGGAATATGGTGACTGCAAACAAGGCGCCAGGTGGGGGAAAAGGAAAGCTGCATTGATTGAAGCCAGGTAAGCGTTGTTGTATTGGGCCAGTGCAGTGCTGTCAATGGGGGAGCCGGTTGAACGGTGAAGGGGAGTGAGGAAGAGCTTGGTGAGAGTCTTGAGCATTGCAGAATGAGATCTCGCTATCAGTAATGCGAAGAATAGCGGATGCATTTAAGGATGAAGGGATACAATGATATCCTGCCGTGTCTGAGTATATTTAATTTAGCGAGTATCACTGAGAGAGAGGGGGAATCAGGCCGGTCTGTGATGACCCCGTCCAGCGCCTCCGGAGCCCATACCTGAGTCAGTCACAAGGAGGGAACAGACCCTCTTCACTCCTCATTGAAGCACGTTCAACAAATCATATCGTAACCGAACCGTGCTCGCAGCAGTCCCCTGGCGAGAAAGGTTAATCTCTGAAAGCTTTGCATACAGTGGATTACTGTAAATGCAGTGAGTGCGAGGTGGGTAACACAGCACTCTGGGCTCTGGGAGGTGGGTAACACCGCACTCTGGGCTCTGGGAGGGGGGTAACACAGCACTCTGGGCTCTGGGAGGTGGGTAACACAGCACTCTGGGCTCTGGGAGGTGGGTAACACAGCACTCTGGGCTCTGGGAGGTGGGTAACACAGCACTCTGGGCTCTGGGAGGTGGGTAACACAGCGTTCTGGGTTCGGGGAGGTGGGTAACACAGCACTCTGGGCTCTGGGAGGTGGGTAACACAACGTGCTGGGCTCTGGGAGGTGGGTAACACAGCACTCTGGGAGGTGGGTAACACAGCGTTCTGGGCTCTGGGAGGTGGGTAACACGGCACTCTGGGCTCTGGGAGGTGGGTAACACAGCGTTCTGAGCTCTGGGAGGTGGGTAACACAGCGCTCTGGGAGGTGGGTAACACAGCGTTCTGGGCTCTGGGAGGTGGGTAACACGGCACTCTGGGCGGTGGGTAACACAGCGTTCTGGGAGGTGGGTAACACAGCACTCTGGGCTCTGGGAGGTGGGTAACACAGCGTTCTGGGAGGTGGGTAACACAGCACTCTGGGAGGTGGGTAACACAGCGTTCTGGGCTCTGGGAGGTGGGTAACACAGCACTCTGGGCTCTGGGAGGTGGGTAACACAGCGTTCTGGGCTCTGGGAGGTGGGTAACACAGCACTCTGGGCTCTGGGAGGTGGGTAACACAGCGTTCTGGGCTCTGAGAGGTGGGTAACACAGCGCTCTGGGAGGTGGGTAACACAGCGTTCTGGGCTCTGGGAGGTGGGTAACACAGCACTCTGGGCTCTGGGAGGTGGGTAACACAGCACTCTGGGCTCTGTGAGGTGGGTAACACAGCGCTCTCTTCACCTTTCTCTCTCAGCCTCCGTGACAGCAGCAAAGTAAACCAATTTCTTTATTTGCCCACACGCGCCAGAGCGAGAGAAATCATGCCGAGTAAGGAATCCTATTAATGAAATTAAAGGCTGATTTTCTATATTAACTTAATGAAGACGATTAATGGTAATGGGGAAAATATATACTCTAGCGCGAACTTCGTTTAATAGACCATTAACTTTGCATCTTAAAACGGGCTTTTAATGAACTTTGTAAGGTAACATAGGGGCAGATTTCACTTTAAATCCCGCGGTAAAGGCTCGGGTTGATTGAGCCTTTGAGGTCCTTGGTTGTTCAGTAGTCCCAGTACCAAGGGGTTCTTGCACTAAATCGGATTCTACAGTGGGATTGAAGCAGTCTCTTCACCGAGGGGGCTGGAGTGCAGAGGTGGCAACATTATTATTGAATTTGTTCATGATTTGGGCGTCTGTCAGCTGTGCCCCGCGTACACAGGGAGCACTTGTGTTGGCCGATTTGGGTGGGGTGACACCGGGGCAGCACAGTGCCTCCTTCCGGGTTGATCGACAAGAGGAGGCAGCCACTTCTCGAAGGGGCTGGTATTGGGTGTAATCACATTAACAATGTAAATAAATCACTCCCGCAGCTGGTTAAGCGGCGCTCAGTTATATGTTTTAAAGTTTAATTTGTTTTAAATGCCGGTTTTAGTGTCCCCCTCCCCTTTTATAGGGGGCACTTGTAAATTATGGTTTTAGAGCCCACAAAAAAACAAAAAAAAAGTCTTGGGAAATGTTTGGAGTGTCCCCCAGATCGGGGTCACTTGATCTCACTTTATTTTGTCTCCTTAAAAAGAGTTGTCTGTGTGTGTGAATGAATAAGATTTATTTAGAAGTGACCACAACTGTGGTGCTATTATGAGAGGGGGGTCCCCACACATATTGGGAGTTGTGTTGTTGATGGAGACTGGGAGATGCTAGAGTTTCTAAGTACTGTGGTAGGCAGTGTGAGGAAACGGTTAGTCACCCTGGATTAACCTTTCGGTAATGACCCTAACCACCATTTCCAGACTGACTGTACGGGGCGACACAGAACGTCCATCCCCAGACCAGTATTGGACCGTTCATTAACTTGCCATTTCGCTTGACTTTACGAAAACTCAAACCTTCTCTAGAAGTCCAGAGCCGTAGAGAACTTGGCAATGATGGACAGAGCCCGTTTTAGCATTTCTAATATACCGAATCCCAAATCCCAATATGCTGGATATGAGGATTTTGTTTTAGATTTAAATATAAAAGTGAATAGAATGTAATTACATTACATCAGATGTTTTGCCAGATTAGAGGATTCATCCAGTAATTAGAAGCACGGTTGTATTAATCGGCGCTAGGACCCAGTGGCATTTCCCCCCAGCCCTGCGGCAGCGCGAAGCACTTAGTCAGGTTCCCCGCCTTGTCTCTGAAGATTGAACCTGTTACAGGGACTTGGCTGCAGGGATGCTCCGCGCTGGTCAGGGATAGCGGTGAACGGCGGAGCTGACAGACTCTCTCCGGGTCTGGCCACCGTGCGCACTGACCGGGTGACTTATCGCTTGTCGCCGGCACTTGAATCCCGATTTGGTGAGTTCTAACTCCGGCTCGTCCTCCCTCCGCAGAGCGTGCCTTCTGCCGGGCCCTAATGCCCGGGGCCCAGAGCGGGGTGGGGAGGGAGAGAGAGGAGGCGGGTGTCATTTTTGGCAATTTAATTGAATGGATTGAAAGGTGGCGCGATTTAAATAAAACTAATCAGTTTTTGGACAACGTTAAATTCTCAACTTTTGTAAATTTAAGTTGCTAATGTTGTACAATAAATCTGCAGAGACCAATTGTGAAAGTTTGTAAAAACAAATGATTCACCTCCTAGGCAATTTAAAGTAGTTATTACTAGTGGCCACCTTACAAGGATTTGATTAAATAGTTGTTACTAGTGCCTGCCTAATGAGCAGTTAAACTAGACAGCGAGTTGAACCACTTGAGCTGCAGAGGGAGCGATGGGCCGGACTCCAGTGACAACCCATTTTAAAAAGGTGTGCAAGTCGGGCGTCATTATTTCGGTGTGGGGTCACTTTTTTTCACTTACCCAAGCATTGAGCATTCAAACTATATATAACATAGTATACTAGCCGACATAACGACAGTCACTGCACTGGAAGTAACTGTGTATAGCACCTTGACATGTTTAAATGTACTTATTTGAATGGGGGAAAACGAATTCACTAAGTTATCATGTGATGTTTAAACAAGCCTATACAAAGTTCATTCTCTAATTTCAGCCCAAGAGGCGTCCCATTGACTTGCTAGATTTGGTCTACCCTGGAGTTGGAAATGCTGGAAAAAAATTGGTCAGTTTTGAGAGCTTCCCTTCCTAACCCCAATGACTCTGGCGTTTATATCACGCCTTATCATCCCTCGAAATCCTCAGAGCACTTCAAACAACAAATGACTTTTCGGAGTACAGTGACTGATTATATAGGGGACTAAATACACAGGGACATATTTAATGAACAGGACACACACAAATATATTCGCCTGTATAGCACAGAGCAGATGCAGTATGCGTGGCTTCTTCAAAGTATTGCTCGGAAATGTTTTCCAAATCCTGTTTTAATATAATGAACTCTACCGAATTTCTGTTCATAACGCTGCCGATCACTGATGCCTCGAGTTTTAGATTGATTTAGACCACTTGGAAAGGGAAACAAAACTTGGATTGATTTAGAGTGGGAGTGTGGATCAACCATCACCCAATGTGTTCAATTACCTGATCAGCGAGTCAAGTAACTCCGACCCAGTAGATGGAAATCAGTTATAGAAACATGGAAAATAGATGCAGGAGTAGGCCATTCGGCCCTTTGAGCCTGCACCACTATTCAATGAGTTCATGGCTGAACATGCAACTTCAGTACCCCATTCCTGCTTTCTCACCATATCCCTTGATCCCCCTAGTAGTAAGGACTACATCTAACTCTTTTTTGAATATATTTAGTGAATTGGCCTCAACAACTTTCTGTGGTAGAGAATTCCACAGGTTCACCACTCTCTGGGTGAAGAAGTTTCTCCTCATCTCGCTCCTAAATGGTTTACCCCTTATCCTTAGACTGTGACCCCTGGTTTTGGACTTCCCCAACATTGGGAACATTCTTCTTGCATCTAACCTGTCTAAACCCGTCAGAATTTTAAACGTTTCTATGAGATCCCCTCTCATTCTTCTGAACTCCAGTGAATATAAGCCCAATTGATCCAGTCTTTCTTGATATGTCAGTCCCGCCATCCTGTTTCCTCGTGAGATCCATATAGCAAGATCAAATAACCAATACAAGGGATGTGACAAATAAATAGCAATACACAAATCAGCGGGTACACTTGGTGGAGATTTCAATACTTCATTTTATGAACAACGTGCTTTCTTAGGGCAGTATGATGCAGGGTATATGCAACACTTAAGACTACAGCTGCTTTATAGGTCGATGCACAAAGTCTTACACAACTGTGCATTTGGAGAATATTGGACATTGACATTACATGGTAAGGTGGCTTGACAGCAGCAGGGAGGGGTGTTTGGGAAGGTTGGTCATTGGGCTGGGGAGGAGGGGCACAGGGCAGGTTGGTCATGGGTTGGGTACAAGGAGGGCACAGGGCAGGTTGGGTTGGAGGGGGCACAGGTTGGTCACTGGGGTTGGGTTGGAGGGGGTATAAGTTGGTCACGGGTTGGGTAGGAGGGAGCATAGGTTGGTCACTGGGGTTGGGTAGGAGGGGGCATAGGTTGGTCACGGGTTGAGTTGGAGGGGACATAGGTTGGTCACGGGTTGAGTTGGAGGGGGTATAGGTTGGTCACTGGGGTTGGCTAGGAGGGAGGATAGGTTGGTCACTGGGGTTGGTCACGGGTTGAGTTGGAGGGGACATAGGTTGTCACTGGGGTTGGGTAGGAGAGGGCACAGGTTGCTCACTGGGGTTGGCTAGGAGGGAGGATAGTTTGGTTACTGGGGTTGGGCAGTAGGAATAATGTATCCTGATCGTTCATTGGGTTGATTCTTGCGGTGAGTGCTGGTGGCGGGCAGGTGAATCAATTGGGTGGGAAATGCGGCATTTCCTGGTGCTTTACCAGGCCCATCCAGGAATGCTGTTTCTGGCGCAGTGGGGATGCCAGCAGAAACTAAGGAATGAGCTCACGGACTTCTAGGTGATCAGGAGCTGGTTGCAATGGGATCCGGAGCAAATATTCCAACTAATCATGCTGGGTTTAACGAGGCGCAACTGCAGTACTATGAGTCACCATTTTTAAAATCTGAAGCTTGGTTTTAATGGGAATTGCCAAGTGATGACCGCCATCCCACGGTTGTTGGAATCTCCGAAATGCAGGCCCATAGCCTAAAACTTGGCTTGCCTCACCGTTCTGCCTTTCAGTTGAGCCCCTCTTCTCCAGTCTGCCAGAGGTGCGCAAATTCATTCCTGAAGCGGGTGAATAGATTTCTTGTGTCGTCCATCAAGTTTTTTGCTAGTCAATATTAAGAAGCAGTGATTACCGAAGATGTTTGTTTTTACATAGTTAAATATCTAAATATATTCGGATAAAGGCATTAGTGCTTGTTTTTACAATCTAAACATTCGGATAGACGGAGTTGAAGGCAAAGTTCCAATTTAACAGTACAATTACAGGCCGCATCTAAAGTAGTTTTTTAAATGTATTCCTCCCGACCTACTGCGCATCACAGGCCTCGGCTGTACTAGTTGATACTGGTAAGAGAAGGAAAATATCGCTGATAAGTCGAAGCAAGTACTTGCGCCAACATGCAAAGTGAGTGAGACCGCGCAAAACGGGCACCTCCCCAAACCTTCCCAGCAGCATGGTTCGAAACTGACAGGAACGCCTTTAATAGTCGGGTCTCAAAGGTAGCTGTGCTCTGAAATTCCCTCCCGAAACCTCTCCCCTCCTTTTGATGCTCCTGAAAACCGACCTCTTTGACCAAGCCATTGGTCACCTGCCCTCCTATCTCCTTATGTGACTCGCTGTCAAATGTCGTTGAAGCGTTTTACTCTGTTAAAGGCGCTATATAAATACAAGATGTTGCATCAAAAGTCAGTATTGATGTTTTTCGACAAACAAGGGAGGGGGTTTAGGACCCAGCGAAAGCCATTGTTTCATGCCTTTCTTTTATAGATTGGGTGAGATCTTTTTCTCCAAAGTTCTTTCGGGTTTCAGCTGTAGCAGCCAGAGAGGATGTGTGGAGGCAGGAGTTAGCACGGACTGAGTTGCCAGCCTGCCCTCCCTCCTGGGCGGGACCCGGGCTTGGCCCAGCTCCGTGTGGGTTTCATTGTGAAACTGACGCAACAAGCTAAAAATACTGAGCCTTCAGCTGAAGGTTCTCATCGGAAGAACTAGTCTGGGTCCCAACAATGTCAGCGGAGCCCAGAGTGTTCTAGGCGGGCAGCACTTTCACGTTTATTTTTGCTGGTAAGGCCGGCATTTATTGCCCATCTCTAATTGCCATGGAGAAGGTGATGGTGAGCCTCCTTCTTGAACCGCTGCAGTCCTTGTGGTGAAGGTGCTCCCACAGAGCTGCTGTACTTTGTAGCGGTTTGCTACAACCGAGTGGTTGGTTCGCTCGGCCATTTCAGAGGGCAGTTAAGAGTCGACCACATTGCTGTGGGTCTGGAGTCACATATAGGCCAGCCCAGGTAAGGACGGCAGATTTCCTTTCCTCAAGGACATTAGTTGGGGTTTTATGACAATCCTGGACTTTCATGGTCACCATTACTGATACAAGCTTTAAAAAAAATCCAGATTTAATTAATTAACAATTTAAATTCCCCAGCTCGGTTGGTATTGGAACTTACTGGCCCAGTAATATAAGCACTATACTACTGGAGCTCTGGTCCAGGGACCTTTCAGAAGTATATTTTTAAAAAGGAAAACAGACTCCAGGACCTCGCAAACGTCCAATTTTACTTCATTTAATTCTACAAGAGACTAAAATCCCAGTCAGTGTATTGGATAGAATCACTCTTAAAATGCACAACAGGCTGCCCTATAACCATCGTCATGAATATATCATGATTGAAGTAGAGTGTCAACTTCCCCTTTAAATCTTCAATAAAAAGTCACATTACTTTCGGGAAATTAATGGGACCAATTTTTGTTAATTCACAACAATTAAACTCGTTTTAAAGAGTTATGCTGTAATATCCCTTTCGCTTTGAGCCAGGATGGGTGTGCTCACAGTTTGGGAGGAAGGCAGTGGGTGAACGGCCCGCAGCTTTGGCCAGGATTCAGCGGGTGACTTTCCTGGGAACCTGCCGGAGCCGCGGGGGTTGACCCGGTGTACTGCGAGCCACCCGCACAGAGAGCCGCGGGGGTTGACCCGGTGTACTGCGAGCCACCCGCACAGAGTGAGAGAGAACGCGGGCGAGTTCTTGAAAGCGAAGAATCGGGCAGACTGCAGGCGGTTGCTCCTGGCAGGGGGTTTATTTTGCCCTCCCGGGAGGACCGAGACTTTGGTCCCTGTAAGTCTGAGGATAGTTTGAGAGCCGCTTCTCTTAATCATGATACAAGGCTGGGATTCTAACAACAGCGGTGAGATTATATCCTTACCACCTTTTTATTATAAGTTACAGTGAGGTGCATTAGGGCTAAATTTTCTTTCTAAAAGGTTGGTAATTTACAAAGACCTTGCAAATCCAAATGATCCCCAAAAGATCCTCTGCAGCATCTTGCACGTGTAACTCTGTTGAAATTCTGATTATTGCATTTATGTTCTATTTAGCTGCGATATTAATGTCGAGTTGTACATTGTTTTATCAGAGGCGTGACGGGTTGTTGACTAAATCCTTAACTCTTAATTGTTAGAATAGCAAACAAGTCCATTCTTCCTTTTAAAAGCCAAGGGGCTCTGGTTGAGAGGCGGGCGGATATTCTGATTGGCATTGGGAGCAGCCAATGAACACTGATAGCGGGGGCGAATCCCCACCCCTCCCGACGCTGAGGAGCAAATCAGAGCTCGATATGGGCGGCGGCCAAAGCCCAGCGTTCGACTTGTTAAAGCTAACTAACATCAGAGCAGTGGCATTGAAGCAGGGGTGAGGGATCGGTTGAGCAGATAGCTGGTCATCCATCGGCAGGTGTTGTACAGAAGGAGTCTTGAAGGTTGGCATTGATCGGGGCAGATTGCAGGCGGTTGCTGTGCCTTTATTTATCTATATACTTTAAATAGAACGAATTGAAATATAAATGAGCACATGTAGTTTTTTTTAAAGCAATGTTCTAATGAATTAATAATTATACACTTTACTCAGGCTGCAGTGCAATAGATATCGTTGAAATCTGGGTTTGAAACATATGAAAGGTCGCTAAACGAGATGCTATAGTTTCACTTACCCTTGTATTAAGCGCCGTCTGATGATTTGCTGCAATTTCCATTCTGCACTCTGTGATCGGAAACATGGGGCGCTGTTAGTTTCCTGGTCAGTTCCAGGTGGAAGTGAAGCTGCCAGCTTTTCACACACTCACCTGTGGAGTAAAGAACTCGGGAGCAGTCAGAATCGGTCTAAACCACTTGGTTAAAAGGAGTGATGTGTGAATGAAGGTGCGAGTCTAGGCAGAGTAGATAGAGAGAGACTGTTCCCATTAGTGGAAGGGTCGAGAACCAGAGGACACAGATTTAAGGTGATTGGCAGCAGAACCAAAGGCGACATGAGGGGGCACGTTTTTACACAGCGAGTGGTTGGGATCTGAATGTACGGCCCGAAAAGGTGATGGAGGTAGACTCAATCGTAGCTTACAAACGGGAATTGGATCAGTACCTGAAGGAAACAAGCATTGCAGGGATACCGGGAAAGGGCGAGGGAGTGGAACTAGCTGAAGTGCTCTTGCAGAGAGCCGGCGGGCTCGATGGGCTGAATGGCCTCCTTCTGTGCTGTAACCATTCTGAGTCAAAACCCTTTCAGGCAGTGAGTTCCAGACCCCCGCCAGCCTCACCCTCTGGAACTCGCTGCCTGAAAGGGTGGTAGAGGCAGAAACCCTCATCGCGTTTAACAAGTACTTGGATGTGCACTTGAAGTACCATAACCTACAGGGCTACGGACCAAGAGCTGGAGAGTGGGATTAGGCTGGATAGCTGTTTGTCGGCCGGCACAGACACGATGGGCCGAGTGGCCTCCTTTTGTGCTGTAAATGTCCGAGTCTGTGAAATATGGAAGCGAGAGAGAGCCAACAGTAAAAAAAAAAAGAATGGAGGGAGACCAGTTCTGGAGAGAAGGGAAGGGAGATTGGTAACCAGGAGATGGAGAGAGCTGAGAGGCGTCTCCGAAAGGTTCCCCCAAACTCTCCACCCGCTACGAGTCACATCTGCTTCCTGGGGCAAGTGGCAGGGCAAATGAGGAAAATGTTGGATTCTTCTTTAACCATTTCTGTCTTGTTCCCTTTCAGAGTGACGATGCTGAGAAGCGAACGTGTGGACGTGGGTAGAGTTTAGTCGAGTGCCTTTGCTTCCGTTTGGATTTAAAATATAACAAGAGGGGCTCATCCAGAACATCCAAAAAAAAAAATACCACCCCACCCCCAAACCATGGCCGCGGTCAGATGGAACCAGAGTTGTCTCATCTTCCAGTTGCTCCTAATCTTCACCACCTCCTGCTCTGGGCGGGTGGTGGTCAACCAGGAGTACAAGACTTTCAGAGCCCAGAACCCGGACTGGGTGTTCAACCACTTGGTGGTGGACCCGAGCACGGGCAGCGTGTACGTGGGGGCGGTGAACAGGATCTACAAGCTGTCAGACCAGCTGCAGCCTCTGGTCACCCACGAGACCGGGCCCGACGAGGACAACCCCGACTGCTACCCTCCCCGCATCGTGCAGCCGTGCCAGGAGCCGCTGCGGCTGACCGACAACGTCAACAAGCTGCTGCTGATCGACCAGGGGGGGCGGCGCCTGATCGCCTGCGGCAGCCTGTACCAGGGCATCTGCAAGCTGCTGCGGCTCGACGACCTCTTCAAGCTGGGCGAGCCCTTCCACAAGAAGGAGCACTACCTGTCCGGCGTCAACGACAGCGGCTCGGTCTTCGGGGTCATCGTCTCGGACCAGGGCTCGGAGGAGGCCAAGCTGTTTGTGGCCACGGCGGTGGACGGCAAGCCCGAGTACTTCCCCACCATCTCCAGCCGCCTGCTGGCCCGCAACCCCGAGGCCGACGAGATGTTCTCCTACGTCTTCCACGACGAGTTCGTGGCGTCGCTCATCAAGATCCCGTCCGACACCTTCACGGTCATCCCCGACTTTGACATCTACTACATCTACGGCTTCAGCAGCTCGGCCTTCGTCTACTTCCTGACCCTGCAGCCCGAGCTGGTGCACTCGGGCCCGGGCTCCAGCCGCCAGCAGGTCTTCACCTCCAAGCTGGTGCGCCTCTGCCAAGCCGACACCACCTTCAACTCGTACGTCGAGATGCCCATCGGCTGCGTGGTGGGCGGCGTGGAGTACCGCCTGCTGCAGGCGGCACACCTGGCCCAGGCCGGCCCGCGCCTGGCCCGCTCGCTGGGCATCGCGCCCGGCCACCAGGACGTGCTCTTCGCCCTCTTCGCCAAGGGCCAGAAGCGGCGCAGCCAGGCGCCCGACGAGTCGGCCCTCTGCATGTTCGTGCTCGGCACCATCAACGAGCGCATCAAGAACCGGCTGCAGTCCTGCTACCGCGGGGAGGGCTTCCTGGACCTGGCCTGGCTCAAGGTCAAGGACATCCCGTGTGTGCCCGCGGTAAGGGGGCTGTGTGTGTGTCCATGTCCATGTGGTGTGTCCTGTGTCCGTGGGGTGTGTCCCTGTATGCTGCGTCCGTGGGGTGTGTCCTTTTCAGAATGGAGTTTAGAAGAATGAGAGGAGATCCCATAGAAACATATACAATTCTGACAGGATTGGACAGGTTAGATGCAGGAAGATGTTCCCGATGTTGGGGAAGTCCACAACCAGGGTTCACAGTCTAAGGATAAGAGGTAAGCCATTTAGGACCGAGATGAGGAGAA
Organism: Pristiophorus japonicus; assembly: GCF_044704955.1. Classification (NCBI taxonomy): domain Eukaryota; kingdom Metazoa; phylum Chordata; class Chondrichthyes; family Pristiophoridae; genus Pristiophorus; species Pristiophorus japonicus. Next base: position 18,273,175 of record NC_091989.1, on the reverse strand, counting down.
ACTTCTTCACTCAGAGTTGTTAACCTGTGGAATTCTCTACCGCAGAGAGTTGTTGAAGCAAGCCAGTTCGTTAGATATATTCAAAAGGGAGTTAGATGTGGCCCTTACGGCTAAAGGGATCAAGGGGTATGGAGAGAAAGCAGGAATGGGGTACTGAAGTGCATGATCAGCTATGATCATATTGAATGGTGATGCAGGTTCGAAGGGCCGAATGGCCTACTCCTGCACCTATTTTCTATGCTGTTTGTGGGGGCTTGCTGTGCACAGATCGGCTGCCGCATTTCCTACATTGCAACAGTGACTACACTTCAAAAGCACTTGGTTGGCTCTAAAGCGCTTTGGGACATCCCGAGGTCGTGAAAGGCGCTATAGAAATGCAATTCTTTCCTTCCTTTCTGATCTATTGACTCAACATTGCACCACTTGGTTCATTTACCCCCCCCCCCCCCCCCCCGCCTTGAGCCATCAGAACATCCAACATTCCACTTTCATTTCCATGCCTGGTGCAGAGTGCATCATTCATAAGCCTGAAACTCACAAATGATTCACCATCAGCCTCACAAGTAGAGATTTTTTTTTTCAACACTTAATTTGAAGAGTTTCTATTTATTCCTCAAGTTTCAAATATGATAAAATTAATAAGGTTTCTGGTTTCTTCACAAACTAGAAAAAAATGAATCAGGAAATGCCAAGTGGCTATTAAAAGATAGGTGTCATTTTTTGTCACTGCAGAAATGAGATCACACAATGAACAAATGAATGCTACCCATCAAATGAGGAATTTACTGTCAGACTGCCACCATCCGAAGTATTTTGCTTTTGAATTTACTGGATATACTTCACGGTCAGCTGGCTTCAGAGTCAGAAGGCTGTGGGTTCAAACCGCATTTCAGAACTTGAGTGCCTAACCAAGGCCAACACATCAGCGAAGTGCTGGTTCTTCACTCCCCTTTGATGCATTTAAAAGACTTACATTTATATAGCGCCTTTAAGACCACCAGACGTCTCAAAGCGCATCACCACCAACGAAGTACTTTTTGAAGTGTAGTCACTGTTGTAATGTGGGAAACATGGCAACCAATTTGTGCACAGCAACCTCCCACAAACAGCAATGTTTTAATGACCAGACAATCCGTTTTGGTTATGTTGATTGAGGGATAAATATTGGCCAAGCCCCCTGGGATAATTCCCCTGCTCTTCTTTGAAATAGTGCCATGGGATCTTTTACGTTCAGCTGAGAGGGCAGACAGCCTCGGTTTAACGTCTCTTTTGAAAGACGGCACCTCCTACAGTGCAGCACTCCCTCAGCACTACACTGGAGCGTCAGCCTAGATGTGTGTGTTTGAGTCCCTGGAATGGGGCTTGAACCCACAACCTTCTGACTCAGAGGCAAGAGTGCCACCCACTGAGCCACAGTTGACATTTATGGGGAAACTAAATAAGTTTCCCGCAGCACGGGCCAATAGCGAGGCTGTGAGGTCATGAGGCTCACATTGCGTAGTGTGAATTCCTCATAGAGTGAGGTCCTGTGGGAAGGAGGAAGGGAGGAGCACAGTCGAAGTATGTTTGAGTCTGTGTGTATGTATTGGCATGTGGCAGAGCCTGGTCTTCATTTGTCTTGGATCCCCTTGCCACTGGACCAAGACCTTGCTCCGTCAAGCCCTTGTGGTGGCTGATGTGCAGCGGCCACCCCATATTAAAATAATTCACGCACAGGCATCTTCCACCATTGAAAATGAGTTCATCAGCCACCTAACTACTCATTTTTAGTGTGGAAGCAAGTTACCCTCGACCCAGAGAGACTGCCTATGATGATGATGATGATGATGATGGAGATAAATGCGGGAGGGTAGAAAGGAATAGAAGGTTATGCTGGTTGAGTGAAATGAAGTAGGGTTGGAGGAGGCTCATGAGGAACATAGACCAGTTGGGCCGAATGGCCTGCTGCCATTTATATGTAATTCGATGTAAAACGCTGGCAGTGCCACGCTTTGAATGATGCATTAAACCATCACCCCAACTGCCTGACAAGGACTGTTTGAAGAGGAGCAGGGAGTTTTCCATGCCAATGTTCCTCCCTCAACCAGCACCACCAAATATAGATTAACTGGTCATTCATCTATTGCTGTTAGTCAGCCTTGCTGTGTGAAAAATGGTTGTTTTTAAACGAATGTAGCAACATTGAGTACACTTCAAAAAGAATAATTCATTGTACGAAAGGGTGTTCTGAGTAATTACGCTAATTAAATGGACATTCTCTCTCAGTAATGGCATTCTTATTTTAAGAGCCTTCAATTTTTCTCCAAGGACGAATGCCGTGGGGTACAGTTCCATAGTGTTGGCAGGTTATTTAACTCTGGGATCATCACAGCTACACCCGACCCTGTCCTCACACAGGCTCGAACACTTTCCGCAGGGGCTCACTGGATTCTGATCAGAAGCGGGAACCCAAGCTGGAAAGATTCAAGTGTCCCGACCCCAAGCAAGAGTGGCCAGCTCCTGTTTGTCGAGTGCCTGGTTGGGGAACGTGGTGGACGAGATCAAGGCTAAGAGTCTACCTTTTAAGTTTTCATATTTTATTCCCTTCCCACAACACGCTTGAATGCAGCGCTTTCATTATTTCAGGACCTGCATATGGCTACAATAACAACTTGCATTTATATAATGCCTTTAACATAGAAAAGCACCCAAGGTGCTTCACAGGAGCATTAACAAATGTTAACACTGAGCCACGTAAGGAGATATTAGGTCAGGTGACCAAAAGCTTGGTCAAAGAGGTAGGTTTTATGGAGCATCTTAGAAAGGAGAGAGAGGTAGAGAGGCAGAGAAATTTAGTGAGGGAATTCCAGAGATTAGGGCCCAGGCAGCTGAAGGCATGGCTGCCAATGGTGGAGTGATTAAAATCCCCACACACAAGTTTGAAATCCACTGGTACACATTCAGTTCATCGATATATTGCCAAACTCTCAATGTATGCATACACATTCACGTAATGTTTATACACGCACCACACTCACTCAATTCAATGTCCACATGGACACCACACAGACACACACTCACTGAACATGCGCATATACACACCAAATTCGCTTAATGTTTATACACACGCCACACTCACTCAATGTTCACACACACTCATGAACCTAAATGTACTCAGTGAAAGTTATAGCATGCAACCATAGAAACATAGAATGATAGAAATTGATGGTATTGGAGATTATTCAATCCATCGTGTCTGTGCCTTGTAGGTTGGGACACGTCCAAGTGCATATCCAAGTACTTTTTAAATGCGATGAGAATTTTCAAGCAGTGAGATCTAAACCCCCGCCACCCTCTGGGTGAAGAAAGTTCTCACATTTTCCTGCCTCAACTAGATCATATCTGCCTCTGCCCCAGAGAGCGGTGGAGGCTGGGTCACTGAATATATTTAAGGCGGAGACAGACAAATTTTTGAGCGATAAGGGAGTAAAGGGTTATGGGGAGTGGGCAGGGAAGTGGAGCTGAGTCCATGATCAGATCAGCCATGATCTTATTGAATGATGGAGCAGGCTCGAGGGGCCTATTCCTGCTTCTATTTCTTGCCTATGACAGGGAATGTGGTTCTCATATTGAACTGTACAGCCACCTAAGGACTCATTTTGAAAGTGAAAGCAAGTCTTCCTTGATTCCAAGGGACTGCCTATGATGATGTTCTTAGGACATGTTAATATGAAATAGATGGAGCTTGAAGTACACACTGTCCAAACACAAACCCAGTCTGGGGATACACACACATGGACACACACACACGGAACACGGACATAGAAAATAGGTGCAGGAGTAGGCCGTTCGAGCCTGCACCACCATTCAATAAGATCATGGCTGATCATTCACCTCAGTACCCCTTTCCCGCTTTCCCCTTATCCTTAGACTGTGACCCCTGGTTCTGGACTTCCCCAACATCGGGAACATTCTTCCTGCATCTAACCTGTCCAATCCTGTCAGAATTTTACATGTTTCTATGAGATCCCCTCTCATTCTTCTAAATTCCAGTGAATATAAGCCTAGACGATTCAGTCGTTCTTCATATGTCAGTCCTGCCATCCTGGGAGTCACTCTGGTGAACCTTCACTGCACTCCCTGAATAGCAAGAATGTCCTTTCTCAGATTAGGAGACCAAAACTGCACACAATATTCAATGTGTGGCCTCATCCAGGCCCTGTACAACTGCATTAAGACCTCCCTGCTCCTATACTCAAATCCTCTCGCTATGAAGGCCAACATGCCATTTGCTGCCTGCTCTACCTGTATGCCAACTTTCAATGACTGATGTACCATGACACCCAGGTCTCGTTGCACCTCCCCTTTTCCTAGTCTGTCACCATTCAGATAATCTGCCTTCCTGTTTTTCCTCAAACTTATCCACATTATACTGCATCTGCCATGCATTTGCCCACTCACCTAACCTGTCCAAGTCTCCCTGCAGCCTCTTAGCGTCCTCCTCACACCGCCACCCAGCTTAGTGTCATCTGCAAACTTGGAGATATTACACTCAATTCCTTCATCCAAATCATTAATGTATCTTGTAAATAGCTGGGGTCCCAGCACTCAACCTTGCGGTACCCCACTAGTCACTGCCTGCCATTCTGAAAAGGAGCTGTTTATTCCTACTCTTTGCTTCCTGTCTGCCAACCAGTTTTCTATCCACGTCAATACCATTACCCCCAATACCACGTGCTTTAATTTTGCACACTAGTCTCTTGTATGGTACCTTGTCAAAAGCCTTTTGAAAGTCCAAATACATCACATCCACTGGTTCTCCCTTGACAACTGTACTAGTTACATCCTCAAAAAATTCTAGAAGATTTGTCAAGCATGATTTCCCTTTTATAAATCCATGCTGACTTGGACTGATCCTGTCACCGATGATGGCCAGATAATCTGTTTTATAGAGTGATGCATAAATATTGGCCAGGACACTGGGGAGAACTCCCCTGCGCCTCTTCAAAATATTGTCCTAGGATCTTTTACATCCACCTGAGAGGGCAGATAGGTCCTCGGTTTAACATCTCATCCAAAAGAAGGCACCTGCAACAGAGCAGCACTCCCTAAGTACTGCACTGGAGTGTCAGCCTAGATTTCTGTGCTCAAGTCTCTGGAAGAGTGTGGCTTCAGCTCTCTCGTGTGCTGAGTTCGCACACCTGCCTGGTTTTATTTGATAACTGCTTTCAGTTAACTCCACTTTTGTTGTGTAATGCTGCAACTACCATATTTCGTTGTCTGCACAAATGTGTGTATTGGCTGCCACTGTAGATCTGAGCACCTGTGCCTTTCTATCTGTCTCCGTCTTGTTTGGCTCATCTGCCTTCCCCCTCCCCACTCTGAGTCACTGCACCACACCCTTGCCAACGTTCCACATCACATGGCATTAATCCACCACTTAACTCTGATGATCGTGGCTGGGGCACTAAATTATCTTCTGTATCTGGGGTAGAGAGGGTAAATATAAAGTAACATCCTTCTCCTGATCATGAACCAGTCCCTCATGTACGAGTGGTGGGTGTCGGGTGAGGACTGGATTGGGGTCAGTTGTGATGGGAATAGCTTGCCAACACTCGCTGTCTGCTTGTTCTTTAAGACTGGGCTCTAGGAAAGGGTACGAGAAGGCTACTGGAACCATAACCTACAATGAAGTTTAGGAAAGAAAGGGGAGAAAATGGTTTGGGCAGAAATGAAATTTCACAGGACGTCATTGAACATCTTCTACATCTAATAGCAGCATCAGCGTGAAGCTTTCTTATTTGAGATCTAGCATTGGTCAGAGATGCAGATTAACACTTCCACTCTGCCACAACCCCAAACTCATAAAAAGCTATTAAAAGCAAATGTAAATATTTTCCATTTCTCTCAGTTGCCCAATGGGTTTGCGCACACATGGTGGGTTAAGCCTGCCCATATCTGTTACCTAGGAGTCTTCCAGCCAACGGAATAAACTCTCATTCCTGTTGGATTTGAATCTGGTTTTCAGAAGTGATCAGTGTATTAACTTGCTGTCCTAAGTCAGTGAGATCTGTCATTGCTTCTTTTGTTGGAGCCAGTAATGGAAGGCCTAATTTGTTTTGCTCGCACTTGTTGCTCGAGTAAATCAAAGATTGCTCTTGAAGGGAAAATAAAACATTGGCAACTATTATTTGATTTTCCTTTTTATCCATATGAGCGTGCCAGCCGTGGCTCAGTGGGTAACACCCTCGCCTCTATCAGAAGGTTGCAGGTTCAAGTCCCACTCCAGGGACTTGAGCATGTAAATCTAGGCTAATGCTCCACTACAGTGCTGAAGGAGTGCTGCACTGTCGGAGGTGCCATCTTTCGAATGAGACGTTAAACTGAGGCCCTGTCTGCGCTCTCAGGTGGATGTAAGAGAACCTTTGACACTATTTCAAAGAAGTGCAGGGGAGTTATCTCTCTGGTGTCCTGGCTAATATTTATCCCTCAGTCAACATAACAGAAACAAAAATATCTGGTCATTATTACATTGCTGTTAGTGGGAGCTTGCTGTGCACAAATTGGCTGTTGCATTTCCCACATTACAACAGTGGCGACACTCCAAAAGTACTTCATTGGCTGTGAAGTGCTTTGCGACGTCTGGTGGTCATGAAAGGTGCTATATAAATGCAATTCTTCTTTCATATATTTTTCTTCCCTCTTCCTTTCCCTCCCCCGGGATATTTCCTACATTAAAGGCGCTGTATAAATACAAGTTATTTTGTTTTCACAATTTGTGAGAAAAGCGATCGAGCTTCTACCAGTTGCTAACCTTGTTGTGCCCTTTGCTGGTATTAGTGCTGGCCCCATGTGTATTCATCGCAGTCTAAATAAAGGCAGTGCAGACATAAATGGAAGTGAAAAGTAAAACACTATGTGGGCAGCAGGTGTTGGACAGTGCCCTTAAGTTGGGCGATGAGCAGCTCATAATTCGATTAGTATGATGAGAGACTGCTAAAGTCTAGAATCAAACTGGCACTCCTCGAACTCATTGTAAGAAAAATGGTTCAGTTTGTGCTGCGAAGCAAAGCCTGTTTTGCTCCAGGCTTGGTGTCCTGTACTTCCACACCAGTCATGGGATTGTGATGCTCTTCAGTTGCGCTGCTAGATGGAGCACTTCGTAATTGCAAAGTGCTGCGTCTTTGAAGGGAAATGTGACCATTCCTCACCCACCATGGATAACCATGGCCATGGAGAGACTCGAGTCCATATTGTCCTTCCTTTGGGTAGCTGTCCACAAGGAACCATTTAGTTCTGCACAGTCTACTATTTAAAAACGAAAGACAGACAGACTTGCATTTATATAACGTACTTCTCCATCTCGGGATGTCCCAAAGCGCTTTACAGCCAATGAAGCACTTTTAAAGTGTAGTCAACTATTGTAAGGGAGGAAACATGGCAGCCAATTTGGGCACAGCAAGGTCCCACAAAAAGCAAAATGATAATGACAAGATAATCTGTTTTAGGGATGCTGATTGAGAGATAAAAATTGGCCAGTATTCCCCTGCTTTTCTTCAAAATAGTGCCATGGGATCTTTTACATCCACCTGAGAGGGCAGACGGGGCTTTGGTTTAACGTCCCATCCAAAAGACAGCACCTCTGACAGTGCAGCACTTCCTCAGCACTGCACTGGAGTGTCAGCCTAGACATTTTTTCGTGCTCAAGTCTCTGGAATGGGACTTGAACCCACCTCTGAGTCACAGCTGAAGAACAATTAGAACAGGGTTAATCTTAAATGATGCCTGCTTGAAGTACTGAAAGATACACTCCTTCCCTTCTAGTTATTCAACGCTTGAATGGGATTCATTTTTAGAATGTAAATGATCTGCCTTTTGCATGGTGGTGATGTCACACCTCAAGCACACCGAAACTGATCAGGCTAATAGTGTATTGATTAGTATTGCAAGTTACAATTGAAGGCCTTTCTTCTAAATACACATGGTTTCAAATTGCAGTATGAGACAATAATCTATTTATAACCTACAGTGCTTTAGTTTTGGAACACTTGCTGTTCAGGCGCTCCAAAAAATTTATCAATGCAGTACTGAGGGTGCACTGCACTATTGGAGATTCTGTCTTTTGGATGAGACATTAAACTGAGTCAAGTCTGCCCTCTCGGGTGGATGTACAAGATGCCACAGCACTATTTCGAAGAAGAGCTGGGAAGTTTTCCCCAGTGTCTTGGTCAATATTTATCAACCAACATCATTTATTTAAAAAAAAAAACAGATTATCTGGACAAATGCTACGAGCACCAGGCCTGGTTGGTGGTCATCTGCAGTATAAGCTCCTCTGGGCTCTGGACTCTATATCCGGGGGTACATTGTGCCATCATACACTGCATTCTGAGACAGAGCAAGCCAGAGCCTAAGAATGTTGCTGGCAGGGTGTGGGGCGGTGGGGGAGAAATAACTAAGACAGAAAGTATTGATTCTGTTCCTGGTGCAGCCAAAACCAGTCTGGCTTTTGGATGCCAAATGGTGTACTTGAGATATTAAGTACAGGGGTAGAATCAAAGGGTTTATCATGCACTTGCAAGTTGAATACTCATTACTCAACAGGGCAAACCATCATTCCTCACCAATAATAGTGAATATTTTTTGGTTTAATCTTGCCTGGCTAATTTTTCTCAGTCATTACGGCACAGAAGGAGGCCATTCGGCCCATCGGGTCCATGCCAGCTCTCTCGAGCAATCCAGTCAGTCCCATTCCCCTGCTCTATCCCCATAGGCCTGCACGTTTATTTCTCTCAAGTGCCTTCCCAATTTCTTTTTGAAATAATTGAACATCTCTGCTTCCACCACCTTCATCGGCAGCGAGTTCCAGGTCATTACCACTCGCTGCGTAAAAAAGGTTCTGCCTCGCATCCCCCTGTATCTCTTGCCCAAAACCTTAAATCTGTGTCCCTTAGTCCTGGTACCATCAGCGAATGGGAACAGCCTTTCTCTCTCTACCTTATCCAAACCCGTCATAATCTTGTACACCTCTATCAAATCCTTTCTCAACCTCCTTTGCCCCAAGGAGAACAACCCCAGACAAAAATGAGATATGAATGAAATGGAAATCACCTGAGAAACATCTTTTGTCCCGGGGATTGGTCTGCCTGGGATGAGGTCAAATCATCATCCATTCATTGTTCATGCGCTTAGACTGATGGTAAATGCACATTAATGCCTATGATTATTGCTGAGAACGCTTTAACCTTTGCCCTCTTCATCTTCCTCGCAGCCTGTTCCGATAGACGACAGTTTTTGCGGATTGGACATTAATGCTCCATTAGGTGGCTCCACTCTCATGCAAGGCATTCCCCTGTTCTCAGAAGACCGAGACCGGATGAGCTCAGTGATTTCATATGTGTACAACGATCACTCGCTGGTGTTTGTGGGGACTAAGAGCGGCAAGCTGAAGAAGGTAGGAAGAGCTGGTTTTCCCCAGGGTGGGGTTGTTGACGTGCAAGATGGTGTTTGCAACGACCAGCGTTTGATGCTGGAAGCTTTTGTTCAAATGCATTGAGTGTTGATGTACTTTCACGATGCATTCGATGGCATAAGCATCTACTGCTGGGACCAGCAAATGTGTTCAGAATTTACCACAAATATAGTGCTGTTAGACTGGGAAGGGGATATTGTCCAGTGCTGAAATGAAAACAAATAATTTTGAGGCAAGGGTCAGACTTTGAGATCTGAACGGCTGGTTTGTTAGGTCCTTGGAGGACAGTGATCGAGGGGTCAGCAATAAACTTATTAGTTACACCCTTGTTTGTTTTTCAAAATCAATGAATTAACTTCTTGTTTGTTGGAAGAGAGACTTTTCCAAGATGACTGGAAGCCGCTCAGCAAAGCTAAATGGTTCTTTCCTTGGCTGTGTTTGTGTGCGCCAGCTTGTTTGGCTGAAGTTGGCATATTGCAGCTTGATGAATTGAACAGTAAGGTTTGTGGGTGTGTTCGCGTCTAACTGCTGACAAAGGAGTTCGCGAGCACGTGACTGAGACGTATCGAGCGTATAGAGTCCACAGTCAGTGGATTCTGACTACGAAAGCCCAAGGAGTGCTGTCACTCAGTGCTGGTTCTCTAGTCTGTCCCCAATCTACAGAAATGCCAAGTCTGTAAGCACATGTTACAATGCAGTGTGTGTACTCGTGCAGTGTACACTGATATCTTTACACATCTTAATGCAAAATCATACTTTACACAGGGCATATATGATCTCTGGTACGTGTGTCTATATCTTAGTGAGCAGGTAACCTGGTCTCCAAAGACAAGAGTTTGTGCATCAAGCTAAGTAACTTAGTACATGGTGTGGAAGAGGCAGTTAAGACTGTTTGTAAAGATATGTATAAGATCACCAATGATCATCAACTGTACTATGTTTGGTATTTTTAATGTTTTTGAGGTGCAGTGGACTATTAGTGCGTCGCGTGTTCTACATGTACATGTGAAAAACATCGTTGAGATAAGACCCTGGGTTTGAGAGCTGGAAATATCACTTCTTACAATTCTGAGGGTTGGAAAAATCGGAGGCACAAGACCCATACTGAAATGAGACCAATTCGTAGCGACCAGCACGGCCTGTAACCAGGCACGGTTTAGGTGGAGCTACAAACCGACAACCAACAGGAATGTGAGCAGGTTACTGCTGCAATCAGTCCTTTGTGTGTTTTTTTTAATCTCTCTCTCTATTTTAATAATTTTTTTTAAAGGATGACTTTCCCTCTCCTCGTCTCTCTTGGGCAGTCTGTCCGTAGGTTGCCACTAATGTTGGCAACCCAAGGTTGTGCAAGATCTGCATCCCCAGAGAGGCCGAGCTCTGGAACTCGGCAGAGCGCAAGATCGTACCTCTGTCCCATGGTTGGACGGTGATGCCCGTCTGCCATGGTGAACCTGCACCTCATGTGTCGCTCTAGAGAACTGCCTCGCGGTGCAGAAGCTCTCGCTTCGTGCCAGTCTGTCGCAGTCTCCAGAGAGCTCGCCAGTGAATCATTTGAGCCACATCAGTGACCAGCTTTGGATGCGACAATCCAATAGTAACAGTTCAAAAAAAAAATGACACCACTGTTTTGCAAGACAAAAGGAATGCAGAAAATCAATCTGTCTACATCCAATATGGAAATCTGTTGAGTGAGCAATAATGTCCAGAATAATGGTTTTTATTTTTGAACAATTTGAATCAAGATTGATTCATTGAAACTGCTGAAAATAATTGTTTCCAAGATAGTCTATCTTGATATGATCCTGTATTATCAGAGCAGCATGTGTGATTGGGAATTGATGCCCGACGCTTGAGAAGGTTGAGGTGATGTACATATTCGGTGCTGCGTCAGGTTTTCAGTGAGCTACCCCACCACAGTCCGACCCTCCCGATTTTGATGGCAGGACTACCCTTGAAGCCACGGTTGCTGAAGAAGTCTGCTCAACCTCAGCATCAGGTTATTACAGCGACTCCCAGTAAGCATAATTAATACGCAGTTTTACTGTGAAGAATTGGATCAGTCTTCAGGAGACCTGAACCATGGTTGACTTGTCTGCAAAGAGGCGATATTGTCCTAAAATGTTTACATATTCATTAATTAGAACACAATGACGAATTAATCCAGCAGTTTTATTCCCCCTTTGATAACTCAATGATATCTAGATAACGCTCCTAAAGTCAAGTAACAAATTTAAATTTGAGCTAATTTTAATGACTCTTTTAAGTGTCAGGATTAATTGTGTTTTGAGATTTCAGTGACAGCATCTCATTTTTTGTGGTGATTAATGTCTATTGGAGGTTTTCATGATTTGATTTACATACTAAATAGAGGCTCGTAAAACCAGAGTGAGAGTCGAATGTGTGATCCTCGGCTGGGAGATGGGCCATCCTGGCTGCTTTTGGAAGGAGTTCTCTCTGTCTTGAGAGTTTTGGTCTCGGAAGAGGATGGAACTAGGTTAGAGGAATAGTTCAACAGCATTCAGCAGAGCCACGCTGGTGAGGTGAGGTTTAACATTAGAAAAAATATGCAGGAGAAAGTCACCTCTGCTCAAGTACAACAGCAACTTATATTTATATAGCGCCTTTAACGTAGTAAAATGCCCCAAGGCCCTTCACAGGGGGATTATAAGACAAAAATCTGATACCGAGCCACATAAGAAGGAATTACAGCAGATGACCAAAAGCTTGATCAAAGAGGTAGGTTTTAAGGAGGAAAGAGAGGTGGAGAGGTTTAGGGAGGGTGTTCCAGAGCTTGGGGCCAAGGCAACTGAAGGCACGGCCGCCAATGGTTGAGCGACTTATAATCAGGGATACTCGAGGGCAGAATTAGAGGAGCGCAGAGATCTGGGGGGGTGGAGGTATGGTGGGGCTGGAGGAGATTACAAGATTACAGAGATAGGAAGGGGCGAGGCCATGAAGGGATCTGTAAACAAGTATGAGAATTTTGAAATCGGGGCATTGCATAACCGGGAGCCAATGTAGGTCAGCGAGCACAGGGATGATGGGTGAACGGAATGTGCGAGTTAGGACACGGGCTGCCGAGTTTAGGATGACCTCAGGTTTATGTAGGATAGAATGTGAGAAGCCAGACCGGAGTATCTCTCCCCTTCTGCCTTGTACTCCAAGGATGGTCTTCATAAATGTTTTTCCTGGCCCCAAAGGAGTGAACCTGTGGACCACATAGACACACATGGGGACACACGCATGCAAAGATGAAAATTGCAGGGCTGTGGGGAAAGAGAGGTGGAGTGGGACCAATTGGACAGCTCTTTCAAAGAGCCGACACAGGCAACTTGGCCCGAATGGCCTCCTGTGCTGCATGATTCTACGAAAGGTGTGCGCTCACAAACGCGGACACCGTTCCTCCTCTGCTCGCCCTCTAACCCCAGGCCCTGGGATTCTCAACACCACCACTCGGAGCTTGTGCATTGCTCCGGCTGTAACACAGTGCTGTTTGAAGTGCGCATCACAGATCTCTCTCAACAATTGGGAAACTCCTTCAGGCGCCACTAATCGGAGCTTGTGATCAGCATGGTTTGTAAATGTAAAGAAAATGCTTTGTTGGCGGGAGGAAGCCTTCCTGAAATTTGTGCAGCAAGGGCGCAGCTCCGATATGCATATGGTGTTGCAGTCAATAAGTCACCTGTGGCAACTCTATTTACATGGTGCACATCACACGCCTGACGATGTGTGTGGGCTGATTTCAGAACCAACAGAGTATTTGTACAGGTGCTTGGCCGGATAGATTTGACTCTGCACTCAAGCCTTGTAACTGCTCTTGTTTCTCTGTACAGATAAGCTGAATGGAACAAAAATAAATTCAAGCACCGCTTTAAATATATAATTACAGGCTAACTATCTGTTTTAGAGCTGATGTCAGATGGTCTCTGTTACACTCATAATAAATGGTCAGACTGAGTACTGTGTGTAATGAGCAAGTGTGACCTTAGCTCCTTTATTAAGATTCCGGAGTGCAGATACCTTGTGGGTGACCTGCTTATATACTGTGCTCCCAAGGGATTCTGGGATCCCTTGGGACTCCAACAGGTGAGCCCTCTGGTGGTCAGGTGTGATGCAGGTTACAAAGGGTTAAATACATAAGTCTCCATGGTGATTTGCACCCATCCTGCCCTTGGTTTTCTCCCTTTCTCTCCTGAAGGCTCTTGAGTCTTGTCGGGGCATTCCATCTCGGGATGAGGGGAGCATGTCCCTCCTCTCTGCCTCAATGCACACCCTCCACAACTCTTTTTCCATCTTGCTTCTCTGGTGCCAAGTGTTCATGTGCCATTGTGGTTGGCTCTAAAAGCAGGTAATGGTCTCAAGCGGGAACTTGTAACTTCCAGCTGGATGTGGTTCCACAGATGCCCATGGTCTTCTGGTACCCTACTCTACTGACGATCCTTCACGTCTCAGTCTAGTTAGTGACGTTAGTTGGGAGCAGGCTGTTTGATTGTAGGGGCGTTCTAGTCGAACCTGGTTCTGTTGGTCCAGCTCATTATCCAGCAACAGTCACTTGGATATTGATCTTGGGTGGAAATGCTGTCTGGTTCTTCCCTGTACCCTGCCCCCATCTCTCTAAACAAGGGGAGTTGGGGTCAAGTGTAGTGCCCTCTCTCACTGCCCCGACTGATATCAGCTTACCTAGGACTTTTCACTCTTTATGGCACAGTTCCAAATTCAGGATAAGAGGTAAGCCATTTAGGACCGAGATGAGGAGAAACTTCTTCACTCAGGGAATTGTGAACCTGTGGAATTCTCTACCACAAAGTTGTTGAGGCCAGTTCATTAGATATATTCAAAAGGGAGTTAGATATGGTCCTTATGGCTAAAGGGATCAAGGGGTATGGAGAGAAAGCAGAAATGGGGTACTGAAGTTGCATGATCAGCCATGATCATATTGAATGGTGGTGCAGGCTCGAAGGGTCGAATGGCCCACTCCTGCACCTATTTTCTATGTTTCTATGTTGCTCTTTGGTAGAGCTGTCTTAGTCCCACTCTTTCCCCATAGCCCTGTCATTTTTTTCCCCCCTTAAAGTATTTATCCATTTCTCTTTTGAAAGTTACCATTGAACCTGCTCCACTACCCTTTCAGGGAGTGCGTTCCAGATCATAACAACTTGCTGTGTAAAAAAAACCTTTGCTTCCTCATGTCTCATTTGGTTCTCTTTCCAATCATCGATCCTTCTGCCACTGGAAACAGTTTCTCCTTATTTACTCCATCAAAACCCTTCATGATTTTGAATACCGCTGTCAAATCTCCTCTTAACCTTCTCTGCTTGAAGGAGAATAACCCCAGCTTCTCCAGGCTGTCCACATAACTGAAGTCCCTCATCCCTGTTCCATTCTAGTAAATCTCGTCTGCACCCTCTCCCAAGGCCTTGGCATCCTTCCTAAAGCGCGGTGGCCAGAAGTGGACACAATACTCCAGCTGAGGCCTAACCAGTGTATTATGAAGGTTTAGTATTTTGCGATCTTGGTTTTGTTTGTGTGTATGAACCGTCGTTGCATTGGAGAGACGACGGGTAGAATGGTCAGGTTCTGTATGTGGTTTGCGTGATGTGATTGGGTTCAGTGCGGATAGAGAAGAGCGGGGGAGGAATCATCCAGAGTCCTGGCTTTATATTGGTGCCGAGTGACCCTTGCTGGAAAGGGCATAGCGCAGATGTTGGGTGAGGATGGTGGCAGTGTCAAATAGCCGGTTAGCACTGGGCTCACACTTAAAGAATGCACAATTCTGGGAGCTGCACCTTTAAGCGTGTACTTATCTGTTGATGAAGACTTACAGCAATGTCTCCTACGGTGAGGCTAATGCACTTGGGTAGTCCCTTATGGCTTAGAAAATCAATAAAATGGCCTATTAACTTTTTTTTCATGGGGAGCGGGCGGGGAACAGGAAGTTCTGCTGATGGCTGCTTGTTTTTGGGAATAGGAATTTTGTTTTGTCAATGCAAGCTGGGCTTGCCCGACCCTTGGAAGCTGATGGGATAGACTGGTGTGGGGGGGGGGGGGGGGGCTGCGGGGATGTGGGGGGGGGGGTGCGGGGGATGTGGGGGTGGTGGATGTGGGGGATGTGGGGGGGTGCGGGGGATGTGGGGGTGGACGGGGGATGTGGAGATGGGGGTGGGCGGGGCTGGGGGATGTGGAGAGGGGGTGGGCGGGGGATGTGGAGAGGGGGTGGGCGGGGCTGGGGGATGTGGAGGGGGGGGCGGGGGATGTGGAGAGGGAGTGGGCGGGGCTGGGGGATGTGGGGGGGCGGTGGATGTGGCGAGGGGGTGGGCGGGCGGGGTATATGGAGAGGGGGTGGGGGGGGCGGGGGATGTGGAGAGGGGGTGGGTGGAGGGGGTGGGTGGGGGATGTGGAGAGGGGGTGGGCGGGGCGGGGGATGTGGGGGTGGGGGATGTGGAGGCATGAGACGCTTTGGGAAGGTTTGTAATTGGAGGCGCACAGAATGTGGTTGGCAACAGGATGAGTGTCAGGTTACTATCATTGTACAATTGTTCAGTTCTGCCTTGAAAAATGTTTTGATTCATGCAGCACTCAACAAGTTGGCCAAATATCATGGGCCTTCGCTGACAAATCTGCCGAAACAAAAGCTAATAAACTAAGGACAACTCAACCACAACATTCCTCTTCCGGGATGGAGGTATATTTCTTCTGCTTCTCATGCCCTCGTTGGCTAGTAGAAGCTTGCGATGTGGAAATTGCTGTTAAAAACTCTTCCGAAAACCATAAGGAAAGAAAAAAAATTTCCCGACCAGCTGATCCATTTACTGTTGATGGCTGTTGTGTTCTTCTCTGGACGCTTCCAGGTGCCAAGTTCCGTTAAATGAAATGTGTTTAACAGGGATTGAGAGAACCATCCATCTGCCCGGCCACAGGTGTAGCTTTATCTGTCCCCTGGATCAGACTATTGACTCTGTGTTAAACACAACTAAGCAGTCATTCACTTGATGGTGACTTAAAATGAACAATTTGGATTTTATTTTCTAAGCAAATTCTCAAAAGTTTATATATAGTTAATTATTTTGCGAAGCTATCGATAATTTTTCTGGTACAGAGCTTGTGGGAGAGGATGGTGGGGTTCTGTCTGTGCATGGGAGCAATATGTGTGTAAGTGTTCAAAAAATTAGTTTAGTTTTGACTCATGGATTCCGCTCGGTCAAGGGAAGGGTACAAAGTGGTTGTGTCTAACTTGTGAGCACCATTTTTGTCTTGTTGCCCCACTTGTGGTTTTGGTGATCATGGGCGATTGGGAGGGGTGTGGGTGGGAGACATCACTTATTCTATGCGGAAATGTCTCTTTCAAAATTCTCATCCTTATTTTCAAATCCCTCCATGGCCTTGCCTCTCCCTATCTCTGTAATCTCCTCCAGCCCCACAACACCCCGAGATGTCTGCGCTCCTCTAATTCTGGCCTCTTGAGCATTCCTGATTGTAATCGCTCAACCATTGGTGGCTGTGCCTTCTGTTGCCTAGGCCCCAAGCTCTGGAACTCCCTCCCTAAACCTCTCCGCCTCTCTACCTCTCTTTCCTCCTTCAAGATGCTCCTTAAAACCTATCTCTTTGACTGCCCTAATTTCTACTAATGCAGCTCGGTGTCAAATGTTTTATTGCATAATACTCCTGTTTAATCGCTATAAAAATAAAAGTTGTTGTAACCCATTCATCATTGTTTTGTGCTCTTGTTTCTTGTGTACAAATCTTAGTTGCTTTGGAGGGTACGAGGGATAGAATGGCCTGTTTCTGTATGTACTTTGCATGATGTGATTGGGCTCAGTGCAAGGCAGATGGGGCAAATCACCCAGAGTCCAACTTTATATTGCTGGCTGCTGGAAAGTGCGTAGCGTGGACATTGGGTAAGGATGGAGTCAAACCAACTGGAGGTCTGGAGTCCCTCATACAGAATGCCCACCTGGGTGAGGTATCAGAGACTTGGCCGCAGCTTTGAGTGCAGGGTGATTCACTGCAACATTTTTTCACTCGGAGAGTGGTGAACCTGTGGAATTCTCTATCACAGAAGGCTGTGGAGGCCAAGTCACTGAATATATTTAAGAGGGAGCTAGATAGATTTCTAGAAATAAAAGGCATCAAGGGGTATGTGAAAAAAGCTGGAATATGGTGTTGAGATAGAGGATCAACCATGATCATATTGAATGGCGGTGCAGTCTCGAAGGGCCGAATGGCCGCCTACTGCTCCTATTTTCTATGTTTCTATGTAACATCAGGAGAGGAGAAAATAAATTCAGGGGAGGGAAGTAGTGATTTATATATTTGCAGTTTTCGAAAGGTCGTCTCATATTCTGAAGAGATTATTTCAGTATTGCATTCTGTAATTAATTGAATTCCAAAATTACATGTAGTGTTAACAAACTGTGAATGTCACAATGATGGCATATTCATTTTCTAAATGCCTGTTATTGAACAGTCGTTCAACAACATGATTGCGATTTGATTAAAGGATAATGGCAATGGGAGTGTGTTTGTGTTTGCTATTAATTGTCTCGGTATAAAACAAAGCAAAAATACTGAAACTCTGATTGCAATTTCTTTGTTGGTAGTAAGGCCCCTTATGCTGATTTGTGTGGTCACAAACGAGACGGAGACCGTCCCATCCATCCGAACTCGTGCACGAGAAAGAACCGATGGTCTCTCCGTTACAGCACGTTTCTTAAATTACTCCAAGACTTCTGTGTCCCTGACCCTATTTGATGCTCTGGCCCATGTGTTGCCCACTCTTTGTGTGAACATGCGCTTCCTGATGTCGGCCCTAAATTTGCCATGAGCTAAGTTGAATTTGCCCTTCCTTTCAATAGTTTAAGGTACCAGTTCCAATGGCAAGTATTGGCAGAGTGGCTCCCTTGTCTATCACTTGCCAAATGGAATGTTGGCCTTTATTGCAAGGGGAATGGAGTATAAAAGCAGAGAAGTCCTGCTACAACTGTACAGGGTATTGGTGAGGCCACACCTGGAGTACTGCATACAGTTTTGGCTTCCTTATTTAAGGAGGGATATACTTGCACTGGAGGCTGTTCAGAGAAGGTTCACGAGGTTGATTCCGGAGATGAGGGGGTTGACTTATGAGAAAAGGTTGAGCAGATTGGACCTATGCTCATTGGAGTTTAGAAGAATGAGGTGTGATATTATTGAAACCTATAAGATACTGAGGAGGCTCGACAAGATAGATGCTGAGAGCATATTTCCACTTGTGGGGCAATCCAGAACTAGGGGTATAGTTTAAGAATAAGGGATTGCCCATTTAGAACTGAGATGAGGAGGAATTTTTTTCTTCTCGGAGTTGTAAATCTGTCGAATTCTCTGCCCCAGAGAGCTGTGGAGGCTGGGTCATTGAATATATTTAAGGCAGAGATAGACAGATTTTTGAACGATAAGAGAGTCAAACCCGTGTGATTTTGGCGACAAAGCTAAAGATGCAATTAAAGGGTGCAAGTACGAAAATGTATGCAATGTAACCATGAATTGTGATGCTGGTTTAACTAATGTGACTAATGAGATGAATGCAGGTGTCAGTAAGGTTAAGAACAAGTTTATTATGCTTAACAATAATGATAAAGAATGTGAACTGCCTATTGTAACCATGCCTGTTGAAACCAGGACACCCAAAAATGAAGCAAATGCTAGAATGTATAATGCTAGCTCGACTATGTGTGATCAGAGCCAAGGTGTCATGTATACCGGTAAGACACTACCAAAGGACATTGGGTCCGACAGGGACCATGCTGATGCCAATGGAATCCCCCTGTGGGAGACCCCCAGGTCCAGCAGGCTACCTGACCATGTAGCCTGGACCTTTGGAACGAATGTGATGCCCCTTGCAGGACACACACACAGGCAGTGGGAGCAGACCCACTACAGGGACAGTGGTCAATGGGCAGCCCAGCCACCACCAATGACAACCTGCACCAGACCAGCCCTACAACCCCTGGCCATCAGGGCCAACACCAGGAGCATGAGGCCAATACCCTCCAGCTTCCCTGGCAAACCCTGGGATGACCTGACTCTCATCCTCATTGGTGGACAAGGAGCCCACCCAGTCTTGTGGCCCTGCCCACCACCCCACAACTACCCACATCACAGTGTGTACACACCACCCACTGCTGCCGTGGCTACCTCCCCGAGGGATCCCACAACAGTGTCACCCACTTGGTTTGTGTGTGAGGGAGGGGAAACGTACGAGGCCAGCCTCAAGCACACGGGTCACACCTGGCAACCACACACCCCTCACCACAACCTCCCATAGCCCACCACTGATCACCTCCCCTGGTCATGACAACAAGGACATGAAAAATGCTCAGGGGGGAGTATTGTTGTGTAGGCATGCCTGTTCACTGTGTAATGTCTGTAACACTGTTATGCCACATTGAATGTACCCTTGTACTGTACACACCTTTACCGGTACACCAGAGGGTGCTGTTGCTGGAGACCCAGGGGTTGCATGCACACGGCAGGTAACCCAGTATAAAAGGGAACTCACAGCTTGTTGCTGGCACTCAGGAGCTGCGAATAAAGGACTGCAGGTCTGCACAGTTTAAGTACCATATCCTGCCTCGTGGAGTCATTACTAAAGGTGCCTACATACACTACACTCTTCCTTCCCTCCCTCCCACCCTCACTGCATTTGTAAAGAGAATTCAATAGTCATTTGCAAATTGTACTTAAACTGACAGCTGAAACCTGCACGCTAAAAGTAATACAAAACGATTTTTAATTACACAGCCGAGAAGCGAAACAACTTCAATAAGGCCCCAGTGGAAATGGGGAGAAATAGGCAAAGTTCAGTGAAAGGGAAAGAATGGCAGAAGTGGAAGGATTATGAGGGCTAATGTTTCTGTGTTGTGCTCCCAGTATGGCGCACTTCCTGCCATGTGCCATCTTGAAAGCATTGAAAATCATGGAAGGGCACCCCTATTCCCTGGTGCTTGTTCAGGAGGGCAAGGCTCCGAGATGGGTAGGGTACGGCAGCATGTGGCTATGTAACTGAACGAGTAGTTCAGAGGCCTGGACTAATTATCCAGAGACATGAGTTCAAATCCCACCATGGCAGCTGGGGAATTTAAATTCATTAAAATGAAATAAATCAGCAACAGTGACCACGAAACAATCGGATTGTCATTAAAAACCGATCTGGTTCACTAATGTCCTTTCAAGAAGGAAATCTGCTGTCCATACCCGGTCTGGCCTATATGTGACTCCAGACCCACAGCAAAGTGGTTGACTCTTAACTGCCCTCTGAATTGGTGGCTCAGCACCACCTTCTCGAGGGCAATTAGAAACGGGCAATAAATGCCGACCTTGCCTGTGACACCCACATCCCGTGAATGCGTATAAAAAAAAAACAATGGGAGCACGTGCTTACACAATTGGCCCTATGGTATGAGGCACGATGACAAGTTAGTCCGATATTTTAAAATGGTGGAGGTTGTGGCTTTGGAGGACGTCATCAACAAGGGAAGGAAGGGATTGTGTTTTGGAAGGTGGGGTGGGGGGCGGCGGGGGGATCTGAACTTGCTCCTGCACCACCTCCGCTTTTCCCCCATGCAGCCAAGTTGTCGATCTTGGCCTCGCTACTAGCCGATCTTGTGCAGTCCACGGCGCCTGTCCCTGAGCAGTGTTGGGGTAAAGGCCTGTGAGCACTCTCTTGATGGCCAGGTGCACTGCCAATTATGGTAGCAGGCCACGCAGGGCTCCAGGCTCGACCTGTCACTTGTGTTGAGTTAACTGAGCTTGCTTGGGTCGCAATTGTGAAGCGACAATTGATACATTGCCCTGGCCCAAGTATCGGCCAAATGCTGTTAATATACTCAGCAGCTCCCACTGGAAAGTTGCGTATGTCCGAATTGGATACGATGCTTCTAATGGTTGAGTAGGCTATGGATGTTTCGGCTGATCTTGCTCTGGAGTTCTGCCAGCTCTCAGCACAACTTGTGTGGGTCGGAGCGGTGTACAGGGTACCATCCTCCTGGAGCTTACCATTGGAAATGACAGCGTGCATATAATATGCCCACAACAACTTGCATTTGTACAGCGCCTTTAACACAGTGAAACGTCCTAAGGCGCTTCACAGGAGCGATTATCAAACACAGAAGGAGATATTGGGGCAGGTGACAAAAAGCATGGTCAAAGAGGTAGGTTTTAAGGAGCGTCGTTAAAGGAGGAGAGGGAGCTAGAGGGGTGGAGAGGTTTAGGGCGGGAGTTCCAGAGCTTGGAGCCTAGATAGCTAAAGGCACGGCCTCCAGTGGTGGAGGGAATAAAATTGGGGATGTGCGAGAGGGCAGAATTGAAGGAGCACAGGGATCTCGTAGGGTTGGAGTAGGTTACAGAGATAAGGAGGGGTGGAGGAATTCGAAAAGAAGGATGAGAATTATGGATGGGGGTGTTCCAAAAGTGGAATACTTCATATGACCCATTTCCCATCAATTGTGCCACAGCAACATTGAATGATGGGAATGCCATAGGAAGGGCATTGGAACGGGCTAAAGGGAGTGTCCTCTCTCACAGGATGATTGATTTCATTCCCTTGACCCTCAACTCTTTTTTTTGTTGTTGCTGTAGTACACCTGCCCCATCCACGTCCCCTCCCTCCCCAGGTGTGCTCCCCAGATGATGGGAATCCTATTGTGAGCCTATCCACAGTACTTAACTTGCCTGCACCCAGGGAAATCATCTGGGATTGGGATCAAGGACACTGGGTGGCCGGAAATCTGGACCTGCCAAAGTTGCCCGCACCGCGGTCGCAGTGGGTAGCGGGGGTGGGGGGGGAGGTAGGAATCGGCCGGCAATTGTCATGAGTGATCGGCCAGTTGCATGAGTTATTGAACAGTGAGTAGCCTCCCTGCAAACATACATAAAAATGGAATCCATGTCTTTAGGAGAAAAGGCAGGAGAAGTCTCGAATGGGTCGGAGCGAGGAACTCTTTTCCTCTTAAAGGCTGTGGGTGCCGGGGGAGGCCAATTGAAATTTTCAAGACTGAGGTTGATCGATTTTTGTTAGGTAAGGGCACCAAGGGATATTGGACCAAGGCAGGCAAACGGAGTTGAGTTATGGATCAGCCATAATCTAATTGAATGGGGGGAACAGGCTCAAGGGTTTGAATGGCCTATCCAAGTTATGTTCTTGGATACTGGTGTCCTGTTACGTCTGGGGTGACAATATGATGGAGACAGAATGGAGAGTTTTCATACTCTCTCTAAAATATATGACAATAGGTGTACCTGAAGAGATGAGAGAGAATGGGACAGCACAGGCGGGCAGAGTGTAACTTGCAATGATGTGGCCGTGCATGCCAAACTTCAGAACTGGAGGCTTGGCTCATAATTTTGATGATCATACAAAACAATTTTTAGCGGAGCTTATCAGAATATTTCCAATTTAAGCAGCCTGATCACCAATTATAACTCAGCAGAAAGTGGGAGAGCAGCATTCTGACAAGGGCTTAATAAATGATTTATATGCAGCAATTACAGCATCCAAGAGAACGCAATATCTTTTTCAAGACTTTGCAGTGTAAGTAAGCAGAGGAGAAGCCGTTCCTAGTTGTGGAGTTGACCTGATTATCCAAACTTCAGATCTGGAGAAATGTTGCGTTCCCCAAAGGCCAAATTCATGGGGAGGCAGGATTGGAAGAGCCTTGACGTTGAGGGCTAGTTGTTGAGAAGGAAGTACAGAAGCACAGATCAGTCTTGACTGGTAATCATTTCCACAAGCCTCTCTGTTCATAGCAAGGATTGAGTTTGAGGGCAGGCTGTTGACTCTTCACCTCTGAGATGAGAGGAGACTGTGTACAAAAGGAACAGGGCAGGTAAATCCTGAGCATTTTTTCCCAAATTAAACCTTGACTTTGGAACAGGAAGATGTGGCTATGCCGCTCGATGTCCTTGCTCACACCTGGACGATGGCGACTTTAGCGAGATGCAGCAAAGCCGCTGCCATCTTTTGGGCCATTCACAAGGACAATACCAGAACTGAGAGGTTGAACAGGCTGGGGCTCTTTTCTCTAGAAAAGAAGAGGACTGGGAGGTGACCTGATCAAGGGTCTTCGGGATTATGGGAGGGTTTTGATAGGGTAGACGGAAAAAGGATGATCCCACTTATGGGCGAGACCAGAACTAGGGGTCATAATATGAGATAGTCACTAATAAATCCAAGAGGGAATTCAAGAGAAACTTCTTTACCCAGAGTGTGGTGAGAATGTGGAACTCACTACCTCAGGGAGTGGTTGAGGCGAATAGTATCGATGCATTTAAGGGGAAGCTAGATAAGCACATGAGGGAGAAGGGAATAGAACGATATGTTGATGGGGTGAGATGAAGAGGGGTGGAAGGAATGCGGAATGGCCTGTTTCTGTGCTGTAGACTCTATGTAACTATGTAAGTTCAGGACTGATGCCAGGTAAGAACATAAGAAGCAGGAGCTGGAGTAGGCCATTTGGCCCCTCAAGCCTACTCCGCCATTCAATAACAACTTGGCTGATTTTCTACCTCAACTCCACCTTCCCGCACTATCCCCATATCCCTTAATTCCCTTTGTTCCCAAAAATGTATCGACCTCTGCCTTTAATATACTCAACGACTGAGCTTCCACAGCTCTCTGGGGTAGAGAATTCCAAAGATTCACAACCCTGGTGGACGCGTTTATTCCAGAGACAGTTAGATGGTGTCATGGGGGATTGTAGCCTGCTAATGAAGGATGGGCTAGTTAGGTTGAATGGTTTCCCTCAACTCTGCTAATCGTGATGAGCAAGGACACTCTGAGCCAACAATGAATCTTATGTCAATCAAAACGTGTCGCAAAACGTGCCGATGTCTGGAGACGATTGGAAAATGTCCCTGTGTCAGGCTCAGCCCTGACGTAGCCCACTGTTGAATAGCTAGATTTTCTGTTCCTGATTGGTGTCCACTGACCCTGCTCGAAAATGTCTGGGCATCGGGTAAAGATGGCACCGTGCTTGGCTGGCCTGTTGTCTGAAGGCGAGCAGCCACCTTATCCTCTCTAGAAATTTCAGCACAGATGGACCATTGAGCCTATTCTGTTCTAATCCTGTTTCTGTATTGTTTTCCCATATCCTTTTTGGAAACATAGAAAATAGGAGCAGTTGTAGGCCCTTCGAGCCTGTACCGCCATTCAATATGATCATGGCTGATCCTCTATCTCAACACCATATTCCCGTTTTTTCCCCATACCCATTGACGCCTCTTGTGTCTAGAAATCTATCTATCTATCTCCTTAAATATATTCAGTGACTTGGCCTCCACAGCCTTCTGTGGTAGACAATTCCACAGGTTCACCACCCTCTGAATGAAAACATTTCTCCCCTTCTCGGTCCTAAATTTCCTACCCCATATCCTGAGACTGTGACCCCTTGTTCTAGACTTCCCAGCCAGGAGAAACATCTTCCCCGCATCCAGTCTGTCCAAGCCCGTCAGAATTTTAGAAGTTTTTTATATTCTTTCTTTCAAGTACCTACCCAATTCTCTTTGAAATGATATTTAGTCTCTGCCACTTCTGACAAAGCTTGATGTTCTGATAACCCTCTACGTGAGAGATTTCCTTCCAACATCCCCACCTTTGATTTAGTGATAATCTCGCCCGTGACCCTCTGTTACCAATTTGTCAACCAACGGAAATACCCTTTATCTGTTTATCGTCTCGAGATTACTCTTGCCCTTTAGGTTCCAGAGGAGATAATAAAGCAAGGATGACGAGTGCACTGGGGATTTAAGCAAAAGATGACTTTGAATCTGGTCATTAACCAGAGGACACAGATTTAAAATAGCTGGCAAAAGAAACCGAGGGGAGATGAGGAGAATTTTCTTTTTAACTCTGTCAGTTGTTATGATCTGGAATGCACAGCTTGAAAGGGGGGTAGAAGCAGATTCAATAATAACCTTCAAAAGGGAATTGGATATATGAAGGGTATGAATTTGCAGGGCTGCAGAAACACAGTGGAGGAGTGTCACTAATTGGGTAGCTCTTTCAAAGAGCCGGCGCAGGCATGATGGGCTAAATGGTCTCCTTCTGTGCTGGTAGATTCTATGAGCATGTTTTCAAAATAACATTAGCAAACATCTCCTACTTCCACGGAAAATATTTTAAGAAAAGATGCAAAGACTGGGACTGGTTCCGGGTGTGGATCAGTGCACCTGAATCCAACCCAGACAGATGGGATGAAACGCGCCTTGTCTTTTGGTTGTCAGGGTTCAGTCTAATCCCCGGTGCTCTTGGGGCCCATAAAATGTTGCCTGTAACTGGAAATAAGTTGCCAGGTTTACTCGAGGGGGTACGTGGATCGGTGCTGGGAGAAATGGAGAAATCGCACAGTAGGGGAGGAATCGAGTCTATGAAATATTTATTTGGTGGGGGGGGCGGGGGTGTTGGTGCAGAGTCAGATGAGGATTTGTTACATTTGGCTGTACCACACCTCGACCCGGGGTGCTCAATGCTGACAAAAAGTGGTTGGGTTGTGGGGGCACAGGGGGAATTTCCATTCTCTCACATGACCTCCGTTATCTTAATGTCCGCAAAATTCATTCCCCCCTCAAAATAAGTTGAAGGCGGAGACTGAAATTGTATCTTTTTAAATTGACTGAAAGATTATTATTGTAGATTTCAGTAGACTATCACACCCTGGGGCACATCTGATGCGCTCCAGGGCTTATTGCAAAAGGCAGGAATATCTAGCTTATGAAGCTGAATGCATGATGACATTACCCCTTTAAGACACACTATTTCTTTATTAATCAACTTCAAAGTGCAGACTGCTGTAGAAACCCCTGCCGACAGACTAGCTTCTGTTCCGCTCGCAGGTTTTTCTTTTGTTTTGCAGAAGCCAAGGCTTTAATCTGAATCCACAGCTTTGGGAGTTAACTCTTTCTCTCCAATGGATGCGTTCCCTCGTTCCCTCTTCCTCCCCAATGAACTGGTCACATTGTCTCTTGCTCCAGTCACCTCAGCACTCAACGTGGTTAGCAATGTCCTCGAAGGATAAATAATGTTCAGGGCCTCTCAGAGGGTCAAGTGTTTTACTTCATCCCTTAACCCCTGCTGGAGGCAGTTCTGACTTCCTGCCACGTGCGATGTTCGACAGACAATCGAAATCTAACAGAATCGTCAGTCTCCAGGGACAAACAGTAAAATCATTCATACTGCGCCTCGTGGTCAGTTATCAAACGGAGTTTTGAGTTATTGCAGTCTCGGTTTGGCCAACTGAGTAATGTAAATCAAGTGTGAAATCGGCCAGTAAGAGTTGGGCAGGAAATCGGAGACCACTTCATGGGGATCATATCGTACCACAGTTTGACCTCTTTGCAAACCTTCCAAAACTTCAGGTCGACTCTCTTAATGTGAGCAGAAAATCGACTGGTCCTGCCAGCTCTTTGTTGCAGTTAGGTGTCAGCCCTGGCTCGGTGGGAATCTACTCTCGCCTCTGAGTCAGAAGGTTGTGGGTTCAAGTCCCACTCCAGTGCAGTGCTGAGGGAGCGGTCTTTCGGATGAGACATTAAACCCAGGCCCCGGCTGGCCTGTTAGTTTTCCCTGGTGTCCTGGCCAATATTTATAACCAACATCAGTTTTTTAAAAACCCCATAGATTATCTGGTCATTATCTCATTGCTGTTTGTGGGAGTTGGCTGTGTACAAATTGGCTGCCGCATTTTCCAACATTGTAACAGTGACGACATTTCAAAAGTACTTTGTTGGCTATAAAATGCTTGGGGACTTCTTGAGGCTGTGAAAGGCGCTATATAAATGCAAGTCTTCCAGAGGAATAATGGAGAGGGCAAAAAAAATATCAGTGAGGAGTTTACAAGATTTACATCTACCCTATCAAACCCCTTCATAATTTTATAGACCTCTATCAGGTCACTCCCCAGCCTTCTCTTTTCCAGGGAAAAGAGCCCCAGCCTGTTCAGACTTTCCTGATGAGTATATTTTTAGTTTTAATAGCAATCTTTCTTGCACCTTCTCTAGTGCCTCCATATCTTGTTTATAATATGGAGACCAGAACTGTGCACCGTGCTATAGGGCCCAAGTTTCCCCAGGAGTTGCTTCATTTTTTTTGAGCAACTAGATTTTTTTGGAGTAACTTAAAAATCGCAAGTTGCTCCAGTGTAAGTGAGTCAGTTAGGTTTTTTTTTTAGTTGAGTTTTTTTTTCAAAAGGGGCCGTTACCAGCCACTTACGCCTGTTTTGGCCATTTAAGCAAGGCTAGCCAGCTAAAACTTACTCCAAACTAAGTTAGGCAAGAGTAAGTGGCCACTTTTGTACGTTCTGAAAAACCCTGCGGTGAGTTAAGAGATCAGCGCAGGTAGTCTCCAAATGACAGTGTTATGATAGGAATGCTAGTTTTTTTTAAAATCCCAAGCAGCGAGAATGGACAAGGATGTAGGTGCTATCAGCCTGATTAAACTGAGTATATTTTTTAGGAAAGATAGCTAGGTATTAAAGTGCTGGAAAATCTTTGAAGATTCTTTTCTCTCCCCCCCCCGCCGGATCAAAACCCTTCCCCTCCTCCCCTCTTCCCCCCCCCCCCCCCCCCAAAAAAAACCTCTTCCCCTCCGCCCCCCCCTCCCATCAAACCTCTTTCCCCCCCCCCCCCCCCCCCCAACCAACCTGTTTCTGGTAGCCCTCAGCACGGGAAGGTAGCGGCCAGCCTGTGCGGCAGGCCAATCGGCCCAGGATCAGGGCGGAGAGCATCGGCCCCTCCCACACAGCCTGCAGCACGCACTCTCAGATTCTGGGGGCTAGGAGCTATTGCGCATGCGCGCACACTCTCGCGCGCATGTGCAGACGTCCCGGCACTGTTTTCAGCGCCGGGACCTCGCTCCGCTCCCGAATCCAGTTACCTTGCTAGGCCACTATGGAGGAGAGGCTGGGGAGCGGCCAAACTCGGCCCGAAGACTTTTGGCGCCCTTGGAGTTCTACAAAAGCGGCGCACCTCTGGTGAGTGCGCCAGATATCTGTACTGGCCAAATTTGGGCCTGAAGTGTGGTCGAATCAAGGCTCGATTCAAGTTTAATATAATTCTCCAGTCCTCAATTCTATTCCTCCAGTAATTGTATTTTTTATAGTCTTGTATTAACCTGTGCTGCTACTTTTAGTGATTTGTGTATCAGCCTTTCCTGATAAGTGTAACCTCTCAGTTCTGATACCCTTGTAAAGATGGTAGCTATTTGTGGAATTCCATCCTTTGCAGATCACTGTGACATGCTTGTGTCCTCTTTCTATGGGCTGTCTATTGGACCGCTTGTGATGTGCACATAGCTTTGTGGCGTGACTAAAACCAGAGGCCCCCCTCAGGATGCGAAGAAGCCCCCGGCACTGAATGGTCGACTTTGTTGAAACACATGGCTTCAGTGATGCAATTAAAAAATGTAACTGTAACAGATACTGTTCTGTAATCTCGTGAGCCCAGGCCGAGGCTCCCCGGAGACTGAAATACTTGGCCAGTGATATCACGGAGGGAGAGGGGCTTGGGTGGGTTGGGGGGGGAAATTGGGCCCGACACGGGATAAAGGTCGAGGGGGCATTTCGGGGGACGGGTTCGGCGTGATGTCATCCGGGCTGCTGGCACGCTTGCAGCTAAGGACAGCCGGTGGGGCCCACACAGAGGTGGGGTCAGGGGCCGCAACGCTTTCCAAGGGGTCCACCCAAGGGTTAATGATTACCCATTACCTAAAGTGCTTGATCTCTTGCTGACCTGTCTCCACTCCCAAGCCTCCCTCTGGTCTCGTTTCTTGTGTTTCATACAGCACGGCAAGGAAAGTGTCTGTCTGCCTAATCGGCCATTTATAGTTACGAGACACGAGCGGGTGATGGGGGTAATCTTCTGTTGAAGTGTTTGGTTTTAATTATTTCTCGACAATCTATCAAGTCTGCAGGAACCTGTATATTTAAAAAAAACCCCACAAATCTTAAGTAAATGAAAGATATCTCCCTTTCCAAAAAAACTCTCTCCTCCCTTCCCTCTCTCTCTTCACTCCTCCCCCCCTCTCTTCACTCCTCCCCCCCTCTCTTCACTCCTCCCCCCTCTCTTCGCTCCTCCCCCTCTCTTCGCTCCTCCCCCTCTCTTCGCTCCTCCCCCTCTCTCTTTACCCCCACCTCTCTCTCCACCCCCACCTCTCTCTCCACCCCCACCTCTCTCTCCACCCCCACCTCTCTCTCCACCCCCACCTCTCTCTCCACCCCCACCTCTCTCTCCACCCCCACCTCTCTCTCCACCCCCACCTCTCTCTCCACCTCCCACCCCCCTCATTCTCCCTCTCGCACACTTCCCCTGCCCCTTCTCTCACCCCTGACGGTGTTGACGCATGGTTTACTGGTTCCACAGCCAAGCCTTGCCCAATCCTGCCACCTTGATATGTCAACCAAATGGGCATTTTTTGGGTATGTGATGGGAGTCTTGACCAGCCGCATGTTGATGGGGGTGTGTGTGTGGAGGGGGAAGGGGACCATGCTGTGAGATATCAGGCGTGGCTGTGATGCCTCCTGTAGTGGAGTAGCCTTCTGCCAGTCAGAAACAGTGACTATTTGGGGGCGTACTGTGGGGCTATCAGCGGCTGTGGAACAGCACCATAGCAAGGAAGGAGGGGATGGCAAATGGTGGGTGTGGAGCAGGGGAGGGGTGCAACAAAACTGAAAGCAGGGATAGAAACATAGAAACATAGAAAATAGGTGCAGGAGCAGGCCATTCAGCCCTTCTAGCCTGCACCGCCATTCAATGAGTTCATGGCTGAACATGAAACTTCAGTACCCCCTTCCTGCTTTCTCGCCATAACCCTTGATCCCCCGAGTAGTAAGGACTTCATCTAACTCCCTTTTGAATATATTTAGTGAATTGGCCTCAACTACTTTCTGTGGTAGAGAATTCCACAGGTTCACCACTCTCTGGGTGAAGAAGTTTCTCCTCATCTCGGTCCTAAATGGCTTACCCCTTATCCTCAGACTGTGACCCCTGGTTCTGGACTTCCCCAACATTGGGAACATTCTTTCTGCATCTAACCTGTCTAAACCCGTCAGAATTTTAAACGTTTCTATGAGGTCCCCTCTCATTCTTCTGAACTCCAGTGAATACAAGCCCAATTGATCCAATCTTTCTTGATAGGTCAGTCCCGCCATCCCGGGAATCAGTCTGGTGAACCTTCGCTGCACTCCCTCAATAGCAAGAATGTCCTTCCTCAAGTTAGGAGACCAAAACTGTACACAATACTCCAGGTGTGGCCTCACCAAGGCCCTGTACAACTGTAGCAACACCTCCCTGCCCCTGTATTCAAATCCCCTCGCTATGAAGGCCAACATGCCATTTGCTTTCTTAACCGCCTGCTGTACCTGCATGCCAACCTTCAATGACTGATGTACCATGACACCCAGGTCTCGTTGCACCTTCCCTTTTCCTAATCTGTCACCATTCAGATAATAGTCTGTCTCTCTGTTTTTACCACCAAAGTGGATAACCTCACATTTATCCACATTATACTTCATCTGCCATGCATTTGCCCACTCACCTAACCTATCCAAGTCACTCTGCAGCCTAATAGCATCCTCCTCGCAGCTCACACTGCCACCCAACTTAGTATCATCCGCAAATTTGGAGATACTGCATTTAATCCCCTCGTCTAAATCATTAATGTACAATGTAAACAGCTGGGGCCCCAGCACAGAACCTTGCGGCACTCCACTAGTCACTGCCTGCCATTCTGAAAAGTACCCGTTTACTCCTACTCTTTGCTTCCTGTCTGACAACCAGTTCTCAATCCACGTCAGCACACTACCCCCAATCCCATGTGCTTTAACTTTGCACATTAATCTCTTGTGTGGGACCTTGTCGAAAGCCTTCTGAAAGTCCAAATATACCACATCAACTGGTTCTCCTTTGTCCACTTTACTGGAAACATCCTCAAAAAATTCCAGAAGATTTGTCAAGCATGATTTCCCTTTCACAAATCCATGCTGACTTGGACCTATCATGTCACCATTTTCCAGATGCACTGCTATGACATCCTTAATAATTGATTCCATCATTTTACCCACTACTGAGGTCAGGCTGACCGGTCTATAATTCCCTGTTTTCTCTCTCCCTCCTTTTTTAAAAAGTGGGGTTACATTGGCTACCCTCCACTCCATAGGAACTGATCCAGAGTCAATGGAATGTTGGAAAATGACTGTCAATGCATCCGCTATTTCCAAGGCCACCTCCTTAAGTACTCTAGGATGCAGGCCATCAGGCCCTGGGGATTTATCTGCCTTCAATCCCATCAATTTCCCCAACACAATTTCCCGACTAATAAAGATTTCCCTCAGTTCCTCTTCCTTACTAGACCCTCTGACCCCTTTTATATCCGGAAGGTTGTTTGTATCCTCCTTAGTGAATACCGAACCAAAGTACTTGTTCAATTGATCCGCCATTTCTTTGTTCCCCGTTATGACTTCCCCTGATTCTGACTGCAGGGGACCTACGTTTGTCTTCACCAACCTTTTTCTCTTTACATACCTATAGAAACTTTTGCAATCCGCCTTAATGTTCCCTGCAAGCTTCTTCTCGTACTCCATTTTCCCTGTCCTAATCAAACCCTTTGTCCTCCTCTGCTGAGTTCTAAATTTCTCCCAGTCCCCAGGTTCGCTGCTATTTCTGGCCAATTTGTATGCCACTTCCTTGGCTTTAATACTATCCCTGATTTCCCTAGATAGCCACGGTTGAGCCACCTTCCCCTTTTTATTTTTACGCCAGAAAGGAATGTACAATTGTTGTACTTCATCCATGCGGTCTCTAAATGTCTGCCATTGCCCATCCACAGTCAACCCCCTAAGTATCATTCGCCAATCTATCCTAGCCAAATCTCGCCTCATACCTTCAAAGTTACCCTTCTTTAAGTTCTGGACCATGGTCTCTGAATTTACTGTTTCATTCTCCATCCTAATGCAGAATTCCACCATATTATGGTCACTCTTCCCCAAGGGGCCTCGCACAATGAGATTGCTAATTAATCCTCTCTCATTACACAACACCCAGTCTAAGATGAGGGGCAGGGGAAAAGAACAGAAATTACATATTTTAAAATGGCAGATTTAATGGGGTTCTCTGGTCAGAGATGAGTTGAATCTATGAAATACTTTGTTCAGTTGATGCTCTGGATTTTTCATTTCCAGCACAACCAACCTTTTGGAAATAAATTAGAAATAAAGAACTTTACGTTTCTCTGAAACTAAACGACCCTACCACCCCCTCAACGCCACCCACCTGGAAAAAAACTTAACTCAACATATATTCCGACACATTTCTTTGCAAAAATCCATCTGAAAAGTGAGCTCATTGCTCTCAGCTTATTTCTTTGTGTAATCTTTGCCTGCGACTGAGAATGCCCGAGTGACTACGCACATTAATAAGGTTTAATATTTGCTTGCTTCGCATAAGTGGGGTCAAAGAGTAACAAGCGTTGAGGAACAGTGCAGTTAGCACTTCTGTGCCGAGTGGAACCACTTTGCCATGGTGCACTGGAACTCGGGAAATCAACAGCCAGTCAAACAAGGCACTGAAGAGGTTGTTTGGCGGCTAAATAGCTACTCGATGTTAAATGCGGCCAGTGCAGTTATATTATCCACTGCTAATATTTTTTGTTTAACAATCTAAGGTCGGTATGTTTGTACTTAAAGGCACATTGTAATCAACTGACAGATGATGTAGCAAGAATGTAGTATGCCCACATTAAGGCTTTCCTTTTCTAAAGCGTTCTGTCCCTTCTTTCCCCGACCATGGCCAGTCACACTTGGCTGTGGAGGGACTGCCCGTCCTCTGGCACCTTAACAAGCGCGCGTTTGTCTTGCTCGTGCAGCCCTTGATGCTGAGTGTATCCTAACTCGCCCCAAGAAATAGGAGGTGGGTGGGGTGGCTTGACCCATCCACCTCCACGGAGGTGTGTGGGGGGCCTGACCCATCCACCTCCATGGCACGAACCTGGTATTGCAGTACTTCCAGGAACGGTGCAGTGGCTCTCGGCCTTTTGGCTAAGAGCATTGGCGCAGAGTGATCCTTGATGTGTGCAAGGTGACCTCTGGTGTTTGTGATTTGACAAAGAATTGGAAAGATTGGCAACGAAAAACTATAAAAAAAAATTTTAAAAACTCGCCCCAGGTCCCGTTCACCCATTATCCCCTGTGCTCGCTGGCTTACGTTGATTCCCGGTCCGGCAGTGCCTCGATTTTTAAATTATTCAGCCTTGTTTTTCAATGCCTCCCCATGGCCTCTCCTTTTCTTATCTCTGTAACCTCCTCCGAGAACTCTGTGCTCTTCCAATTCAGACCTCTTGCGCATCCCTGGTTATAATCGCTCCACTATTGGCGGCTGTGCCTTCAGCTGCCTCACCCGAAGTTCTAGAAATTCCTCCCTAAACCTCTCCACCTCCCTCTATCCTTCTTTAAGACCTACCTCTTTGACCATAAGAACGTAAGAAATAGGAGCAGGAGTAGGCCACCTGGCCCCTCGAACCTGCTCCACCATTTAATAAGACCATAGCTGATCTGATCATGGACTCAGCTCCACTTCCCTGGCCACTCCCGATAACCCTTTATTCCCTTATCGTTCAAAAATCTGTCTATCTCCATCTTAAAGATATTCAATGACCCAGCCTCCACAGCTCTCTGGGGCAGAGAATTCCACAGATTTACAACCCTCTGAGGGAAGAAATTCCTCCTCATCTCCGTTCTAAATGGGCGGCCCCTTATTCTGAAATTATGCCTCCTAGTTCTAGATTCCCCCATGAGGGGAAACATCCTCTCTGCATCTACCCTGTCGAGCCCCCCTCAGTATTTTATGTTTCAATAAGATCACCTCTCATTCTTCTAAACTCCAATGAGTATCGGCCCAACCTGCTCAACCTTTCTTCATAACTCAACCCCTTCCGAATAGCTCTTAATTTGGCTTGGTATCGAACTTTGCCTGATAACGCTCTTGTGAAGCACTGTGGGTCGTTTAACTATGTTAAAGGTGCTATATAAATGCAAGTTGCTGCTGTGGGGATACCCCGAAGCTGGCTTAAAATCAGGACTCCAGCACTTGGAATGCACTCAAAAGAAACCAGTTCATTTTGTAATGTTCTGAAGAGAAGTATTGTTTACCCCTCAGACGCGCTTGTTTTGTGAGACGACATCAGCTCTGCTGAATCCAGATAAACGCGCAACCCTTTTACAAGCTGAATTTGTCTCTGGGCTCACGAGGTTTGGTGCTGCTCTTAATTAAAACAAACTTGTTCTGTTGCGCCTCGTGTTCAGTAACTAATGTTAGATTGAGATAACCATGACTTGCATTGCAGAAGACGGCTGAACAGAGTAGAAGAGGTCAGATTAATCAAAAAGTAGTAGCCCAATGAGCATTTTAAAAGCCTGTAGGATGGGGACATTGACTGAGGGAGGGAAGGAGTTGGAGTGTTTTGAGTTCTGTGAAACAACTTGAGAAACCTCCCTCAATCAACAGCAACAAAAACTTGTATTTATATATCGCCTTTAATGTAGTGAAACGTCCCAAGGTGCTTCACAGGAGTATTATGAGGTAAAAATTTGACATCGAGCCGCATAAGTAGAAATTAGCGCAGGCTTGGTCAAAGAGGTATGTTTTAAGGAGCGTCTTAAAGGAGGAAAGAGAGGTAGAGAGGGCGGAGAGGTTTAGGCAGGGAGTTTCAGAGCTTGGGGGCCCAGGCAACAGAAGGCACGGCCACCAATGGTTGAGTGATTATAATCAGGGATGCTCAGGAGGGCAGAATTAGAGGAGCGCAGTCATCTCGGTGGGTTTGTGGGGCTGGAGGAGATTACCGAGATAGGGAGGGGCGAGGCCATGGAGAGATTTGAGAATAAGGATGAGAATTTTGAAATCGAGGCGTTGTTTAACTGGGAGCCAATGTAGGTCAGCGAGCACAGGGGTGATGGGTGAGCGGGACTTGGTGTGATCGCCCGACTCTGCCCCTGCCTCGGCTCATCTGCTGCTGAAACCCTCCTCCATGCCTTTGTTACCTCTAGACTTCACCATTCCAAACCACTCCTGGCTGGCCTTCCATCTTCCACCCTCCATAAACCTCCAATTCTGGCCTCTTATGCGTCGCTAAAATTGATCAGTTCACCATTGGCGGCCGTGCCTCCAGCTGCTGAGGCCTCAAGCTCTGGAATCCCCTCCCTAAATCTTTCTGTTGTTCTGTCGTTCTTCAAAGTGCTCCTTAAAACCTACCTCATTGACCAAGTTTTTGTTCCTCTGCAATAATATCTCTGTGGCTCTGTGTCAAATTTTGTTTGATAACTGTACTGGAGTATCAGCCTAGATTTTTGTGCTCAAGTCCTTGGAGTGGGATTTTCAAAAGGGGAATTGGATAAATACTTGAAACGGAAACATGAGTCGAGTTATGTGGGGTAAGGTTGGGGGGGAAGAGCAGTGGAGCGGGACTGTTTGGATAGCTCCACAGGCGAGATGGGCTGAATGGCATCCTGCTATGCTGTCTGACTCTCGATGCTACAAAAACCACGCTGTGAATTTTTCCTGGTCTCGGCTGCAGGCGCCGAGGACGAGATGTGAAGAGATTTCTGCTTTGCTTTTTTTACGCACTTTGTAAGAGAAAAAAAAATCCTCTTTCCGATTTGATGACATTTTATTACCGGCAGGGAGCTTCGAATCTCGAGTAGAGAGCTCTAATTTATTTTGAAATTTCCTCTCGACTCCCTCGTGGGTGCAGTTGGCTCAAAAGAAGGTCACCATCTCAGCGATGATTACTGCACTGTCAGAAATTCTGTCTGTGACTGGATTTATCACAGCCCTCTGGGCATCTGACAGTGTCCGGAGGCCACTGCACACATCTTGTGGCTGTTTTACAGAGATCTTGCTGATGTAATTAAAACTCAGTGACAAGCGGCACTTAAATGGGGCCCATGCAGTGCTGCGATAGATGCTGTCCGCTTGAATGGGGAAGGGGAGCCTGAGCTGCATTAACACAAAAGTAAAAGCCCATGGGATCCAGGGCAAAGTGGCAAGTTGGATCCAAAATTGGCTCAGAGGCAGGAAGCAAAGGGTAATGGTTGATGGGTGTTTTTGTGACTGGAAGGATGTTTCCAGTGCGGTTCCGCAGGGCTCAGTACTGGGTCCCTTGCTTTCTGTGGGATATATCAATGATTTAGACTTGAATGTAGGGGGTAGAATTAAGAAGTTTGCAGATGATACTAAAATCGGCTGTGTGGTTGATAAAGAAGAAGAAAGCTGCGGACTGCAGGAAGATAGCAATGGACTGGTCAGGTGGGCAGAACAGTGGCAAATGGAATTTAATCCGGAGAAGTGTGAGGTAATGCATTTGGGGAGGGCTAACAAGGCAAGGGAATACACAATAAATGGTCGGACACTGAGAAGTGTAAAGGAACAAGGTGAACTTGGAGTGCATGTCCGCAGATTCCTGAAGGTAGCAGGCCAGGTATATAAGATGGTTGGGAAGACATATGGAATATTTGCCTTTATTAGCCGAGGCATAGAATACAAGAGCAGGGGGGTTATGCGACACCCACATCCCAGAACGAATAATGAAAACAATTGTTAATTCTAAATCTTGAGTTTGATAGATTTTTGTTAACCAGTGATATTCAGGGATTTGGGGCAAAGGCAGGTATAGAAACATAGAAAATCGGTGCAGGAGTAGGCCATTCGGCCCTTCGAGCCTGCACCGCCATTCAATAAGATCATGGCTGATCATTCCCTCAGTACTCCTTTCCTGCTTTCTCTCCATATCCCTTGATCTCTTTAGCCCTAAGAGCCATATCTAACTCCCTCTTGAATATATCCAATGAATTGGCATCAACAACTTTCTGCAGCAGGGAATTCCACAGGTTAACAACTCTGAGTGAAGCAGTTTCTCCTCATCTCAGTCCTAAATAGCCTACCCCTTATCCTAAGACTGTGCATCACATTGCAGGTCGATAAGCTCGAGTTGGAAGCCATGTGAAATGTTGTCAACATCAAATGTGAATGGCGAGAATTCAGGTCATTTTCTACCATTCTAAAATCCTGGAATCGGCTGGAAAATTCAGCATGCAAGTAGAGCAGTGACGACGTGTACGTTTTCAGCTTTTCATCCCAAACAGTAATCTGTTGCAAAGTTGGAAAAGCTGAACTGTTTGCTTTCTATCTGACGGGGCAAAAGGACTTGACACTGCAATGCCAATCCTGAGCAAAAAGCTCCTTCCCTTGCAGTCTTAAATTCAGTTCATTTATGTGGCCCATGATATCAACAGCGAATGCAAAACTGCTTTGTTCAACTGTGGAAAATGCAAATCTTTTTCTTTCATTTTCAAAAACAAACCAGTCTCGGTTCTAAGTTACCACACTCTTTTCAAAGTTTTACCCAAACTAAGCCATCTTACGTTGGTATGATACAGAACATCATTGAGCTCGGGATTTCTCAAGCAGAATTACAAATTGCCTGTGGCTTAATCCTCATGCTCAAATGTAGTTGACCACTTTCATAACTGTGTCTACGATATTGCTTAGTTTTAAAACTCCTTTATAGGGGACCTCTTGATGAATAATGCAATGTAGAAAAATAATTTTCTCTTCTGGATTCGTTTCTATGACTTGGTCTTGAAGTCTTTTCAGTAATGCAACATGTTTATCTGTCAGATTTGGAGCTAGGTCACAGATCAGCCATGATTTTATTGAATGGCGGAACAGGCTTGAAGGGCTAAATACCCTACTCCTGTCTCTATGCTTCCTGGCTGCTGAGTCAAATCTCTCTGATTTTTTTCTTAAAGGGACGAGGATGGCATTTTCGGGACTAATTTGCCCGAGTGGAAGAGTGTGACCTGGTTTCGGCCCCCGCCAAACTATGTGGCATGTATCACTGCGCTAACATCCCACGCACCAAACACCAGACTAGCTATATTTTTTAATACAAGGACTGAACAGCTTTGCAGGAAAATCAAGTAGTATTGGTGTGGTTATTGACTTCGAGCAACAGCACACTAGGGTTGCGATGGTAAAGCGTAAATTAAATCTGGAGGCTTGCGATTGAATTTCAGTCTAGACTTCTGCTCTGCACATCTGTGTGTGCCCGAACAGTAATGGCCAAACAGAATGAGGTAATAAAAGATCATAACGTTTGCATTTTAACCTCGTGCCCTCGATGTATCTAAAATGATCTGTTCAGTATAAAGGGAAGACATCTTGAAGCTGAATTCCCCCTTTGTCTTTCCCGGATGACTGTAGCTGTAATGTGTGGGTTTGTGTCATTTTTTATACATACAATATAATTTTTAACTATTTCTGGAGCAGTACAGTAGCATAGTGGTTATGTTACTGGACGAGTAACCGAGAGGCCTGGACTAATCCGGAGACATGAGTTCAAATCCCACCACAGCAGCTGGGGAATTTAAATTCAGTTAATTAAATAAATCTGGAATGAAAAGCTAATGTAAGTAATGGTGACCGTGAAACTACTGGAATGTCGTAAATACCCATCTAGTTCACTAATGTCCTTTTCGGGAAGGAAATCTGCTGTCCTTACCCAGTCTGGCCTATATGTGACTCCAGACCAGACCCACAGCAATGTAGTTGACTCTTAACTGCCCTCTGAAATGGCCTAACGAGCCACTCAGTTAGTCAGCACTGTGGGTGCACCTTCACTACACGGACTGCAGCGGTTCAAGAAGGCGGCTCACCACCACCTTCTCAAGGGCGATTAGGGATGGGCAATAAATGCCGGGCAGTGCGGCGCGAGGATGGGCGTGCCAGGTGACCAATGGCGGGAGCCTGGGGGTGGGGCTGTTGGAGGCAGGATGTCATGTGATGATGCCTCCAGGAATATGTCCATTCTGAGTTGGGTCCCTACAGTACAGACCTACAAAATGTAGGCTGCTTCTTTAACCAGAGGCATCAATTGAATCTGACCAGCCCTGAGTTATTTGAGTTGAATTCAGTCTCTGTTCCACTAAATGCCATTTTTCATGCCTGTTGTTTGCATCAAAAGCGAGACCCTTAATGCACTCATCATTTAAGCCAGAGTGCACGAGATGTGAAAGGCCCATTATTTTGACAGCAGCGAGTTACACTCCCCTTCAACAAACATTAGCAATGTTCTTCTGTGACAGTCCGAAATGGACACTTGCCAACCTTTTACACCCACTCAGCCCCGCTCCCCCCTTCCCAGGAGACTATTATCTCACTTAATGCCAAGCTGTGTGCTGTTCAAACATGGTTCAGTTACTACAGACCGAGATCAAAATGATGGACTGCCCCCCCCACCTATAGTTTCTTTTGGCTGGAAAGCCCCCTCGGTAAAAAGTGAAGATTCATACTGTCTGAATAACACCAAGCCCGAGAAAGTAGGAGCAGAAAAGGAGATAAATTAAACAATAGGGTTGTGGGCAACACTGACAAGTAAAGGCCGCATTTAACACACAACCCAAGTAGCCCTGAGAAAATGTTGGCTGGCCTTCCCCTTGAAACACTGCTCCAACAGTGGGAGGCTGATGTATCTACTTCTTATTGCCTCGGCTCTCAAATGTAAAATGGCCATTTGGTTCTGATGGATACTATACTCATTGTGAATACAACTGGACTTCAGGACACTGATACGGCAACAGGGTCAGAAGCAGAATAAGCAAGATGTGATATATTTGACACAGCTACACAAGAACATATACTACAAGATGGCTCCCAACATGATCTTGCCACATGACCTTTTATTATTACAGCATTGGTCCACTAGGTGGAGCTCTATTACACGAGGGGTTCAAAAAATGAAAAAATTCAGCAAATCCAATTTAGACTTGGGTTTTAGACTCTTGTGTTTGGATCTCCAAATCTGTGTTGGTCGGTTAGTGATTCTGCAGCTATCTACCTTTTTGTTGCTGTAAGGGAGCCGTCATCCATTGTGTCAACACATGTCCTCTGACTTCCTGGAAGCTTTGAGCTCAAACTGATGCAGCTGTGGTTTGTAACCCATTGAGTCTTGCACCGTCGCTCCCGAACTCTCTCCTCCTTTTAAGTCGCTCCTTAAAACCGACCTCTTTGACCAAACTTTTGCTCCACTGTCCTGATATCCCCTTGCATGGCTCAGTTGCGAAATGTTATCTGTTTATGCTCCTGTGAAGCTCTGTGGGACGTTTTACTACGTTCCATGTGCTGTATGAACGCAAGTTGTTTTCGCTGTTGGAAGGGCTATTTGAGGGACAGCGGGTTTGAGGTTGCATATTTGTAACTTCTGCAGAAAGATCCCTCGTGCAGCCGATTGGCTTTTGGCGGCGAAGGTCTGCGAGTGTTGTGACTGGACAGAGCTGAATATGATGAGGAACAGAACGAGATCTGTTTGTGACGCGGGCTTACTAATACAACAGCTCTCTGAAGCGAGACCTTTGAGTTTCTGAGTGTCGCAGTGGGGGCTCTCTGTCCTTTCCTCGGAGACCCTGTTTTAAAACTAGCCCATGTTGAATGGGATGGCCGTCTCCCTTTGTGAATAAGGATGTATGTGAAACAAATATGGAAAGTCTTAAACCAACGACCCAGGAGGTGCACGTCGGCAGGGTGTAACTCCGCAGTAACTGGCTTTATGTTGACTTTCACCCCAAGGGTGATTGCTGTTGAATAAATCATGTTTCTGTGGGTGTATTGGGACGTTCCATAGAATTTGGGATTAAAGCACATTGTTGGAGTCATGCAGCGGGAAATTTCTTCTGCTGTGACTGCTTTGGGAGTTGTTGGTGTTGGCAGATTAACGTATTTAATTCTCCTCCCCTGAAGTGAGAGATCGTCAGGGAAAGAGCAGGATTAGAATTCAAATGGAGCAATCATTATTTAATATTGCAAACTACCACTGGCCGTCCAGTTGGTTAAGGACCCAAGCCAGGACCTCGTGACCTCTGCTTTCTGTTCCTGCTGTGTTTTGGGGGGAGGCAGCAGTACTGAGGTACACGGACCTCAGTAAGTCAGCTTTAGCTAGGAGAACTCGCATTCTCTCCAGAACAAATTCCTCTGGGAATAATTGCTTTGACATTGCTTTCAAACTTTATTATGATCCCGCTGGACCCCATTTCCTCTTCCTCCTTGGCTACTGATGCCAGCAGCCCAGGTGACCATTCCGCAAGCGAGTCCAGGCAGCGAGTTTCGCTCAGTTGTTCGACCTGAGGTGGCATAACAACCGTTTAAAAATAAAACAATTTTTTAATTGTGTTTTGGGGATGGAGATGGGCGGACGAGGGGGGAAGGGTGGGGTGGGGGGGAACACACACATGCACGCACATCAAAACACACACATGCGTGCACCAAAACGCGCGCGCGCACAAAAACACGCACACACAAAAACACGTGCGCGCGCACACACCAAAACACACACGCACACACCAAAACACACACGCACACACCAAAACACACACGCACACACCAAAACACACGCGCGCGCACCACAACACACACACTTAATATTGTTCCCCCTGTAGAAGCCAGTTTTGACACATCAGGATGCCTCCCTAGCTCGAACCTGCAAACTCAACAGAAACTGGGCATTGGACGTGGCTACATTCTTGGGTATGGGTCCGTACTAGACCAAGTGGGCCACTTATCTGCCGCCATGACCTTTTGACCTCCACTCCAGTCTCTTCCATTGTTGGTAAGAAACCAAGAAGATAATTACATGCCACGCTCAGTTTCAGCGTAAGCGCATTAAAGGGATAAATCAGCTTAGTCTTTTGCATAACT
Source organism: Pristiophorus japonicus (assembly GCF_044704955.1). Lineage (NCBI taxonomy): Eukaryota > Metazoa > Chordata > Chondrichthyes > Pristiophoridae > Pristiophorus > Pristiophorus japonicus. The sequence goes on along the minus strand of NC_091989.1, from coordinate 18,230,970 downwards.
CTATTAAATGAGACAAAGATTAGTTGTTCTAACAGTTGTCACTGCTTCGCGCACATGTCAGAAGCAAGAGCTATCCACAAATTAAGCTGTTTGAGTTGCAGTGAAAATGTTATTACAGAGAAAGTATCAGCTGACTGATGGGATGGAATTTAATTAAAGAACATTGGAGGAATTTACCTGAGACGCACTTAGGGAGGCTGAAATGTTTGAGCAGACTATCGAGTAAAATCAATTTGTCACAGTATTGTGATTTTATCGATGGGTAGTTTCTCCACCTTTTCCCCAGGGGGTTCAGAGTGGTGCCAGTATGTTTTGACAAAAAATAAGTTATTAGAAATTAGGAACTGAAACCCGAGGCTGTTTACATGACTGATTTACCTGGAGCTCTGGGTCTGGATTGCAATATCCAATGCCCCGATCCGTGCCCAGTGATGGCATGAGATCGCTTACACTTGTTCTGCACAAGTTGTGTTGGAAACACCGGTTCTGTACAAGTTGTATTGGAACGGTGTTTTGGGAATTGCTGAGCCACGGGGTGTGAGATCCAAAATGGATGGATGTCCTGCGTTCTCTTCATCCTCACCGTGCTACGTTGCAGTCTTATTGTCTCCAACTTCGTCTCTTTTTTTCCTTCTCCTCAGTTCCTTCAGTCTCGCCTTCCCTCCCTCCTTCACTGTGTACAAGCTGTTAAACTCTTCACTTGGGGTCACCTGTCCACTACTTGCCCATTGAGCTCACCTTGTCTCCCTTGATGGTGTCCTGCACTATGGCTTTTGGCCCTCCACCTAGATTTCCCCATGGCTCATCCCACCATTTTTAAAAATTACTCGTTAGAAGAATGGGAGGTGATCTCATTGAAACATACTAGGTTATGAAGCTGGATTGACAGGGTAGATGCTGAGAGGTTGTTTCCCCTGGCTGGAGTGTCTTGAACGAGGAGGCACAGTTGCAGGATCAGTGGTCGGCCATTTAAGACAGAGATGAGGAGGAATTTCTTCACTCGGAGGGTTGTGATTCTCTGGCCCACAGGTCTGTAGATGCTGAGTCTCTGAATATATTCAAAGGCTGAGATAGATAGATTGATTCTTGGGGAATCGAAGGATATGAAGATCGGGCGGGAAAGTGGATATGAGGTCGATGATCAGCCATGATCTTGCTGAATGGCGGAGCAGGCTCGAGGGGCCGTAGGGACTACTCCTGCTCTTATTTCTCATGTTATTATGTTCATGGGATTGGGGGTCACTGGCAAGGTTGGCAACTATTGCCCTTGAGAAGGTGGTGGTGGTGAGCCACCGCCTTGAACCACAGAGGGCAGTTAAAAGTCAATCACATTTCTGTGGGCCTGGATTCACATGTCGGCCAGACCGGGTAAGGATGGCAGATTTCCTTCCCTGAAGGACATTAGTGAACCAGATGGGTTTTTATGACAATCCGGTAGTTTCACCATTATTGACACTAGCTTTTGATTCCAGACCTATTTAATTAACTGAATTTAAATTCCCCAGCTGCCGTGGTGGGATTGGAACTCATGTCTCTGGATCATTTGACCAGACCCCTGGATTTACTAGTCTGGGCCCGGTGACCAAAAGTTTGAAGTATTGTCAGATTGTAAATCAGTCAGTGCTGAGGTAAATAGATTACCCAAGTTTAAAAGCAGATCCAGAGCGATGGAGGTTATACATTCTTTGAGTAAAACATTAGTGAGATCACTTGGAGTGCTGTGCACCGTTTTTAGTCGCTCTGCTTATGAACATGATAGAAGGGGTGAAACAAAAGGCAACAGTGACTTTCTTGACCCATCGGTTGATGAGACAAGAAGAGAAGTTGAAATTTAACTTGTTCCCAATGAGGGGGAAAAAAATCTAACTGAAATAGAGGTCCGACCTGAGCTATTTAAATCACTTCCATGGATGTTGGAACAAAATTCTTGGATGGCACCAGATGAAATCTTTAAGGAGCGTGCTTATCGGCTCAGGAAATTTTGTAAAGTAACATTCAGTCTGAGCATTGCAATCTCAAAGAACTTAATTTATGGGATAGACTGACTCCTCGAACCGTGACTGTGGACTCCGTTGAAACATTTAAGAGAAAGGGACGGGGTTTTGAGGAGTTAAGTAGGAAAGCACGAGGAAGGCAGTGGTGATCGTTGCAAAGATCCAAAAGTAGGACCTAACTAACAGAATGGGCTGGTGGACTGATGGGTTGGGGAAAAGAGTGGGCCAGGGAACCCAGCCAGACTCCGCTAACCTCGTTCAGTTCTAGTATTTTATCAACACTATAATGAAACTTTTTTTTAATTGCCAGATGTAATCAGTCGATCAAAGATGTTTACATCTACATAAGGACAGAAGAAAAATGGAAGATTTTAAAGGCCATTTGACCAACGATGCTGGTACCATAGCTCCCTAATTATAGCCTCTAGCTGCTCTTTCAAAGTTATTATCACGGGTGATTATTCTAAATGTTTTATTGCTTTGAGTAATTAAGTTCTGTCGAGTATTAATTTAAAATTTTCTTTTCACTTTTTATTTAAATTTATGTTCTCTATGTTCCTGCCTTAATTGGGTTTCCCTTGTCCATATCACTTGATATTTTGTGTATCCCAAGTGACATCTCCCTTTAACCTCCTCCTTTCTGCATTGAATTGCCCAAATATCTCTGTTCTTTACACTCAGGATCACTCTTGTTCCTCTCCAATGCTCATCTAATCTTTCGTGGCACGGTGACCAGAATTGGACATATTACCCAAAGTGTGGTTGGACCAGGCCTTGCTCACGTCTTGGCTGTTGAATCATTGCACGACGTAGCAGAGTGCTTTTCAAGACTCTTTACCTTGATGACAAAGCTTCTTTAAGATCCCAAGAAAACTGAATAAATCCATAAGATTTGAAGCTTTCTTTGAACGTTTGAACCATCCGCTCCGGCACTGAGAGGCCACATTGAGATCACACGGTACTGTGTAGCCTTGGGAGTTGTACTCAACACAATAAGCTCATCATGCAATGCGGGGCACATTAAATCTCATGATCACAGTACCCTGAAGGAAATGCTGCCGTTTAGAGAAGGAAAACTAAAACTATTAACTACTGTGTCTAAGGGATTATGCACAGATTAACAATGCACCACCAACAATGGACAAAGATCGAGTTCAGTTGGGTGAGAATTAATGTTCCATTGTAGAGATTGGCCCGATTGCTGCTTGAATGTTGTGGTAGGGAGCTGAATGTTAAACGCTGATTACTGAAACTGGGAGATGGTAATCGGTGTATAATGTCGAGCTAAGTATTGAAGTGTAGCACAGTTTAAAAGAGAAATGAGGGAGCAGCACTTGGGCATGGAACCCAGCCGATTGGGAGAAGGGTTGGGGACGGCACTCTGATGGAACTGGGGGAAGAGTTGGGCAGCGAACCCAGCTGGAATTGGGGGGAAAGTTTAGGGGGTGGCACATCGTTGAGATGGAAGAGATTCATACTGAGGCTTTTGAAGTTGGGGAGAGGTGAAATAAGATGGATGGGTTTAAGGAGAGAATGGGGCTAAGGTGAGTGCAGGGGCACAATGTAATTTCAAGGCAATAATCACCCATCAGATATGCAGACTAACAGTTGTCTGCCAGTGATACAAGATTGTAAATGGCTCCTCTGGTTTCTGATGTCCTTAGAACCATTTCATTGACTTACTACCTTCTAATGTGACCGTCGGCCCATTATTATCCTTGATAGCTGTTAACTACCCTCTCATTTTGCTGCCACCGTTCCTTTAAGATGTGCACCCAAGGCCCAATCGGAATTAGGGTGGGATCACCCCGGACTCATTTTGAGTAGGATCCGAGAGGAGGGCCATGCACCCTCTCAATGTCCTCAGACTGGGCTCGACTTGAATCCCGGTCACAAAAGTCGAAGGATAATTGTGTGCGGCCAATGGTTGTCAAATGGATTATTTTTTCAGGGCCAGACTCCTTAGGATTGATTTTCACTCTCGGCGGTGATGGGAAAACAAGCAATGGTGAATCTGCCACCCGATACACCCTGAAACCGGGCGGATTGGCCATCCGCTGCCATCTGCTTTCTGCCACTGCTGAAGTTGAAAATCTTGGTGTTTCAGCAATTGTTTACATACAGGACTCCAGAAAGTAACTCCCTGTGAGAAGCACTTTGAGACATTTCAAAGATGTGATTAAAATACTAAATGAAGGCAAGTCTTCGACCTTGCCCTCCCTCTCTCCCAACCGATGACCGCAATTGGACAACCTGTTTCCAGATCTCTGCCAATGGACAAATAGAAAGACTTGCATTTCTATAGCGCCTTTCACGACCCCAGGATGTCTCGCAAGCGTTTACAGTCAATGGGTGTCATGGTACATCAGTCATTGAAGGTTGGCATGCAGGTACAGCAGGCGGTTAAGAAAGCAAATGGCATGTTGGCCTTCGTAGCGAGGGGGTTTGAGTACAGGGGCAGGGAGGTGTTGCTACAGTTGTACAGGGCCTTGGTGAGGCCACACCAGGAGTATTGTGTACAGTTTTGGTCTCCTAACTTGAGGAAGGACATTCTTGCTATTGAGGGAGTGCAGCGAAGGTTCACCAGACTGATTCCGGGGATGGCGGGACTGACATATCAAGAAAGACTGGATCAACTGGGCTTGTATTCACTGGAGTTCAGAAGAATGAGAGGGGATCTCATAGAAACGTTTAAAATTCTGACGGGTTTAAGACAGGTTAGATGCAGGAAGAATGTTCCCAATGTTGGTGAAGTCCAGAACCAGGGGGTCACAGTCGAAGAATAAGGGGTAAGCCATTTAGGACCGAGATGAGGAGAAACTTCTTCACCCAGAGAGTGGTGAACCTGTGGAATTCCCTACCACAGAAAGTTGTTGAGGCCAATTCACTAAATATATTCAAAAAGGAGTTAGATGTAGTCCTTACTACGAGGGGGATCAAGGGGTATGGCGAGAAGGCAGGAATGGGGTACTGAAGTTGCATGTTCAGCCATGAACTCATTGAATGGCGGTGCAGGCTCGAAGGGCCGAATGGCCTACTCCTGCACCTATTTTCTATGTTTCTATGAAGTGCTTCTGAAATGTAGTCGCTGGTGTAATGTAGGAAACGCGGCAGCCAATTTGTGAACAGCGAGCTCCCACAAACAACCGTGTGATCATCTGTTTTTGGTGATGTTGGTTGAGGGGAAAATATTCGCCAGGACACAGGGGAGAACTCCGCTGCTCCTCTTTGAGATAGACCCGAGGGATCTTTTAGTGTCTCATCTGAAAGACGACACCTTCGACAGTACAGCACACCCTCGGCACTGCACTGGAGTGTCAGACTGGATTGGAGTGGGACTTGACCCCATGACCTTCTGACTCCGAGGCGAGCATGCAACCCATTGAGCTTTGTCTCTGCGCCACTGTTTGCCAGGAGATGGGTATGATGGCAGTGCCCACGTTACCACTCTTAATTTTCCCCCTCTTGGCTGAGAAACTAGACATCTGCTTGGCACCACAGGCGTCATGGACTTGCTGTTTACCTTGTATATTATGTATAAATAAAAAGGAATGCACACATTAGAGTTTGTAACGGATTTTATGTTTGCAATTTTATTATTTTATATTACATTGCCAAGGTCCTAATAGAGAAACTGTTGCAGAGAGTGACTGAGGGGGCTGGTGGTCATTAATCTAAATAGATGCTCTCCACCAGCCTGGACTGGTAGAGAATAATCAATTTTAAATGTAATCAAGTAAATATAAATCGATTCGTTCCACTGCTGTTTTGGGCATGAAAAGAAATCAAATGGTAGCCTTGAAATTGTGCTCCAGTATTACATTACGTTTATCAAAAAAACCCGGTGGGACTGTTATCCAACGCTTCCTCATTCAGCTGCTGTTTTCAAATCTACAAGCTAACCTGCTTTGCAGAGAAGGTTGGGCCTAATTGCTGCAGGTTGTTTGCTGGGGCTGAAGAACAACATAAGAAATAGAAACTGGAGTAGGCCATACGGCCCCTCGAGCCTGCTCTGCTATTTAATACGATCATGGCTGATCTGATCATGGACTTGGGTCCACTTCCCTGCCGTTCCCCATGACCCCTTAATCCCTTATCGCTTAAGAAACTGTTTATCTCTGTCTTAAATATATTCAATGTCCCAGCTTCCACAGCTCTCTGAGGCAGCGAATTCCACAGATTTGCAACCCTCAGAGAAGAAATTCCTTCTCATTTCAGTTTTAAATGGGCGGCCACTTATTCTAAGATTATGCCCCCTAGTTCTAGTCTCCCCATCAGTGGAAATGTACCGCATTATAGTGCAACCGATGGCAGCTCGCGGGACAGCATCAGCAAGTGCTTGGTGGCCCGCGAAAGCTCCCCTGGTTGAGTAGCTGAGGTGCGAAGGTTTGGGAGGTCGCCGTGGTTCGTTGCCCGGTCTTCGCCGAGTTGCGATCACGGCTACGCAGTGATTGACCTTGGTGCGTCAGTAGCTCAGGCCCGTGAGGGATCGGTTGGGGATCTAGTCCCTCGCATCCTCCCGGCAAACCCTTCTGGGGAAGTGGCGGAGCGTGAGTATCGGGCTCGGTCATTACTTCCTCTGCGCCGTGAAAAGACTTGCATTTATACAGCGCCCTTCGGGACGTCCCAAACCCTTCGTGGCCAATGGAGTACATTTTTTTACTGTTGAAGTGTAGTCACTGTTGTAAAGTAGGGGAAAGGCGGCCGCCATGTTTTTTTGCGCGCAGCAAGCTCCCAGAAAGCAGCACAGTGATAAATGACCAGATGATTTGTTTTTAGTGATGATGTTTGGGGGATAAATGTTGTCCAGGACGTCAGATAGCTTGCTGCCATTCACTTAACTTGACTCACCATGTGAACAACAGGCCTGTGGGACCATACTCCGGGAATGTGTCTGCTTCTGCAGGAAAAGCTGGAAGGGAGGGATGAGAAATATGTATAATATATTATATATATATATATATATATATACCCCCTGTGGAGAGGATGCTGGGTTTATGTAAATGATGAAGGAAGCTGCATTAATTTGTATTAAACTTTGTGTTTTTTTGCTGCTGCTGCAGAATTGGTGAAGGAGAGGTTGTGGTTTTCATGCTCTTGTTTAAAGGGGCAGCGTGTCGCTGCCTGAGTCGGGAAATACTTTGCCCAATGTGTGAGTGAGCCGTGCCAACCAGGGCGATTCCTCGCCTGTGCCGCGTTGGGTAATCGCAGTCAGGATGATGGTCGGGGAGGGGGTATGGGGCAGAAGTTGAGCCTCCCCTCCCCGCCATACCCACCCCCCCCCCCCCAAACTAGCTGTAGACTGGCTGCAGTCGCTCAGCCCCGGGTTAAAATAGGGGGAATGGTGGGACAGAATTGAGTTCGGAGTGGGGAAGTCACCTGCTTGTTTTGAACTGCCCACCAGCGGGCAAGGTTAAATTCCACCCCATAGTAAGATTTGTGTTTTAACGTTTCGAAGGGTTTTTTTTCTCTCCATATTTTCACGCTCCTCCCTTTTGGAAAGTGGTGTGAAATAGAGGGACACAATGTTCCCTGTAATCTTTTTTTGGGGGGGGAGGCACGTGGCCCCTTCAAACTTCTGCGCATGCGCGGCCTTTCCATTGAGCAAGCGGCCTGCGTGGGAGCTTCAGACCCGGGAACGTTGGTGGGAAAGGTTCGCCGGCTGATTAACCTACTGAGGCTACTCTCGCTCTCCACGGCCGTAAGTATCTTTTCACCAGCCGCGAGAGTGGTTGGTCTGAGACCGGGGGTTGGATTTAATGGGCCCCCCCCCCCCACACCCACTGTACGCGAGTATCCGGCGAGGCATCAATCCAAAATCCCGAGCCACTGCTCGAGATTATCTGGAGCGGGGGGACCAAACCCTGCACTTTCTGATTTGGAGGCGGGAATGCTGCCAAGCCACTTGCAATTTACATCGCATCATTAATGCAGTAAAACGTCCCAAGAAAAAAATCTGACATTGAGCCACGGGAGGAGATAATTAGAACGGGTGAGCAAAAGCTTGGTCAGAGGTAGGATTTAATGAGCATCTTAAAGGAGGAGAGTGAGGTAGCGAGGCGGAGAGGTTTAGGGAGGGAATTCCAGAGCTTGGAGCCCAAGCAGCTGAAAGCACGGCCGCCAATGGTGGAGCGAAGGAAATTGGTGATGCGCAAGAGAGCAGAATTGGAGGAGAGCGAGAGGAGTCTGCCGAGATCGGGGAGGGCTGGAGGAAGTTACAGAGATGGGGGGTAAGAAACAGGCTCTCTCCATTGCATTGAGTGACGTCATTCCGGCAAAAAAGAGCCAGAATATTAGATCACTGATGAAGCAAAGCTAAAATCTGGCCTTTTGGCTGAATTTACATTTTGGAATAAGGAGAGCCTCCCCGCAGCTGGTGTCTGGGTTGGGACGCACCTCCGGAGCATCTCCTCCCCATTTTTCTCTGGCACCAATTCCAAACCGATCCATGTAATCCCCCCTCCGCTGCTCACTGTTCTCGGGATCCGAATGTGCCATCTTCCCGCCTCGCCCGCCCCTTCCCCGCTGACCCCGGGGGACAGGGCATGTATGGTGACATCTGACCCCCAGGGAACGGCGTGGTGCCAAGCTCTCCGTGAAGCATGAATGGACCTTTTGCCATCAAAAGCTAATTAAACAATGTCTCGGTGCACTGCAGCCTTGCTGCAGTCGGCAACTTTCTGACTCTTGCTGAGCTTGACTGATGAACAGTCCTCGTTATTGCAGAGCGAGGCCATTGCTTGGTGTGTAATTGGACAGTGCCAATGTGCTGCCAGTGTTAAATTAGCTGGTTATTAGAAATGTTAATTTTCAGCTAACTTAAGATGCTGGCTTTGACATGGCAATCAGTCAATGCTTGCCGCAATGAGAATGCCATTTCCTTTTTTTTAATATTGTCTTTTAGCAAGTGTTCCTCCTGCGTTTGTAATTTAAAAAAAAAGTTACAAGAGCCATAATTCGAAATGCATTTTGTTTTCCGTTCAAATTTATTAGCAGGCTGTGTAGATTATTGCAGCTGCAGTCATCTCTGGCGCTCACTCTTTCTCTCTCTCTTGCTCTCCCTCTCTCGTCTTTCTCTTTCTCTGGCTCTTTTTTTCTCTCTCCTTCCCTTCCACCCCAACCCCCCCCTCTCTCTCTCTCGTTCTCTCTTACTTTCTCTCCCTCTCTCGTCGTTCTCTTTCTCTGGCTCTCTTTTTTTCTCTCCCTCCCTTTCTCTTTCTCTCTCTCTCTCTCGCCAGTTACTTTGTACCCAATCCTGCCTGTCTGACATCAAACTCTGCATGGACCAGGAACCCAACTGTGGACTTTGGTTGGTTCATGGAGCCCCAGTGCTGCATTTACCAAACTGAGCCACCAGGAGAGCCTCAACTCTTGTGTTGAATCTGTCAGCTTCCCTCCTGTAAGCCATTCTACTGAGAAGTCCGAAGCCCTGAAGACCCTGCTGTTATTGACCAGAGAGGCAAGACGGCATTATCGGCCACTGGAAAGAAAGACTTGGATTTATATAGTGTCTTTCACGACCACCGGACGTCTCAAAGCGTACTGCAGCCAATGAAGTACTTTTGAAGTGTAGTTGCTGTTGTAATGTGGGAAAAGCGGCAGCCAATTTGTGCACAGCAAGCTCCCACAGTCAACAATGTGATAATGACCAGATGATCTGTTTTTTGTTATGTTGATTGAGGGATAAATACTGGCCAGGACAACTCCCCTGCTTTTGAAATAGCGCCATGGGATCTTTTGCGTCTACCTGAGAGGGCAGACGGGGCCTTGGTTTAACGTCGTGTCAGACTGACAGTGTAGCACTCCCTCAGCACTGCACTGGAGTATCAGCGTAGATTTTTTTGTGCTCAAGTCCCTGGAGCGAGACTTGAATCCACAACCTTCTGTGTTGTGGGGCTGGGTAATGTGAAATCCGCCGTGAATTTCCTGATGAGAGCAAAAAAATGCCACAGGGCTGCATGGCTCTGTGGCAGTAATCTTTTTTTAATGTAAACAAAAAATGCAACAATTGGGGTAAAGCAGTTTGAAACAATTCAAATTGCATCTTTCCTTTCGGTTACAACAGGAATTTACTATTTGTTTTTCCAAATGATTTCAAAAGATGGGGAGTATGAGTTTTACTGCTCTTTTTGAGGTAACGTGTCACAGGAAAGATTACATTGCTGTAATTCCATTATTTGGAACTCTTCGACTTGTGCTGAGGGGAATCAAAGGATTGCCATATCGTTCAGTCTTTTAGGCTTTGTGAGCTTTAACTACCCTGATCCTGTCGCTGCCCTTGAGGTTACTGTGTGCTTTTCACCATCTGTGAGTCATCTGTGGAATTTATGTTCAAATCTTATTGATTATCAGTAATGAACCTTTAACGTGCTGCAGTCTGTACCCCGCCCTCCACCCCCAAGTACAATGAAAATTGGATTTTATATATAATTTTTTTACAAAAGTACATCAATGCACACAGACATCACACTGTTTTCCTTATTGTAGAATCATAGACTGATACAGCACAGAAGGGCCATTCGGCCCATCCTGCCTGTGCCGGCTCTTTGAAAGAGCTATCCAATTATTCCCACTTCCCCTGCTCCTTCCCCATGGCCCTGCAAATGTCTCCCCTTCAATTTTTTTATCCACTTTTGAAAGTTACTGTTGAATCTGCTTCCACCACACTCTTCAGGCATTGCATTCCAGATCACAACAGCTCGCCTTGTTTTTAAAAAAAAAGTCTCCTCATCTTCTGTTGGCGGATATCTTTGTGGTTACCGTCACAACAAAGGGTTGTTCGTCTGGTGACGACTAACTTCGCTTATGATTCGCATACAAGTGGGTTTTCGAATCACAAGATTTATGACATTGACCAAAAACTAAATATTGCTATTCTACAGTATTATGTTAAACCACAAGATATCACATGCAAATAATCCAAACTGGTTCTCCAGACCCGAAGTGCTCCCGCTCTCGGCTGCTTGCGTGGCTGTGGGTGTCCGTCTACACGTGAGACGTTAATGTGACTAATGGAAAAAATATGTCCCATTCTGATACTATTGCACTACCTTGAGCCCCATCCGCCCATAACACGGAAAAATGCAGATCTTGCATTCTTGGCTGTTTACCCAGCTTATAATGTATTCAGCTTTCGTCTCTGCCATAAGCTTTGTTTATAGTACAGTAAGAGCGTAGTTTATCTCTTACTGTGATATGTGTTGTCTCGGAATAGAGACACAATTCTGTGGGCTCTTTCTCCCATTTTGGTACAATTCGCATCTAAGCAAAGGGTGCTGGAATTGTTTGATCAGTGAATCATCTTAAAGCATTCTAACGCTAACTCATCTGTCGTAGTGCTCCCGCTCTCGGCTGCTTGCATGGCTGTGGGTGTCCGTCTACACGTGAGACGTTAATGTGACTAATGAGCCAGAAAGTTGTGGGTTCAAGTCCCACCCCAGAGACTAGAGCACAAAAATCAAATTGCCATTTCAGTGCAGTGCTGAGGGAGTGCTGCACTGTCGGAGATGATGTCTTTCAAATGATACGTTAAACCGAGACCTCGTCTGCTCTCTCAGGTGGACGTACTAGATCCCAGGGCACTATTTTGATGAAGAGCAGGGGAGTTGTTCCTGGTGGGGCCAAAATTTATCCCTCAATCAACATCACTAGAAAACACATGATCTGGTCATTATCACATTGGTGTTTGTGGGAGCTTGCTGAGCGCAAATTGGCTGCCGCGTTTCCCACATTACAACAGTGATTACACTCCAAAAGTACTTCATTGGCTGTAAAGCACTTTGAGACATCTGGCAGTCGTGAAAGGCGCTATATAAATCCAAGTCTTTCTTTCTTTAGTAGAGGGGTCAACAACCAGGGGGCATAGATTTTAAGTAATTGGTAGGGCATTTGAGGAGAAATTCTTTCACCCAGCGGGTGGTGGGTTCTGGAACGCACTGCCTGAAAGGGTGGTAGAGGCAGAAACCCTCACCACATTTAAAAAGTACTTAGATCTGCACTTGACGTGCCGTAACCTACAGGGCTATGGACCGAGAGCTGGAAAGTGGGATTAGGCTAGATAGCTCTTTGTTGGCCAACACGGACATGATGGGCCGAATGGCCTCCTTCCGTGTGATTCTATGAAGTCTATTATTATAAAGCATTCTAACACCTCCTCTCTGGCTCTTTTGCCAATCACCTTACAATGTGCAGCGCAGTCCGACAATGAAGAAGAAAGTTGGTGTTTCAATGTTGTCTGTTTCTGATCTGCACCATTTGAAGCCAATAGTGTGCAAAATTCCCTGACCAAACGACAATTAAACTCTGCTTAGTCTAAACTCTCCGCCTGCTTAACCGTTCGAGTTAGTGGTGTTGGGATACTTTGAGGCAGAAAGTTAGTCTCTCCTGTAACTAAAGCAGATATTTTCAAGAATGCAGAGCAACCACACCTTGTAGCCTAAAAGTACCCAGGACGCTACCATAGCAGCTGAATAATGCTTTCTGTGATCCATGGTATAGTTGTCCTGTCCTTACAAAACACCACTTGACTTATTGTAAGAAATCCCCAAGTAATATATAGCATTTAAAACGGCATGAAAGTGGACATGTGTAGTCTTTCACAACACAATTTCTGTGTCGCACATTTTGATTGGTTCAGATTTCATATTCTTAAAATAGCAGATCAGCTAGTTGTGAACCATGAATCAAATGTACCATCAATATGGCAGGAACTAATACGATCGATCACACACACAAAAAATTACAATCCATTTCCCCCCCCCCCCGCTGACTAGAATTTTTAATGTCAAAAATTAAAGGCTCAGTATGTAATTAAGGCATAATAAATTACATATTTCACAATAGCACGATCAAATCTAGCTATCGAATTCTCTTTGAGGACGATCATTGACTTCAGTCAGTGATTGTGGCCTCTTCCAAGGCTGTAAATGGCAAAATGTTTTATTTCTCGAGCTGATTTCCTCCCCCCTCCCCCAGTCTGCCGAGTGTTGGGGTCTGGGGTCGATGCACACAAACTGGCCGGCCTTCATTTGTGAGCTTGCACAGTCCGTGTCAGAGAGCCATCCGACCGCACGCAGTGTCACAGCAGAGGCTGCTCCGGTTGCACTTGACTGGCCACAGACGTGGACTGGTGGAAGGAGTCATCAGAGACAACTTTGTTCCCATCCCCCTAGCCCAGAGACACTGCGGCCCATGTCGCTCGCCCAGCTGAGATTAGCACAGACTGGTGTTTGAATCTGCGTGATCTGACCCGCGACTGAATAGCACGCCGACACTGACACAAGACACTGAAGTTTCCCCGCGATATGTGCGCGCACTCGGTCCGTGCAGCAGAGCAGGTCTCCAGTCGTCTTGAATAACCCTTGCCACTGGACCAAGACCTAGCTCTGTCAAGCCCGTGTGGTGGCTGGTTTGCAACGGCCACCCCACGTTAAAAAAAAATCCACGCACAGGCATCTTCCACCCTTCAACATGTAGTTCGGGACCTGGAATATTAGGTCCTTCATTGAAACACCTGTGAACTCATCCCTTTTTTGGCGTGGAAGCAAGTCATCCTCGCTTCGAGGGACCGCCTATGATGATGATGATGATGAGGTGCAGTTACTATCGAAACCATCGGGACAACCCTCAGCTTTATGGTTTCTCAGACCACCATTACCACACCTCCCTAAGTGTAACAGCAGCTCTTATGCCGAGTTTCTAGTTGCTTATGTATTAAACCCTTTTCATCATGTTTATGTGCGGAATGGGGTGAAGGTTATCAGAGTGCATTGCCTCTTTAAATACGCACAGTGGGTAGATGGAAAGTAAGAACCTTCATTTATATAGCACCTTTCAAGACGTCCCAAAGTGCTTTTCTGCCAATGAAGTACTTTTGAAATGCAGTCACTGCTGTAATATAGGGAAATGTGACCGTCTGTTTGCGCACAGCAAGCTCCCACAAACAGCAATGATAATCTGTTTTTTTTTTAAAGTGATGTTGGTTGAGGGATAAATATTGGCCAGGAGACGTAAGAGGGCTCCCTTGCTTCAAAATGCTGCAAAGGGATCTTTTAAGTCCATCTGAGGGGGCAGACGGGGCCTCAGTTTAACATCTTATCCGAAAGACGGCACCTCTGACAGTGCAGCACTCCCTCAGCACTGCACCCGAGTGTCAGCCTAGATTTTGTGCTCGAGTCTCTGGAGTGGGACTTGACCCCACGACCTTCTGACTCCGAGTCGAGAGTGCGGCCCATGGAGCCACGGCTGACTCATGAAGCTGGGCCACGTCTGTCCGATATTTCAGTTGCTGATGGGAGGAGTTGGTGGCTTCAGCACCACTTGACCGACTCGAGTGGCAGTTCACCACCTCCCCTCTGTCTTCATTAATTTAATGGCTTCTGCTAGTCTGCGGCAAGTAATAGATGCTGTTAATTCCATGCTCCCTGAAATGCTGTCAGAGTGCAGCATTTAATTGATCATTTTACCTCAATGTTTTTTTGAAAAAAAGAAAACATTGTAAATGTGTCTGTAATTTATTTGAGTGAGGATCACAGGCACTGATGGGCAGGCGTGAGCTAGTAGTGATTGCTAAGCTGCCTTGCCTTGCCAGCTGTCTTTATTTAGACCAGTTCACTGTTGCAGAAATTATGTGCCTGTTGTCCCTAATTAGGAGCGCATCAGGTGCTAAAACCTTCCTCTTGCTTCCTAAATCTTTCCGAGGAAGTGAAATATCTCTTGTGAACTGACTGCAAGGGTTGGTCATGTGTTTACGGGAGACTGAATCGGCTCTTTTTGTGGAGTTGCCGTTATAGTCGTGTGCCCGTTGAAGGTCGGGATAGTTTGGCAACTCTGTCTGTCTCTCTGTCTCTATCTGTCTGTCTCTGTCCCTCTCTCTCACTCTCTCTCTGTCTCTGAACTCTGAACTCAGTCTCTGTCTCTCTGTCTTCCTTAGAAATATCCCAAAGCACTTCACATAGAACTGATTACTTTGAAGTGCGGTTACTGTTGCTCTCGGGATAAATGTGGCAGCCATTTTGCAGACAGCCCGATGGCTGCTGTATCTGCCTACATAACGTCATCGTCATCATCATCATAGGCAGTCCCTCGGAATCGAGGAAGATTTGCTTCCACTCTTTAAAATGAGTCCTTAGGTGGCTGAACAGTCCAATAAGAGAACCATAGTCACTGTCACAAGTGGGACAGATAGTCGTTGAGGGAAAGGGTGGGTGGGACTGGTTTGCCGCACGCTCTTTCCGCTGCCTACGCTTGGTTTCTGCATGCTCTCGGCGACGAGACTCGAGGTGCTCAGTGCCCTCCTGGATGCACTTCCTCCACTTAGGGCGGTCTTTGGCCAGGAACTCCCAGGTGTCGGTGGGGATGTTGCACTTTATCAGGGAGGCCTTGAGGGTGTCCTTGAAATGTTTCCTCTGCCCATCTTTGGCTCGTTTGCCGTGAAGGAGTTCCGAGTAGAGCGCTTGCTCTGGGAGCCTCGTGTCTGGCATGCAAACAATGTGGCCCGCCCAGCCTGCACATCTACATAACAGGACTTGAGATGAATGAGCAGTTCATGGTTCATTTGTGGAGTTGTACTGGTGGTTTGATGATGCCCTTGGAGCTGTTGCGGTGATGCCACAACTCCGATGCTCCCAGAGGGAAGCCACACTTGCAGTAAGCAATGGGTTGGAGATAGGGCTACAACATTGCAGCCCTGATGCTTCAACCCTCCTATACAGCATCACCTCACCCTGCCTGGCATCCACCTCGACAGCTTCACAGCTTGGCTCAGTTGTAGCACTTGTTTGCCATTCTGAGTCAAAAGGTTGTGGGTTCAAACTCCATTCCAAGCGAGAGCACACAACCTGGGTTAACCATTGATTTCATTATTGCTGGGAGCACAAACTGAAGAATTGTCCCTTGTGTTGCCAAGGGTATGGTAGCTGTTATATATGCAGACTATACAAATACTCTCTGTGCAGTCACTGTATAGTTGCATAAAATGGAGACTTGTTTAGCTGATGAACTATCAATAAGGTTTACACTGTGTATATACTATGCTGGCACCACTAGAGGGTGCAACTGGTGGAGACTGGGGTTTTCTGCCCTGGTGGCAGGGCATGTATGAAAGGGGAGCCACCATGCGGCTGCCTCACTCTGGAGTTTGGAATAAAGGACCAAGGTCACTACAGTTTGAGTGCAACACATTGCCTCGTGGAGTCATTCATAAGTACATTACCGACATAACAGTAGCCTAGTTGTTATGGTGCTGGATTAGCAACCTAGGGGTTGTGAGTTCAAATCTCAATGGCGAAAAAAACACTTGCATTTATGTTGCACCTTTTATTACCTCAGGACGTCCCAAAGCGCTTCAAGGCCAATTAAGTACTTTTGAAGTGCAGTCACTGTGGTAACGTAGGACCCGTAGCACCCAAATTGCGCACAGCAAGTTCCTGACAATGAACTAAGAGCAGATGATTTTTTTTTAATGCTAGTTGAAGGATGAATATTGGACCAGGGCACTGCTCTTAAATAGGTCGGTGGGATTTTTCACATTCACCTGAGAGGACAGATGAGGCCTCGGTTTAATGTCTCACCCAAAAGACAGTGTCTCTGACAATGCAGCACTCCCTCGGCACTGCACTGGAGTGTCAGATTTTGTACTCTGGTGTCTGCGAGGGGCTTGAACCCGCAACTGTCTGATGCTGAAGTGTGAGTGCTATCACTGAGCCAAGGCTGACACTTCCCACCGTGACAAGTTACGGAATTAAATTCAATAAATCTAGCAATTTGCGGGCTGGCACCAGAAAACGAAAGCTGCTGGATTGTCATAAAAACCCAATTGGTTCACTCACTTCCCAGTCTGGCCTCTGTGTTTCCAGTCTCTCGCTATGTGGTTGGTTCTTAATTACCCCCAAGGTAACGAGGGCTGGGCAATAAATACTGGCTTGCCAATGTTGCTCACATCCCAAGAATGAATATTTTTAAAATTCCATGTCTATGTAACTTGGTGGTGGAGAGATTGTTAATGCAACATCTTAACTCTCCGTACAGGCCAACAGTGTGATTTACACATCACTATTCTTTATGATTCATCCCCCAATATTAGAACATAAGAAATAGGAGTAGGCCATTTGATCCCTTGAGCCTGCACCGCCATTCAATAAGATTATGGCTGATCTGATCTTGGCCTCAACTCCACTTTTCTGCCCGCTCCCCATAACCCTTGACTCCCCTGTAGTTCAAGAATCTGTCTATCTCCGCCTTGAAAATATACAATGACCCAGCTTCCACAGCTCTCTGGGGCAGAGAATTCCAAAGATTCACGACCCTCTGAGAGAAGAAATTCCTCCTCATCTCCGTTCTAAATGGACGACCCCTTATTCTGAAACTATGCCCCCTCGTTCTAAATTTCCCCCACGAGGGGAAACATCCTCTCCGCATCTACCCTGTCCAGCCCCCTCAGAATCTTGTATGTTTCAATAAGATCACCTCTCATTCTTCTGAACTTCAATGGGTATAGGCCCAACCTGCTCAACCTTTCCTCATAAGACAAACCCCTTCATCGCGTTAAAAATTAGAAAGGCAATGCCAGGCCTGATAAACCTTTAATGTTGGGGAAATGCCAGGTTTTTGAATCCACCTGTAAATGGGAAGTCTCTGTTGTGCTCGATTGGAGAGTAAGCCAATAGACCCCGAGGTATCTCCAGGATCCCCCCTGGCACTTGGTAACCACATATGCACTGTATTCAGAAGGCGCATTTGCTTCAATGTTGCTCTTTAATGTCGATGTTTATGGGTTGGCACCAGAAAATGACAGGGGAAATTCAGAGCACCATCTTTGCACGCAAATGGGAGGGGTGAGGGAGAGGAGCTAGTTTATCAAGCCTAACCTGATGCCCAATGCATCACGCACCAGCTGCCAGTGTGACGTAGAACCTCATGGGACCTGACTTTGGCCATTTAGGTCCCATTGTAATTTGCCATGGTTACAGAGGTTGTCGGAGATCAACAGGACACTGCGTTCTATCCACTTCTCCACTCGTGATCCAGGTTGATTTTTGTTTTGGATCTAAAAATAAAATGAAGATAATTTAAAAAGCGTTGATTCCAAGAGCACTTGCATTTCGGAATCATCCCACCTCCAATCTACTTCCTGTTTTGTAAGGTGTCGCACAAAGATTTTTAGATTAGCACCTTTTGCAGATGTTGTGATGAAAGCTCTTATCTGTTGAGAAGTGTGAAGGGCATTCATTACTCGGAGGACTCCTCACTACTGCTCTGTATCTATAGCAACCATCCCTTTCTTCTGGTTTCTCATCACACTCTCGTCATTCGACTTAACTCTCTCAGTGCCTAAGGCCTCAGATACACATCATCTCTCTCTCTCTCTCTCTCTCTCAGCAACAATGGCTGGTCCCTCTCTCTTGTCGTTCTGGTTGGTATTGTTGACTCAACAAAATGGGAGGACCTAAAATCTGGGGTTGAAGGGAGTGTTCGCGACTATAAGCGAGGGGAAGGGAAGAGGGGGCTGGGAAGGTGTGGGAGAGGAGACGGGGTAGGGTTGGGATGGATGAATGAAACTGCGCAGACAGGGGAAGGGAAGTGTTGGGAGTGGGAACATTGGAGCGGCTGTGAGGCCTACTAAGGGAAGCAATACTCACTGGGATGAAGGATGGGGACCTGGGAAGAGGTGTTACCAACTGCAACGAAGAGCATCCAGGAGGGCGTTGAGCACCTCGAGTTTCGCCGCCAAGCGCAGGCAGCGGAAAGAGCGTGCGGCAAACCAGACTCCCCACCCACCCTCTCCCTCAACGACTGTCTGTCCCACCTGTGACAGGGACTGTGGTTCTCATATTGGACTGTTCAGCCACCTAAGGACTCATTTTTAGAGTGGAAGCAAGTCTTCCTCGATTCCGAGGGACTGCCTATGATGCTGACGTCGGCACCTTGAGGAGGGGGAGAAAGGTAGAGAGAATTACCATGAAGTAAAATGCTGTGGATGCTGGAAATCTGAATTATTCAAATAAAGGTTTGCTGGAGACTGGAAACTCATGTTGGAGGCTAATCTATGATTCCAGATGCAAAGATCTGCAGAGAACTGATGACTTCAATACCAGGATGAGAGGAATTAAAGGTGTATCGTCTTTGAGAAGAAGTATTTTGCAAATCGACTCTGTTTTGAGGATGGGGTAATGCAGGAAACCCGCGCACCATTTCTCCTCAACCAATGATGCCTTGTGCAACTGATGCAATGATGTGTTTGAAAATAGTTCACGTTGTCATAAGAATCATAGAAATTTACAGCACGGCAGGAGGCCATTTCGACCCATTGTGTCCGCGTCGACAACGAAGAGCTATCCAGCCTAATCCCACTTTCCAGCTCTTGTCGTGTGGTTAGAGTCTCCAGTCATATTGTGTGGTTAGAGTTTGCCAAATGCTCTTTCGTGAAGACTGGTATCCCTTTTAAGACGAGGCCACGTGCATTTTGTTTTAATTGTCCTCAGGACATGGACGACGCAGGCAAAGCGCCGTTAGTTGCCCACCTGCTAGTTGCCCTCAGAAGGCGATGTTGGGCCTTGTCCATGAAATGCTGCAATCCTTGTGGTGATGGTGCTAGGTCGGAAGTTCTAGGATATAGGCCCAGTGACGAATTAATGGAGGAATTATTCCTTTTTTGTTTTGCTTTGTCCTGCCCAGGAGTTTGTTGTTCGGGGGGGAGCGGGGTAGATGATGTGTGCAGTGATGCTCCATATCTTGCTGGGACAGACTTGATGGAGCAGTTGGCCTTTCCTCGTCCTGTTATGTCGGAGCTCAGCCACTCCATACAGAGTACCCAGCCTAAGGTCTGCTCTGGTAGCCGCAGTATTGACCTGGCTTATGGGATGTTTTATTCATTCCATTATCCTCCGTGTCACAGTTTACTGCTGGTTTCTAATTTATTTAGTGTAAAAATGTCAAAGCAGGCTTCATGGGGTTAATCAACTAATATTTTACAGCGCAGGCTATCAGGCTAATGGGCAGGAGGGAGGGATAGGGTTCACAGGGCAGGGTGACGAGGGAAAAGAATGAAGCGAGAAGCCACCAGCCGACTCCGTGTTTGGAGTGTAATCTCTCGCAAAAGAGCCACTGAAGTTGCACAGGTTTGGTGCCGTCTTCTGGGCAACACCTCCTCTTAATCGGCGAGTTCCACCTCTCTCGCTTTTTGCATCGACACAAAGCAACCTTGACTTTGCATTGAAGCAAGCTGCGAGTCCGGTGGGAAGCTGGAATCGTACTCCAGGGGGGGAAAGCAATGTGAGACCTGGTCCAGCACTGTTGTCCGCAGGTAGGTTGTAGGGTGGAACCAACAGTATAACTATGATCTGCTGGTTGGGTGTTGCACAGTGTGTAGGGGCCACAACCCTGAACCATTCGTGCAACACCACCATTCAACAACAACAACAACAACAAAGACTTGTATTTATACAGCGCCTTTAATATAGTGAAACATCCCAAGGCGCTTCACAGGAATGTTATGAGATTAAGAAAAGGGGCATTAGCATGAATATTGGTCATGCAGGGGAGATTGGCTTCAAATCAGCCAACTTCAAAGGATCTATCTATCCTTAAAGGAAATAAAAGTGCAGGGCTATGGGGAGAGAACCTGGGGAGTGGGACGAATGGGTTAGCTCTTTCGAAGAGTCCCCGGGCCCTGATAGTCTGCATCCCAGAGTACTTAAGGAAGTGGCCCTAGAAATAGTGGATGCATTGGTGATCATTTTCCAACAGTCTATCGACTCTGGATCAGTTCCTATGAACTGGAGGGTAGCTAATGTAACACCACTTTTTAAAAAGGGAGGGGGAGAGAAAATGGGTAATTATAGACCGGTTAGCCTGACATTAGTAGTGGGGAAAATGTTGGAATCAATCATTAAGGATGAAATAGCAGCGCATTTGGAAAGCAGTGACAGGATTGGTCCAAGTCAGCATGGATTTATGAAAGGGAAATCAAGCTTGACAAATCTTCTGGAATTTTTTGAGGATGTAACTAGCAGAGTGGAGAACCAGTGGATGTGGTGTATTTGGACTTTCAAAAGGCTTTTGATAAGGTCCCGCACAAGAGATTGGTGTGCAAAATCAAAGCGCATGGTATTGGGGTAATGTACTGACGTGGATAGAGAACTGGTTGGCCGACAGGAAGCAGAGAGTCGGGATAAACGGGACCTTTTCAGAATGGGAGGCAGTGACTAGTGGAGTGCCGCAGGGCTCAGTGCTGGGACCCCAGCTCTTTACAATATACATTAATGATTTAGATGAAGGAATTGAGTGTAATATCTCCCAAGTTTGCAGACGACACTAAACTGGGTGGCGGTGTGAGCTGTGAGGAGGACGCTAAGAGGCTGCAGGGTGACTTGGACAGGTTAGGTGAGTGGGCAAATGCATGGCAGATGCAGTATAATGTGGATAAATATGAGGTTATCCATTTTGGGGGCAAAAACACAAAGGCAGAATATTATCTGAATGGCGGCAGATTAGGAAAAGGGGAGGTGCAACGAGACCTGGGTGTCATGGGACATTAGTCATTGAAAGTTGGCATGCAGGTACAGCAGGCGGTGAAGAAGGCAAATGGTATGTTGGCCTTCATAGCTAGAGATTTGAGTATAGGAACAGGGAGGTCTTACTGCAGTTGTACAGGGCCTTGGTGAGGCCTTACCTGGAATATTGTGTTCAGTTTTGGTCTCCTAATCTGAGGAAGGACGTTCTTGCTATTGAGGGAGTGCAGCAAAGGTTCACCAGACTGATTCCAGGGATGGCTGGACTGTCATATGAGGAGAGACTGGATCGACTGGGCCTTTTATTCACTGGAGTGTAGGAGAATGAGAGGGGATCTCATAGAAACATATAAGATTCTGACGGGACTGGACAGGTTAGATGCGGGAAGAATGTTCCCGATGTTGGGGAAGTCCAGAGCCAGGGGACATAGTCTTAGAATAAGGGGTAGGCCACTTAGGACTGAGATGAGGAGAAACTTCTTCAGTCAGAGAGTTGGTAACCTGTGGAATTCCCTGCCGCAGAGAGTTGTTGATTGGATATATTCAAGAGGGAGTTAGATATGGCCCTTATGGCTAAAGGGATCAAGGGGTATGGAGAGAAAGCAGGAAAGGGGTACTGAGGGAATGATCAGCCATGATCTTATTGAATGGCGGTGCAGGTTCGAAGGGCCGAATGGCCTACTCCTGCACCTATTTTCTATGTAAGAGCCGGCATAGGCACGATGGGCCGAATGGCCTCCTCCTGCGCGTACGATCCGAAAACAATACTTCAATTCATTTAGAGACGAGAAATGCAAGAGGTACGTTCAAAACTGTGCTCGATCGAGAGGTTACCTCCTTGAAATGCCCGGTGCGAAGATGTTGGAGGTTCTTCCATTTGTTGTTGTTGTCCGTTGTTCCCCAATCCCGGGTTTGTTGCTGTGTGTGCGCTTTGCTGTGTAGCGCACAATGCAGCTTTGCTCCTCCGCCCCTCCACAACAACACTGACCTCCATCTTATTCGGTGGCAGTGGATGCTGCTAAACCACCCAGGGAGCTGAGGTGGCATACTGGATTGTGGTAGGTTTTTTTAAATGTTATTTTGCCCTGTGAAGATTACAGGGCTGTCACCATCAGGAAACGCTGAGCGTGAGATTTTTCAATCAAAAGGAAGTGAAATGTTGCACGCCCATTGGAACATGGGGGAGGTGTTTTGTCCATGAGAATCATGCAAATGATTCACGCTTTTAAATCAACAGTGGCACACCTCTTGTGGTTTTTCCTTGCACTTAGTGTCAGATCTGGAGCAGGTTCGTGTTGTTCAGCTGGAAACCTGTTCTAAAAGGTCAAATCCAAGTAATTGCAGCTCTTTATTACATAGAATATACAACTCTCGCAAATTAATCGAGAGGCACGCGATTTTTAATAAGGAAGACTTGCATTGAAATAGCGCCTTTCACAACCTCAGGACGTCCCAAAGCACTTTACAGCCAATTAAGTACTTTTTTTTGAAGTGTAGTCACTGTTGCAATGTGGGAAACCCGGCAGCCAATTTGCGCACAGCAAGCTCCCATAAACAGCAATGGGATCATGACCAGATAATCTGTTTTAATGATGTTGATTGAGGGATAAATATTGGCCCGGACACCGAGGGTAACTCCCCTGCTCTTCTTCGAAATAGTGCGGTGGGATCGTTTATGTCCACCTGAGAGGGCAGACGGAGCCTCGGTTTAACGTCTCGTCTGAAAGACGGCACCTCCGACCGTGCAGCGCTCCCTCAGCACTGCACTGGGAGTGTCAGCCTCGATTTATGTGCTCAAGTCCCTGGAGTGGGACTTGAACCCACAATCTTTTGACTCAGAGACGACTGAAAATTTAGCCCAACTCATGAAGGGTGGTGATAAAGGCTGGGATTTTGTTTAAAGCATTGTCAGATGCAGTAATATCCTTTTTGTAAAGAGCTGTGACCTGTTGGAGATTAAATAAAAAAAAAAAAGGATCTGCATTTACATAGCACCTTTCACGACCATCGGACGTCTCGAACAGTGCAGGACACTCCCTCGGCATTGCACTGGAGTGCTCAGGTCCCTGGAGTGGGACTTGAACCCACAACCATCTGACTCCAAGGCGAGGGTGCTGCCCACTGAGCCACAGCTGACGCAAATGAGGTTTATAAATCAACAAAAATAGGAACTCATGATTTCTTACCAAATCTTATGATGTTTGAGAGTTTGTCTCATGGTTTATGAGACAGTGGGTTTGGCATTACTGAGGCTCGAGTGGAGCATACATGGTGGTATGGACTGGTTGGGCCGAATGGCCTGTGTCTGTGCTGAATGTTCTATGTAATTCTATTTATAACATGTAACACCCTTTTTCCACTATATTTTTATGATGATTAAAAAGTGAATTTATTGAATTCGGGAACAACTCCAGGATGTGAAGAACTCTGACACCTATTGGTATCATCTCCCTGACCCTGCGGGTGTCACTCTCAATAATCCTGTAATGTAACCTGCAGAGCTGATGCACACAGCTGGTATTTTAATAGCCTGTCACTTCAAATCGACTTGCATGCTAACCAAATGAGCTGTTGCTTAAACGTTATTAATCAGCATTATTCGGAGGCACGGGCTCGAGTCCTGCCTGGATTGGCGCTTTTTTTCTCTCCGGGCGCAAGTCCCGAGAGAGAGCAGAAGGACGCGCTCTGGGCAAACGGCCAACCCATTGCCCCTTCCTCGTCCAGTTATTCTGACCCTCTGTGTGGCCCAGGAGATTGACATCAAAGGTCGGAGGTCCTCGTCCGCCAAGTTTCAAAATCGGGAGGGGTCTGGGCAGAGTCGAGAGAGAGAAACTGTTCCCGTTGACGGAAGGATCGAGAACCACAGGACACAGGTTGAAGGCGATTGGCAAGGGAACCAAAGTTGACACAAGAAAAAACTTTATTTACGCAGCGAGTGGTTAGGCTCTGGAATGCACTGCCTGAGGGCTATGGAAGCTCAATCGTTGAGTCGATTCAAGACAGAGATAGATAGATTTTTGGATATTCAGGAAATCGGGATATGCGGATAGTGCACGCAAGTGGGGTTGAGGTAGAAGATCAGCCATGATCTCATTGAATGGCGGAGCAGGCTCGAGGGGCCAAATGTCCCACTCCTGCTCATAATTCTTATGTTCTTATGAAAGGGTAGTGGAAGCAGACTCAATCACTGCTTTCAAAAGAGAATTGGATATGTATCTGAAAGAAACAAAAATTGCGGGGCTACAGGGAAAGGGCGGGGGAGTGGGACTAGCTGAGGTGCTCTTGCAGAGAGCCGGTGCGGGTTGAATGGCTGCCTTCCGTGCTGTAACCATTCTCTGATTCTATGAAGTTGCTCCGTGGTCTCAGCCCGCCTTTACCTGGGTGATTCCGGAGCCATAACACCCACTGGCAGCTTGTCTTGTTCCAACCCCAGGTTTATCCATCATTGTGGCTCCTCCTTCAGCCTCCAGGTTCCTTCCCTGCCCCGGAACTGCCCCCTGCACATCCCTCTGCCATGCCACCTCACGCCAGAGAGGCCAACTCTGGTTGGATGTGCCTCTGGAGGAGGTGTCGTCACATGACCTCCAACAGCCCCACCCCCCCCCCACCGTTCCCCGCCATTGGTCGCCCGATATATTGTGTCACATTGCCGCCCTGCGCCATTTGTAAACGAACGGATTCCTCTTCGCCCAATTGGTTGATTCTAAACTGTTAGTCAAACAGCCTCTGCCCTCCACCTCCAACATTTTAGTAACTAATAAATGAAAATATTCTAAAACCCTGGAGACTCCAGGACATCCCTGGAGAGTTGGCAACCATAACTTGGTCCCATTTAAAAAAAAAAAAAAAAAAATCTGCTTTCAACCATGCCTCCACCTCCTTGTCGACGCCATTTTAATTTTCCCCCTTTCTTTGCTCCTTGGCAGTTACGATTTTCCCTTGTTGTCTCCGAGTTGCAATTTTCTACAAGATAACCCCAGCAATGGAAGTTCTAGTACTCAAGATTTCACAAAGACACCCAGTCTTTCTCCTTCTTAAAAAAAAAAATAATTCCACCCCTCTCAATATTTTTTGTATTGTTTCAGCTGTCTAATAATTCACCTTCCCTTTATCCCCGCCTGATCAGTCTCCCCAAAGTAGTTGCTGGGCAGACTGCGGCCTAAGGATTTAGCCTTGATCCAAGGCTGGCGAGCGGGTTGTCGGGGTGGGGGGGGGGGGGAAAGGACTGTGATTTGGGGCAGTGCAGAGCCTGAGTTCGAGGAGTGAAGAGCTGTGCTATCCTCTCTTGTACTGTAGGGTGGGACACTGAATTCCGGGGACACAGTGGAGCCCGTGAAGCTATCTCAAGGCTTTCTGAAACTCATCAGAATCATGACCACTTGGAGCTGGACACACCATGTCCACCAGCACGGTATCTCATTCTATATCTTCTGTGATAAGAACAAAAGAAATAGGAACAGGAGTAGGCCATTTGGCCCCTTGAGCCTGCTCCGCCATTCAATAAGATCATGGCTGATCTGATCATGGACGCAGCTCCACTTCCCTGCCCGCTCCCCATAACCCTTTACTCCCTTATCGCTCTAAAATCTGTCTATCTCCGCCTTAAATATATTCAATGACCCAGCCTCCACAGCTCTCTGGAGCAGAGAATTCCACAGATTTACAACCCTCCGAGAGAAGAAATTCCTCCTCATCTCAGTTTCAAATGGGCGGCCCCTTATTCCAGGACTATGTCCCCTAGTTTAGTTTCCCCTATGAATGGAAATATCCTCTCTGCATCCACCTTGTCGAGCCCCCCCATTATCTTGTATGTTTCGATGAGATCTCCTCTCATTCTTCTGAACTCCAATGAGTATAGGCCCAGCCTACTCAACCGATCTTCATAAATCAACTCCCTCATCTCCAGAATCAACCTAGTGAACCTTCTCTGAACAGCCTCCAATGCGATAATTGCGGCGCGTTATTTCTGTCACAGTCGACCAATTTATTAAACATTGGAGGAGAGCACTTGAGTTTAATGCTTTAATTAACCCTTTGGTTCTGGCTCTTGGCATTGGAGCCCAATCAGCTGATTAATTGATTTAAATCGCTCGCCTGTCAGGAACCTTCACCCTGCAGGACGCGAATATCGTCGCGTGCGCCCGTCCCTGCTAATTTCCCGCGGTTTTTAGTATGCTGGGACCTCCTGCGATGCAGCTCCTCCGGGCAGGCTGGGATCGTGATGCAAGCGGCTCACCCCAGGGAGTTTGATGCAGTCGGCAAGAGTAGAATAAGAAGTGGAAGGAAAGAAAGAAGGATTATTTTTCTTCTCCAGCACTGCCATCCCTCATATTAATAAGCCCGCTCTCTCTCTCTCTCTCTCTCACTCACTCACACGCACACAAATAAAAAAAGGTGCAGGTTTTATTCACTCAGCTGAAATGGGCTCATCAGCTATTCCCTTCAGTAAATCGGCTGTACGGTGTAACAAGCCCAAGGGCTCTGCTTCTATTTTTAAAAATAGAATCTGCAGTTATTATTGTGCTCGGTGGACACGCTGGTGTTGCTTGGATTTGTGTTTAATCGATGTTCGGGCACAATTGGCGGGCCAGGTGTGAGGAGGCCTTTGGGCCGAAGCCAATTTGCTCTCTTCCCTCCCGTCCCCAGTGTTGCCAACTTCTCCAGGATTGCCCTGGAGTCTCTAGGAATTAAAGCTTAACCTCCAGGACACTGCTACGAGCAAAATTCAGGAGAAAAAAATCATGAGGAGATTGGGCTCTCCTCCCTCCCCCACCCCCCATTTTCTTTAAACACAGTTGCTTCTAGGTTATAAAAATGTTGGCGATTGGGGCAAAATAGCTCAGTGACTCATGGTCAAGAATCATCCACCGGATGACAGAGTGTGTTTGCTTTCCAATTGGCTGCGGGAAGGAGGTGTCGGGAAATCAGTGGTGGAGGGAGGGGGGGGGGGGGGGGCGAAGGTGGGAGGTCGTGTGATGAAACCTACGGGAATATGACCAGGCAGAGTTGGACATGTTCCTCAAGATTTCTTCAAGTGACCTCTCGCCCGCCCCCCCGTCCCCAATCGCTGACTCGTGCTGGGATGCAGTTCCATGGCTGGGGCAGCACACTGGAGACTCCCGCAAGTGCCCCCTCTATAGGTGGGCCTCCGATCCGCTGGTGGCTCAGCAACCACCTTCAGTGTGCATTTCCGAGCCTGGGTCCAACTACACAATGAAAGGCCGAGTTTCTTCGCCTTGCCCTGAGGGGTTAAATTATGAGAGCAGGGTGCACAAACATGACTTGTATTCCTTTTGAGGATCGGAGGTTGAAGGGAGATCTGATCGACGTGTTCAAAATGTTCAAAGGGTTCGAGCGGGTAGATCCGGAGAAAGTATTTCCTCTGATGGGAGAATCTAGAACAAGGGAATGTAATCATAACATTCGAGCCACGCCCTTCAGGAGCAGAATCAGGAAACAATTTTTCACACAAAGGCTGGTCAAAATCTGGCACAATCTTCCTCCCGCACCCCCCACCCACACAAGGGCTCTGGATGGGGGGCGGGGGGAGACGATGACAATTGGAGCTTTCAAGACTGAGAGCGACAGAGTTTTATTCAGTAGGGATAGGGAACAAAGGTGGGTCAATGGAGTTGAGGTGCCGCTCAGCCGTGATCTAACTGAATGGTGGAGCAGGCTCGAAGGGGCCGAATGGCCTCCTCCAGTTCATAATGCTCCTTGGTTCCTGACGCTTATCGTGGGTGTGACCTTGCATTCTGGCGTTCCCTGTTGCAGCACACCCTGCCGTGCAGCTTGCTTCAGCCGCTCCATGTAATTGCCTTTTCTTTCCGAAGAAGTCATGTTTGGCGAGAAGCAACCGGGCCACAGTGAAGTAGCGATATTCCCCAGTGAAGCAGCGGTAATAGTCCACAAAGAGTGAAGCATCGGGAGAGACATGAACTGATTGAAAAATGAGTCAACATGGATTTTAAAGGTGATAGATTGTGCTTGAACGGTCTGCTAGAGTTTTTTTGAAGATCTAACCGAGTTATGGGGAGCTCAGGAGATTTAATATACCTCCACTTTAGCAAGCCTTTCATAAAGTACCACATTGAAAATTGGAAGTCGAAAGGCATGGAATAGAGAAAAGCTTTTAAAGGGATAACCGGCTGAGTGAGGATATTAAGGGACCGGTATCGATGTGGAAAGAGATTAGGAACAGGAATTGGACACTCAGCACCTCGAGAATGTTCCTCCATTCAATTAGATCACGGCTGATCTGTATCTTAGCTCCATCCTCTCGCCTGGGTTCTGTGTCCCATAATATCCATGCTTAACAATAATCTTTCAATCTTAGTTGTGAAATCCCCAGTCTCAACAGCTTTTGTGAAGAGTTCTAGATTTTCACCAGCCTTTGTGTGAAGAAGTGCTTCCTGATGCCACTCCTGAACAGCCGAGCTGTAATTTTAAGGTTATACCGCTTTGTCCTGAACTCTCCCACCAGAGGAAATCATTTTTCTCCATCTGCCTTATCAAATGCTTTAACTGTCATGATCATCTCAATTAGATCACTCTTTAATCTTCCATACTCCAAGCCTAGCCTGTACAACCTGCCCTCATAAGTTAACACAATTAGTCCCGGTATTGTTCTGGTGAATCTGCGCTTTACCCGCTCTGAGGCCAATAGAAGCTTCCTGGGTGCAGTGCCCAGAACGGAGTGCAGCACTCTAAATGGGGTCTGACCTGCTGACTTGTGGGATCCTACAGGGATCGGTGCAGGCACCAATGTTGTTTTCAATATGGGTTAATGATTTGGAAGGAGGGATAGTAACAAAACTCCAAGTTTGCCAATACAGATATTACCGAATTGGGAAGGGGACATTAACAGTTAAAAGAAAGACTTGCATTTATATAGCACCTTTCACAACCTCAGGACATTTCTGTCTGTCTCTCCCCCGTCTCTCGCTCGCTCTCCCCCTGTTGCTCGCTCGCTCGACCCCTTCCCCCGTCGCTCGCTCGCTCTCCCCCCGTCTCTCACTCGCTCTCCCCCGTCTCTCGCTCGCTTGCCCCCCCCCGGTCGCTCGCTCCCTCCCCCCACCCGTCGCTCGCTCGCTCGCCCCCCCCGGCGCTCGCTCGACCCCCCCCCGTCGCGCGCTCGCCCTCCCCTTCCCCCGTCGCGCGCTCGCCCTCCCCTTCCCCCGTCGCGCGCTCGCCCTCCCCTTCCCCCGTCGCGCGCTCGCCCTCCCCTTCCCCCGTCGCGCGCTCGCCCTCCCCTTCCCCCGTCGCGCGCTCGCCCTCCCCTTCCCCCGTCGCGCGCTCGCCCTCCCCTTCCCCCGTCGCGCGCTCGCCCTCCCCTTCCCCCGTCGCGCGCTCTCCCTCCCCTTCCCCCGTCGCGCGCTCGCCCTCCCCTTCCCCCGTCGCGCGCTCGCCCTCCCCTTCCCCCGTCGCGCGCTCGCCCTCCCCTTCCCCCGTCGCGCGCTCGCCCTCCCCTTCCCCCGTCGCGCGCTCGCCCTCCCCTTCCCCCGTCGCGCGCTCGCCCTCCCCTTCCCCCGTCGCGCGCTCGCCCTCCCCTTCCCCCGTCGCGCGCTCGCCCTCCCCTTCCCCCGTCGCGCGCTCGCCCTCCCCTTCCCCCGTCGCGCGCTCTCAATTTTTACAATGTATTTGAGGAATTATATAAAATGTAGTTACATCCGCTCCGCCGAAAAAATATATTTTATTGAAGCAACCAAGCTGAAAGCTGGCCAATAAATAAAGCAGCCAATTAAGAGAACGTTTGACAGGCAAAGGAAGCGAGCGCGCGAGGAGGCCCCTGAGGTGCCCTCACAGGTGCCTCATCGCCCATTTTCTATGTCTGACCTCAAAACTGTCAGAATGCGGAAAAGCCAGTGCATGCTGAGACTGGAGATTGGCGTCTTCTGGCCTCAGCCGTGTTGCTGTGTGGGAAGCAGTGACGAGAGGCCGCAGTCTGTCTTCATGTGGAGGGCAGGAAAGTAGGACAGAGTCTCATTGGATCGTTCGCTTGCAGCTTTCCGAGGATATGGAATAAAGATTTGATTGAACTGCTGTTCAGTAGTTGAAGAAGTTTAATAGAAGAAACACTCAAAGTATAGTTTGTTAAATCCCTCATGGCCTTGACCTATCGCTGTAACCGCTACCAGCCCGGCAACCCTCCGCGATCTCGGCGCTCCTCCTATTCTGGCCACTTGCGCATCCCTGATTTTAATCACTCCACCATTGGCGCCCGTGCCTTCAGCTGCCTGGGCTCCAAGCTCTGTAATTCTCTCCCAGACCTCTCCTCCTCTCTACCTCTCTCTCCTCCTTCAAGACGCTTCTTAAAACCTACCTCTTTGGCCAAGCTTGTGGTCACCTAGCATAATATCACCTTATGTGGCTTGGTGTCAAATTTTGTTTGATAACGCTCCTGTGAGATATTTTGCTATGTGAAAGGTGCTATATAAATGAAAGTTATTGTATAAAAGTCTATGCAGTTAGCACATTCCTCGGGCAGGCTTTCTCTGGTACCATCAATACCAACACTTTCACTACCTGTGTTCACAAGGAAGTCGCGCTTGTCCTTGATAAGAACATAAGAAATAGGAGCAGGAGTAGGCCAAAAGGCCCCTCGAGCCTGCTCCACCATTCAATAAGATCATGGCTGATCTGATCATGGACTCAGCTCCACTTCCCTGCCCGCTTCCCATAACCCCTTATCCCCTTATCGCTCAAGAAACTGTCTTTTTCTGTCTTAAATTTATTCAATGTCCCAGCTTCCACAGCTCTCCGAGACAGCAAATTCCACAGATTTGCAACCCTCAGAGAAGAAATTCCGCCTCATCTTTGTTTTAAATGGGCGGCCCTTTATTCTAAGATCATGCCCTCTAGTTCTAGTCTCCCCCATCAGTGGAAACATCCTCTCTACATCCACCTTGTCAAGCCCCCTCATAATCTTATACGTTGATAAGATCACCTCTCATTCTTCTGAATTCCAATGAGTAGAGGCCCAACCTACTCAACCTTTCCTCATAAGTCAACCCCCTCATCCCCGGAATCAACCTATTGAACCTTCTCTGAATTGCCTCCAAAGCAAGTATATCCTTTCGTAAATATGGAAACCAAAACTGCACGCAGTATTCCAGGTGTG
This sequence comes from Pristiophorus japonicus, assembly GCF_044704955.1. Classification (NCBI taxonomy): domain Eukaryota; kingdom Metazoa; phylum Chordata; class Chondrichthyes; family Pristiophoridae; genus Pristiophorus; species Pristiophorus japonicus. The sequence goes on along the minus strand of NC_091989.1, from coordinate 18,199,348 downwards.
GCCTCACTATTTCCTTATATAGCTGTAGCAAGACTTCCCTGCTTTCATTCTCCATCTCCTTTGCAATAAAGGCCAAGATACCATTGGCCTTCCTGATCACTTGCTGTACCTGCATACTATCCTTTTGTGTTTCATGCACAAGTACCCCCAGGTCCTGCTGTACTGCGGCACTTTGCAATCTTTCTCCATTTAAATAATAACTTGCTCTGCTCTTGATTTTTTTTCTGCCAAAGTGCATGACCTCACACTTTTCAACATTATACTCCATCTGCCAAATTTTTGCCCACTCACTTAGCCTGTCTATGTCCTTTTGCAGATTTTTTGTGTCCTCCTCACACATTGCTTTTCCTCCCATCTTTGTAGCGTCAGCAAACTTGGCTACGTTACACTCGGTCTCTTCATCCAAGTCGTTAATATAGATTGTAAATAGTTGGGGTCCCAGCACTGATCCCTGCGGCACCCCACTAGTTACTGGTTGCCAACCAGAGAATGAACCATTTATCCTGATTCTCTGTTTTCTGTTAGTTAGCCAATCCTCTATCCATGCTAATATATTACCCCCAACCCTGTGAAATTTTATCTTCTGCAAGTAACCTTTTATGTGGCACCCTGTCAAATGCCTACTGGAAATCCAAATACACCACATCCACTGGTTCCCCTTTATCCATCCTGTTTGTTACATTCTTGAAGAACCCCAGCAAAATTGTCAAACATGACTTCCCCTTCATAAATCCATGCTGACTCTGCCTGACCGAATTTTGCTTATCCAAATGTCCTGCTACTGCTTCTTTAATAATGGACTCCAACATTTTCCCAACCACAGATGTTAGGCTAACTGGTTTGTAATTTCCTGCTTTTTGTCTGCCTCCTTTTTTAAATAGGGGCGTTACATTTGCAGTTTTCCAAGCTGCTGGGATCTCCCCAGAATCCAGGAAATTTTGGTAAATTACAACCAATGCATCCATTGATGTGGCAGGTAACAGTATGGGTACAGTAGTTAGTGGTTATGGTGCTGGATTAGCAAAGCCAGAGGTTCCTGGTTCAAATCCCAACATGACAAGTCATCAATTGAGCAATCAATCTAGTAATTTGTGTGCTGGCACCAGGGGATGGATGGCGTGTGAAAACTGCTGGATTGTCATAAATACCCTTCAACTGATACATTTATAGAGCGCCTTTCACGTCCATCAGACATCTCAAAGCGCTTTACAGCCAATGAAATACTTTGAGTGTAGTCACTGTTGTAATGTGGGAAATGGGGCAGCCAATTTGCGCACAGCAAGCTCCCAAAAACAGCAATGTGATAATGACCAGATAATCTGTTTTGGTGATGTTGATTGAGGGATAGTGGCTTAGAGCTGGGACCCCAGCTCTTTACAATATACATTAATGATTTGGATGAAGGAATTGAATGTAATATCTCCAAGTTTGCCGATGACACTAAACTGGGTGGGGTGGTGTGAGCTGTGAGGAGGACACTAAAAGGCTGCAGGGTGACTTGAACAGGTTAGGTGAGTGGGCCAATGCATGGCAGATGTAGTATAATGTAGATAAATGTGAGGTTATCCACTATGGGGGCAAAAACACGAAGGCAGAATATTATCTGACCGGCGGCAGATTAGGAAAGGGGGAGGTGCAACGAGACCTGGGTGTCATGGTTCATCAGTCATTGAAAGTTGGCATGCAAGTACAGCAGATGGTGACTAAGGCAAATGGTATGTTGGCCTTCCTAGCAAGGGGATTTGAGTATAGGAACAGGGAGGTCTTACTGTAGTTGTACAGGGCCTTGGTGAGGCCTCACCTGGAATATTGTGTACAGTTTTGGTCTCCTAATCTGAGGAAGGACATTCTTGCTATTGAGTGAGTGCAGCGAAGGTTCATCAGACTGATATGAAGGGAGACTGGATCAACTAGGCCTTTTCTCCATTGGAGTTTAGAAGGATGAGAGGGGATCTCATAGAAACTTATAAGATTCTGACGGGACTGGACAGGTTAGATGCGGGAAGAATGTTCCCGATGTTGGGGAAGTCCAGAACCAGGGGACACAGTCTTAGGATAAGGGGTAGGCCATTTAGGACTGAGATGAGGAGAAACTTCTTCACTCAGAGTTATTAACCTGTGGAATTCCCTACCGCAGAGAGTTGTTGATGCCAGTTCATTTCATATAGTCAAGAGGGAGTTAGATATGGCCCTTATGGCTAAAGGGATAGGGAGAGAAAGCAGGAAAGGAGTACTGAGGGAATGATCAGCCATGATCTTATTGAATGGTGGTGCAGGCTCGAAGGGCATACTCCTGCACCTATTTTCTATGTTTCTATAAATATTGGTCAGGACACCAGGGATAACTCCCCTGCTCGTCTTCGAAATAGTGCCACAGGATCTTTTATATCCACCTGAGAGAGCAGACGGGGCCTCGGTTTCATGTCTCATCCGAAAGATGGCACCTCTGACAGTGCAGCACTCCACTGGAGTGTTAGCCTAGATTTTTGTGCTCAAGTCCCTGGAGTGGGACTTGAACCCACAACCTTCCTACTCAGAGGTGAGTGTGCTACCCACTGAGCCACGGCTGACACTGCTGGAATGGAAGGGAAGAGAATTTGTTGCCCTTACTCAGTCTGATCTACACTGCTTTCTTGACTCTCAATTCTGTCAGGAATAGCTTAGCAAACCACTCATCTGTAAACACGATGATGTAGGCCCTCGTGCACCTTCACGGGGCACCCAAGGGTTGGCAATAAATGTAGCCCATCTAGCCACACCTGAGAACAAATACACAAAATAAAACCTGCACCACTGGGACCTCGAAGTGTCAGGTGTCACCTGCTCTTCTGTTCCATATCCTGTTGGAGCTCGAGGCACAGAAGGAGGCCATTCTGCCCATCTTGGCTGTGCTGGCTGCTTTAAAAGAGCTATCCGCTAAGTCCCATTCCTCCGCTCTTTCCCCATAGCCCTGGAATTTTTTCCTGTGGAGAAGCGGCTTTAAAAAAAAATTGGAAACAAAGAAGGAACGTCAAGATGTCCCAACCCTTCCCCCACCCCCACAAAGTTTTGTGTTGATCCATTTTCAAAGCTTGGTACTGATGCAGTCTTTGCAGAGCAGAATCAGCTCCCTGGATAAATCGGTGGGTAAATACATCGAGCGCTGTGGTGCTGAGATCATGTCTGACAAGAAGGTACCAGGTTCTAATCTTGGAATGTGCTGAATTACTGGATCCCAGTGGGAGGGGAGGGCACAGTTGGCCTTAATGGCTCTAGGCTAGGGAGGGGTGGGGATGGGTGAAAAAACAGAAAGACTTGCATTTATATAGCACCTTTCATGACCACTGGACATCTCAAAGCACGTTACTGCCAATGTAATACTTTATTGAAGTGTAGTCAATGTTGTAACGTGGGAAACGAGGCAGCCAATTTGTGCACAGCAAGCTCCCACAAACAGCAATGTGATAATGACCAGATAATCTGCTTTTGTTATGTTGATTGAGGGATACATATTGGCCAGGATACCAGGGATAACTCCCCTGCTCTTCTACGAAATAGTGCCATGGGATCTTTTACATCCACTTGGGAGAGCAGACGGGGCCTCGGTTTACCGTCTCAGCCGAAAGACAGCACCTCCGACGGTGCAGCACTCCCTCAGCACTGCACTGGAGTGTCAGCCTAGATTATGTGCCCCTGGAGTGAGACTTGAACCCACAACCTTCTGACTCAGAGGCGAGGGTGGTACCCACTGACACTGACCTGGGTTTCTGCTCCTTATGAGTACCCAGTGCCCCTTCTCCCCACTGCCCCACAAGCAGGAAAGCGGGAGCGCGCGGGTGCCGGGTGAGGAGAAGATTGGCGATGCCCTCCCTGGTCGGCCAGCCGGGATCAGAAAGCATTACTTGGCTTAATCTCTTCCCTTATCGTCTTCGCACAGAATCAGACCATTAAGAGTATTAATATGCTGCCTGCGTGCACTGCAAGTTGTTTGTGAGCCTGACAGCAAAGACTTGCTGAGTAGTTATTTAATATGAGTGTAATATGAAATGTGTAATTTGCAGCCGGTTAATGGTGATCTGCGACAGACCAATGAACTGTGATTGATTCGTCAGCTTCCTCCCAGGGAAGGTAGGGCTCACATCATTAGGCCTGGCCTGAAGAAAGGAAGCTGTGCCAACTCGCTTTAATAACTTCTGCATATACACACACAAAACAGCAGCTTATTACCCTCTTGCTATTAAAGAATGTGAGCAGCGCATAATTTTTATTTGACAAATAATTTATGAAGGTGCGCATTTGGATCAAGGTTGCTATCTGCTCCTGAGCAGAGCTGAGGAGTATGTGGTCGCAGTCTCTAGAAACTGAACGTGTTTTAAAGGGCTAGTATCTTGCACAATGTTTATCATTAGAAAGTACAGGCAATTAAGTTTTTTTTTGAGGTTGTAATATCAGCCAAGTGGTAGCCAACTTGGGCAAGCGAGGTGCACAAACAGCAATGAGATAAATGGCCAGTTCATTTTTTTTTGTGTGTGTTGATTGAGGAATAAGTATCAAGAACATCAGCAATAGGAGCAGGAGTCGCCCCTATGGCACCTCGAACTTGCTCCGCCATTCAATAAGATCATGGCTGATCATCGATCTCAACTCCACTTTCCCGCCCGATCTCCATATCCCTTGATTCTCCTCGACTCCAAAAATCTAGGGGGTTGGTGGGGTTGCAATCGTGCCGTGGGATCTTGCAAATCCGGCCTGTGTTTATCGTCTCATCCAAAAGGCGGCACCTCCGACAGCGCAGCACTCCCTCAGTACTGCACTGAAGTGTGTCAGCCTGGATTGCGCGCTCATGTCTCTGGAGCGGGACTTGAACCAGCGACCTGCTGACTCGGAGGCGAGAGCGCCGTCCACCGAGCCACGGTGAATGACCGAGCGGTGCAGGCTGCGCGCCGCGTACGGGACCGTAGAGCTGGCGGCCTGCCAGCCCAAGCCCGCGTTTCAATGAGCCGTCATCCTAATGACGCGCTTGGTGCTGAACACGGCCAGTGCGCTGCTCCTCGAGGCATCGCAGTGCTCCTGTGCACCTCTGTCGCTCCTCTCCTCGGGATTGTTTACAAGGAAGGATGACGTTTGCAGGCAGCCCTCGGGCTGAGCTCACATTGCGACGCGATCAGCTGCTTTAATAGACAGCGGCAGAGCAACAGGGGCACTGTTGATGCATCTCGGGGACGATGGCAACTGTTGCCGCCTGCGTGCTGGGGTGAGGTAACAAGTGCTGATGGCCAGGCAGCGGTGGCGGTGGTTGGGGGGGGGGGGGGGGGTGTGTGGGGTGCCTGTCTGCCTTGCATTACAATGAGCTGCCCTCGCGCCAGGGACTGGCGGGTGCATGGGGAGACCAGCGATGCCGAGCATCAAACCGTTTGGTCGCGTGAAAGCCAATTTGAGACGGCGCTGGGGCATCAAGCTGGGCCTTTGAGCTGAGCAAAGTGTTGGCAATGAATGTCTAATAGCCGCGACAGCTGGAGCCAAATACAATTTCAAACCTGCCAGCTCCTACTGTGCCCCTGGAGCAGAGCAGAGTGCGGGGGGGTGGGGGGGAGCGGGAGGAGGGAATTGTTCAGAGTTGTCAGATTGCAAAAGGATTATTCCAGTGGGGTTAAATCTCAATTCGTATCAAATTCGACAAATGACGTTGTTAAATAAAGCAGTGATTCCCAGTCATTTTTCATCTTTTATTTGTTTTCAAGTTGAAGTTGGAATTATATTTTCTACCGCCCCCGCTTTATATTTTTCCCAATTAACCTAAGTTACTGTTCCTGGACCAGATGTGCTGTAAGGTGAATTGCACTGCTAAACCAATCGTGGGCTATCTTGGATATAGCTTCTTAGAACAGAGCCATCTAGTGTACAGGCTGAGCGATTGCCGTGTGTGTGTGTGTTTGTGTCTCTACGTGGTTGTGTGTGTGTGTCTCGATGTGTCTGCAGCAAAAGCCTGTGTCTGGAGCTAGGTCCCATAATCACTGCCTGAATCCGCAAAGGCTCTTGTAAATAATGTGCCCGTTTAGAACACAGCCTTAAACAATGTGGGTCTGCTGGCCCGGGAGCAGGTGGGCTGGAGGAGAATTAAGGGTCATCCACTGAACAATCTCCTGCCAGCCCTTGGGGACGGTTACGGAGCAAAGCTATATAAATGCAAGTTTGTTTGTTCTTTCTTTCACTGGAGCAAGCTGCTTGCCTGTGATCTCAGCCAGCAATGGTGCGTGGATCAGAGAGACCCAATTCGAGACTAGAAATAGAAAGAAGGATGCCCCAAAGTGCTTCATGTATAAGAATTGCAATCACGGTAATGTAGGAAAATGTGGCAGCCATTTTGCACTCAGCAAGATCCCATGAGATCACTGACTCGTTAATCTGATTTTTTGAGGGGATGGTGGAGGGAAGAAAATTGACTTGGACACTAGGGAAGCTGGCCAACCTTGAATTAGTGACCAGGGAATGTCTTAATATCACTGCAACAGGTAGCGAGGGTCTCTGTTTAACATCTCATCCAGAAGACAGCACCTCTGACAATGTAGCACTCCACAATGGTGTCAGACGCGATTCTATGCAGAAGTCCTGGATTGTGACTTGGACTCGCAACCTTCAGGCCGAGGGATCGGTGGTCGCAACTGAGCCAAGCTGAGACATTATAGAAGTAAACAAATAAAACTAATTAAAATTGATAAAAACAAAACAAACTGGAACTGTTACCCTTCTCAATAGTTTGCTGATCTGGGTGGGGAAAAAAGTAATGGCATCTGTTCAAAGATGTGATTTGTGCGAATATTACAGTCGACTCTGAGGCGGTCGCCATGGATACCTCTCAAAACGGGGCCTGTGGAGTTTTCGCCCTCAGGCACTTTAATAGGCCACGTTGTCCACGTGTCAGGCAGTGGCTTTGAAGTGTGAATCTTGCAGCTTATGATTTGGAAATGTTCAAGACAAAAACAACAACTTGTATTTATATAGCACTTTTAACGCAGTGAAGTGTCCCAAGTCGCTTCACAGGAGTATTATGAGATTGAAAAAAATTTTACACCAAGTCGCATAAATAGAAATTAGCGCAGGTGACCAAAAGCTCGGTCAAAGAGATATGTTTTAAGGAGCGTCTTGAAGGAAGAAAGAGAGGCGGAGAGGTTTAGGGAGGGAGTTCCAGAGCTTGGGGCCTAGACAACAGAAGGCACAGCCACCAATGGCTGAGCGATTATAATCAGGGATGCTCAGGAGGGCAGAATCAGAGGAGCACAGACATCTCGAGGGGGGGTTGGTGGGGGGAAGGGGGGGCGGGCGGTTGTTGTGGGGCTGGAGGAGATTACAGAGATAGGGAGGGGTGAGGCCATGGAGGCATTTTCAACTAAGGATGAAAGTTTTGAAATTGAGTTGTTGCTTAACCGGAAGCCAATGTAGGTCAGTGAGCACAGGGGGTGATGGGTGAGCAGAACTTGGTGCGAGTTAGGACATGGGCAGCTGAGTTTTGGATCGCCTTGAGTTTACGTAGGGTAGAATGTGGCAGGCCAACCAGGAGTGTGTTGGAATAGTCAAGTCTAGAGGCAACAAAGACATGGATGAGGGTTTCAGCAGCAGATGAGCTGAGGCAGGGGCGGAGACGGGCAATGTTACGGAGGTGGAAATAGGTGGTCTTAGTTATACTGCGGAAATGTGGTCAAAAGACAGAGAGAGTGGGAGAGGAGGGACTGGAGAGGAGTGCAACTCCTAGTTCACATCAGCACCCAACAGCTGCCCTATGGAGCAGAGCGAGAATTGCCGACATCCCGAGTCAGTCGCTGTGAGTCGACTCGCTGTGCCCTATTGCCCGTTCACTGAGCGATGGGATCGCCCTAGGGGCTCCAGGAATTGAACACTAATCTCCAGGACATTGCTATGAGCAACCCCCAGGAGAAAAAAAAAACCACAGGAGCAATAATTAAAAAAATAAATAAATTGTTTGAACTCTGGCTATTAGCAATACAAGACTTACATTTATATGGCACCTGTCACGACCATTGGATGCCTCAAAGCGCTCTGCAGCCAATGAAGTACTTTTTTGGAATGTAGTCACTGTTGTAATGTGGGAAACGCAGCAGTCAATTTGCGCACAGCAAGCTCCCACAAACAGCAATGTGATAATGACCAGATAATCTGATGTTGGTTGAGGGATAAATATTGGCCCAGGACACCGGGGATAACTCCCCTGCTCTTCTTCGAAATAGTGCCTTGGGATCTTCTATGTCCACCTGAGAGAGCAGACGGGGCCTCGGTTTAACGTCTCGTCCGAAAGACGGCACCTCCGACAGTGCAGCGCTCCCTCAGCACTGCACTGGAGTGTCGGCCTAGATTTATGTGCTCAAGTTCCTGGAGTGGCACTTGAACCCAGAAACCTTCTGACTCAGAGGTGAGTGTGCTACCCACTGAGCCACGGCTGACACAAGTAAAGATATCTAAAATGGGGGAAAAGGCTGCTTGGAGGATTTTTGACTGTCGGTCAATTGGGTAATGAAGAGTCCATTTGCTTTCCGATTGATGCAGCGAGGTGCGAGGCAGCCAATGGCAGGAGTGTGGTGGTGGGGGGGGGTCATGTGATACCTCCAGGAACGTGTCCCAGCGCAGTTGGCATCCGTACTGAGATGGTGTTAACACTGGGGAAACTCCCCTCTGCCTTGACAGTCACAATAGGCCCATCAACACCCTTCAAGAGCAAACCTGGATTAATGCTTTGGATGTTGATGCCTTGTCAGGATGGAATTTTCTTTTTATCTCGAGAGCCCAGCATTCTATTGATGCCTCTCCGTCGCCGCCTGTGATGGAGTTGGCCGGTTAGTAATCAGGCGTTGCGTTAAATTATGGGTTACATTATGGATTTAAAGTCCATTTTGAGCCTCCTTAATCCTGGCCCACAATGAGACAGATACATTCGAATTACCTCCGCGCCCTCCCTCCGCCCATTTCCCTCGGCTCTGAGAGCTTTAGATAAATAGGTGCTTGTCGCGTAAGCCCATTAACTGACTGAAAAGCCAACGCAAAGCACTGCAGCATGAAATCCTGCGGCATTTGACCCAAAGAAGCCCTAACTACCCCAGTGTGAAATCACGGCATTAACAAATAACAGACCGGATCGGAGTGTTTGCACACAAGGTCCCCTGACTGGTCATTACCAAGTCGAGCCTCAAATATCACCGGTGTTTGTGTTTCCCATTGACAAGTGCATCCATGACCCAGGGAGCCCTTATTAAAGGTGAGGGCCACTGAACGGATCTGTCCAAGCTTCTGGGATTTGTTTTCTTTCTTTGCCATCGCAGTGTGTGTACACAATGCCGCCTGCCACTTCAGCTCGTCACTTTATTAAATGTGGCTCTGATCGGCTCAACAACATCCTCTACCCACTCTCCTCAGTGGACCTTTAAACCTTCAAGTAATGAATTTTCTGATATTCAACTCACTGGAGACGATTCTCTCTTGGATTTCTCTCATCATGGAATCTTTCTGGATGCTGTGTCTGACAGGTGTCGACGCACGGAGCGTATTTTTCCACCACCTCCCCCCCCACTGCTGAATGTATAATGGTTACCTGTAAATAAACTGAAAGAAATAAAATACAACCTAGTTACTTTAATTGTTCCTGAATCTGGTTGCTGGGTAAATGAGGGAAGTGAGCTTACGGAGCACTGCTTTGAGGAATGCGGCAGTGTGAACGGTGCCATCCTTCCAATAGGAAGTTAAACTGACGGGCAGAATACCTCGCTAGCCGTTCCTCTGCTTCAGACGGATGTTCACGGTCCCTTGGCATGGAAGATGGGCAGAGAAGTGGAGTTGAGGCCAGGATCCGATCAGCCATGATTTTATTGAATGGCGGAGCAGGCTCGATGGGCCAAATGGCCTTCTCCTGCTCCTATTTCTTATGTCCTTATGTAAAAGAAGGGAGCTTGCCCCAGTGTCTTGGCCAACATTCCTCCTTCAACCAACACCACCCAAAGCTGTTCGTTCATCTCCTGAACCGTTTTTTAAGATGTTTCTGGGAGACATGATGTGGTGCTATAAGTGGAAAAATCTTTTGGTTGTTTTTTGTTGCTGTAATCTGTACAGAGGTTTGAAGAGAACAAGAAGGCTTCATTTTTAATTGCCTGTGGCAAGACTTCCCACCTGAAAGTGTAGACTTGGCTACATGCTAAGTTCATTAGATTGATTCCTGGGATGAGAGGCTTGTCCTATGAGGAGAGATTGAGTAGAATGGGCCTATATTTAGAAGAATGAGAGGTGATCTCATTGAAACAGGTGAGATTCCTCGGGGGATTGACAGGGTAGATTCGGAGAGATTGTTTCTCCTAGCTGGGGGTATAGTTTCAGGATAAGGGGTCAGCCATTTAAGGCTGAGATGTGGAATTTCTTCACCAGAGGTTTGTGAATCTTTGGAATTTTCTACTCCAAAGAGCTATGGATGCTGAGTTTCTGAATATATTCAAGGTTGGGATAGATTGATTTTTGGACTCGAGGGAAAATCAGGGGATATGGGGATCGGGCGAGAAAGTGGTGCTGAGCTCGAAGAATGGCGGACCAGGCTTGAGGGGCTTTATGGCCTACTCCTGCTCCTAATTCTTATGTTCCTTTATTCCAAGGGCAAGAGGTGTCGTCAAATGCTAGGCTTTCAGGGCTGCTCTGGGCCCAAGAAGCTTTGAGTTGTATAAAGAACCAAATTCATTTATTCTTTAAATGAACAGCTGGTCCTTCAGCATTTAGGACCAGAGGAACAAGAGGAGACCATTCAGCCCCTCGAGCCTGTTGCGCCATTCAGTTCGATCACGGCTGATCCGCACCTCAACTCCATTTGCTCGGCTTGCTTCCATAACTCTTAATACCCTTGCGTAACAAAAATCTTGTCTAATCTCAGTTTTAAAATTTTCAATTGACCCCCGATCTCAGCAGAGGGAGAGAGTTCCAGATTCCCACTGCCCTTTGTGTGAAGATGTGCTTCCTGACATCACCCCTGAACGGCCTGGCTCTGATTCCTGTAAGTGAAAAGATGGGTCAACGTGTAAACTGAGCCTGCAAAGATACTGAAACACATCCAAGCCCCGTCTACATCTAAAGGATTTACCGGCCTTTCATCTGAAGGATCCCTGTTGCGTATTCCCACAATTTCCCGGTGTTTTTCAGATTCCGAGCATTTGGAATTTTTCTTCTTTCCATCTTTCATTTTATGTCATTTGATTTAAAATGACCTGTAAACTTGGAAAAAACCACAAGCCCAGTCGCCACAGGTAGTTCGGGAGTGAGGGTGGGTTGGAGGGTCTGCAGTGAGGGTGGGTTGACTCTGTGCATTGGCGAATGTGAGCCCTGGTTCCTGAGGCTGAGGGAAAGCGGGATGAGGAGACCGGGAGCTTCAGCAAATCGTGATTATGGTACCACCTGGAATACCCACACACTCCAAATCTTGGCAAGCTCTCTCCCCATCTGTGTCTCCATCTTGTTAGCTCTGTTTCTGGATTCTACTATCTCTGTCTCTCTTGTTCCTGCTCCTCATCTCTCTCCCTTTCCTTTCCTTGCCTGTAACTTGTTCTCTCTGACTCTCTGTTTCTCTCTCTTTTGTTTTTTATTTTGCTTTCTCTCCCTCTCCCTCTTTTCCTCTCTCTCTCTCTCTCTCTCTTTATCCTTCTTGCTTTCTCTCTATCTCTTTCTCTCTCCTCTTTCTCTCTCTCTCTCTTTTCTCTTTATTCCTCTCTCTCCCTCTTTCTTTATCACTCTTGGTTTCTCGCTTCCTCTCTCTCTCCTCTCATTTCCTCCCTCTCTCTCTTTTTCCTCTCTCTCTCTCTCTCTCTCCCTCTTTCTCCCTTTCTTTCACTTTCTCTCTTGATTTCCCTCTCCCTCTTACTTTCTCTCCTGTTTTTCTTTCTCTCTCTTTCTCGCAATCTCTCTTGCTCTTTCTCTCCTTTCTCGCCCACTGTGGCTCTTGCCCCCCTCTCTCTCTCCATCTGTATCTCTATAGTATTTTGTTGCTTTTAAGGAAGGAGATAGGATAAGGAGACAGCCAATAGCCTCGAGGGGTAGCTGGAGCGTTTAGTGCATAGTGGCGAGCATTGAACGCTTTGTGTATCCTTTGATGATAATGTGAGGAGTGACACCTAGTTAGGTCTTCACCTCTGCCTAAGTGATTGCATGTAAAGGAGGAGTGTGACAGACAGCAAGGTCAGACTCCAGTGCTTTGCTGCTCTCTCACTCCCCTTCCTGCTTGTTTACCAGTTAGACAGGTCTTCTGAGCATTGGGCAGACACCTAGGGAGCTATCTCAATTTCCATATCCACCTTTAATCACGTGCGTGAGTGTGAGGAGCAGTCACCACAGATCCTGCAGGGAAAACACAGGCGGTACTGGAAATTTAAGAAGGCAGTTTTTTGTTGTTACTCATGCCAATGTACAGATAACCGAGATAATCTTGTTTTTTAAAATGGGAAATCATGTCTTGCTTCCCTGCCATGAATCTGTGGTGTGGTGTGAATCGCCCGTCACATGGTAAAACCGTACAGACTGGGTTTTACTTTTTGCAAGCAGGAAGTGTGGGAATTGGCATTAGTTTCTTATTTACTACAAGCTCTTTGCTATTTTCCTCCATTCCTCACTTGCTCCTCCTGCCCCTTGTATTTGTCACTGACAGGGAGCGTCCAAAATAAGAACCCATGTCTTTGACGCTTTAGGTCACTGTGGGAATCTGCCGGCTCTGAGCTCTAATCAGTGGAACGTCGGAAATCCCATCTCGAGGGTCCATGAGCCCCCCCGGGGAAAGGTAAAGCCTTGATCTGGTCGGGCAAAGGGTTAGGGGGGGGGACACGTGCTGATGGTAAATCCTCAGGCACCAATCCGAGATGTTTTCACCTCTGTATTGGCGTGTCACTGACGTGTGCAATCCCTGTGAGTACGTGTGTGTGTGTGTGTGTGTGTGTGCGCTCATCCGAGCTTCCATTTCCCACTGCCTCCGATTGAGCTGCTGCTTAATTGCATTTCTCTTGTTCCTCTGAGGGGAAAGGAAAGGACTCATTGCTGCCATTGCATCATTAACTACTGCTTTGTGATTTACCTCATCTTCTCTTCGGCTCCCTTCGAACCCCATGGTGTCCCGACACCAGAGAGTTCTCGAACGAGATGTACAGAGAGAGACTCACTGGTGCCAAAGGGATAGCAACCAGAGACATTGAAGGGACAAAAACACACTTAAAGCAGCCGTGTCTATCGGTGATGTAACTCCAGAATATCTGAAAAATGGAGCCATGTGCAAGGGTCAGAAGATCAAAATATAGACACAGTTGAGGAAAAGCGTGTTCAAAGACTAGAATCTAAAACCCGGCACCAAGCTCATGGTCCACAGAGCAGTGGTGATACCCGACCTCCAAAATGCTTCAGCGACATGGACTATGTACAGTAGGCACCTCAAGACACTGGAGAAGTACCACCAACGCTGCCTCCGCAAAATCCTGCAAATTAATTGGCACGATAGGCGCACCAACGTCAGTGTTCCCTCTCAGACCAACATCCCCAGCATCGAAGCATTGACCACGCTTGATCAGCGTCGATGGGTGGGCCACATTGTCCGCATGCCCGATACAAGACTCCCGAAACAGGCACTCTACTCCAAGCCATGTCACGGCAGGTGAGCCCCCGGAGGGCAGAGCAAATGCTTCAAGGACACCCTCATACATTTTTTCAAGGAGGGTAACACCCCCCCCACCGACTCTTAGGAATCCCTGGCCCACGACTGCTCAAAGTGGAGGAGAAGCGTCCGAGAAGGCGGGGAACACTTCGAGTCCTTTTGCCGGGAGCACGCGGAATCCAAGCCCAAACAGCGGAAGGAACGTACGACAAATCAAACAAGTCATCCTCGACTCCGGGGGAATTGCCTAAGAAGAAGACACAGATGAGGAAGACCATTTGACCAATCTTCGATCATCTATCCAGAACGACTTTGGTTCTCCCGCCCCTCCCTGTTATTATTCCAAGGCTTTTGCCTCCATGGCTGTTCCTGATAATCCATTCCCTGTGGCAATCATGCCTTGGATGAAGAGAAGCATCCTCACATTTATCCTAAATTTGCCTTTTTCTAGTTTGAGCCCTTGTCCTCACTCACTCTAGTTTGAAATAGTATTCCTGCTTGCTATCCTCTGCTCCTTTTGAGCAATTTCCTCTCGGTCGTCACCTTTCAAGGTTGAAAAGCCCTTCATGAGAAAGCAGATTATGCTGCCTGCACTCTCAAAAACAGGAATAATTTGCAGAGTGAGCTTGGACCTGTACACATGTCCAGTGTCTCCAGGCAAGCGGAGCGTGAGGCCCAGCCCATAATATGATCGGGTGTTGGCAGCTGTGCTTCACTTTCTACAGATTCCAGTCTGCGACCACACTTACTTTCACTACAGGGGGATGCCATTATAGCTACCATCTCATGGCTGTTATTCCAACTAGGGTAATGCAGGGAATCAGTAAAGGAACACAAGTATAAGCTCTTCTACCCAAGTTCTGTGCTTGTTATTATCTCATATATTCTACATTGTCATCAATCATCATAGGCAATCCCTCAAAATCGAGGAAGACTTGCTTCCACTCAAAGTGAGTTCTCAGGTGACTGTACAGTCCAATACGGGAATTACCGTCTCTGTCACAGGTGGGGCAGACAGTTGAAGGAAAGGGTGGGTAGGGAGTCTGGTTTGCCGCACGCTCCTTCCTCTGTCTGCGCTTGGCTTCTGCATGCTCTCGGTGACGAGGCTCGAGGTGCTCAGCGCCCTCCCAGATGCGGTTCCTCCACTTACGGCGGTCTTTGGCCAGGGACTCCCAGCTGTTGGTGGGGATGTTGCACTTTATCATGGAGGCTTTGAGAGTGTCCTTGAAATATTTCCCCTGCCCACCTGAGGCTTGCTTGCCGTGTAGGAGTTCCGAATAGAGCGCTTGCTTTAGGAGTTTTGTGTCAGGCATGCGAACAATGTGGCCCGCCCAACAGAGATGGTCGAGTGTTGTCAGTTCCACCGTACATAAACTTGAGGTGATCCAAAACTCGGCTGCCCGTGTCCTAACTCGCACCAAGTCCCGCTCACCCATCACCCCTGTGCTCGCTGACCTACATTGGCTTACGGTTAAGCAACGCCTCGATTTAAAAAATTCTCATCCTTATTTTCAAATCCCATCCTGATCTCGCCCCTCCCTAGTTCTCTAATCTCCTCCAGCTCCACAACCCCCCTGCCCCGAGATATCTGCGCTCCTCTAATTCTGCCCTGTTGAGCATCCCTGATTATAATCGCTCAACCATTGGTGGCCGGGCCTTCTATTGTCTAGGCTCCAAGCTCTGGAACTCCCTCCCTAAACCTCTTCGCCTCTCTACCTCTCTTTCCTCCTTTAAGACGCTCCTTAAAACATACCTCTTTCACCAAGCTTTTGGTCGCCTGCGCTAATTTCTACTTATGCGGCTCGGTGTCAAATTTATTATCTCATAATACTCCTGGGAAGCGCCTTGGGACATTTCACTATGTTAAAGGCGTTATATAAATACAAGTTGTTGTTGTGTTAGTAAATTATTCTATTTTTAAGTCTGCAA
Source organism: Pristiophorus japonicus (assembly GCF_044704955.1). Taxonomy (NCBI): domain Eukaryota; kingdom Metazoa; phylum Chordata; class Chondrichthyes; family Pristiophoridae; genus Pristiophorus; species Pristiophorus japonicus. The sequence continues at coordinate 18,183,774 of NC_091989.1, read as the reverse complement.
TTGTAAACTAGTTGAGCCAAAAAGAGCAACACCCTTCGTGAGCAGAACAGAACAATCTGCACTTGGATGGTTTTCAGGCCAAGAAAATCCACTGTTGTCAATAGCAACCGACTAGTGTCAGTGGGACTTGGCTCTCTGGTAGTAACAGCTCCAGTGCTGCGACGTCACTGTTTGCTCTGATTAAAGGATTGACTGGTGCCCAGGGAGGTCCCAGTACCTTGCTGCCCTTCTAAGCATCAATGTGGACCCAATGCCACCCAGTGCCCAAGAAGCCCCATGAGCCACCACTGCTGCCCGGCCCCAGACCAAACCCTGCCCGACTGAGTGTTGCCATTCAATGAGTGTTGCCATTCAAATATTCAGAGCACTCTGGCACCTTGGCTGGGTCAGCCGTGGCTCGGGGGGCAGCACTCTCGCTTCTGAGTCAGAAAGTTGTGGGTTCGAGTCCCACTGCAGAGACTTGAGCGGAAGATGGAGACAAATGCGCCAGTGCGGAACTGAGCGAGCGCTGCACTGTCTGATGTGCCGTGGGCTGTGTACAATGTTGCTCTAACTGCCAGGGTATCTATCCTTGGGGAGCTCTTCGGCAATGGAATGGGCACCATTCCTGGTAGATATTTACACCCATCAAGTGACTGACTTTTGGGGAGTATTCTCTCTCTGTTAAAGGACTGGCACCTTGTGTCATTAAGGCAGCAGTGTCAGTTATCAGCAGATTATTTATTATGAACCCGCCTGGATATTGATGAAAAGTTGTTGAAAGTTTATGTGTTGGAGCAATATTGGAAGCTGAAACTTCATATGCAAATGAGCACAATCACCTCGGTCACGATCAATGGCGTGATATCCAGTTCATGTAATCCTGACTGTCTCAGCAGGTTTTGCTGCCCGCAGCTATGATCAATCACACATTAAAGCAGAAGTATTCTGTTCCTTATTGTCTGCTTGTCACTTTTGGTTCAATTTCATCAATTCCCCAACTATTCGGGTCATCTCTTTGTGCTGATGTAGATTGTAAAGAGCATTGCTAAATACATTACTGTCCTGCATGGAAACTTAAAGCTACAGCGTTCACAGCTGCCTTGAAGCCACATTTATTTTTATCAACCCGGTAAAAATCTATCCAAGATCTCAATCCTGCTCCCAAATTTTGGGATGCACTTCCAGCATTGCTGTCATACTCCTGGACGGGACAGAATAAAAGGCTTCTCGTTTGTTGGATCACCCTCTTCTCCAGAATAGCTACACACCCCTCTCTTTCCGTCAGGCTTTCTTGCCTCTATCTTGTTCCTCCTTTGAGCGTCCATTTCTTGTTCCTTCTAATGTAAATGCACTGTCCTACACACACTTCCTCCTCCCTTTACCGCTGCTATCAGCTAACTGAGCACTGACCAACAATCAAATCTGAAACCTTCCAACATAAACGTAAGTCACTGGGGAATCTCCGTGCGACCACTTTTATTTCAGCTTTGATTTATTTTTGCTGCTGGTTTTCACTGTGGTCTTCGACAGGCCTGATAGTCCCTGCACTTGAAGCTTGACGATTCTGCACTGAAGGATTAATGGTTTGTGACTTAATCACTTCCACCCTCCGTAAACCTGAGCTCATCCATAACTCTGCTGCCTCTATCGCAACATGCACCAAGTCCTGTTCATTCATCACCTCTGTGCTCGCTGACCTACATTGGCTCCCGGTCTGACAACGCCTCGATTTTAACATTATCATCCTTGTGTTCAAATCCCTTCCTGGCCTCACCCTCCCTATCTCTGTATCCTCCTCCAGCCCTGCAACCCTCCCAGATCTCTCTGCTCTTCCAATTATGGCCTGTAGATTTTCATCGCTCTACCATTGGCGGCTGTGCCTTCAGCTGCCTGGGCCCAAAGCTCTGGAATTCCCTCCCTAAACCTCTCCGCCCCTCTCTCTCCTCCTTCAAGGTGCTCCTTAAAACCTACCTCTTTGACCTATCCTAATATCTCCTTTTGTGGCTCGGTGTCAGATTTTGTCCGATAACGCTCCTGTGAAGTACCTCAGGACGTTTAACTCTGTTAAAGGTGCTATATGAATGTAAGTTGTTGTTGCTCAGGAACGTAAGAATTGCTAGACGAGGAAAGACCAAGGTCCATCTAGTTCGCCTTCCACCATCCTGGTGGTCTCTCGATACAACGATACTGGAGTTGTTGACCAATCACTCTCTAGTAATATAAATTAAATGGTGCAAGTTTAATGGGAATATTGGATCAGAGAGACCTGGGAGTGTATGTGCACAAATCCGTGGTTTTATAAATAGAGGCACAGAGTACAAAAACAAGGAAGTTATGCTTAACCTTTATAAATCACTGGTTGTGCTTCAGCTGGAGTAAGGTGTCCAAATCTGGGCACCACACTTTAGGAAGGTCTTGGAGAGGGTGCAAGTGAGATTTCCCAGAATGGTACCACGGATGAGGATTTCAGTGATGTGCAGAGACTAGAGAAGCTTAGAGTAGAGAAGGTCTTGGGGAGATTTAATCGGTGTTCAAAATTTTGACTTTATTAGAGTAGATTGGACTTGGGGGGAAAAACTGTTTCCATTAGCAGGAGGATCAGGAACCAGAGGTTACAGATGTAAGAATCAGAGGGGAGGAGATTGTTTTAACGCAAACAACAGGTGTGTGGAGATCAATTGGGCAACAAGTCAAAAGAAACCTCAACAATCAGACCTGATAGATGCCAGATTTGGATGGTAGTGTAAACTGAACTGAACTGATCTCACCCAGGACAGTGGTGGGCACCGAAACTGGCATCCTTGCCCCTCAACCAGGCAAGGAAGAAAAGAACATCACGTGACTGATCGTAACACAGCCTCTATCCAGTGGATGTCACTGAGTGCCGATGTTACGCGAGGACAGGGTCACATTCGGCTGTGGTAACTCTTATTGTCTGTCGGCTCGCTCACCCTTACTGTCCCAGCTCACATGTCAGTGGATGGGCGTTTGGGCGAGGTATCAGAAAGCTGACGGTGTGCGTACAGCCCGCACCCCACCCAAAGCGTCAGTGCCTCCGGGAGAAAAAAAAAATGGCGGGGGGGTGGTGGTAGTAAACACGTTTAAAGGAAGATTAAACATGGGGGTCTCTCAACAGCAACTTGTATTTATAAAGCACCTTTAATGTCCCAAGGTGCTTCACAGGAGTATTATGCGATAAAAATTTGACATCGAGCCGCATTAGTAGAAATTAGTACAGGTGACCAGTCAAGGAGGTAGGTTTTAAGGAGGGTCTTGAAGGAGGAAAGAGAAGTAGAGAGGGCGGAGAGGTTTAGGCAGGGAGTTCCAGAGCTTGGGGGCCCAGGCAACAGAAGGCACGGCCACCGATGGTTGAGCGATTATAATCAGGGATGCTCAGGAGGGCAGAATTAGAGGAGCGCAGACATCTCGGGGTGTTGTGGGACTGGAGGAGATTACTGAGATAGGGAGGGGTGAGGCCATGGAGGGATTTGAAAATCTGCAAAAAGAAAGTCACTTGTTGCAGGGAGATCGCAAAATTCTTCTCTTTCAAACGCCTCTTGCATTCGTCCTATAATCTCTGCACTTAATTCGTTTTTCCTGATTCCAGTCATCCCGGCAACAGTGATAATTTAACGTTGAAACTTTATGGACTCGGTGTCTTCTCATTAAGCAGACGAGGCACCAACCAATTATCAGAGATAAGCTGACAACTGGAATCTGTGACCAGTTTAATTGTAATTTTTAAACCTTGGAATTATATCTCATGTTTGCATTAGCTAATTAGCAACTGGTGTCAAAGGAAGGCAATATTTTCATATGAAGAGACACAGGCACATATATAGAAGAGCACACATCTACACAAAAGCATACAAAATTGTATTTTAATTGCAATTTTTCCCTATATGGAATAGTGTATAGAACTTTTATTCTTGAGCTGGCTGATTTTTCTAAGTGTATATGTGTATCTGTGGGCGACTGATGTATTGCCCATAGGGCAACTGATGTGTTGCTCCAAGGGCATTAAGGGTCAACCACATCTTGTGGGACTGGAGTCACATGTAGGCCAGAGCGTGCAGTAGTGGCTGTTCCTTTTTACTGAAGGAAGATAATGAACCTGTCAGGATTTTTTATGACAATCCGGCAGTTTTTTTTTCAATCATCATTTTCCTGGTGCTAGCCCACAAATTGCCAGATTTATTGAGTTCAATTTTACAACTTGCCACGGTGAGATTTAAACTCATGATTTCTGGGTTGCCGGTCCAGTCCCATAACCGCTAGGCCACTGTCCCCTGAAGCAATGATCATCCCCTTGGTGTTGACTGCTAGGACAGGTGACCAGGGTCAGCAGGATGTTCAAGGCGCTGCAATCGTGTCCATAATTCGGCACTATTTACTGAGAGGGACAGAGACTGAGAAAGACCCATCTTTCCTGGGAAATAACCACTTTAAAACAAAAACCCTTAATATTTAATGTGTAAAAGAAGCCCAAGTGTTTCCTTGCATGTATTTCACCCAAAGGATATGGTCACAGAATTATACAATAGTTCAGGAGACAGTTAAATGTACTTCGGAAGAGTCTGGTGCCTTGAGGGGTAGAGTGAGGGGATGTGCAGGTAGGGTTGAGATCAACAACTTGTATTTATATAGCGCCTGTAACGTCCCAAGGCGCTTCACAGGAGTATTACGAGATAAAAATTTGACACCGAGCCGCATTAGTAGAAATTAGCGCAGGTGACCAAAAGCTTGAAGAGGTATGTTTTAAGGGGCGTCTTCAAAGGAGGAAAGGGAGGCGTAGTGGTTTAGGCAGAGAGTTCCAGAGCTTGGAGCCCAGGCAACAGAAGGCATGGCACCAATGGTTGAGCGATTATCAGAGATGCTCAAGAGGGCAGAATTGGAGGAGTGCAGACATCTCGGAGGGGCGGTTGTGGGGCTGGAGGAGATTACAGAGATAGGGAGGGGCGAGGCCATGGAGGGATTTGAAAATAAGGATGAGAATTTTGAAATGGAAGCGTTGCTTGACTGGGACCCAATGTAGGTCAGCGTGCACAAAGGGACCTACTTTTTGAACCTAATAGCCATTGCCTGCCTTGTGCATTATTCCAGCACCGTTCAAGAGCATGAGTTCCCTCAGCCCGAGAAGATGAAGTTGCACATAATTAAGACTTTACAGAGTGTGTGAAGTACAGAAACGGGCCATTCGGCCCAACTGGGCAATGCTGGCATTTAGGCTGCACACGAGCCTCCTCCCACCTTACTTCATCTCACCCTATCAGCATAACCTTCTATTCCTTTCTCCCTCATGAATTCATCCAGCTTCCCTTTAAATGCATCCATGCTATTCGCCTCAGCTCCTCCATCTGGTAGCGAGTTCGACATTCTGGCCACTAAAGAAGCTTCTCCTATTGGATATATTAGTGACTACGTTATATTTATTGACCCTAGTTTTTGACTCTTCCTCTCCCGCCGAACCCCGCACAAGTGGAAACATCTTTTCTACGACTACCCTAACGAACCCCTTCAAAATCTTTTCGCCCTCTATTGGATCACCCCTCAGCCTTTTCTTTTCTAGCATAGAGGTCAATAACCAGGGGGCCTGGATTTAAAGTAATTGGTACAAGGATTAGAGGGGAGTTGAGAAGTTTTTTCATCCAGAGGAGGGGTGGGGGGTCTGGAACTCACTGCCTGAAAGGGTGGTAAAGGCAGAAACCCTCACCACATTTAAAAACTACTTGGATGTGCACTTGAAGTGTCGTAACCTGCAGGGCTACGGACCATGGGGTGGATATTCAGCTTCTCTCACTCTGTGTATTTCGCCCAGGAGAGGCGGCAATGGCGGCAGTCAGCCTCCAGCGCCCCGCGGCGATCCTCGGGTCCGGTTTTGCGGCAGCGCTGAGCAGCACCACCGGGAAGAGTTGCGCCCGGTGTGCAACGCCCGTGGTCGCGACACCGGCGCGAGTTTGGACGACTGCCCAACCCGTCCGCCAGCAAAGCACGCCTTGCACTGACTGGCCGGGAAATCCAGGCGGTCCAACGCTACCAACAGGGGAGAGGTGGGGAGGTGGGTAATGGATTCCTAGGGTAAGTGTGATTGCTTTTTCTTGTAAATTTATCTTGCGGTTTGTGTTGTGGCGGTGTGGGCAATGTTTTGGGAATGTTTTTGTGGAGCTTTATTTTGTTTTCCCTGCCCCAGCCACCCCCAGGCGTCTCTTGAGGGAGGCTCCCAGCCCGGCTCTTTAGCTCGGGAGTTTCCCACGTGTACAACGCCTCCCTTAGCGCTGTGCGCAGAGCCCAGCGCCCAAACTTACCTACTGAGGCACAAATTATTCCCGGGTGCTAACTGTTGTCTATGCTGACACTGGATGTACCCTATGTGTAGCCACTGTGAGATTGTATAAGATGGAGACTTGTTTAGCTGATGTGCTATCAGTGAGGTTCACACTGTGTACGTACATGCTGGCACCACTAGAGGGTGCAACTGGTGGGGGGGGGGGGGGGTTCCTTCCCTGGTGGCAGGGCCCCATATAAAAGGCTGCACACCATGTTTGCACAGCACTCTGGAGTTTGGAATAAAGGACCAAGGTCACTACAGTTTAAGTACAACACATTGCCTTGTGGAGTCATTCATAAGTACACTATAGACATAACATTAACTTTACCGCCCCGGCGTCATTATTGGCCCAAAAACATTAATGCTGAAAATCCAGCCCCGAGAGCTGGAAAGTGGGATTAGGCTGGATGGCTCTTTGTCGGCTGGCTCAGTCACGACGGGCCAAATGGCCTCCTCCAGTGACAGATATTTCTTAAGATTTCTATCAAAGAGCCCCAGCCTGTTCAATCTGTCCTGATAGCTGGTTTTGGGGAGGTTTGGGTCGCTTTTTTTTAAATCGCATTTGCATGCGTTGAGTTTGTTTTAAAGAAAGAGTAATGTGCCTCTTTAAAACGGCAGACGTTTCGTGGAGGCTTAGCTGAGCCTTTCTCAGAAGCTTCATCACTTCAGTAGCAGGAAGCTCAGTCGCTGCCAGTTTACGTGTTGTTTTGAGGGTAATTCATGGGACTGTTTGGGTTACGTGGGGCCAGTATAAATATAGACTGTTTGTCAGTGTTTTTGGCAGCTCCTGATTCCTTCCACTTGTGAGGTGCAGTTATTGATTGCAGTCACACTGTTCCACTGCGGCCTGGGGAATTGAGTGTGGAATCGAGGGCAGGAGCAGGAGCCTGATTGCTTCACTCACGCTAAGGTGGTGGGGAGGGCTGGATGGGAGAACTCTGAGGAATATGTTCCAGGGGAAAGCTTTTGGTTCGTTATAACTCAAGATAATAGACTACTCCATAAAAGCCGCAGTAGTTTCAACACTTCCTTTTCAAACAATGAATATTTAAATGACAGGGAAATAAAGAGCCGTGAGCACTGACAATCTGTGAATGGCAGAGAGTGCACACCCCATTGATCGTCATCTGAAAGATTAACACCTGCGTTCCTCCAATTCTGGCCTCTTGCACAACCTCCGACTTCCATCACTATGCCATTGGCGGCCGTGCCTTCAGCTGCCTCAGCCCTAAGCTCTGGAATTCCCTCCCTGAACCTCTTCGCCTCCTAACCCCTTGATCTCCTCCTTTAAGTCGCTCCTTAAAACCTACCTCTTTGACCAAGCTTTTATCCACCTGTCCTCATTGTAATCCATTTGCTTCGTGGGTTCTTTGCTTAAGAATTCATAGCAACACATTGCTATTAAGAACTAGTTGGTTTGTTAACAAAGGTTTAACCATCACACTACACATTACCAGTTCATCCACCAGGCTCAGAACTGCATACTTTATTGTGGATGACTGAGACCCAACTGGCTGGGGTTTTATTGAGTCTTGTGAACATCACGTGACTGGCTAAGCCACTCACAGTGCAACAGCTCTACAAACCTGTGAACATACTCCGAGGTACATACATTGCACTAAAGTCTCCTTGGGTGGCTCGGTGTCGGAATGTGTCTGATTTACGCTCCCCTGATGCATCTTGGGACTTTTTACTATGTTAAAGATGCTATATAAATGCAAGTTGTTGTTGTTTCAAATTATGAAGTGACGGGACAGAATAGATGGAAACAGACTGTTTCCAGTGATTGAGGGGTCAAGAATGAGGTGACAGAGATACATGATTAAAAGGAGATTTAGGACAGAGAGCTGTGTGGCTGGGGAATGCACTGAACAATTGAAGCGGGGAATATGTCGACATTTAAGAATCAGTCAGAAAGGGGGATGAAGTAAAAGGGAATAGAAGTATATGGGGAAAAGGATGGGCAATTGGGATTAGGACTACTGCATGTGTGGAGGATAAGAATGTAACAAATCGGAGCAGGAGTAAGCCATTTGGCCCTTTGAGCCATTCAATAAGATCGGATAAATACCAACTAGATTAAGCAGCCTGTTCCCATGTTGTAATTCTCTGTATACGAGCCATAACTCGGCAGTCCCTCTTCTCCCCCCTGCCCCTCCCACAGAAAGGAAGAGTGGGGCCCATTGAGTGAACTGTTGAGTCGATAAAGGAAAAGATCATGATGAAATCTAACCTTGCTGTGACCCAGCCACTTTGATGCAAGCCAACTCATTATTTTCATACTCTGTGTCGATAAACATATCACAATGGGAGGACCAAGTTGAGGCCCTGACGAGGTTGTATTGGAAGCCAACCTGAGGTCAAGGGTCAAGTTCAGGCTGCTTTTTGACAACCTGGCTGACAGGACCATGAGGTAGACGCGTCTTGGGATGGGAAAGACAGGTCGAGTATCTCAGTCCTTTTGCTGAAGGTGCTGACTCCTGGCTGGAGTGCGGTTACCTGGCTGATATCACTGACCAGTACCTCAGTGGCGAGAAAGAACTTGCATTTAACTAGCATCTTTCACAACCTCCGGACATTCCAAAGCACTTTACAGCCAATGAAGTACTTTTCAAGTACTGTGGGGAAACGTGACAGCCAAACTGTGCACAGCAAGCTCCCACAAACAGCAATATAATGACCAGATAATCTGCTTTTAGTGATGTGGGTTGAGGGATAAGTATAGGCCAGGACACTGGGGATAACTCCCCTGCTCTCCTTTGAAATAGCACCATGGGATCTTTTACATCCACCTGAGAGAGCAGACAGGGCCTCGGTTTAACTTCTCATCTGAAAGGCAGCGCAGCACTCCACTCGTGTGTCGGCCTAGATTTTGTGCTTCAATATCTGGAGTGGGACTTGAACCCCCCCCCCCGACCTCCTGACTCGGAGGTGAGAGTGCTGCCCACTGAGCCACAGCTGACTGCTCTTCACTTGAGAGCCCAGACTGAGAGTGGGCATCATGCCCAATTGGGGACGGTTTAGAAGAAACCAATCAAAAGTTGGCACCTGTGGAGAGGAGGAGAGGACTCGGGGGAGGTAAAGATAAAGATCTATTTGCATCTGCGCAGATGTTCTCCGAACTGTTAATATCTAAAGTGTTGCGGACGTTAAACATCTGGCTCCCCTGTTTCTGGGGAGCATCTGGAAATGCTTTCTGACGTGGATTGCAAAAAGTGGAAAGTGTGACCGACTGCGAGTTGCATCTGGAAGGTTCCGGTGCTGTTTGGTTGGTCAGCTATAAGAGGGGGGGTAATTAATCCTGGGCCTGATTTCCGAGCTCATTCTGAAATTCTGTGCAGGCTTTGGACCTGTGGAACCTTATTAGTTCAGGTTCCTTTTGTCTCGGGTTTCAAGTGTGGGTTTTCTGTCGGTGGAGGTGCATTTGTCGTTTGCTGCATGGTCAGGTGTCTAGTTTCACGTTTTCGCCTTTTTGAGTGGCCTTCAGCCTTTTCGTATCAAGGAAAGTGGCATTGCTTAATGACATGCGTGGTGTGTGCGCGCGCGCGCGCGTGCTTGTGTCTGTCCCCAGGTTGAGGGTATTTGTGGGCGTACTCGACTTTTCTTCTTGGGCGGTCCCTCGTATTAAGGACGAGTTCACAGGTGTTACAATGAAGGACCTGGTATTCCAGATCCCGAACTACATGTTGAAGGGTGGAAGATGCCTGTGTGTGGATTTTTTAAATCTGTGGTGGCTGTTGCACACGGGCTTGACAGAGCTACGTCTTGGTTCAGTGGCAAGGATTAACCAAGACGACTGGAGACCAGCTCTGCAACACAGACCTAGTGAGTGCGCATATCGCAGTGTGGGCTGGGCCCGTGCTGCCCCTGGGCCCTCGCCTCTTCTGGGCCCCAAACTCACGCCCCTCCTGGGCCCCGATCACGTCGCTCGACAATCTCCGCCCCGACCTCACCGTTCCTCTGCTGCTTGCCACCGCTCCTGCTGAACCTGCCCACGCTCCAATCGCGATCTTGATTTTGGTGACATCCAATCCAACCGCCCGTCTCCAAGTTGTCGCCCTCCTGCACCAGCTCGCGCTGCTCCCTGAAGTCACATGCCTCCTCGCAGCTCCCGGGTCGCCGAGGATCACCTCTTGTAGTTTACGTAGGGTAAAATGTGGGAGGTCAGCCAGGAGTGCATTGGAATAGTTTAAAAATAGCTATTCAACTATGGGAGCACCACACACAAGCCTGATGCTGCCCGGACCTGAAGTTTACATACAATCGTGTGCACTAGTGTGTACACGCGCACACACCTCCTGAGCTGGGAGCTCTGATTATATTTTCTCTTCCCTGGCCTGGGGCCACAGAGGCTAACTGTATCGTCCATCTCAGCAGAGATCATCTAAGTCAGCACATGCCAAAAATAGAAACTTAAAACCTGGTCTAAAGGGTTTAGTATCAAGCCACCCAGGGTACTTACCCCGAGGCATTGTGGAAGTTAGGTGGGCGAGTGGAGAACAAGGGAGCATGACCGTAAAACTAGATCTCGGCCATTCTCGAGTGACGACAGGAAGCACTTTTTCACACAAAGGGGAGAGGAAGTCTGGAGTAGGTGGGTATTAAAAGGAACACATCTCTGAAAGTGCTTCAGAGAATCAATCACGTTGAAGTGCAATGACTGTTGTTATGTAGGTGAATGCAGCTGCCATTTTTCATATAGCAATGACTTCCCCCCCTCCCCCCTCGCTCTCTCTCCCCCTCTCTCAAATAGCGCTTTCAGGTTGGGGGTCAATTGAACATTTCTAAACTAAGATTGGTACATCGTTGTTGGACAAGGCTTTTAAGGATCACGGAACCAAGGCAGGTAGATGGAGTAAAGGTACAGATGAGCCAAGATCTAATTGAATGGTGGAACAGACTTGAGGGGCTGAATGGCCTCCTATTCTTGTGTTCCTTCGCTCCGTATTTCAAAAATAAATATTTTAAATTCCCCTTTTTGTGTCCTTCTCGCCACACACCATTGTCTGGTCACTGTCCCCTCAGCCTGGTCACCAACATAGTTTTATCACTGGCTACTTGGTAGTGATGAGAGTAATCTGCACTCAGTCCCTGAGGAAAAGCTCCAAGACTTTGCTCCATGTTGGAGAACATACATCGTGTCAGGAAACGTCAGAAAACTTTTACTCTTTCCCAAAAAATGACAATAAAAACATTTTTTTAAATCCTTTTGTAGTCTCTTGGGGCATTTTTCTTGTAATCTCACTAAATCCAACATTTGCACACTCGTGGTGAGTTAATGAAGAGTCTGAAGTTCCTGCAGAAGTTCAACTCCCAGCTGTTTTTGTGCCCACTAGCTTAGCTCTCATCCCTCTCATTGTCTTTCTTGTCACCCTGCCCCAGATTTGCAACTCAAGTGAGTATTACATAGGATTACTTAGAATCGGCAGCACAGGAACAAGCCATTTAGCCTATCTGGTCTGTGCAGGTGTTTAGGCACCACACGGACCTCCTCCCACCCTGCTTCATCTCACCCCATCAGCATATCCCTCTATTCCTTTCTCCCTCATGTACTTATCCAGCTTCCTCTTAAATGCATAAATGCTATTCATCTCCACTTCCCCTTGTGGTAGCGAGTTCCACATTCTCACCACTCTCTGGGTTAAGAAGTTTCTCCTGAATTCCCTATTGGATTTATTAGTGACGGTATAAACACAGTACAAGTATAAACATCTGCTCTATGTCTAACCTATCAAACCCTGTCATAATTTTAAAGATCTCTATTATGTCATCCCTCAGTCTTCTCTTCTCGAGTGAAAAGCTTAGCCTTTCCTGATACGCAAGAACATTAGCCAAGGTCAGAACTGCAATCTTTGACTCAAATCACATTGCTGGGGAGGACAATGTCCTTTGAATGCCTAATGCAAAGGTTATCCTCCAGATGTCATCCGGGCCATCTGTAATAGAAACATAGAAACATAGAAAATAGGTGCAGGAGTAGGCCATTCGGCCCTTCTAGCCTGCACCGCCATTCAATGAGTTCATGGCTGAACATTCAACTTCAGTACCCCATTCCTGCTTTCTCGCCATACCCCTTGATCCCCCTAGTAGTAAGGACCTCATCTAACTCCTTTTTGAATATATTTAATGAATTGGCCTCAACAACTTTCTGTGGTAGAGAATTCCACAGGTTCACCACTCTCTGGGTGAAGAAGTTCCTCCGCATCTCGGTCCTAAATGGCTTACCCCTTATCCTTAGACTGTGACCTCTGGTTCTGGACTTCCCCAACATTGGGAACATTCTTCCTGCATCTAACCTGTCTAACCCCGTCAGAATTTTAAATGTTTCTATGAGGTCCCCTCTCATTCTTCTGAACTCCAGTGAATACAAGCCCAGTTGATCCAGTCTTTCTTGATAGGTCAGTCCCGCCATCCCGGGAATCAGTCTGGTGAACCTTCGCTGCACTCCCCCAATAGCAAGAATGTCCTTCCTCAGGTTAGGAGACCAAAACTGTACACAATACTCCAGGTGTGGCCTCACCAATGCCCTGTACAACTGTAGCAACACCTCCCTGCCCCTGTACTCAAATCCCCTTGCTATGAAGGCCAACATGCCATTTGCTTTCTTAACCGCCTGCTGCACCTGCATGCCAACCTTCAATGACTGATGTACCATGACACCCAGGTCTCTTTGCACCTCCCCTTTTCCTAATCTGTCACCATTCAGATAATAGTCTGTCTCTCTGTTTTTACCACCAAAGTGGATAACCTCACATTTATCCACATTATACTTCATCTGCCATGCATTTGCCCACTCACCTAACCTATCCAAGTCGCTCTGCAGCCTCACAGCATCCTCCTCGCAGTTCACACTGCCACCCAACTTAGTGTCATCCGCAAATTTGGAGATACTACATTTAATCCCCTCATCTAAATCATTAATGTACAGTGTAAACAGCTGGGGCCCCAGCACAGAACCTTGCGGTACCCCACTAGTCACTGCCTGCCATTCTGAAAAGTACCCATTTACTCCTACTCTTTGCTTCCTGTCTGACAACCAGTTCTCAATCCATGTCAGTACACTACCCCCAATCCCATGTGCTCTAACTTTGCACATCAATCTCTTGTGTGGGACCTTGTCGAACGCCTTCTGAAAGTCCAAATATATCACATCAACTGGTTCAGATTTACAGTCCTGTCATCCACACCTGTGATCACCATAATGGTCAAGTGATAAGCTCTGGAGATAAAAAGGGTTTCAAGGGCACGGTGAGTAGGTGGGTATTAAAAGGAACACATCTCTGATTCTCTGAAGCACTTTCAATCACGTTGAAGTGCAATGACTGTTGTTATATAGGTAAATGCAGCCGCCATTTTGCATATAGCAATTCTCCCTCTCCCCCTCTCTCTCTCCCTCTCCCTCTCCTCCCCTGCTCTCCCTCTCTCTCCTCCCCTGCTCTCCCTCTCTCTCCTCCCCTGCTGTCCCTCTCTCTCCTCCCCCCCCCCTTCTCTCTCTTGCTCCCCTTCCCTCTCCCTCTCTCCTCCCTCCTCCCTCTCTCTCTCTCAAATAGTGCTCCGGGATCTTTAATATCCACTTAAATAGGCAGGCATTTTAACACCTCATGTGAAGGATGGACGCTCTTATTGCCCCAAAGTACCAACAGCAGCCTGCATTTATAGAACATCTGTAACATAGAAGTATGTCCCAAGGCACTTAACAGAAGCTTGAGAGAAATGAACACGAGTGATGGAAGAAGGAATTGAAAAGACCGAAAACTTGGTGAAAGAAGTGGATTTTAAGAAGGTCTTCAAGGAAGAGAGGGTATTCCAGAGAGTGGGGTCTCGGCAGCTGAAAACACGACTGACAATGTTTGGGGGCTGGGAGAGGGGGCGGGGGGCGGCGGGGATGCATGAGAGACTGGAGTTTGAGAAAGGAGAGTTTGGGAGGGTTGTAGTACTGGAAGAGGTTAGAGATGGGGAGGATTTGAAGATTAGGTTGCTAAAATTGTAAATCTGAGGCATTAGGGGAGCGTGGGGCAGGTGCCAATAGAGGACAGGCAAGGGGGGGTTGCAGTGTAGGATAGAATATAAAGCGGAAGCAGAGCTTTGTCGAAGGAAAGATGGGAGGGCTGGCAAGGAGGACTTTAGAATAATGGAGTGTGGAGGTGACCAAAACGGGGAAGATGGACTGAGGGGAGGGAACAATGTGGAAGAGGTCAGCCTAGAATTATGTATTTAAAGCCTGGAGTTGGCCTTGAACAAATAACCTTTTGACTTGGAGGCAAGAGTCCCACCAATGGGACAAAGCTCACACAAGGGACAGATTTGTTGGCCGAAAGGCTTTTTTACAGTCCTTAGAAAGTCACGCATTCTAAATATACATTTTTGTTTTGGGAAACTCTCTCAGTTTTTATTGTCGCCGGAGGTTATACTTCCCAATAATCTCGTGATTCTAAGTAACAGAAAGGGAAGGACTGCCCCCAGAGGAATTCAGAGCCAGCAATAAACAAAAGTCTACAGCTGATTTAAGTTGTTATTAAAAAAAAAATCCCACTTTCCATACAATAGCAAATTAGATTTCGATCAGTGAGGCGGAAACCAAACACCGCAGGTTTATGTAAAGTGTTAATTAGAAATAGTCCCTGCTAATTACATTGGCAGTGCCTTCTCCTTCATTGACGAATGTTTGCGATAAAACAGGCCCGAGACTTTGCCCGCTTTATACAAGCATCAACCTTTTTTTTTTATTAATGATGGTTGACAGAGAATATAGCCTCATCGAGTTGATATTCTAGTATAGGGTAAAATGTCCCATAGAGATCGTGTATATAAACCCTTGTGTTTAAGATGATAGGGGTAGATAGAGAGCAACTATTTCCTCCGTTGGGTGAGGCCAGAACAAGTCCAACACCTCAAAATTAGAGCCAGGCCGTTCAGGGATGTTGTCAGGAAACACTTCTTTACACAAAGAGCAGTGGAAATCTGGCACTCTCTCCCCCAAAACGTTGTTGAGGCTGGGGATCAGTTGAAAATGTCAACACTGAGATTGATAGCTTTTTGTTAGGCAAGTGTATTAAGGGGTTACGGAACCAAGCAGGTAGTTGGAGTTAAGATATAGATCAGCCATGATCTAATTGAATGGTGGAGCAGGCTCGAGGGGCTGAATGGCTTCCGCCTGTTCTTATGAAGGTGTTATCCGTGCATAGATCTGGGTGAGTGTTTATGTTATGGTACCTCATAAATTAATTGGCACTGCTTCCTCTGGGAGTTCGAATGCCCACCTTGTGACTTGTTGCCCTGGGCACCTCTGGAGGCAGCATAGCATTAATGGGGTCAAGTTTCGGCCTGAGTTGCTCCTATTTTTTTGGAGCAACTAGCTTAGAAAGGAGTATCTTAGAAATTGCAATTCTCGGCCTTTAGTTTGCTCCAGTTCGAGTGAGTTAAAACAGTTTCATTTTAGAACAGATTTTTTTTTTTCAAAAGGGGGCGTGTCCGGCCACTTGCGCCCGTTTTCAAAGTTTAGGCAGCAAAAACTTACTCCAAACGCACTTAGAATGGAGTAAGTGTAGATTTTTGTACGCTCAGAAAAACCTTGCCTGCACTTAGAAAATCAGGCGTAGGTTACAAATCAGGCGTAGGGAACGAGGTCGGGGTGGGGGGGGGGGTTTACAAACATTAAACACTTCACTTTTACAAATAAAGAGCCATCATCAATAATAAATCATAAATAAATCAATAAATAAATCAATCAATCAATCCAAATAAATAAAAAAAAATTTAAAAAAATTAAAAATCACTCAATAAATAAAAAATTATTTCTACTCACCTACTGCAGCACCAGGGAGTAGAGGGCGGGTGGGGGGGCAGAGAAGATGATGGGGGGCGGGGGGGGGGGCAGAGAAGATGATGGGGGGCAGGGGGGGAAGAGAGAAGATGACTAAGAAGCCCCACACGCAGCCGATGCCGGGTTGCTGCTGCCGCCACTGACTCTTGGGGCGGGCCCCGCCGACAACGAGGAAGCCGGGGCCCCCAGCGAGATAAGATGCGCACGCCACTCGGCCGGGGGTAGGGGCGACGTCCCTTCGGCCTGGGATCGGGTCGTCGCCCCGGAGACTGGACGCCGGCAGCCACTGCGCACGCGCGGAGCTGCCCGCACCCCTGTTTTCGGCGCAGGGCTGTAGCTCCGCCCCCAGCAGCTCCTGCTGCGCGGCGCCGAGGGTGGAATTGGGCCGACAGCTATCAGAGAATCGCGAGGTAAGTCTTCGCCGCAATTTCTGTTCTATAAACCAGGCGGGCCTCTCCGATGTGCGCCGTTCTCGCGGGCGGACAAAACTTGACACCATTGTTTCTGTGCTGTACCTCCTACGTAACTTCTAAGAGACTTAAGGTGCTACACACACGGAGGTTTTCCGTTTCCCATCCTTAGTGCAAGGGCTGAGGTCGGCCCAGACTGGGAGTTGAGCGTGGGACCTTCTAGTGTGTCACATACATGCCACCTCAGCCCATTGGGTCATTTTGGGAGCGAGCATTAGACGGAGTTGATGGATGGAGATGACATTGGGGAGGGTACTGGTAGAGACTGTATGTGGCAGGGTATGGAGGGGAAGAGATGGATTCTACGGCTTTTCATTACCCATCCATGTCTTGTACAAGCGTAAATAATTACCGATTTAAAATTACATTAAAGATTTAAGATAACTGCCGATCGTAAAATCGGGGCTGATTATCTTGGACTTTAATCATTCCTATTCTGTCCAGCTGCCAATTTGGCCCAAATCCCGACATTTCTATTGTGTCTTATTCCCTGGAGGCTGGCATTAAAGCATTGATTGACAGCTAGAGCTGATTGAACTGTGGAACAAGAGTGTTTAAAAAAAAATTGATACCAGGCCCTGAAACAGTAGCTAAATAACACAATGAGCTGGATGGGCTGAATGGCCATTTCTCATTCCTGAATTCTTGTATTATTGATCGAAATATCTTTTGTTTGCCTATTGTTTTACTACAGTGTTGTATTTCTGGACCTGAATGGTTTAATGTGGTGTCTTCAGTCACATGTTGATGGCTGGGAACCCATTGGCCTGTAAAGTGCTTTGAGCTGCCCTAAGATAAAATGATAAAGGCAAGTTAATTCCTTGCAAAGAAATCCTATTTTGTCTCCTGTTTTAATTGTGAGATTGAAAGTAAATGCTGTGCTGTGATTGGTTGCTATGGGGCGCTTTAAGAGAGGGTAACTTGCCCTCCAATTTTTCTTTCTTGCCACTCTCGGCTGCTGGGCATGTTATTGCTGCAGTAAGTTGGTCTGTAATAAAAACACAACATGCTGGAAATACTCAGCAGGTCAGGCAGCATCTGTGGAGAGAGAAACAGAGTTAACATTTCAGGTTGAAGACCTTTCGTCAGAACTGACAAAAATTAGAGATGTAACCGGTTTGAAGTAAGTTAGCTTTCTTGGGCTGTCACTTGGAAAGCACCTTTGGCACAGTTCAAAACATCCTTCATCAGAAAATTACAGTGGATTGATGCAACTTCTGGTGTACTAAGGTGTCAGTCAGCCTTGGCTCAGTGGTCGCACTTTCACCTCTGGGTCAGAAGGTCGTGGGTTCAACTTTGTTTTAAGAGATGAATGGCAGCCAGGGCGACCGTGAACTACCCACTATTTTTCAAATTGGATCTTTAACATCCTCTTGCAAAGGAGCTCAAAGCCTTGATTTACCTTTCACTTCGTTAAAGGCGCTATATAAATGCAAGTTGTTGTTGAGCAACGCCTCGATTGAAAAATTCTCACAATTGTTTACAAATCCCTCCATGGCCTCACTCCTCCCTATCTCTAATCTCCTTCAGCCTTACAAACCCCCACGATATCTGCACTCCTCAAATTCTGCCCTCTTGACCATCCCTGATTATAATCGCTCAACCATTGGTGGCCGCGCCTTTAGCTGCCGAGGCCTTAAGCTCTGGAACTCCCTCCCCAAACCTCTCCGCCTCTTTCCTTCTTTAAGACGCTCCTTAAAACCTACCTCTTTGACCGAGCTTTTGGTCATCTGCCGTAATTTCTTTTGTGGTTTGGTGTCAAATTTATTTGTTTTGTCTTATAACACTCCTGTGAAGTGACTTGGGACGTTCTACTATATTAAAGTTGCTATATAAAACAAGTTATTGTTGTCACTCCAAGACCTTGCATCTCCTACAATGTGGCATTTTTAGTCCTCAGCTGGAGAGTCTGCCCAGGTTATGCGCTCAAGCTCGGGCTCAACTTTCACAATCGAGCCAAGCTGACAACCCCACTCACTGCTGGGGTCAGTAAACTCTTTCGGAATAGGAATTGCTAGATGAAAAAAGACCAAGGCCCATCTGTTTTGCCTTCTACCATCCTGGTACAATGATAATGGCTTTGTTGACTAATTGTAGAAATCAATCTCTCTCAGTTCTGGTCGCCATATTTTAAAAAGGATATGGAGGAACTGGAGAGGGTGCAGAGAAGATTTACAAGGATGATAACAGAAATGGGAGGTTCAACAGGCTGGGTCTCTTTTCTCTTTTTAAAAAAAAAGGCAGAGGGGTGACCTAATAGAGGTCTTTAAAATTATGAAAGGTTTTGATGAGTAGATACAGAGAGAGTGTTTCTACTTGTGGGGAAAAGCAAAACTAGAGGCCATCAATATAAGATCGTCATCAAGAAATCTAAGAAGGAATTCAGAAGAAACTTCTTTACCCAGAGAGTGGTGAGAATGTGGAACTCGCTGCCACAGGGAGTGGTTGAAGCGAATAGTATAGAGGCATTTAAGGGGTGGTTAGAAAAGCGTGCGAGGGAGAAGGGAATAGAGGGTTCTGCTGACAGAGTTAGATGAAGAAAGACGGGAGGAGGCTCGAGTGGAGCATAAACGCCGGCATGGGCTGGTTGGGCTGAATGGCCTGTTTCTGTGCCGTATATCCTGTGCAATGAGTCTACAGACATGATGTGAGGCAAACCCTAGTGCTGGACAGCTTTGGGAACCATAGGTCCAAAGTCACTGGCTCATCCCAAACATGCTACACTTGCCACACGTCCTGTCTCAAATGACTCATGCACTGGATCCCAAAATGTTATTTTCTCAAAAAAAAAATCTTTCATTTGCATTTGAATGAAGCAATATGAATTGCTTCCACCATCATCTTAGGGAACCTGTTCCATAGATTGAAAACTCACTCATTGAAATATTGTTTCCGCAATAGTTTTGAACTTAGCCCCCCTTCAAGCGCAGGTCATGTCCTTTGGTCTAATGTTCTGGACACAGTGAGAATAGCTTGTCATGGTCTACATTATCAAGCCCATTAGAATCTGAAAAAAGCAGCAATCCTATCAGCGCTCAACCTACTCTTTTTCCAGTACGGATATGCCCAATTTAGACTTGGAGATTATCTGGGCAATATCAGGGGAGAGAGTCCTTTGAGTGTAATACATACTTCAGCAACCCTGGCTCGGAAATCAAAGCTCAACTCTGCATTTAAATGACTCGGCACAGATGACAGGAGTTCCTTTGGCAGAGGAAGTCGTGTTGAGTGAAGCTACTTCATGCTGATGTTTAGGGCTGATAAGAGAATGAGCAGAAAGCTGCACAAGTTGAAGGAACTTAGCAAGTGGAAACTTCTGATCTTCACACCCAGG
This sequence comes from Pristiophorus japonicus, assembly GCF_044704955.1. Classification (NCBI taxonomy): domain Eukaryota; kingdom Metazoa; phylum Chordata; class Chondrichthyes; family Pristiophoridae; genus Pristiophorus; species Pristiophorus japonicus. The sequence continues at coordinate 18,163,837 of NC_091989.1, read as the reverse complement.
CTCTTCTCTGTCCAACTAGAGACCAGTTGGTAGAACGAACTTGCATTTCTATAGCGCCTTTCATGACTTATGGACGTCCGAAAGCTCTGCACAGCCAATAAAGTGCTTTTGAAGTGCAGTCACCGTTGTACTGTTGGGAAATGCGGCAGCCAAATTGAGCACAGCAAGCTCCCACACACAGCAGTGAGATAAATGACAAGGTAATTTGTTTGTGATGCCACTGAGCCACTGCTAACGCAGTGAGCTGATTTTTGGCCGGTCTGGCAGCACTGTTATTGACTTCAGTATTCCCAGGCCAGGAAAAGGAAACATCCGCCCAGCTTTGTGCCCCCACTCCCCGTGCTCTGACTCTAGCTGGGAGTTGCGTCTTTGTGTGGAGGTTTGGTGGGGACAGGAGGGCCTCGTTGCGATATTCCCACCGCTGACCCTTGTCTGGAATTGCACAGGAGGCCTGGCCACTTGGGTGAGATACTTTAGGGTTTCTGTTGCCTGTGAGACTATAACCCAGCTTGATTCTCCATCTTCAGGAGGGGAGAAGAAAATTGGTCTGCGAAAATGATAGGTCGAAAAAGACTAGAAACATAGAAATATAGAAAATAGGTGCAGGAGTAGGCCATTCGGCCCTTCTAGCCTGCACCGCCATTCAATGAGTTCATGGCTGAACATGCAACTTCAGTACCCCATTCCTGCTTTCTCACCAGACCCCTTGATCCCCCTAGTAGTAAGGACGTCATCCAACTCCTTTTTGAATATATTTAGTGAATTGGCCTCAACAACTTTCTGTGGTAGAGAATTCCACAGGTTCACCACTCTCTGGGTGAAGAAGTTTCTCCTCATCTCGGTCCTAAATGGCTTACCCCTTATCCTTAGACTGTGACCCCTGGTTTTGGACTTCCCCAACATTGGGAACATTCTTCCTGCATCTAACCTGTCTGAACCCATCAGAATGTTAAACGTTTCTATGAGGTCCCCTCTCATTCTTCTGAACTCCAGTGAATACAAGCCCAGTTGACCCAGTCTTTCTTCATAGGTCAGTCCCGCCATCCCGGGAATCAGTCTGGTGAACCTTCGCTGCACTCCCTCAATAGCAAGAATGTCCTTCCTCAAGTTAGGAGACCGAAACTGTACACAATACTCCAGGTGTGGTCTCACCAAGGCCCTGTACAACTGTAGCAATACCTCCCTGCCCCTGTACTCAAATCCCCTCGCTATGAAGGCCAACATGCCATTTGCTTTCTTAACCGCCTGCTGTACCTGCATGCCAACCTTCAATGACTGATGTACCATGACACCCAGGTCTCGTTGCACCTCCCCTTTTCCTAATCTGTCACCATTCAGATAATAGTCTGTCTCTTTTTACCACCAAAGTGGATAACCTCACATTTATCCACATTATACTTCATCTGCCATGCATTTGCCCACTCACCTAACCTATCCAAGTCACTCTGCAGCCTCATAGCATCCTCCTCGCAGCTCACACTGCCACCCAACTTAGTGGCATCCGCAAATTTGGAGATACTACATTTAATCCCCTCGTCTAAATCATTAATGTACAGTGTAAACAGCTGGGGCCCCAGCACAGAACTTTGCGGTACCCCACTAGTCACTGCCTGCCATTTTGAAAAGTACCCATTTACTCCAACTCTTTGCTTCCTGTCTGACAACCAGTTCGCAATCCATGTCAGCACACTACCCCCAATCCCATGTGCTTTAACTTTGCACATTAATCTCTTGTGTGGGACCTTGTCGAAAGCCTTCTGAAAGTCCAAATATACCACATCAACTGGTTCTCCCTTGTCCACTCTACTGGAAATAGCCTCAAAAAGTTCCAGAAGATTTGTCAAACATGATTTCCCTTTCACAAATCCATGCTGACTTGGACCTATCATGCCACCTCTTTCCAAATGCGCTGCTATGACATCCTTAATAATTGATTCCATCATTTTACCCACTACTGAGGTCAGGCTGACCGGTCTATAATTCCCTGTTTTCTCTCCCTCCTTTTTTAAAAAGTGGGGTTACATTGGCTACCCTCCACTCGATAGGTACTGATCCAGAGTCAATGGAATGTTGGAAAATGACTGTCAATGCATCCGCTATTTCCAAGGCCACCTCCTTAAGTACTCTGGGATGCAGTCCATCAGGCCCTGGGGATTTATCGGCCTTCAATCCCATCAATTTCCCCTACACAATTTCCCGACTAATAAGGATTTCCCTCAGTTCCTCCTCCTTACTAGATCCTCTGACCCCTTTTATATCCGGAAGGTTGTTTGTGTCCTCCTTAGTGAATACCGAACCAAAGTACTTGTTCAATTGGTCTGCCATTTCTTTGTTCCCTGTTATGACTTCCCCTGATTCTGACTGCAAGGGACCTACGTTTGTCTTTACTAACCTTTTTCTCTTTACATATCTATAGAAGCTTTTGCAGTCCTTCTTAATGTTCCCTGCAAGCTTCCTCTCGTACTCTATTTTCCCTGCCCTAATCAAACCCTTTGTCCTCCTCTGCTGAGTTCTAAATTTCTCCCAGTCCCCGGGTTCGCTGCTTTTTCTGGCCAATTTGTATGCCACTTCCTTGGCTTTAATACTCTCCCTGATTTCCCTTGATAGCCACGGTTGAGCCACCTTCCCTTTTTTATTTTTACACCAGACAGGAATGTACAATTGTTGTAGTTCATCCATGCGGTCTCTAAATGTCTGCCATTGCCCATCCACAGTCAACCCCTTAAGTATCATTCGCCAATCTATCCTAGCTAATTCACGCCTCATACCTTCAAAGTTACCCTTCTTTAAGTTCTGGACCATGGTCTCTGAATTAACTGTTTCATTCTCCATCCTAATGCAGAATGCCACCATATTATGGTCACTCTTCCCCAAGGGGCCTCGCACAACGAGATTGCTAATTAATCCTCTCATTACACAACACCCAGTCTAAGATGGCCTCCCCCCTAGTTGGTTCCTCGACATATTGGTCTAGAAACCCATCCCTTATGCACTCCAGGAAATCCTCCTCCACCGTATTGCTTCCAGTTTGGCTAGCCCAATCTATGTGCATATTAAAGTCACCCATTATAACTGCTGCACCTTTATTGCTTACACCCCTAATTTCCTGTTTGATGCCCTCCCCAACATCACTACTACTGTTTGGAGGTCTGTACACAACTCCCACTAACGTTTTTTGCCCTTTGGTGTTCTGCAGCTCTACCCATATAGATTCCACATCATCGAAGCTAATGTCCTTCCTAACTATTGCATTAATCTCCTCTTTTACCAGCAATGCTACCCCACCTCCTTTTCCTTTTGTTCGAACCTTCCTGAATGTTGAATACCCCTGGATGTTGAGTTCCCAGCCCTGATCATCCTGGAGCCACGTCTCCGTAATCCCAATCACATCATATTTGTTAACATCTATTTGCACAGTTAATTCATCTACCTTATTACGGATACTCCTTGCATTAAGACACAAAGCCTTCAGGCTTGTTTTTTTAACACCCTTTGTCCTTTTAGAATTTTGCTGTACAGTGGCCCTTTTTGTTCTTTGCCTTGGGTTTCTCTGCCCTCCACTTTTCCTCATCTCCTTTCTGTCTTTTGCTTTTGTCTCCTTTTTCTTTCCCTCTGTCTCCCTGCATTGGTTCCTATCCCCCTGCCATATTAGTTTAACTCCTCCCCAACAGCATGAGCAAACACTCCCCCTAGGACATTGGTTCCGGTCCTGCCCAGGTGCAGACCGTCCGGTTTGTACTGGTCCCACCTCCCCCAGAACCGGTTCCAATGCCCCAGGAATTTGAATCCCTCCCTGCTGCACCACTGCTCAAGCCACGTATTCATCTGTGCTATCCTGCGATTCCTACTCTGACTAGCACGTGGCACTGGTAGCAATCCCGAGATTACTACTTTTGAGGTCCTACTTTTTAATTTAGCTCCTAGCTCCTTAAATTGGTTTCGTAGGACCTCATCCCTTTTTTTTTACCTATGTCGTTGGTACCAATGTGCACCACGACAACTGGCTGTTCTCCCTCCCTTTTTAGAATGTCCTGCACCCGCTCCAAGACATCCTTGACCCTTGCACCAGGGAGGCAATATACCATCCTGGAGTCTCGGTTGTGGCCACAGAAACGCCTATCCATTCCCCTCACAGTTGAATCCCCTATCACTATCGCTCTCCCACTCTTTTTCCTGCTCTCCTGTGCAGCAGAGCCAGCCACGGTGCCATAAACTTGGCTGTTGCTGCCCTCCCCTGATGAGTCATCCCCCTCAACAGTACTCAAAGCAGTGTATCTGTTTTGCAGGGGGATGACCACAGGTTCCCCTGCACTACCTTCATTGCACTACTCTTCCTGCTGGTCTTCCATTCCCTAGCTGGCTGTGGACCCTTCTCCTGCGGTAAGACCAACTTGCTACACGTCATTCTCAGCATCGTGGATGCTCCAGAGTGAATCCATCCTCAGCTCCAATTCCGCAACGCGGTCCGTCAGGAGCTGGAGGCGGATACACTTCCCGCAGATGAAGTTGTCAGGGACACCGGAAGTGTCCCTGAGTTCCCACATGGTACAGGAGGAGCATATCATGTGACCGAGCTCTCCTGCCATGACTTAGCCCTTAGATACACTTAAATTGGCAACAACAATGTTAAAAGTTACTCACTGTTATAGAAGAGAGAAAAAAAACTACTCGCCAATCACCAGCCAATCACTTACCCCCTTGGCTGTGACGTCACCTATCTATTTCTTTCTGCTTCTGGTCCATCAAGCCTGTCCTATACAGTCGTGATGCCTGAAGCATCATAAGAACATAGGAGCAGGGGTAGGCCATTTGGCCACTCGAGCCTGCTCCGCCATTCAAAAAGATCATGATTGATCTGGTCTTAGCCTCAACTCCACTTCTCTGTCCGCTCCCCATAATCTTTGACTCCCTCATAATTAGACACCCCTCCATGTGATGTGGGAGAGGGAAGAAACCAGAAAGAAATCTGTAATATTCTTCCCTGACGCCCTTAAGTGAGCGAAACAAGTTCAGGAGACGACGGCAGAGTTCCCGCTAAGGTGTGCGTATGCAGCCGTGCAGTGGTCGGAGAGGCCCTGCACAGGCCGCTCAGCGGCTTTTGCATTGCGGGTACCGCACATGCGCAAAGATTTGAACGGGCCGCGCATTGGGGGGAGGCCAACCGTGCAGGAGGTAGCGCAGCTCACCGGGGACGTTGGACCACGTTGAAGAGGTTTGTGTTGCTCGGTATGTCACGTCACCTATCTTTTATCAGACGTGATCTGCACCCCAGCCAGGAACTGGTCCAGCTCGCCATGGAAGGTTTGCAGAGTGTGCCAGCACTGTCCTCACGAGCCGCCATCGGTCTACCATCCTCAGGGAAAAGAAGAACGGCCCAACGTCTAACCTAGCCCTACCCTTGTGGAACTTGTACACGAGACCTCTGGTCTTCCTCCAATCTATCAATAGCAACACAAGTTAGCCCTTTACCTGCTTTCTATACCTCTGTTGATCAGCCCACAGTCTAGGCATCTCTAAAGTGAATGGGGGGAAAGAAACAAAAAACATAAATCGACAAATTTGAATCTTTAGCTAAAATTCTCTAGACAAGACCACATAGCACATAGCCCCCTCAAATAAAACCCAAAACCTGCAAATGCTGGCAATCTGAAACAAAACAGACTAAATGCCGGTAACGTGCAGCAAGTTGATCGGCATAGAATTATCGAAATGCACTGCACAGAAGGAGAGCATTTGACCAGTTGTGTCTGTGTCGGCATCCGTTCGTGGGCAAGTTAATGTTTTGGGCTTACGCTCTTCATCAGCGGTGGAAAAATGTAGGAGGATCAATAAAGCGGGGGAGGGGGACAAAACGCAGAGAGGGGGAGCAATCAGTGTGGTGATCTGAACCTGCTTAAAAGGAGAAGAGAGATAATGCCACATAGTCCAGGTGAGCCGGAGACTAGGGGATGGAAATATGATCGCGCTTCTGTTGCGCTGTTAATCCAGGAAGGGCGGTAAATTTTCCGCTTGGAAATGATTTGCGCCTCCAGCCGCAAAAATTCGCCAGCTGGGCCCTGAGTGTGGCGCAGAGCGCTAAGGGAGGCATTCCACGCCTCTTTTAGGGCGCTAGGCCAGCCGAGCAACTGAAAATCCCGAGCTAAACAGCCGGCCTCGGAGCACCCTGCGAGAGGCTTCCGTGGAAAAAAAAAAATCTAACAAAAACCCACCGACAAAATTCCCAATACATTACCGTCGCCACATCAACATTAATCGCAAAAAATTAGGTCAACATTACTTCACTCACTGCGGGTCGGTACAGTTCGGACCGCCAGCTTTCACAATCGGTCCCACTAGGGGGCGCTATGGATCGCGCGCGCGCGCCAAATATCGAGCTGGTGTCGCAATCCAGGGGTGTTGCACACTGGCTCGCCCCCTCCCGGGCTGTCCTGCCCCGTGCCCCCTCAAACCCCGCACCCCACCGGGCGCTGGGAGCTGGCCGCCCGCCTGCCCGGAACTGATTCCCGACGCCATTACCGCCATGCCGGGGCGAAAACAGAGGCAGCGGCAACGAGCCGGGAGTTCAGCCCCCGATCCTTTGAGTTAATAGGCTTGTGATAAATCTGTAAAAATGTGTTACTGTGCTGAGTTTAAACAGCACATAGCTCACGCAGTCGAGGAAGCAGAAGGTTAATTATTTAAGTGGGTGCTGACTTAATTAAGTTGATAAACTTGGTCAATTGCCCTAATTTCTTCCTCTCATTAATGGACACGCGCTCCCATTAAACCACAGTGGTTCCTCCTTTCCCTAATGCAAAAAGGTGTCACCTCTCTTAATGCCATTTGCTGCAGTGTGGATCTGAACCTTCTTATTCCCTGCAATTGAAATCTGTGCAATTGATTCAATATGTAATTCCTGCCCTTCACGAATATTACTCCCAGACAACTGTGCTATACTTTAGAAGCAGACAGCAGTAATGACACAGTGATTATTATTAACAGCTCTGCCAACTAAAAGCTTTAGAATGGTGGGTATAATGCAAGAATTTCAAGCTTTTTTTTATACCGACTGATTTATAGTAATTACTTTGACTTGCTAATCCTACTTTTGTGTCATCCTTGAGCATGTGCCACATTGTGTGTGTGTGGGTAAATTAAACTTGTAAACTCGGCAGGCAGATTCAAATCCCTCTCTATTCACTAGTGGCAGAATGTGGCACGCTTGCTTATTCGCTGTGGTCTTTACCCACGTCTTTTCTTTGCAATCTTCTCTCTCCTGAGGACGTTGAATTTTCCGGGGGGCGCTGGCAGCTTTGTTGTTGCTCAGCCGACTTTTGTGTTGGAGCCCAGAGAGTGAGTGTTGGCTATTAAACAGCGGAGGGCCTCCGAGCCAAGCATTAACATGCACACTCCGTTTAAAAAAGATAGACTTGCATTTATATAGCGCCTTTCACAACCTCAGGACGTCCCAAAGCGCTTTACAGCCAATGAAGTACTTTTGAAATGTAGTCCCTGTTGGAATGTGGGAAACGTGCCAGCCAATTTGCGCACAGCAAGCTCCCACAAACAGCAATAAAGTTAGGACCAGTTAATCTGTTATAGAGGCGTTGGCTGCGGAATTATTATTGGGCTGGGGAGAACTCCCCTGCCCTTCTTTGAAATAGTGTCGTGGGATCTTTTACATCCACCTGAGAGGGCAGACGGGACCTCGGTTTAACGTCTCACCCAAAAGACGGCACCTCTGACAGTGCAGCACTCCCTCGCTATTGCACTGGAGTGTCAGCCTCCATTTTGTGCTCAATTCTCTGGAGTGGGACTTGAACCCACAACTTTCTGACTCCGAGGCAAGAGTGCTACCCACTGAGCCACGGCTGAAACTGTCTCGGGACCAGAGGTGAAGCCCTGGCTGACTTCTCCTTTCCCGCAACCCCCCTGCCCCGCCAGCACCTCCAACTCGGGCACAGAAGCTCAAAGTGAGACCAGATTTCTTTCAGAAAATGGCATTTTGGGATAAAGTAATTTGAGACCAGACCTGCGCTAAGTGTAGCGGGCTTTGGAGGAACATGTGACTTTGGACCTATGGTTCCCAGAGCTCTCCACCCTGGGGATTTCCTTCAGGTGTCTGGCTCTGTTGTCGACTAATTGATAAAAATGGATTGCTGTGATTAGGCTGGTGTGCAATGGCCACCACACATTAAACAAACCCACGCACAGGCATCTTCCACCCTTCAGGATGTAGTTCAGGACCTGCAATATCAGGTCCTTCATTGAAACACCTGTGACCTCATCCTTTTTTGATGTGGAAGCAAATCATCCACGTTTCGTGGGACTGCCTATGATGATGATGACAATTCCATTATCGTTGGGTCGTGCATCTACTAGGATGGTGGAAGGTGAACTAGAAGGACTTTGGTCTTTTTTTTTGTCTAGCAATTCCCATGTTCCTCAGCGCAGATCGTCTGAGTACGTTTTGTTATCTGAGGAAATGGAGCTCTTTGCCTCATGAGAATGTCATCCATGCAATGTGGCTAGTTAGGGTTGAGTAACCTTCGAGAGTTAACGGTCATTTGCGAATCTTCAGTTATTGCTCAATTTGTTTTCGACTATTTATGGTGATGTCGTCTCCCTTCTTTGCAGTGTAAATATGGTTCTTCAACTTCCTCGGGAGATTAAAGCGCCACTGCCTTCGTTAGAAACTTATTTGATACACATTTTCTGCTTTGTTAGCAAATACAGTATTGAAGCATATCAGTGTCACTCATGCACGAGATCCTCAAGGCAAATTATGAACAGATATAAACAAGAAACAAAGTGACGTTGCTCGCACCCCTTGGTTGTCTGATGGCAATTCAACCGACTGTCAGCCAGTGTCAAACCTTCTGACAGTCAGCTGGCTGCCCCATTAGCCCATCCCACCCATCAACCAACACCCATCCTCCCAGCCATTCTCAGTCCCGGAGCTAACCAAGGCAACAAAATAAATCAAACTGTAAGCAACATTTATCCATTTTTCATCGGTTAAATCTTTGGTGACAGCTTCCCTCATTTTGTCCCCCTCGTGACAGGTGGTAGGACCCAGTCTCTGTCCTCAGTCTGTGCTGAATTGGCTGATCGTGACTGTTGTGGCACAAGACCAGGAATTGCTCAGCCTCCATCCCCGGCCTGTGCCGAGTTGCATCATCGCCACTCAAAATTCACGGATGGATTTTGCGTGCCGTACCATTTGTTTCCGACATTACAACAGCGACTATTTACTGCATTGGCTCTAAATTGAATTGGGGCGTTCTGAGGTTGTGAAAGGCATGATATAAATACCAGTCTTTCTTTCTAACGATACCTTGTCATACAGCACAGCCCGTCAAGCCCCCAGAATCTGATTGTCAACCATGGCTCAGTGGGCAGCACTGTCGCCTCAGAGTCAGAAGGTTCTGGGTTCGAGTCCTCCTCCAGAGACTTGAATACATAAATCTAGGCTGACACTCCAGTGCAGTGCTGAGGGAGTGCCGCACTGTCAGAGGTGCTGCCTTTCAGGTGAGATGTTAAACTGAGGTCCTGTCTGTTCTCACTGGTGGATGCAAAAGATCCCATGGTACTATTTTGAAGAGGAGCAGGAGCTTTCTGCCCTGTCCTGGCCAATATTTATCCCTCGACCCGCTTCACTGAAACAGATTATCTGGTCATTATCACATTACCGTTTGGGGGAGCTTGCTGTGTGCAAGTTGGCCGCCACGTTTCCTACATTACAACAGTGACTATGTTGCGAAAGCGCTTTGGGGCATCCGAGGTAATGAAAGGCGCTATATTAATTTACAAACCATCACATCGAATTTGCAGTCGGGGTATTTCGATAAGCAAAGGGGAGCAGTGTGGTGGATGACACTGATCCCTAAGATGAATCAGTTGTGTGGGGAGGGGAGGAGGAATTAAAATTTAGTTCCACATGTGTTAAGTTTGAGATTATAGCGTGATCATCCATTTAAACGCTGTCAACTTAGGAGCTGCCTGAACATTATTGGGAAGTGAGCTGTATAAAACCACATGAATAAATGGTGCTTATAAATCTTTTTAAATAACATGAAGCTTTTGTTGTGATTATTGAATTATGCTGATTTCACGCCCTCCTCCATTTCATTGTGTGACATGGATCAAGGCCTCATTGATTTCACCCAGAATGAGAGGAAAAGAGAGAGATTAGAAAGTCTGGGGATCAGTATTCGTGCTTTTTGCAAACTGGGATTTCGATCGGGCTTTAAGGACATGGAAAATGACTCGGGGTTCCCGCTCCGATGGCCATTCATTGACTTCTGCTGGAAAACTCGAGTCCATGTGAGCTTCATGGTTGAATAGCCAGCCAAGGCTCACTCTCTTAGCCTCAGGGAATTACTCTCCTTCCATTCTTCCTGACCTGAGAAAGAAAGTCTTGCATTTATCTAGCACCTTTCACCACCTCTGGACGTCCCCAAGTGCCTTAGGAAACGCGGCAGCCAATTTGTGCACAGCAACTCCCACAAACAGCAATGTGAATATGACCAGAATATCTGGTTGCAATATAAATATTAGCCAGAACACCAAGGACAACTTCCCAGCTCTTCTCCGAATAGTGGCATGGGATCTTCTACGCTCACCTGAGGGGCTAGACAAGGCTTCGGTTTGACATCTCATTTGAAAGACGGCACCTCCGACAGTGCCACAACCTCCCTCAGTACTGCATTCAAGTGCCAGCCCAGATCTCTGGACCTGGCTTATTGCTTGCGGTTCATACAGTAACACTGCTTAGGTTGGAAACATAGAAACATAGAAAATAGGTGCAGGAGTAGGCCATTCGGCCCTTCGAGCCTGCACCACCATTCACTAAGATCATGGCTGATCATTCACCTCAGTACCCCTTTCCTGCTTTCTCTCCATACCCCTTGATCCCTTTAGCCGTAAGGGCAATATCTAACTCCCTCGTGAATATATCCAATGAACTGGCATTAACAACTCTCTGCGGTAGGGATTCCATAGGATAACAACTCTGAGTGAAGAAGTTTCTCCTCATCTCACTCCTAAATGGCTTACCCCTTATCCTTAGACTATGTCCTCTGGTTCTGGACTTCCCCAACATCGGGAACATTCTTTGAAATAAAGTAAATGAGTTGACGGCACAAATCATTACAAATGGGTATGATTTGGTGGCCATTACGGAGACATGGTTGCAAGGTGGCCAGGACTGGGAATTAAACGTACAGGGGTATCTGACGATTCGGAAAGATAGGCAGGAAGGGAAGGGAGGTGGGGTAGCTCTGTTAATAAGGGATGATATCAGGGCAGTTGTGAGGGATGATATTGGCTCCAATGCACAAAATGTTGAATCATTGTGGGTGGAGATTAGAGATAGTAAGGGGAAAAAGTCACTGGTCAACGTAGTTTATAGGCCCCCAAATAATAACTTCATGGTGGGGCGGGCAATAATCAAGGGAATAATGGAGGCATGTGAAAAAGGAACGGCAGTAGTTATGGGGGATTTTAACCTACATATCGATTGGTCAAATCAAATCGCAGGGGGTAGCCTGGAGGAGGAATTCATAGAATGCATACGGGATTGTTTCTTAGAACAGTATGTAACAGAGCCTACAAGGGAGCAAGCCATTTTGGATCTCGTCCTGTGTAACGAGACAGGAAAAATAAACGATCTCCTCGTAAAAGATCCTCTCGGAATGAGTGATCACAATATGGTTGAATTTGTAATACAGATTGAGGATGAGGAAGTTGTGTCAGAAACGAGAGTACTATGCTTAAACAAAGGGGACTACAGTGGGATGAGGGCAGAGTTGGCTAAAGTAGACTGGAAACAAGGACTAAACGGTGGCACAATTGAGGAACAGTGGAGGACTTTTAAGGAGCTCTTTCATAATGCGCAATAAAAATATATTCCAGTGAAAAAGAAGGGCGGCAAGAGAAGAGATAACCAGCCATGGATAACCAAGGAAATAAAGGAAAGTATCAAATCAAAGACCAATGCGTATAAGGTGGCCAAGGTTAGTGGGAAACTAGAGGATTGGGAAGATTTTAAGCAACAGCAAAGAATGACTAAAAAAGCAATAAAGAAAGGGAAGATAGATTACGAAGGTAAACTTGCGCAAAACATAAAAACAGATAGTAAAAGCTTTTACAGATATATAAAACAGAAAAGAGTGACTAAAGTAAATGTTGGTCCCTTAGAAGATGAAAAGGGGGATTTAATAATGGGAAATGTGGAAATGGCTGAGACCTTAAACAATTATTTTGCTTCCGTCTTCACAGTGGAAGACACAAAAACCATGCCAAAAATTGCTGGTCATAGGAATGTGGGAAGGGAGGACCTTGAGATGATCACTATCACTCGGGAGGTAGTGCTGGACAAACTAATGGGATTGAAGGTAGACAAGTCCCCTGGTCCTGATGAAATGCATCCCAGGGTATTAAAAGAGATGGCGGAAGTTATAGCAGATGCATTTGTTATAATCTACCAAAATTCTCTGGACTCTGGGGAGGTACCAGCGGATTGGAGAGCAGCTAATGTAACGCCTCTGTTTAAAAAAGGGGGCAGGCAAAAGGCAGGTAACTATAGGCCGGTTAGTTTAACATCTGTAGTGGGGGAAAATGCTTGAAACTATCATTAAGGAAGAAATAGCGGGACATCTGGATAGGAATAGTGCAATCAAGCAGATGCAGCATGGATTCATGAAAGGGAAATCATGTTTAACTAACTTACTGGAATTCTTTGAGGATATAATGAGCATGGTGGATAGAGGTGTACCGATGGATGTGGTGTATTTAGATTTCCAAAAGGCATTCGATAAGGTGCCACACAAAAGGTTACTGCAGAAGATAAAGGTACGCGGAGTCAGAGGAAATGTATTAGCATGGATAGAGAATTGGCTGGCGAACAGAAAGCAGAGAGTTGGGATAAATGGGTTCTTTTCTGGTTGGAAGTCGGTGGTTAGTGGTGTGCCACAGGGATCAGTGCTGGGACCACAACTGTTTACAATATACATAGATGACCTAGAGGAGGGGACAGAGTGCAGTGCAACAAAATTTGCAGATGACACTAAGATTAGTGGGAAAGCGGGTTGTGTAGAGGACTCAGAGAGGCTACAAGGAGATTTGGATAGGTTAAGCGAATGGGCTAAGGTTTGGCAGATGGAATACAATGTCGGAAAGTGTGAGGTCATCCACCTTGGGAAAAAAAAGTAAAAGGGAATATTATTTGAATGGGGAGAAATTACAACATGCTGTGGTGCAGAGGGACCTGGGGGTCCTTGTGCATGAATCCCAAAAGGTTAGTTTGCAGATGCAGCAGGTAATCAGGAAGGCAAATGGAATGTTGGCCTTCATTGCGAGAGGGATGGAGTACAAAAGCAGGGAGTTGTTGCTGCAACTGTATAAGGTATTGGTAAGGCCGCACCTGGAGTACTGCGTGCAGTTTTGGTCACCTTACTTAAGGAAGGATATACTAGCTTTGGAAGGGGTACAGAGACGATTCACGAGGCTGATTCGAGAAATGAGGGGGTTAACTTATGATGATCGATTGAGTAGACTGGGTCTTTACTCGTTGGAGTTCAGAAGGATGAGGGGTGATCTTATAGAAACATTTAAAATCATGAAAGGGATAGACAAGATAGAGGCAGAGAGGTTGTTTCCATTGGTGGGGGAGACTAGAACTAGGGGGCACAGCCTCAAAATACGGAGGAGCCAATTTAAAACCGAGTTGAGAAGGAATTTCTTCTCCCAGAGGGTTGTGAATCTGTGGAATTCTCTGCCCAAGGAAGCAGTTGAGGCTGGCTCATTGAATGTTTTCAAGTCAAAGATAGATAGATTTTTAAGCAATAAGGGAATTAAGGGTTACGGGGAGAGGGCGGGTAAGTGGAGCTGAGTCCACGACCAGATCAGCCATGATCTTATTGAATGGCGGAGCAGGCTCGAGGGGCTAGATGGCCTACTCCTGTTCCTAATTCTTATGTTCTTATGTTCTTCCTGCATCTAACCTGTCCAGCCCCGTCAGAATTTTATATGTTTCTATAAGATCCCCTCTCGTCCTTCTAAACTCCAGTGAAATACAGGCCCAGTCGATGCAGTCTCTCCTCATATGTCAGTCCTGCCATCCCAGAAATCAGTCTGATGAACCTTCTCTGTACTCCCTCAATAGCAAGAACGTCCTTCCTCAGATTAGGAGACCAACTGAACACAATATTCCAGGTGAGGCCTCACCAAGGCCCTGTACAACTGCAGTAAGACCTCCCTGCTCTTATACTCAAATCTCCTAGCTATGAAGGCCAACATACCATTTGCCTTATTCACTGCCTGCTGTACCTGTATGCCAGCTTTCAATGACTGATGTACCATGACACCCAGGTCTCGTTGCACCTCCCCTTTTCCTAATCTGCTGCCGTTCAGCTAATATTCTGCCTTCGTGTTTTTGCCCCCGAAGTGGATAACCTCACATTTATCCACATTATACTGCATCTGCCATGCATTTGCCCACTCACCTAGCCTGTCCAAGTCCCCCTGCAGCCTTTTAGCGTCCTCCTCACAGCTCATACTGCCACCCAGTTTAGTGTCATCTGCAAACTTGGAGATATTACACTCAATTCCTTCATCCAAATCATTAATGTATATTGTAAATAGCTGGGGTCCGAGCACTGAGCCCTGCGGCACCCCACTTGTCACTGCCTGCCATTCTGAAAAGGACCCGTTTATCCCGACTCTCTGCTTCCTGTCTGCCAACCAGTTCTCTATCCACGTCAGTACATTATCCCCAATACCATGTGCTTTAATTTTGCACATCAATCTCTTGTGTTTGACCTTGTCAAAAGCCTTTTGAAAGTCCAAATACAACACATCCACTGGTTCCCCCTTGTCCACTCTACTAGTTACATCCTCAAAAAATTCCAGAAGATTTGTCAAGCATGATTTCCTTTTCATAAATCTATGCTGACTTGGACCGATCCTGTCACTGCTTTCCAAATGCGCTGCTATTTCATCTTTAATAATTGATTCCAACATTTTCCCCACTACTGATGTCAGGCTAACCAGCCTATAATTACCCGTTTTCTCTCTTCCTCCCTTTTTAAAAAGTGGTGTTACATTAGCTACCCTCCAGTCCATAGGACCTGATCCAGAGTCGATAGACTGTTGGAAAATGATCACCAATGCATCCACTATTTCTAGGGCCACTCGGGTTCATTTCACCCTCAGTGGCTGAGAAAGAAATGAACTTGGCCCCACTGTGTACCTGTCGTGTGCCTGCAGTTTGATGAATATGCTGGTGGATATCATTGTTTCACGTTATCTAACCCTTTTACACAAATTTGTGAGGCCAGTTGCAGAGTGGGGCTGGCAGACTCCTCGGCCAATTCATTGGACCAGCCTTTAATTTCCCCTCTAGGTCACACAATGGTCCATTTTTTGAGCCAAAGCACACCATGTGGGTTTGGGAAGGCATACAGTATAGAAATGGGGCAAGAATGTAAATTCAGAGCTTTCGCGGGTCACCATTGACCAGAAACTGAACTGGACCCAGCTACATAAACAGCGTGGCTCGTAGAGCAGGTCCGAGGCTGGGTATTCTGCGGCGAGTGTCTCCCCTCCTGATTCCCCAAAGCTTCTCCACCACCTACAAGGCACAAGTCAGGAGTGTGATGGAATACTCTCCACTTGCCTGGATGAGTGCAGCTCCAGCAACACTCTCAAAGTTCGACACCATCCAGGACTAAGCAGCCCGCTTGATTGGCACCTCGCCCACCACCTTCAACATTCACTCCTTCCACCACCGGCAAGCCGTGGCTGCAGTGTGCACCATGTATAAGATGCACTGCAGCAACTTGCCAAAGCTTCTTCGGCAGCACCTCCCAAACCCGCGACCCCTACCACCACCTGGAGGGACAAGAGCAGCAGGCGCATGGGAACACCATCACCTCCGGGATCCCCTCCAAGCCGCACGCCACCCTGACTTGGATGTGTGTCGGCCGTTCCTTCATCCCCGGTGGGTCACATTTCTGGAACTCCCGACCAATGTTCCCCCTGATTTTCTTTTTGGGGTGCGTGGCCCCTTTAACGGGCTGCGCGGCCCGTTCGAAGTTTCGCGCCTGCGCAGAATTTCACGTTTGAAAAGCAGGTCCCGGGCTGCGCGGGACTGGCAGACAGCAGCGCGGCCGCGTAGCTTCGAGAGAACGTTGCTCCCGGCCTAACGGCCCTGTGGGAGCACCATCACCACACGGACTGCAGCGGATCAAGATGCAAAGCCCATCACCACCTTTTGAGAACAACGAGGGTCGACCAATGATTGCCGGCCTTGCCAGCGACGCCCACATGCCGAGCATGAATAATAAAACAAAGTTGTGATTTTCCATTGATTAACTCCCAACAGCAACATCCCCAGACCCTTCCAAAAAAAGATCAGAGATATTGTTCCTGGGTTCTACAATCTTGGAGGCACACAACACAGTTATATTTTGCAAACAAGGTGCAAGGTTATGTGTTCCCATTCTTTAAATAATTTTTAGTTTGCCCCCCTGCCTGAAAAGAATATCCATTCAGGTGTCTTCCTATTGATTTTGTTGCGCTCGGTCACGCAGGTGGTCTCTGGGCCTTTTGATATTCAATGAGTGAAGCTAATTATGTTCACCTAGATAGTTTAATCAGCGTATATTCAGGCACAACACACTGCATCCCATTGATCTGCTGAAGTAGCAAAGCACACATTGAATTATAATTAAGAAAGCTTGCAGATAATATGCAGTGAAGCTTCCTCCAAAAATAAATGAAATTCAGTCGGTTTCTGCATCGGAATTCCTGTCTTGTGCCTCCTGCATCTCTGATCTGCTTTCATACAATGTCTTCTTCCTGCATTCTCGCTCCCTTCAACACAAGGCTCACTGCACCGTCTCCTACTCTCATTCATTCTTTCCCAGAGCCACAAAGCTGTGGAACTTCTCAGCTCTTCCAGGCTTCTCTCCCTCCTCTAATCAACCTCAGCTTCTCCATCTCCTCATCTTCTCTGCCACTCTTCTCAATGCGTTCTGTTCGATTGCAGCTCAGACTCTCGCTGGCTATAGAGCAACAACAACTTGTGTTTATATAGCGCCTTTAACGTGGTGAAACTTCCCAAGGTGCTTCACAGGAGTATTATTGAGGTAAAACAATTTGACACCGAGCCGCATAAGTAGAAATTAGCGCAGGTGATCAAAAGCTTGGTCAAAGAGGTATGTTTTGAGGAGCGTCTTGAAGGAGGAAAGAGAGGTAGGCTGGGAGTTCCAGAGCTTGGGGCCTAGGCTACAGAAGGCACGGCCACCGATGGTTGAGTGATTATAATCAGGGATGCTCAAGAGGGCAGAATTAGAGGAGTGCAGACACCTTGGCGGAGGTGGGGTTGATGGTTGTTGGGCTGGAGGAGATTACAGGGATAGGGAGGGGAGGGGCGAGGCCATGGAGGGATTTGAAAATAAGGATGAGAATTTTGAAATCGAAGCGTTGCTGAACTGGGAGCCATTGTAGGTTAGCAAGCACAGGGGTGATGGATGAGCGGGACTTGGTGCGAGTTAGGACACAGGCAGCCGGGTTTCGGATCACCTCTAGCTTACGTAGGGTAGATTGTGGGAGGCCAGCCAAAGAACCTGCATTACCTGGTGCCTTTCACACCCTCCGCTCGTCCCAATGTTCTTTACAGCCACTGAATTGCTTTTGGAGTGTAGTCACTGTCACATACACAACACGGCAGCCAATTTGCGCACAGCAAGATCTCACTAACAGCAACTGAGATGAATGACAAATTGGTTTTAGGTGATGTTGGTTAAGGGACAAATGTTGGCCAGAGCACCTGGGGAGAACTCCCCAACTCCTTCAAATAGTGCTGTGGGATTTTTTTTAATATCCACCTAAGATGGAAATGGGGCCTCGGTTTAACCTCTCATCTGAAAGACAGCACCTCCGACAGTGCAGCACTCGCTCGTGAGGTGTCGGCCTATATCATGTGCTCAAATTCCTGGAGGGGGGATTGAACCTGCAACCTTCTGGGTTAGGGGCGAGAGCAAACGCTGCTGACTGAGCCAAGCATGAAACCATAAATGAATTATAAAAGACTTGGTTCATGGCTGGGACTTGACTGTAATCTCGTTGCAAATAACATATATGGAGCACATTCCAGCACTACTTAAATCATAGAATCATAGAAATTTACAGCACGGAAGGAAGCCATTTCAGCGCATCATGTCCGCGCCGGCTGACAAAGAACTTATCCAACTCTTGGTCCGTAGCCTTGTAGGTTACGGCACTTCAAGTGCGTCTCCAGGTACAGAGCGGTGAGGGTTTTTGTCTCAACCACCCTTTCAGGCAATGAGTTCCAGATCCCCACCACCCTCTGGGTGAAAAGATTTCCCCTCAAATCCCCTCTAAACCTCCTACCGATTACATTTAATCTATGCCCCCTGGTTGTTGACCACTCTGCTTGGGGAAACAGGTCCTTCCTATTCACTCTGTCTAGGCCCCTCATAAATTGTATACACCTCAATAAGGTCTCCCCTCAGCCTCCTCTATTCCAAAGAAAACAAACCCCAGCCGATCCAATCTTAAAATAATATTTTTTTCTGATCGACTGGTGCAGTGCTCCTTAAATCTAACACATATCTGGAAGTGTGTGTGTGGGTAGATGGATTGGGGTATCACTGCAGCTGCAAGGAAAATGACGCATTCTAGCACTTGGCTTGGTTGCTAATATCTGGCATACTTTTAGCAGCGATCCAATTAAAACGCGGTGCAGTATACATATTTATTACCAACTCCGTAAGCTTCCATTAATCATTCAGACATGTTAAATCATCGTTCCGTTTTCTCTCCCTCTTTCTCTCTCTCTCTCTCTCTCTCTCACTCGCTTTACCCCCTGCCTTTGTCTTCATCTGGTTCCTGCCTGACTGGGCACAGACAGTTAAGGTAAAGTATGTGACACTTTGTTTAATTGAAAAGTACTGTTTCAACCCAGGGGTCGCCAGTGTAATTAAACAGTAAATAACGTTACCAGCCCCGAGGCCAGGGGTCAAGTCTCCGCAGGTTGTCGACTGCTCCGCTGGTTAGGCGGTGACCCCTGCTGTGTCTGGGTCACTTGTGATCTGTTGATCCTTCAGCCTGTCACTCACTGCAGGAGTGATACCACGACTGCCACGCTATACTTCTCCGGAAAGGCTGCACAGGCTGGGGCTCTTGGCTCGAGGAAGGAGAAGACTGAGGGGTGAACTGATGAGAGGTCTTTTTAAAATTTCGATCGGGTCGACGCAGAGAAGATGTGGGGAAGTCCAAAACTAGGGGCCATAAATATAAGACAGTCACTTTAATGTATGTACCTCGGAGTATGCTCACAGGGTTTGTACAGCTGTTGCATTGTGAGCGGCTCAGCCAGTCACGTGATGTTCACAAGACTCAATAAAACCCCAGCCAGTTGGGGCCTCGGTCACCCACGATGAGGTGTGCAGTTCTGAGCCAAGTGGATGAATTGGTATTGTGTAGTGTGATGGTTAAACTTTTGTTAATAAACCAACTAGTTCTTAATAGAAATGTGTTGCTATGAATTCTTAAGCAAAGAACCCATGAAGCAAATACATTACAATTAGGACAGGTGAATAAAAGCTTGGTCAAAGACAAAGCAAATACATTACAGTCACCAATAAATCCAATAAGAAATTCAGGAGCAAGTTCTTCACCGAGAGCTGGCTTAGAATGCAGCACTTGCTACCACAGGGAGTAGTTGAAGCGAATAGCATAGATGCATTTAAGGGGATGCTAGATAAACACATGAGGGAGAAGGGAATAGAAAGATGTGCAGATAGGGTGGGAAGAGGCTTGTGCGGAGTATAAACACCAGCACAGACCATTTGAGCTGAATGGCCTGTTTCTGTGCTGTACATTCTGAGTGAGGGGGGGCGGGGGGGCGGGGGGGGAGTCAGACCCTGTGCTTGATTGTCCTGCTGTGTGTTAAATCATTGAAATAATGGATACCTCTGAAAATGTCACCAATGCTGCTTGTTTCACTGCCGTGGTAGGTTATTACTGCAGTAATATGGCTGTTTTATATTTAAAAAATAATATTTTTGTATCACAATGTCCTGTTATGTGCTTGTCAAAATGCGACCGAGAGCGAAGGTTGGAGACAGGCGGGAGTAAAAGATGAACAAAGATGTACAATGAATGGGAGAGATAGTAAGATAAAGATTTTTTTTTAAGGAGAGACATTGCAAAAGAGGCAGATACGGTCACCGTGTGAGAGGGACATATAAACTGGAGGAGGCGGATATAGTGAGTGAAATGGTGATCAGGGAATGAGAACGAGAAATTGAAAGACCGATCCGCGAACATGTGTGTGGCGGATGGGAAGAACAAGAGAAATAGCTTTTTTTATGAAGGTGAAAGTTGGTACAGCTTTCCGGAGACGGCAGGTGCTGAGCAACCAGGAGGGTCAAAGTACGGAAGAAAAACTTGACCCCTGACCCCTGTCACACACCTCAGACTTTGGTGGTGCCAAGGGGCAGGGCCACTTGCTTGAGGATAAATACGCATATGTATGAGTTCAGAGCAAATTATTTATGGCGGAACATTGATTTAGTCCCGTCAACAGGAACCCTAATTAAAGCCCTTTAATTAAAGTCAGTTGAATATTTAATCGGATTTCTCAGCTGCATCCATTTTGGAACAACTCCAAAAGAAAATACCGTTTTCTTAAAAAATGAAAAAGTTGGTGACTCTTGTGTTGTCCAAGTGCATGCTGGGATAGTGGGGCTATTTGGAGCTTCACCTGACGCAAACTCGAAAGCGGGGGGAGGAATTGGGGTCAAATGTCAATCATGCTGCAGCTGCCCTAATTCCTCCCTCTGCTCCGTCCATGCTGTCAATCAGTTTCTGTGCTGCCGGAACATAGCAACAGTGTTGGGCCGTTCAGCCCCTCGAGCCCGTTCCACCATTCAATCAGATCATGGATGATATGAACCTCAACTCCATTTGCCCCTCTTTAATCTGTATCCCTCGACGCCCTCGCCCAATAAAAAGGTCCATCAATCAGCGAGGCGCTGCTGGGAATGGACAGGTGCAAGGCTTACTGGTGGATCGTGTGATTGCAGAAATGTCTTTGTTTGGAGATTGTGGGGAGAAGATTATTGCAATTGTGAAGTGACAAGTGGCGTTTAATGCTTAACAAAGGGGTCCAGACCCTCAGAGAGATGCTGAGGAAAAGCTTTGATGGTAACCAAACGAGTACACAGCACGGACTCGGGACCCCAGATTTCGATCCCAGTTAGACCCTCGCCTGGGAGGCTAGACTGCCAATCCGCATCTTTCATTAGTACCTGTATTGCAGCTTGCCTTGGGTTTTCAGGTTGATCAGGCCACGAGGGAGGACACTTTGAATTAAAGCTCCTTCGGATTGGTTACCCAAGGGTGGCTGCAAGTTCGATCGCCAGTCTGTGCTGAGTTAGCCTGTGTTGGCCACAGCAGCCATAGAGGGCACGATATATTATATATATTGTCCACAGTGGCCTAGGGCTGAGGGAGTGGTAAAAAGCAGTGGGGATTCCCACTCCTGTTTGCCAAAGTGCCCCCTGGCTGTAAAATGGGTGAGGGTGGGATGAACTTGCTATGATTGGCTCCATTGTCAGGTGAACTAGAATGCTGTCACGTTTTTAAAAATTAGTTCCTGGGATGTGGCCGTCGCTGGCAAGGCTGGCATTTATTGCCCACCCCTAATTGCCCTGGAGAAGGTGGTGGTGAGCCGACTTAAACCGCTGCAGTCCGTATGGTGAAGGTGCTCCCACAGTGCTGTTCGGGAGGGAGTTCCAGGATTTTGACGATGAAGGGATGGCTGATATATTTCCAAGTCAGGATGGTGTGTGACTTGGAGGGGAACGTGGAGATGGTTGTGTTCCCATGCGCCTGCTGCCCTTGACCTTCTAGGCGGTAGAGGTCGTGGGTTTGGGAGGTGCTGCCGAAGAAGCCTTGGCGAGTTGCTGCAGTGCATCTTGTAGATGGTAGACACTGCGGCCACGGTGCGCCGGTGGTGGAGGGAGTGAATGTTGAAGGTGGTGGATGGGGTGCCAATCAAGTGGGCTGCTTTGTCCTGGATGGTGTCGAGCTTCTTGAGTGTTGTTGGAGTTGCGCTCATCCAGGCAAGTGGAGAGTAATCCATCACAGTCCTGACTTGTGCCTTGTAGATGGTGGAAAGGCTTTGGGGAGCCTAGCCTCGCATGTGAAAATAGTCACGAGGAGAGTGTGTTTTAAATACCATTGCTTTTCTTACAGTCACCGAATGCTGCCTTATTTGCCCCATTAAGTCTGTGCTGCTGTTTTCCCCCACACAGACACCTATTCTAATCCCACTCTCCTCGCTCCACATGCTCTTTAATGTTCCTGTTTTCAAAGCAACCATCTAATTCCCTTTCAGAATAATTTATGGGCTGTGCTTCAGAATCTGTCTGTGGCGGCAGATTCCGCATTCTAACCAATTTCTGTGTGAAGGCAGTTTTCTTTTAACCTCCCCTTTCCGTGATTTATCTCTCCTCTGTTCCCTCTGCTGACCAGTGGGCAGTCCGACTCCATTTGCAGTATTGTAACTCTTGTAGTTTTGACGACCGCTATCCGGTCACCCCTTGTCCCCCTCTGCCCCAGGGCCGTGAATCTACGCTGCAGCTTTTACAGATTGCCAGCTTTTGCAGATCTTTGCTTTTTTTTGCTTTTGATTCTGTGATTTTAAAGCAATGTTTTGCGGGTCAGGTTCTCCAATTGCATTCATTTTGTTCCCACCAAAACCAGTGTCCAGTGGCCACGCCGAAGAACAAGCTCGAGTGGGGCATACACTGCCGGCGTGGAGTGGTTGGGCCGAACGGCCTGTTTCTCTGCGTCATATCCTATGAACAAACTTGCATTTATATAGCGCCTTTCACGACCTCGGGGTGCTTCACAGCCAGTCGAGTACTTTTTGAAGTGTTGTCACTGTTGGAATGTAGGAAACGCGGCAGGCCAATTTACGTACCGCAAGCTCCCGCAAACAGCCATGAGATAAATGACCAATTTAATCCAGCTTCAGCGATGTCGGTTTGAGGGATAACTGCTGGTGAGGAAAGGTCCCAGCTTGCTAAGCTTCAGCCTATCAAATCATTGTGATGGAAAAACTGATAGCGGCCCTTTGTTAAAGTTATGTTCAGAATAACTCCACAAGACTGTACATTGTAAGCTCAAACGGTTGTGACCTTGGTCTCTTTAATGTAACTCCAGAGTGAGGAAGCAGCATGGTAGACTGCCTTTTATACCAGCTTGCCCAGGGTGTGCAGGTGACCCTTGGGTCTCCCACAGGTGCGGCCCCTGATGGCAAGTCTTACACATTGGTGAGGTTTACATACGTAACAGTTAGGTTTTCACTCGAGCTCAGTTTGACGGTGGAGAAGCTTAATGTTGAATTGGGGACAGTTTTATGTTCTCTTCACTTTCCGTCCCCCCACCCATCCCCTTGCAGTAATTGGTGGAAGCTCATTTACTTATGACTTATAAGAGCGGTCACAGGTGGTGGAGGGGAGCTAGGTTGTGAGGTATTTTATGCTGCGTTGACAGGGTAATGCTCTAGGTGGCTTATCTACACCATTCCAACCCGGAATGATTCATATCTCACTTACCAGAGCAGCAAAGCAAGCTGTGACATTTACACCAAGGCAGTAGGTCACGAAAGGACGCTTGTGAGAAGAGCTAAATACAGCAAATGATTGGTCCCTCGACATCCCGACAAAACTAGGGCCCATAAATATAAGATAGTCACTGAAAAATCCAGTGACAAATTCAGGAGAAAGTTCTTTACCCCGAGCGTGATGAGAATGTGGATCTCGCTACCACATGGGGTGGTTGAGGCAAAGAGCATAGATGCATTTAAGGGGAAACTCGATAAACACACGAGAGAAAGCCCGAGAAGGATATACTGATGGGGTGAGATGAAGTTCGGTGGGAGGAGGCTCGCGTGGTGCATAAACACGAACATGGACCATTTGGGCCAAATGGAGTCTCTTCCACCCCTTGCTGGGCGAGCTTTCAAGACTGTGATTGATAGATTTATATTAGGCAGGATGATAGGGGCCTTGAAGAGGCACAAACTGTACTTGAACTTTTCCCTAAATAAATGTATGTGGAAATCGCTGAAAACGCCAAGTAGAACTGAGCCAGAAAGTGTCTGACAAATTTGGTGCTCGTTATGATTAATGGAGCTGTATTATTTTATTAGCCTGTGCAGAACGATTTCACAATCCATTAATACCCTATTCCATAAATATTTTTTAAAAAAGTAAAGATTCTACAAAATCCAGCCACAGGTCTGCACACCAGCTCATTAGTGCGGTTCCATTGGGATTCTGACTGGTAGTGCATTTAAAAGCATCGTTTTGGTTACGGTGGGAATTTCCTGGATGAGGTCTCAGCAAACAGAATAAAGTTTCCATTGACAGGTCTGCTTCAACAACCTTTTAAATATACAGGCGCAGAGAGGCGCGTGCCACACAGGAACACAGACACAGACACAGGGACACAGACATATCATCATAGAAACATAGAAACATAGAAAATAGGTGCAGGAGTAGGCCATTCAGCCCTTCTAGCCTGCACCGCCATTCAATGAGTTCATGGCTGAACATGCAACTTCAGTACCCCCTTCCTGCTTTCTCGCCATACCCCTTGATCCCCCGAGTAGTAAGGACTTCATCTAACTCCCTTTTGAATATATTTAGTGAATTGGCCTCAACAACTTTCTGCGATAGAGAATTCCACAGGTTCACCACTCTCTGGGTGAAGAAGTTTCTCCTCATCTCGGTCCTAAATGGCTTACCCCTTATCCTTAGACTGTGACCCCTGGTTCTGGACTTCCCCAACATTGGGAACATTCTTCCTGCATCTAACCTGTCTAAACCCGTCAGAATTTTAAACATTTCTGTGAGGTCCCCTCTCATTCTTCTGAACTCCAGTGAATACAAGCCCAGTTGATCCAGTCTTTCTTGATAGGTCAGTCCCAGCATCCCGGGAATCAGTCTGGTGAATCTTCGCTGCACTCCCTCAATAGCAAGAATGTCCTTCCTCAAGTTAGGAGACCAAAACTGTACACAATACTCCAGGTGTGGCCTCACCAAGGCCCTGTACAACTGTAGCAACACCTCCCTGCCCCTGTACTCAAATCCCCTCGCTATGAAGGCTAACATGCCATTTGCTTTCTTAACCGCCTGCTGTACCTGCATGCCAACCTTCAATGACTGATGTACCATGACACCCAGGTCTCGTTGCACCTCCCCTTTTCCTAATCTGTCACCATTCAGATAATAGTCTGTCTCTCTGTTTTTACCACCAAAGTGGATAACCTCACATTTATCCACATTATACTTCATCTGCCATGCATTTGCCCACTCACCCAACCTACCTGCAGCCTCACAGCATCCTCCTCGCAGCGCACACTGCCACCCAACTTAGTGTCATCTGCAAATTTGGAGATACTACATTTAATCCCCTCGTCTAAATCATTAATGTACAATGTAAACAGCTGGGGCCCCAGCACAGAACCTTGCGGTACCCCACTAGTCACTGTCTGCCATTCTGAAAAGTACCCATTTACTCCTACTCTTTGCTTCCTGTCTGACAACCAGTTCTCAATCCACGTCAGCACACTACCCCCAATCCCATGTGCTTTAACTTTGCACATTAATCTCTTGTGTGGGACCTTGTCGAAAGCCTTCTGAAAGTCCAAATATACCACATCAACTGGTTCTCCCTTGTCCACTCTACTGGAAACATCCTCAAAAAATTCCAGAAGATTTGTCAAGCATGATTTCCCTTTCACAAATCCATGCTGACTTGGACCTATCATGTCACCATTTTCCAAATGCACTGCTATGACATCCTTAATAATTGATTCCATCATTTTACCCACTACTGAGGGTCAGGCTGACCGGTCTATAATTCCCTGTTTTCTCTCTCCCTCCTTTTTTAAAAAGTGGGGTTACATTGGCTACCCTCCACTCGATAGGAACTGATCCAGAGTCAATGGAATGTTGGAAAATGACTGTCAATGCATCCGCTATTTCCAAGGCCACCTCCTTAAGTACTCTGGGATGCAGTCCATCAGGCCCTGGGGATTTATCGGCCTTCAATCCTATCAATTTCCCCAACATAATTTCCCGACTAATAAAGATTTCCCTCAGTTCCTCCTCCTTACTAGACCCTCTGACCCCTTTTATATCCGAAAGGTTGTTGGTGTCCTCCTTAGTGAATACCGAACCAAAGTACTTGTTCAATTGGTCTGCCATTTCTTTGTTCCCTGTTATGACTTCTCCTGATTCTGACTGCAGGGGACCTATGTTTGTCTTTACTAACCTTTTTCTCTTTACATACCTATAGAAACTTTTGCAATTCGCCTTAATGTTCCCTGCAAGCTTCTTCTCGTACTCCATTTTCCCTACCCTAATCAAACCCTTTGTCCTCCTCTGCTGAGTTCTAAATTTCTCCCAGTCCCCGGGTTCGCTGCTATTTCTGGCCAATTTGTATGCCACTTCCTTGGCTTTAATACTATCCCTGATTTCCCTTGATAGCCACGGTTGAGCCACCTTCCCTTTTTTATTTTTACACCAAACAGGAATGTACAATTGTTGTAGTTCATCCATGCGGTCTCTAAATGTCTGCCATTGCCCATCCACAGTCAACCCCTTAAGTATCATTCGCCAATCTATCCTAGCCAATTCACGCCTCATACCTTCAAAGTTACCCTTCTTTAAGTTCTGGACCATGGTCTCTGATTTAACTGTTTCATTCTCCATCCTAATGCAGAATTCCACCATATTATGGTCACTCTTCCCCAAGGGGCCTCGCACAATGAGATTGCTAATTAATCCCCTCTCATTACACAACACCCAGTCTAAGATGGCCTCCCCGCTAGTTGGTTCCTCGATATATTGGTCTAGAAAACCATCCCTTATGCACTCCAGGAAATCCTCCTCCACCGTATTGCTTCCAGTTTGGCTCGCCCAATCTATGTGCATATTAAAGTCACCCATTATAACTGCTGCACCTTTATTGCATGCACCCCTAATTTCCTGTTTGATACCCTCCCCAACATCACTACTACTGTTTGGAGGTCTGTACACAACTCCCACTAACGTTTTTTGCCCTTTGGTGTTCTGCAGCTCTACCCATATAGATTCCACATCATCGAAGCTAATGTCCTTCCTAACTATTGCATTAATCTCCTCTTTAACCAGCAATGCTACCCCACCTCCTTTTCCTTTTATTCTATCCTTCCTGAATGTTGAATACCCCTGGATGTTGAGTTACCAGCCCTGATCATCCTGGAGCCACGTCTCCATAATCCCAATCACATCATATTTGTTAACATCTATTTGCACAGTTAATTCATCCACCTTATTGCGGATACTCCTTGCATTAAGACACAAAGCCTTCAGGCTTGTTTTTTTAACACCCTTTGTCCTTTTAGAATTTTGCTGTACAGTGGCCATTTTTGTTCTTTGCCTTGGGTTTCTCTGCCCTCCACTTTTCCTCATCTCCTTTCTGTCTTTTGCTTTTGCCTCCTTTTTGTCTCCCTCTGTCTCCCTGCATTGGTTCCCATCCCCCTGCCATATTAGTTTAACTCCTCCCCAACAGCACTAGCAAACACTCCCCCGAGGACGTTGGTTCCGGTCCTGCCCAGGTGCAGACCGTCCGGTTTGTACTGGTCCCACCTTCCCCAGAACCGGTTCCAATGCCCCAGGAATTTGAATCCCTCCCTGCTGCACCACTGCTCAAGCCACGTATTCATCTGCACTATCCTGCGATTCCTACTCTGATTAGCACGTGGCACTGGTAGCAATCCCGAGATTACTACTTTTGAGGTCCTACTTTTTAATTTAGCTCCTAGCTCCTTAAATTCGTTTCGTAGGACCTCATCCCTTTTTTTACCTATGTCGTTGGTACCAATGTGCACCACGACAACTAGCTGTTCTCCCTCCCTTTTCAGAATGTCCTGCACCCGCTCCGAGACATCCTTGACCTTTGCACCAGGGAGGCAACATACCATCCTGGAGTCTCGGTTGCGGCCGCAGAAACACCTATCTATTCCCCTCACCATTGAATCCCCTATCACTATCGCTCTCCCACTCTTTTTCCTGCCCTTCTGTGCAACAGAGCCAGCCACGGTGCCATGAACTTGGCTGCTGCTGCCCTCCCCTGATGAGTCATCCCCCCCAACATTACTCAAAGCGGTGTATCTGTTTTGCAGGGGGATGACTACAGGGGATCCCTGCACTACCTTCCTTGCACTACTCTTCCTGCTGGTCTTCCATTCCCTATCTGGCTGTGGACCCTTCTCCTGCGGAAAGACCAACTCGCTACACGTGCTACTCACATCATTCTCACCATCATAGGTGGTCCCTCGAAGCGAGGATGACTTGCTTCCACACCAAAAAGGGATGAGTTCACAGGTGTTTCAATGAAGAACTTAATATTCCAGGTCCTGAACTACATAATGAAGGGTGTAAGATGCCTGTGCGTGGATTTTTTTAACGCGTAGTGGCTGTTGCACACCAGCCACCAAATGGGCTCGACAGAGCTAGGTCTTGGTCCAGTGGCAAGGGTTAACCAAGACGACTGGAGACCAGCTCTGCTGCATGCACCTAGTGCACACACATATCGCAGTGTGGGCTGGCCCGTGCTGCCCCTGGGCCCTCGTCTCTTCTGGGACCCAAACTCACGCCTCTCCTGGGCCCCAATCACGTAGCTCCACAATCACATGCCGTTCCTTTGCCCTGATCTCGCCGCTCCTTCACCCTGACCTTGCCACTCCAGCTGTACCTGCCCGTACTCCAATCAGTGACCTGGATTTGGGTAACAAACAGGGTGGATAAAGGGGAACCAGTGGATGTGAGTATTTGGACTTCCAGAAGGCATTTGACAAGATGCCACATAAAAGGTTACTGCATAAGATAAAAGTTCACGAGGTTTGGGGTAATATATTAGCATGGATAGAGGATTGGCGAACAGAGAGTCGAGAGTTGGCAACCAGTAACTAGTGGGGTGCCGCAGGGATCAGTGCTGGGACCCCACCTATTTACAATCTATATTAACGACTTGGAAGAAGGGACTGAGTGTAACGTAGCCAAATTTGCTGACGATACAAAGATGGGAGGAAAAGCAATGTGTGAGGAGGACACAAAAAATTTGCAAAAGGACATAGACACAGGCTAAGTGAGTGGGCAGAAATTTGGCAGATGGAGTATAATGTTGGAAAGTGTGAGGTCATGCACTTTGGCAGAAAAAAATCAAAGAGCAAGTTATTATTTAAATGGGGACAGATTGCAAAGTGCTGCAGTACAGCGGGACCTGGGGGTACTTGTGCATGAAGTACAAAAGGATAGTATGCAGGCAGGTACAGGAAGTGATTAGGAAGGCCAATGGTATCTTGGCCTTTATTGCAAAGGGGATGGAGTATAAAAGCAGGGAAGTCTTGCTACAGCTATACAAGATATTGGTGAGGCCACACCTGGAGTACACCATCATAGTGACTGCTCCAGGCAGAAGTTCGAGAATAGCAGTGATTCACACAAACCTTATTCAAAACTGGATAAAGAACACTAAGCCCATTATACGATTCTGCACATCTATGTTCAGTGGAAGTTCAACACGTTTTTTTTTAAAGTTACCAGTCAAAAAATGGCAGAGTTGGTCGTCTACGCCTGTTAACTCAGTTGTTTTTTTTGCGTGAGTTTTTTCTATTATTCAGCAGCCAAGCTTCAGATTCCAAATCCTTTCATCATCTGTTTACTTTCATCTGTGACCACCTCAGTTTCCCAGAAATGGAAACCCGTTGTCCACAATCAATTATTCCAATGTTCTCTCCCACTGGCCTTCTAATGTCCACACTCTACAAACTTCAATGTTCAAAGCACAGTCTGAGCCTCGGACAACAAGGTTGATTTGCTGCTGTGCTCGCTGGATATCTCACCCACCAAATTGGGACGTGTGTGTGCGTGCCTGTCTATCTCTCTGTGTGTGTCTGTCTGTGTGTGCGTGTGCACATGTGCCTGTCTATAAGAACATAAGAAATAGGAACAGGAGTAGGCCATGTGGCCCCTCAAGCCTGCTCCACCATTCAATAAGATCATGGCCTCAGCACCCTTCCTCCCGGTCACCACCCCCCGCCCCCACTCCTCACTGATCTGCACTGGTTCTCCATCCCACAGTGCACGTAGTTTTTACAATCCTTTCCCTTTGTCTTCAAATCTCCCCTATCTCTGCAACCTCCTCCAGTCACGCAGGGCTCAAAAGAGTCATGGGCCCAGGGGCAGCACGGGCCAGCCCACACTGCGATACGTGTGTGCACTAGGTCCGTGCAGCAGAGCAGGTCTCCAGTAGCCATGGTTAATCCTTGCCACTGGACAAAGGCCTACCTCTGTCAAGCCCGTGTGGTGGCTGATGTGCAACGGTCACCACACGTTACAAAAAAATTCACGCACCGGCATCTTCCACCCCATCAACTGGAGTTCAGGACTGGATCATCGGGTCTTTCATTGAAATATCTGTGAACTCTCGTGGAAGCAAGACATCCTCGTTCGTGGGACCGCCGATGATGATGATGATGACTGCGTGCAGTTTTGGTTTCCATATTTACGAAAGGATATACTTGCTTTGCAGGCACTTCAAAGCAGGTTCACTAAGTTGATTACGGGGATGGGGGGGTTGATGTATGAGGAAAGATTGAGTAGATTGGGCCTCTACTTATTGGAATTCAGAAGAATGAGAAG
The DNA here is from genome assembly GCF_044704955.1 of Pristiophorus japonicus. Lineage (NCBI taxonomy): Eukaryota > Metazoa > Chordata > Chondrichthyes > Pristiophoridae > Pristiophorus > Pristiophorus japonicus. The sequence continues at coordinate 18,133,058 of NC_091989.1, read as the reverse complement.
TGATCTTATCGAAACGTATAAGATTATGAGGGGGCCTGACAAGGTGAATGCAGAAAAGATGTTTCCACTGATGGGGGAGACTTGAACTAGAGGGCATGATCTTAGAATAAGGGGCCGCCCATTTAAAACAGAGGCGAGGAGAAATTTCTTCTCTGAGGGTTGTAAATCTGTGGAATTCGCTGCCTCAGAGAGCTGTGGAAGCTGGGACATTGAATAAATTTAAGACAGAAACAGACAGTTTCTTAAACGATAAGGGGATAAAGGGTTATGGGGAGCGGGCGGGGAAGTGGAGCTGAGTCCATGATCAGATCAGCCATGATCTTATTGAATGGTGGAGCAGGCTTGAGGGGCCACATGGCCTACTCCTGTTCCTATTTCTTATGTTCTTATGTTCTTGTGTTCTTATCGACAGGCACGCGCGTACACACACACACAGGCAGACGCACACAGGCCCGCACACACACAGACAGATACCCAGGCACGCACACACATGTCCCAATTTGGTAGGTGAGATATCCAGCGAGCACAGCAGCAAGTCAACCTTGTTGTCCGAGGCTCAGACTGGCCTCGAGTCGAGTGAGCAGAGTGCGGGCACCAGGAGTGTAGGGCCGGTGAATGCCAGTCGGACAGAGCGAGGCCAGACAGGCGTTTTGGCGATGCGGATGAGGATCTTGAAATGGTCATGCTGGAGTACAGGGAACTTATTGGGGGGCGATGGGCGAGCAGGACCTGGTGTGGGGTGCAGCCCACAGAGTTTGGGATGAGTTTTGAGAAAGGCAGTAACCACCTTTCACTTTACAAATCTCCTATTGAATTTAGTGACTTGTCTGAGATAAATTGGAATGAAATTAGAAGCGAACCCTAATGTCAACTCCTTGGGAAGAAGACGGTGGGGGGAGGGGTGGAGGAAGAGAGACCAAAATCGGGAAACGACCACACGTAATCAGAGAATGTAATTCTCTTCAGAACCCATGGATTTTTTAAAACATTTTTTTTAATAAACTTACTGAAACTATTGTGAAAGCAGCAGAAATACAGAGGAACGGAATCAATAAACATTCAACTTTCATCTAATAATAGAAAAGGGATTGATGGGCTGTTCGAGTAAAGCCATCCTGGCAGTTAATTTTGTTGCTGCAAACAAATACATCAATACTACTCCCTGCTGATCGGTAGACTAATCCAGCACTTCTGCGGTGTATTTGTATGGACATTAGGGGCTTGCGATCCCATTAATGAGGCCTGTGATGGTAGAAGGCAGACAGTGAAAGCAGGCTGCTTTAAAATGCAGCGAGGACCATGGAAGGTGGCTTAAATCGTGGCACATAGCCCACAGCTTATTTTACTTGCGCACTGTATCCCCATTCAAATGGGCCTCTAGGAAAGAAAGGAGGGAAGATGCATTTCTATAGCGCCTTTCTCGACCTCCGGTCGCCCCCGAGCACTTTACAGCCAATGAGGTCCTTTTGAAATGTTGTCGCTGTTGCAGTGTCGGAAACCCGACAATTTGTGCACCGTAAGGTCCCACTAATAACAATGTCATAATGGCCAGATAGAATCATAGAAAGGACAGGAGGTGGCCATTCGGCCTGTCGAGCCCGTGCCGGCTCTCTGCAAGAGCACTTCAGCTAATCCCACTCCCTCACCGTTTCCCTGTAGCCCGGCAATTTTTTTCCTTCAGCTACTTATCCAACCCCCTTTTGAAGCCATGATTAACGCAGCCTCCACAATCCTTTCAGGCAGCGTGTTCCAGATCCGAACCACTCACTGCGTAAAAAAGTTTTTCCTTCCTGTCTCCTTTGGATCTTCTGCCAATCACCTTAAATCTGTGTTCTTTGGTTCTTGACCCTTCCCCCAATGGGAACAGTTTCTCTCGATCTACTCTGTCCAGACGCCTCATGATTTTGAACACCTCTATCAAATCTCCTCTCAACCTTCTCTGCTCCGATAATCTGTTTCAGTGATGTTGGTTGAGGGATTAATATTGGCCAGGACACCAGGGATAACTTCCCAGCTCTTCTGCGAAATAGTGCATCTTTTACATCCACCTGAGGCCTTGGTTTAATGTCCCGTCCAAAAGTCGGCAGCAGCGACAGTGTAGCACTCCCTCAGTGCTGCACTGTCGGCTTGGATTACATGCTCAAATCTCTGGAAATGGTCTTGAACCTGTAACCTTCTGACTCAGAGGCAAGAGTGCTACCCACTGAGCCACGACTGACAAATGAATCTGTGCTAATATAAAAACAGAAAAGGCTGGAAATCTCAGCGGGTCAGGCAGCATCTGTCGGGAGGGAGCAGAGTTAACGTTTCGGGTCGATGACCCTTCATCAGAACTGGAGCGTGTTCGAAAAGAACAGATTCTTAACCAGCACTGAACAGGGGAGGGGAAGAAAGAACAAAAGGGAAGTTCTGGGCTCGGTTGGAAGACAGGAGAGATTAGAGAGACAAAAGGGATGATGGTCCAAATTCAAATGGTAATGCCAGGAGTTAGAAAAACATTAGTCAAGATAGGGTATGAATGGTGGGATAATGACCAGCTGCCATTAGAGACGAGGAGAAAAAAAAAGAAAGAAACGGGCTCTGAGGGGGGCCGTGGAAAGGGAGCCAAAAATTGACAGCGGTTACACTCTGAAATTTTTGAACTCGCTGTTGAATCCAGAAGGCACTTTTTTTTCTCTCCTTGTTGGTCGTTGGTCATTATCCCACCATTCACACCCTGTCTTGACTATGTTTTTCTAACTCCTGGCATTACCATTTGAATTTGGGCCATCATCCCTTTTGTCTCTCTAATCTCTCCTGTCTTCCACCCTACCACAGACCTTCCCTTTTGCTCTTTCTTCCCCTCCCCCATTCAATGCTGGTTAAGAATCTGTTCTTTTCGAACACGCTGCAGTTCTGACGAAGGGTCATTGACCCGAAACGTTAACTCTGCTTCCTCTCCACAGATGCTGCCTGACCCGCTGAGATTTCCAGCATTTTCTGTTTTTAATTCCAGATTCCAGCATCCACAGTATTTTACTTTTGTATTAGAAATAAATCTGTGCCTTTGTTATCTGCTTGCACCTTAAACACACAACAAAATGGCCACATTTCATATCTGTAAGCTTTATTTGTTTTCATCTGTTATGGCGTGACAATGTTCTATACGTCAAGGTAAGGTTTCACCCAACAATCTGCAGGATTTTATAATCCAAGCTTGGGATACATAACCACCGTTTCTTCTTTTATTTGCCTCTTCACTCTTGGTGTCATAGAATGACAATACAAAAGGAGGCCATTATACCCATCATGCCTGTGCCGGCTCTTTGAATGATTTATTTAATTACTCGCACTTCCCCTGTGCAAATTATTCCTTTGCGAGCATACATAATAATGTCCAATTCCCTTTTGAAAGTTACCATTGAATCTGCTTCCATCACCCGTTCAGGCACTGCATTCCAGATCACATCTCGCTGTGTAAAACCAAATTCTCTTCATCTCACCTCTGGCTCTTTTGCCAATTATCTTAAAGCTGTGTGCTCTGGTTACCAACCCTCCTGCCAGTGGTAACAGTTGCTCCTGATTTGTCGAATATTTGCTCCTTATCTGTCGAAACCCAAGCGTTCTGCACTATGGACCATTCACTTTTTAAATGATGGAACCCAATCAAGGTAGTGAATGATTGCTTGGACATATGGACTGTGGAGCAGCAGTGAGGAGAGCCATGAATGAGCCCGTGGTGTCGTCACTGTAAGCAAAGAGTTGGTTTGAGATAGCAGCCGAGAGCTCATCCACAGCCATTGGAGAAACCAGGTGGTGCACAGGCCCTTTCCTAGGGAAGGATATACTTGCCATAGAGGAAGTGCAACAAAGGTTCACCAGCCTGATTCCTGGGATGGGGGGATTGTCCCATGAGGAGAGATTGAGTAGATTTGGCCTATATTCTCTAGAGTTTAGAAGAATGAGAGGTGATCTCATTGAAACATCCAAAAGTCTTACAGGGCTCGATATGGTAGATGCGGGGAGGATGTTTCCCCTGGCTGGGGAGTCTAGAACCAGGGGTCACAGTCTCAGAATAAGGGGTCGGCCATCTTCACTCAGAGGGTGGTGAATCTTTGGAATTCTGTACCCCAGAGTGCTGTGGAGGCCAGTGTTTGAGTATATTCAAGACAGAGATCGATAGATTTTTGGATATTAAGGGAATCAAGGGATATGGGGATAGTGCAGGAAAGTGGAGTTGAGGGAGAAGATCAGCCATGATATTGAATGGTGGAGCAGGCTCAAGGGGCTGAATGGGCCTGCTCCTGCTCCTAATTCTTATGTTCACCCAGACCCGAGTTTGAATCCAGCCCAAACCGATAGAACTAAAGTCCCTGTTTGTCTCCTCGCTCTCGGTCTTCTGTATGAATTGGACAAGTAGCCAGTTGGGTTCCTGGTGGCTAGTGGCGCAGAAATTTACCCAACTCTTGACTGCTTCCTTTCCCCGGTTAGATCAGTGCGTATAGAATCTCTTTTTTTTTCTCCTACAATCTAGCAAGGCCTTGGATAAAATTTGGGGTGGGGTGGGTGGGAGGAGGAGCTGTTATCGTTTAACCTATTACTGTTTTGAGACTAGTACTTGCTTTGAATGATACAGGGCTGGCGACAGACCCAAGTTATATTGTTGGCTCTGCACTGTCCGATGACCAAGCAAAATGGAGCTTTGCTCATCTGCGTGCAGAGCTCCTGTCATCGACATCGGAGAACTGGTTAAATGTTAATGGTAACAAAGAGCTTGTCTTGTTAGCACTGAAGACTCAAAGTGATGACTCAAAGTGAAGACTCAAAGGAATGCCTGGGAACCTGATATCGGTTGCACTTATACAACAATGCAAATGCTGCCATCTCTTGGACCTCTTCTACTTTAGGCAATTTATATAGAATGTTCAGCACAGAAACTGGCCATTCGGCCCAACTGGTCCATGCCGGTGTTTATGCTCCACACCAGCCTCCTCCCATCCCTCTTCATCGCCCCCTATCACCATATCCTTCGAATGCTTTCTCCCACACTTGTTTATCTAGCTTCCCCTTAAATGCATCAACGCTATTCATCTCAACTACTCCCTGTGGTGACGAGTTCCACATTCTCACCACTCTCTGGGAAAATAAGTTTCTCCCCAATTCCCTATTGGATTTATCAGTGACCATCATGTATACATGGCCCCAATTTTTGGACTCCCCAAAAGTGGAAACGTCTTCTCTACATCTACTCTATCAAACCCTTTCATAATTTTAAAGACCTCTTGGATCACCCCACAACCTTCTCGTTTCTAGAGAAAAGAGCCCCAGTCTGTTCAATCGTTCCTGATGGATATAATCTTTCCGTTCTGGTATCAATCTTGCAAATGTTTTTTGCATATTCTCCAGTGCCTCTATTTCCTTTTCACATCTAAATGACATAAGAGTTGGAGTAGAAGAGAATGAAAAATTGTGCCGTATGACTGGCCTGGTGGCGAGGCTCGGTTTGAATGGCAACAACTCCTTCGGTGATTTCTATCCGGGATGTCGAGAAGCTGGGGTGGTTCTCCTTAGAGCAGAGAAGGTTAAGGGGAGATTTAATAGAAGTGTTCAAAATAATGAGGGGTTTTGATTGAGTAAATAAGGCAAAAATGTTTCCACTGGAGGATGGGTCGGACACAGATTTAAGGCTATTGGCAAAAGGAGATGGGGAGAAATATTTTGAACACAGCGAGTTATGATCTGGAATGCCCTGCCTAAAAGGGCGGTGGAAGCAGATTCAATAGTAACTTTCAAAAGGGATTGGATGAACATAAACTGGAAATGGAAGAATTTGTTGGGCTAGGGGGAAATAGCAGGGGGAGTGGGACTAATTGGATCGCTCTTTCAAAGAGCCAGCGCAGGCACGATGGGCTGAATGGCCTCCTTCTGTGCTGTCATTCTATGATTCAATTCCCTCCACCTGTACCTTTGGCTGTGTGTCCAGTCCTTTGAAGCACCTTGTGTCCCTCGAGGAGGAAGTTATTGTGGTCAGGTCGAGCTCCCCTCCCCCTCACCCCTTCCCACTTGAGTGAACCAGGAACCATTTCACTTTAGATGGAGGTTGGTATAAAACCACAATGGTAACTTGTGTGCAGGGCACAAAACACAAGACATCTTTGTTCCATCACAGGTTCCAGCCCTGCTACTGGGGTTGTCAACCCTCCTGGAATCTCCAGGGAAGAAAAGATTCATCTCCTGGACATTGCTGAAGGCAACCTGGGAGAGAGAGAATTTTACATTGCTTTTGTTTTCTTCGAATACCTTTGTTTGAGTTAAAAAAAAATATTGGAGATGGGGTGAAAGCAAGCTGTTTGACCGGAGGAGTGGGAGGCATGAGGTCCGGTGATGAATCCTCCAGGAATATATCCAACCAGAGGTGGCAACGCAGCCTGCAACACAGGGATAGATGATTGGAATTCGAGGCTCGATGGGAAGCAGCCGATATTTTGCTGAATCAGCTATTCCCCTTCATTTTCCATTTCATTTCCAGGTTGATTACTCATCCCAGGACAATTGATGGGCTCAGCTCTCCCTCTACCATCTCGCAATGAATGTCTGATTCATTCTGCTCGCAATTAATTTCAGACCGAGGCAAAATCCCATTTCAGCTTTTTTTTCCCTTACCGGTTTTAACAGCAGTACCAAGAATGGATGCAAGTGTGCATTTTATGAGGCTTTGAGCCTGATTTGCAGTGCTCCTGTTTATTAAAATGAATTTGATTTGATTTCAAAGGCAAAACACTCTTGGGTTGTTGGAAATCTGAAATAAAAACAGAAAACGCTCAACGGGTCAGGCAGTATCTGTGGAGAGAGAAACCGAGCTAACCTTTCCGGTCGATGACCTTTCATCAGATCCCTTGATTTGATCTCCTTTTGATCGCGGGAAAATCGGAAGTGTTCAAACCCACCCTCAGCGCGCACTTTCCTCAATAACAGTCCTGTCCAGCATAGCTCTGTGCTTTGTGCCATCCCTTGTAGAATTTGAAACTGTACTGTATCAGATGTGTAAGAAGGTTGTGTGGTCAATTCCCACTCCAGAGACTTGAGCAGTGTAATGTGTGCACCTGTGAGTATGCTCGCAGGTTCGCGGAGAGTGGCTTGGCACTTGCATAATTTATGGTTTTAGTGCATAAAAAAACCCCACAAAAAAAACACACAAAACAAAAAAAAAAAGGGCATTGAAAAGTGTTTGGAGTGCCCCCCCACCCCCTTTATTCGGGGGGCACTTAAACTAATTGTTTATTTTGTTTCACAATTAAAAGAGTTGTAGAGAGTGGCTTAGCCAGTCACATGATGTTCACATAAGACTCAATAAAACGCCAGCCAGTTGGATTTGGGGGATCCACGATGAGGCAGGTGGTTGTGAGCCTGGTGGATGAACTGGTAATGTGCAGTGTGATTGTTAAACCTTTGCCAATAAACCAACTAGTTCGATCGAAGAACTACATGAGGCTGAGTACTGTGAGCTAAACTTAGTGTGACCTTAGTCGTCTTTATTACAACTCCAGAGTGCCTAAGCAACATGGCAGCCAACCTTTTATACCGGCCCTGCACGTGTGTGCAGGTGACCATTAGGACTCCAACAGTCACGCCCTCTGGTGGCAAGTATTACATAGTTACATACATAACATTCTAAATATAAATATGTTGTTATGAATTCTTAAGCAAAGAACCCATGAAGCAAATACATTCCAAGTATTTCGGATGAGATGTTAAAGCGTGGCCCCATCTGCTGTGTCTCAGGTGGATGTAAAAAATCCCATGGCACTGCTCGAAGAAGAGCAGGGGAGTTTTCCCCAGTGTCCTGGCCAATATTTGCCCCTCAACTAACATGTAAAACAACTGATCTGGTCATTATCACATTGCGATTTGTGGGAGCTTGCTGTATGTAAATTGGCTGCTGTGCTGCAGTGACTACTCTTCAAAAGTACTTCATTAGCTGTAAAGTGTTTTGGGACATCCTGAGGTCAAGAAAGGCCCTGTGCTCGCTGACCTACATTGGCTCCCGATTTCAAAATTCTCATCCTTATTTTCAATTCCCTACATGGCCTCGCCCCTCCCTATCTCGGTAATCTCCTCAAGCCCAACAACCCCCAAGATGTCTGCGCTCCACTAATTCTGCCCTCTTGAGCATCCCTATTATAATTTCTCAACCATTGGTGGCCGTGCCTTCTGTTGCCTAAGCCCCAAGCTCTGGAACTCCCTCCCGAAACCTCTCCGCCCTCTCTACCTCTCTTTCCTCCTTCAAGACGCTCCTTAAAACATACCTCTTTGCGCTAACTTCTACTTATGTGGCTCTGTGCTAACTTTTTATCTCATAATAGTGCCTTGGGACGTTTCACTATGTTAAAGGCGCTATATAAATACAAGTTGTTATTGAAGCAGTGTCACTGTTGCAATGCAGCAAAACACGGCAACCAATTTACGCGCAGCAAGTTCCCACAAACAGGAATGTGATCCAGAGACTCTGTCTTTCGTGATTGCTTGAGGGATAAATATTGGCCAGAACACCGGGGAGAACTCCCGTTATTCTTTGAAGGAAAGTGAAAGTTATGTGATGCGGCACTAACTATGTGAGGAAAAATTAACCAGGCTCCCTCAGTTATCTAGTAAGTCTGACTGCAAAGGGGATGTTGGATAAGAAGAGAAGAGGATTCGGTTATGATGTACTCCAAACCAACCTGCCCCCTCCCATCCCCCCACCCCCAAGCCAACATTAAATAACCTCCAACATGCGGTACCCAGTGTTATGTATGTTAACTGGGTATCACCTGCTACCGGAGGGCGTGACTGTCGGAGTCCTAATGGTCACGTGCAAGCCGTGTATATAATGTTGTCAGCCATGTTGAAACCTCACTTTGAGAATAAATAAACTGGAGTAAGGTCATGCCTGAACTAGCTCACCGTACTTAGCCTCGTGGAGTTATTCGATACTTACCGCCCAGTTTACAATTAACGAATGGCCACTTGGCCAACTCATGGAGCCTGTGGAATTGTGCCCGAGTAAGAGTCAACGACTTCAGGAGCAATGTGGTGTCGAAACCATCTTCCTGTTTTTACCAAGACCAGTTGGTAATCGGTTTGCTTCTCTTTTCTGCGCCACTGTTGAATCCCGATAACTCTGTAATTGAGTTTGACAAGACATTTTCAAGATTTTTATAAACTGCAGATAAAAATGATCAATTGGCAAATCCTTAAAGTGCAGCCCATTTAATCATCTGCTCAACGCTTTCAATCCGAGCACAAACACCATAAAACACAAAGCATATTTTGCAAAGCACTGATTAGACTTTGAAAATGTGCTGCTCTGTGAATGGCGTGGGATGGATGGTCATCAATGTGCTGAGCATTCAAAAGCCTTGTAATTGGGAAATATTTTCAGTTTTGAATACAATGGGAGTCAAAGAGAAGAGGAGGTATGGTCTGCTGATTCCGCACAGTTAGAAGTGAAGGATATATGGTGGGGAAAATGGGATGGCATTTGATGCAATGGGACTGAATGGAATAATGCTTGTTTCATAGCAATTCTATATGATGGAAATGAATGGGGTTTCGTCCATTGGAATTCTGTCCATTGGATCAGATATATCGTTGTCTGCAGTTGATTATAACAGCTGCACCTTGTGTCTTCGAAAATTAATTGAAGGTTGAAGGGGATTTGAACCTATTTGAAATGAAGTTTTGTGCTATATGTGAGGGATAACTCGCACCAAGTCCCGCTCACCCATCTCCCCTGTGCTCGCTGACCTACATTGGCTCCTGGTTAAGCAACGCCTCGATTTCAAAATTCTCATCCTTGTTTTCAATTCCCTCCATGGCCTCGCCCCTCCCGATCTCTGTAATCTCCTCCAGCCCCACAACCCTCGTAGATGTCTGCGCTCCTCTAATTCTGCCCTCTTGAGCATCCCTGATTATAATCGCTCAACCGTCGGTGGCCGTGCCTTCTGTTGCTTAGGCCCCAAGCTCTGGAACTCCCTGCCTAAACCTCTCCGCCTCTCTACCTCTCTTTCCTCCTTTAAGATGCACCTTAAGACCAAGCTTTTGGTCACCTGCCCTAATTTCTCTTTGTGTCAATTTTTCTGTCTTAAAGCACTCCTGTAAAGCGCCTTGGAACATTTTATAACGTTAAAGGCGCTATATAAATACAAGTTGTTGTTGTTCTTGGATGTAACTTTTGGATCTCATTCAGTCCCATTACATGGAAGACCAATGCAGCAAGCATCTTCCCATTCACTCCCATCATATTGTAAATCACTTCCCATTCACTCCCATTGCAGGAATCACAATCTACATACATGCAAGATAGGAGCAGTAACTGTGTGGACGGGATAAAAATGGCAACAGGTAAAACATGGGAGCGTGTAACAATGAATACACGAGATTTGCAGCTTACACTTGCTGTACAATTTATTTCATCATCCTTTTCCCAAACTGCAAAAGCCATGCGGGGAATCCCTCAAGATGTGGACAGTCATCGCACTGCGAGCATCAAACATGTGGCTTTTAGATGTAGCCTGGAGGTTATGTCCATGAACTTGTGCTATGATGAAAGCAAAAAGCCATTCCTTTGAACATCTGTGATTGCCATTTCAAGAGCGTTGCAGTTGGAACCTGACATGGTGCCACGCTGGGGCTCTCCTGCCGATTTTATAAAGAAATATTGGACAAAGGCTATACTTTTGATCTTTTGTTCGGGCTCGGGCATTTGGGAGTATTTCTGTGACTGTGCTATCAAGTTGTGGGGCTTTATTGATTGAGGTGAGGTTGAGAAAAATGGGTATACTTGGGGCATAAAATTCTTAATTTTTTTCATAATGAGTTTTTCTTCATGATCAGTGAACGGAATCGTGGATAACACGTGGCTTTAAAGAGGGCGATCTGTAAGGTGGTGATTCTGTAGGTGGCTCATTCGTTGCATCCGGGAAAATCTCTTGTTTTTCTGCGAGAGGAATTATACCTCCTCCTTGTTTTCAAAACAAGCGCTCGACTCGGAGCTTCGACACGGCAAGCGAGCCCCAGGTGGGCAGAGGAAACGTTTTAAGGACAGCCTCAAAGCCTCCCTGAAAAAGTGCAACATCCCCCATCGACACCTGGGAATCCCTGGCCCAAGACTGCCCAAAGTGGAGGAAAAGCATCTGGGAAGGCGTTGAACACCTCGAGCCTCTTCGCTGGGAGCGAGCTGAAGCTAAGCGTCGACAACGGAAGGAGCGCGCGGCAACCCACCCACCTGTTCCTTCAACCACTGTTTTGCCCCACCTGTGACAGAGACTGTACGTCCCACATTGGACTCTTCAGCCACCTGAGAACTCATTTTTAGTGTGGCAGCAAGTCATCCTCGACCCCGAGGGACTGCGTAAGAAGAAGAATGTAGTAAAACGTCCCAAGGCGCTTAACACGAGTGTTGTAAAACAACATTTGACACCGAGCCACGTCAGGAGATCTTCGGGCAGATGAGGGGTAGGTTTTAAGGAATATCTTAAAGGAGGAAAGAGAGGTAGAGAGGAGGAGAGGTTTAGGGAGGGAGTTCCAGAGCCTGGGGCCTTGGCAGCTGAAGACACGGCCCCATTCCTTTCAAAGTTGTTGTCTCACCGGGAACGCTGGTAAAAAAAACTACTTGCATCGTCCGCTGTGTGTTTTTTAATTGATGTTCCAAACGATATTCAGTGTCAGCCACTGATGGAGACGACTGGTTATGGTGGGGGGCTGTAATAAAGGTTGTTTCTGGGACCGTTGCTTTTGGAGAATCCAACCTTGGACCCTGGCTTCGAGTTATTTATAACCGTACGTGCAGGATGCCTTCCTCCAGTGATTTATCACAAAGCAGAGACGGGACAATTCCACCACCAGCTCCTTGCTCTTCAGCTAGTTCTCTCTCTCAATAACTATAAATTAATATTCCATTACGGGGGTTTCTATACTTACTTTTTTAACATTTAATAAAAGCCCTTTCCTGGGGATAAGCTCTGACAGCCTCATAATTTCTCTGCTGTGAAGTGAATTATTCTTAACGCATTGGTGGGATCTGTAGGTGAATGAGAGACGATGTCGGGTTGGGAGTGTTTTCTTTCAAATTCATTCCTGGGATGTGGCCAGCGCTGGCGAGGCAAGTATTTATTGCCCTCGAAGGTGATGATGGGCCGCCGCCTTTCACCCTGCAGTCCGTGTGGCGAAGGTACTCCCACGGTGCTGTTAGGGAGGGAGTTCCAGGACTTTGACCCAGCGACGATGAAGGAACAGCGACGCCGGTCCAAGTCAGGATGGTGTATGGTTCGGAAGGGAACGTGGAAGTGATGATGTTCCCACGCATTTGCTGCCCGTGTCCTTCGAGAGGATGAAGGCTGCGGGTATGGGAGGCGCTGGCGATGAAGCCTTGGTGAGCTGCTGCACTGCACCCTGTAGAGAGTACGCACTGCAGCCACGGTGTGCTGGTGTTGGAGGGAGTGAATGTTTCTGGGTGAGGTGATGGACTGTTGAACGTGGGGTGACCATGAGCATAGAAACATAGAAACATAGAAAATAGGTGCAGGAGTAGGCCATTTGGCCCTTCGAGCCTGCACCACTATTCAATGAGTTCATGGCTGAACATGCAACTTCAGTACCCCATTCCTGCTTTCTCGCCATGCCCCTTGATCCCCCTAGTAGTAAGGACTACATCTAACTCCTTTTTGAATATATTTAGTGAATTGGCCTCAACAACTTTCTATAGTAGAGAATTCCACAGGTTCACCACTCTCTGGGTGAAGAAGTTTCTCCTCATCTCGGCTTACCCCTTATCCTTAGACTGTGCCCCCTGGTTCTGGACTTCCCCAACATTGGGAACATTCTTCCTGCATCTAACCTGTCTAAACCTGTCAGAATTTTAAACGTTTCTATGAGATCCCCTCTCATTCTTCTGAACTCCAGTGAATACAAACCCAGTTGATCCAGTCTTTCTTGATATGTCAGTCCTGCTATCCTGGGAATCAGTGTTACAATGTGAAATAACTGCAAGAAGGGTTACATAACAGGGTAAGCGAGGAAGGTTAAATATAGGTTCACATATAAAGTAGCCATGTTATATATATGATGACAGGTAGTTGGGAGAGAGGATAATCTAGCTTTCAGTGGAAACTTCTGTGATCTGCAAACTCCCCACAGGATCCAGACCCCTCACACACTTTGGCCACTATCTAGCCAGTTGTCTTGTTACTGGAGTGTGAGCGAGGGCAAGAGACTATCAGGAAGGTGGCGATTATCTCAGCGTCTGGAGTGACTGTAAAGGCCCTCCATTGAAATAAGAGGCCCTGTAGTTTTAATAGAGGGATTTCACTGCTGCAATGGATGTGGGATAACCCAGCTTTCATAGAGAAATAGTAGCACAGATAAAGAGAGACTTCAAAGAAAAAACATGCAGTTACAATATGTTCATATTCTTTTCTCCAATTGAATATTGGGAAGAATGAAGCCATTGTTTTCGGTCCGTGCCGCAAACTCCGTTCCCTAGACATTGACTCCATCCCTCTCCCCAACTTCTGTCCGAGGCTGAACCAGACTGTTCGCAACCTTGGTGTCATATTTGACCAAGAAATGAGCTTTTGACCACATATCCGCAGCATAACCAAGACCGCCTATTTCTATCTCCGTAACATCGCCTGACTCCGCCCCTGCCTCAGCTCATCTGCTGCTGAAACCCTCATCCATGCCTTTGTTATTTCTAGACTTGACTATTCCAACGCACGCCTGGCTGGCCTCCCACATTCTACCTGATGTAAACTAGAGGTGATCCAAAACTCGCTCACCCATATCATCATCATCATCACATTGGCTTCCTGTTGAGCAACGCCTCGATTTCAAAATTCTCATCCTGATTTTCAAATCCCTCCGTGCCCTCCCTATCTCTCTCATCTCCTCCAGCCCCACAACCCCGCCGCCCCCCCCACTCTCCTGAGATGTCTGCGCTCCTCTAATTTTGCCCACTGAGCATCCATCGCTCAACCATCGGTGGCCGTGCCTTCTGTTGCCTAGGCCCCAAGTTCTGGAGCTCCCTGCCTAAACCTCTCCGCCTCTGTACCTCTCTTTCCTCCTTCAAGACGCTCCTTAAAACCTACCTCTTTTCACCTGAGCTAATTTTTACTTATGCGGCTTGGTGTCAAATTTTTATCTCACAATTCTCTTGTGAAGCACCTTGGGACGTTTCACTACGTTAAAGGTGCTATATAAATAAAAGTTGTTTTACTAAAATCAACTGCATTAAAGATATAGGGGTAGAAATTGGTCAATAATCGGCAGGTAAGTCGGGGCATAAAAGGCCCAATTTTGCAGAGCTATGTCCTGTGCCCCAAAGATTCCTGAAATATACACACTGCCATATTGGCTCTGGATTATCTTCAGGGGGCCTGGGCAGCCACTGGGCTTAGCCCTTGAATATATTAATGAGGGGTCCAACGCCTGTTCAAAGGTCTGTCGGTGAATTTGCTCGGCGCTGAGCAGAGCAGGCGATGGGCTTGCTTGGATGCGGGGTGGGGGAGGGGGGAGCCAGGATGGGGGAGGGGGAGCAGGAGTGCTCCTCCCACCTCCGCAGCATTCCTGAGCACTGCTGCCGGCCTCCTGTTCTCCTGCCTCCCCCCACCCCGCCATCCCAGGACCTACCGGACTGCTGTTGCCAGGAAGACAGCCGGCCCAACCTTAACCTCGTGGAACCGCGCGATGCCTCTGCTGGCAAAGTGCCGGTGAGGCCCGAGGCCCTATTTCAGGCGTGTCTCTGGCACGGGCTCCCAACACACCGCCTGTTTCAGGCTGGAAAATGGCCAGAGCCGAGTTTCCACCCCATATTCGGTGTGACTCCACATTGTTCAGCATTGCCTTAATATGCGTGAGCCGTTGGTCTGAGCAGGTCCTGAGTCAGGTCCTGGCCTGTGCTGAGGCAGCTGGTGTTAACTAGACTGGCAGTTGGAGCACTGCAATTAGTCTCAGGGTCCTTGGACCAGGGAGAGACTACTGTTGAGGTGGATGACTCATCAGGGGAGGGCAGCAGCAGCCAAGTTCATGGCACCGTGGCTGGCTCTGCTGCACAGGAGGGCAGGAAAAAGTGTGGGAGAGCGATAGTGATAAGGGATTCGATTGTAAGGGGAATAGATAGGCGTTTCTGCGACCGCAACCGAGACTCCAGGATGGTATGTTGCCTCCCTGGTGCAAGGGTCAAGGATGTTTCGGAGCGGGTGCAGGACACTCTGAAAAGGGAGGGTGAACAGCCAGTTGTCGTGGTGTATATTGGTACCAACGATATAGGTAAAAAAAAGGGATGAGGTCCTACGAGACGAATTTAAGGAGCTAGGAGCTAAATTAAAACGTAGGACCTCAAAAGTAGTAATCTCGGGATTACTACCAATGCCACGTGCTAGTCAGAGTAGGAATCGCAGGATAGCTCAGATGAATACGTGGCTTGAGCAGTGGTGCAGCAGGGAGGGATTCAAATTCCTGGGCATTGGAACAGGTTCTGGGGGAGGTGGGACCAGTACAAACCAGACGGTCCGCACCTGGGCGGGAACGGAACCAATGACCTGGGGGAGTGTTTGCTAGTGCTGTTGGGGAGGAGTTAAACTAATATGGCAGCGGGGTGGGAACCAATGCAGAGAGACAGAGGGAAACAAAATGGAGACAAAAGCAAAAGACAGAAAGGAGATGAGTAAAAGTGGAGGGCAGAGAAACCCAAGGCAAAAAACAAAAAGGGCCACTGTACAGCAAAATTCTAAAGGGTCAAAGTGTAATAAAAAAGGCAAGCATGAAAGCTCGGTGCCTCAATGCAAGGAGTATTCGGAACCCAGGAGAGGGCTCTGAGCTAGTTAGAGTGGGTGAGAGCTCAGATGAACAGGACCCCAAGAAAAAATGCAAAAGGCAGGAGGCAACAGAGCAGAGTAGCACTGTGGGGTAAGTGTAAACCACAAGGTGATCGGAAGGGACAATATGTATGAATATAAAGGGGCTGCAGGAGGGGTCAAAACTAAAAATCATGGTTTAAAAACTAGTATTAAAACACTCTACCTAAACGCATGCAGCATTCAAAATAAAGTAAATGAATTGACGGCACAAATCATTACAAATGGGTATGATTTGGTGGCCATTACAGAAACGTGGTTGCAGGGTGGCCAAGACTGGGAATTAAACACACAGGGGTATCTGACAATTCGGAAAGATGGACAAGAAGGGAAAGGAGGTGGGGTAGCTCTGTTAATAAAGGATGATATCAGGGCAGTTGTGAGAGATGATATTGGCTCTAATGAACAAAATGTTGAATCATTGTGGGTGAAGATTAGAGATAGTAAGGGGAAAAAGTCACTGGTGGGCGTAGTTTCCAAATAATAACTTCACGGTGGGGCGGGCAATAATCAAGGGAATAATGGAGGCATGTGAAAAAGGAACGGCAGTAATCATGGGGGATTTTAACCTACATATCGATTGGTCAAATCAAATCGCACGGGGTAGCCTTGAGGAGGAATTCATAGAATGCATACGGGATTGTTTCTTAGAACAGTATGTTACAGAACCTACAAGGGAGCAAGCTATCTTAGATCTGGTCCTGTGTGATGAGACAGGAATAATAAACGATCTCCCAGTAAAAGATCCTCTCGGAATGAGTGATCACAGTATGGTTGAATTTATAATACAGATTGAGGGTGAGGAAGTAGTGTCTCAAACGAGCGTACTATGCTTAAACAAAGGGGACTACAGTGGGATGAGGGTAGTGTTGGCTAAAGTAGACTGGGAACACAGACTAAACGGTGGCACAATTGAGGAACAGTGGAGGACTTTTAAGGAGCTCTTTCGTAGTGTTCAACAAAAATATATACCAGTGAAAAAGAAGGGCGGTAAGAGAAGGGATAACCAGCCGTGGATAACCAAGGAAATAAAGAAGAGTATCAAATTAAAAACCAATGCATATAAGGTGGACAAGGTTAGTGGGAAACTAGCAAATTGGGAAAATTTTAAACGACAGCAAAGAATGACTAAGAAAGCAATAAAGAAAGGAAAGATAGATTACGAAAGTAAACTTGCGCAAAACATTAAAAACAGATAGTAAAAGTTTTTACCGATATGTAAAACAGAAAAGAGTGACTCAAGTCAATGTTGGCCCCTTAGAAGATGAGAAGGGGGATTTAATAATGGGAAATTGGAAATGGCTGAGACCTTAAACAATTTTTTTGCTTCGGTCTTCACAGTGGAAGACACAAAAACCATGCCAAAAATTGCTGGTCACGGGAATGTGGGAAGGGAGGACCTTGAGATAATCACTATCACTAGGGGGGTAGTGCTGGACAGGCTGATGGGACTCAAGGTAGACAAGTCCCCTGGTCCTGATGAAATGCACCCGAGGGTATTAAAAGAGATGGCGGAAGTTATAGCAGATGCATTCGTTATAATCTACCAAAATTCTCTGGACTCTGGGGAGGTACCAGCAGATTGGAAAGCAGTTAATGTAACGCCTCTGTTTAAAAAAGGGGGCAGACAAAAGGCAGGTAACTATAGGCCGGTTAGTTTAACATCTGTAGTGGGGAAAATGCTTGAAGCTATTATTAAGGAAGAAATAGTGGGACATCTAGATAGGAATAGTGCAATCAAGCAGACGCAACATGGATTCATGAAGGGGAAATCATGTTTAACTAATTTACTGGAATTCTTTGAGGATATAACGAGCATGGTGGATAGAAGTGTACCGATGGATGTGGTGTATTTAGATTTCTAAAAGGCATTCAATAAGGTGCCACACAAAAGGTTACTGCAGAAGATAAAGGTATGCGGAGTCAGAGGAAATGTATTAGCATGGATAGAGAATTGGCTAGCTAACAGAAAGCAGAGAGTCGGGATAAATGGGTCCTTTTCGGGTTGGAAATCGGTGGTTAGTGGTGTGCCACAGGGATCAGTACTGGGACCACAACTGTTTACAATATACATAGATGACCTGGAAGAGGGGACAGAGTGTAGTGTAACAAAATTTGCAGATGACACAAAGATTAGTGGGAAAGCGGGTTGTGTAGAGGACACAGAGAGGCTGCAAAGAGATTTGGATAGGTTAAGCGAATGGGCTAAGGTTTGGCAGATGGAATACAATGTCGGAAAGTGTGAGGTCATCCACCTTGGAAAAAAAAAACAGTAAAAGGGAATATTATTTGCATGGGAGAAATTACAACATGCTGTGGTGCAGAGGGACCTGGGGATCCTTGTGCATGAATCCCAAAAGGTTAGTTTGCAGGTGCAGCAGGTAATCAGGAAGGCGAATGGAATGTTGGCCTTCATTGCGAGAGGGATGGAGTACAAAAGCAGGGAGGTCCTGCTGCAACTGTACAGGGTATTGGTGAGGTCGCACGTGGAGTACTGTGTGCAATTTTGGTCACCTTTCTTAAGGATGGATATACTAGCTTTGGAGGGGGTACAGAGACGATTCATTCGGCTGATTCCGGAGATGAGGAGGTTACCTTATAATGATAGATTGAGTAGACTGGGTCTTTACTCGTTGGAGTTCAGAAGGATGAGGGGTGATCTTATAGAAACATTTAAAATAATGAAAGGGATAGACAAGATAGAGGCAGAGAGGTTGTTTCCACTGGTCGGGGAGACTAGAACTAGGGGGCACAGCCTCAAAATACGGGGGTGCCAATTTAAAACCGAGTTGAGAAGGAATTTCTTCTCCCAGAGGGTTGTGAATCTGTGGAATTCTCTGCCCAAGGAAGCAGTTGAGGCTAGCTCATTGAATGTATTCAAATCACAGATAGATAGATTTTTAACCAATAAGGGAATTAAGGGTTACGGGGAGCGGGCGGGTAAGTGGAGCTGAGTCCACGGCCAGGCTCGAGGGGCTAGATGGCCTACTCCTGTTCCTAATTCTTATGTTCTTATATTCTTATGACGGATCCCTCACTATCACCCACTGCTGAAAAGTGGGTGTGTGCATGGGTATGTGATCTGGCTCCACTCCCTTGTTGGTTGAACAGGCAGCTGATGCTCATTATCCAGGCACGGGCTTGAAGAAAGAACTTGCATTTATATAGCGCCTTTCACGAACTCAGGACATCCCAACACACCTTACGGCCAGTGAAGCACTTTTGAAATGTCGTCATCGTCAATGTTGCCTCTAATTTATTTTTGGGCTGTGCGACCCATTTAAAATTCTGCGCATGAGCGTTTTTTCCATTTAAAAGCCGACTGCGCAGGACCTCCAGACCACTGCGTGGCTGCACAACATAAAGAGAACACTGGTCACTGTTGTAATGACGGAAACATGGCAGCCAATTTGCGCACAGCAAGCTCCCACAAACAGCAATGAGATAAACGACCAGGTAATCTGTTTTAGTGATGTTGGTTGAGGGAGGAATATCGACCAGGACACTGGGGATAACTCCCCTGCTCTTCCTCGAATAGTGCCGTGGGATCTTTTACTCCCAGCTCAGACGACAGATGGGGCTTTGGTTTAACGTCCAACCTGAAAGACGGCACTTCCGACAGTGCAGCAATCCCCCTGTAATGCTCTGGAGTGGGGATCGAACCCACAACCTTCCAACTCGGGGGGGGGGGAGGGGGGTGGTCCAGAAACCAGCATGACGAATGCCACATTTGAGCGAGACACTGGCCCCTCACAGAACCGTGCCCCAGTGAGAGCCAATGCCTTTAGGGGAGATAATAACCTGAGAAACTGTGCAGTGAGCGCAGACCGGGAGTGACGAGAGCGATATAAACATGAGCGAAGAGAATCCTACTGCAGATCGTGTCTCCTGGGATTGTATATCCTTTCACCGTAACCATAGCGGCAGGTGAAGAAGCAGTGTTGGAATGTGGCATGCGACACCGTGAAAGGAATTGCGATACAATGCGGAGGATAAGTGCGGGAGCGGGGGTATTGTTTCAGGACGGCTGAAATTTCATCCCGGCATTCGTGGCAGTTGCGTCCGACACAGGAAGGTTCACCGGCATTGCTTAATAACCAGAGCTGTGAGCTGCTTCAAATCTGGGCTGTAATCTGCCGCCTGCCTTAATAGTAAAAGCGCTCTCATTGCTGAGCACAGTAACTGAGGACCCAGGGGATGTGTGTATGTATGTGTGTGTGGCGGAGTGGCGGGGGGGGCGGTTGTTCAGGTACTTTCGCAGGGCACTTGTGACCAATTTACCGTGAAATTGTCTACGCTTATCAGCGGATGTAGACGGCCCAGGAATTTGCATTGAAATCTTATTTCATGTTGTACTCCAGTGACTCGCGTTGGAGAGCAGAATCTCGGTTTTGTGCACGTGTTAATAATTGGAACAGGAAAGCTTTTCCAGTCGTGCAGATTGTCTGTGTTGTGTGTCCCGTGTTGCGATTAGTCTCTGCTCGCCAGCCCTGCTGTGGATACAGGGCTGGACAAGAGCAAACTCTTAAACCCCAGGGAGCTGTGGCGGTTGGGTCATTGAATGCATTTAAGATGGAGATAAACCGATTTTTGAACGATAATGGAGTCAAGGGTTCTGGGGAGCGGGCCGGTAAGTGGAGTTGAGGCGAGGATCAGATCAACCATGATCTTATTGAATGGCGGAGCAGACTTCAGGGGCTGAATGGCCGACTCCTGCTCCTATTTCTTATGTTCTTACGTTCTAACAGTGGGGCTGTGACAGGACAGCACAGGCAGCGGGAGAGGGCTGCGCAGGACTGCGCGACGGAGACGGGGACAGCACAGGGCTGTACGGGACAGGAAAACCCGACCGTACGCCCCACGGCACAGAATGGCCCCACGGCACAGAATGAGCACACTGCGCCACCCGGTGAAGTATAAGATTACTCGGCACAACTCTGCAGTGCATAACCCCAGCCAACATCGTGGCACAGAATGATGCAGGACTGTGTCGCGAAACAAATAACACGGGATGACATAACTGCCCACCGCTCAACGGCCAGCTCCGGTCTGCAATCTCGCAGCTTGAAGCCTTTGGGAGCTGTGGGTGTGGGTGTGTTGCTCAGCTGCCGGTTTTGATAGCTCCTTCCTTTACTGGGTCGATGCTGGTGGGCTGCCTTTCCTCCACCCCATCCACCCCTCCCCCTCCCCACCCTATCCTGCCCTCCCCTCCTCTCTCCTCCCCTCCTCTCTGCTCCCGTCTCCCGTCTCTCCCCTCCTCCGTCTCTCCTCTCCCCTCTTCTCACCTCCCTCCCCTCCCCCACCCTACCTCACCTCACCCCCCCCCCTCCTCCTCTCCCCACCCTCACCGCATCACCTCACCCCTTCCTCCCGTCTCCCCTCTCCCCTCCTCTCACCTCCCCCAACCTACCTCACCTCACCTCTCCCCACCCTCCCCATCCTCCCCTCGTCTCATCTCCCCTTCCCTCCCACACCCTACCTCACCTCTCTTCCTCCTCTCCCTTCCCTCACCACCCCACCCTCACCGCCTCGCCTCACCTCGCCTCTTCCCCCACCCTCCTCTCCCCACTGATGCCGATGAAAGCCGGTGCCAGCGGCAGCCCATCGCTGCGGGCCCGGTCAGCGTGAGGGATGGGGGACGCGGGTGACTCCATGTCGATGCCTGCTTCCCCTCGCCCGCCCTGCCGCTCCAGCACTCGAGCGTTAAGTATTTTGCATTTGGCTGCGGAAATTTGCGGCTTCTGCTGCTTGCTCTCCAGCTTCCTCGGAGCTGTGTGTGTTGTCAACAACAACAACTTGTATTTATATAGCACCTTTAATGCAGTGAAATGTCCCAAGGCGCTTCACAGGAGTATTATGAGATAGAAATTTGACACCAAGCCGCATAAGTAGAAATTAGGGCAGGTGACCAAAAGCTTGATCAAAGAGGTAGGTTTTAAGGAGCATCTTGAAGGAGGAACAAGAGGCGGAGAGGTTTAGGGATGGAGTTCCAGAGCTTGGGGCCTAGGCAACAGAAGGCACGGCCACGGATGGTTGAGCAGTTATAATCAGTGATGCTCGGGAGGGCAGAATTGGAGGACGCAGACATCTCATGGGGGAAAAAAATACATTTTTAAAATCCTAACTAACTCACTTAAACTGGGGCAAATAGAATGTGCAGAATGGGGATTTTTAAGATACTCCAGAAAAATCAAGTTGCGCCGGAAAAATCAGAGCAA
Source organism: Pristiophorus japonicus (assembly GCF_044704955.1). Taxonomy (NCBI): domain Eukaryota; kingdom Metazoa; phylum Chordata; class Chondrichthyes; family Pristiophoridae; genus Pristiophorus; species Pristiophorus japonicus. Next base: position 18,110,968 of record NC_091989.1, on the reverse strand, counting down.
CTCCTGGATAACTTTGGGCCCTGAGTGTCTCACTGTCAACTCCATTTCTGTTTCTCTCATGAACTGTAGTAATTTTACCCAGAGCAGGATTCCAACCCAAAAGCATTGTATTTGGCACTCAGCCACTGTGAGGGGAAATGTATCCTTACTCTCACCACAACCTAATCAAATATTTACAGGCAGTGAAAGTATAGGGACAGTATTTTCTGTTGCTTTGTTTTAAATGGGGAATAATTTACTTTTAAAAGTAACCTAACCTTTCCCTCCTGAATGCAGGCCTTGGCTCTCCCTGCTTCCAGGTGCTGTCTCACTGGTACCACGAACCGTGATGAGCCTGATGCCGGGTTGCCAACTCTGGTTGGACCTATTCCTGGAGACGTCATCACATGACCTCCTGCCCCACCCCTAAGACTCCTGTCATTGGTCGCCCAACGCATCCACCCTCGTGACGCGCCGCCTTCCCACGGCCAATCGGAATGCGAATAGATCCTTCATCACCCGATTGGATGATTCTTGACATTTTTTTTCCCAGCTCCAACATTTTTATGATCAATAAAGTTTTGAAAGAATTTTCATGCCCCCCTGATTTTTCTCCCAGGTGTTTGTTGCTCACGGCAGTGCCCGGGGGATTAATCTTGAATTCCTGGAGATTCCAGGGCAATCCTGGAGTGTTGGCGACCCTTGCTCACAGTGATGAACCTGATGTGTCTTTCAGCAGCTTCGCTGCTCCCGATGTGAACTGGAACCTGATCGAGAGCTCCCGATGTGAACTGGAACCTGATCGAGAGCTCCCGATGTGAACTGGAACCTGATCGAGAGCTCCCGATGTGAACTGGAACCTGATCGAGAGCCACCCAGCTTCTAGGAAAAAGTTCCCTCTTGACTGTCCCTCCCCTTCAAAATACTCCCAGTAAATAGATCGTGGGGAAGGAAGCTGAACTTTGACGTCCTTCCCCCCCATCTCCCCCCTCCCCCCCCCCACCACCACCAATCCTCATAACGGTCCTCGGATTGAGAATAAAGCACCTTGCCCAGCCAAGGACAGAAATAACATTCCCCACATGATTCCATTCCGACATATTGATATTTTCGCAGTGACGATCAATCACTGCATGGCTACTTTTGTAGACTTACAGCGGTGGCCTTTGCTCTTGTGTAAACTTACAAGATTGACCTTTGCCCCTCTAATGCAGGGGGGCAAAGGTCAATTCTGTAAGTGTACAGCTCACAGAAACGACCTTTGCTTTTCCTTAGACTTACAGTGCACTCTATTTTTCACTCATTGTCAAAGAGCAGAGCTCAGTAGCTCAAAATGTACAACCCGGCCCCAAGAATGTTGATCATCTTTTGGTTCAAATTGACTCTAGTCTGTACTTTGCTGCCTGTCGGCTCGATATTTGCTAATTTACGCATCAGAATCCCTGACTTCCACTTTTGTATTTAGCAACAATGGTATTCCTGAAATGTGGAATATGGGCAATGAATTTTAAGGATGTGAAGGCCTGAGAGGATGCAGAAAAAAATTACAAGAATGGATCCAGGGATGAGGGACTTCAGTTACATGGGTAAACTGGAGAAGCTAGGGTTGTTCTCCTTAGAGCAGAGAGGGTTGAGAGAAGAATTGATTGAGGTGTTCAAAATCATGAGGGGTCGAGACAGAGCAGAGAGAGAGAAACTGTTCCCATTGGCGGAAGGGTCGGGAGCCAGAGTGCACCGATTTAAGGCGATTGGCAGAAGAACCAAAGGCGACATGAGGAAAAACATTTTTACGCAGCGAGTGGTTAGGATCTGGAATGCGATGCCTGAGAGGGTGCTCGAGGCAGAGTCAAACGTGGCTTTCAGAAGGGAATTGGATAAGTCCGTGAAGGAAAAAAAATTGCAGGGTACGGGGAAAGGGCGGGAGAGTGGGACTGACTGAGGTGCTCTTGCAGAGAGCCGGCACGGGCTCGATGGGCCAAATGGCCTCCTTCTGTGCTGTCGCCATTCTATGATTCTAATGGCCCCTCACTGCTGGCATTTAGAAACTGCCGATGGCACAATCCTAAACAACTGCTAGTTGTTTGCTTTCATTCATTCTCGGGATGTGGGCATCGCTGGCAAGGCTGGCATTTATTGGCCATCCCTGATTGCTACAGAAACAACCGAATTGCTTGCAAGGTCACTTCAGAAGGCAGTTTAAAAGTCAACCATGTTGGTTATGGGACTGGAGTCACATATAGGCCAGACCGGGTAAGGACAGCAGGTTCCCTTCCCTAAAGGACATTAGTGAACCAGTTGGGGTTTTCATGACAATTCAACAGTTTTCCTGTCACATTTACTGATACCAGATTTTTTACTTACAGATTTTTGAGACTGAATTTGAAATCTCAAACTGGCAGGGTGGGATATGAAGCCACTTTGCTCTCAGGCCGATCGTTCCAGTAAAATTATCAATGGGAATACTGCATTCCCTGGTCAAAGATGGGAGTAGGATGTCAACACTCGTGTGGAGGAGTGGGAATAAGGAAAATAAAGAACTTGCATTGATATAGTGCCTTTCTCAACTTCAGGATGCCCCAAAGAGCTGTACAGCCAATTGACAATACTTTGGAAATGTTCTGATTGCTGTAATGTGGGAAACACGGCAGCCAATTTGTGCATGGCAAGGTCCCACAAACAGTTAAGTGACAATGACCAGATAATTTCTTTTAGAGATGTTGGTTGAGGCATAAATATTGGCCAGGAGAACTCCCTTGCTCTCCTTCGATATAGTGCCATGGGATCTGTAGTGTATGAATACAGAGTCTGACCAGATACTGTGAGCTCAAAGTAAAATGTAACCGTAGTCTTTTATTGCAGGTCTCCAGAGTGCCTCTCCAGCCTGTGAGGCCTCCTTAAGTACAGGTACTCCCAAGGGATTGTGGGATACCTTGGGACTCCAGGGTCTGAGTCCCCTGGTGGTTAAACAAGGTATTTACAGGTTTACATATATAACAGGATCTTTTATGTCCACCTGAGAAAGCAGATGTTTGGTTTAACGTCTCATCCAAAAGGCGGCACCTCCAACAGTGCAGCACTCCCTCAGCTCTGCACTGGAGTGTCAGCCTAGATGTTGTCTCTGGAGTGGGACTTGAACCCACAACCTTCTCTCTCGGAGGTGAGAGTGCTACTCACTGAGCCGCAGCTGACGGGGTGAGAGTTAACTGTGGATGCCAGTATGTCCCAGGATGGGAAAAAAAGCAAGAATTTTTAAAAAAGCAGCTTCAGTGATTTTAATTGTGGTGTATAGTGTGCAAAATTAATGAGAACAATTTGGTGCATTGAACTTTGAAATGCAGGTTTCCTGTGGCGTGTGATGGATGGCACTGATTTATCAAATCTGACGATGGACCTACCAGAGCAGACTTTTGCTTCAGGTGCTGAGCAGTGACCTTCCCCCAGTCCTCACCCGGGCCCAGTGCAGGTGCAGTCAATCTGTTGCTGCATTTCAGGCAAAGAGCACATCTGTAATAAATCGGCTCGCGCTCTTTGAGCAGAGTGCAGGGAATCTGTAGGACATCAATCAGCAACTGTCAGTGATCCCCGCTCACGGAGCTGGGGAGGAGCCTGATGGGGGTCAGGCTGGAGGAGTGGGAGCGTACAGAAAGTATGTACAGAAAGCATCGACAAACCTGGGTCAGCTTTAGCCGGCAGCTGAACATTTCCTTTTGGGCTGAACTGCTCGGAGATGTTTAAACTTAAAAAAAAATCCCTTTCCAATGTCCTTCTTCCGATTCACGCTGGAATGGTTTCCACAGTAATCCTCTGCTCCCTCATCCAAGTGGCTCTTATTATTGAGTGAGCTCCAGATGGTGAGGCTACCGAACGACAGTGGAGCCCAACACTGTCCGTGTAATTTGAGCAGGAGGTGTTTTCATCGGCAGTACCTCCGCAAACTCACGACCTCTGCCACCTAGGAGGACAAGGGCAGCAGGCGCATGGGATCACCCCCACCTCCATGTTCCCCTCCAAGTCACACACCATCCTCACTTAGAAATATATCGCCGTTTGTTCATCGTCGGTGGGTCAAAGTGCTGGAACTCACTCCCTAACAGCATTGTGGGATGACCTTCACCACACGGGCTGCAGCGGTTCAAGAAGGTGGCCTATCATGATCATCTCGGTGGCAATGGGGAATGGGCAATAAATGCCGGTCTTGCCAGCGCTGCCCATATCCTGAGAATGTATAAAATAAAAACTCCCCTCTCTCCCGAGTTAAGAGAACAAGCAAAAGTGATTGTTGGTAGGGGTCGGTGTGCAGAACTGGTGTCACGCAGACAGAAAGACAAAGTGAGAGATGTGCGCACGCTCACACGCGCGCACACAGACACACACAGACAGACAGACACACCAAGTGTACATGCACAGTCACAGGCGCGCACTCACACCAGGTGTACATGTACAGACGCGTACACACACACACACTCACGTGCACACACAGACAGACAGAGACACACACACACACACATCAAGTGAACATGTACAGACGCGCACACACACACAGATAAGGTGTACATGTGCAGACGCATACGCACACCAGGTGTACATATACAGACACTTGCACACAGAGTCACACATACTAATGGACGCACACAACAACACGACGAGGCACGCACATGTTTTTGGGTTGAAGGTATTGAGGGAAGCAGCAGTACTGACTGGAGAAAGCACCTGGTGCTAGCACTGCATGAAGAGTGGCCACAGAGCAGCGATGCGTTTCAGTGAGACTGGGACCAGGCATTCTCCTCTTGGCTACTTCCACTTTTGTTTATAGAGTTTGAGCCAGATGACCAATCTGCGTTTTGTTTTTATTTTAAGTTATTTTTCAGTGTTGGATGCTGTTAGTTCTGCTGGATCTCCACTCTTGCCTGTAGAATTAAAAATAGAATTTTTTGCCCCAGCTCCTGTTTGTCGCTGCTGATTTCCGATCTCAAACTTAAAAGGAAAAGTTAAGATTTCAAAAATGCAATATTTTGTGGGGGGTTGTGTCTGGGAGTTTAATCTGAAGCGGCTGTAATTTTACTGTGCGTAGAATCAGGAAACCCTTATAAATAAGGCTTTCGCTGCTGGGCCCCAGAGAAGACTTCACACAAGGTTCTTGCAGTCCCTGTGAGGAGAACATCGGATTTTCCGACCTTCACTTCAAATCAGCAAAGTGTAGTGAGGATCCCCTTGTGCGAGCTGCCAGGACAGCAGCCAATCAAGACGCAGAATTCTCACAGACCGTGAACAAGGAAGTGAGTAAGCTCTTCAACACTGAAAAAACGCTAACTTTTAAAAAATGTTAGAGAGAGCAAAACAAAGATTGAAGCTCTCGCATGGGAAAAAGGCAAGCCTGAAATACAGTACTTAAAAAAAAAATCAAAGGTATTCTGTTTGGAAAGTTTCTTAACAATGTTAATTTTTTATTAAAATGGACAAATTTCACACGGCACAAAATTAAAATTAGTGTTCCAGGCGCTTAACGTTTGTTTAGCTGTAATAACGCTGTCAAAACATCAGGTACACCCAATCCCTTTAGGTCTAACTTTTAGTGGGGAATTTAACAGCGCAATTACAGCGGGAGAGACAAAGTCAGTTTCCCTGATTTGGCCGATTTCACAGATTGTCGGCACTGTGTGGGGGGCACAGTGCAGCCTGTGTCGGAGCTGTGAATGACCGACTGCAACGTCAGGATTTACGCTTGTGCCACAACCCGAAGTTGTGGTCCGTTTCAAAGGCAGAATGACGGCAAATGCTGACAGTTCACCATCATCCCGACTGCAAATTCCGGGCCAATATTACCTGTGCTACAGTGAGGCAAAGAACAGAGACCCAGAACTATTTTACTACTACTTGCCGTCAGCACTCCTGGGTCAGGTACAGGAATAGGCCCCCAGGTCAGGTACAGGATAGGCCCCCGGGTCAGGTACAGGAATAGGCCCCTGGGTCAGGTACAGGAATAGGCCCCTGGGTCAGGTACATGAATAAGTCCCCGGGTCAGGTACAGGAATAGACCCCTGGGTCAGGTACAGGATAGGCCCCTGGGTCAGGTACAGGATAGGCCCCTGGGTCAGGTACAGGAATAGGCCCACAGGTCAGATATAGGATAGGCCCCTGGGTCAGGTACAGGAATAGGCCCCTGGGTCAGGTACAGGAATAGGCCCCCGGGTCAGGTACAGGAATAGGCCCCTGGGTCAGGTACATGAATAGGCCCCTGGGTCAGGTACAGGAATAGGCCCTTGGGTCAGGTACAGGATAGGCCCCTGGGTCAGGTACAGGAATAGGCCCCTGGGTCAGGTACAGGAATAGGCCCCCGGGTCAGGTACAGGAATAGGGCCCCGGGTCAGGTTCAGGAATAGGCCCCTGGGTCAGGTACAGGATAGGCCCCCGGGTCAGGTTCAGGAATAGGCCCCTGGGTCAGGTACAGGATAGGCCCCCGGGTCAGGTTCAGGAATAGGCCCCTGGGTCAGGTACAGGAATAAGCCTCTGGGTCAGGTACAGGAATAGGCCCCCGGGTCAGGTACAGCACACAATCCCAGTTGCATCCCTTTCTCGCCCCCTGCCCCCCCCCCCGGTCCCCACACACCCCGCTGATCCCCCTCCCCACCCCCTGCTCTCTGCCCTGCCCCCTCCCCTTGTTCCGATGTGCTGCGTCCGATTTTAGCACACATTTGCTGTCCCAGGTGTAATCTGTGAATTCAGCAAGGCCAGGTATGGAACCTATATTGGCTTGGTGACACATTGAGTGGTGTGTTTAATATGTAACTGCTGGGATGACTCTTGTGATGGAGCAGCTGAACAAGCTGGAGAGAGCGATTAGTGACACCCAAAGAGGGACACAGCACCATTGGATTTTTACAAATACATTTGAAGACAGGCCTTTAATGGCTGTTAAAGGGAGTCACCCGCCAACAGCAAGTGATGGAATAGGGTGCCGGTTTGCATGTTGTCAAGAGCCCCGGGTACATTGACATTCCTCGGTCTCCGGCAGTGCTGATTCATGGTTCGATTTCTGGCTCTGGTGCTTATTAGCAGGCCTCGGCGCACTGTGCCGGTGTTTGCCAGCCAGCTGCTCGGGAGCCTTTGGGGTTTACAGGAAGTGATGTCACGGCCAAGACGAGTCCATGCAGGCAGGTCCCGTCAGGTTAAAACTGCAGATGGTCCCCGGCCCTGAGCGATGGCCCTTGTCGCTGCTGATTGGCTTCTGTCCACAGCCCAGCAGCCCTTTCAGGCGGTTAAATGGTGGTGTTAGTCGGAAATTAAGGAATGATGATGTTTTCCGTTGCCAGGGTTACTGATGGTGCGGCTGAGCTTGTTGTGTGAATAATGACACACAAGGGGGGCTGCTGGATTCATTGCAACCCGAGCCTTATCCGTCGGAATTTTAAAAATACATAAATACGTGACCAGAGGTTAGGTTGTTTTGTACTATCACCTCATCTTGCTTTATTGCTGCGGTAAGCAAGTATTAAACTATTTGTTCAGACCAGGCGGCACCTTCTGCGATGCATTTAACCTCAGTGCATGTATCCAGGCTGTGCTGGGGACTGATGTATTGCTTCCCCTTGTATTTGGTACAAGAAGTTGATGCATTGCTTCCGTTATGTGTCCTGTATGATCCGAGCAGATATACAGCATTGAAGAACAAGAGTTTCAGTACACCGACACAGCCAGGCTGCTCCCTGTTGGTGCTTGTATTTGAACTGTAGGATTGGACTCGTTGCTGGCATAGAATGTACAGCACAGACACAGGCCATTCGGCCCAAATGGTCCCAGTTGGTGTTTATGCTCCACACGAGCCTCCTCCCTCCCCTCATTCAGTCATTCATGGGGTATGGCTCAGAGACGTGGACCATATACAGTAGATACCACAAATCGTTGGAGAAATACCACCATCGATGTCTCTGCAAGATCATGAAAATCCCCTGGGAGGACAGACGCACCAACGTTAGTGTTCTCGATCAGGCCAACATCCCCAGCGTCGAAGCACTGACCACACTCGACCAGCTCCGTTGGGCGGGCCACATTGTCCGCATGCTCAACACAAGACTCCCAAAGCAAGCGCTTTACTCGGAACTCCTACACGGCAAGCGAGCCCCAGGTGGGCAGAGGAAACGTTTCAAGGACACCCTCAAAGCCTCCTTGATAAAGTGCAATATCCCCACCAACACCTGGGAGTCCCTGGCCAAAGACCGCCCTAAGTGGAGGAAGAGCATCCGGGAGGGCGCTGAGCACCTCGAGTCTCGTCACGGAGAGCAAGCAGAAATCAAGCGCAGGCAGCGGAAGGAGCGTGCGGCAAACCAGACTCCCCACCCACCCTTTCCTTCAACCACTGTCTGCCCCACCTGTGACAAAGACTGTAATTCCCGTATTGGACTGTTCAGTCACCCGAGAACTCACTTTGAGTGGAAGCAAGTCTTCCTTGATTTCAAGGGACTGCCTATGATGATGATGATGGTGCTGACTGTTTATTTTTAGTTCCATTGCCACCCTCCAGTAACCCGCCCGTGAATATTCCTCATGAGTGAGTCTAGATGGTGAGTATTGGCGATTGAACCATAGAGGGCATCCGCAACCAACTCCATGCGCAAGCACAGTCCTGTGGCGGGGGGAGTCACTGGATAGCGATTAGGGATGATTATTGTCCCCGTCTGTAGACCACGGGTGTGGTAGTCTAGTGGCTATTGTACTGGATTGACAAAACCAAAGGTCGTGAATTCAAATCGAACAGTGTCATGTTGTGAAACCATATTGAATAAATCTGGTCATTTGTTGGATCACACCATAAAATCAGCATTAAAGCTTCCAGATTGTTACAGAAACCAATGTGTTACTGATGTCCTTCAAGGACGGAGTCTGCCAACCCTATATATGTGGTCGTCCTACATTATGTGGTTGATGCTTAATGTCCCCTGGAGTGGCCTAGCAAGCCACCCGATTGTAAAACAGTCGCTACCAAGTGTAATGTATGCACCTGTAAGGATGCTCACAGGTTTTTAGCGCTGTTGTCCACCGGTACGCTCGCAGCCTTCCGTGAGAGGTGGGCGCCGGAGGGACTGGAGTGCATCGTTACCCCTGGCAACCAAATTTTAATTTGATTTTATATGTTTTAAAGTTTAATTTGTTTTAATTGCCGGTTTTAGTATCACCCTCCCCTTTTATAGGGGGCACTTGTAAAATATATTATTTTAATGCCCCCAAAAAAATCACACAAAAAACACAAAAAAAAAAAAATTTTTTAACAAGGGGCAGTTGAAAAATGTTTGGAGTGTACTCAGATCGGGGGGCACTTGATCTGTTAATTTTGTCCCCCCCCCCCCCAAAAGAGTTGTAGAGCTGTTGAATTGTGAGTGGCTTAGCCAGTCACGTGATGTTCATAAGACTCAATAAAACCCCAGCCAGTTGGGTTCAGGGGATCCACGATGAGGCATGCGGTTGTGAGCCTAGTGGATGAACTGGTAATGTGTAGTATGATTGTTAAACCTTTGCTAATAAACCAACTAGTTCTTAATAGCAATGTTCTCGAGCAAAGGACACATGAAGCAAATACATTACACCAAGTACTGATGAATCAGCACTCCCACATGTTCCACATAACCTGCAGGATGCTGTATGGGAAGCAAGGGCACAGAATGTAATGTGAATGGGGGACTTCAATGTCCATCACCAGGAGTGGCTCGGTAGTGCCCCCAGTGGCCGAGTTCCCCTAGTCCTGAAGGACATAGCTACCAGACTGGGCTTGCATCAGGTGATGAGAGAACCAACTTGAGGTATTAACTTACTTGACCGCCACCTCATCAACCGACCTGTCACAGATACGACTGTCCACGATCGTGTTGGCAGAAGTGAGTACGGCACAGCCCTTGTGAAGACGGTGTCGTGTCTCCACCGTGCGGCCGTCCTCCATCGCGCAGTGCGACGCTACCACTGTGCGAAGTGGGACAGACCAAGGACAGATCTCGCAGCCCAGAATTGTACACTACGGCCATTTGTAACCTCGTGGCCCGGCCTATCCCTCACTCCTCCATCACCAGCAAAAACCATGGAGATCAACCCCGGTGTGCCGAAGGGTGCCTGGAAAAGCACTGAGCATGCCTTCAAATGAGGCATAAACCACTAATAGACCAGGCTAGCTGCATGCCAGACACCCCATGAGTTAATTTTTTGAAGTACAGTGTGACAGTTATGCAGGATGCAATTCTACATCAGCAATACCCCGTAGACAGCTGTGAGACAAATGACAATTTAATCTATTTTTGGTGGGATTGGTTGAAAGAAAGAGCATAAGAACATAAGAATTAGGAACAGGAGTAGGCCATCTAGCCCCTCGAGCCTGCTCTGCCATTCAACAAGATCATGGCAGATCTGGCCGTGGACTCAGCTCCACTTACCCACCCGCTCCCCGTAACCCTTAATTCCCTTATTGGTTAAAAATCTATCGATCTGTGACTTGAATACATTCAATGAGCTAGCCTCAACTGCTTCCTTGGGCAGAGAATTCCACAGATTCACAACCCTCTGGGAGAAGAAATTCCTTCTCAACTCGGTTTTAAATTGGCTCCCCGTATTTTGAGGCTGTGCCCCCTAGTTCTAGTCTCCCCGACCAGTGGAAACAACATCTCTGCCTCTATCTTGTCTATCCCTTTCATTATTTTAAATGTTTCTATAAGATCACCCCTCATCCTTCTGAACTCCAACGAGTAAAAACCCAGTCTACTCAATCTATCATCATAAGGTAACCCCCTCATCTCCGGAATCAGCCTAGTGAATCGTCTCTGTACCCCCTCCAAAGCCAGTATATCCTTCCTTAAGTAAGATGACCAAAACTGCTGCAGTACTTCAGGTACTGGTTGAAAGAAAGAACATAAGAACATAAGAATTAGGAACAGGAGTAGGCCATCTAGCCCCTCGAGCCTGCTCCGAAGACCAACCAAGAAGATGACTTGAATTTATAAAGCACTTTACCAGGTCTCTCCGAAACATTTCAAAGCGCTTCACATGCAGGAATGACTTTGAAGCAAAGTGACTGGTATGTCGGCAACCTGAGCAGCCAGCTTGCACACTATGCGATTGCATGAATAGCAGTGAGATGAACGGCGAGTTGATGCGTTTGGTGGTCTTGAGTGAGAGAGTAAAGTTGGGGAGAACTCCCTATGCTTTGTTCAAATAGTGCAGTGGGAGTTTCAATACCGACCTGAACAGGCAAGGTGGGCGGGGGGCTGGGTTTAATCTTTCACCTCAGACGATGGAGTTCTCCCTCAGTACTGAACCGGAGTTGTCAGCTGAGTTTCTGCGCTCACCTCTTAGATCAAGGTAAACCTTTATATAAAGCACTGGTTGGACCGCCGCTGGAGTGTCGTGTCCAATTCTGGGCACCACATTTTAGAGAAGATGTCAAGGCCTTGGAGAGGGTGCGGAGGAGATTTACCACAGTGGCACAAGGGATGAGGGAAATTCAGTTACGTGGAGAGATTTGGAGAAGCTGGGATTGATCTCAGAGCAGAGAAGGGGTTGAGGAGAGATTTAATAGAGGTGTTGAAAGTGATAAGGGGTTTTGATGGAGTAGATGGGGAGAAGCTGTTCTCACTATCAGGAGGCTCGGTAACCAGAGGACACAGATTTAAGATCATTGGCGAAAAAGCCAGGGAGGAAATGAGGATCATTGTTTTTTAACACAGCGTGTTGTGTTGTGTTCTGGAATGTGCTGCTTGAAAGGGCGGTGGAAGCAGTTTCAATAGTAACTTTCAAAAAGATTGGATTTAGACTTGAAAGGGAGAATTTTGCTGTGCTATGGGGAAAGAGCGAGCGAGTGGGACTAATTGCACAGCACAGGCACGATGGGCCGAATGACCTCAGTTGGTGCTGTCTGATTCTATAACTGCTCGACTTCACAACCTGCTGACCCAGAGATGAGAGGGCTACCAGCCCAGCTGAACTTGTGAACCAGCACTATTGCTATTTCTTCCTCCCACTTAACGTTTTTGCTTTCAAATCGCCAGCAGTGAGGATGGGCGCGGAGGGGGGGATGGTTGTGTCACTGTGGACTTTGGACTGTCCGGAGGGGTTTATTTTCAGACGCGGCAGAAGTGAACCTGGCCCCTTCTTGGACTGCTGCCACCAGCTTTTGCAATTACAATGCTGCCAGCTCACTGTTGCCAAGACCCAGGAGACCGGACTGTTCCTGGAGAAACCTTCCAGGCAGAATCTTGTATATTAATGAGGCAGGGAGCCGAGGAAGATAGTTTGACTGTTGATTTACTACCTCGGCCTGTGTTGGATACTGCACAGCAGAAGAATGCTTCATTTAACAATCCCACCCCCCCCCCCCCCGCCATTAAAGAAAAATGCTTAACAAGCAAAAACCGTCTCGCCCACCTGTGCATTAAGTGAAGAGAGATTAACATTCCTGTCATTGTCGCAATTGTAAATATGCACTCAATCAGTGAGTGCTTCCATCGTTTAAACGTGCATGGATAGATAGCTTACCTTCTCCATCAGTTTAAGGTGCCCGCATCAGAGCAGGAGGGCGGGGTGACGGCGAGAGAGCGGGCTGGGATTGGAAGGGGGAGCGGATCAGGCAGGCTTGTGATTTTGGGACCAGGGTGGAGACCAGACTGATTCAACAAACTAGGTGGGGAGGGGGGGGGGGGGTTGTGAACAAACTGAACAAGTTCATGTTGGAGGGGCAGGAGGAAGGGAAGTTTATAATGGGAGAAAGCTGGTTATAAGTGAGGGGGCTGATGGCTGAGAACAAGGGAGTTGTAAAGGGTGGGGAGGAGGTGGCCAGGGTCATGGGAGTGGGATAGAGAGAAGATGACACCAGGCAAGGTTGCAGGTGATGAAAGAGAACAGGAGATGGAATGGAAGGGGCAGAAAACCAGTCTATAGTGTATTTGTACAATGGAAAGGGAAGGTTAGAAAACAACTCCACAATAAAAAGCTTCAACGTTGGTGAACTGGGGAGAGAACTTTTGCAAGACTTGATGCAATTTACAATAAAAAGTTTATCTAAAAAAAAATCTATTGGATTTTGAGCAAGCGTGGTGAAACATGGAGGCTACTCGAGAAACAATATTCTGGCAGCTGGTATACGCAATGTTTCAGGTTTTCGGCTCCCTGAGCAGTGATCTGTATTGAGAGGAATCGGTGCCAGACAGTGAGATACTCTTGTGTGCAGGTCGGGGCAATGGCACCATCACTTGGCAAGTCCTAATGAGTGTGGGCGATGGTGAAGGTGAAGCACGAAAGACTTTCATTTCTATAGCGCCGTTCACGACCTCAGGACGTCCGAAAGCGCTGCACAGCCAATGAAGTACTTTTTAAATGCAGTCACTGTTGTAAATGTGGGAAACACGGCAGCCAATTAGCGCACAGCAAGCTCCCACAAACAGCACTGACAAGATCATCTATTTTTTGGTGTTGGTTGAAGGATAAATATTGGCCAGGACACCAGGGATAACTCCCCTGCTCTGCTTCAAATAGTGCCATGGGATCTTTTACGTCCACCTGAGAGAGCAGACAGGGCCTCGGTTTAACGTTTCATCTGAAAGACGGCACCTCCGACAGTGCAGCGCTCCCTCAGTCCTGCACTGGAGTGTCGGCCAAGCTTATGTACTCAAGTTTTTGGAATGATAATGGCGGGAGCTATAGGTCTTGAGCCATTTAGTGGACATAACATTGTAACTGAGAGGCTGGACTTGGTCGAGATCACTTGAGCACACTGAATGCGAACCCCATCTCCTTTGCTCTTGTTAACCTCCACTGTATTGTTTCCTTGATATGATAAAAGCACAGCATCTGCCAACTTTAGTCCCATCAACTGATGAAATAAGCCTGCTTGTTCTGCGCCCGTCTCTGGGCATTGTCTGCCAATGGGCGTCCACCACGGGACCGATATTGTGCTTCAGCTGTTTTTCTTTGGCCCGGTTTCGGCCCATTGATGCCCATGTGACTTGACTTGTCCTTTCTTCCCAGCTGGGCCATTGAGAAAGCCGCCCGTAAGTTTATTGCCGAGCTGGGATCCTTGCTCACAAGAGTCCTGTATTTTGCACCTCCTTTGTCTGCTTCCTTTCCTCGTGTGTCAATGTTGACACCAATTTAACGAGCAGGCAAGGACAGGGGCTTTGCACAGAGCTCGCTGTGTCTGAGCTGGCATTGATTTGACTTGATAAATAAAGCATTCAGCAACACAAGCACATTCAGTGTGCGGATCCAGGGCACTGCAAACGAGACTGAAAAGGTACATCTTTTGGAACCATTGGGATCGGACGTGGGCCTCTCAAAAAAACATCTGGGGGCATCGCTGCCCACTGACCAGGAGTGGCGCATTGTGCCCAGTCTTATCCAGTCACACGCCCAAAAACAACTGGACATTTGGCTTGTTCATGGAGGGTTCTCAAGAAAGATTGATTTGATTTAATGAGGCACTACTGAACACTGGCAGCCACTGGCAGGACTTCGAGCTGCTGAAATCTGATCAGTTGTTGCTTTCATATTGTGGAAAAATGAGTTGTTGAAGGTTGGAAAGACAGCTGCCACTTCACTGACTTTGGAACGTTTTTAATACGTTGAAAGGTGTGGTATTGTAAGTTGTTTTAATCCTTTCTGACAAAAAAAGTACCACTGTGTTTTCATGACCTCAGGATGTCTCAAAGCACTTTACAGCCAACGAAGTACTTTTTGTTAAGTGTAGTCACTGTTGTAATGTGGGAAACGCAGCAGCTGCTTTGTGCACAGCAAGCTCCCACGAACAGTGATGTGATAATCCAGGTGTGTAAACGGGGTTATGCGTCGCTGTAACTTTAGTGGAACGGGAGAAGCCCTGACAAAATTCGCCCCCCACCTCCGCCGGCCCCTAAATGATGTTGCGCAAGAGCGTAAGTAGTGTCAGTGTGGCTCAGCTGGTAGCACTTAGTTAGCAGGTTATGGGTTCAAGCCCCACTCCGGGATTTAATCACAAAGTCGAAGCTGAGGCTTTGGTGCAGTACACAGCGGGCGGGAGGGTCTATTGTCTGAGGTGTCATTTTTCGGGTGAGATTTTCAAGATGGCCGTCTGAACCATCCCAGGACTGTGCCAGAAGAACAGGGGGGAGCTCCTCTCCTGTCCTGACCACCCTTCACCCTTCAACCGTTACCACAGAAACCGATTAGCTGGCCGCTTATCTCTGTCGGAGATGGTGAAGTAAAAAATAGAAAATGCTGTAATTCCGGGCGGGGTAGGACTTGTCAGCAGGTGTAGGGAGAAAATGCTGGGAGACTCCTTACATCAGCAGCGACAGACTACAGGAGTTTGAAGACACAGTCACGTCAGTGTCTGTGTGTAAAATTTGTCTCTAATTATCAGCACTCAATATAGAAGTAGCGGGATCGCCCCTATTCACTCGGGGAACTGTGTGAAGTCAGTGTGTGACACTTTAAATTTATTATTGGCTGAGAAATTTAAATGACTGAATATATTTAAATTAAAAGCCGTTCTCTGCTGCAGATACTTGATGGTGTTTCAGTAAAGTTTGAAGCTGCTCTGATCAGGGAAAGGTATTCTAATTTAAAATGCTTTCTGAAATTACAGATGGGTTTCACAGCAACATGTCTTGAGTGTATTGCTTCAGCGGCAAGTGGAGTCGTTTCTTTAACGTCTGTAGTACACTGACGGAAGACACCAACTGTCAACAAGCTTTTGTTCTCTTAAACAGGCAGCATCGACATTTATAATCCCCTTCGTTCCCTCCTGCCTTTCTCAATTCACTTTCCCCTTTCCGAAAGGCGCAGTACCTGGCTGGGTTAAGGTGGGCAAATTTTAACCCACCCTGCATGGCATGAATGGGACGCTGGAGTGAGATGGAGTGTTGCCCTGTGCAGTTACCGGCTTTTTATGAATGGGGAGTTCTTTACCCAGCATCCATTGCGGCAGAAAAAAACGCTCCATCGCTGGGATAGAGCCGTGCAAGCGTTTAGTCCCAGAGATAGAGTGGTTTCTCTGCTGCAATGGATGCTGGGTAAAGCGCTTCCCATTCCACAAAAGTTAAATTACTGTGTTAATGTAGGAAAGGCAATGCCCCATAAACAGCAATATGATAATGATGTCATGGCCTGTTTTATTTATTTTTTGTCTTATATTACTCCTGTGAAGCACGTTGGGATGTTTTACTACATTAAAGATGCTACACAAATACAAGTTGGTGTTGTTGTTGTTGGCGATTGAGGGATAAATATTGGCCACGGCACCGGGGAGAACTCCCCTGCTCTTCTTCAAAATAGTGCCACGGGATCTTTTACGCCCACCTGAGAGCGCAGGCGGGGCCTCGGTTTAGCGTCTCATCCAAAAGACGGCACCTCCGAATGCGCAGCACTCCCTCAGCACTGCACTGGAGTGTCAGCCTCGATTTTACGCTCACGTCCCTGAAGTAGGACTGGAACCCACGACCTTCTGACTCGAGGCTACCCACTGAGCCATGGCTGACAGATGCCTCCAGCTCTGCCCGACGGCCCCCCGCTCTGCCCAAAACCTCCGCCAGGGTCCAGATGGGAGCTGATGGAATTCAGCCAATCAGATTCTTCTTTTGGAACGTTCTACAGATGCTGGACATCTGAAAGTAAAGCAGATAATGCTGGAAAACACTCAGCTGGTTAGACAGCATCTGCAAAGAGAGAGAAACAGAGTTAACGTTCCGTTAGAATGTTTTAGATCCCTTCCATCTTCAAAGGGTTAAGCACTGCAGCAGGATCTACTGCGGGGGGGGGGTAAGGGGGTGGCGGGGGAGGAGGAAAGGGACATCATCACGGAGAAGAATAAAACCCCTTATCCATGTGGCAAGAAAGTGCAGATAGCGAGTTTGTCAGTTTAACAAATATTACTTATTAAAAGTACGGTGTAAGGAAAAAATAATAATGTGGCCGGGTGAAAGCTATTCATTTCACTGCACTTCCAATCAGAAAGATGACATCATTCTGAAGGTGAATAATCGACTAGTTACATTTGGCACAGCCTTACATTCTCCGAGGCTTCTTGAAGAATTTTGAAGATAAGGGACTGAATATCATGAGAATTTCACCCCCCCTCCCCACCCATTTTACAAAAGTGTTGTCCGATGAGTAATTGGTGGTTACTCTATAATATCTCAGAAATTTACAGCACAGGAGGCCACCATTTCGGCCCATCGTGTCTGTGCCGGCCGACAAAGAGCTGTTCAGCCTAATCCCACTTTCCAGCACTAGGTCCGTAGCCCTGTAGATTACGGCACGTCAAGTGCATATCCAAGCAGTTTTTAACTGTGGTGAGGGTTTTTGACTCTACCACCCTTTCAGGCAGTGAGTTCCAGACCTCTATCGCCCTCTGGGTGAAAAAATCTCCCCTCAAATCCCCTCTAAACCTCCTACCAATTACTTCATATCTATGCCCCCTGATTGTTGACCACTCTGCTAAGGGAAATAGGTCCTTCCTATCCACTCTATCCAGGCCCCTCATAATTTTATACACTTTACTCAGAGTGTCAGCTTGATCAGGGGTATCCAGCCTTTTAAGGGGGGTCCGGGCTTTTTGACGTCGTAGGCCGCATGGATGCGTATCGTGCGACCCCGGGTACAATACTTAAATCCCACATTCCCATGATTAGCTACCAGTGAGGCAACAGTGCTGAGAGAAATCTTCTCCAAACCTCCGATCCCACAATAGCAGATTAAAAAAATAACCGCAAATAGACCTGAGCTGCTTGGACTTGGAGGGGTGGATTGGCGAGAGTTTGTGTGGCAGGGCTGTATTCTGGCCCGAGGCTCACAGATTGGACCTCCCTGAGCTCTCGATCATCACGTTTTTCTCTCCTTCTCTCTGATAGAACTGTTCAAAATTTGTTGAGGGGTTTTGATAAAGCGAGTAAGGGAAAAACATTTTTTCCATTAGTTGGTAAGTTGATAATTAAATGGAAGGGTTTTACTAAACGGACAGAGCAGGTCAGCACTCCCGTCTCCTGCTTTCGTGCGTCTAACTGATAGTTAAATATCCCAGCTATTCTGAAGGGCCTTTTTGTTGTCAGACTAACTTTGTATTTTGAAGTACACACAAACGATTACAACAATCACTGTTGGCTTTCGTGTGTGTCCCTGGAAGGAAGACTTGAACGTGATGGAATCTCACATCCTGCTCCCACGGGAATATGCTGAGGGAGCCTTTTACTAAAACGTACTGATGGCCTGAAGTCTCCCTACCTCTCTCTCTTCCTTTTAAGATGCTCATTAAAGCCTACCTCTTTGACCAAGACTAATATCTCCTCCTTTGACTCGGTGTCAATTTTTGTCTGATTATGCATCTATGTTAAAAGCGCTGTATAAACACAAGTTGCTTTTCTCGACAGTTGATCCACAATCAGTCGGATGACTTTCTCGTCCAAATACATCTCATTATAAGGAAGGTTCTACAATATTCAATTCAATGTATTGATTAAATATCTAAACCCTTGTATGTTGTAGACGTTGACTTATGTACCGGATTGATGGCTGCCCTGCTTGTGTTAAGATGGTGGGATAGAGACATTACCATTGATGATTCACTGAAGTCCAGTCTTGCTTTGCTTCTGTGGTGATCTGCTTCTGCGAGCCCAATGTGACTCCTGTTGGAGAAGCCAGGTGTGGATATTGGGTGAGCACAGGACTGGCCCTCAGGTATCATGCCCCCCCCACCCTCCCCACATTGAATTTGAGTCAGGCCTCCTGAAGGGTCAGTGTCCAGGCTCACTCTTGACGAATAGTTTCAAAACTGAGATGCAAAAAGGGCAGCCAGATCCCCGTGGAACCCCAGCGAGAATCATCATCTCAAGGTAAGCGTGGAGAAACATAGAAAATAGGTGCAGGAGTAGGTCATTTGGCCCTTCGAGCCTGTACCACCATTCAATATAATCAAGGCTGATCATTCAATATTGTGCCTGTGAGCATGGAACATCAGCCTTTGGTGTTTCGTTTCACACGGGGTGCCGTCAGTATCTCTACTGGGCAGATGACCAAAGGTTGAGTGTTGTGAATGGAAGAGAGAAAGAACTTGCATTTATGTAGCGCCTTTCGTGACCCCATGCCGTCCCAAGTGCTTTGCAGCCAATGACATCCATTTGAAGTGTCGTCACTGTTGCAATGTGGGAAATGGATTATTGAAGGAGGAGAAGACAGAATTCTCTCGAGTTACTGCTCACGAAGAGACAAACCAGTCAAGGAAAATAAAAAACGTGTATTCCTGCTTGAGAGGAATGTTCATTGGTGCAATGTATTTGCTTCGTGGGTTCTTTGCTTCAGAATTCATAGCAACACATTGCTATTAAGAACTAGTTGGTTTATTAGCAAAAGGTTTAACAATCACACTACATATTACCAGTTCATCCACCAGGCTCGTCGTGGATCCCCTGAACCCAACTGGCTGGGGTTTTATTGAGTCTTGTAAACATCATGTGACTGTCTAAGCCACTCCCAACTCAACAGCTCCACAAACCTGTGAGCTTCCTCACCGGTGTATACATTACTGTTGGGTATTTAATGATTTGTAATCCCTGCATTTAAAATACCATCTTGGAATGCAATTAATTTGTCAGGAGAGTTTTATTTTTCTCCTTGAAATCCTTGACTGATAACCTTCTGATAAACGAGCAATCCAATCACAAAAAGCCGGCAATGAATGACCTTATTTTATTGAACTGATTCTATTCTCCTCTGATTATTTTCTTTTAATTAACAACACTTGTGTGATGGGTTGAGATCACAGTGTCATCTTGCAATTTTGTTAAAGATTTTTTTTTTCTGTCCCCGATCATCCAAAACATTTTAATAAAAACATCTGCACACTACCCCCGCAGGCCCTAATTGATTATTAGTCAATGAATCACATACTACTTTATATTAAGCCTATCCCCATATAGAGTTCACAGGCCCTTCACGACCACCCCCCCTCCTCATATTGACTCGTGCTGGAGATTGGCACCATGGTAACCTGCCGCCCTCCGGCAGCCATTTTATTTGTGTGAATTCTAGAAAGTGAATGCTTGCAGGATATTCGACTATGTAGGGAATCTCAGCCGAGCTCAATCCTGTTCTCGAAACAGACAGTCTCTCTCAGCGCATTAGATCCGCGAATTCCTGCATTTACCGCCCACACTGAGATTTGTTGCCCGAGTTACCACAAATTTGCACTAAAATCCGCAGGTGGCAACCGCTTGCTGGTTTTTGAGTGGGCTTTGAGTGATGACAAATCACTTGGCCTAACTATCAGGAAACAGCCATTAATGTTATGTTAATGAATCCTGTAGTGGGAAGGGGGTGGGGGGGGGGTTGCAAATAAAGCTGTCTACTTAAGTGCAGGAATGAAGGCTATGGAGATGAATATAATCGGAGGTCATCAAATGGTCCTGGGTCATGGTGAGTCATCTATGAATACAGATGCTCTGAGTTGTCAGTGTGGGTTAGAAGATTGGATTTACATCGGGCAAATTCTGCCGCCGTATTCTCGAAAGTGAGGGAGGAAATTTCACAGAACTTTTCTTGGAGATTCACCTGTTTCAGAGCACTGACTGGATCCCTCCGGGGCGCTGACTGGATCCCTCCGGGGCACTGACTGGATCCCTCCGGGGCACTGACTGGATCCCTCCGGGGCACTGACTGGATCCCTCCGGGGCACTGACTGGATTGGATCAAAGGCAAATTTAGGCTCTGACATCAGGAAGTTCCTCATGGCAGAAAGAGACACAGGCACAGATTAGTTGAAGGAACAGCAGTAAGTTGTGACTGGGGCTATCAATTGCCTCCCAATCAACCCATTCCCACTCCTGATGGATAAAACCAACCAGCAGTGACCTTCCAAGAAGATCGCATTCTGTGAAATCTCTCTTTGACCTGCAACTGTAATGCGGCAAAAATGAGCATAATACAAATTCAATCGCTGGATCTTGTGCTGGATGGAAGTGCTGGAACATCCCAAGCATCATCCTTCTGTATCTGTCCTGTGAGGGGGTGTGGCACAAGTTGTCAATCTTGTGTAAAGGGCATCTACTTGGTGGACTGCAAGGCTTTTTCTTATTTCTTATGACCCGGTTAAGACCAGAAACTCGATCTCTGAGGAAGGAGGTTGGAATAAGTCCGTGTACAAATATAGGCGGATGTCAAAAGTCTTAGATTGGCGCCAAATGAAAGAAAGACTTGCATTTATATAGCGCCTTTCGTGACTTCCGCATGTCTCCAAGCGCTTTACAGCCAATGAAGTGCTTGTGAAATGCAGTCACTGTTGTAATGTGGGAAACGCAACAGTCCATTTGCGCACAGCAAACTCCCACAAACAGCAATGAGATAATGACCAGATTATCTGTTTGTGGTGTTGGTCGAGGGATAGGTATTGGCCCAGGACTCGGGGAAAACCCCCCCTGCTCTTTTTTGAATTAATGCCACAGGATCTTTTACGTCCACCTGAGAGAGTAGTCAGACCCTCAGTTTTAACATCTCATTCTGACAGTGCAGCGCTCCCTCAGTGTTGCACTGGGAGCGTTAACCTGAATTATTAGCTCAAGTCTCAGGAGTGGGACATGATTTAATTTCCGTTTGTCATTCCTTCTCCTTCTGATGGTCTCTCCATCCTAGGTGTTCTCTCTCTGTCTCTCTCTTTCTCTCTGTCTCTCTCTCTCTCTCTCTCCTTTTCTCTCTCTTTTTAAACTGGATGATTTAGAAACATGCAACATTACAAAGTACTGACAGGGTTAAGGTTTAATAAATACATTGCCAGCTTCTCAAATCTTTTATAGTTATTTCACTCACATATTTAGTGAGGCCTGGAAAAGACACCGTTATATAACCTCCTCATCCATTACTCTGGAGCAGAGATAGATAACAGTTGCAATATGTCACCTACACGGTTGAAATCTGGCAGAGTATGAAACTATGGTGGAAGCAATTCCGTGTGAAAGTGATCCAGCATCGACATGGGGAATTTCACATTCGTGAAAGTTCTGGGCCATTAACATCCATAGGCTGCCACACTGCGGGCGGGCCTGATAGAGCGGCCTTATTGCAGCTGAGAGGCACAGGACCATCATTCCAGCCTCGCTACCCAGCTCTGGATTGTACCCACTGCCTGGCATATACTTGCCAACTGTAAGGACCCAAAATCTGGTCTGAAGGGATCTGCCTGCTGTATTGGGATCTAGCTGTCCCCCCCCCCCCCCAACTCACCCTCTGCCAGCCACCCTCCGCCCCCCCCCCCCCCCCCCCCACCGCCATCGCAACCCCTCCACCCTCCGGCACCGCATCCCTTCCCCCCCCCACCGTCCGTCATCGCAAAATTCCCCCCCTCCAGCATTGCAACGCACCCCCCCCCCCCCCCTTGCCATTGCAACACCCCCCATTCCATGGAGCAGTGTATCGAAGCCTCACTGAGAATGCCGATGGAGCAACTACTTGGCATTGAAATGGACTAAAGATTAGTGATAAAAACAGAAAATGCTGGAAATACTCAGCAGGTCAGGCAATATCTGTGGAGAGAGAAACAGAGTTAGCGTTTCAGGTCGATGACCCTTCTTCACTAATGATTAGCGACCAGCACTGTCTCATAACACTCCTGTGAAGCCTTTGGGACGTTTCATTACGTTAAAGGCGTTATATAAATACAAGTTGTTGTTGTTGTTGTTGTCCTGACCTGCTGGGGTATCAGACTAACATGCCGACCTTTATTGTGCAGCCCCAGCCAATTGCATCCCATGAAAGGCATTGTCTCAGTTGTACAGGAGCTAATATGCTCCATAATGCCCTTGAGCGCTGTCTATTTTTATCCTTTATAATCTAGTTCCTAAGCAGATATATATCCAGCTCTGTGTAAAAGGGCTTTTGTTGGCACTCCATAACCTGGTTTGCACTGGGGGACATGTGTGTATTGTTTTTCCTTGTTAGTTTGTGTTTCTTTTTCATTCAGTACAGCAGAAACTGGAGTACAATGAACAATATTTGAGTCATTGGTCACATCAGGACCAGGGTACAAGCTAAATGTTTATTGCCCAATGGGAGAGCCTGTTCTCACCCCGGGCCTCAAATTCCCCAATCACAACTTTTCTGGTCTCGGCCTGTATTATCCTGATGGCTATAACCTTTGCTCTTCTGAACTTTCCTCTCTCGTTCCTCCTAAACTCCAAATACACTGCACCTCCACATTCTTTGTCTTTCTTGCAACCACACTGCAATAAAAACCAGGCTCATCTTGCTCTCCCGCTCTAACTTGCTCTCTCCCGCTCTAACTTGCTCTCTCCCGCTCTAACTTGCTCTCTCCCGCTCTAACTCGCTCTCTCCCGCTCTAACTCGCTCTTCCCCAGAAGCTTAACACTGTGGCTCTCCTTGCCTCCCTCTCTTCCACCCTCCTACAAGCCACAAATCCCAAGCTACCTCCCACCAGCCCACCACTTCCTGATGTTCCTCATCTCCTCCCCTCCCCTCAGGAGACACCTGAACCCTGAGGTTGCCCTTTCCTTTAATTTTGTTGGCCGTGGAAAAAAAAAGTTCACATACTCCGCACCTTCCTCACGCACTGTAAAACCGCACAGTAAAACCATCCCCTGCCTGTTCGAGGGTGAAACCTCATTGGTAACGATAAGGATTTTGTGTGTATGTGTGTTAGTGCGAGGGTTGAAGGCGTTCTTTCCTGCACCTTCCCCACTTAGAAATGCAGGCCCTGTGGAAAAACTGCAGGACGCTGAAAGGTCTCTCAATGATTGCAGTCGTGGTGCCAAATAATTCTCACTGCTGCCCAGCTTTAACCTTTTCTGAGGCACATTGATTGACTGCTGCTCAGTTCACGCCATTAGACACGGAGGTCTTCTAAATGTGGCAATCTAACGCTGACAGCCAAGATTCATACCAACAATAGTTTAAAATTATTTGAGGCTTTTAATAGACTCTGGTTTTATTGTGCTCTCATGAGCCACTATTTGTATATTCTGATCCCTTCTCCTTTCCAAGTCGTTGTATATTTTTGGCTGTTTCTCTAGTCGGCTGGGCGCTAACTGATTTTGCGCTCAGCGCGAAGGAACGGCGCCCATTGTTCATTACGCTGACGGCTGCCCACAGACTTGTCATAGGCTTTTGAGCGGCAACCTACTGTCTTTCGGGATCCTTTTCGGCACGGCACCCTCTAAAGGGCATCCAAGGCCTTTGCAATTGTCAACCGTGAGGGACGATGGAACGTCTTCCTCCGTTTCGGCTGCCCCCAAAAGTTTTTCACCATCCTCCACCTGCTTCATGACGACATGCAAGCCGTGATCCTGACCAACGGATCCACCATGGACCCAATCCACGTCTGGACCGGGATCAAGCAGGGCTGCGTCATCGCGCCAACGTTTTTCTCGATCTTCCTCGCTGCATGCTCCATCTCACTCTCAACAAGCTCCTCGCTGGAGTGGAACTAAACTATAGAACCAGTGGGAACCTGTTCAATCTTCGTCGCTTCCAGGCGCGATCCAAGGTCGTCCCATCCTTTGTCATTGAACTACTGTACACGGACTACGCTTGCGTCTGCGCACACAGAGGCCGAACTCCAAGCCATCGTCAACATCTTCAGCGAGGTGAACGAAAGCATGGGCCTTGCGCTAAACATCCGTAAGACAAAGGTCCTCCACTTCACAGCACTGCCCCCCGGTCATCAAAATCCATGGCGTGGCCTTGGACAAAGTGGACCACTTTCCATACTTTGGGAGCCTACGATCAGCAAGGGCAGAAATCGATGACGAGGTCCAATACCACCTCCAGTGTGCCAGCGTAGCCTTCGGTTGCCTGAAGAAGAGAGTGTTTGAAGACTAGGACCTCAAATCTGGCACCATGCTTATGGTCTACAGGGCAGTAGTGATACCCGCCCTCCTATATGTCTCAGAGACGTGGACCATATACAGCAGACACCTCAAAGCGCTGGAGAAGTACCACCAGCGCTGCCTCTGAAAGATCCTGCCAATCCATTGGCAGGATAGGCGCACCAACATCAGTGTTCTCGCTCAGGTCAACATCCCCAGCATCGAAGCACTGACCACACTCGACCAGCTCCGCTGGGCGGGCCACATCGTCTGCTTGCCCGACACGAGACTCCCAAAGCAAATGCTCTATTTGAAACTCGTACACGGCAAGCGAGCCCCAGGTGGGCAGAGGAAACATTTCAAGGACACCCTCAAAGCCTCCTTGATAAAGTGCAACATCCCCACCGCCTCCTGGGAATCCCTAGGCCAAGACCGTCCGAAGTGGAGGATATATTCAAAAAGGAGTTAGATGTCGTCCTTACTACGAGGGGGATCAAGGGGTATGGCAAGAAAGCAGGAATGGGGTACTGAGGTTGCATGTTCAGCCATGAACTCATTGAATGGCGGTGCAGGCTCGAAGGGCCGAATGGCCTACTCCTGCACCTATTTTCTATGTTTCTAAGAGCGTCTGGGAAGGCGCTGAGCACCTCGAGTCTCATCGCCGAGAGCATGCAGAAACCAAACGCAGACAGCGGAAGGAACGTGCGGCAAACCAGACTCCCCACCCACCCTTTCCTTCAACCACTGTCTGTCCCACCTGTGACAGAAAGAAAAAGTAAAATAAAAATTATTTTAATTTAAAAACATCTCCAACACTTGTAAAATTTAATTTTCAGGGCCAGAGAGGTTGCTTTGCAGTAATTGAAACATCACTCCATTAAAACTTCCCTTACACCTGAATGCACCAGCTCTAACTTTTTCTGGCGTGTTTAGTGGGTAAGTATGACAAATTCACGGCGTTCATGTATTTCAATGCTGAGTCTCTCAGCGAAGTACTGATGTAACGGAGCTTGTGGAGGAGCAGGGCAAATGGGATTTCCGTGTTTAACTGCCCCTGTGAGGATGCCGGAAGTTACTGTCTGATTTACTCCATAATATCGGTGAGCTCTGATAGCCTCACTATTATTATTGCAAAATTCGGGCCATTAGATGTGGGTATTCTGGAATTGGGGAACACTGTAGTTTTGGAGCACCAGTAGGAGGTGAGGCCTGTGTGCAACTGGGTGTGAAGAACATTAAAGAGAAAGCATTCCTTCAGCAGGACATGTTTTTAAATCTAACGAGCCTCCATATCTCAGTCAGGGTACTAAGCAAATGAAATGTTAACCTCCAGCTCTCCGCCTCCTCTGCTGGGCACAATTATAATTACATCATGCAGTCTTAAATAAAAACATTAGAAATAGGAGCAGGAGTCGGCCATTCGGCCCCTCGAGCCTGCTCCGCCATTCAGTAAGATCATGGCTGATCTTCTACCTCAACTCCACTTTCCTGCACTGTCCCCAAATCCCTTGATCCTCTTAATATCCCAAAATTTTATCGATCTCTGTCTTGAATATACTCTTAACCATTGAGCCTCCACAGCCCTCTGGGGTAGAGAATTCTAAAGATTCACCACCTTCTGAGTGAAGAAATTAGTCGCCCTCTTAGTCCTAAATGGCCAACCCCTAATTCTGAGGACTGTGACCTCGTGTTCTAGACTCTCTAGCCAGAGGGGGGGGGGGGGGGGGGGGGGGGGTTGCGGGGGGGAGATGGGGCAGGAGGGTGGGGAGATGGGGGAGGGGGCAGGGGGAGATGGGGGTGGTGGGGGAAGGGGAGGGGAGATGGGGGAGGGGCGGGGGGAGATGGGGGGGGCGGGGGAAGGGAAGGGGGAGATGGGGGAGGGGAGGGGGGATGCGGGGGGAGTGGGGGGGGCGGAGGAAGGAAGGGGGAGATGGGGAGGGGCAGGGGGGGAGTGGGGGGGCGGAGGAAGGGAGGGGGGAGATGGGGAGGGGCAGGGGGGGAGTGGGGGGGCGGAGGAAGGGAGAGGGGAGATGGGGGAGGGGCAGGGGGGGAGGAGGGTGCGGGGGGAGATGGGGGGGGGGGGGGAGAGGGGAGGAAGGTGGTGGAACAGCAGGCCGAGCTTGAAACTGACGCAGGTTGAAACGATCGAGAAGTGTGAATCCAAAGTTTCAACCCTGAATCTGATCTGAAGTCATAAGAATGGGGAAAACTGCGGGGTGGTCATCGCATAAGTGCTGACTCACCTCGGAACGTACGGGCAGGATGAGAGGTCCAATCGAGCTGAAAGCTGTGTGGGCAGACTCGGAAGGGGAATGGAGGAGGTTAGTTGGGACTTTAGTCTTGACAAGACCAGTGAATCCGTGGTGGTGAATTACGTGTAGCGCTTCCAGCAAAGTGATCATAGCAAGCATGGGAACTGCTCTGAGCGTTTCTGAGGGTGCATGCATGTTGTGTCCAGCAATCAAGCAACAAACCTCATCCATCTGAAGTTCGCTGCCAGGCTCTGCGATCTTCAGATATCGTCATCAAACTGCTGAGGACGGTGATTATTCCGCAGTTGGGGATCTGCAGTTTTGGCCTGAATCTCCCAGTTTCTCAGAGTTGTTTCCCAGTTCCAAGTGTGACAGGGAGTCTCATTGAGTATTTGACTCCATGTTTACATTCCAACTGTAGTGTCACTGTTAGATTGAAACCGTTTCATAGGATTACACGGGATATACAGCACAGAAACAGGCCATTCGGCCCAACCAGTCCATGCCTCTGTTTATGCTCCACTCGAGCCTCCTCCTGTCTTTCCTCATCCAAATCTCTCAGCATAACCCTCTATTCTCTTCTCCCTCATATGCTTGTCTAGCCTCCCCTTAAATGCATCGATACTATTTGCTTCAACCGCTGTGGTAGCGAGTTCCACATTCTCATCACTCTGAAGAATTTTCTTCTGAATTCCCTCTTAGATTTCTTGGTGACTATCTTATATTGAAGGCCTCCAGTTTTGTTCTTCCCCATAAGTGGAAACATTCTCTCTCTCTCTGTATCCACTCTATCAAAACCTTTCATAATTTTAAAGACCTCTATTAGATCACCCTTCGCCGCCTTTTTTCAAGAGAAAAGAGACCCAGCCTTTCCTGATATGTATACCCTCGCATTTCTGGTGTCATCCTTGTAAATTTTCTCTGCCCCCTCTCCAGTGCCTCTACATCCTTTTTACAATATGGCGACCAGAACTGTACACGGTACTCTCAGTGTGGTCTAACCAAGGTTCGATACAGGTTTAGCATAATTTCCCGACTTTTCAATTCTATACCTCGAGAAATGAACCCTAGTGCATGGTTTGCTTTTTTTAATGGACTTGCTAAGCTGTGTCGCAAAAGCTAAAATTGGTGTGGAAAGAAAATAACATTTTGGGATAATGTATGAGAGTAATTTGAAACATGACGTGTGGCAAATATGTAGCATGCTTGGGAGAAACAGGTGATTTTGGACTTGTGGCTTCCAAAGCACTCCACCACTGGAGTTTCCTTGTATCAACACTACCACCAATAACCTGACACAGAGCATCTTTAAAGCAGCAAAAAGTCCCAAGGCGCTTCACAGGAACGTTAACCGATGAAAATTTGACCATGAGCCATGTAAGGGAGACATTCGAACAGGTGACCAGTCAAAGTGGTCGGTTTTAATGGCCGTTGTAAAGAAGGAAAGTTGTTTCGGGAGGGGATCCCAGAGCTTGGGTCCTCGGCAGTTGAAGGCACGGGCGACAATGGTGGAGCGATGAAAATCAGGGACGGGCAAGGGGCCAGAATTGGGAGTAGTTCAGAGAACATCATGTCTGGGTCTGTTGTAGACTAATTGATTGCGATTGATTGCTGTGATTAGTCAACAGCTCCTTTATCGTATCGGGCGACTACCAGGATGTTAGAAGGCGAACTCGATGGAGTGTCGTCTAACTATGAATTGTGCCCCGCAGGGTGAATGCTCTGGAAATAGAGAGACAGAAAATACACGGCAGGTTAGTCAGAACCTGTGAAAAGAAAAGACAGGCTACTGATCTTCTGGAACATTTCAGGACGGAAGACTGAAAAATGATCAGGCATTTTAGTAAGGTTGGGAAAAATAAGAGCAAGAGAAGAAGGGGAGATGGGAGAGCTTCAACAGATACCTCAGTCACAGGCAAGGATTGAACGAGCGGCCTGCACACTGCTTCGCAGTTCTGGTTCCACTTCGGTTTATGTGTGATGCTGCTCTCTGAGAAAAGTACAGCTGGAAGAGGAGATGAGAGAGCATTTATATAGCGCCTTTCATGACCTCAGGACACCCCAGAGTGCTTTCCAACCTCAAGTATATTTTGGAGTGTAGTCAATGTTGTAATGTAGGAAACACGGCAGCCAATTTGTGCACAGCAAGCTCCCACAAACAGCAATGTGATAATGACTAGGTAATCTGTTTTTTTAGTGATATTGATTGAGGGATAAATATTGGCCCCAGGACACCGAGGGAGGACACCTCTGCTCTTCTCCCAATCTTCTTTTTAGGCAGTCCCCCGGAGTCGAGGCTGACTTGCTTCTGCACTAATACAAGTTCTCAGGTGACTGAAGAGTCCAATGCGGGACCTACAGTCTCTGTCACAGGTGGGGCAGACGGTGGTTGAAGGGACGGGTGGGTGGGGTGTTTGGGTTGTCGTGCGCTCGTTCCGCTGTCTGCGCTTGGCTTCCGCGTGCTCCCGGCGAAGGGACTTGAGGTGCTCGGCGCCTTCCCGGATGTTACTCCTCCCCTTTGAGCTTCTCCCAATAGTGCCGCGGGATCTTTTATGTCCACCCGAGAGGGCAGACGGGGCCTCTGGTTTAACGTCTCATCCGAAAGGCGGATGATGGGTGGGGGATATAGGGAGTCAAAAGGAAGCCAGATTGCACATAGGAATCTCCATCTTTGTCCCTGTTTCAAAGAGGTGGTCCCACCATTAGAAATAAAATTAGCGTTTTTATCTGAATTAAATATTTCGTGTCAATTTGCGAAATTTGTAAAGGTCCTCGAGGGAGAAAAAAAACAGGCCTGGATATTCCTTGTCTGCAGCAAAAATCAGCAGGTTTGAGCAATGGAGGAGGAAAAGCATTCCCTCAAAATGAAACAGCTGTGCGGCCGAGATTAAAAGCACGAAAGTACAGATAAAGGCAAGAGCTTACAGTGACAACTTGTTTCAATCATTCGCTCTGGTCCAACGCTGATTTCAAAGGGGCGAACTCGTGTCAGTTTTCTTGCCGTGGGCTGCCTGACGTCAGCCGATGAGCTGCGTTCTCCTGACTGTTGGACAATCTGGCCCGCGTTAACCTGGCCTGTGCAACAGATGGTCACAGACAGGTTTACCGGGGCTGTGGTGGGACCCCGAGGGGGGTCGTTGGTATCCGCGGCAACTGCAAGAGTGGAATTGTGAGTGGTCAGATTATGGCTGTTGCTCTTTTCCAAGTCGGGGGGGAGGTGGGAGGTGGGGGCGGGGGGGGGGCGTTTGTTGGATTTCTCCGATATTTGGCCAACCCATGACGACTTGAGTCCAGGGATGCCAACTTTGGTTGGAAGTATTCCTGGAGGCCTCCTGCCTCCAACGGCCTCACCTGGTCAAACACCCTCTATTCCCCCATCACCACTTGTTTTTATAACTGGTAAACAGAGGCTATAAAAACGAAGGTACCTTGTTTTGAATGCCCCGATGAGTTTTCACTACAGTGTCCGGGAGATTAACCTTTCATTCCTGGAGACTCCAGGGCAATCCGGGAGGGTTGGCAACACTACTTCAGAGATCAGCCCCAGCACCACCGAGCCAGGATTGTTTCATCCCATGGGAGGGAAGACTGAAAACGCCCCTTGTGTGTCTCCTCACGGCCAATCCAGAGTCTCGCTGGCAGAAGCAAGTTGCTGCCGATTTTTTAAAAGTTCATACCTGCTAGTTAGTGTCAGCTGTGGCTCAGTGGGTAGCACACTCGCCTCTGAGTCAGAAGGTTGTGGGTTCAAGTCCCACTCCAGGAACTTGAGCACATAAATCTAGGCAGACACTCCCAGTGCAGTGCTGAAGGAATGCTGCACTGTCGGAGGTGCTGTCTTTCGGATGAGACGTTAAACCGAGTCCCCATTTGCGCTCTCAGGTGGATGTAAAATATCCCATGGCACTATTTCGAAGAAGAAGCAGGGGAGTTATCCCTGGTGTCCTGGCCAATATTTATCCCTCAATCAACATCAGTAAAACAGATTACCTGATCATTGTCACATTGCTGTTTGTGGGAGCTTGCTGTGCGCAATTTGGCTGCCCCAAAAGTACTTCATTGGCTGTAAAGAAAGCTTTTGAGATGTCTAGTGGTCGTGAAAGGCGCTATATAAATGCAAGTCTTAGAAACATAGAAAATAGGTGCAGGAGTAGGCCATTCGGCCCTTCTAGCCTGCACCGCCATTCAATGAGTTCATGGCTGAACATGTAACTTCAGTACCCCATTCCTGCTTTCTCGCCATACCCCTTGATCCCCCTAGTAGTAAGGACTACATCTAACTCCTTTTTGAATATATTTTGTGAATTGGCCTCAATAACTTTCTGTGTTAGAGAATTCCACAGGTTCACCACTCTCTGGGTGAAGAAGTTTCTCCTCATCTCGGTCCTAAATGGCTTACCCCTTATCCTTAGACTGTGACCCCTGGTTCTGGACTTCCCCAACATTGGGAACATTCTTCCTGCATCTAACCTGTCTAAACCCGTCAGAATTTTAAACGTTTCTCTGAGATACCCTCTCATTCTTCTGAACTCCAGTGAATACAAGCCCAGTTGATCCAGTCTTTCTTGATAGGTCAGTTCCGCCATCCCGGGAATCAGTCTGGTGAACCTTCGCTGCACTCCCTCAATAGCAAGAATGTCCTTCCTCAGGTTAGGAGACCAAAACTGTACACAGTACTCCAGGTGTGGCCTCACCAAGGCCCTGTACAACTGTAGCAACACCTCCCTTGCCCTTTTGGCTAAGATCTGCATAACTAACCTGACCAGCCACCATGACCTCCGGGTGGTTTCTCCCTGGTCAGGAAGGTATATGCTTACATTTTTGTAAACAGGAGGTGGGTGGGATGGCTTGACCCATCCACCTCCACGGAGGTGTGTGGGGGACCTGACCCATCCACCTCCATGGCACGAACCTGGTATTGCAGTACTTCCAGGAACGGTGCAGTGGCTCCAGGCCTTTTGGCTAAGAGCATTGGCGCAGAGTGATCCTTGACTGGTGCAGGGTGACCTCTGGCGTTTGTGACTTGACAAAGAATTGGAAACGATTGGCTACGAATTTATATAAAAAAAAACACCTCCCTTGAATGCTGGCATTGGCCACTGGGAGGCGCACTGGAGCGGCGCCGAGTGACTCTCCCTGGACTTGCCCCATCGCCTGAAGTGCCATTGCCGCACCATTCAGGGAGTGCATACGCAGTGTATTTTTCTCTCCTGCGTGTAGTATCTTATACTTGCCGGCGTTAACTCCCATCAGTTGCAGCTCTCCCCAAATACATACATTGCCCGACACTTTCCGCAATGGGAGAGTCGCCTGCGATAACTGGGTGCTCGCCATCTCGCACTCTCAGAAGCTGTGACCCTGACCACAACATCCAGCCGCCGGGGATTGGCCGCCGGGTAGCTTGCCTGCCCGTGTTTTGAACTCTCCTCCTCCTCCACCGCACAAAGCTGCCTGATTTATAGACGCCATTCTCAACACCAGGCAACCACTGCCAAGAAGCCCTTTTTCTTCATTTTTTTGTTTCGTTGTCTCTTTTTTTTTTTCTTCTCCTCGCTGGCAATGAAAAGAATTGTAGCGTTTGGCGTTTCTAGAGAGACAGGAGTTTCACAACAAACTGCTTCATCAACGGACACTTCATCACAAAGCTTTCTTCATAAGCCTGTGCGTCTCTCGCTCTGTGTGCACTGTGGGCAGTCATGAATGTGTCTGTACTCAATGACAGACAAAAGAAGCATAATCTCCAGCTAACTTAAATGGGAAGTTATTTGGAAACATTACAGATGCCTCTGCTTTCTTCAGTTGAGAAATGCAGGTGAAGAGTCACGGCCTGCTAGCAAGCTGGAGTTTTAAAAGCCTTCTGTTGCCTCGGCCCCAAGCTCTGGAATTTCCTGCCTCTTTACCTCTCTCTCCTTTAAGACGCTCCTTTGAAATCTATCTAGTTGTCCAAGCTTTTGGTCACCTGCCTTAATTTCTTCTTCAAAAGCAAAATGCTGTGGATGCTGGAAGCTGAAATGAAAGCAGAAAATGCTGGAAATCTCAGCAGGTCAGGCAGCTTCTGTGAAGAGAAAAACAGAGTTAATGTTTCTGGTCGATGACCCTTCGTCAGAACAACTTTTTGCATGGCTCGGAGTCAAACTTTTCCCTTGTCATACTCCTGTGAAGCAGTTTGGGATGTTTATCTATGTTGAAGGCGCTATATTAAATACCAGTTGTTGTTGTTATAGTGTGCAGGAGGCCTCAAATCTGGGAAACATTAAGAAAACAATCGGACACCGAGATTGAGGAACCTTCTGGGTGGATAGCGTGAGCTGGGTCAAGTGGCCCTCCGAATCTTGTGACGGTAATTATGAGTGGAAGCCCTGGCTGCTGGTGCCCCTCCCGGGTGTGGGGCTCCCTGGAGCATCCCGTGGTGGCCCTGCTTGGGATCCACTAACTCAGCACAGGGCAGGAATTCACTCTTCGGGGCCGTCTGGTCGTGAATGGCTCAGTTCCCCACATTTATCCACTGAGCTATCAGGGTAAACCCGGGTGTCGTTAGAACGGCTCCCTTGATGCGCCTTTTCCAAATCAAGAGAGTGGCAAATGGAATTCAATCCGGAGAAGTGTGGGGTAATGCATTTGGTGAGGGCTACCAAGGCCTCATTAAACGGTAGGACACTGACAAGTGTGGAGGAACAAAAGGACCTTGGAGTGCATGTCCATAGATCCCTGAAGGTAGCAGGCCAAGTAGACAAGGCGGTTAAGAAGGCATACGGAATACTTGCCTTTATTAGCCAAGGCATAGAATACAAGAGCAGGGATGTTATGCTTGAACTGTGTAAAACACTAGTTAGGCCACAGCTCGAGTACTGCGTGCAGTTCTGGTCACCATATTACAGGAAAGATGTGATTGCACTAGAGAGGTACAGAGGAGCTTTACGAGGACGTTGCCTGGACTAGAGATTATTAGCTATGAAGAAAGAGTGGATAGGCTGGGTTTGTTTTCTTTGGAACAGAGGAAGCTGAGGGAAGACCTTATTGAGATGTATAAAATGATGTGGGGCCTGGATAGAGTGGATATGACGGACCTATTTCCCTTAGCAGAGGTGTCAACAACCAGGGGACGTAGATTTAAAGTCATTGGTAAAGGTTTAGAGGGGGTTTGAGGGGAAATTTCTTCACCCAGGGGATGGTGATGGTCTGGAACTCACTGCCTGAAAGGGTGGTAGAGGCAGGAACCCTCAGCACATCTAAAAAGTACCTGGATGTGCACTTAAAGTGCCGTAACCTACAGGGCTACGGACCAAGAGCTGGAAAGTGGGATTAGGCTGGGTAGCTCCTTGTTGGCCGGTGCGGACACGATGGGCCGAATGGCCTCCTTCCGTGCTGTAACTTTCTGTGATTCTAAGATGGAGAGATCCCTTTCCTGTAGCAATGCCTTGGTGCTTGGTGGTGTAAGAATGAGACTGAATATCTCGGGACAAACGACAAACTCACAGTCTCCCAATCTGAATTTTTTACAAAAGGATAGCCTGCTTTTGTTTGAAACACAAAGGTGATTTGTTATTTTCTCGGCGCCTGCAAATGTTAGTCAGGTGCCGCCTGAATGGCAGCCATTTTGAGAAACAGTATCTTCTTCCTCCTCCTGTTCGTTGTCTTTGTCGTCGTCTTCTCTTCTGCGCCAAGCGACCTGCGAGGCGACCCGTTTTTTTTCCACTGCTTCACATCCAGCAGATCGTGCTTGGGGTTGTTTCCGCGACAAAGTCTCCCTTTATTTTAAGACGGGCGTCTCGTCGGCCTTACTCTCGGCTTGCTGCCGAGGAGAACTCCATTCCGCGGGGGGGGGGCAAACCTCCACGCCACTCCGCTCCCATCGGACGCGAGCACCTCTCCGGTCGCCAACTTAGTATTTATGATACGGACGGCCTTTGCTCGCTTTACGATAAAGAAAAATTAACGTTGAACCGTATTGTTTTTTTTGAATGCCTCGGGCTACAGAATGTTTTAATAACAGCTCTCCTCCGAGATACATTTGCTTTCACCCAGACACTGGTCTCGAAGCAAAGTGAGCTGACCTAGCAAACCCCATTTATAATTTCAAAAAGCACAGCACAACATTGTACGATCAGAAGGCTGGCCGATTTTTGTTTTTTTCGCCTCCTTTCTCCCCGGCTACACAAAGGACTTTTTAAAACAGTAAAAAGATTATAAATGTGTGAAGGAAATCTCTGTGGCATTCTGCAGTCTAGTTGTCTATCTCTCTCTCTCTCTGCGCCTCGGGTCTGGGGACAATCTGAGGCTGCAGAAAGTGCTGAGACGTCATGTTCCCACCCGAACGGTAAATATTGCCTCGGCTGGAAGAGGGAATGGAAAATATAATGAAAAAACACGCAACATTGCTGAATATAGAGCTTTTGTCACCAGCCTTCTGAAGAGTAATAGGGGGCTTTGCACAACCTGCGGATTGAAATCGCTGAGAACATATTACAAGTTGGAAAAATCTGATTCAGAAGATTGGGCCTATATTGATTTTATTCATATTTTAAAATGACTGTTTTGTTCGGGAAAGTGGAGTGGTTGATTTGCAAGGTTCTAAGGAACATGCACCTCAAAGCTTCTGGAGCTGATGTTTTTTTGCAAAAGACCAAACTCTACCAAAAAAAAATCCTTTGCATTATTCTTTTTGAACACTGGAACTGATTTTTTTTCTCGTGTGTATGTGGGGAGAGAGCAGGGTTGCCAACTCTGGTCGGGCCTATTTCTGGAGGTTTCATCACATGACCTCCCGCCTCGAGCCGCCCTGCCCCCACATTCCCGCCATTGGTCCATCGGCCAATTGAAAATGGAACAGAATCTTCCTTAACCAATTGGATTAATCTTGACTCTTGTTGATAGAGCCCTTTTGCCCCATCTCCAACATTTTTATCACTAATAAATGAAAGTGTTGTAAGACAATGAGAACAACACAATTTAATTGTAATCCCTCTATGCTTTTTCTCCTGGGTGTTGCTCACAGCAGTGTTCTGGAGATTAATCTACAATTCCTCGAGCCAGTGCCGGATCGCTGCTCGAGCACTTCAGCTAGTCCCACTCTCCCGCCCTTTCCCCATAACTCGGCAATGTTTTTTTCCTTCAGGTACTTGCCCAATTCCATTTTGAAAGCAGTGATTGATTCTGCCTCCTCCTCCCTTTCAGGCCGTGCATTCCAGATCCTAACCACTCGCTGCGTAAAAATGTTCTTCCTCATGTCGCCTTTGGTTATTCTGCCAATCACCGTAAGAACACAAGAATTAGGAGCAGGACGAGGCCATTCGGCCCCTCGAGCCTGCTCCGCCATTCAATGAGATGGTGGCTGATCTTCTACCTCAACTCCACTTTCCTGCACTGTCCCCATATTCTTGATTCCCTTAATATTCAAAAATCTCTGTCTTGAATACAAATCTGTGTCCTCTGGTTCTCGACCCTTCCGCCAATGGGAACAGTTTCTCTCTATCTACTCTGTCTAGACCTCTCATGATTTTGAACACCTCTATCAAATCTCCTCTCAACCTTCTTTGCTGTAAGAAGAACAACCCCAGCTTCTCCAGTCGATCCACATAACTGAAGTCCCTCATCCCTGGAACCCTTCTTGGAAATCTTTCCTGCAGCGCCTCTAAGGCCTTCACATCCTTCCTAAAGTGGGGTGCACAGAATCATTTTTGTCACTTCGACATCCTGTGCAAGTGCAGCCGGGATGTGTTTCAAGGCAGTCTCTGTCACTTTTTTTATTTCTCGATGGAGGGGCTCCTTTAAAATAGCTGTTTAATATCATGTTAGCTGAACAATGACTTTTTCACACGGTTGGAGATGGTTGAACTTCAAATAGAGCAGCGTCTGCATCCAATTTTCTCTCCAGTTCATTTTAATTGAGGCTCCGAGGGTGAATCTCAAGGCCCGCACACTGCAAAAACACCAAGGAGAGAAAATAAAAAGGAGAGCGATTCAGTGATGCCGAGCTTGACCTTCGAAAGTCTGCCGATCGTAAGAAGAAGAGAAGACTGAGGAGCTTTGAGGCCCTGGGAGAGAATGAGTTACTGTAAGAAGCTTTGATGATTCTCGATTTCAGTACAGTGAAGAGTTAGGGAGGAAGAAGGGGGTGGAGGATGATGTATTTAGAACTTAGAAGAAACCAGATTTGTAAGCTGTGTTAGAAATCATAATTTTCGCTCAACAACAACCACCACTTGTATTTATATAGCGCCTTTAACGTAGTGAAACGTCCCAAGGTGCTTCACAGGAGTATTCTGAGATTTAAAAATTTGACACCGAGCCGCATAAGTAGAAATTAGCGCAGGTGACCAAAAGCTGGGTCAAAGAGGTATGTTTTAAGGAGCGTCTTGAAGGAGGAAATAGAGGTAGAGAGGCGGAGAGGTTGAGGCAGGGAGTTCCAGAGCTTGGGGCCCAGGCAACAGAAGCACGGCCACCAATGGTCGAGCGATTATAATCAGGGATGCTCAAGAGGGCAGAATTAGAGGAGTGCAGACATCTGCGGGGGGGCGGGGGGTGGGGGGTTGCAGGGCTGGAGGAGATTACAGAGATAGGGAGGGGCGAGGCCATGGAGGGATTTGAAAATAAGGATGAGAATTTTGAAATCAAAGCGTTGCTTAACCGGAAACCAATGTAGGCCAGCATATATGCATTGCATTGCTGTTGAGGTCAGAGTGAATAGGGGGAAAGAGAGTTCCTCCAGTGGCTTTGTAGTGACATCATAAATATAAACAGGAGAATTTCCTCTGTCTGCTATTTATGGTAAAATTATAAATGGTCTTATAATTTCACTAGAAACATCAAATTCAGGAAAGTTTCCCATGTGTTTACCATGGTGTTATACTAGTAATCAGAGGAAATCTTTCTCCCCCTGTCTCACAAAGATGGGTGGGAAAGCAAGTTGTGAGGAGGACGCAAAGAATCTGCAAAGGGATATAGACAGGCTAAGTAAGTGGGTAAAAATTTGGCAGATGGAGTATAATGTGGGAAAATGTGAGGTTATGCACTTTGGTAGGAAAAATAAAAAAGCAAATTATTATTTAAATGGGAGATTACAAAATGCTGAGGGATCTGTGGGTCTTTATGCATGAAATACAAAAAGTTAGCATGCAGGTACAGCACGTAATTAGGAAGGAAAATGGAATGTTGACCTTTATTACAAGTGGAATAGAGTATAAAAGCAGAGAAGTCCTGCTACAACTGTACAGGAGGTTGGTGAGACCACACCTAGAGTACTGCATATAGTTTTGGTCTCCTTATTTGAGGAGGGATATACTTGCATTGGAAGCAGTTCAGAGAAGGTTCACAAGGTTCATTCCTGAGATGAAGAAAGGTTGAGCAGGTTGGGCCTATTGGAGTTTAGAAGAATGAGAGGTGATCGCATCAAAACGTATAAGATTCTGAGGGGGCTTGACAGGGTAGATGCAGAGAGGATGTCTCCCCTCGTGGGAGAATCTAGAACTAGGGAGCATAGTTTCAGAATAAGGGGTCGCCCATTTAAAATGGAAATGAGGAGGAATTTCTTCTTTGAAGGTCGTGAATCTTTGGAATTCTCTGCCCCAGAGAGCTGTGGAGGCTGGGTCATTTATATTTAAGGCGGAGATAGACAGATTTTTGAACGATAAGGGAGTCAAAGGTTATGGGGAGCGAGCAGGGAAGTGGAGTTGAGGCCAAGATCAGATCGGCCATGATCTTATTGAATGGCGGAGCAGGGTCGAGGGACCAAATGGCCTCCTCTTCTCTCCTATTTCTTATGTTCTTATGTTCTCACCCCAATTCTAACATGGCAGCTGTATGTTGGGCAGAGCCAAGGTCAATAAAATCAATTCTCTTCGCAGGTGGTGACTGAGAGGTGATGTTACAGAAGTGTATAAAATAAGATTAGAAAAGGTAGATTCAGGTGATTACTTCACGCTAAAACCATGAGACTTTAAAATTATGAAGGGGTTTGATTGGGTAGATGTAGAGAAGTTTCCATTGAGTCCAAGATGAGTCCAAAACTAGAAGACCTAGACACTATAAGTTAGACACTAATAAATCCAATAAGGATTGAGGAGAAATGTATTTATCTAGAAAGTTGGTTGAAATGTGAAACCCGTTACCGCAAGGAGTAGTTGAGGCGAAGAGCATTGATGCATTTAAGGGGAAGCTGGATAAACGAGGGAGAATGGAATAGAGGATATGCTGATAGGTGGGAGGAGGCTTGTGCGGAGTATAAACACCGACACGGACCAGTTGGGCTGAAGGGCGTGTTTCTGTGCTGGAAATTCTATGCAAGAGCCACAAGCTCGAAGTAGTAAAAGGCAAAGTTAGTACTTGTCAAGAAGTTATTCACAGAAAGAGTGGCCAACACATGGAATGTAATAGTGGAGGAGTTGCCTCGGGGACAATGAGATGGTGTGATGGGGACTGGAGGGTCTTTCTAAATGGATGGCCCAAGTTGACGAGAGTGGCTGTCCTCGTTGTTGCCTATTTTGTAAATTTACAAATTGACTAGCCAGGTCATCAAATCATTCAGAAATTTGATTATGACATTGAGCTTCATTTTATGAAATTGTCAACAATTTTGATTAACCAAAGGCATTGAGGGATTATGGGGCAAAGGCGGGTGTATGGAGCTCGGTCGCAGATCAGCAATGATCTCATTGAATGGCGGAACAGGCTCGGAGGGCTGAATGGCCTCCTCCTGGTCCTATGTAACACTGTACCAACAGCCAATCAGAGAACCGACGCTCCCTCCAAAAAGTAAATTTATGACCAACTTTACACTCCGTTATTGCTCCTGCTCTCTGAAATAAATGGCGTCTATTTTATTATGGGGTATAAAGGAGTCCTGCTCGAGCCACTTTGTGTGTGAGTGTGTGTATGATAGAGAAGGATCGGTTTCAGCTTGTAATACCCGCTGGTCTGTTTGTCAAGCACTTGCAGTATTCATTACCGTACTCATTGTACCGCTACTGTGACTTGTATTCAATTGTTAGCTGCTGCTGGAATGTGGAGATTATTCAGCACTTGGAGTATACAGCAGGAAATGAGCAGCACTGGATGTAAAGGAGGTGATTGCTTGCTTTCCCAGGGGACTACTGAAACCGTGTTGCAAGTCTGCAGCATTACAGGTTTCTGCCGCATACCATTTAGTGTGGCAGTGCTATGTGAGAACAGGACTCGGTAATAACAACTTGCATTTATATAGCGCCTTTAATGTAGTAAAATGTCCCAAGCCGCTTCACTAAAGCGATGATCAAACAAAGTTTGACACCAAGCCACAGAAGGAGCTATTAGGACAGGATATGGTCACAGAGGCAGGTTTCAGGGAGCGTCTTAAAGGAGGAGAGAGAGGAAGGAGTGCCAGAGCTTTGGGGATCCCAGGCAGCTGAAGGCATGGCCGTCGGTGGTGGGGCGCTGAAAATCGAAGATGTGCATGAGGCCAGAATTGGAGGAGTGCAGAGATCTTGGAGGGCTCACATTGCAGGCACTTAAAAATGAACTGGATCTTGGATAGAGTTTGACTCCAGCAGTGAATCCATTCTTGTCGTGCTTCTTTGGATAGAAGAGTGTGTGGGCCGGGAAAAGGCCGCTCGGCCCATCAAACCCGTTCCATCCCGTGTCAATGTATGGATTGTTCGATCACGGATTGTTGTATCATGGACTTCCACCACCACCACTACCACCTGTTCATCCCCAACTTTAAGGAAGACTAAGACACGTCTCCTTTCTCCCCTGAAAATGATCAAACCGTGCTGCTCATATCTCCATATCCCTCAATATCCCCTCAACACATAACGATCTAGCTCCCTTTAAACTTCGAATGCTGAGTTTCAACCATATCTTTTTATCTCGGGGACCTGAATTTGAATCTAATCTAAACTTTAAACCGAGGCCCCGTCTGCTCTCTCAGGTGGACGCAAATGATCCCATGGCACTATTTTGAAGAAGAGCATGGGAGTTATCCCTGGTATCCTGGCCAATATTTATCCCTCAATCAACATAACAAAAACAGATTATCTGGTCATTACCACATTGCTGCTTGTGGGAGCTTGCTGTGCGCAAGTTGGCTGCCCCATTTCTCACATTACAACAGTGACTACACTCCAAAAGTACTTCATTGGCTGTAAAGCGATTTGAGACATCCGGTGGTTGTGAAAGGCGCTATATAAATGCAAGTCTTTCTTTTTTACAAGATGAAAATTCCTTGCCGCTAGCAGGTGTCAAATCCAACAAGTATCTCTCGAGCTCTTGGACAGGAGTTCCAATATCAGACTCTTATCTGGCAGAACTAATTGGGTAAGAAGTGGTGAGAATGAATGGCGGGAGAAATTGCAGTACAGGTGCAGCATCCAAAATCCGGAGTTCCGGACTCCGGGACGATCCGTGGCAGGGTTTTCCGGAATCCGTAAAATGTTCCAGAATCTGGACCGGGCGACCCTGTCGACCTCGGGCCTCGCTGTTGCCCAACCTCGGGCCTCACCTTGCTGCCCTTACCTCGGGGTCTCCTCACCGGCCTGCCAGAACACCTCCTCGGCGGGGCCGGCCCACTCGAACGCCTCCTTGGTGGGGCCCCATCCGACGTCGAAATTCTTAGTGGGGCCGGACGGCCTGACAACAACCTCCTTGGCGGGGCCCGCCCGACAACAACCCCCTTGGCGGGGCCCGCCCGACAACAACCCCCTTGGCGGGGCCCGCCCGACAACAACCTCCTTGGCGGGCTCCGCCTGACAACAACCCCCTCGGCGGGACCCGCCCGACGATGACCTCCTCGGTGGGGCCGGACGGTCCAAACGGTTCTTCGGCGGGAATTCCCCCCTGGCTTTCTGACGTTCCAAAATCCAGAAATACCTGGGCTTGGGTGTTTCCAGATTTGTGACGTCAGAAAACAAATCGAAAATCCGGAAAAACCCAGAATCCGGAACGGCCTCGGTCCCGAGGGTTCCGGATTTTGGACGCCCAACCTGTATCACTCTGACGCAGTAAGGGGTGTTGTCCCAAATCTGGGTTAGTGGCCCCTGTTCAGGTGTAAGAAGAGGAGCTCTAAACTCCACGCAACTGTAATCGTCATTATCAGTGATGTGAGAAACAGGATTGTGTCCGGTTGATACTGTGTACCAGCAGGACACTTCCTCCCTCATCTCACGTTTGGCTCATTCAAGGGTCAGTGAGGTCAAAAATATCAATAACCTGGAGTGAACCTGTTCACCATTGTACTTCCAATCTCCTGGGTTAATTTTTTTAAAGTATCAGAAATGTAGGAAATCAGTCAGAAGAAAAAAGACTTGCATATATAAAGCAACGTTCATGATCTTAGGACGTCCCAATGCACTTTACAACCAATGATTTACTTTTGGAGTGTAGGAAACGTGGCAGCCATTTTGCGCACAGCAAGCTCCCACAAACTGCAATGAGATAAATGAGCAGATTATCTGTTTTACGTGTTGGTTGAGGATTAACTGTTGACCATGGCACCGGGAAGACCCAACTCCTCCTCTTGGAAGAGTGCCTTGGGATCTTTTACGTGCACCTGACGCCTCCTCGGTTTAACGTCGCATCCGAGAGACGGCACCTCCATCAGTCCAGCACTCCCTCAGTACTGCACTGGGAGTGTCGGCCTAGATTTTGTGATTAAGTCTCTGGAGTGGGACAACCTTAGGACTCAGAGGTGAGAGTGCTGTCAGTGAGCTGTAGCAGTGTTGTGCATGGTGCACCAAGAATGGAGCCTTGGTTCAAATGCCCAGCCAAATTAACAGCCATGCTGCAGTACCATTGGGACGAGCGTTGTCAGATCTCAGTTGGGTTGCTTGATGGATCTGTTTGTGGTACTTTTGGAGTCCGCCTCAAAGAAATGGGAAGAACTGGTATCACCAGACCAGCCGTTCAGAAGTCGACTCACAAAAAGGCATTGATGGCATTGTAGAGATGGTGCCTGTTACCACCTATCCTCTTGCTGGTTTCCTCATCCTGAAGAGAGTGGGTCAGCCCAGGATGCAGCCACTCTTGGCTCAATGCCACCCTGGTTGTAGAGATGATCGGGCGTTGCCCAGTCCAACTCTTCCCCGACCAAGTCGGTGACGCTGGCAGTGGGCAGAGGAACGTATCCAATCCTTGCACATTTTCCACCTGCAATATCTGGGCTGATTTCACGGGTCAGGGTCGCTCTGGCTTATCCGGTTAGTATTCAGGGAGTGCAGCGCAGTACGCCAGAGAGACATGCTTAATGCTGCAATTACTGTAGCATTATGGCAACGCTCAGGCAATGAATATTCAATTTGCATGCCCTTTACACAGCGCTAACGTTTGAAGGGCCTTGCAGTAGTTTTTTTTGCTTGCAAGGAAAATAAATGCACTCGCTTTTTTTTTTCCTGCATTTAATAGGTTGTGGCTGGCTCTGCTTTGGTGGTGCTCCCAGGAGTTGCTAAGCTGTAAGCAATCACAGCAGGGGAAGGGTTAACCGATTGGTGCCCTTTTTCTGGGGAGGATTAAAATTATTCCACATCATCATTAACCTTAAGTGCCACATGACTTCAGTAGTCATTCCAGGGCCATGCCCAATCCCATTTGTGAAATTGTTATTATATTTAGATAATACGTTTAATTATACACAGCGGTGCAGAATGATAAGGTCACGCTCCCAAGGTTCTTTTGCATGTGTGTCACTCTGACCAGCATTGTGCCTTCAGATTTTTTTTAAAAATCATTAAATCTGCATTAATATTTCCTCTCTGAACAAGTGCAGAACTTCTCCGCGCATATTAAATACCAGATATATATATCATGGAACGCTTTGTTCCCAGGGTGGCACTAAAAACAGTGCCAGATCGGGGCAGGAATCTGCCAGCCCTTCTCTTTATTCAGGAGGATTTAGATAAACCAACAAAGAGTGGGAGAATTAGCAGCAGTGGGTATTTTAATTGGGATGTAAAGCGGCCATTTTCCTTGCAACCAAATTAAAGGTTTGCGTTATATCTGTTATAATTTAAGTCAAATTTACTGTGCGCTAATAAGGTCTTGGGGTTGCAGCATTCTGGTGAGCTGTTTCAGTCCTCCTCTTTCGGTATAAATGCCTTAAGCCATGGTTCAGTGGGTCGCACACTCGCTTATGAGTCACAAGGTTCTGGGTTTAAGTCCCACTCCAGAGACCTGAGCATAAAATCTAGGCAGACACTCCATGCAGTGCCGAGGCAGTGCTGTCTTTCGGATAAGACGTTAAACCGAACACCCCTCGTCTACCTTCTCAGGTAGATGTAAAAGATCCCACGGCACTATTTCAAAGCAAAGCAGTGGAGTTGTACCCGGTGTCCTGGCCAATGATTATCCCTCAACCCACTTCACTGAAACAGATTATCTGGTTATTGTCACATTGCTATTTGTGGGAGCTTGCTGTGTGAAAGTTGTCATGTTTCCTACGTTACAACAGTGACTACACTTCAAAAGTACTGCATTGGCTGCAAAGCGCTTTGGGACATTGAGGTTGTGAAAGATGTTGTATAAATGTTTTTTCTATGTGAGTTTAGACGCAGTAATTTGCCAAGAGCCTGATACTATTTTCAGTCATTGTTGAGCAAAATGCATGGTTGGCCAATGGTTTGTGTCCAGAGGGTTGGAGTTAAGCATGAGCTGGCTTACCAGCGTATCGCTGTTCTTCACCTGGTGCAGATTAACCTGCAAGGCTGAAGGAATAGGCATCAAGAAAGAAGGGCTCGATTGGCTGGATTGATAGCAGCTGGGAAGGGTGATCAAAGGTTTTGAGATACAATAGTACTGCTGGATTGTTCCAGGAATGGAACTTAAGATCACCAGGTGGTTGTTGGAGGAGGTGGTGGGGGCTTGGGGTGGGTGAAGAGGGGGTGGAGGTGGGTGAGGTGGGGGTTTGGGGTGGGTGGAAGAGGGG
Source organism: Pristiophorus japonicus (assembly GCF_044704955.1). NCBI lineage: Eukaryota > Metazoa > Chordata > Chondrichthyes > Pristiophoridae > Pristiophorus > Pristiophorus japonicus. The sequence continues at coordinate 18,066,047 of NC_091989.1, read as the reverse complement.
GTGAGGGGTTGGGGTGGGTGGAGGAGGTGATGGGGGGTTTGGTGGGGGTTGGATGGAGGAGGGGGTGGGGAGGTTTGGGGTGGGTGAAGAGGGGGTGGGGGTGGGTGAGGTGGGGGTTTGGGGTGGGTGGAAGAGGGGGTGAGGGGTTGGGGTGGGTGGAGGAGGTGATGGGGGGTTGGTGGGGGTTGGATGGAGGAGGGGGTGGGGAGGTTTGGGGTGGGTGGAAGAGGGGGTGGGGGGTTTGGGGGTACAGTATGGGATAATAATCCATAACAGAGTGGGATAATGGGCAGAACAGCCCTTTTGGCACTCCAGCCTTTTCTTGGCTCTTATCTTCCTGCCTTTCACTGCTGAAGTTTAAGAGTTTGGCCGAGGAGCTGAGTACAAAGGGTCAGTGCATGGGTACAATTCCTTTTGCTGTTGGGTCTGCAGGCATGCTAGTCAGACAGCTTCAGCGGAAGGAACTGTCCCACGAATGCATTCCAGCCAAGTTTGGGTAGCATTTGGAGTCAGGCTGCCAACTTTGATCAAGGCCAGAGCGAGACGAGGAAGGGACAGGACAGAGCGGGGAATCACTGCTCGAGTTCTCAGCTTTTCTAACGACAAAACTCCATTAAAAAAATAATTTGGTCGTGTGGTTGATATCTTAGTAATTCTCGACCAGTTCGAGCCCAAAATGGATATCCACTCTGATTGTGAACCGAACTTGGGGAACTCCGATAAGTTTGATGGCTGAATGCTGAGTTGCCACTTTTCTTCGACACTAGTTTTCCCTGTCCTCTTCCTCGCCTGCTGATGCTGGTCCAGGAGGTAGGATTGAATGGGGGCCAGGCACCTTGCCCAAGTGACTTGAGTGTCGAGGGCCAGTTCAATGGTCGATCCCATCCCATCCTTGCCTAACGTGCGTCGTCAGGACTTGAGCCTTGATTGATTGCCCCCCAACCCCCGGGCACTGATGTTGACTTCAGCATCCCTATGGATTAGGGTTGCCAACTCTGGTTGGACATAGTCTGGAAGCTTTGTTACATGACCTTCTGCCGACAACCGCCTCTGTACCATTGGTCGCCTGACATGTCCATCTTCAGGGTGCACCGCCTTCCTACACCAATCGGAAAGCCAACAGACTCTTCATTACCTGATTGGATCGTTCTTGACTGTCAGTCAAACAGCATTTTTTTTTCCGTGTCCAATATTTTTATCGTTTGTTTATTTTTATCACTAGTAAACAAATGTGTTCAAAGAAATATTTTAAGCAGCACTATTCATTTTTTAATGGCCCCCACTTTTTTTTCTCCCAGTTTGCTGGCAGCAGTGTCCAGGAGATGAACCTTTAATTCCTGGAGACTCCAGGGCAATCCTGGAGGGTTGGCAACCCAACTATGGTTGGCCCAGCAAATTCAGCACAGACTGGAGGGGATGAATCTGGGGACCTCCCTGGCCTGTACAGCTCTGATGCTCGCTGAAAAACGCAGTGAATCATTGCGGGAATTCTTCCTCAATCATGCGGCAACAGTCTTGGATTACGTCACGCAGTTTTGAATCTACATTTGATTCCTATCAGCATTGCGTGAAGCTTAAGGGCCTTGCTTGTCGGCTTCAGATTATGGCCTTTTACAGCGTGGTTGCACTTTCAACTCTGCCCAGTTGTTGTGTGTTAAATATCTCTTGTTTACAGATTTAAGTGCGCGCCATTTGATCCCCCGCATGTTTACTCTTGCTCAGCGGGAAGCTGCTCTTTGTCAAATTGATTGTCATGCTCTCCTAAACATCTGCTTGGGACACTGTTCATGTGGCAACAATGGTAATTTTTACCAGGCCACCCCAATTTCCTTTTTTTATTTTAAAACAATCTCAGATGTTGTGAAAGGTTCCTCGGGCAATAAGTGGGCCCCACTACACGGAGGCTTCGTGAGTTCATCTATTCGAATCGAGGTTAGGGCACCGTGTGATAAAACTTAGCAGCTGTCAGGCCCGCGTGCATTTTGAGGCAGGATGCCAATCTGTTTCTGCCCTGCTCATAGATTAGGGCAAGACGGAGCAGAGTAAAGGCAATCAAAATTCACATCGAAATATTGGCCGGGAGATTACTGTATCAGCAGACAAACACCTTTCGCGCTCGCTTAACCTTCCTCTGTCCACTGCTCTACTGGCTGCTTTAGCCTATAACTGAAAGCAAGGACTTGCATTTAGATAGCAGAACCTCAGGACATCCCAATGGGCTCTACAGCCAATGAAGTACGTTTTGTAGTTACTGTTGTACTGTAGGAAACGCAGCAGCCAGTATGCCCACAGCCAGGTTCCACAGCAATGTGATAATTTTACCCTACGTAAACTCAAAGTGATTCAAAACGCGGCTGCCTGTGTCCTTACTCAGACCAAGTCCCGCTCACCCATCACCCTTGTGCTCGCTGATCTACATTGGCTCCCGGGTAAGCAACGCCTCGATTTTAAAATTCTCATCCTTATTTTCAAATCTCTCCATGGCCTCGCCCCTCCCTATCTCTGTAATCTCCACCAGCCCACCCACCACGCCCCCCCCCCCGCCGAGATGTCTGCGCTTCTCTAATTCTGCCCTCTTGAGCATCCCTGATTATAAACGCTCAACCATTGGTGGCCGCGCCTTCTGTTACCGAGGCCCCAAGCTCTGGAACTCCCTCCCGAAACCTCTCCGCCTCTCTACCTCGCTTTCCTCCTTCAAGACGCTCCTTAAAACATACCTCTTTGACCAAGCTTTTGGTTACCTGCGCTAATTTCTACTTATGCGGCTTGGTGTCAAATTTTTAAATCTCATAATACTCCTGTGAAGCGCCTTGGGACATTTCACTACAATACAGGCGCTATATAACTACAAGTTGTTGTTGTAATGACCAGATAATCTGTTTTAGTGATGTTGGTTGAGGGATAAATATTGGCTCAGGACACCGTGGAGAACTGCCATCTCTTCAAATAGTGTTTTTATGCCCACCTGACACGGCCTCAGTTTAACGTCTGATCCGAAGGACAGCACCTCTGACAGTGCAGCACTCCCTCAGTAATGCAGTGGAGTGTCAGCCTGGATTATCTGCTCAAGTCTCTGGAGTGGGCCTTGAACTCACGACAGTCTGACTGAGTGTCTTGTGCGACCAACTGAGCCGAGATAATTGGGCTAATCCCCGAGTTAAAATAGCGGGCAAAAGAGCCCATTGAGGGTTTGTGGGCAGGTATCATCAGCAGTCATTTCTAGATGGCCAGTTCCATTTATCCTCGGTAAACATTTCCTGGCATTGAATGGGAGATCACTTCGAGAAGCACTGATTCTTACTTTATTCCTTTCATATCCCATTCAGAGACGTGCCTTTTGTTCCTGCTTGTCACCGGTATAATGTAAAAAAAATAATTTTGCACAATTCTGTGAAAAAATTCTGACCTTTGAGGTGTTCCCCCCCCCCCCTAGTCCTTTGATTGAAAATGCAGCAGTCAATGCCCAGAGAGATTGGAAAACAGCAGTTCTTCCAAAATAAGAATTGCTTGTGAGGCTGGAGTTGGCTCACGGAGATATAAATGTGGGCATTTGTCTCTGTCACCCAGGATTTATTGTCCAGCTTAACAGGAAGGAGCGGGCTTTGATGCTCGGACTATTGGGTGCCCAGCTAGGATTATCTCAGCATTTCGAAAGCGAACTCTGCATTGTTCCTTTGGAGGGGGTGAGGCTGGAATTCACACACAGCAACACAGCATTTTCCTGCAATCATCGAATGACACAGCACAGAAGGAGGCCATTCGGCCCATCGTGTCTGTGCTGGCTCTGTGAAAGAGTGATCCAGTCAGCCCCACTCCCCCTCTTTTTCTCCACAGCCCTGCAAAATTTTCCCCTTCACATATTTCCCCAGTTCACTTTTGAAAGTTATTATTGAATCTGCTTCCACCGCCCTTTCAGGCCATGCATTCCAAATCACAACTGCGTGAAAATAATTCTCCTCCTCATGCCTCTGGTTCCTTTATCAATCACCCTAAATCTGTGTCCACTGGTTCCTGACCCTGTCGCCATTGGAAACGGTTTCTCTTTATTTACTCCATCAAAACTCTTCATGATTTTGATCACCGCTATTAAATCTCCCCTTAACTTTGTTTGCTCTGAAACAATTTGATTCCTATCAGCATTACATGAAACCAACTAAACAATTGTTAGTTTGTCACCGGCAAGTCTTTTACTTCAGGCCTATCCTGTAGGCTTCAGATATTTTCTTTTTATAGTGGAAGAATAACCCATCTCTCCACGCAACTGAAGTCCCTCATCCCTGGTACCATTCTGGTGAATCTCTTCTGGACCCGTTTTTTTATAATTCCTTGACATCCTTCCTGAAGTTTGGTGTCCAGAATTGGCCACAATACTCCAGCTGGGGTCTAACCAGTGTTTTCCAAAGGTACAGCACAATGTCCTTGCGTCTGTACTTTGCCTCTGTTTATAAGGCCAAGGATCCCGTGTGTCTTTTTAACAGTCTTCTCAGCTTGTCCTGTCACCTTCAATGATTTGTGTGCATACACCCCCGGGTCCTACTCAAGTCCCCTCCCTTTTTCCGGGACATTGATGACTGTATCGGCGCCGTTTCCTGCTCTTGCCCTGAACTTGAAAATTTCATTCATTTTGCATCCAATTTCCACCCTTCCCTCACCTTCACATGGTCCATCTCCGACTCTTCCCTTCCCTTCCTCGACTTCTCCTTCTCCATCTCTGGGGATAGGCTTTCGACCAGTATCCACTATAATCCCACAGCTACCCTGGACTACACTTCCTTCCACCCCGCTTCCTGTAAGGACTCCATTCCATTCTCCCAGTTTCCCTGTCTCCGTTGCATCTGCTCTGATGATGCCACCTTTCACACTAGTGCCTCTGATATGCCTTTTACCTCAACAGAGGAGTCCCCTCCGCCGTGGTTAACATGGTCCTCGACCGTGTCCATTCTATTTCCCGCACCTCTGCTTTCACCCCTTCCCCTCCCTCTCAGAGCCATGACAGGGTTCCCCTTGTCCTCACCTTTCACCCCACCAGCCTCCACGTTCAACGGATCATCCTCCGCCATTTCCGCCACCTCCAGCTTGATCCCACCACCAATCACATCTTCCCCTCCCCTCTCAGTGTTCCGAAGGGACCGCTCCCTTTGTGACACCCTGGTCCATTCCACAGTCACCCCCAGCACCCCCTCCCCTTCCCACGGCACCTTTCCGTGCAAGTGCAGGAGATGCAACACCTGCCCTTTTACCTCCTCCCTTCCCACCGTCTAGGACCCTAAACACTCCTGCCAGGTGAAGCAGCGATTTACTTGTACTTCTTTCAATTTAGTATACTGTATCCGCTGCTCACGATGTGGTCTCCTCTACACTGGGGAGACACAGCGTAGATTGAGTGACCGCTGTGTTAAATTTCATCTGCTATGTGTCCGCCCATTTCACCAGTCTGTCTGTCTTCCTGAAGTCGGTTACTAACGATTACTGCATTTTTGAGTTTCAGGTCATTTGCAGACTTTGAAGTCATGCCCTGCATACACAAGTCCAGGTCATTAATATATATCAACAAGAGCAGTGGTCCTAATACCGATCCCTGGGGGACACCACAATACACTACCCTCCCGTCTGAAAAACAATTGTTCACCACTACTCTCTGCTTTCCCCTGCAGCCAGTTTCCTAACTTTGCTGCCAGTGCCCCTTTAGTCCCACAGGCTTCAATTTTGCCAACATGTATATGACGTGGTTCTTTATCAAACGCCTTTTGAAACCACACTACCCTAATCCACCCTTTCCGTCACTTCATCAAAGAACTGGGTCCTAATTTCTAGTTTTGCTGTGTCTGCAGGTTTGCATGTTGCAGGTAACGTTGATGCACATCTGTGCGTTACGGAGCAATCCTCATAATCGAAGGGGTCGCCCTCCCTTGCCCTCTCCCACCCTCCGTGGACAATTGGAAGTTGGCAGATGAATCTGCGATTGCCCAGATTTTGCTCTCGAGCGTCTAATATAGCAAGCGTGTTACAGATAACATGAGCTGAGCTTAATCTTTCTTGAGCTTTGAGGCGGATTTATATAGCAGAAATTAACATAAATGGGCTGTGCAATGAGGTGTCTTTGAGGTTCTGGCGGATAATCGGGAAGGTAGATAGTTGGATACTGGAGGTTACACAGTGTATTTATTTGGGTGTAGTTATAGTTTTATTTGTTAATTTCAGATTCCCCTCTCTTACTTCCTGCCTTATTAAGTCGTTGACTCGTGTTGTGATACAGTTCTGTGGTCTTCAGCAACACAATGGTATTTTATTTTATTAATTCCGAAGGAACTGCTCCGTGTGCTACACCCTGGTCCATTCCGCAGTCACCCCCAGCACCCCTCCCCTTCCTACGGCACCTTCCCATGCAAGCGCAGGAGATGCAACACCTGCCCTTTTACCTCCTCTCTTCCCACTATCCAGGGCCCCAAATACTCCTTCCGGGTGAGACAGCGATTTACTTGTACTTCTTTCAGTTTACTATACTGTATTCACTGCTCACGATGTGGTGGTCTCTACATTGGGGAGACCCAGCGTAGATTGGGTGACCGTTGTGTTAAATTTCATCTGCCATGTGTCTGCCCATTTCACCAGGATGGGGCATCGCTGGCAAGGCCGGCATTTAATTGCCCATCCCTAGTCGCCCTGGGGAAGGTGGTGGTGAGCCGCCTCCTTGAACCGCTGCAGTCCGTGTGGTGAAGGTTCTCCCACGGTGCTGTTGGGTAGGGAGATCCAGGATTTTAACCCAGCGACGATGAAGGAACGGCCGATATATGTCCCAGGTCGGGATGGTGCGTGGCTTGCAGAGGGGAACTTTGAGGTGGTGGTGTTCCCGTGCGCCTGCTGCCATTGTCCTTTGCGGTGGTGGAGGTCGCGGGTTTGGGGAGGTGATGCTGAAGAAGCAGCGAGTGTGCCTCGGACCATTCTCCTGGGATGATTCACTGCAGACGCGAATGTGAAAGGCGGACAGGCCAAAGGGCAAATAGCGGAAGGAAATACATAAAAGGCAGCAGGATCTTTCCATTCAGTGACTACTCTTGCCCATCCAGCCACTGCTTGTTGCCTGCAGTCTCTCAGATCCACCGAAGGGCTTTGCATTAGGAACTGAAACAGGAATAAAATAGTGTGGCCACTCTGTTTAATGCATTTCCTCATGTACATTGGCCTTGTCTGTAATGATGCCATCAGTGTTTGCCAACAGCACATTCATGCCTCTTAATGCTTTCAGCCATATTTCCGCCCACAGAATTTCTGCAATCGCTTATTTGTCGTATAAATAAACTACCCGGGGATTGATGAGTTGTGTTTTTTTTCGTGAGTAGCATTCGCTCTCCTTGTGGCAAAACATGGTTCTGAATTAAAAGCCCTCAGCCTGTTGCAGAAAGCCAGGGTTTGGTTCGAAGCTCTTTCACCTGATTGTTTGTTAGACCAACTTGTAGTCATGCCCTGTCTCGCTCCCTGTGACTCATCGGCTCTGCGTCTAATTGGATATAAAATTCCCTTTCCAGTAAAACCCAGCAATTAAACAGAAGGGACTTTGTTGGGTTTTTTTCCCCACAGGAATGTGCAGGAGGTTTACCCGGACAATCTTTGTGGCTGCGTTTGAATGAAATGAGGCAATGCATTGAAAGTATAATAATTGAGGGGAGCTGTAATGTTTGAGGCACGGTTTGTTGTGGTTTGCTGTGCCTGAATCAGGATTTCTTGTTGAATCACTTCTGGTCTCTCACTGGGGTTGCCAACTCTGGTTCGACATTTTCCTGGAGGTTTCATCACATGACCTCCTGCCTCCAACTGCCCCGCCATTGGTCACCCATCACGCCCATCCTCGCGGTGCCCTGCCTTCCCTCGGCCAATCGGAATGCGAATAGACTCTTCTTTACCCGATTGGATGATTTTTGACTATCCGTCAAACTGCCCTTTTTCCCCATCTCAGATATTCTTTATTACTAGTAACAAACGTTTTCAAAGAAAAGCACAATGTTTTAATGCCCCTCTGATTATTTCTCCTGGGTTTGCTCGCAGCAGTGTGCTGCAGAGCGCTCTTCAATTCCTGGAGACTCCAGGGCACCCCTGGAGAGTTGGAAAGCCTGCCCCCCCTTACCTGTCCTCCCCTGAAGATGCTGACCCTTGTTGGGGTAGAAGACAGGGTGCACTGTCCACAGTCCACTGCCCTATTCACCTCATTGTATTCAATGCTACAGCAGAGTTTGATTCTGTGCGTGGCTTGCAAGCCTCACACTAGTTGTGTTATGTTACTGGGACTGGTCATCCAGAGAACAGGAGTTCAAATCCCACCCTGGTAGTTTGAGAATTTGAATTCAGTCTTTTAAAGTTTGGAAATAAAAAGCTGGTCTCGATAAAAGTGACCATGAAGCTGTCTTATTGTCGTAAAACCGCAACTAGTTCACTAATGTCCTTTAGGGAAGAAATCCTGCCATCCTTACCCGGTCTGGCCTATACGTGACTCCAGTCCCATATCAATGGGTTGACTCTTAACCGCCCTCTAATTTCAAATGCTGGTTAATTCTGACTTGTAGCTCTAATCTGCAAAGTTCCCACACCAAAGAAACTATGAAACTCCGATCTGAGCCTCTACTTCCTTAAAAACATGTGGACTTTGCAACATTAGAGGAACGCAATCCCGCAATCTTAGTCACAGATGTCAGCCATGGCTCAGTGGGAAGCACTCTCGTCTCCAGAAGGTCATGAGTTCAAGTCCAGAGACTTGAGCACAACATGTCATCTGACCCTCCAGTGCAGTGCTGAGGTAGCACTGCACTGTCGGATGTGCCGTCTTTCAGATGTGACGTTAAACCAAGGCCCTGTCTTCCCTCCCGGGTGGACATCAAAGACCCCCATGGCACAATTTCGAAGAAGAGCAGGGGAATTATTCCCAGTGTCCTGGCCAGTATATACCCCTCAACCAACATCAGATTATCTGGTTATCACCATAATGCTGTTTGTGGGAGCTTGCTGTGCACAAATTGGCTGCTGCGTTTCCAACATTATAACAGTGACTACACTTCAAAAGTGCTTCCTTTGCTATAAAGTGCTTTGGGATGTCCTGAGATTGTGAAAGGCATCATTTAATGCAGGTTTTTAAAAGATGAAAATCAGTCCCTCTCTCCCTTTAAATCTTCAACTGGTGTTATAAAAAAATTTTTAATTTATATGTCAAAATGAATTGTAAGCAAATAGTACTGAACATGTCTAAACTGGAGCCGTAGATGGTGCTTCCAGCTAAAAGTACAAGAAGGTTTGTCATCGCAGCAGGTTTCTGGTGGTCTGTGCAGCATTTAACACGTGGCCCAACCCAGTCGCTCTGTATTATTGATCTCAATCAGACCTAGCTGGTGTCCACACTGCTCTGATGTGTTGGCAAGCTCTGGTCTTTGACAGCACTGGCTTTTTTTTTTGCTGCTCCTCATTGATAGAATGTACATGTGGGTTTAAAGATACAAAAGATTAGGCTACTCGATGATTGCCAGAGCTGTTGAGCGAGGCTGCAGTGCCCGTCCGTAATGTTGAGGGGGCGCAGACAACTGTAACAGTGTTACTTGGGAGAATAATATGCCTGTGACTCTCGCATTTGTGTAACTTTCCTCCTCCACTTTCCTTCTCCCCTGAAGGTGCTCACTCATGTTGGGTTTTTCCTGCCTCTTGTGCCTAATGCAAGTGGTCATTTGTCATGTCTGAGCCTGGAGAACAAAGTTTGAAGCCTATTTCACCATGAGGTTTCTTAAATGAACAGCCTCCTGTCCTCTCCTGGAGTGTGTGCACATACACATGTATATCCTGTTGGTTTGATTTCGATATCTTTAAGACCAAGCAACAATCAATGACCCTCAGTCAGTTATCCGCCCGGAATTTGTCTTGTAATTATTCTGAAGAATATTTATCGTAACAGCCAGCAATTATATAGCGCCTTTAACGTAGTAAAACATCCCAGCGGGGCAGGAGATACAAGAAAATAAGACCATACATTTATATAACTTCTTTTATGACCTCGGGATTTGCCAAAGCATCAATGAAATACTTTTGAAGTGTAGTTACTGTTGTAATGTAGGAAACACAGTAACCAACTTGCGTACAGCAAGCTCCCACACTCAGCAATGTGATACTGGCCAGATAATCTGCTTTTTTGTGATGTTGGTTGAAGGATAAATATTGGTCAGGACACCAGGAAGAACTCTCCTGCTTTTCTTCGAAACATTGCCGCCTGAGAGGGCAGACGGGGGCCTCGGTTTAATATCCCGCCTGAAAGACAGCACCCCCGACAGTGCAGCACTCCCTCAGTACTGCACTGAAGTTCTAGTCTGACTTACGTGCTCAAGTCTCTGGAGTTGGACTTGAACCCTGACCTTCTGACTCGGTGGCGAGAGTGATACATAAGGATGAGTAACGGAACAGCTAACCTGCCTGAGTTGGCTGAGGGCCCAATATTTGGCGAGCAGCTTTTTGCACCAGCATATAAAGCGTTTCTATGTCCTCCGCTACCAGAAGAATGATTGAGTGTCTAGCCGTGTAGCCGCATCATTTCCTTTTGAGTCCATCCTATTAGTAGAGGGGAGAGCTCGTTTGCGAGCAGCCATCACACATTTCCCTTCATTGGCAATCAGATTAGTTATGAGCCTTATCTCCCGGCAAGGCCTCCAGTGAGAGACTCAAATCGACTTCCTGAGCCAGATCTGGATGTCAGCAAGGGGTGAATCGGGCACCAGTGCTCCTCCCATGAGGATTTTTTTTTTTAGCAATTAAAAGACTAAGCAATCATAGTTCCATAAATGGGATTAGTCAGCAACGTGAGAGTTCATCTTTTTTTCCAGCACCCTCGTAGAAACCTCTTTAATATACATGATTCTGGTAGACTTATTATTTTTTAGAAGATCTGTAGCCTGCGAATGGGATCGTGCTTATTAAAATGTTAAGCTCCTGATCCCTGTCCCCGCCAGGCATGTCGATGCTTGCCTTATTAGCGAATATTAGTGTTTGAATTTATTGCCGGAATGTAAGGGGGGCATCATGGTGCAGTTTTTGTCTGTTGGTTTTCTCTTTGCGGGTGAAACGGCCTCCCGGTAAATCACAGACACCAGAGAGGCGAAGATTTGACACACTTTTATCTCCCAGTTGGCATCAGACAGGCTCCTGACTTCATACTTTTCCTTCAACATTTCCGTACATAGACTGTAATTTGTCTGTAAATCCACCGAAAGTTGCGCGATGATATCATCATCATAGGCAGTCCCTCGGAATCAAGGAAGACTTGCTTCCACTCCTGAAGTGAGTTCTATGGTGGCTGAACAGTCCAATACGAGAGCCACAGACTCTGTCACAGGTGGGACAGATAGTCGTTGAGGGAAGGGGTGGGTGGGACTGATTTGCCGCACGCTCTTTCCGCTGCCTGCGCTTGATTTCTGCATGCTCTTGGTGTTGAGACTCGAGGTGCTCAGCGCCCTCTCGGATGCACTTCCTCCACTTAGGGCGGTCTTGGGCCAAGGACTCCCAGGTGTCAGTGGGGATGTTGCACTTTATCAGGGAGGCTTTGAGGGTATCCTTGAAACGTTTTCGCTGCCCACCTTTGGCACGTTTGCCATGAAGGAGCTCCGAGTCGAGCACTTGCTTTGGGAGTCTCATGTCTGGCATGCGAACTATGTGGCTTGCCCAGCGGAGCTGATCGAGTGTGGTCAGTGCTTCAATGCTGGGGATGTTGGCCTGAATGAGGACGCTGATGTTGGTGCACCTGTCCTCCCAGGGGATTTGTAGGATCTTGCGGAGACACATTGCTGGTGATATTTCTCCAGCAACTTGAGGTGTCTACTGTACATGGTCCATGTCTCTGAGCTATACAGGAGGGCAGGTATTATTACAGCCCTGTAGACCATGAGCTTGGTGGCAGTTTGGAGGGCCTGATCTTCAAACACTCTTTTCCTCAGGCGACCGAAGGCTGCCCTGGAGGCGGTGTTGGATTTCATCGTCAATGTCTGCTCTTGAAAGCTCCCGAGATATGGGAAGTGGTCCACGGTGTCCAGGGTCGCGCCGTGGATCTTGATGACTGGGGGGCAGTGCTGTGCGGTGAGGACAGGCTGGTGGAGGACCTTTGTCTTACGGATGTTTAGCGTAAGGCCCATGCTTTCCTACGCTTCAGTAAATACATCGACTATGTCCTGGAGTGCAGCCTCTGTATGTACGCAGACGCAGGTGTCATCCGCGTACTGTAGCTCAACGACAGAAGTTGGGTTGGTCTTGGAGCTGGCCTGGAGACAGCGCAGGTTGAACAGGTTCCCACTAGTTCTGTACTTTAGTTCCACTCCAGCAGGGAGCTTGTTGACCGTGAGGTGGAGCATGGCGATGAGAAAGATTGAGAAGAAGGTTGGGGCGATGACGCAGCCCTGTTTGACCCCGGTCCGGATGTGGATTGGGTCTGTAATGGATCCGTTGGTAAGGATCACGGCCTGCATGTTGTCGTGGAGCAGGCGGAGGATGATGACGAACTTTTGGGGGCATCCGAAACGGAGGAGGACACTCCATAGACCCTCGCGGTTGACAGTGTCAAAGGCCTCTTTGTAAGGTTGAAGGAGGCCATGTATAAGGGCTAGCGCTGTTCCCTGCATTTTTCTTGTAGCTGTCGCACTGCAAATATCATGTCCGTTGTGCCCTGTAGGGGACGAAATCCGCACTGCGACTCCGGGAGGAGTTCCTCGGCCACAGGGAGAAGACGGTTGAGGAGGACTCTAGCGACGACTTTCCCAGTGGCTGATAGCAGGGAGATTCCTCTGTGGTTACCGCAGTCGGATTTGTCCCCTTTTTTAAAGATGGTCATGATTACTGCATCTCTGAGATCTCCCGGCATGCTCTCCTCCCTCTAGATGATAGAGATGAGGTCGTGTATTCGCGCCAGCAGTGCCTCTCCGCCATACCACAATGTCTCAGTAGGGATTCCGTCCGCACCCGTAACCTTGTTGTTTTTGAGCTGTCTTATGGCTTTTTCTACTTCGTGCAGTGTTGGGGTTTCACTGAGGTGGTGGCGGGTAGCATGCTGCGGGATGGAGTCGAGAACACTCGAGTCAAAGGCAGAGTCTCAATTGAGGAGATCTTCGAAGAGCACCTTCCAGCGGGCCCTGACTGTCTCAGTGTCCTTGATGAGTGTTTCCCCATTCTTTCCCCGCTCTGATGCATATCTCTGTTGGTAGTCAATTTGCGCGCCCCTCAGTCAATTGTGCACCCGGAATCTGCATCGCTCGTTTACAGCACATGAGGAAATGTCTTGTCGTTATTCTGAAGAATATTTATAGCAACAACAACTTGCAATTATATAGCACCTTTAAGGTAGTGGGGGCAGGCCCGGCTCACTCAGTTGGTAGAGCAAGAGACTCTTCATTTCAGGGTCGTGGGTTCAAGCCCCATGTTGGGCGGTGTGTTTTGCAGTGTCAGCTGTGGCTCAGTGGGCAGCACACTCACCTCTGAGTCAGAAGGTTGTGGGTTCAAGTCCCACTCCAGGGACTTGAGCACAAAAATCTAGGCTGATGCTCCAGTGGAGTGCTGCACTGCTGGCGGTGCCGTCTTTCGGATGTGTTGTTAAATCGAGGCCCTGTCTGCTCTCTCAGGTGAATGTTAAAGATCCCATGGCACTATTTTGAAGAGCAGGGGAGTTATCCCCGGTGTCCTGGCCAATATTTATACCTCAGTCAACATAACAAAAAAAAAACAGATTACCTGGTCATTATCACATTGCTGTTTGTGGGAGCTTGCTGTGCGCAAATTGGCTGCCGCATTTCCTACCTTACCACAGTGACTACACTTCAAAAAGTACTTCATTGGCTGTGAAGCGCTTTGAGGTGTCTGCTGGTTGTGAAAGACGCTATATAAATGCAAGTCTTTCTTTTAGTAAAACATCCTAAGGCACTTCACCACCCCTCCACTCACACACCCCTCCACTCACACACCCCTCCACCCTCACACACCCCTCCACCCTCACACACCCCTCCACTCTCACACCCCTCTACTCACACACCCTTCCACTCACACACCCCTCCACTAACACACCCCTCCACTAACACACCCCTCCACTAACACACCCCTCCACCCACACACCCCTCCACCCACACACCCCTCCACCCACACACCCCTCCACCCACACACCCCTCCACCCTCACACACCCCTCCACCCTCACACCCCTCCACTAACACACCCCTCCACTAACACACCCCTCCACTAACACACCCCTCCACCCTCACACACACCTCCACCCTCACACACCCCTCCACCCTCACACACCCCTCCACCCTCACACACTCCCCCACCCTCACACACTCCCCCACCCTCACACACCCCTCCACCCTCACACACCCCTCCACTCACACAACCCTCCCCTCACACACCCCTCCACTCACACACCCCTCCACTCACACACCCCTCCACCCTCACACACCCCTCCACCCTCACACACCCCTCCACCCTCACACACCCCTCCACTCACACACCCCTCCACCCTCACACACCCCTCCACCCTCACACACCCCTCCACCCTCACACACCCCTCCACCCTCACACACCCCTCCACTCACACACCCCTCAACCCTCACACACCCCTCCACTCACACACCCCTCCACCCTCACACACCCCTCCACCCTCACACACCCCTCCACCCTCACACACCCCTCCACCCTCACACACCCCTCCACCCTCACACACCCCTCCACCCTCACACACCCCTCCACCCTCACACACCCCTCCACCCTCACACACCCCTCCACCCTCACACACCCCTCCACTCACACACCCCTCCACCCTCACACACCCCTCCACCCTCACACACCCCTCCACCCACACACCCCTCCACTCACACACCCCTCCCTCCACTCACACTCCCCTCGCTCCACTCACACACCCCTCCACTCACACACCCCTCCACTCACACACCCCTCCACTCACACACCCCTCCACTCACACACCCCTCCACTCACACACCCCTCCACTCACACACCCCTCCACTCACACACCCCTCCACTCACACACCCCTCCACCCTCACACACCCCTCCACCCTCACACACCCCTCCACCCTCACACACCCCTCCACCCTCACACACCCCTCCACTCACACACCCCTCCACCCTCACACACCCCTCCACCCTCACACACCCCTCCACCCTCACACACCCCTCCACCCTCACACACCCCTCCACCCACACACCCCTCCACCCACACACCCCTCCCTCCACTCACACTCCCCTCGCTCCACTCACACACCCCTCCACTCACACACCCCTCCACTCACACACCTCTCCACTCACACACCCCTCCACTCACACACCCCTCCACTCACACACCCCTCCACCCTCACACACCCCTCCACCCTCACACACCCCTCCACTCACACACCCCTCCACTCACACACCCCTCCCTCCACTCACACTCCCCTCCACTCTCACACCGCTCCACTCACACACCCCTCCACTCACACACCCCTCCACCCTCACACACCCCTCCACTCTCACACTTCCCTCCACTCACACTCCCCTCCACCCACACACACCCCCATCCACACTCCCCCCCCCCCCCCCCACCCACACTTCATCCCCCCCCCCCCCCCTCTGATCTTCCACGATACCCTCAGCAGCCGGCGATGCTGTGTCTAACACACACCGGAGCAGCCGGAATGCGCCAGCAGCAGATTTTTTTTTATCAGCCCCATCCATCGAGCTCAGGCTCCGTGGCCCTGTCGCCTACAGGTAGGCCTGTTACTCAGAGATAGGCCGTGCTTCTGTAGCTGGGAAATGATGAGCCCTGCCCCCTCCCCGAAGACCCGAGTCAGCAGCTTTGCCATCTTCATTCTCCTGCTTGTTTTAAAAAAATAAATTGGTGCCAGCGAAATGCAGCAGAACCGAGCTTCATTTCCCCAGGACCCCGACATTCCATCTATATGGATATAAGGACCTCTCAATCACAGCACAATGAACAGGGTAACCAATGCAAGGAATTCAATAAAACAAGACAGCTAGTATTAGTTAAGGGCTGTGTATTTTTAAAAATATTTTTCATTGAATTGAACTCTGCCTGTTTAGTTCAATTAATTAATAGGGATTCTATCGCGTACACTGCAAACCAAGGCCGGCACGTTTCCCGGGCGAAGGGGCTGCTTGCACGAGCTGTATGGTGAGGCCATGAATGGACGAATACTGTCACTCCCCGTGGAGCAAGTTAGTATTTTAATTGATTTGCCGGATGCTGACGAGTTTCCGATTCTCAACCATGGTTGAAGGGAGGGTGGGTGGAAGGGGGGGAGGCAGTATTGGAGGCCGGGTTGCTGCTGTTCGCCTCCCAGTGGCCAGCCTGGGAATAGCAGCGGGTGGGAGCAGGGCTGCCCAGCAGCCGCGATGGCTGCATCCTCTCCGCCTCGCTACCTCTCTCTCCTCCTTTTAAGATGCTCCTTAAAACTTACCTCTCTGACCAAGCTTTTGGTCACCTGTCCCAGTATCTCCCTGCGTGGCTCGGTGTCAAAGTTTAACTGGTAACGCTCCTGTGAAGTGCTTTAGGATGTGTTACTACATTAAAGGTGCTGTATAAATGCAAGGTGGTATTGTTGGTCACTGGCTAACCCAGTCAGAGCTAACTAAAAGAAAGACTTGGATTTCTATAGAGCCTTTTTGACCACCGGTCATCGCAAATTGCTTTACAGCCAATGAAGTACTTTTGGAGTGTAGTCACTGTTGTAATGTCGGAAACGCGGCAGCCAATTTGTGCACAGCAAGCTCCCACAAACAGCTGTTTTTGTAATATTGTTATGTTGATCGAGGGATAAATATTGGCCACCGGGGATAACTCCCCTGCTCTTCTTCGAAATAAAGCCGTGGGATCTTTTACATCCACCTGAAAGAGCAGATGGGGCCTCAGTTTAACGTCTCATCCGAAAGACGGCACCTCCCTCAACACTGCACTGGTGTGTGTGTCGGCCTAGATTTTTTTTGTGCTCAAGTCCCTGGAGTGTAAGGGGAAGGGAAAACAATCGTTTAAAGACAGACAGATTTGTACCTTCACCATAACAAGACAGATTGTGATATTCTGTGACTCGGTCGGTATTGTGGGTATGACTAAGTGCACCATCCCAGAATTAGCCGTTAGTTCTGCTTTTATAATAGTGGTAACGTCAGTGAGAGTTTGGGATATTGTAGCTTCCCTTTTCATTTGTTGCGATGATTGGGTTCTGAAGGAGGCTCACGTTACTGTAGTGAAACTGCTGAGTGCCAATGTCTTTGTGACTGGCCCATGATGGATTTCTTCACTCAACGGGCTCAATTTTCCCCAAAGCATTTTTTTGGCGTACTTGAAGAGTTAGGCCCGATTTTTGGGGGGCTCAAGTACGCCAACAAAAAAGTGTTGTAAGTTTCCCCGGTTGGATCTCTTCATTCTGGAACCCGACCTTTAGTTTTGGGGGTGGAGCCTTGATCTGCGCCAAAAAGATCAGGCTGCCATGGTAACCAGGGACACAATACAAGCTGAGGCTGCAAAGTGAAGCATACAGCTACCTCCCAACACATAGCACCAACTTATCTCTCTCTCTCGCTCTCTCTTCTCTCTCTCGCTCTCTCTTTCTCTCTCTCGGGTCCTCAGTCCTCAGATTGGGGAAAGTGGGGATTTTTAAGGTAGGCCAGAAAAAGCAGCGTGCTCCAAAAAAACGGCGCAAATACTGGGGAAAATTGAGCCCTAAGTCCCTGTACTGTGAAGCGTGGGGCGCTATGAAGTGGGGGAGGGGGCTGGGGAACAGTCGGGACTAAAGTTCCCGCTAAGCTGTGCAGGCTGCTCACGGTTTTAAATGGAAGAATCGCGCATGCAGGAAAATTTGAATGGGCCACACAGCCAGTTAAAAGGACCAGGCACGGAAATAAATGAGAGGAAACATTGGCCAGGACTGGAAGTATATCTAAAAAGGAAAAAGTTGCAGGCCTTTGGGGAAAGAGTGGTGTGGGCGGCAGGATTCGTGGGGGGCGGGGGGGGGGGGGGGATGAGAGGGGAGGGGGAAGTGAGACAAATTGGATAGCTTTTTCAAAAAGGCGGTACAGTCGTAATGATCTCCTCCTGTGCTGTTGTGGTTCTGTGACTTCTGCTCTTTATCGCCCCCCAGTGGCTGCCACCGGCACGTGTGTGTCAGGGGTGTTCTGGATTGGCTGCGATGCCCTCTGTGCTTGAATAGCATTCGCTGTCCAGACTCACACATGATGAGGGCCCAGGAGAACCAGAGGCTCGTGTGGAGATAACGCGCAGTCAGACCCGTCAGCGGAGAGGGACAGAAAATCCGAGAGTGGCGGGGGGGGTGCAGGAATGCCGATAGTTTTCATGAGAAAAAGACAACCGGAGAGATTTGCTGTTGATGATAAGTTGACGGGTGACTTGTGCTCCAGCAGCAGCTCACTAGATGGAGTCGCTGCCAGCCAGTAGATGGGGAGAGGACAAAAGAGGCCAAAGCGAGCTGTGTGTTGGATTATGTTACAGCCTGTGTGAAGCAGGATGATACCGCCCGCCTTGCAGACGAGACGTTAAACCGAGGCCCCGTCTGCCCTCTCTGTTGGACATTATCTCGAAGAAGATCACGGGAGTTCTCTGCCCAATATTTATCCGTCAACCAACATCATTTTTTTAAAGCCCGATGGTCTGGTCATTATCACGTTCCTGTTTGTGGGAGCTTGCTGTGCGCAAATTGGCTGCCGGGTTTCCTACATTACAACAGTGACTGCACTTTATTAAAAAAAAGAAGTACTTCATTGGCTGTAAAGTGCTTTGGGACGCCCTGAGGTCCCGAAAGGCGCTATATAAATGCAAGTCTTTGAATTTAGAATTGAGCGGTGAGCAGCATTCGTCTGACGGGGAGCGGACGTCAATTGTGGGCCGTACACAGGCTCGTTGTCTGATTCTTTCTCTGCTGTGCAGTGTGTGATTTTTTTTTGAAGTGAGCTGCCAAGCGAGGGTTCTCACAACACAATGGTTCCAATGTTTCTGCTGGATGTGGGGGGCAGGGAACGTGGAGTCAATGTCTGACACTTGGAGTGTATGAATTTACTGTGTCATCTCAAAGACGGAGTCCTTCCATCAGGGTTGCTTCTTAAAAAACCCCACAAATCTGGGTCACATTTTTAAAACCTCGTCTGTTCCATTCCGTCCCGTCTTTGCTGCCTCTAGACTTGACTATTCCAACGCACTCCTGGCCGGCCTCTCACATTCTACCCGATGTGAACTACAGGTGATCCAAAACGCGGCTGCCCCGTGTCCTAACTCGCACCAACTCCCGCTCACCCATCACCCCCTGTGCTCCTTGACCTACATTGGCTCTCGATTAAGCAACACCTTGATTTCAAAATTCTCATCCTTGTTTACAAATCCCTCCATGGCCTCACCCCTCCCTATCTCTGTAATCTCCTCCAGCCCCACAACCGCCCCGAGATGTCTGCGCTCCTCTAATTCTGCCCTATTGAGCATCCCCGATTGTAATCGCTCAACCATCGGTGGCCGTGCCTTCTGTTGCCTAGGCCCCAAGCTCTGGAACTCCCTCCCTAAACCTCTCCGCCTCTGTTTCCTCCTCCAAGACGCTCCTTAAAACCTACTTCTTTGACCAAGCTGTTGGTCACCTGCGATAAATTTCTACTTATGTGGCTCGGTGTCAAATTTTTATCGCATAACACTGCGCCTTGGGACGTTTCACTACGTTAAAGGTGCTATATAAATACAAGTAGTTGTTGTCTGATTTTGGCTTTTTCTCAAAATATTTTGACCAAAGGTCGTCATCAGCATCATTGGCAGTCCCTCAGAATCGAGGAAGACTTGCTTCCACTCTAAAAGTGAGTGCTCAGGTGACGGAACAGTCCAATACGGGAATTACAGTCTCTGTCACAGGTGGGACAGATAGTCATTGAAGCAAAGGGTGGGTGGGACTGGTTTGCCGCACGCTCCTTCCGCTGCCTGCGCTTGGTCTCTGCATGCTCTAGTGACGCTATTGCCATTGGCAGTATGGGCCTCTTGGTGTTTCACAGCCCAGTGCTGCGGGGGAGCTGAATCATTGTTCAGAAATGATGCTGAATCATCCCGCAGCTCATGGCTCAAACCTGACTAACAATCGATGGAACAAGGACCCTTATTTCTACCCTTGCATCAAGGCTGTAAACCCGATGACGAGGAGAGGTTCAGTTAGGATCATACAACACAGACAAAGGCCATTGAGCCCAGCGTTCCTGAGCCGGCTCGTTGAAAGAGCAATCCAATTAGTCTCACTGCCCTGTTGCTCGTTCTCCATAGCTCAGCCCATTTTTCCTTTTCAAGTATTCATCTAATTGCCTTTTGCAAGTCACGATTGAATCTGTGTCCAACACACTTTTTAGGCATTCTATACACATTGGAATAGTTAAACTAATACCGGGAGATGCAGCAACATATGTAGCGAGCCCTGTGGGTTCACAAATGCTTTGTGCAGCTTCCACTTCACCTGCGAAATGGAGCCGTTTGGTTTGTTTTCTTCAAGCTTATGGATTTGTTTTTCTTTCATTCTCGGGATGTGGGCATCACTGGCGCGATCGACATTTAGGAACTGGAGTCGGACATTCAGCCCCTCGAACCTGTCCCGCCCTTCAATGAGATCATGGCTGGTGTGTGTCAGAGCTCCATCCGTCCACCTTGGTTCCATAACCCTTCATCCCCTTCCCTAACACACATCAGTTATGTATTAATGCTTGGGGGGGGTCACCAGACACCAGAGGGCGCTGCGGTCGGAGGTCATCGGGCTGTACGCATGTGGCATGTGTTCTTGGTCACCTGTATATAAGCTGGGTGTCTTTGTCATGCTGGCACTCTTGGGCTGGAATAAAGATGGATCAGGTTGCACCTGAGTGAGTTTACAGTAACCAGACTCTTGAGTCATTACAATCTATAAATCTCAGTTTTGACATTTTCAGTTGACCCGCAGCCTCAACAGATTTCCACCACCCTTTGTGTGAAGGAGTGCTCCCTGACGCCACTCCTGAATGACCTGGCTCTGATTCTGGACACTCCCGCCAGAGGAAATTGTTCCTCTCTATATACATATCAAATCCTTTTAATCATAATCATTTCAATTATATCACCCATTAATCCTCTCCGCTCAAGGGAATACAAGCCTAGTCTATGTAACCTGTCCCCACCGTTTAACCCTTTTTATTGCCCATCCCTATCTGCCCTCGAGAAGGTGGCGGTGAGCCGCCGCCTTGAACCGCTGCAGTCCGTGTGGTGAAGGTCCTCCCACAGTGCTGTTGGGGAGGGGAGTTCCAGGATTCCGACCCAGCGACACTGAAGCAATCATGAGGTCATCCAAAGGTTGTGGGACTCACGACTGAATTGTGAGTGTTGATTGTGTTTCTGATCTGAATTTAACTAAAACCCCATTCCCCAACGCCCCGTGATGCCGTCAGCAAAAAAAACGTACGATGAGCAACTGGTTGGGTGGTGAAAAATAACAATGTTTGTACCAGTCGCGATCCTTTGTAACCTTTCCGAAATTAAAGTGGGACCTGATATTACGAGCCCCTGTTTAGTTAACTTTTCGTTAGATCTGAACGTCCAAATGCTCGGTTTGACGGGTGTGAACTCTTGACTATTTGGCAGTGGAGGGGGGGGGGGGTCACGATTTGTGCAAGGGCAGTCAAGGTATTTGGTGCTTGCAGGCGAGAAATTGGATGTTGCATATCGCGCACTGTCACCCACCACAACTCGGGTAGCCTGTCTCTGCACAACACACGCCTGTTCCAGCCTCTTCTGTAGGCCACCCGCTTGCTAATTTGAGTGGGGCGGGGGAAATGTGGGGGTGGGAGAGGGTAAAGGGCTAAACTGGGAGAAAAGCCGATGTTGTCTATCTAGTGACCTTTATTGCCTTATCTCAGCCGTGTCCATGGTGATATTTGATTGGCGCAAAAGACCCGTGTGCGTTTGTGAGGTAAACTCGATATTTTCTTGTGGTTTTAAAGTTTCCCCAGTTGTTGCCCCTTTTCTCCTCTCCTGTCTCGAAGGCGGTCCCTCGTGCGGGGAGAGGTCTGGTTCGACAGATATCGCCTCAAGTTGCCTTTCTTCAGGAGTGCGCCTGCCACAGCCAGCAACAACAGCAGGGATGCTCATCCTTCTTAATTGGGGAAACCGGGGTGAAAGGTCAAGTGCTGGACACCATAGAGGTTAAAGGGCGGCCGGGAGAGGACCAGGGAAGTGAGGAGGTGGTGGTTGGGCCTGCCCTAAGATTGTCTTTATTTTTTTTAAAGGAACTTGTGGATAGCAGGAGGGAGGGAAGACTGAGAGAGATCGACTGGTAGAGAAAGGGTTAAAGTAAGAGACGAGCTTGGCGAATCTTCGGCACAGTGAGGATGCGGGGAGGAGGAAGAGGGTGTGTCGACCAGTGCCTCAGTGTGTAGCACACTCGCCTCCGAGTCAAAAGGTTGTGGGTTCAATTCCCACTCCAGAGACTTGAGCACAAAAATTTTGGGCCGACAGTCTAGTACAGTACTGAAGGAGTGCTGCACTGTCGGATTTGCTGTCTTTCGGATGAGACGTTAAACCGAGGACCCGCCTGCTCTCTCAGGTGGACGTAAAAGATCCCATGGCACTATTTCGAAGAACAGCAGGGGAGTTATCCCCGGTGTCCTGGCCAATATTTCTCCTTCAATTGACATCACTTAAACAGAATATCTGATCATTGCGGTTTGTGGGAGCTTGCTGTGCGCAGATTGGCTGCCGCTTTTCCAACATTACGACACTCCAAAATTACTTCCTTGGCTGTAAAGCACTTTGAGACGCCCGGTGGTCGTGAAAGGCGCTATATAAATCCAAGTCTTTCTTTATTTGTGTTGGTGGAATTGTGACCTGTTGATTGGATCATGTACGAGAGGTGATGGGGCGAGGGCGGGGGCGGGTGAGGGCGCGTGTTATATTTTCAGTAACACACAGAAAAACACACAGCCTTAAGATGGCAGGACATACCGGAACTCACCAGACAGGTGACCTGTTCCCTTTATTATAAACAGCACTGGCTGCAGTGCCACAGGAGTCCACAGGTGGCGCTATATATATATTTCAGCGCAAAACTTTGGTGTAATAGGTAAAATATCCATGGAATATTACTGCATTAAATTCTCAAAGAGCAAAGCTACTCCAGTGGCCTTTACTTTCTGATATGTCCTTACTTTCGAGTATAAATGCAGACGAGGCCCATACTTGAGGGAAGGTCACTCTGTGACCAGTTACCTTTATTACCAAGACCTCAAGTGATGAAGGTGGGTGGAGCTTCCCCTTTTATACCTGAAAGTCCAGCTTAGGAGTGTCTCCCACAAGTTCACCCCCTTGTGGTCAATGTTTTCAAGGTGTACAACTTAGGTCAGCTCATGCATGGGTTACAATGATAGTTGAATACATGACACTTTCCAGTTGACATTGATCCCGCCTGTGCAGACAATATGCACTCTGTAAAGAGAGCTTTATATATTATTCAGACAAGTGGTATTTATCAAAGAAGCTGATTTTCTATGGGCACGGCTGGGATTGATGAAGCCTGTGCCTCTGATCTCCACCTCACACTACTTCACATTTACTCAGCCGCAGCAATCGCTCGCCACCTACCAGACACCGGCTGACTGAAATGATTTACAGGAAGAAGTAGTATCAACATTTCAGAGAATGAAACAGTCCAGAAATATCAAAAGTACTCTGTATCAAATGGCTTGGTTGCAGCAGTCTCGGTTTACCTTGTGGGAGCTGAAGACGTAAATTAGGGGCCGAAATTCCCCCCTTTTAAAGAGCCGGAGGCAGTAGCGGATCGGTAGGCACCTACCACTCTGTCGGGGCAGAGGTGCCGACATTTGAGAAATTGTCCTCCTTTATTTTAGTGGCGGTGCGTGTTCCCGCCCCGTCGGGCACGCGGTGACCCCTTACCGACCGGCGGTGACCCCATTTCAGCTCCGCACGAGAAATTGCCCCGCAGGAGCGGAACGGCCAGTGCTCGGTGCCCCCACACCACCCCCCCCCCCCCCCCGACAGCTTTCCCCGGTGGTTGGGCGGTGCATCCGCTCTTAAAGGGGGGGGGTGGGGCGCACTGCCGCGGCCGCCATTTTATTTTAATAGTCGGCCGACTCCGAAGTCGGCCCGACGTTGGGGGCCACGGGTTCGGCCGGGCCGCCAACAGGCATCCCCTGTTGGGTACCGGGCCAATGCAGTAATTTTGAACTGTAGTCACTGTTGCAATGCAGGAAACCAATTTGCCGCACAGCAAGCTCCCACAAACAGCAATGTGATACTGACCAGATAATCTGGTTTTTTTTTTTAGTGATGTTGATTGAGGGATAAATATTGGCCAGGGTACTGGGGAGCACTCCCCTGCTCCTCTTCAATATAGTGCCGTGGGATCTTTTACATCTACCTGAGAGGGCAGATGGGGCCTCGGTTTAATGTCTCATCTGAAAGACGGCACCTCTGACAGTGCACCGCTCCCTCAGCACTGCACTGGAGGATCAGCCTGGATTTAGCTCCTCAAATCTGATTTTGTCATCGTTTTGATGCTGGTGTAAAACAGGTCGGAGCTGTTTGAAGTCTGTTACCCCATGATTGTTGCCTGTGCATTGTGCTGCTGGCACCAGCCTTAGATGCCTTGTGTCCCTTGCTGCTTTGTGCCTTCATCTATCCCCGCCCTACCTTGCTGTGTAATGGAATACTGCGATACGCTTCATTTTATTCTGTGCCCCTACACTGTGCCAGAAACCATGAATAGACTTTAAGACAGAGGAAGTCAGAGGGACACAATGTGGAATCAGATCCAATATATATATAAAATCCTGCCATCAGATCTGATCTCATACTTTGACTGCCTTCTGTTTTCTATTATTAGTTTTGGGAAGTGTTTTTCAGACTGTGAAATCCATCTGTAATCTTTTTATTTCTCTGCAACTCATTCCACTCCTAAACAACAATCTCTTTGGTTCCTTGTGCCTTTATTGGGATAATTGTTGGAAGGGGAGGGGGTGCAGAGAGCAAGAAAAGCGATTTAGGAGGGGTTGAGAAAGAAGAGACTAGTGGATGAAAAAGAAAGACTTGCATTTATATAGCGCCTTTCACAAGCACCAGACATCTCAGTGCTTTACAGCCAATGAAGTACTTTTGGAGTGTAGTCACTGCTGTAATATAGGAAATGCGGCAGCCAACTTGCGCACAGCAAGCTCCCACAAACAGCAATGTGATGATGACCAGTAATCTGTCTTTTGTTATGTTGGCCGAGGGATAAATATTGACCAGGATATCGGGGATAACTCCCCTGCTCTTCTTTAAAATAGTGTCATGGGATCTTTTACGTACCCCTGAGAGAGCAGACGGGGCCTCAGTTTAACGTCTCATGCGAAAGACAGCACCTCTGACAGTGCAGCACTCCCTCAGCACTGCACTGGGAGTGTCAGCCTAGATTTATGTGATGAGAAGAAACATTGATGGGGAAGAGAAGATGGGCAGACTGGTAGACAAAGTGATGAGAGGGAAAGAGACACTGAGGGAGGGAAGGAGAGTGATGTGGAGGAGAGAGAGAGAGAGAGAGAGAGAGATCAGCCATGATCTCATTCAATGGCAGGGCAGGCTCGAGGGGCGGAATGGCCGACTCCTGCTCCTAATTCTTGTGCTCTTATGTTCTAACCGTGCTGAGAGGCGAGCAGCGGGAAGAGGAGGAGAATAGAGATAGGAGAAAGAGAAAAGGTAAGAGATAGATGGTGAAAAAGATGATAAAGGGGAGAAAAAGGAAGAGAAACAGAAAATGGGAACAAGATGAGGAGGGAACGATTGGAACTCGATGTAAAGTGAATTCAAAGCAATTGACTGTGCTATAAATAAAATCTAGCCTGGGTTCTCTCATTTCTCCACTCTGCCACGCTGGTTGGGTTTTTAGAAGTTTAGTCTCCTCCACTTTTAGGATCATAT
The DNA here is from genome assembly GCF_044704955.1 of Pristiophorus japonicus. Taxonomy (NCBI): domain Eukaryota; kingdom Metazoa; phylum Chordata; class Chondrichthyes; family Pristiophoridae; genus Pristiophorus; species Pristiophorus japonicus. The sequence goes on along the minus strand of NC_091989.1, from coordinate 18,040,076 downwards.
ACTGACGCCAATTATGTATTACCAGTAACCACCTACCTAAATGTGACATCTTGTCCTTGCAATAAACCAATTGATCCAATGCCAATAGATGTGACAGTTTGGGCATTTGTTAACTTGTTACTACCTGTGAGGTTTGGTTCCAATGCATATTCCTAAAAATGGAAAAAGCGCTTTTTGTAAAAGTTCTATTGGTCGTTGGGATCTCCACAGCTAGAGAAAAGCCTACTTTCTTTAAATTATTGGTGCCTTACCGAGAATTGTCCATGTGCTGTGATTCTAGTGATAACCAGGTTTGTCAACAGCTTTAGAAGTGGCGTCCAGAGGATACATTTTCCCAGTCTCAGCTGGCTGAGGTACCTCACCTGTCACCAGTGCGTGTAGAAAAACAACGGGCACACTGCCTGCGATTGTCCAACCGCTCCCCGGGCACTGGGTGAGGTATCTCACTCCCTGGGCACTGGCTGAGGTATCTCACTCCCTGGGCACTGGGTGAGGTATCTCACTCCCTGGGCACTGGGTGAGGTATCTCACTCCCTGGGCACTGGCTGAGGTATCTCACTCCCTGGGCACTGGCTGAGGTATCTCACTCCCTGGGCACTGGGTGAGGTATCTCACTCCCTGGTCACTGGTGAGTTTTCTCACTCCCTGGGCACTGGGTGAGGTATCTCACTCCCTGGGCACTGGTTCAGATATCTCACTCCCTGGGCACTGGGTGAGGTATCTCACTCCCTGGGCACTGGGTGAGGTATCTCACTCCCTGGGCACTGGGTGAGGTATCTCACTCCCTTGGCACTGGGTGAGGTATCTCACTGGGGGCACTGGGTAAGGTATCTCACTGGGGGCACTGGTGAGATATCTCGCTCCCCGGGTACTGGGTGCGGTATGACACTGGTGGCACTGGGTGAGGTATCTCACTCCCGAGCACTGGATGAGGTGTATCACTGGTGGCACTGGGTAAGTTGTATCTCATGGTGGCACTGGGTGAGATATCTCACTGAGGGCACTGGGTGAGGTGTATCACTGGTGGCACTGGGTGAGGTATCTCGCTCCCGGGCATTGGGTGAGGTGTATCACTGGTGGCACTGGGTGAGGTATCTCACTGGTGGCACTGAGTGAGGTATCTCACTGGGGGCACTGGGTGAGGTATCTCACTGGTGGTACTGGGTGAGGTATCTCGCTCCCGGGCACTGGGTGAGGTGTATCACTGGTGGCACTGGGTGAGGTATCTCACTGGTGGCACTGAGTGAGATATCTCACTGGGGGCACTGGGTGAGGTGTATCACTGGTGGCATTGGGTGAGGTATCTCGCTCCCTGGGCACTGGGTGACATATCTCACTGGTGGCACTGGGTGAGGTTTCTCATTGGTGGCCCAGACTCAGGAAAATTTCGGCTTAGATTTCATCTTTGAATATGTTCTGCGGCACAGTTCACCTGAAAATTGTAATTAACTCGATGCCTGTTGCTATGTTGGATAATTTGGCGATTTGAAAGGATGTGACCACACCATGCAGTGATTGCCCCTGCAGTTAAATAGACTCTTGCTTTGGTCGGCTCCTGCATGAAGAAATACTGGAGTGCTACTGGTGCGTGTGAACCTTAAACCAGCAACAGTCAGTTCCTTCGGGAGAGAACTGGCCAAAGAAAACGAGATAAATTGAAAACATTTGTGTGAATCTCTGCAAAATGAGTCTCAGCAAAAGTAATGATTAAAAACAGTCTAATACCTTGAACTTGGCAGCTAATGTCTTCAAATGTCATTCAAGGATTGCCATAGTGAGGAAAATATCTTTCCTGCTGTTGCAGTGAGGTTCTCTACTGACCTCTGGAGGATGTGTGCTTGTCCAAGCTGTGAGCACAAACGTGTGCAGTTTCCTGAGCCAAATCACAGTGTAACCGCAATGGAAACTGGACTGACGAGCTAATGAGCAGGCCCTCAGCTTGAACTGTCTGCTGTGAGACACTGTGAAAGTCCAGCAATGATGACCCATTGCTCGATGAGCGTGCGAGTGAATGCACAACCTGCCACATCTGGACCGGAGATGAAGGGGTTGTCATATGAAGATAGGTTGAGCAGGTTGGGCCAATATTCATTGGAGTTTAGAAGACTGAGAGGTGATCTTACTGAAACGTACAAGATTCTGAGGGGGCTTGACAAGGTAGGTGCAGAGAGGATGTTTCCCCATCGTGGGGGAACCTAGAACTAGGGGGCATAGTTTCAGAATAAGAGGTTATCCATTTAAAACAGAGATGAGGAGGCATTTCTTCTCTGAGGGTCGCGAATCTTTGGAATTCTCCAGAGAGCTGTGGAGGCTGGGTCACTGAATATATTTAAGGTGGAGATAGACAGGTTTTTGAGAGATAAGGCAGTCGAGGATTATGGGGAGCGGACGGGAAAGTGGAGTTCAGGCCAGGATCAGATCAGCCATGAGAGTGAATGGCGGAGCAGGTTCGAGGGGCCAAATGACCTACTCCTGCTCCTATTTCTTATGTTCTGATGACAATGGCTATTGTCAACCTTGGGTGTGATGTGGAGGCAAAGTGACTCCTTTGAAGGAAGCAGGGAAATTCGATGGGTCTGATCTCCTGCACTTCTGGCCATGAGTTACACAGCCGCCTATAAAGAGGCATGGCTAGCCCTTGTAGCTTCGGATGGGGCCCTGTGGCGGGGAAAGAGGGATGAAAAACAAAAGTGACTGAGGTGAATTGATGCATTTATGGGGAAGCGACATCGCACTGAGGGAGAAAGGAATAGAAGGATATGCAGGTAGGGTGAGATGAAGTTGTGGTGGGAGGAGGCTCGTGTGGAGCATAAATGCCAGCAGTTGGGCCATGCTGTAACTTCTATGTAAAAGGGCTGAAGAGGAGCAAATCATCCTCAATTCGAGGGACTGCCTACGATGATGGTCTAAAATAAGAAGGGGCAAGCAGAAAGTATACAAAAGCAAAATCCTGCGGATGCTGGAAATATGAAATAAAGGCAGAAAATGCTGGAAGTACTCAGCAGGTCAGGCAGCATCTGTGGAGAGAGAAAGAGAGTTAATGTTTCAGGTCGATGACCTTTCGGCAAAACCATCTTGACTTTGCCTCGTGTCGGTGTTGTGGCAGATGTAAGCTCACAAAACACTGCCACGCAGCAGAGCTTATGCACAACCGGAAACCACACCAACCCGGAACATCATTGAAGTGGATTGAATAGAACCCTGACCAACAACATATCATTACTGGATTGGATAGAGTTCTGACCCACTTGTACTATCACTAAAGCGGATTGGACAGAATCCTGACCTGGTTACCTCGCTGGAGAGGATTGGACGGAATCCTGACCTGCTGTACACAATTGCTAAAGGGGATGGTCTAAATCCTCCTCTCGACCTGAATGAGCACCTCAGTGATGAGGAAGGGAGAAGCAGGCCATACCACAAAATAACCGGTCGCGTATTTGCACGAGAAATAGCCAAGTATGCCAAGCCTCTTTTGTAAATGAGATGCAAAAGCAATGGCAATTGTCAAGGCTCGTGTGATACCAGTGCCTGAGTTCATGCATCTCCACATAAGAACATCAGAAATAGGAGCAGGAATAGGCCATTGGCTCCTCGAGCCTGCTCCGCCATTCAATAAGATCATGGCTGAACATACTCATTGGAGCGTCAGGCTATCGGGTGTTTGACTTATTGGTGGCCCAGTTCTTTTGGAATTGACAACACAACTTGAGCCTTTGGGTACCAGCTTTTAACATTTATTGTAGATCCTAGAATCATTTTAACACAGTGACTTGTGCTCTGGAATGCACTGACTGAGAGGGTGGTGGAGGCAGATTTAATAGTAACTTTCAAAAGGAAAATAATTACAGGGCTATGAGGAAAGACCGGTGGATGGGGTGCCGGGTCGTGGGACTAATTGATAGCTTTTTCAAAGAGCCGACACAGGCAACATGGGCCGAATGGCCTCCTTCTGTGCTGTACAATTCTATCATTCAAAGTGTTCAAGTTTTAAAAGGGAACTTGATAGCCATATCCTATCTCAGTTCTTCACTGTACAGCTTATACCTCTTTGTCTGTGTAAATACAGAATGAGCAGCTCGCCAGATTCCATGCAAACCCATGATGTGGAGAGTTCACTTTTTATTGAGTTGTGTAAAGTTTGCTTGGTTGACCATACAGATCATTTGTCACTTATTAAATCTACTATATTGTGGTTATTGACAGAAGTGAAGGCCCCAAAATGGGTTATGTATTTGCTTCATGAGTTCTTTGCTTAAAAATTCAAAGCAACACATTGCTATTAACAAAGGTTTAACAATCACACTACACATTACCAGTTCATCCACTAGGCTCACAACTGCATACCTCATTGTGGATGACCTCGACTCAACTGACTGGGGTTTTATTGAGTCTTGTGAACATCACGTGACTGGCTGAGCCACTCAATGCAATAGCTCCACAAACCTGTGAGCATCCTCCTAGGTACATACATTACACAGGTCAAGGCCATTCCTGGGCTGCAGGGAGTGGATGGTGAAACTCCTGGGCTCCTTGAGCAGGATGTTGCTTGGTGATGCTTGGGTTGGCTATTGGGCCATTGGCAATGGCTTCCATCGGGGCATGGAGGGAGTTTTCGAGTAGGGGACCCACGCTGCTTTGGTCACCAGCCAAATAACACCCGGTAAACGGTGAGGGACCGAATGAACACATCTCCATCCCTGATGTCAAGCATAAAGGAGAAGCAACCTTCCCCACAACCAACGGCCACAAAGAGTGTAGAGAATGTAAAGAAAGAAAGACTTGCATTTATATAGCACCTTTCATGACCACCAGACGTCTCAAAGCTCTTTACAGCCAATGAAGTACTGTTGTAATGTGGCAGCCAACTTGCGCACAGCAAGCTCCCACAAACAGCAATGTGATAATGACCAGATGATGTTTTTTTGGTGATATTGATTGAGGTCAGGACAGCGGGGATAACTCCACTGTTGCTCTTCGAAATAGTGCCAAGGGATCTTTTACATCCACTTGAGAGAGCAGATGGGGCCTTGGTTTAATAGCTCATCCGAAGGACTTTCAGAAGGCTTTCGACAAGGTCCCACACAAGAGATTAATGTGCAAAGTTAAAGCACATGGGATTGGGGGTAGTGTGCTGATGTGGATTGAGAACTGGTTGGCAGACAGGAAACAAAGAGTAGGAGTAAATGGGTACTTTTCAGAATGGCAGGCAGTGACTAGTGGGATACCGCAGGGTTCTGTGCTGGGGCCCCAGCTGTTTACATTGTACGTTAGTGATTTAGACGAGGGGATTAAATGTAGTATCTCCAAATTTGCGGATGACACTAAGTTGGGTGGCAGTGTGAGCTGCGAGGCGGATGCTATGAGGCTGCAGAGTGACTTGGATAGGTTAGGTGAGTGGCCAAATGCATGGCAGATGAAGTATAATGTGGTTAAATGTGAGGTTATCCACTTTGGTGGTTAAAAACAGAGAGACAGACTATTATCTGAATGGTGACAGATTAGGAAAAGGGGAGGTGCAACGAGACCTGGGTGTCATGGTACATTAGTCATTGAAGGTTGGCATGCAGGTACAGCAGGCGGTTAAGAAAGCAAATGGCATGTTGGCCTTCATAGCAAGGGGATTTGAGTACAGGGGCAGGGGGGTGTTACTACAGTTTTACAGGGCCTTGGTGAGGCCACACCTGAAGTATTGTGTTCAGTTTTTGTCTCCTAACTTGAGGAAGGACATTCTTGCTATTGAGGGAGTGCAGCAAAGGTTCACCAGGCTGATTCCCGGGATGGCGGGACTGACCTATCAAGAAAGACTGGATCAACTGGGCTTGCATTCACTGGAGTTCAGAAGAATGAGATATGATCTCATAGAAACGTTTAAAATTCTGACAGGTTTAGACAGGTTAGATACAGGAAGAATGTTCCCAATGTTGGGGAAGTCCAGAACCAGGGGTCACAGTCTAAGGATAAGAGGTAAGCCATTTAGGACCGAGATGAGGAAAAACTTCTTCACCCAGAGAGTGGTGAACCTGTGGAATTCTCTACCACAGAAAGTTATTAAGGCCAATTCACTAAATATATTCAAAAAAGAGTTCGATGTAGTCCTTACTACTAGGGGGATCAAGGGGTATGGCGAGAAAGCAGGAATGGGGTACTGAAGTTGCATGTTCAGCCATGAACTCATTGAATGGTGGTGCAGGCTCGAAGGGCCAAATGGCCTACTCCTATTTTCTAAAGACGGCACCTCTGATAGTGTAGCACTCCCTCAGCACTGCACTGGAGTGTCAGCCTAGATTTTTATACTCAAGTCCCTGGAGTGGGACTTGAACCCACAACCTTCCGACTTGGAGGCGAGAGTGCTACCCACTGAGCCACAGCTGGCACTGACAACGTAGGGGATTCTTTTGTTCCTACTTTGCGAAGGATAATCTTGAACCTGCACTAGCAGAGAAGGATGGTTTAGAAAGAGACAGGGAGAGCAACAGACATTGCAAGCGCTCCCTCAAGTAATGTACAGTATATCAAACAGTATTAACACAGCAGCTGCTAATACTTGCAAGCTGGGAAATCTGAAACACCTCCAACCAGCTCCAACTTTATTCTGCTAAATATATACCCTGACATCACTTGCACTGATATCACTGTGGTTGTCACAGATCAATGCAGCTGCCATCTGACCCAAGTGGTCCCTTGCAAATCAGACACGGGCATCAGCCGCTTAATAGGTCCTGCGGCAACTGGATAGAATGATGCGCAGAAGGTCCGTGAGCTCTTGCTTGACATTTTCAGCCATTTGTTGTCAACAGCTTCTCCTCATCTGCATTAACCTTTCAACTAATTCAGATCCATCTTCGAAGCCATGGGGAGGATTGGATTATCCTTTCCAGATACATTCAGTTGGATGAGTTGTCTGTGGAATGCAGCAGAGGTTGCCAAATTATATAAATCCATACTTGGCCAGTTCTAACTTCCCGGTCAGTTTTGGCCAGTACCCCACAACTGTATTACTGAGAGAAAAGTGCAATGTTTATTAATAAATCAGAGTGATATCATGGACAGCTCATATTAAGATCATGTCAGGATTGGAGCCTAGATGCGCTGGGAGTGCAGTCACGAAGCCCATTAAGTTGAGCGATCCATCCCAACTGTGTCGACCGTCCATTGTAATTGTTTTTGCTTTGACAGGGGATAGGTAGCATAGTGGTTATATTACTGGGCTAGTACTCTAGTGGCCTGGAGTCATAATCCAGAGACAAGAGTTCAAATCCCATCATGGTAGCTGGGGGAATTTAAATTCAGTTAATTAAATAAATCTGGAATTAAAAAGCAAATATCAGTAATGGTGACCCAGGAAAGTACTGGATTGTCGTAAAAATCCATTTGGTTCACTAATTCCCTTTAGGGAAGGAAATCTGTTGCCTTTACCCAGTCTGGCCTATATGTGACTCCAGACCCACAGCAATGTGGTTGACTCTTAACTGTCCTCTGAAATGGCCCAGCAAGCTGCTCGGTTGTACCAAACCGCTGCAACAAACTCAGCACTGTGGGAGCACCTTCACCACCTGGACTGCAGCGGCTCAAGAAGGTGGCTCACCACCACCTTCTCAAGGGCAAGTTGGGACGGGCAATAAATGCCAGCTACGCCCACATCCCATGAGCGAATAAATAAAAAAACAAAATAACAGAAGATCGGTGTAATGTATGCAGCTGTGAGGATGCTCATGGGTTTTTCGAGCTGTTGCATTGTGAGTGGCTTAGCCAGTCACCTGATTTCACAAGACTCAATAAAACCCCAGCCAGTTTGGTCTAGGTCATCCACGATGAGGTTGTGAGCCTGGTGGATGAACTGGTAATGTGTAGTGTGATTGTTAAACCTTTGTTAATAAACCAACTAGTTCTTAAGCAAATATATTACAGTAGTTATAGATGCTGTTGGATGCCAGCTTCATATGTACAATAAGCAACACTGAGTAAATCAAACAAAGACAGGTCAAGAAATACAGTAGGTATCGTTTCCGTTTATATTTGGTCCCAAGTTCCAATCCAGAGCAGACTGGGTGTAAAAGTCCATTTTATAAAAGAAAGACTTGCATTTATATAGTACTATAATAGGCCTCAGGATGTCTCAAAGCGTCTTAAAGCCAATTAAATACTTTTTGAAGTGTAGTCAGTGTTGTAATGTAGGAAATGCAACAGCCAATTTACGCACAGCAAGCTCCCACAAACAGCAATGAGATAAATGACCAGATAGTCTGTTTTTTTTTTTAAGTGCCCTGTTCCTCTTTGAATATTGCGGTGGGATTTATTACCACCACCTGAGAGGACAGACAGGCTCTCGGTTTAACGTCTCCTCCTCCGTCTGTCCAGCGCTCGCTCAGCACTGCACTGGAGCGTCAGCCGGGAGTTCATGCTCAAGTCACTCAAGTGGGACTTGAAGCCATGGCCCAGAGGCGGGAGTGCTGTCGCTGAGTCACTGCCGATGCCTGTGTTTAGGCCCATTTCCCATGTCCCAGTGAGCACACAACACCAAACTGTCTATAACTGGGCACAAGTGCTCCCGACATTGGCCGTCGCTGTTGGAGCAGGGTGGCTGGTGTGGAAAATGGGAATATTGCACTGACCTGAGTGTCCACGGTGCACACGCACTGAACAGTCAGTGTACACTGAGTGGGCACACCACAGACATTTCTGGCACTGGCTGGTGGCTCAGTGAATTATTGCAATTTTGCTACAAACTGTACACTGAGAAAATCACGACCTTGTCCCACAGAAATTACTCTTGGCATGCAATTTCTGGCAAAATGCAACACTTTCTGTTGAAATTTGTTTCCGGTTTTACTATTAAACAGGTGTAATGCTTTCCCAGGGGAGCCAATCACACTGAACATGATGTATTGTGCTTATTACATATGTGTGTGTGTGTCCATATGTGATATATGTGCGTGTGTGTATATAGATATAGATATAGATAGATATATTTATATATATATATTATATATATGTGCATATGTTGTTTGAGGAATAAATATTGGTCAGGTCACCGCTCCTTTAATTTTGCCCTCTTGAGCATCCCTGATTATGATCGCTCAGCCATCGGTGGCTGTGCCTTCAGCTGCCTAGATTCCAAGCTCTGGAACTCCCTCCATCTCTCCACCTCTCTACCTCTTTTTTTCCTCCTTTAAGACGCTCCTTAAAACAAACATCTTTGACCAAGCTTTTGGAATACAAGTTGTTGTTGTATGTGTTTGCGTGATTGCGAATATATATATAATATATATGTGTGTGTGTGTGTGTGTGTGTGAGTGGATTTCTTGAAAACAAATGCACCAATTGAGTAACTTTATCAAAGCTAAGTGGTTCCATTATAATTGTAGAATATTATGCAAGTCTCATATTCCCACCTGCAGTCACGATGGCCGTGGGGTCGACCTGGATCACACGGCTGGAATGCCGCTGAACTTTTGACCCTGCGTCTGCCCGCTGTGTCTCCTGCGAAACGCTCGGGGGGGTGTCGTGTTTCCCAGAGCTGGTTGCTGAAAGCGGTTGGTGCAGAGGAGGAGGGAGGGCGAGTTACACTGACATGCTTGTGCTGTTGTTACAGAGATCAATAAGATGAAGGGGATGACATTACACCTGGCAAGGGAAGGCCAGAGCAGTGCACAGCTTCCAATGTTCCCTAAGTGGCAGACCTGTCTCGACCCGCCCGCACTCTTAACTTTTCAGGTTCTGCCCTCCTCTCCGACTCTCCGCTCTCTCTGCAGCGACAGGTTTTTATATATATATATATATATATATCATCGCCGCCCTCTTCACTCCTCGGCCCGGTTGTATGGGAAAGATTATATTTCCCACTTTTACATGCATATTTTGTGTCATTCCCAATATTCCTCCTGCTGTATGAACGGCTGGCTTTGACATCATGTCCCATCAGTATGATGTTTCCTGGTGGAGACCAGCCGAGGGGAACATAAAACCAGATCGATTGACTGATCGTACTGCTGGGCTGGTGTCCGGGGACTCGGGCAGGACTGTGGTAATCTGATCTGTCTGTAATAGGCCCGTGTGTCAAAAAAACACAACATTGATCAAATACTCTCCGGTTTATTGCTTAGCTCTCTCGATGAATTGACACAATTTTGCCCCAAAAAGCTCTGAACTGTTTACAAAGGGCATTTTCACCAAATCTAGCATTTAAAAAAAAAAATGGTTACTCATTCGATGCAAATGAACTCTCTTTACATATTGCAGATATTTAATTATTGTACAATGCCAGCCTATCGATGTGCTGATAGGATAGGGTGAGATGAAGTACAGTGGGAGGAAGCTTGTGTGGAACATAAACACCGGCATTTTTTTTTATTCATGTGGGTGTCGCCGGCAATGCCAGCATTTATTGCCCATCCCTAATTGCCCGCAAGTAGGTTCTGATGAGCCGCCGCCTTGAACCGCTGCAGTCCGTGCGGTGAAGGTACTCCCACAGTGCCGTTGGGGAGGGAGTTCCAGGATTTTGACCCAGCAACGATGAAGGAACGCTGATATATTTCCAAGCTAGGATGGTGTGTGACTTGGAAGGGAACTTGCAGGTGATGGTGTTCCCATCTATGGAGTCACATGTGGGGCCCCGGGTTAGGACGGCAGATTTCCTTCCCTAAAGGACATTAGTGAATCAGGGTTTTTACGACAATGCAGTAGTTTCATGGTCACCATTACTGATGCGAGTTTTTTTTAGTATCAGATTTATTTAATTAACTGAATTTAAATTCCCCAGCTGCCGGGTGGAAATTGAACTCCCGTCTCTGGATCATTAGCCCAGGCCTCTGGATTACTGGCCCGGTAACCACGATGCTACCATACCCCTCGAGGTAGGGCAAGTTGTGGATCAGCTCTGATGCCCCGCCCCCCCCCCCCATGGTTGAATAGCACAGCTGTCTAGGCTCGCGCTTGAAGGACGACACGTGGGCGGGGTAATGCAGCGGAAGGCTGCCAGCTAACGTGGAAGTGGGTTGCTGGTGGGACTCGAGAGAAGAGACGTTTCTGGGATGTGAGGGGAGGGGATTGAACAAAAAACAATGGACTTGGAATTACGGGGGTTGAATTTCCTCCCCGCTCAGCCATCCTAACTTCGGTGGAAGTTCGACGGAAAACTCGTCTGTGCTGAAGTTACGGCGGCAGGGCAAGACCAGGCGCTGAGGAAATTCAGCCCCTACGTCGGGGGGGGGTGTAATGTTGCACAAACGCTTAGTAGGTTTGTCTGAGATTCCCTGCTCCATCGTTTTAGTTTTAAAGCATTTACATGACAACAACAACAACTTGTATTTATATAGCGCCTTTAACGTAGTAAAACGTCCCAAGGCGCTTCCCAGGAGTATTATGAGACAAAAAATTTGACACCGAGCCGCATAAGGAGAAATTAGGGCAGGTGACCAAAAGCTTGGTCAAAGAGGCCGGTTTTCAGGGGCGTGAAATGATTAAATGCCGTCATTAAAATAACAGACACAGAAATCTGAGAGAAACCCACGGGCGTGTAATTCTCAGGCCCATTGTCCTTTCTCCAGAACAAGGCTGAGGAGCAACCCAACCAAGGTCTTAAAAATGATGAAAGGGTTCAACAGAGTAGACGGAGAGATGTTTCCACTTGTAGGGGAAGACCAAAACCAGGGGCCAGAAATCCAAGATCGTCATCAGTAAATCCAATAAAGAATTCCGGAGAAACTTCTTTACCCAGAGAGTGGTTAGAATGTGGAGCTCACTACTGGAAGGAGTAGTTGAGGCGAATAGCATTGAAGCATTTAAAGGGGAAGTTAGATAAACTCATGAGGGAGAAGGGAATAGAAGGATATGTTGGGGTGCGATGAAGTGGAGTGAGAGGAGGCTGGCATGGAGCATGAACACCGGCATGGACCAGTTGGGCAGAATGGCCAGTTTCTGTGCTGTAAAATCTGTGTCAATAGAATAAAAAGGCATCCATAATTCTTACTCACAAAATGATGGAATAAATGTTACAAAATGGATTCTGACCAGCTCAGTTACGCTTATGACGTGCTAAATCTGTCCATTTAACCTTGACAACTGCAGGCAAAATGACCTCGTTGTATTGCAACACATTATTATTGCCTTGTGCGTGTCGGGGTGGTCAAGGTCTTGTGCCCCACTCCCACAATCACAGCTCAGCTCAGCGTGGTGACTGTGCTCCTTCAAGCCTCCTCACTTGCCGGTGAGGATTTCTCACTGACTCATGGGATGAGTTTGCTGAAAAGGAAGAACTGTCATGTTTTAATGATGCATCTCTCAGGTATTTTCAACCAATTAATTTTTTTTAGAAAACATACACACAACCCTGGAAAGCTGAAATGGCTAAAAAAAAACAGGTTGAATCTCATGATTTCAAAGAGAAATCGTTTAAAGAAAGCAATGTTTTGCTGGATTGCTCAGTAATCCCTCACTGGTTGCTATTTGGTGAAAAATGAAATGTTAATCCATCTATTCACTTTACTCTGTGTATCCAGCTCTTTGTATTTCTTTTTTATCAATTTTTTAAATCTATTTTTTTATGCCCTGAAAAATTACGTTGTCACCATATAATCTTGTTGTGCGAGGCCCCTTGGGGAAGAGTGACCATAATATGGTAGAATTCTTCATTTAAGATGGAGAGTGACACAGTTAATTCAGAGACTAGGGTCCTGAATTTAAAGAAAGGTAACTTCAATGGTATGAGACGTGAATTGGCTAGAATAGACTGGCGAATGATACTAAAAGGGTTGACGGTGGATAGGCAATGGCAGACATTTAAAGATCGCATGGATCAACTTCAAGAATTGTACATCCCTGTCTGGCGTAAAAATAAAACGGGGAAGGTGGCTCAACCATGGCTAACAAGGGAAATTAGGAATAGTGTTAAATCCAAGGAAGAGGCATATAAATTGGCCAGAAAAAGCAGCAAACCTGAGGACTGGGAGAAATTTAGAATTCAGCAGAGGAGGACAAAGGGTTCAATTAGGAGGGGGTAAATAGAGTATGAGAGTAAGTTTGCAGGGAACATAAAAACTGACTGCAAAAGCTTCTATAGATATGTGAAGAGAAAAAGATTAGTGAAGACAAATGTAGGTCCCTTGCAGTCAGGATCAGGTGAATTTATAATGGGGAACAAAGAAATGGTAGACCCATTGAACAAATACTTTGGTTCTGTCTTCACTAAGGAAGACACAAATAACCTTCTGGAAACACTAGGGGACTGAGGGTCTAGCGAGAAGGAGGAACTGAAGGAAATCTTTATTAGTCAGGAAATTGTGTTAGGGAAATTGATGGGATTGAAGGCCGATAAATCCCCAGGGCCCGATTGTCTGCATCCCAGAGTACTTAAGGAAGTGGCCCTAGAAATAGTGGATGCATTGGTGGTCATTTTCCAACATTCTATAGACTCAGGATCAGTTCCTATGGATTGGAGGGTAGCTAATGTAACCCCACTTTTTAAAAAAGGAGGGAGAGAGAAAACAGGTAATTATAGACCGGTTAGCCTGACATTAGTAGTGGGAAAAATGTTGGAATCAATTATTAACGATGTAATAGCAATGCAGTGACAGGATCGGTCCAAGTCAGCATGGATTTATGAAAGGGAAATCCTGCTTGACAAATCTTCTGGAATTTTTTGAGGATGGAACTAGGAGAGTGGACAAGGGAGAACCAGTGGATGTGGTGTATTTGGACTTTCAAAAGGCTTTTGACAAGGTCCCACACAAGAGATTGGTGTGCAAAATCAAAGCACATGGTATTGGGGGTAATGTATTGACGTGAATGGAGAACTGGTTGGCAGACAGGAAGCAAAGAGTAGGAATAAACGGGTCCTTTTCAGAATGGCAGGCAGTGACTAGTGGGATACCACAAGGTTCAGTGCTGGGACCCCAGCTATTTACAATATACATTAATGATTTAGACGAAGGAATTGAATGTAGTATCTCCAAGTTTGCAGATGACATTAAGTTGGGTGGCAGTGTGAGCAGGAGGATGCTAAGAGGCTGCAAGGTGATTTGGACAAGTTAGGTGAGTAGGCAAATGCATGGCAGACGCAGTATATTGTAGATAAATGTGAGGTTATCCACTTTGGTGGCAAAAACAGGAAGGCAGAATATTATCTGAATGGTGACAGATTAGGAAAAGGGGAGATGCAACGAGACCTGGGTGTCATGGTACATCAGTCATTGAAAGTTGGCATGCAGGTACAGTAGGCGGTGAAGAAGGCAAATGGCATGTTGGCCTTCATAGTGAGAGGATTTGAGTATAGGAGCAGGGAGGTCTTGTATAGGGCCTTGGTGAGGCCACACCTGGAATATTGTGTACAGTTTTGGTCTCCTAATCTGAGGAAGGACATTCTTGCTATTGAGCGAGTGCAGCGAAGGTTCACCAGACTGATTCCCGGGATGGCAGGACTGACATATGAAGAAAGACTGGATCGACTAGGCTTATATTCGCTGGAATTTAGAAGAATGAGAGGGGATCTCATAGAAACATTTACAATTCTGACTGGATTGGACAGGTTAGATACAGGAAGAATGTTCCCAATGTTGGGGAAGTCCAGAACCAGGGGTCACAGTCTAAGGATAAGGGGTAAGCCATTTAGGACCGAGATGAGGAGAAACTTCTTTCCTCAGAGAATTGTGAACCTGTGGAATTCTCTACCACGGAAAGTTGTTGAGGCCAGTTCGTTGGATATATTCAAAAGGGAGTTAGATGTGATCCTTACAGCTAAAGGGATCAAGGGGTATGGAGAGAAAGCAGGAATGGGGTACTGAAGTTGCATGATCAGCCATGATCATATTGAATGGTGGTGCAGGCTCGAAAGGCCGAATGGCCTACTCTTGCACCTATTTTCTATGTTTCTATATTGGACTCTCCTTTGCCTCCCACATTTTGGGCCCAAATTTGGCCAGTACAGATATCTGGCGCACTCACTAGAGGTGCGCCGCTTTTGTAGAACTCCAAGGGCGCCAAAAGTCTTCGGGCCGTGTTTGGCCGTTCCCCAGCCTTTCCTCCATAGTGGCCTAGCATGGTAACTGGATTCGGGGGCGGAGCCAGGTCCCGGCGCTGAAAACAGTGCCTGGACCTCTGCACATGCGCGCGAGAGTGTGCGCTCATGCGCAGTAGCTCCTAGTCCCCAGAATCTGAGTGTGTGGGAGGGGCTGACGCTTGACGCCCCGACCCTGGGCCGAGTGGCCTGCCGCACAGGCCGGCTGCTGCCTTCACGCGCTGAGGGCTACAAGAAACAGGTTGGTGGGGGGGAAGAGTTTTTGGGTGGGGTGGGGGCGGGGGGAGAGGGGACGAGTTTTGATCTGGCGGGGGAGGGGGCTCCCGCACCGGCTGGGTCGGGCTCGCTGTGGATCTCTTCCCTTCCCCCCCCAAATTAAGATAATGCGTTCACCACCCAGCCCCTCCGCTTCCCCCCCCCCCCCCCGCCCTCCAGCCTGCTGCGTTGAGCCTTCTCTCTCCCTCCCTCCCAACCCCTGTTCAGATGCCGCGTTCTCCCGCACCTATCCCAGGCTGAAGGAATTCCCGCATGGCCAGCCACTGCCGCGTTTAGTTGAAGGTAGAAATTACTTCAGTTCTTTATTTGTTAATGTAATTATTTACTTCAGTTCTTTATTTTTTTATTGAATGCTTGTTACTTTTTGTGCTTTGTTTGGTGCTTGCTGGTGCTTTAAATGTAGTTCCTTGTGCCGATTCCTTAACTCTAGGTAAGGTTTTTCTGTGCAAAGAGAAATGGCAACATACACTGGCCTAAGTTAGTTTGGAGCAACTATTTGCTGGCCAAACTCGCTTAAATGGCCAAAACACGGGTAAGTGGCTGGGAATGCTCTCCCCTTTGGAAAAAAAACGAAACAAAAAAAAAACCTAACTATCACTCACTTACACTGGTGCAAATTAAATGGCCAGAATTGCAACAAAAAGATAGTCCAGAAAAATCAAGTTGCTCAAAAAAAAAACCGGAGCAACTCCTGGGGAAATTTGGGCCCATGGTATGAGATGAGGCATAAAACTGAGGCCTTGTCTGCTCTCTGAGGTGGACGTGAAAGATCCCATGGCATTATTTTGAAGAAGAGCAGGGGAGTTATCCCCGGTGTCCTGGCCAATTTTATCCCTGTAGATGTGACCTCTCAGGACGAGACTATCAGATAAACTTCACCGAGTGTGTCTTCACAGCAATTCTAATCTCCCTTTATCCTTCAGAAAAATGACTACCTGTCTAATCAACATAACAAAAACAATTTATCTGGTCATTATCACATTACTGTTTGTGGGCGCTTGCTGTGCTTACATTGGCTGCCATGTTTCCGATATTACAACAGTGACGACACTTCAAAAAAGTACTTAATTGGCTGTAAAGGGCTTTGGGCGGTCCAGTGGTTGTGAAAGACACTATATAAATGCAGGTCTTTCTTTCCCACAGTATGTACACTGGGCGGAGATAATACACTGATACCTCCCATGTACAGTATGTACACTGGGCTGAGATAATACACTGATACCTCCCACATGCAGTATGTACACTAGGCTAAGATAATACACACTCCGATACCTCCCACATACAGAATGTACACTGGGCTGAGATAATACACTGATACCTCCCATGCACCGTATGCACAGAGGGCTGAGGTAATGCACTCTCAGAATCTATCTGCATCTCTATCTCTATAAAATTTCCATTCCGTATTAATATATTTCATCTAAGGAGGAGGGTTAAGGCAATTCTACAGGTAACGCCTCTGCTAGCCATCGTGCTTTACTTGAGTAATATTGGACAGATAGTCATTTTTCTGAAGGATAAAGGGAGATTAGAGTTGCTGTGAAGACACACTCGATGAAGTTTATCTGATATTCTCGTCCTGAGAGGGTCACCTCTACAGAATGGCTTCGACAGGGTCCCAATGGCAGGATTTGTGGTATTTGAATCGCGTTAACCTTTGAAAACTGCAACCCTCCACAATGTTCCTTATCCTCTGGGTCCTGTGATACATGTCTGCTAGCCTGCCCTTCACACTGAAATTACCCCAGGAGGATCCTGAGAAGTTGAGCTAATTAGATGATTCCCTGGTGCTGATATCCGTTGCTTCACATTATAGGCCGTCAGCTTCTGTGAGAAGATAGGGCAAAAAGAAAATACTTTAACCATTGTTTGTTGGTGAACTTTTATCCTGAGCCAATATTTTCAGCTCTCTACAAGGTGTTTGTGGTGGCCTGGACTGATTGTGCTTTAATAAAGCTGGGCTTTACCACATTTACTTTGAAATATAAATATGGTTCAAAGCTATTAAAAAGGAATAATGTAATAAAAGTTTATTTTACTGAAAGCAATGATTGGTTTTCTATTGGAGGAGCCTGGTTTATGTTATAAATCATCTCGTCACGACATTTCCACTTGCAGGAGACAACACAGTTCGGGCAATTTTACTGTCTCGTTGGATAAATAAGTTTTTGGATAAATTAGTCAATTTTATGAAATTATCTCTTACTGAGGCATGTGTAATCACTCTATTTACTCATACTCACTCACTCAACACGGGCAACACATATTCAAACATTCCCCTCTCTCTCTCCTCTCTCTCTCTCTCTCTCCCCTTCTCTCTCTCACTCCTCTCTCACCTCTCTCTCTCACTCCCCACACTCTCTCCCCTCTCTCTCTCTCTATCTCTCTCACTTCCCCCCCCTCCTCTCTCTCACTCCCCCCTCTTCTCTCTCTCTCCCTCTCTCTCACACTCCCCCCTCCCTCTCTCTCTCTCACTCTCTCGCTCCTCTCTCTCACACTCCCCCCTCCCTCTCTCTCTCTCACTCTCCACATTCTCTCTCACTCCTCTCTCTCACACTCCCCTCTCTCTCTCTCACTCTTCTCACTCTCTCACTCCCCCTCTCTCTCTCTCACTCCCCCTCTCTCTCTCTCCCCCTCTCTCTCTCCCCTCTCTCTCTCCCCCTCTCTCTCTCACTCCTCCCCTCTCTCTCTCTCACTCTCACACTGCCCTCTCTCTCGCTCTCGTTCCCCGCGCTCTCGTTCCCCGCGCTCTCACTCCCCGCTCTCTCACTCTCTCACACACCTCACTCGCTCTCTCGCACTCCTTGCCCTCTCACACTCCTCTCTCGCTATCTCACTCACACTCCTCTCTCACTCACACTCCCTCACTCACACTCCTCTCTCTCTCTCTCTCTCACTCACTCACACTCCTCTCTCTCTCTCTCTCTCTCACTCACACTCCGCTCTCTCTCTCTCTCTCTCTCTCTCACTCACACTCCTCTCTCTCTCTCCACTCTCACACTCCCCTCTGTCACTCTCACACTCACCTCTCTCTCACTTCTCTCTCTCACGCACACTCCCCACTCTCTCACTGTAGATAATGGCTCCTTGCTGCGGAACAGGCTTGAGGGGCCAAGTAGCCTACTCTGCTCTATTTCTTATGTTCTTATACCTGCCCTGCCTCCCACCACACCTCATCTAAGTAGTCAATCTTCATGTGCGAGCCTAGACAGTAAGTGTTGCCGAGTTATTTGACTATGGGGGGCAGTATCACAGTCAGATTGGGCCCTGTCCTCCTCCCAGGTGCAGAAATGGTCAGGAATGTGAGCTGTGGTCTTCTTTCTCCTTCACTACTGAAGCCGGTGTTTTGGCCCCTTCCAGGGTCCTGGCTAACTCAGCACAGATTGTGGCTCAAAGGTGGGACCTTCCTGGTTTCCCTGATTGGTAAACAAACTCAGCCCTTTGAGGGGGGCCGCTAGAAATGTGCCTAGATTTTAATCGCTCCACCATTGGTGGCCGTGCTTGGGCTTTCAACCCTGGAATTCCCTCTCTGCTTCTCTCTGCACCTTTAAGACACGCCTTAAAAACCTACCTCTTCTGTCCTAAATCTCCTTATGTGGCTTGGTTTGATAACTCTCCTGTGAAGCGCCTTGGGACATTTTACTATGTTAAAGGCGCTTTATAAATGTAAGTTCTTGTGGTTGCCAATGTGTTTCACTCTTTTTCTCAGTTGTAAGTTGCCGTCAAATCTCATCACACCCTCCTCATGGACCTCATTCTTTGCCGGTACCTCAAAGCTGTTCAATTCCCTCCCTCCCTCGGTCTTTCCTTCCTTCCAACAATCTGCAGGCTTTCAAAACCTAAACTAAGTATTGCCTAATCCAACACTTGGTGTGTCTGCAGTGGCCTTCCATCCACGACTACAATGTGTTGAGGAATACTTTTCTGTTTCTACTTCTGTGTCCTCCTGAGTTGTGCATCTTTGATTCTGGTTTGATTGGCATCTCCATGGCTACTGTCGACCATTCTGCATATGGCGGGGGAGGGGATTGGGGGGTGGGGAGTGGGGGGAGGGGGAGTAGAAGGAGGTTAATCACAAGTACAATCCCCTGACCCACTTAATGTCACAGCCCCATTAATAATACAACAACAACTTACATTTACATGGTGCCTTTGGGGGAAAAAGGACTTGCACTTCAATAGCGCCTTTCACGACCTCAAGATGACGATGTCCCAAAGCGCTTTACAACCAATGAAGCACCTTTGAAGTGTAGTCCGTGTTGTGATGTCAGTTTGTGCACAGCAAGCTCCCACAAACAGCAATGCGATGCTGACTAGTTTGTGATGTGTCGATTAAGGGGTAAATATTGGCCAGGACGCGGAGGAGAAAGAAGGGGAGAGGCGGAGAGGTTTAGGGAGGGAATTCCAGAGCTTAGGGCCCAGGCAGCTGAAGGCACAGCCACCAATGGCAGAGCGAAGAAAATGGAGGATGAGCAAGAGGCCAGAATTGGAGGAGTGCAGAGATCTCGGAGTGTTGGATGGCTCGAGGAGATTCTAGAGATAGGGAGGCGCGAAGCTATGGAGGGATTTGAAAATCAGGATAAAAATGTTAAAATTGAGGCATTGCTAGACTGGGAGCCAATGGAGGTCAGCGAGCAGACCATAATGATTGCAGGTACCTATGCCATGACTCCGAGAAGGTATCACTGTGCATCACCTCAGGTTTAACAGCACAGTGAGAGACAGCTGGAGTTCTTTGCGGAAGGATCAAATAATGTGGGCAAACCCGATTAAACTGCAAAATGGCAGCACAATCGTACTTGCGCAATAGGGGTCAATGTATGCAAACACAAGGACCTCTCCGCATCTTATCGGTCTCTGCTTTCAGACAGTTAAGCAGCATCAGGCAATGCCATTGGCCTCCATTGCAAAGGTCGAGTCATGTTGAGGTAAATAGCCGAAGATAACGAGAGAAATGGATGCACAGCGGGTTCTGGCAAGGTCAGTGTGGAGGGTCACTTGACTTGTGCATCAGAATGCTTTCAACTCCTTCATATCCTTCAATCTCAACACACAACAGCAGTGCCTTGTCTCAGTTTGCAGTTCCCGAGAGGTGGAGAGGAGAGTGGGGGGGAGGGAGTAGGAGAGAGCAGGAGAGAGCAGGAGGAATGGGGTGGGGGGGGAGGGGAGGGGGGTGGGAGAGGAGTGGGGGCGGGGAAGGGGGTAGGAGTGGGGGGGTGGGGGGAGGAGTGGGGGGGAGGGGTGGGGGGGTGGAGTGGGGGGAGGAGTGGGGGAGGAGTGGTTGGGGAGTGGGGGGGAGGAGTGGGGGTGGGGGGCAGCGGGGGTGTTGCTGGTAACTGAGGCCACAGACAGTTTGTTATAAACGTTTGCAGTCTGCTGCTTGCCACAAATGGTTAATCTTCAGTCCCTCCCCTCCCCTGATGGTCCAGTCTGAGCTGGAGGTCCCGTCACTGAGCTTATTCCCTCCGCTCTTTGGAGACATTTCCATTCAACATTCAACCTTGTAAACAACGCAAATCAATTTGCTCTTGTTTCCCATCCCTCCAACCCCCACCCCCCACAAAGCAACAAAAACAAAATCATCTTCATGATTTTTTTTGCTGTTTTATTGATCTGCATTGGGGGAAAACAACTAATCCTGTGTGAAATCCAGGGATCAACAGCCCTGGGCTGACTGTCACTGAAGCTCAGTTGTGCTGACAATTTAGCCAGACAGAGAGCAGACGTGTTGTGGGCTCACGCTCACCAGCAGGACAGTGTTCGAAGGCAGAGAGACTGACAGGCCGATGCCAGTTGTTGCATTTATTCCATCTGGATTTTTTTTCCCTGCGTGTGTTCAAGATGGGGACTATCCGTGCTGGAGAACGGAACGTTTTCCTACTTACTGCACCCAATTTTTAAAAACTTCTATTGCCTGCTGTTAACGGCCTGAAAATAGTGTCGGGAGCCTGTCCCCATTGTAATGTATGCACCTGTGAGTAGCCAGTCACGTGATGTTCACAAGGACCATATACAGCAAACACCTCAAAGCGCTGGAGAAGCACCATCAGCAGGCCGGGGCCATTGGAGGGAGCAGCGCGTGCTGCTGCAGGAGGGCGACGGCTGATTGCAATGCGGGCAGGTACAGCAGGAGCGGCGAGGTCGGGACGAAGGAACGGCAAGAGTTCGTAGGGGGATGTGATTGGGGCCCAGGAGAGGCGTGAGTTCGAGGCCCAGAAGAGGCGAGGGCCTAGGGGCAGCACGGACCAGCCCACACTGCGATATGTGTGCGCACTAGGTCCGTGCAGCAGAGCTGGTCTCCAGTCGTCCTGGTTAATCCTTGTCACTGGATCAAGACCTAGCTCTGTCAAGCCCGTGTGGTGGCTGGTGTGCAACGGCCACCACATGTTAGAAAAAATCCACGCACAGGCAACTTCTACCCTTCAACATGCAGTTCGGGATCCGGAATATGTTTGAAACACCTGTGAACTCATCTGTTTTCGGCATGGAAGCAAGCCATCCTCGTTTCGAGGGACTGCCTATGATGATGATTTCTGCAGGAATGCTGAGGTGCAGTAATGCTCCTCCAGCCCGCCTCTCCCCCCCCCCCCCCCCCCAACAAGGCCGCTGCCACACTGGGACAACGGGCCCTCAGATGGAGGCCCAATATTAGGAGGCCTCAGTCAGGTGCCCGCGTTTGGTGCCCGCGTAGCTCACCAGGTTGCTCACCGTGGGGCCAGTGTCTCACCATCGCGCGCCTGCGCCTTGCCATGGGTGCGGGCAACCAGCGAGTGCCCTCCCGACTGTCGATCGCTCAAAGGTCAAAACCACCCTCGATGTGACTCTGACTCCCAGGTCATGTGAGCATGACGTGGGCCTGATCCCAGAACAAGGAATCAATGCAGCGAATTCACAGCCAATTAGTCGGGAAGTGCTGGAGGGTTTTGTATCCGCTTGGAATTGGGTTGAGCAATTCACCACATACACCTTGCATTTATATAGCGCCTTTCACGTAGTAAAACATCCCAAGGCACTTCACAGCAGTGTCATCAAACAAAATTTGACACTGAGCCACTGAGATATTAGGATATTAGGCCAACAGTTTGGTCAAAGAGGTAGTTTTAAGAAGCGTCTTAAAGGAGGAGAGAGAGGTAGGGAGGCAGAGAGGTAGGGAGGCGGAGAGGTCTAGGGAGGGAGTTCCACAGCTTAGGGCCACGGATGCCGATGGTGGAACGCTGAAAATCAGGGATGTGCAAGAGGCCAGAATTGGAGGAGCGTCGAGATCTCGGGGTGGTGGGCGGGGTGGGGGAGAGCTGTAGGGCTGGAGAAGGTTACAGAGATGGGGAGCAGCGATGGAGGGATTTGAAAACAATGATGAGAATTCATTTCAATTCGGAGCCTTCAGACTGGGGACACTTTCATCCATTAGTTCGAGTTAAAACTGAACTTGGGCTCCAGAAGTGAACAATGTGTTGATTGATTCTGATATGTCCTTACTATACAGTATAAACGCAGACGAGGCCTATACTTGAGAGAAGGTCACTCTGTGACCAGTTACCTTTATTACCAAGACCTCAAGTGATGAAGGTGGGTGGAGCTTCCCTTTTTATACCTGAAAGTCCAGGTTAGGAATGTCTCCCACAAGTTCACCCCCTTGTGGTCAATGTTCTCAAGGTGTACAACTTTGGTCAGCTTATGCATGGGTTACAATGATAGTAGAATACATGACAAATTCCACCAGCCAATGCCCCTTGGGGGACAAATTGCAAGCTAATTTAGATATTGGGGTTTCAGTGAATGGATAATTCCTTTGCATGGTATTTTAAGCGTGTCGAGATAGCACAGAGAGGGATTTTACCCAGTCCCTCGGCAAATGTGTGGCCAGAGGACAATACACTTCACGGAGTCATGTGTATTTTTAAGAGTGGTGGACTTATTTTAACAAGAATACCAGAGCTACTTACCAATGTAGTCCCGAGATTGAGCTGAAAGTGCTTAGACCTGCCACTGGGTGCGGTATACATTTAATCTCCAGCACCGTCATCATCTCGAACAGATTAATGACTGGGAAACCGTGGCTTTGGTCCACAAAATTAATCTTGGAAGCCGCCATATTCCTACTTATCTGAAGATCGTGTCGGACCAATAATAAATACTGATTATGAGTAATGTCAAGTAACATATGGACATGTCCCTTGCTTTGCCATGCATAAGATAAATAGTTACAGCTATGGATCCTGAAAGGAGCATCAACGTTGGGAGACCCTTGCAAGCTGTGGGGGATTTGGCTTGTCTGGTGTGTTACAGGTTATGCATACACAAACAATGCAATAGCCTTAGCAAATAGTGTGGTGTCAGTAATAAATGTATTACGAGCCTAAAGCTGCACAGTAAGCAGCAATTCAGAAACCTTGGGATTTCGAGAGGGGAGAAGATAAAAATGTTTTTTAAAACGCAGAAGTCAAATGTTTGCCCTGCTCAATTCAACGCTGAGCTAATGGATTTTCAGATCGATGCTTGTTCCGTGGAACCTCCCCCTCTGAATATTTCACCCCTGTTCCTTCTAAGTTCCAAATATCCCATCCTCCGCACTCTTTTTGCTCGGTGTTAAAATAAACAACAATGACTTGCCTTTAAACGGAGTAAGATTTCCCCAAGGTGTGTCACCGCAGCATTCTCGGACAACATTTGACACCGCGCCCCATAAGGAGATCAAAAGCTTGGTCAAAGAGGTAGGATTTAAGGAGAGGCGGAGAGGTTGAGGGAGGGAATTCCAGAGTTGAGGGCCAAAGCAGCTAAATGGATGGGTAATTAAAATTGGGGAAAACAGGCCAGATTTGGAGGAACGCTGAGTTAAGAACAAAAGAAATAGGAGCAGGAGTAGACCATTTGGCCCCTCGAGCCTGCTCCGCCATTCAATAAGATCATGGATGATCTGATCATGGACTCAGCTCCACTTCCCTGCCCGCTCCTCATAACCCTTGACTCCCTTATCCTGCTGAACTCCAGGACATAGTCGACGTATTTACTGAGGCGTACAAAAGCATGGGCCTTCTGCTAAATATCCATAAGACAGAGGTCCTCCACCAGCCTGTCCTCAACCGCACAGCACTGCTCCCCAGACATCAAGATCTGCGGCGCTTCCCTGGACAACCTGGAACACTTTCCTTATCTTGGGAGTCTTCTATCAATAAGAACAGGCATTGACGACGAGATCCAACACCGCCTCCAGTGCTCCAGTGCAGCCTTCGGCCGCCTGAGGAAAAGAGTGTTTGAAGACCAGGCCCTCAAAACTGTCACCAAGCTCATGGTCTACAGGGCCGTAGTAATACCTGCCCTCCTGTATGGCTCAGAGATGTGGACCATGTACAGTAGACACCTCAAGTCGCTGGAGAAATACCACCAACGAAGTCTCCGCAAGATCTTACACATCCCCTGGGAGGACAGACGCACCAACATTAGCGTCCACGTCCAGGCCAACATCCCCAGCATTGAAGTACTGACCACACTTGATCAGCTCTGCTGGACAGGTCACATTGTTCGCATGCCAGACACGAGACTCCCAAAACAAGTGCTCTACTCGGAACTCCTTCACGGCAAACGAGCGAAAGGTGGGCAACGGAAGCATTACAAGGATACCCTCAAAGCCTCCCTGATAAAGTGCAACATCCCCACCGACACCTAGGAGTCCCTGGCCAAAGACCGCCCTAAGTGGAGGAAGTGCATCCGGGAGGGCGCTGAGCACCTCGAGTCTCGTCACCGAGAGCATGCAGAAATCAAGCGCAGGCAGTGGAAGGAGCGAGCGGCAAACCAGACTCCCACCCACCCTTTCCTTCAATCACTGTCTGTCCCACCTGTGACAGAGACTGTGGATCTTGTATTGGACTGTACAGCCACCTAAAAACTCATGTTAAGAGTGGAAGCAGTCTTCCTCGATTTCGAGGGATTGCCGATGATGATGGTCAGGATCACGGCTTGTATGTCATCGTGGAACAGACGAAGGTTGGTGACAAACTTTTGAGGGCAGCTGAAAAGGAGGGAGGACGCTCCATAATCGCTCACAGTCGACAGTGTCAAAAGCTTTTGTGAGGTCAAAAATGGCCATGTACAAGAGTTGGTGCTGTTCCCTGCATTTCTCTTGTAGTTGTCGCGCAGTGACGACTTTCAAAAGGCTTTTGACAAGGTCCCACACAAGAGAATGGTGTGCAAAATCAAAGCACATGGTATTGGGGGTAATATACTGACATGGATCGAGAACTGGTTGGCAGACAGGAAGCAGAGAGTCGGGATAAACGGGTCCTTTTCAGAATGGCAGGCAGTGACCAGTGGAGTGCCGTAGGGCTCAGTGCTGGGACCCCAGCTCTTTACAATATACATCAATGATTTGGATGAAGGAATTGAGTGTAATATCTCCAAGTTTGCAGATGACACTAAACTGGGTGGCGGTGTGAGCTGTGAGGAGGTCGCTAAGAGGCTGCAGGGTGACGTGGACAGGTTAGGTGAGTGTGCAAATGCATGGCAGATGCAGTATAATGTGGATAAATGTGAGGTTATCCACTTTGGGGGGCAAAAACGTGAAGACAGAATATTATCTGAATAGTGGCAGATTAGGAAAGGGGGAGGTACAACGAGACCTGAGTGTCATGGTTCATCAGTCATTGAAAGTTGGCATTACAGGTACAGCAGGTGGCGAAGAAGGCAAATGGTATGTTGGCCTTCATAGCTAGGGAATTTGAGTATAGGAGCAGGGAGGTCTTACTGCAGTTGTACAGGGCCTTGGTGAGGCATCACCTGGAATATTATGTCCAGTTTTGGTCTCCTAATCTGAGGAAGGATGTTCTTGCTATTGAGGGAGTGCAGCGAAGGTTCACCAGACTGATTCCCGGGATGGCAGGACTGTCATATGAGGAGAGACTGGATCAACTGGGCCTTTATACATTGGAGTTTAGAAGGATAAGAGGGGATCTCACAGAAGCATATAAGATTCTGTCGGGACTGGAGACAGGTTAGATGCGGGTAGAATGTTCCCGATGTTGGGGAAGTCCAGAACCAGGGGACACAGTCTTAGGATAAGGTGTAGACCATTTAGGACTGAGATGAGGAGAAACTTCTTCACTCAGAGTTGTTAACCTGTGGAATTCTCTGCCGCAGAGAGTTGTTGATGCCAGTTCGTTGGATATATTCAAGAGGGAGTTAGATATGACCCTTACGGCTAAAGGGATCAAGGGGTATGGAGAGAAAGCAGGAAAAGGGGTACTGAGGGAATGATCAGCCATGATCTTATTGAAAGGTGGTGCAGGCTCGAAGGGCCGAATGGCCTACTCCTGCACCTATTTTCTATGTTTCTATGGAAGCAAGACTTCCTCGATTCTGATGAACTGCCTATGACGATGATGATATCGTTCAAAAACCTGTCTATCTCAGCCTTGAATATATTCAATGACCCAGCCTCCACAGCTCTGTGGAGTAGAAAATTCCAAAGATTCACAACCCTCTGAAAGAAGAAATTCCTCCTCATCTCCATTTTAAATGGACGGCACCTTATTCTGAAACTATGCCCCGTAGTTCTAGATTCCCCCATGAGGGGAAACATCCTCTCTGCATCTACCCTGTCGAGCCCCCTCAGAATCTTGTACGTTTCAATAAGATTACCTCTCATTCTTCTAAACTCCAATGAGTAGAGGCCCAACCTGCTCAACCTTTCTTCATAAGACAACCCCTTCATCCCAGGAATCAACCTCGTGATCGCTAGTGAGTTCTCAAGTTTGTAGGGCTGGGAGAGGTTACAGAGACAGGGTTGTAGGGCTGGGAGAGGTTACAGAGACAGGGTTGTAGGGCTGGGAGAGGTTACAGAGATGGGGAGAGGCGAGGCCATGGAAGGATTTGAACACAAGTATGGGACTATTAAATTTGAACAGTTGCTGGACCAGCCACCATTGCAGGTCAGCGAGCACAGGAGGTGGGTGAAGGGTTGCACATAGAAACTCATTGCCCTGGCTCCTGTGGCTGGAAGGAGGAGAGGAGATAAAATAACAAGAGCGGGTAGATGGGGAGCCAGCTTGGGTTTTAAAAACTGTAGGATGAAGAGGAGATTGAGGAGTTCCTCTTCACCGAGGCACTGGGAGAGTATGAGTTTGAATGGGACATGTGGCGATGAATCTTGATTTTAACATGTTGGGGATGCAGAGGCTGGTGGGGGCACCATATTGGTTGGCCTATTGAGAAAATTAGAGGAAGATGAAGGGAATATTCAGAGGGAGCATAGCGCATTGTAGTACTGATGAAATGGAGAGAGACAACAAGGATTGTTGACATGCTTGAGCTTGGAGGCCAGAGGTGATGGAAGTCACTTCCCAATCATCATCATCATAGGCAGTCCCTTGGAGTTGAGAATGACTTGCTTCCACTCTAAAAGTGAGTTCTCCGGTGACGGAGGAGTCCAATGCAGGACCTACAGTCTCTGTCACAGGTGGGGCAGACAGTGGTTGAAGGAAAGGGTGGGTGGGGAGCCTGGGTTGATGCACGCTCCTTCCGCTGTCTACGCTTGATTTCTGCTTGTTCTCGGCGATGGGACGCGAGGTGCTCAGCTCCCTCCCGGAAGCCCTTCCTCCATTTTGGGCAGTTGTGGGCCAGGGACTCCCAGGTGCCGGTGGGGATGTTGCACTTTATCAAGGAGGCTTTGAGGGTGTCCTTGAAGCATTTATTCTGCCCGCCTGGGGCTCGCTTGCTGCGTCGAAGATCCGAGTAGAGCGCTTGCTTTGGGAGTCTTGTGTCGGACAGGCGGACAGTGTGGCCCGCCCAACGGAGCTGATCAAGCGTGGTCAATGCTTCGATGCTGGGGATGTTGGCCTGAATGAGAACACTGACGTTGGTGCGTCTATCCTGCCAGTGGATTTGCAGGATCTTGCGGAGGCAATGCTGGCGGTACTTCTCCAGCGCTTTGAGGTAACTACTGTATATGGTCCACGTCTCTGAGCTATATCGGAGGGCGGGTATCACTACTGCCCAGTAGACCATGAGCTTGGTGCCGGATTTGAGGTCCTTGTCTTCAAACACTCTCTTCCTCAGGCGACTGAAGGCTGTGCTGGTACACTGGAGGCGGTGTTGGACCTCATCGTCGATGTCTGCTCTTGCGAACAGTAGGCTCCCGAGGTATGGAAAATGGTCCACGTTGTCCAAGGCCTCTTATAAGTTATATGTAACTTACAGAGACCAGTAAATGATAGAGGTGAGCAGGGAGACTGTGGGTATGGGAGGATTTATTGAACATGAGGTGAGATCCACTCAATAAAACTGTATAATCTCAAGGCAAGCCAATGGGAAACATTGCCCAGTTGCACTTATGTAAGAGAACTTCACTCCTGAGCTGGGTTATGTGTGTGATCAACCACAGAAATAACACATCTGCTGATCGGAGGGAATATTTCACTGATCAAATAAAATGGTCCAAAGAGAACAATTGAATGTGTGTAGACTTAACATCAGCATATTCTTTAAAGAGGAAGTTGTGATTCATGCTTCGTGACAGGGCTGAGTGAAAAGATTTAGATTGACACGTTCTTTTAAGGGCATTTATACTGGAGTGCGATTCATCTTGTTTGTTACTATTTTCTTACAATCTCTGGGTACACATGCACACCCCCCCCCATCCCGCCATCCCCCCCACCTTCCCCGCATACCTCACCCCCCCACCTCCCACATCTCCCCCCACACCCCCCCACCTCCCCCCACACACCCCCCCTCCTCCCACCTCCCCACCTCCTCCCACACCCCCCCACCTCCCCCCACACCCCCCCTCCCCCCACCTCCCCCCACACCCCCCCACCTCCCCCACACCCCCCCACCTCCCCCACACCCCCCACCTCCCCCACACACCCCCACACCCCCCCACCTCCCCCACCTCCCCCACACCCCCCACCTCCCCCACCTCCCCCACACCCCCCACACCCCCCCTCTCCCCCCTCCCCCACCTCCCCTCTCCCCCACACCCCCCCACCTCCCACCTTCCCCCCCCCTCCCCCCGCACGCACGCACATGGAGACAGACATCATTATCATCACAGGCAGTCCCTTGGAATCGAGGAAGACTTGCTTCCACTCCTGAAGTGAGTTCTTTGGTGACTGAACAGTCCAATACGAGAACCACAGTCCCTGTCACAGGTGGGACAGATCGTCATTGAGGGAAGGGGCGGGTGGGACTGGTTTGCCGCACACTCCTTCCGCTGCCTGCGCTTGATTTCTGCATGCGCTCAGTGTTGAGAGTCGAGGTGCTCAGCGCCCTCTCAGATGCACTTCCTCCACTTAGGGCGGTCTTGGGCCAGGGACTCCCAGGTGTCAGTGGGAATGTCACACTTTGTCAGGGAGGCTTTGAGGGTGCCCGTGTAGCGTTTCCGCTGCCCACCTTTGGATCGTTTGCCGTGAAGGAACTCCGAGTAGAGCGCTTGCTTTGGGAGTCTCGTGTCTGGCATGCGAACTATGCCCAGCGGAGCTGATCGAGTGTGGTCAGTCCTTCAATGCTGGAGATATTCGCCTGGATGAGGACGCTGGTGTTGGTGCGCCTCTCTTCCCAGGGGATTTGAAAATCTTTCCGAGACACCGCCGGAGATATTTCTCCAGCAACTTGAGGTGTCTGCTGTACATGGTCCACGTCTCTGAGCCATACAGGAGGGCAGGTATTACTATAGCCCTGTAGACCATGAGCTGGGTGGCAGTTTTGAGGGCCTGCTCTTCAAGCACTCTTTTCCTCAGGTGGCTGAAGGCTGCACTGGCGCACTGGAGGCGGTGTTGGATCTTGTCTCGATGCCTGCTCTTGTTGATAGGAGGCTCCCGAGAAATGGGAAGGGGTCCACCATGTCCAGGGCCGCACTGTGGATCTTGATAACTGGTGGGGGCAGTACTGTGCGGTGAGGACAGCGATGTCTCCCACGACAACATGCAGGACGTGATCCTTCCCAACCGATTCCATCACAGACCCAATTCACGTCCGGACCGGGGTCAAACAGGGCTGCGTCATCGCCCCAACCCTCGTCTCAATCTTTCTCGCCGCCATGCTCCACCTCACAGTCAACAAACTCCCCGCTGGAGACAGACGTACACACACGTGAAGACACATGTTCTCTCTCTCTCTCACACACACACACACACACACACACACACACACACACACACACGCACCTTTGTTTGGTGAAATTTACCTTGGGTAACTATACTTTTACTTGTAGCTTTTGTGAAGTCGAACAGGAGGGGCTGGTGAAGCAGCACTGTGTAACAGATCCA
Organism: Pristiophorus japonicus; assembly: GCF_044704955.1. Taxonomy (NCBI): domain Eukaryota; kingdom Metazoa; phylum Chordata; class Chondrichthyes; family Pristiophoridae; genus Pristiophorus; species Pristiophorus japonicus. Next base: position 18,009,533 of record NC_091989.1, on the reverse strand, counting down.
ATGAGAGACAACCGGGGAAAGGCCCATCCAGGTGATGGTCTCCCTGGCCTGGCTGGCTGATTTTTTTTTAAAGGTTTTTGGTAAACCACATTGATGCATACATTTATTTTTCACCCTTGCTTGCATCCATCATGCCGAGACATCCTGCACTATTACATTGGCGTTAGTGACGGATCCAGCCCGTGTTTCATTCCTCAAACCTGTATCTCTTTTCGGTTAGACAGGGTGAGCTGACTGGCTCCCTCTGGTCAGAAGAACAGGCTTTTGTGTGTTTGACTGTGTAACCCGGGCTGGCAAACAGTGCCTTCCTGCTATATATGTTTTTCATTGTAAAACTGAATGTACATTGTTAATACAACAAGCATCGTAATACAACACTGAATTATCCCTCTGCAATATTGATGTTCTCCCGCTAGATGGTTGCCAAAAGAAACAGCTGTTTGCTATGGAGCAGATTGGGTGTCACGGCAACAAATGTTTTGCCTTATTGAGTTGAATGGTTCACAGTTCCCAAGATAATCAGTTTTTTTTTTCTTTTGACCATCAGATCATTATTGGTTTCCTGTACAATTAAGGTGACACCGGGTCAATAGAGCACATCCCTTGGCACTCCGTTGAGTTAAATAGAAGGTTATCATTGAGAGATGGACACTGGCCTCATGCTGATACCACAGGCAGAGCGAGACTTGATTCTCATCCTCTGCGTGAAATGCTTCAAGCATTGGCGACAAGACTTTGCTGGGTGCGTTTGGAAACGGTTGGCCTGGGGTGCTCCACTATTGTACTTGTCCTCAACGTACCACATTGGCTGTAAAGCGCCTCGGGACATGCCGAAGTTGTGAAAGGCGCTATATAAATTCAAGGCTTTCTTTTTTTCTTTCTTGAACACAGCTGCCAGGACCACTCGCAAACCATCTCCCCCCTCACGCGTGTCCCGCGGCTCAATTGCTGCTCCATTGGCCTCTGGCCCTCCGCTCACAGCCTATAGACTGTGAGACATTGACGAGTGTTGGGTCTCGTTGGGGTTTCTTTTTTGCTGGGTGCCACGGTTATCGCAGGTTTGATGTAGCAATGGAAAAGATTCGATTAGAACAAAAATATTCAATTGGACTATTGGCCATGTAGGGTCTTTTATCCCCTTCTCTCTTCTTGTGGGCAAGTGTCACGAGAATCACAGAATAGTACAGCACAGAAGGTGGCCATTCGGCCCATCGAGTCTGCGCCAGCTCCTTCGAAGAGCAACCCAGTTAGTCCCACTGACCCCTCGCTCTTTCCTATTACCCCTGCAATTTTTTCTCCTTCAGGTATTCATTCAGTTCCATTTTGAAAGCTACTATTGAATCCGTCTGCACTTGGCAACTGCCCAAAGTGGAATGATTGACAACAGGAGCTCACTCTTGAATTACATTGAATGTACGGCACAGAAACAGGCCATTGGGCCCAACTGGTCCGTGCCGGTGTTTATGCTCCACACGAGCCTCCTCCCACTTTACTTCATCTCACCCTATCTGTATATCATTCTATTCCTTTCTTCCTTGTGTACTTATGTAGCTTCCCCTTAAAGGCATCTATGCTGTTCACCTCAACTACTCCTTATGGTAGCGACTTTATTCATGACAATCTTATATTTATGGCCCCTATTTGTGGTCTCCCCCACAAGTGGACACATCTTCTCTACATCTACCCTATCGAACCCCTTCATAATTTTAAAGACTTCTATCAGGTCACCCCCTCAGCCTTCTCTTTCCTAAGAGCCCAGCCTATCAGGCACAGAATCTCCCGCAAAGACAGTGTGCAATCACTCTGTGGTGTATTGCATTGGAACACGACCAAGAGTGGTGCTCAGCAAATGCTCTTTGGGCTTGTGGCTGTTGACAGGTAAGCGAGACACACAAGTCGGTCACAGAATTGAGAAATCAAACTCGGGAGGATAGAAATAGCTGGAAGCTAAAGCTTTCTCTAACTGAGACTGAGAGGCTCTGCCACAAAGAATTTCAATTTGGGGTTGGTCCCTGGACAGGGTGTGGTGAACATGGAAGGTCATCAGATTTCTGTCCCGCTATAATCCGCTTTCTAGTATGAATTAGTTTAAAAATAAAATGTGTTGCTGTACACTGGTTTAAAAAGAACATTTGCTGTGAGGGGAGCACTCTATTTTGAGGGTGGGGGTGCTAACACTTGATTTTCTGAATTTAAGGTAAAGAATACCCCAGCAGTGTGCAAGTATTTGGAAGCGGCTTCCCAGGAGTATGTCAACATTTGCAGGGGCTTTCCGGCAGTGTGACAAGCGTTTGTGGGTGTTGATGCTTGCCGGGGTCTCTCGGTCAGTTTTTGCAGGGGGGGCTTTGAGAAGTACTGCGGTCACACCTGTGCTTCAAGAGTTCCGAGCGGCCCCTGGACAGCGTGGCGGAGTGATACTGCAAGGTACAGCGCGAGCTGGTGCAGGAGGGCGACGGCAGCGAAGAGGGACATCACCAAGGTCCAGGTCGGTGATTGGAGTGCGGGCAGGTACAGCAGGAGCGGCGAGAGAATGTAGAGGGCTGTGATCGGGACCCGGGAGAGGTGAGTGGGGCAGCTCGAGCCAGCCCACACTGTGACACGTGTGTGCACTAGGTCCGTGCAGCAGAGTTGGTCTCCAGTCGTCTTGGGTAATCCTTGTCACTGGACCAAGACCAAGCTCTGTCAAGCCCGTGTGGTGGCTGGTGTGCAATGGCCACCACACGTTAAAAAAATCCACACACAGGGATCTTCCACCCTTCAAGATGTAGCTCGGGATCTGGAATATTAGGTCCTTCATTGAAACATCTGTGAACTCATCCCTTTTTGGCGTGGAAGCAAGTCATCCTCGATATGAGGGACTGCCTATGATGACGATGATGCTTCAAGAGTGATTCTTTTATTGTGGCCTTTCCCAGCCACCCCTCAGGCAACTGAATAGGCAGTGGGAATAGGCAGGAATGAGCAAGTGGTTTTCCCAGGAGACCGAAAATGGCAGGTCCCCAAAACCCTGGAGAATTAGCAATATTTATCTCTAATAACATTTAAAAAAATACATACCATTGAAACATTTTTAGCTGTCTTTTATAGGCAGGAAGAGTAGTTTAAACAGAGATTGCAAACTATCAACGCAGATTTATTTAATAACTCCCTCCATTAACCTTCATTATCTCTGATTTTTTTTTAATATACCAGGTTTTTAAAGGCCACAGGGCAACAATTTCTGATGACAACAATGGTGATTTAACAAGTAAATTGGGACAATTGCTACCCACTTTCCACTGATCACCCTCTGCACAGAGCAACACTTTGAGGGAATTCCCATCTCCACAACATGAACCCTGGCCTTTAGCAAACTGCACAAGGGTTGTCAGACTTGTGAATAAAGACAAACCACTGGGGATATTTATATAACGCCGTTCACAATCTCAGAGGATGCAAAGCATTTTACAGCCAGTTTTACTTTTGGTGTAGTCACATGGCAGTCGATTTGCGCACTGCAAGGCCCAAAAAATAGCCATGGTGCTGGTTGAGGGATAACTATCAGGATTGAAATACTGACCACACTTGATCAGCTCCGTTGGGCAGGCCACATTGTTCGCATGCCAGACACGAGACTCCCAAAGCAAGCGCTCTACTCTGAACTCCTTCACGGCAAACGAGCCACGGGTGGGCAGAGGAAACGTTACAAGGACACCCTCAAAGCCTCCCTGATAAAGTGCAACATCTCCACCGACACCTGGGAGTCCCTGGCCAAAGACCATCCTAAGTGGAGGAAGAGCATCAGGGAGGGCGCTGAGCACTTCAAGTCTCATCATTGAGAGCATGCAGAAAACAAGCGCAGGCAGCGGAAGGAGCGTGCGGCAAACCTGTCCCACCCACCCCTTCCCTCAACGACTATCTGTCCCACCTGTGACAGGGACTGTGGTTCTCATATTGGACTGTTCAGCCACCTAAGAACTTATTTTAAGAGTGGAAGCAAGTCTTCCTCGATTTCGAGGGACTGCCTATGATGATGAAATATCAGGCAGAACACCGGGGAAATCTCCTCTGCTTGGCTCCCTGAGAGAGAAAGGGCAGACGGGGCCTCGGTTTAATGCCTCATCTGAAAAGGCCACATCTAATGTTCCAAAGTGGACTAAAATCAAGAATTCCATAATAATTTCAGACCTCGTGAATGCTCACGCTCTTATCAAGAGGATTCAGAAGACTGACCAGGGTAATTCCAGGGATTGCACATGCATTGATGGGCAATTTACTGAGTTTGTAGTTCCTGCCTCTCTGCTATTTCACAGAGAGAACTTAGGGGAAGGAGGATTTGTAGGACTGGAGGAGGTTGCAGAGATCGGGAGGGGCAAGACCATGAAGGGATTTGAACACGGGGATGAGAATTTAAAATTTTGAGGTGTTGGGGTACCAGGAGCCAATGTAGGTTAGCGAGGACAGGGTGCTGGGCGAGCAGGACTTGGGCAGCAGAGTTTGGGATGAGCTGAAGTTTATAGAGCATGGTGGATGGATACCAGCCAGGAGATCATTGGAATAGTCCAGTCTGGAAGTCATAAAGGCATGAATGAGGGTTTCATTAGTAGACGGGCTGAAGCAGAGGTGGACGTTGTTATGGAGAGTGGAAGTAGGGGGGCTTTGCGATGGAAGGTATATGGGGTCAGGGCCATAAAAGGAGCGGCGAGCAGTGGCCTGGAGCAGTGTGGCGGCGTACCACGGCAAGGTACAGCGCGCGCTGGTGCAGGAGAGCGACGGCAGCGAAGAGGGTGACTGGATTGGACGTCACCAAGGTCCAGGTCGCTGATTGGAGCGTGGGCAGGTACAGCAGGAGCGGCGAGGTTGGGGCGCAGGAGTGGTGAGTGATCGTGGAGCGACGTGATTGGGGCCCAGGAGAGGTGAGGGCCCAGGGGCAGCACGGGCCCAGCCCACACTGCGATATGTGTGCGCACTCGGTCCGTGCAGCGGAGCTGGTCTCCAGTCGTCTTCGTTAATCCTTGTCACTGGACCAAGACCAAGCTCTGTCAAGCCCGTGTGGTGGCTGGTGTGCAACGGTCACCCCACGTTAAAAAAATCCACCCACAGGCATCTCCCACCCTTCAGGATGTAGTTCGGGATCCGGAATATTAGGTCCTTCATTGAAACACCTGGGAACTCTTCAAACTCATCCCTTTTTGGCGTAGAAGCAAGTCATCCTCGATATGAGGGACCACCTGTGATGATGGTATAGGGTTAAAAGCCCAGCTCATAGTCAGATCGCACTCTGAGGTGACAAACATTATACAGCCACATCCTTATTTGTGGGACTGAGTCGACCAACTGGCTGTGTCTCCAGTTCTCCGAGGCGATGTTCATTCGTTTTTTTTACATGTAATTGAGCTGGAGGACTGAGGCCCAGAGTGCAGTGAAACGACATGTTTGAAGAGAAGATGGAACAAATCCCGAACTGGTGATTAGATGCTGCACTGCCTGGGTTTCAAAACCTGTAGATGATGGGAGGGAGGGAGGGATCCTGAAGGCAGGAAGCACTTCCATAAGAGTGAGCGTGGTGAGCCTTTTATTTCTGAATAAACATGCAGGAACTTTTGGGGCGGCTCTCACTTACATGGACTTTGAGCTTGAATTTAAAAATTCTCATCCTTGCCTTCAAATCCTTCCATGGCCTCTCCCGCCCTATCTCTGTGACCTCCTCCAGCCCCACAACTCCCCGAGATGTCTGCGCTCCTCCAACTCTGACCTCTTGCGCTTCCCCGATTTGTATCGCTCCACCATTGGCAGCTGTCCTTCTGTTGCCTAGGCCCCAAGCTCTGGAACTCCCTCCCTAATCCTCTCAGCCTCTCTACCTCTCCTCCTTTAAGACGCTCCTTAAAACCTACCTCTTTGACCTGTCCTAATATCTCCTTGTGTCAAATTTTGATGGTGCTCTTGTGGAGCGCCTTGGGACTTTTGGCTACGTTACAGGTGCTATACAAATGCAAGTTGTTGAAGTCTGAATCATTTGAATCGATGTGTGTGATGGTCCATCGCACCAGCTGCAAATGGAAGGTTCCAACGCTGCGAACCCCATTCACTTTAATGGCACGTTGAGGCCTTCCACTGTGGCCTCGGAGGCTGGAAATATTCCGTCATTTGCTCCGGTTTTTTTGTTGTTGCAAAGATTCGATGCCTTGCCAAGTTTTGCTGGAACATTTAATAACCTCCAGCTTAACAGTCCCCACAGGAGAAACCGAACCGTGCGTTGCCTGCCGATGTGTCACTAATGCCTTTGTGCTCATGAGAAAGACCCGGGGAGCGGGCAGGTAAGTGGAGCTGAGTCCACGGCCAGATCAGCCATGATCTTGTTGAATGGCGGAGCAGGCTCGAGGGGCTAGATGGCCTACTCCTGTTCCTAATTCTTATGTTCTTATGTTCTTATGTTCCGAATTAGCCCGTCACGTTGGAGAGACAACTCCTGTAACACATTGTCACAGGGTTAACACACAGGCTGGAGAGTGTAGAGATATTTTTAATACTGCTGACATCCCTATTAAAGAGTGCCACTGATGGGTGGGCATGGCAGTGCCCTGTGGTGGCATTCTACCATCCCAGATTTCTTTGTTTCAGCGTTAAGTACTTGGAAATCAGGTGCAGCGGAGGTTAGATGCAAGGAAAAGCTCCCTTAACTCTACCTCCAACAATGCGCCTTAGCCCCCCGACCTCATTAAGCACTGTCGACTGTTTCCAATTCACACACCTTTTAAGTCAGGCTGTAAGTTTTTAGTGTCAATCTGTAACAAAACATGTGTGCAGACTTTGTTTTCCTGACTCGTGCCTATTGGGAACAATGCAAGACCCAAGGTCGTTTCATTTGGGGAACCCTTATCGTTGGCAGGGATAGCAAACTTGTCAACCCATTCATCTGGGCTCGATGCACAGCTAAGCCCCAGAGATTACCGCGTTGGCCCCTTGGATTCGCTTTGTCCCAGTGTATCTGCTCCAACATTTGCCAAGCGAGATGGGTGAATAAGAGGCACTGTCACGGCAAACATAAAAATTAATTTAGAGGGGAAAAATGATGTGAGACGAGGAAGAATGTTATGACAAAACATGTGAGGGGAATGATGGAATTAATGTTGATGTGTTGTGTGATTACAAACAAATAAAAGTTCCCCGTTTCTGTAATCTCCTCCATGTCTTTATTTCAGTGCGCTTTGTGGGAGCTTGCTGTGCGCAAATTGGAAGCCCGCGTTTCCTACATGACAACATTAGAAGTACTTCACTGGCTGTAAAGCACTTTGGGATGTCCTGAGATTGTGAAAGGCGCTATATAAATACAAGTTTTTTTTTCTGCGGGCAGGTGACCCTTGAACGGACTCACGAATTCACACTGACTGAATAACAGGACATTCTTGAGTTACCAGTGTCTTGGGGTTGGTAATCATTGCCTATGGTTTAGTCATCACGTAACTCGTCAAAGCTTTGTCCGATAACGCGGCTGTGAAGCACCTTGGGATGTTTTATGATAAAGGCGCTATATAAATGCAAGTTGAAGTTGTTGACATATTAACCTTGCTTGCACAAACCCGGCCCCGGGCTGAGTCACAATAAAGGTCCTTGAAGATGGGAAATAAACGGTCCCAGCTGTTGGTGAAGGTTGTTCTGTTTCTTGTTGCAGAGAAGCACATAGACTTGAGTGAGGAGCATCACCAACAGCTGATCGTGAATGTCTGCTATTGGGTTGATGTCAACACCAGCCTCTTAATCTTTCCCAACGATGGTGCTCATAACATGTTTTTGAGTGCAACTCTTGTCATGCAAACTTTTAATTTCAAAGCCAGCGTTCATTGTGACTTGAAAACTGTAGGCACGGCTTTAGTTTATTTTCTCCCCCAGCATTTGTAACTTGAAGGAATTGCAAAATATTCACTGAAATCCAATCGGGAAAATGCCAAGCCCAGCTTTGCCTTGCGCGATATTCGTCTGCTTGTCGTTACTTTCTACCTTTTTGGCAGGATGGTCGTACAGAATCTTAGTTCACTCATTTAAAAAGGTCACTGACTGCTGAAGTGAGCTGAGTTTGCTAGCTGCGATGTTGCTGTGAGCCTAACTTGAAGAGTTGTCAAGGTCTGCAAGCCAGAAATGTGCTGACGCGGGTGAAGTATTGTGCGTGCAGTGTCTTATAATTCGCCCTGTCCCGACATTTCACTCAGCCAGATGTACGGAGCGTTACACATACCAAGGAATGATTAAAAGCCTGTAATCTGTTTCAGGGGTTCTGACAACACCATGAACCGGGAGATGAGTTTGCAATCTTGAAATCTACCCGAGTAAAATGTCTATTTCATACCAGACACTCGTCTCTTTTGCCGGCTGGTTTTATTCAGCTTTGATGGCGATTAAGCACGCCTTCTCCATTCTTGATGCACATTGTTTACACTGGCTAATGATTGTGACATTATTGTAGGTTCATTGAGGTACAATTCCTGCTTGATAGCGACATATTTATGTAGCCAGAATGTGTGTTCGCATAATAGATAGGACTTATTCCAAGGTCCCTTACTGCAGTCTAGGGGTTTAAATGTAATAACTCATTTATTTTGCAATACAGTATAATATTACAGTTTGTTTTATTTGTGTGTTGATAAATATTTACATAAAAGAAAGACTTGCATTTATATAGCGCCTTTCACAACCTCAAGACATCCCAAAGCACTTTCAAGCTAATGAAATATTTTTGAAGTGTACTCACTTGTAGGAAATATATATATAGAATTATTGCAGCACAGGAGGGGGCCATTCTGCACATTGACCCTGTGCTGGCTCTTTGAAGCAGCTATCCAGTTAATCCCACTCTCCCGCTCTCTCTCCATAGCCCTGTAATTTTTTTTCTCCTTGAAGTATTTTTCCAATTCCCTTTCGAAAGTTATTATTGAATCTGCTTCCACCGCCCTTTCGCGAAGTGCATTCCAGAGGAACAACTTGCTGCGTACTTTTTTTTCCCCTCATGTTGCCTCTGGTTCTTTTGCCGATGATCTTAAATCTGCGCCCTCTGGTTACTGACCCTCCTGCCAGTGGAACCAGTTTCTCCTTATTCACTCTCTCAAAACCCTTCTGATTTTGAACACCTCTATCACATCTCCGCTTAACCTGCTCTGCTCTGAGAACAATCCCAGCTTCTCCAGTCTCTCCGCGTGACAGAGGGTTTCCTGCCGCAGAACTGTTTGACCTACAGTGTCCTCCATGAGCAATCTGGAAATGGCCAACCGATGAAATCTTCCCTCTGGGTCAGAAGGTTGTGGGTTCAAGTCCCACTCCAGAGACTTGAGCACAAAGAAATCTAGGCTGACACACCAGTGGAGTGCTGCCCTCTCTGAGCTACTGTCTTTCAGATGAGACATTAAACCGAGGCCACGTCTGCGTTCCCAGGTGGACATAAAAAATCCCAATCACTATTTTGAAGAAGAGCAGGGGAGTTATCCCCGGTCTCCTGGCCAAAATGTATCCCTCAATCAACATCACTAAAACAGATGATCTGGTCATTATTACATTGGTGATTGTGGGAGCTTGCTGTGCACAAATTAGCTGCCGTGTTTCCCACATTACAACAGTGCCTACACTTCAAAAGTACCTCATTGGCTGTAAGGCACTTTGGGATGTCTGGTGGTCGTGAAAGGTGCTATAGAAATGCAAGTCTTTTTTTGTCATCTGCTAAGATACTAGCCAGCTCTTCTTGTTGAATGCAAAGTCTGATGATCTATTGCAATAAACATTTAATGCTCCTTTCCACTAAACACAATTAAGGTACTCAAAAGTCTAATACTTGTCAGCAAGGACCGAGTTGCTGCAGATTTAATTGTTTCAGGAGACATCAGTAGATGGGGCATCAGGTTAGTGTGCAGTGCTTTTATGTCTGAGATTTCAAAGAAACTTTGAGCAACACTGCTTTTGGTGCCAGTATATAAGCTGTCTTGTGCTGTACAGTCACACCAACGGGAGCTGGATTGAGGCTAAGCTCACTTCAGTTTGTGTCAGACTGCAGGTCGAGAGAAGTAACTTTCATCCCATCTGTGTGCCTTGGATTTCAACCCAAAAGGTAGCACTCTCGCCTTTGAGTCAGAAGGTTTAAGTCCTACTCTGGAGACTTGAGCACATAATCTAGGCTGACACTCCAGTGCAGTGCTGAGGGAGCAGATGAGACGTTAAACCAAGGCCCCGTCTGCCCCCTCGGGTAGATGTAAAAGATCCCACGGCACTATTCGAAGAAGGGCAGGGGAGTTATCCCAATCTCTGGCCAACATTTTTCCCTCAATTTATTTCCATTGCTGTTTGTGGGAGCTTGCTGTGCGCAAATCGCCTGCCGTGTTCCCGATATTACAACAGTGACTACACTCCAAAAGGACTTCATTGGCTGGAAAACGTTTTGGGATGTCCTGCAGCCGTTACATAAATGCAAGTCAGTCTTTCTTTGAAATCTCAGAGATAAAAGCATTGCACGCTAACCTGATGCCCCACCCAGTCACTCTGCTGATGTCTCCTGCAACAATTAATTCTGCAGCAACTCGATTCTTGCTGACAAATATTACCCTGGGATGAGACATATTCGACTTTTGAGTATCTTAATTGTGTTTAGTGGAAAGGAGCATTGAATATTTATTGCAATAGATCATCGGATTTTGCATTCAACAACGAGAGCTTGCTATTATCTTCGCAGACAGAAGAGGAAACAGTGCGTTGCACTAAAAATCAATCAAACTACATAATTCAACTAAAAGGACTGGGCGCGGAGAACCAGATCATTGTAACATCCTGACATTATGTATTAGTCGCTGTATATTTCAATGGATGTCAATTATACCTAGCAATCTCAAGGCAAACTGATGGGATGCAAGTTACTTCCGTCTGACACAAACTGAAGTGAACTGAGCCTCAATCTAGCTCCTGTATGGTGTGACTGCACAGCACAAGACAGCCTATATACTGGCACATGTACTCTTTCACAATGCGGGGGAGGGGGACGCGGCAAAGACCACGGTTTGAATATTTTGTCACTCGGCACCTGGTTTGTGCGCCTCATTCCAGGCCGCCCCGCAACTGGCTGACAAACCGAACATGGCGCCATCGCTGCCCTTTCCTGATGCCGCTTGTGCCCAGTGGGCGATGCTCCGAAAGGTGGCGTGGCGCTCCCTCAGCGAAGGGGGCGTGATTGGAGGTGAGCCACACAAGCTCGCTCTGTGGGCACCGCAGAGCAGTTGCCCCGAGCAACGATTCTCTCTCGTGCTTGGGATCCAGGCGATGCAGGGGAAGGGCCCACTTACTGTCACTTGATGGCCTCGCGCCTCGCCCGCTCACCCATCACCCCTGTGCTCACTGACCGACATTGGCTTCAGGTTAAGCAATGCCTCGATTGCAAAATTCTCATCCTTATTTACAAATCCCTCCATGGCCTCGCCCCTCCCTATCTCTGTAATCTACAGCCCCACAACCCCCCCACAACCCCCCCGAGATGTCTGCGCTCCTCTAATTCTGCCCTCCTCTAATTCTGCCCTCTTGAGCATCCCTGATTATAATTGCTCAACCATTGGTGTCCGTGCCTTCTGTTGCCTGGGCCCCAAGCTCTGGAACTCCCTGCCTAAACCTCTCCGCCTCTCTACCTCTCTTTCCTCCCTCAAGGCACTCCTTAAAAACTACCTCCACCTGCACTAATTTCTCTTTGTGTGGCTCAGTCAAATTTTTAATCTCATAATACTGCTGTGAAGCGCCTTGGGACACTTAACTACATTAAAAGGTGCTATATAAATACTAGAGGTTGTTGTTTTGAAGTGACTACACATCAAAAGCACTTGATTGGCTGTAAAGTGCTTTGGGGCATTCTGACCTTGTTATTGGTGCTACAAAAATGCAATTGCTTCTTTCCAACCCTAGCTGCCCTGACAACTATAAATCACAACAGAAGGGCTTTAGGAGCAAACATGCAGTCCTTCCTTGGACGTTACTGACCCAGTTGCAAGCTGGTAGCTTTTTAAAAAAAATATATTTTTTTTTTCTGGTGCCAACCCACAAATGATCAGATCTATTGGATTCTCACTTGCCGTGGTTGGATTTGAGCTCTCAGCCTCTGGGTTTCTACACCAGCACTATAACCACTGCGCTACCCCACCCAATAGCAATGAAAAGAAAGAAAGAAAGACTTACATTTATATAGCACCTTTCATGACCACTGGACGTCTCAAAGTGCTTTACAGCCAATGAAGTACTTTTGGAGTGTAGACACTGTTGTAATGTGGGAAACGCGGCAGCCAATTTGCGCACAACAAGCTCCCACATAGAGACAGATAATCTGTTTTTTTTTTGTTATGTTGATTGAGGAATAAATATTGGCCAGGACACCGGGGATAACTCCCCTGCTCTTCTTTGAAATTGTGCCATGGGATCTTTTATGTCCACCTGAGAGGGCAGACGGGACCTCGGTTTAACGTCACATCTGAAAGACGGCACCTCTGACAGTGCAGCGCTCCCTCAGCACTTCACTGGAGTGTCAGCCCAGATTTTATGGGCTCAAGTCCCTAGAGTGGGACTTGAACCCACAACCCTCTGACTCAGAGGCGAGGGTACTACCCACTGAGCCACGGCTGACACTGGGCCTGGGGCGGGCAGCGAATTCTCCCGTTCCCCTGCCGCAACATCGGAGGGAAGTCCCGATTCCACTCCTGAATGGGGCTTGTCCCTCAGTTGGGATGGAGGAGCCCAAAGGGAATCTGTTACCCTCAAGACAATGGGACAAAACAGAAGAAATAAAAATCAGGGACAAATATCCCCCATCGGAAATTTATAGGACCCAAAGAAGCGCAATGTCCGTGTAAGTTAATTGATCAAAATGAGGGATGAATAAATAGATTAAGATAGATATAGGTAATGGCAGATAATTAGACAGAGACATGGAGAAAGATAGATAAGGAGATTACATGGATAAATAGACTGCAATTCATTACCAATATTCACAGAAATATGACACATGTTTTGTCACATACACCAATATTTAAAATGACATGAATTAAAATTGCTAAGTATACAGCATTGATTAGTTTGGTTCAATTGGTAGCATTCGCCTCTGAGTCAGAAGGTTGTTGCTTCAAGTTGCACTCCAAGCCCAGTCTGACCATTTAGTACTGATGGGAATACTGCAGAATTTTAAGTGCCAACTGTTGGACGAGATGTTAAAAGGGATAGTGATCTGTCCCAGTGGTTCCGATGGATGTTACAGATTGCATGGCCCTATTCCAAGAAGAGCATGGGATTCTCTTGATAGCTGGCCATCGTTCCTCCCTCAACTCTCAGCACCAGAACCAGATGAACCGTCCGTTTGTCTCATTTCAGTGCATGATCTTGATAAGAGCACATCAGCTGCTGTATTAGTCCGCATGACAACAGTTATTGCTTTCAACAACTTGCTTTTAAATACCCCCTTTAACGGAGTAAAACATTCCAAGGAGCATCACAGGAGCGTTAACAAACGGAATTTGAAACCGATCCACATAAGGAGATATTAGCACAGATGGCCAAAAGGTTGGTCGAAGAGATGGTATTTAAGGAGCAAAAGACCGCGCTAAGTGGAGGAAGAGCATCCAGGAGGTAACTGAGCACCTCAAGTCTCATTGCCGAGAGCATGCAGAAAACAAGCGGAAGGAGTGTGTGGCAAACCAGACTCCCCACCCACCCTTTCCTCCAACCACTGTCTGTCCCACCTGTGACAGAGACTGTTGCAGTGTATGCAGGCACCTTTGGTAATGACTCCACGAGGCAGGGTACTTAAACTGTGTAAACTGTAGCCCTTTATTTGCAGCTCCTAGAGTGAGGACACCAAGCTGTGAGCTCCCTTTTATACTGGATTACCTGCAGTGTGTAGGTAACCCTTGGGTCTCCAGCAGCAGCACCCTCTGGTGTACAGGTGCCCAATGTAAGGTACATTTAGTGTTACAAACATTATATAACTATACAAGCATACATAACAACTGTAATTCCCGTATTGGACTGTACAGTTACCTGAGAACTCACTTTTAGAGTGGAAGCAAGTCTTCCTCGATTTCGAGGGACTGCCTATGATAATGATGGTTTAAGGAGCATCTCAAAGGAGGAGGAAGAGGTAGAGAGGTGGAAAGGCTTAGGGAGGGAATTCCAGAGCTTAGGGTCCAGCATCCAATTGTTTTTGCCGGTTGTGCCTTCAGATGTCTGGGTCCTAATCTCCGGCGTTCCCAGTGGTGGAACGCTGAAAATCGGCGATGCGCAAGTGCCCAAAGTTGGAGGAGCGCAGAGATCTCGGAGGGTTGAAGGGCTGGAGGAGGTCACAGAGACAGGAAGTGGTGAGGTCACGGAGCGATTTGATAACCAGGATGAGAATTTTAAAAGTAACTCCGAGTGTGGTGGGGCAGTGCTCAACACTAATTATAATTACATACTTTCAATTAGGAAGCCTTTCCAGTGGTAAATATATAAACTAAGTCCGACTCGGTAGTTGTGCAGTACCAGATCATCATTGCAGAGACCAAACGTAAGTGAGAGCCCGTGTAGGATCGACTGAAGGGGATGGTGGATTAATGCCACCCTTGCTGCACATCTCTCACACACCAAGGCAGCTTTTCCTGGTTGCTGAAGGGCTTTTCTGTCACTGAGATTCCCGCCGACTGTATGAATGGGCCCTGCGCTTCACCAATAAGTCATGGTTCCTCTGGCCGGGATTTGCTATCTCCTCTCAATGTTTGAACACACAGCTTTTCACAGCATTGCGCTAAGCTGCATAAAGTGTACTGAAAGGGAAGGATGTATGAAGTGTGACTCATGCACTAAGTCTCTTTGTTGCTTTCGGAGAATGAAAGGCGAGATACAGTGAAGCGAACTGACCGGCTGCATCAGCTAGCTTGGATACAGAGCCACCTACAACAACAACCTGTCGCATTTATATAGCGCCTTTAAACGTCCCAAGGCACTTCGCAGGAGCTTATTGGAACAAAATTTGACACTGGGCCACATGAGATATTTGGACATGAAAGAGAGAGATTTTAAGGAGAGAGAGAGAGAGGGGTAGAAATGTGGAGAGATTGAGGGGGGGAATTCCGGAGCTTGGGGCCGAGAAGCTGAAGACACGGCCGCCAATGGCGGAGTGATTAAAATTGGGGTGCGCGAGAGGCCAGAATTGGAGGAGCGCAGATATCCTGAAGGGTTGGCCACTAACCACCATGCAGACGGCTCAACAAGAACAAGACGAAGAACGTGTTTTGGATGAGTTCAAATTTATGGGGGGTGGAAGATGGGAGGCCAGCCAGTAGAGCATTGGAATAGTCGAGTCTAGAGGTGATGAAGGCAAGGATGAAGGTTTAAGCAGCAGATGGTCTGAGGCAGGGGTGGAGACGGGCGATGTTACAGAGGTGGAAGTATAGGCTGAATAATTACCTCTACATATGTGAACATAGGAACAGATGGAGGCCATTCTGCACCTCAAGCCTGCTCCGCCATTCAATTAGATTGTGACTGATCTGCTCCTCAACCTCATTTACCCGCCTGAGCTCCAGATCTCTTGATGCCCTTACCTAAAAAAAATCTAGCGATCTCAGTCTTGAAAGCGCCAACTGTTCCCCAGCATCCACAGCCTTTTGGGGCTGAGAATTCCAGATTTCTCTGACCCTTTTTGGGATGAAGTGCTTCCTGATTTCATAGAAACATAGAAAATAGGTGCAGGAGCAGGCCTTTCGGCTCTTCGAGCCTGCACCACCATTCACTATGATCATGGCTGATCATGCAACTTCAGTACCTCATACTCCTCTCTCCATACCCCTTGATCCCTTTAGCCCTAAGGGCCATATCTAACTCCCTTTTGAATATATCTAACGAACTGGACTCAACAACTTTCTGTGGTAGAGAATTCCACAGGTTCACAATTCTCTGGGTGAAAAAGTTTCTCCTCATCTCGGTCCTAAATGGCTTACCCCTTATCCTTAGACTGTGACCCCTGGTTCTGGACTTTCCCAACATGGTGAACATTCTTCCTGCATCTAACCTGTCCAATCCCGTCAGAATTTTATATGTTTCTATGAGATCCCCTCTCATTCTTCTAAATTCCAGTGAATATAAGCCTAGTCGATCCAGTCTTTCTTCATATGTCAGTCCTGCCATCCCGGGAATCAGTCTGGTGAACCTTCGCTGCACTCCCTCAATAGCAAGAATGTCCTTCCTCAGATTAGGAGACCCAAAACTGCACACAATACTGAAGGTGTGGTCTCACCAAGGCCCTGTACAACTGCAGCAAAACCTCCCTGCTCCTATACTCAAATCCTCTCGCCAAGAAGGCCAACATGCCATTGGTATTTTTTAATGCCTGCTGTACCTGCATGCCTACCTTCAATAACTGATGTACCATGACACCTTGGTCTCGTTGCATCTCCCCTTTTACTAATCTGTCACCATTCAGATGATGATCTGCATTTCCTTACTGAACGGCCCAGCTCTAATTTTAAGATGAATTCCCCTTGTTCTTGAATCATTTGAACATTTTAATCTCTACACGAGGGAATACAAGCCACGTTTATGCGCCCTGTTCTCACGATGGATGTACATACAGCACCAACCATTGCAAGGGCTGAGGACCAACGAGTGAGCCAGCAGTGCTCATAACATTACATCATTCTTGATGGCTGATTTGGGAAGTCAGGTAAACCCGCCCGGTGGAAATAATCAGTGCTTCAGCCAGACGTGATCCCTGGGCAATAAGCAATGGCTACTGTTGAGCTCACAAGTGTGGAACTGGCTACCACAGGGAGTGGTTGAGGCAAATAGTAGAGATGCATTTCAGGGAAGGCTAGATAAGCATTTGAGGGAGAAGGGAATGGAGGGGTGTGCTGATAGATGCTCGAATGGAGCATAAACGTCAGCATGGACCTGTTGGGCCGGATGGCCTGATTTTGTGCTGTATAGCCTGTGTAATCAATCCCTATCTCTGTAACCTCCTCCAGCCCTATAACCCTCAGAGATCTCTGCGCTCCTCCAATTCTGGCCTTTTGTGCATCCCTGATTTTAATCACTGCACCATTGGCAGCCATGTCAGCAGTCCATGCCCTAAACTCTCGAGTTCCCTCCCTAAACCTCTCCGCCTTCCTAGCTCACTCTCCACCTTTAAGATACTCCTTAAAACTGACCATGTAATCTCTCAATGTGGCTCAGTGACAAATGTTGTTTGATGACGCTCCTGTGAAGCGCCTTGGGACATTTTTACTATGTCAAAGGCGCTATATAAATTCAAGTTCTTTCCAGGGTGGACCAGGTGGAGAAGGCCAATGAGCAGAAGCTGGTGAAAAGTGTGATATAATCTTATGACATCACTAACAAACACACACGACAAGATGGCTCCAATATTGTCATACATCAGTCGTTGCATTACATTGGTTGTCCATTAGGTGGAGCAGTAGTCAATTAGGGGGAGCTCTATAATTACAAAACGCACTGTAATACTTGTGGCCAGAGATTATGCCACAGAAGGAGGAGGTCAGTTTTTCACCTTGCTTCCTGGCGGTGAAGCTTCTTAGAAGAATGAAATATGTAGGAGAGCAAAGACAAAGCATGATTCAGCAACCTGTGGGGACATCAGGGTGAGAGAGAGTGTAATTCAACAACAACTTAAGATTTATAGAGCAGCTTTAACATAGAGAAATTACTCAAACAGATTCACGGAGGTCTGGGGAAACTACAAGAGAGGTAGTACGTGCACTGGGCAATTCCCCACATTGTTTCTTGTGATTTGATGTGGTTAAAACATTTAAAAAGTCTGGAGCTGGTGTAGTTAAGACGAGAATATCAATTCCTGCCCTTGTAAGGATCTCACTGAGATAGAAAACCTTCCTAAGGGTGGTAGAAGTGTGGATCTAAAAAGCAGTAGATGCTAAAAGAAAGAAAGACAGACTTGCATTTATATAGCGCCGTTCACGACCACCAGACGTCTCAAAGCATTTTACAATCAATGAAGTACTTTTGGAGTGTAGGCACTGTTGTAATGTAGGAAAGGCGGCAGCCAATTTGCACACAGCAAGCTCCCACAAACAGCAACGTGATAATGACCAGATAATCTGTGTTTTTGTTGTCGATTGAGGGAAAAATATGGGCCAGGTCACCGGGGATAACACCCCTGCCCTTCTTCGAAATATTGCCATGGGATATTTGATATCCACCTGAGAGGGCAGACGGGGCCTCGGTTTAACGTCTCATCTGAAAGACGGCACCTCCGACAGTGCAGCACTGCCCTGGAGTGGGACTTGAGCACAATTGGCTCAATTAATCATTTTAAATGTGAGATCGATAGATTTTTGCTAGCCAAGGGTATTACTAGATATGGAGGCAAGGCAGCTGGATGGAGATAGGGTACAAGATCTAATTAAATGGCAGAACAGGCTGGAGGGGCTGAATGGTCTACTCCTGCTCCTATGTTCCCACTGTTAAGAAAGCATTTCTTGTGCTAGAAGGGTTACAGACTAAAATACTAATTACTCGTTTAGGTAGAGAATGCAGAGCTGGAGCTGGCCAAGACACTTAGCAAGAGCATCTGTTTATTGCTGGGAGGGTTGTTTGTTGTGTTAGACTGAAATGAATACAGATAAAGAGGCAGAATTGTGATAATGTGTGCATCAACAGCTGGGCAAGACATCCCCCGATAACCAACCTTTTGCAAGCCATTGCAGAGATGTTTCAATACAAAACTCTGTTAATCAAAAAGGACTATTGGCTTCCACTGGCAGGAATGATTGGTTCTAATCCCCTCGGCTGACATTCTGCTGGTGTGATTTAATGAAACCCTGCTCTGCCGTGTGATTAGAGGGACACTCCAGAATGAGCCCCTGCAATAAGCCTCCCATCCTTCTTCACTGGACAAATACTCCTCTGTGACTCATTTAAACAAAACAAAACTGTTCATAATTTTTTTTAAAAACCAGGATGAGGAGTGCAAGAATTTTGGACAGTCTCCCAGCCCAGCCTGCTCCAGCAGATGCTGCTCACCATCTGAGGGGAATGAAAGTGAGGATAACAAATGAAACTGAGATAAGAGAGAGAGCAAGAGATACACGCAGGCAGACATAGACACACAGACAAACGCAGACAGACAGACAGACGCGTACACACAGACAGACAGACGCAGACACACAAATGCACACAGGCAGACAAACACACAGACAGACACACAGACACGCAAACACACACAGGCAGACAGACGCAGACACAAAAGTACACACAGACAGACAGACGCAGACACACAAATGCACGCAGACAGACGCAGACACGCAAACACATACAGACAGACAGACGCAGACACACAAACACACACAGGCAGACAAACACACATCGCAAGACGCAGGCAGACAAACGCACACAGACAGACAAACGCACACAGACAGACAGACGTACACATCGGCAGACAAACACAGACAGACAGACCCAGATGCGTGCACGCACTCCTCACATACACACTGTTCACACATACATACAGACACACACACGCACACTCACACTCTATAGAAGGTAGAGAGAAAACAAAGAAACTGTGGAAGAGGAAAAAAGCAAAGACAGAGAGTGAATAAGTGAGCATAGAATAAGAGGTGAAAGTAAAAATAAAACAACACGAGGAGAAAGGAAAGATAGACAGAAAATAGATCACGAGAGGAGGAAAAGGCCAAGATAAATGGTAACGAGACAGACTGCAAAGAAACACAGCAAGAGGAGAAAGCAAAACAGGAGCAGAAAAAGAGTCAGGCGAGAAATCTAATGATAGAAAACAATAAATTCAAAATCGGAGGTCAGTAATCTTCCTGAGAGCAGCTGAAGTACAGAAAGGTTTGATTCTCCACTCCTTGACTGGATCGAGGCAGGAAGCACACCTTCAGATAGCGAATCCTTTTAGTTGTTGTCCAGCTTATAATTATTCGAGGACCATATTCGACTCTTAGGTTTTTAATTAAAACTGAAATATTCTTTATTTTCCAATCATCTGTGTGTGACCAACAAAGATTCTTCTGACATGCCTCTGATGATTTAGGGAGGGGGCTGCGTGAACAGTGTGCAGATTACAGTGCACGTGTTGGCAACGGGCGATTAGCGCGAAGAAGTTTCTAGCTCCAACACTACAGCAATTGAGTCTTAGCGGAGAGGGCTCGACTTCAAATCCAGCTCTCCATTGAGATTTCTAGTTGGCCATTCCTGGCGGGGGTGGGGGTGGACATGTGTTGTCAGGTCCTAAACTCCCAAAACCTCTCCATCTCTCGCTCCTCCTTTAAATTGCTCCTTTAATCACCTACTTCTTTGACCAAGCATTCGTCACCGATCCTGATTATCTCTCTGTGGCACCTTTTGTCTGATTTTTTTTTTGTTATTCGTTCATGGAATTTTTCAAGACCAACATTTATTGCCCATCCCTAAATGCCCTCGAGAAGGTGGTGGTGAGCCGCCGCCTTGAACCGCTGCAGTCCGTGTGGTGAAGGTCCTCCCACAGTGCTGTTGGGGAGGGAGTTCCAGGATTCTGACCCAGTGACGATGAAGGAACGGCCGATATACTTCCAAGTCAGGGTGGTGTGTGACTGGGAGGGGAACATGGAGGTGGTGGTGCTCCCATGTGCCTGCTGCCCTTGTCCTTCTAGGTGGTAGCGGTCACGGGTTTGTGAAGTGCTGCCAAAGATGCCTTGGCGAGTTACTCTCCTGTCAAGCCCCATGGGACGTTTACTATGTTAAAGGCGCTATATAAATGCAAATTGTTGTTTCATCATGATGTTCGTTGAGGGTTGGAAGTCCTTTTAGGATATTATTCGAGTAATTTTTGCTGTTGCGTTGGAGAAAAAAATGGAGCCGATGTTGGCCAGCTGGACCAGCCCAACAGAGGGAGGATGGTGCCAGTCAGCCGTGGCTCAGTGGGTAGCAAACTTGCCTCGGAGTCAGAAGGTTGCCGGTTCAAGTCCCACTCCAGGGACTTGAGCACAAAACTCTCGGTTGTCACTCCAACGCAGTGCTGAGGGCGCGCTGCACTGTCAAAGGTGCCGTCTTACAGGTTCAATCGAGGGCCCATCTGCCCTCTCAGGTGGACGTAAAAGATCCCATGGCAATATTTCGAAGAAGAGCAGGGGAGCTCTCCTCAATGTCATGGCCAATATCCATCCCTCAACCAATATCACTAAAAACAGATTATCGAGTCAGTAGTGATTATGGAGTCTTGCTGTGCCAAAAATTAGCTGGCTGCGTTTCCCTGCATTGAAATAGCGACTACAGTCAGCTGAGAACTCACATTTAGAGTGAAACATAGAAACATAGAAAATAGGTGCAGGAGTAGGCCATTTGGCCATTCGAGCCTGCACCGCCATTCAATAAGATCATGGCTGATCACCCACCCCAGGACCTCCCCCCGCCCCCCCCCCCCCCCACGTCCCCTCCACACCCCCCCGACCCCCCCAGCCACAAGAACCACATCCAACTCCCTCCCGAACACATCCAATGAACTGGCATCAACAACTCTCCGCGGCAGGGAACCCCACAGGCCAACAACTCCCCGAGTGAAGAAGTCGCTCCCAATCACAGCCCCAAACAGCCCACCCCCCCCCATCCCAAGAGCCTGCACCCCACCGGCTCCAGACCCACCCAACACCGGGAACACTCCCCCGGCACCCAACCCGCCCCGTCCCGTCAGAATCCTTCCCAAATGTCGAACACCCCCGGATGTCGAGCCCCCAGCCCCGGCCACCCCGGAGCCACGCCCCCGCGACGCCAACCGCACCACATCCACCAACCGCAAGTCTTACTTGATTTCGAGGAACTGCCTATCATGACTTCAAAAGTAATTGGCTGTAAAGTGCTTGGGGACGTTCTGAGGTTGTGAAAGGTGCTATATAAATGCAAATCTGTTTGTCTTCAGGCAAGAAGGGGTTAATTTTCTGACTACAGGCTGGTGGCCGGGATCTTCATCCACTGGCAACACGTAACGGAAAGTTACTGGCGAAGGGTTAACGGTTTTGGGTGGGGGGGAGAGGGGAGGGGAGTGTGTTGGCGGAGAGTCAAAGCGAGTGGAGTAAAGTACAGATTGAATCCTTTTTAGATTGAATTAAATCAACATTGCTCGGCATAATGTTCAATGATTTCTTACGGATTTCAACAGGCCCCCGAATGTCAAAGAGGAAATAAGAATAGCTGAGGTCGAAATCGAAATCAACTGTGAGGCATTTGATGTACGTTTTGATCTTGGTAAATAAAACCAGATCCGCCTTGCGAGGAATCAAACTTGGTTGTGTGAATACACAGTACAATTAAGGTTGGGGGGAGACACAGTGAAAGAGTAGAGATGGTCTCATTTACTCGCTCCAAGATGTGCTTGGTTTGCTAATTAACACAGAAACCATCATGAATACTGATTCATAAACACGGCGTGTCTCCTGCAGTACATAACAGGCCCGTGGGGATTTCTTGTTGGGTAGGAACTTCCTGCGATTTCCTGAAGCTCTGCCTAGTTCTCCATCCTTGGGCATGTGCCCTCGGTGTGTGTAGCCCTCCTTTTGATTCAGAACATGCTTCATACTGTTCGTCTGCCCAGTCACACTGGCAGAGAGAGAAGCAAACATTTAGCATGGAGGCCCTTGCCTTGGCCCACAATGTCTTTGAACGATTCGCAGGAAGGTCCCGGGGAGGGCGGGTTTCAAAGTGTACCAGCAAAACATGAAGCAGCATGGAGAACAATCGAGGTACTGACAACCAGGCCAAACCATGCAGTGGTGGTTGGCTAACGTCAAGTTCAGGTTTCAGAAATCTCCAACGTGCAAGAGGAAAGGCGGGAGGAAGTATAATGCTCCACAGTACGGGAGCGAATGGGAAGGATCAGAGATCAGAGGCAATCAGTCCATTTCAACGGCATTAATGAAGGAAAGAAAGGCTTGCATTTATATAGCGTCTTTCACAACCACTGGACGTCCCAAAGCGCTTTGCAGCCAATGAAATACTTTTTTGAAATGTAGCCACTGTTGTAATGTGGGAAACGTGGCAGCCGATTTGCGCACAGCAAGCTCCCACAGACAGCAATGTGATAATGACCAGATAATCTGTTGGTTATGTTGATTAAGGGATAAATATTGGCCAGAACACCGGGGATAACTTCCCTGCTCTTCTTCGAAATAGTGCCGTGGGATATTTTACGTCCAACTGAGGGAGCAGACGGGGCCTCGGTTTAACATCTCCTCTGAAAGACAGTACCTCCGACAGTACAGCACTCCCTCAACACTGCACTGGAGTGTCAGCCTTGATCCCACAACCTTCTGACTCCGAGGCGAGTGTGCTATAAATTGCTCCCCCACTGTAAAAACTGTTCGTAATAACACTTACCCCACCTCCCCACAAAGCCCAGTGGCTAAATGCACCATGCGATTTGATACAAAGATCAGGACGGTCCCAAGTTTGACCCCTGGATATTGGTGGAGGTGCTTCTACTGATGTTGGTGCACCTGGGTTAGGGAGAAAGAAAATAGTCGGGATAACCGCTTCTGAATTCTATTGAGCTTTGCTGGAGAGTGCGTTCGTGAGGGACAGGATTCGGATCTGCCATGATGCCCTCCCCAGTTGAATACCCAGATGTTGCTTACCGACCAGCTCTCACAGTTGAGTGAAGTGTCAGTTCTGGTGAAATATTCTCCCAGCATTACTCAGCAGCTAGTAGGAATACTTAAAAAAAAAGAATCTTGCTCCACTAGGCTTAACGTCTTTGCGATGAGATGTTAAACCGAGGCCCAGTCTGCTCCCTCAGGTGGACATAAAAGATCCCGTGGCACTGTTACAAAGAAGAGCAGGGGAGTAATCCCCGGTGTACTGGGCCAATATTTATCCCTCAATCAACATCACAAAAAAACAGATTATCTGGTCATTATCACATTACTGTTTGTGGGAGCTTGCTGTGTGCAAATTGGCTGCCTCGCTTCCTACATGACAAAAGTGACACCACTTCAAAAGTACTTAATTGGCTGTAAAATGCTTTGGGACATCCGGTGGATGAGAAAGTTGCTATATAAATCCAAGTTCTTGCTTTTGGTATGAATTGAAATGAAGTTTTTTTTGACAAACTATTTTAAACAGTAGCAGTTCCTCGTCTGACACCTAAGGATGGGGTAAGGCTGTGTTTTTTGGACAGGATTCTTTGATTGAGTGTTGACAACATACTTGGTCCATTTCCTGCATTTAATTGAATCTGGCTGCGCGGTCACAGCTGAATATCTGTGACATACAGCAATCGAAAACCTCATCTGAGCAACTGATTAGACAGAATAACTAGCACTGACTGGGGTTAGGGTGTATGCTTTACATCACTTGTCAACAGCACTCGCTTTGTATACCCTCGAGTGGAGAAGATTAAGAGGTGATCGAATTGAGGTGTTTAAAACGAATAAAGGATTTGCTCGGTTAACTGGGGAGAAGTTATTTCCTCAGGTTGGGGGAGTCCAGAACAAGGGGACATAACCTTAAAATTAACTAGGCCATTCAGGGGTCATGTTCTCTCTCCACAGATGCTGCCTGACCTGCTGAGTGTTTCGTAGCATTTTCAGTTTTTATTTCTGATTTCCAGCATCTGCGGTATTTCGCTTTTGGTTCAGAATGCGAATCCAGACAGTTATTCATGTTGCATACTTAGGAACAGAGACATGTTGGGGCTGAACTGGCTATGCCTCGATTAAAAAATTCTCATCCTTGTGTTCGAATTCCTCCACGACCTCTCCCCCTATCTCGATAACCTCCAGCCCTGCAACCCCTGAGACGTCGGCGCTCCTCCGATTCTGGCCTCTTGCTCATCCTCACTTTTCATCGCTCTACCATTGGCGGCCGTGCCTTCAGCTGCCAAGGCCCTAAGCTCTGGAATTCCCTCCCTAAACCTCCCCGCCCCTCTCTCCTCCTTTCGAGACGCTCCTTAAAACCTACTTCTCTCACCAAACGTTTGGTCACCTGTCCCAATATCGCCTCTCTGTGGCTCGGTGTCAAATTCTGTTTGATAATCGCTTCTGTGAGGCGCCTTGGGATGTTTTACTCCGTTAAAGGTGCTATATAAGTGCAAGTTGTTGTTGGTTAGGGTCGCTTGGGGGCACTTACCCAGCGGAGCGGGAGAAAGCGGAGGGAATGCGGGCCCTTTGTTGCGTGTGGTGCTGTGCGGGGAGTTAATGAAATACAGAGTTGCTGGTACTCGATGTCACTGCACAATGGGGCTGTAAATGGGCCATTAGGCTGGCTTCCCGGAGGCCATTCCTTTTAAAAGCAACTTGAGAACATTTCTAAGGAGCGTACAACAGCTGCGCATTGTATTATTATCTGCGCTGGGTTCTGCAGGCAACAACCTCCTGTATGAGCCACTCTGCAGCTTTCAGTACTGACTCAGCTGCTGGCTGCCGTGCTCTGACTCGTATCACTGGCCAATTCACTCCTGGCTTTGTCTCACTGATCAATAAAGGACGTCAACATACTTCATCAGTTGTAAGAGAGCGAGTTGCTTTTTTTTTTACATGGCGGGGTACATTTGGGCGAATTATTTAAATGCAAACTTTTAACTCTGCAATGGCCACTGTTGGATTTCTGAATCTGAATCTTAAACACATTAACATAAGACCATAAGAAATAGGGACAGGAGTAGGCCATACGGCCCCTCGAGCTTGCTCCGCCATTTAATACCATCATGGCTGATCCGATCATGGACTCAGGTCCACTTCCCTGCCCATTCCCCATAACCCCTTAATCCCTTATCAGTTAAGAAGCTTTCTATCTCTGTCTTAAATTTATTCAATGTCCCAGCTTCCGCAGCTCTCTGAGGCAACGAATTCCACAGATTTACAACCCTGTGAGAGAAGAAATTCCTCCTCATCTCAGTTTTAAATGGGCGGTCCCTTCTGCTAAGATTATGCCCTCTAGTTCTAGTCTCCCCTATCAGTGGAAACATCCTCTCTGCATCCACCTTGTCAAGCCCCCTCATAATCTTATACATTTCGATAAGATCACCTCTCATTCTTCTGAACTCCAATGAGTAGAGGCTCAACCTACTCAACCTTTCCTCATAAGTCAACCCCCTCATCCCTGGAATCAACTCACTGAATCTTCTCTGAACTGCCTCCAAAGCAAGTACATCCTTTCGTAAATATGGAAACCAAAACTGTACGCAGTACTCCAGGTGTGGCCTCACCAATACCAATACTTTCATGTTCACGTTAGAATTTTTGCTCACTTGGGATTATATGGCAGCAGGGGTTAGGGGGCGGGGGAGGGAAGAAGTCTCTAGCCATGATGCTCCGGCCATCATGAGTGTGGGGCAGGCTTGATGGACCGGCTGGTCTATTACTGCCCGTAAAAAGAGAGAAAGAAAGACTTGCATTTATATAGCGCCTTTCACGACCTCTGGACGTCCCAACGCGCTTTACAGCCAAAGTAGTACTTTTAGAGTGTAGTCTCTGTTGTAATGAAGGAAACGTGGCAGCCAATGTGCGCACAGCAAGCTCCCACAAACTGCAATGTGATAATGACCAGATCATTTGTTTTATTGATGTTGATTGAGGCCGGGACACCGGGGAGAACTCCTCTGCTCTTCTTCGAAACAGTGCCTCTCAGGTGGATGGAAAAGATCCCACGGTGCTATTATGAAGAAGAGCAGGGGAGTTCTGCCCGGTATCCTGGACAATATTTATCCTTCAGCAACACCTTAGAAAAACAGAGTATCTGGTCGTTATCTTGCAATTTGTGGGACCTTGCTGTGCATAGATTGGCTGCTGCGTTTCCTACGTTACAACAGTGACTATTTTACAAAAGTACTTGATTGGCTGTAAAGCACTTTGGGATGTCCTGAGGTGGTGAAAGGCGCTATATAAATGCAAGTTCTTTCTATTCCAGACGAAAAGGAGAAAATTGGAAAATAAAAAAGCAGTAAAAAGATTCTCTGACTGATTGATTTAACGATATCCTCTGAAACGTAACGGGCAGAACTTGAGATGCTTTGCTGCCAGTCTAAGCCTCGTTGGATGGGCAGGTCATTTTTCTTTATTCATTCACAGGATGTGGGCATCGTGGACAATGCCGGCATTTATTGCCCATCCCTACTTGCCCTTAATGGAGTGGCGTGCTCGGCCATTTCAGAGGCCAGCTAAGAGTCAACCACATTGCTATGGGTCTGGAGTCAGACCAGGAAAGGACGGTGGATTTCCTTCCCTAAAGGACATTAGTGAACCAGTTGGGTTTTACGACAATCTGGTATTTTCAAGGTCACCATTACTGACGCAAGCTTTTTAATTCCAGATTTATTTAATGAACTGAATTTAAATTCCCCAGCTGCCGTGGTGGGATTTGAACTCATGTCTCCGGATCATTAGTCCGGGCTCCTGGATTACTAGTCCAGTGACAGAGCCAGTGTGCTACTGTACCCACCAGGTCATAGTTCGAGTTTCAGCCCGAATCTGCAGCCCATGCTCATGACTAGCAAAGGTGGCAAACCTCACGGTTCCTGCGCTGACGCGGTTATTTATTGTGCGCCGGGAATGTTGCTGTGGTTCATCCTGGGTATTGCCGCTGGTGTTCAACGTCGGGAACCTGTTTTTTAATATCTATTTATTTATTTTGTTCACCTTGCATGAGAGATGAGTTGTTTGTGTTTGAAAAGGTTTTTGAGCACTCAAGGGAGTTAGCGATACTCTGGCCTTTTCTGTGTGTTCATAGCTCATCACTATATCCCCCCCCGCCCCCCCCCCCACTCCTGGCCTGAGGCACCTCTGCTGCTGAGCATTGGATGTGTAGGTCAAATGGGGAAGAGTAACATAACATCTTCACGGACTCCGCTTCTCCCTTGTGTGCCTTTGTATTCCCATGTGAACTCCTTTTTTCTCTTGTATTCGCTTGTTCGATTTTGACCTCCCTGACGACCTTTTGTATTTGTTTTGCTGTTATCTCTCTTCCAATGCACCCTCTTGTGTTTTCTTGCACGCTTTTGTTCCAGCCCCTTGCACCCTTTTCTACTTCCTGTGCTTTTTGTTGCTTGCGCTCTCTCCCACTCCTGTGTGCTACTGGAGTCCGATGT
The DNA here is from genome assembly GCF_044704955.1 of Pristiophorus japonicus. Taxonomy (NCBI): domain Eukaryota; kingdom Metazoa; phylum Chordata; class Chondrichthyes; family Pristiophoridae; genus Pristiophorus; species Pristiophorus japonicus. Next base: position 17,981,473 of record NC_091989.1, on the reverse strand, counting down.
GTAACGTTTTCCGAATCATTTTAGGCAATCGAGACAGAGGCAGTGATTACTATGGGGGAGCGGGTGATATAAAAGCATCGGTAGGGATGTTGCTTAGACTAGGGAAGACTGGAAGCTGAAACATAGAAAATAGGTGCAGGAGCAGGCCCTTTGGCCCTTCGAGCCTGCACCACCATTCAATATGATCATGGCTGATCATGCAACTTCAGTACCCCATTCCTGTCTTCTCTCCATACCCCCTGATCCCTTTAGCAGTAAGGGCCACATCTATCTCCCTTATGAATATATCCAACGCACTGGACTCAACAACTTTCTGTGGTAGAGAATTCCACAGGTTCACAATTTTCTGGGTGAAAAAGTTTCTCCTCATCTTGGTCCTAGATGGCTTACCCCTATCCTTAGATTGTGAGGCCTCCATGCCACTCCTTTTATGGCCCCGACCTGCCGCTGGTGTTCTCACACAGGTCGGGGGCTCCGCTGTGAAACATAAGCCTTTGATGGCAGAAGTATCTCTTGTAGAAGATCTGCCTCGGAGAGCAGCATACTAGTCCAGGGAGCAGGGCGAGCTGGTGCAGGAGGGCGACGGCAAGCGAAGAGTGATGTCATCAAAGTCCAGGTCGGCGATTGGAGCATGGGCAGATACAGCAGGAGCGGCGAGATCGGGGCGAAGGAGTGGCATGAGACTTGGAGGGATGTGTTCGGGGCCTAGGGTCCCAGGGACAGCACGGGCCAGCCCACACTGCGATATGTGTGCGCACTAGGTCCGTGCAGCAGAGCTGGTCTCCAGTTGTCTTGAGTAACCCTTGCCACTGGATTAAGACCTAGCTCTGTCAAGCCCATGTGGCTGGTGTGCAACGGCCACCACGCGTTAAAAAAATCCATGCACAGGCATCTTCCACCCTTGCGGATGTAGTTCAGGTCCTTCAATGAAACACCCGTGAACTCATCCTTTTTTGGCGTGGAAGCAAGTCATCCTCGTTTCGAGGGACCGCCTATGATGAGACTGTGACCCCTGGTTCTGGACTTCCCCAACATCGGGAACATTCTTCCTGCATCTAACCTGTCCAATCCCGTCAGAATTTTATAAGCTTCTATGAGATCCCCTCTCATTCATCTAAATTCCATTGAATATAAGCCTAGTCGATCCAGTCTTTCTTCATATGTTAGTCCTGCCATCCTGGGAATCAGTCTGGTGAACCTTCGCTGCACTCCCTCAATAGCAAGAATGTCCTTCCTCAGATTAGGAGATCAAAACTGCACACAATACTCCAGGTCTCCCCAAGGCCCTGTACAACTGCAGTAAGACCTCCCAGCTCCTATACTCAAATTCTCTTGCTATGAAGGCCAACATGCCATTTGCCGCCTTCACCGCCTGCTGTACCTGCATGCCAACTTTCAATGACTGATGTACCATGACACCCAGGTCTCGTTGCACCTCCACTTTTCCTAATCTGTCACCATTCAGACAATAATTCTGAACGTTCCTGGTTTCTCAGGAAAGCTGGGGTAGGAAACAAAAATTGTGGGATTCCTCAAATATTTCATTGTCACTCAAATGATATAGGGGATAAAGCTATTTGATTAGAGTTAAGGAATGAGAAGAGAATGGTTACCCTACTGCGAGTTTATTATCGATTATCGGACCGTGGAAAAGATGAAGCGATATGTAGAGAAAGGGGTAATCATCTTATGGAGGAGACATAAAAGCATAAGAAATAGTAGCAGGAGTAGGCTATTTGGCCCTTCAAGACTGTTTCTGCCATTCAGTCAGATTATGGCTTATCTTCTACCTCAACCCCACATTATCCCCATATCCCTTGGCTCCCTTAGTATCCAAAAATCTATCGGTCTTGAATATACTCAGTATTGTCTTAGTTTTTACAAAAAAAAGTGCTCGTAGGAATGAACAGAGCAAAGAGAGAATTTAGGAGGTTTTTCTTGCGTAGAGGGTTAGTTGAATATGGAATGCCCATCCTGGAGCTAACTGCAGTACAGAACACACACAGCTTTTGAAAGTGTAATGGGATGTTTTACTAGGTGCTATATAAATGCAAGCTTGTTGTTGTTGTTGGATACTTATTCAATCGAAGAAAAATCTGAAAGAAAATGCCTTGTGCAGAATGGGCAGGAGAATGGGAAGTACCGAGCTCTGTCAGAGAGGTGGCACAGGTATGATGTGATAAGTGGCCTCTTTCTGTGCTGGAAAGTTATATGATCGCACAAACATTCTCAACAGCTGTGCTCCAATTGGATAAGAAATACGCCTGATTTTGAGAAAGCTCCTTCATGTGACTGCTGCACCAATCAAGAATATGAAGCAAAGAAAGAAAGAAAAAGAATGTCTTGCATGTATGTAGCGCCTTTCACAACCTCAGGGCATCGCAAAGCATGTTACAGCCAATGAAGTACTTTTTGAAGCACTGTTGTGCTACAGCAAAACTCGGCAGCCAATTTGCGCATAGCAAGCTCCCATAAACAGCAATGAGATTAATGACCAGACAATCTGTTTTCAATGATGTTGGTTGAGGGATAAATATTGGCCGGGACACCAGGGAGAATATGAATAGCGCCGTGGAAACGAGAGGGCATTTAGGGCCTTATTTTAACATTTCATCTGAAAGACAGTGCAGCACTCCCTCAGTACTGGAGTGTTAGCCTAGAATATGGGCTCAAGTCTCTGGAGTGGGACTTGAACCCAGGACCTTCTGACTAAGAGGCGACAGCGCTACCCACTGAACCACTGCTGACAGCCATTCTTGGTTCTAAATCTAGACTTTTTCCTAAGCCACCAAAACACGGAGGAAGTAATTCATCAGTACAGCAGAAGCTATTTGGCCCATTGGGATTTTACACAGTGAGAGTGAATCCATTGGGACTTTGTATAATAGCTGTGAATGAGAAGGGATTGCATCTAATGGGTGTGAATGAGAACGAGTTTGGTCCATTGAGATTCGTTATAATAGGCGTGAGTGGGAAGAGTATTTAGACCATTTAGATTCTATGTAATGGGAGTGAAAGGGAAATGGTTTGGTCAATTGGGATTCTACACAACGGAAATGGCATTGGTCGATTTGAACTTTTTGTTGGCAGCTTTGAGAAGAGTTTCAATGATCTGTTTGTCTGGAGTCAATACGATGTTCACAATGCGACTAAATCACCAAAATAATTCAGCAAATTTTCGTGAGGAAAGCAAAGAACGACCTTGTATTTGTATCACTGCTTTAACATGCTCAGGATGTCCAAAAGCGCTTCGCAACCAATGAATTCCTCTTGAAGCGCTGCCATTGTCGGTTTGTGGGCAAACGCAGCAGCCAGTGCGCACACAGCAATGGAAATAATTGACTGTTGATCTATTTTTGGTGGTTTTGGTTGAGGGACAAATGCTGACTGGGACACGCGAGAAAAGAAGAAATTTAAAACGATATTTCTCAGAGAGAAATTGATATTTCACACATGTGTGTTTACAAACCACCGCGCTCTCAGTCAATCAGCAGTAACTTCTGGCCTCACAATCTGGAGCAAATGACATTAGGAAGATTGTGGTCACGGTGGGGTGTATGCCAGTAAATGGAAAACGTGCCAAGTGCTATTGGTAACTGATTGATTTTAATTCTCACCTCTCAGTGGGGAAACAGTCAGAGTCCCGGGAAAGAGTGTCACTGAACACAGTAATTTCCTGCCTCACTAATTACCCGGCATTCAGTTAAACATGTTGGATTGCGAAACGTTTCATTTTCTTCTTAAGCACACAAACGTACCCCTGTTGGTACATAACTGCCTTCATTAGCATGAGCTATATCCCTGCAAGTGCAATCATCATAAGCTTGCATAACTCAACTAAATGGCTTGCATTTCATACGGCAGTAATGGGCGAATGAAAGCTCCTGGGTTGTTGCATTGCTCGTGGTTCTGTAAACCTGAAGAATGGCTTTTTGAACTCTGGGGGGGTGGGGGGCAACTTTTACCCATGCTGTGCCACCGCCGGTCAGAGAGTCGTGCACCGCGCACTTCCGAATTTCCGCTGAGCGCTGCCACGAGACGAGGCCCTCAGCTGATGGGAAAGAAAACAAAAGCCTACATTTATATAGTGCCTTTCATGACCCCAGGATGTCCTGAAGCGCTTTACAGCCAACGAGGTACTTTTTGAAGTGCAGTCACTGTTGTAATATAGCAGGAACGGTAACATAGTGGTTATGTTACTGGACTTCCAATCCAGAGGGCTGGACTGATGATCCAGAGACATAAGTTCAAATCCCACCACAGCAGCTGGGGAATTTAAATTCAGTTAATTAAATAAATCTGAAATAAAAAAAAAAACTCGTGTCAGTAATGGTGAGCATGAAACTACTGGATTGTTGTAAAATCTAATGTCCTTTAGGGAAGGAAATCTGCTACCCTTACTCAGTATGGCCTATATGTGAATCCAGACCCACAGCAATGTGGTTAACTCTTAACTGCCCTTGAAATGGCTGAGCAAGCTACTCAGTTATCTAGAAGGTGGCTCATCTCGAGGGCAATTAGGAATGGGCAATAAATGCTGGACCTTGCCAGCGATGCCCACCTCCTGTGAATGAGTTAATAAAAACATGGCAGCCAATTTGCACACAGAAAGATCCCACCAACAGTGATAATGACCAGATAGTCTGTGTTTTCTTTTAGTTGGTTGAACATAAGAAATAAGAAACAGGAGCAGGAGTAGACCATACGGCCCCTCGAGGGAATAATATTGCCAGGACACCGGGGATAACTCTCCTCTTCTTCGAAAGGGGATCTTTTACACCTACCTGAGAGGACAGGCGGGGCCTCGGTTTAACGTCTCATCTCAAAGAAGGCACCTCTGACAGTGCAGCACTCCCTCAGTACTGCACTGGAGTGTCAGCCCCGATTATGTGCTCAGGTCTGTGTGGTGGGATTCGAGCCATCAATCCTCGGACTCCGGAGGCGAGATTGTTATCAACTGAGCCATGGCTGACACCACATGAAGTCATGGCTCCTTTCTAATCCCAATGTTGGATCCACCATCATGGAATATTTTTCATATAGTTCACCCACTCCTTTCCCTCACCAAGCCAAGTGCCTCCTCTCTGCTCCACAAGGTCCTAACAGTTCCATTGTCACCAGCCGGCCCCTCGTATCTATGAAAGAAATTGCCATTGTTATCAATGAGGACGAGCAGGCATTAATAGAATGGATGTTGGACTAACCATGGACATAGGAGATTGGCTGTGATGAAAGACTGACCATGAATGTAGGTGATACCCTATGATGTCAGATTGACCAAAGATGTAGTTATTGGACTGACAACTGATGTAGGTAATGGCCTATAATGGAAGTAGGAGATGTCTGATTTTGACATACCATGGAAATAGGAGATGTCCTGTGATGTTGTATTGGCCATGTAGGAGATGTCCTGTGATGTTGTATTGGCCATGTAGGAGATGTCCTGTGATGTTGTATTGCCATGTAGGAGATGTCCTGTGATGTTGGACTTGCCATAGATGTAGATGTAGATGTGCTGTGATAGTGGACCTCTGTTCAATGCAGGAGATGGTCTGTAGTATTGGATTGACCACAGATCTAGGAGATCTATGATATGAGATCACAATGTCATGGGATATTTCAAGACTTTATTGCGAGAACGCTATGAATTTCATGTAATATTGAAAATATTATTTCGAGTTTGCATGTTCTCAAATGGTATTTCCCATTGCTGTATGATCTGATAGTCCAGTAGGAGGCAAAAGAACATGGGAACATAAGAAATAGGAGCAGGAGTAGGTCATTTGAGCCTGCTCTGCCTTTCAACAAGATGATGGCTGATCTTCTATCTCAAATCCACCTTCCATCACTATCCCCATATCCCTTAATTTCCTTAGTTCCCTAAAACCTTGGATCCTGAAATGGTGGTCCCCCATGCCAGATCACCCATTGGTGCCTGAAACTCTGACAGTCCCTCAGTCTGGAGGGATGCACCTGGCTCCTGGTCGACACTCCTCTGAATGACCCATCCGACACCACGTGTGGTGCAGGTTGGCAATTTTTAAACAGTTCCTAACAGCTAGTTAAATGCTTTCCATCTTATCAATAAGGAGGCTGTGGATTACTTAACTAAAAGTGTTTTAAAAAAACGAATAGCGGTTTAGTGACATGACCGGGTGTGTAACTGAATCCCATGGATCAAGGAGGTTCCAGGTAGGGGCCTTAGTCTGTGTTGAGTTAACTGGTCTCAGGTAGAGATGCTCATGGCTTCAGTGTCCTGGGAGGTATGCTGACCATTCATCATCATCCATCGACTTTTACTGGAAGTGCACAACCAAATAGCTCTCCCAACACTCACCATCACAATTTACACATGGGTTGCACCCAGTTGTATGGGAGCCAGAGGGCCCTCCACATACTGGAACTGTATGCCATCGAGGCGTCTATCTATTCCTTCCAGAGGGGAAGGGAGGACATTGGGAGAAACCACAGTGCTGAACACTGGAGACATTCTACTTGTGACCACATACATGACTAAGTACAAGCTTGAGGGACTGTGGTTGATGAATAATACAGAAGTTTAAAAAAAATTGAAAGATGTTCAGTAAATGACCTCTCTCTCTCTCTCTCTCTCTCTCTCTCCCTCGCAGATTCGTGTGGATGGACCTTCCCTTGGGGCTGTGCAGTACGAGACCATTCAGGTAGTGGAGAGCGGCGCTATTCTGCGAGACATGTCTTTGTCGGTGGATCAACAGTACCTCTACGTCATGTCAGAAAAGCAGGTAAGATTCAGCTCTTGTCATGTGTACAGGCCGCTGGCATTACGCGGTTGCGTTGCTACAAAGATGAAATTGAAAGTCGCCACGACTTGAATTCTGGCAAGAGGTGTGGGACCACCTCCATTAGATATTTGAAGCTCCGCTCAGAATCACACGAGGCACTAAGGCTGTGAATGATGTGGTGGGCAGGGGGGTGGGGGGCGAGGGGGCGGTGGCTGGAAATGAAAGAGAGCATGGTGTGAACATGGTGTGGTGGGGTGAGAGATTGCAGAGTTAGGAGATTCCGAGGACAGGGATTTTCAAGTTGGTTTGAAGCGTTGAGGGACTGAGGAGCCAATGGAGGTCGGTAAGGATGGCGGTGATGGGTGAGGACGGTTGAGTTTGTGGGCGGCATAGTTCTCCGCAAGTTGATGGTTGCACTGGGTCGCGAAAGGTTGGAAACTGGAATGTGTTCTCAAAATCCCTTGCCAGAATGCAAATGCTTTTTACTTAAGCATATAAGAACATAAGAAATTGGAGCAGGAGTAGGCCATGTGGCCCCTTGAGCCTGCTCTGCCATTCAATAAGATCATGGCTGACCTGATCATGGACTCAGCTCCACTTCCCTGCTCGCTCCCTATAACCCTATATTCCCCTATCCCTCAAAAATCTGCCTATCTCTGCTGTAAATATATTCAATGACCCAGCCTCCACAGCTCTCTGGGGCAGAGAATTCCACAGATTTACAACCCTCTGAGAGAAGAAATTTCTCCTCATCTCAGTTTTAAATGGGCGGCTCCTTATTCTGAGACTATGTCCCCTGGTTTTAGTTTCCCCTATGAGTGGAAATATCCTCTCTGCATGCACCTTGTCGAACCCTCTCATTATCTTATAAGTTTCAATAAGATCACTTTTGTTCGTTTACTGAGAAGCATTTTCCTTGTTCCTGTACCCTTGCTCTCCCTGTGCTGGCGATCTCGATGCAGAGTCTCTGTGCAGCTGGAAGGGTGGCCTGTCCATTTAGGGCCTGCAGACTGCAGACTCCTTAATCCCAGAGTGTAGCAGCGAGTTGCAGTCGGGAGCCGTCACGCTTTGAACATTGCGGAGTTGACAAGTCTAGTGTGGCCTTTTCTCTGACACATCAGCACTGACATCTTGCAGTCTTGTCGTGCCGAGAGGAATTACCAGCTGGCTCCTTTCAGTGCTGGTGACAAGGGCAGTCACTAATCCTGTCTGAAGAGGCCTGGATTTCCGGGTCACTTTTAAGGAGTGCTTTAACAAAGTCACCTTTGGTGCAGTGCTTAGCTTTGATGACACAGTGTGCAACGTCGGAGTGGTCTTGTCAGCCTGTGGCAGTTGTAAACATCAGGACATAAAACAGAATGAGTCAGTGGAGCCTTGCACTCATCATGTGTCAGGGTTCTGGGAATGTACAAGCATTCAATAAAGCTCACAAGATCTCACTGGACCAGTGCCCCAATCCCTCAATCAGCACATCATTATCTCTGGTATAACTGAGAAGAAAATGAGGAAGGATAGGAATGGCTCCAATTAATACCAAACTCATTGTAGTGGAGAGAGGGAACAACCCAAACACATTGTAATAGATGGGGGAGAAATAGCACCAAACTCATTGTAATGGGTGACAGAGAGGAACCAAACAATGTAATGGTGGAGGGGAGGGGGTCGGGGTGGGGTGTTATATTCTACCTTGGGAAATCTGAAGGAATCCAGTAACTCTGAATGACCTGGAGCACCAGTACATGACCGCATATTGCAGATTAATAAAACGACAACATTCAGTGTCATTTGCAAAGTAATATGTCAGCTGTGGCTCAGTGGGTAGCACACTCGCCTCGGAGTCAGAAGGTCATGGGCTCAAGTCCCACTCCAGGAGGATGTAAAAGATCCCATGGCACTATTTCGAAGAAGAGCAGGGGAGTTATCCCCAGTGCCCTGGTCTATATTTATCCCTCAATCAACATAACGGTCATTATCACATTGCTATTTGTGGGAGCTTGCTGTTTACAAGTTTGCTGCCGCATTTCCTACATTGCAACAGTGACTACACTCCACAAGTATTTCATTGGCCGTAAAGCGCTTTGAGACGTCCGGTGGTCGTGAAAGGCGCTATATAAATGTCAGTTTTTTCTTTCTTAATCTGATTTTAAAATAATTCTGCAAAAAACCGCGCTGGTCTTCCACATGTGGGCTATAAATGAGTGGGAGACAAAAACAATCGCGATAATGTCTTATTTCAGATACTCTTGAGTGAACACAGGAAGACACGACTTTTCTAGCCTCGTCCTGTAAAGCCTGACGTTAAAGAGAAAGAGGGCATACGGGAAAGTTTGAGCATTTCTGCTAAAGTCCTGAGTTCTAGCTTGGCAGATGAGCGCAAGTTTTCCTCAGGCAACTTGCAGGTCCACAAGCCACACGTGGTCTGACTTTCTTGCGAGTGAGCAGGGCAGCCATGATCAGTCAAGTCCCCGAATGAAATGCCTGGCATTTTATGATTTTGGGTTTTATTGTGTCTTCACCATCTGCACTGTGTGTCATCCATCCAGGAGCTCATTACTGTAACGAATGCACCAGAAGGCAAAAGTGCGTTGCTTTTGTCTTTCAACGTCGTTATGTTTCCCAGTAATCAATCCGGCATCGATCGTTAAAGGAAAAACGATTGCATTTTTAATATGATTGAAAACAACAGTAAGCACAGCAACATCATAATCATAGGCAGTCCCTCGAAGCGAGGATGACTTGCTTCCACGTCAAAAATGGATGAGTTCATAGATATTTCAATGAAGAACCTAATATTCCAGGTCCCGAACTACATGTTGAAGGGTGGAAGATGCCTGTGCGTGGATTTTTTTGACGTGTGGTGGCCGTTGCACAGGACAACTGGAGAGCTGCTCTGCTGCACGGGCCTCGTGCGCACACATATCGCAGTGTGGGCTGGCCTATGCTGTCCCTGGGCCCTCGCCTCTTCTGGGCCCCGATCACGTTGCTTCAACAGCAGCATTCCATAGCTGACTGCTATCTTACAAACTCCATCTTGCAGACTGCCTCACCTCGTGAGTCTGAATCAAACTGGTTGCTTGATTGAGGTGAGATGTGCACAGGCCCCAGAGGAGCAGAAAATTCACTCTGTCTCTGTGAGCTAGCAAAGATTTGCCCCTCAGCCGACCTCACCAAATTGCAGGTTAACTAGCCAGCAACAGTGACTACACACAAAAGTATTTCATTGGCTGTAAGGCGCTTTGAGACATCCGGTGGTCATGAAAGGCGCTATAGAAATCTTCGTTTTCTATTTTTTTGTGGGGTGGTCCTGTTACAAAATATATCAGACCAATCCCTGCACTCCAAGAACAATTAGCTGCCTGAAGTGTTGAGATGCATTTCAATATGAAAGGCACTACGTAAGCGCTAGGGTTTGCAGGTATAAAATACGGAGGGTGTAGATGATGCTATGGGGGCTGGGGATGGGGGGAATGCAATTTTCGGGGTGCACGCTGATAGGGTTTCCAACTCTGGACATATTCCTGGAGGTTTCATCATACAACATAGAAACATCGAAATTTACAGCGCAGAAGGAGGCCATTTCAGCCCATCGTGTCCACGCCAGCCGACAAAGAGCCGCACGGCCCTCGGTCAGCAGCCCTGAAGGTTACATATAAACTTCTGAACAATGAACAATGGCAGAAAGGTAAAGAGCACCCAGCCCAACCAGTCTGCCCCACACAACTGCGACACCCCTTACACTGAAACATTCTACATTCCACCCCAACCCGAGCCATGTGATCTCCTGGAAGAAGCAAAAACCAGATTAAAAACCCAGGCCAATTGCGGGGGAAAAAATCCTGGAAAATTCCTCTCCGACCCATCCAGGCGATCGAAACTAGTCCAGGAGATCACCCTGGCCGTATTCGATTCCCTCCAGTACTTAGCATCGTATCTGTGCCAGCCAACAAGAGGTTATCCAGTCTAATCCCAATTATCAGCTCTAGGCCCGTAACCCCGCAGGTTACGGCACTTTAAGTGCCCATCCAAGCACCTTTTAAATCTGGTGAGGGTTTCTGCATCCACCACTCTTCCAGGCTCCACAACCTCCTGCCTCCAACAGCTCTGCTCAATCAAATCGCCTATTTCACCCCCTCCCATCTCCAATATCTTTTATAATGAATAAACAAAAAATACACAAGACCTGGGTGTCATGGTACATCAGTCATTGAAGGTTGGCATGCGGGTACAGCAGGCGGTTAAGAAAGCAAATGGCATGTTGGCCTTCATAGTGAGGGGATTTGAGTACAGGGGCAGGGAGGTGTTACTACAATTGTACAGGGCCTTGGTGAGGCCACACCTAGAGTATTGTGTACAGGTTTGGTCTCCTAACTTGAGGAAGGACGTTCTTGCTATTGAGGGAATGCAGCAAAGGTTCACCAGACTGATTCCTGGGATGGCTGGACTGACATATCAAGAAAGACTGGATCAACTGGGCTTGTATTCACCGGAGTTCAGAAGAATGAGAGGGGACCTCATAGAAACGTTTAAAATTCTGACGGGGTTAGACAGGTTAGATGCAGGAAGAATGTTCCCAATGTTGGGGAAGTCCAGAACCAGGGGTCACAGTCTAAGGATAAGGGGTAAGCCATTTAGGACCGAGATGAGGAGAAACTTCTTCACCCAGAGAGTGGTGAACCTGTGGAATTCTCTAACACAGAAAGTTGTTGAGGCCAATTCACTAAATATATTCAAAAAGGAGTTAGATGTAGTCCTTACTACTAGGGGGATCAAGGGGTATGGCGAGAAAGCAGGAATGGGGTACTGAAGTTGCATGTTCAGCCATGCTCATTGAATGGCGGTGCAGGCTCGAAGGGCCGAATGGCCTACTCCTGCACCTATTTTCTATGTTTCTAAAATGCACCTTTTTTTAATGCACCTATGGTTAGTCTCCTGGTTTGCTCATGACTGTGACCAGGAGATTAATCTTCAAGTCCTGGAGACACCAGGACAATCCGGAAGGGTTGATGACCCCATGTTCTGGCAAAATAGAACCTTGTTCACCCTCGGTAGATATCGGAAAAGATTACCAGCAGATTACTGTTCTTGATTATCCCTTGAAATGTGTGTTTTTTCAATGCACTTGATACAATCATTGGCGCATTGGACAATTTTTACTTGTATCCGACCTGCTGTCCTGGTGACTGCAGTTTCTGCTTGGGAACGTGAAGTTGTGAAATCACCCTGAGCGTTTACTCATTGAGGTTATTGTGGTTTTACTATTGTTTTCATTTATTCATTCACGGGATGTGGGCGTTACTGGCAATGCCAGCATTTTTTGCCCATCCCTAATTGCCCTTGAGAAGGTGGTGGTGATTCATCAGCTTGAACCGCTGCAGTCTGTGTGGTGAATGTTCTCCCACGGTGCTGTTAGGGAGGGAGTTCCAGAATTTTAACCCAGCGACAATGAAGGAATGGCGATATACTTCCAAGTCAGGATGGTGTGTGACTTGGAGCGGAACTTGAAGGTGATGGTGTTCCCATGCGCCTGCTGCCCTTGTCCTTCTAGGTGGTAGAGGTCGCGGGTTTGGGAGGTGCTGCCGAAGAAGCCTTGGCGAGTTGCTGCAGCGCATCTTGTAGATGGTGCACACTGCAGCCAGGGGGCGCCGGTGGGGGATGGGGTGCCAATCAAGCGGGCTGCTTTGTCCTGGATGGTGTTGAACTTCTTGAGTGTTGTTGGAGCTGCACTCATCCAGGCAAGTGGAGAGTGTTCCATCACACTCCTGACGTGCCTTGTAGATGGTGGAAAGGCTTTGGGGAATCAGGAGGTGAGACACTCGCCACAGAATACCCAGCTTTTGCTTATGAAAGACTGATGAAGCGATGAACCAGCTCTGTGGGAGGGCTGGAATAGATCTTAGAATTTCTAGACTGGGGAGAGAGACAAAAAGCAGCCAGGCTTTTTACTCCTGATCACTAACTAATCACCCCGGTTGGAAAGTGGATGTGTGTGGATTGGAATGAAGACCACATAGCCTGCTAATGGCCATTATTGAGATTCAAATATCGAAACCATGGTGAGTTAGGCAAGATTGGGGTGGAGAGGGAGGCTCGAGATTCTAGATCCTTTCGGCCTGTATCCCTGGAGAGCTGGAGTCTCGCGTGAGTCGGCGCCTTCAGGAGAAAATTGGAAAAATAAAATCTGGCGAGCAGTGAGCTGATGTGACGAGGGGGGTGGATGAGAATTGGTCCCAGGTGCCCGTTCGCGGATCAGGAATGTGCGAGACCCAGTTCAATGAGCAACTCATTTTCCTCTGCCCGTTAATATGTGATTCCAGGAGGAATGTTTAAGATTGCCTATGATTGCGAGGCTCGGGGAAGGTTAAGAGGGCTCTCTCAACGCTGTAAAAAGGTTGAAGGGAATGGTACAGCTTTGTAATTGCGGAGATGCAGCGGGCACAGCATCATTGATGGCCATTGTAAACACGCTCGCATTTACAACCCTTTCACTTCGAGGTTCCCAGTAACCATGGTGACACAAGTCAATTCGAGAGAATCTGTTGAAAAAAAGTTAACAAAGATATTAAAGGGACATAACGAGCCCAAGTGATGAGGGTACAAATTAACTTATGACTAGTATTAAAAACCTTCTTGCAGTGGCAGAACTGTAGAGTGGCACAGAAATGGAAGAAGAATAAATGGCTAAAATATTTTCTATATATATTCACCACAGAAGAAGACACCAACTATACCCAACGACCTGGAGGTTAGTCAGGTAAAGTCAAAAAGGTTAGTCAGGTAAAGACTAACACATCCCCTGGCTTGAGTCACATATCCTAGTGAGACCAGAAAGCAAATTTGTGGGGCATTGGTTGTGGTCATAAATGAATCATGCGTCACGAGAGAGGTACCATGGGACTAGAAGTGACTAAATTGATTCAAAAGGTCAGGCAGTATCTGTGGAGCGAGAGAAACAGAGTTAACGTTTCAGGTCGATAACCTTTCATCAGAAGTTATAGTTCATCAGGATGTGCAGAAGGCTTTTTACAAGTTGCACATGAAATACTTCTAATTAAATTAAAAGCCAGAGCAATCTAAGATAGAATGTAGAATTGAAGTTGGTTACTAAATAGGGATCAGTAACCAGTGGGGTGCCGCAGGGATCAGTGCTGGGACCCCAACTATTTGCTGAGTATTTCCAGCATTTTCTGTTATTATTTCAGATTTCCAGCATATTTTGCCTTTTTGTAAGTTGGTTCAAATTGGGTGATGCATTTGCCTCGGGCAACCACGGACCCAATTGGCTTAAAGCAACAGATAAAATAATGGAATCTATTCGAAGGAGAAGACTACAGGACATGATAACGGAAAAAAAACTGGGAATTTCGAAGGGCAAGATCTGGCCTTTTCTCAGTTTCTTTGAGCAATGTTGCAGATAAAGTCTTCATGCTAAAGTCTATTCTCCCGATTATAGTTCATCAGGATGTGCAGAAGGCTTTTTACAAGTTGCATATGAAATACTTCTAATTAAATTAAAAGCCAGAGCAATCTAAGATAGAATGTAGAACTGAAGTTGCTTACTAATTAGGGATCAGTAAACAGTGGGGGGCCGCAGGGATCAGTGATGGGACCCCAACTATTTACAATCTTTCTTCACGACTTGGAGGAAGGGACTGAGTTTAACGGAGCGAACTTTGCCGACGATACAAAGATGGGAGGAAAAGCAATGTGTGAGGAGAACACAAAAAATCTGCAGAAGGACATAGACAGGCTAAGTGAGTGTTCAAAAATTTAGCAGATGGAGTATAATGTTGGAAAGTGTGAGGTCATGCACTTTGACAGGAAAAATCAAAGAGCAAGTTATTATTTAAATGGAGAAAGATTGCAAAGTGCTGCAGTACAGGGGGACCTGGGGGTACTTGTGCATGAAACACAAAAGGACAGTATGCAGGTACAGCAAGTTATCAGGATGGCCAATGGTATCCTGGCCTTTATTGTAAAAAGAACGGAGTATAAAAGCAGGGAAGTCTTGCCACAGTTGTACAGGATATTGGTGAGGCCACACCTGGAATACTGCGTGCAGTTTTGGTTTCCATATTTACAAAAGGATATACTTGCTTTGGAGGCAGTTCAGAGAAGGTTCACTAAGTTGATTCCAGAGATGAGGGGGTTGACTTATGAGGAAAGGTTGAGTAGGTTGGGCGCCTACTCATTGGAATTCAGAAGAATGAGAGGTGATCTTATGGAAACGTGTAAGATTGTGAGAGTCTTGACAAGGTGGATGCAGAGAGGATGTTTCCACTGATGGGGGAGACTAGAACTAGAGGGCATGATCTTAGAATAAGGGGCCACCCATTTAAAATTGAGATGAGGAGAAATTTCTTCTCAGAGGGTTGTGCATCTTTGGAATTCGCTGCCTCAGAGAGCTGTTGAAGCTGAGACAGTGAATAAATTTAAGACAGAAATAGACAGTTTCTTAAACAATAAGGGGTTATGGGGAGTGGGCAGGGAAGTGGAGCCGAGTCCATGATTGGATCAGCCACGATTGTATTTGATACGTCCTTACTACACAGTATAAATGCACACGAGGCCCATGCTTGAGAGAAGGTCAGTCTGTGACCTGTCCTTTATTCCTTAGCACTCAAGTGATGAAGGTGGGTGGAGCTTCCCCTTTTATACCTGAAGGTCCAGGTTAGGAGTGTCTCCCACCTAGTGGTCAGTGTTCTCACGGTGTACAACTTAGGTCAGTTTATACATGGGTTACAATGCTGGTTGAATACATGACATCACCTCCCCCCCCAAAGTCTTATTGGGATCACAGGTTGAGTCTCTCTGGTGGTTTACGCTCCCTTGTAAAGCGCCTGAGTTGGGGCTCCGGTTGTTGGGCGCTGGCCTGAGTGTCTGCTGTTTGCAGTGCCTCAGGCCTGTCCGGACTGCCCACAGTGACTGGGCTCTCCTGCCTTTGGTTCCGGTGTTCGGTCACCTGTGGTGGAGTGAACTCTATATCGTGTTCTTCCTCTGCTTCTTCTATGGGGTTGCTGAACCTCCTTTTTGTTTGATCCACATGTTTGCGACAGATTTGTCCATTGGTAAGTTTAACTACCAGAATCCTATTTCCCTCTTTGGCAACCACAGTGCCTGCGAGCCATTTGGGCCCTGCAGCATAGTTGAGGACAAAAACAGGATCATTTACATCAATACATCGCGCCCTCGCATTCCTGTCATGGTAGTGATATTGTGACTGGCGCCTGCTCTCGACAATTTCTTTCATGGTGGGGTGTATAGGGATAATCGGATTTTGAGCGTCTTTTTCATTAGTAGCTCTGCGGGTGGAACCCCTGTGAGCGAGTGTGGTCGGGATCTATAGGCCAACAGGAGGCGTGATAAGCGGGTTTGTAGGGAACCCCCTTGGAATCTGAGCATCCCCTGTTTGATTATCTGCACTGCTCGTTCTGCCTGGCCGTTTGAGGCCGGCTTGAACGGTGCCGTTCTAACATGGTTAATTCCATTGCCTGCCATGAAGTCCTGGAATTCAGTGCTTGTGAAGCACGGGCCATTGTCGCTGACCAAGATGTCCGGTAGACCGTGGGCGGCGAACATTGCCCGTAGACTTTCTATCATGGCAGAGGATGTGCTTGAATTTAAAATGTCACACTCGATCCATTTGGAGTAGGTGTCTACTACAACCAAAAACATTTTCCCCATGAAAGGACCTGCGTAGTCCACATGGATGTGTGACCAAGGCTTGGCGGGCCTTGGCCAGGAGCTAAGGGGGGCTTCCCTGGGCGCATGGCCCAGCTGGGCACACGTGTTGCACCTGCGAACACAAAGTTCCAGATCTGCGTCTATCCCTGGCCACCAAATGTGTGACCTGGCAATTGCCTTCATCGTGACAATGCCCGGGTGCCCATTGTGGAGTTCTCTGATGAATACCTCTCTGCCCATCTGGGGCATGACTACGCGGTTTCCCCACAGTAGGCAATCGGCCTGAATCGAGAGTTCATCCTTGCGCCTGTGAAATGGTTTAAATTTCTCAGGGCATGCCCTGTACGTGGCTGCCCAGTCCCCATTCAGGACACATTTCTTGACTAGAGACAATAGCGGGTCTCTATTTGTCCAGACTTTAATCTGACGGGCTGTCACGGGTGAGCCTTCGCTTCCGAAAGCTTCAACAGCCATGACCATCTCAGCACCATGCTCGGTAGCCCCCTCAGTGGTGGCTAGTGGGAGCCTGCTGAGTGCATCGGCGCAGTTTTCGGTGCCCGGTCTGTGCCGAATTGTGTAGTCATAGGCAGCTAACGTGGGTCGATGCGTTTGCATTTATGGCCTTGTTGTCGGCCAAAAGGGACGTTAGGGGTTTGTGATCTGTCTCCAGCTCAAATTTCCTGCCAAACAGGTACTGGTGCATTTTCTTTACCGCATATACACATGCGAGCGCCTCCTTTTCTACCATCCCGTAGCCCCTTTCTGCCTGGGACAGACTCCTGGAGGCATAAGCTACCGGCTGTAACTGACCCTTGGCATTGACATGCTGCAACACACACCCGACAGCATAGGACGACGCATCGCACGTTAACACAAGTTTCTTACATGGGTCATATAGCGTTAACAGATTGTTAGAACATAACAAATTGCGTGCTCTATTAAAAGCCCTTTCCTGGCTGTCCCCCCAGACCCATTTGCGACCTTTGCATAGGAGCACGTGTAGCGGCTCTAGCAGTGTGCTTAATTTGGGAAGAAAGTTACCAAAATAGTTCAGGAGCCCCAGGAACGAACGCAGCTCCGTCATGTTACGGGGTCTGGGTGCTCTCTGGATCGCTTCTGTCTTGGATGCAGTAGGGCTGATCCCGTCTGCTGCTACCCTCGTCCCCAGGAATTCTACCTCTGGAGCTAGGAAGACGCACTTCGCCTTTTTCAGTCGCAGATCTACCCGGTCCAGTCTGCGTAGCACCTCCTCCAGGTTGTGGAGGTGTTCTTCAGTATCGTAACCCGTAATGAGGATGTCGTCCTGAAAAACCACCATCCCTGGAATCGACTTGAGGAGGCTTTCCATATTTCGTTGGAAGATCGCGGTGGCCGAGCGAATCCTGAACGGACATCTGTTGTACTCAAACAACCCTTGTGTGTCGTGATGGTGGTCAGCTTCTTCGACTCACTCGCCAGCTCCTGGGTCATGTAAGCTGAGGTCAGGTCCAATTTTGAAAAAAGTTTGCCACCGAATAGCGTCGCAAAGAGGTCCTCCGCTCTCGGTAGCGGGTACTGGTCTTGGAGTGACACCCGATTGATGGTGGTCTTGTAATCGGCACATATCCTGACCGACCCATCCGCCTTGAGCACTGGCACAATCGGGCTCGCCTAGTCACTGAATTCGACTGGCGAGATGATGCCTTCCCTCAACAGGCGGTCCAATTCGCCTTCTATCTTTTCCCGCATCACGTACGGCACCGCTCTAGCCTTGTGATGTACTGGTCTGGCGTCCGGGTTTACGTGAATCACTACCTTGGCCCCCATGAAAGTGCCAATGCCGGGTTGAAATAATGAGTCAAATTTGTCCAGGACCTGTGAGCATGATACTCGCTCCACAGAGGAAATTGCATTGACATCGCCCCATTTCCAGTTCATGACAGCAAGCCAACTCCTCCCCAGTAGTGCGGGACCGTCCCCTGGGACAATCCAGAGTGGCAACCTGTTCTCCGAATCTTTGTGGGTCACGACCCGTGGCGCTGCCTAGCACCGGAATGATCTGCTTTGTGTAAGTCCGTAGCTGTGCGTCAATTGGCGATAAGTTTGGCCTCCTGGCCTTGGATGCCCACAACTTTTCGAACTGTTTGATACCCATCAGGGACTGGCTGGCCCCCGTGCCTAGCTCCATTGATACTGGGATGCCATTGAGGAGCACTTTCATCATTATCGGTGGCGTCCTGGTGTATGAACTGTATACGTGCTCCACATGAACTCGCTGAACTTCAGCTTCCAGCGATTTCCCCCAGTGTCCATTTCTGCAATTTCTGCAGGTATTTTGCTCATCTCTGCAAACTCCGGCTGAATGTATGCCTCCACGCCTCCAGCATGTATTGTGGTTTGAAACAAAAGGTCCCTTGCCAGTCGATCGTCCCTGACTGCCCCTGTTATTGTCCTTGAGTGCACCATTAACAGGGTTGATGGCCCCATTACTGGCCGCATTGTCCCTTGCAATGGCGTGAATCACTGTTCAGCTTGCCATTGTCTCTGTCGAACTCCCCCTCTGGGTTTGACTACATGTTGGGACATGCCTGACTGCCCTTGTCTGCCTGGAGAACTGTGTGCTGCTTTAACAATGTTGAATCTCTGTCCCAACCATTCCTTAACACAGTACCTCTCGTCTGTTCTGCTAGTAGCCATGCTCGCGTGGTTTAAATCCCAGTTTCTTGTCGCATTGATACGTCCTTACTACACAGTATAAATGCACACGAGGCCCATGCTTGAGAGAAGGTCAGTCTGTGACCTGTCCTTTATTCCTTAGCACTCAAGTGATGAAGGTGGGTGGAGCTTCCCCTTTTATACCTGAAGGTCCAGGTTAGGAGTGTCTCCCACCTAGTGGTCAGTGTTCTCACGGCGTACAACTTAGGTCAGTTTATACATGGGTTACAATGCTGATTGAATACACGACAGTATTAAATGGCGGAGCAGGCTCGAAGGGCCGTATGGCCTACTCCTGTTCATATTTCTTATGAAGAAGTTGCGAAAGGAGCAACATTAACATGGAGGGAGAAGCAAATTGGGATCCCGCATGAACTGCTGTGATTTCTAATGTACCTCAGCCTAGTGTCCCCAGAGACCAGCCACCTCAGCACTGTCCAGGGGTTAAAGCTGAACCCAAGTCCTTCCTGGCTCAATGCCACACCATCTGGCCTATTTACTGAGCATTTTCTTTTTACTTAGCATTTTCTTTTTACTTATTTGTTTACAGGCTGTGGGCATCGCTGGCAAGTCAGCATTTATTGCCCATTCCTTGAGATGGTGGTGGTGAGCTCCTTCTTGAACCACTGCAAGTCCTTGCGTTGAAGGTGCTCCCACAGTGCTGACTTTGTCGCAGCGGTTTGGTGCGACTGAGTGCCCGGCTAGGCATTTCAGAGGCAACCACATTGCTGTGGATCTGGAGTCACTCCAGGTAAGGGCAGCAGGTTTCCTTCCCTGAAGGACATCAGTGGCCCAGGTGGGTCTTTAACAACAATCCCATAGTTTCACCATTACTGATACTAGCTTTCACATTCCAGATTTTTAAAAAAATTAACAATTTAAATTCCCCAGCTGCCGTGATGGGATTTGAACTCACATCTCTAGATTACTAGTCCAATAACCACTCTGCTGCTGCACCCCTGATGAATTGTGGGTCAATCCAATTTTATGTTCTCGTTAAAGAGAAATGTTTTATGTGGTACAGTTTTATAGGCAGGATTTTTCTTGCAAGGAAGTAATCTTGTGACCACACAGTAAATTGTTCTATTCACGAGTCAGATCTGGCAGCACAGTAAGTGAAGGCCAGTTTGCTCTCCTTGGGAACTGTGCTGAGAAGGTGGAGGTATTTCACTATTGTGAGGCTCGTGAGCTTCTGGTATGCTCAGAGACATCATTATGTTGGAGCTTGTACTGCGAGGAAGGGGGAAAAAAGCCCTCTTGTACTGTTGAGAGCAGCTGATCGCGAAGGCCCAGCTTTGTGCCGGGCCCTCCTATCCTCCTGGTGTTGAAGGCTAAATGAAGACGCTCTTTCAAAACCTCATTGAAAAAATGATGTGTAAGTAGACTATAAATGGCACACTCTCTTTCTCTCTCTCCTTTCTCCCTCTCTCTCTGTTCCTTCATCCTTCCCCAGCACACACACACAGTGGCCTTGACCAGCGACAAGCTAATACACTGCAGCCTGGAACATGTAGTAGCCAGGTGGTGGCCACTTTGGTTTAAATAGGCCACCCGCCGTTTCTTTGCAACTGAGCTGCTGCTTAATTTAGCAGAAGTAAATACGGAGCTAGTGAGGGAGCAGTTGGCGTAGGCAGTTGCTGGATGAGGCCGGGTGGGAGCTTGGGGAGATGGGGCCCTGCTCTGGCCTTTGAGGGCCTGGACTGTCTCTCCCATCTGCTGCGTGAGAGCTCTCTCGTCGTTGATCATGGGGAGGGTCGACTGTCGCGCACGTCACAAATGCTCGTGGATTAAACAAGATCAGGCGCAGATTACCGTCCTCACGGCCTGGGCAATAATCAGGAGCAGGAATTGGCCATATGGCCACTCGAGCCTGATTCGCCATTCAATAAAATGATGGCTGATCTGATCTTGGTCACAACTCCACTTCCCTGCCCGCTCCCCATAACCCTTGACTCCCTTATTGTTCATAAATCTGTCGATCTCCGCCTTAAATATATTTAATGATCCAGCCTCCACAGCTCTCTGGGTTCGAGAATTCCAAAGATTGCCACACTAATTGTAGAACCCCCTGATGTTTTGTTGTGTTGAAATGAATTGAATGAAAGTTTAATTATGGCCGGACCATCTGCTCCGTTAGATCATCACCCAGTCCGTCGAGGTGAAAATCTACCTTTGACCTTCATTTAAAAAAAAATGTAGCCAGAAGATCGATAAAGGTGAAGAAGGCCTTTTGGCTTCATGTCAGGATTGATGTCAGGAAGCTCGTTGCATGGGTGATGCTGAAACAGCTGAATTCCTTGGCTGTCCCTGTATTCCCTCAGATGATGATGGTGTACTGCCTCCTTGAACTTGGTAGCGCTGGTCTCAGAACAGAGGGGCTTGCTGGTCCCCATCACGCGATATTAGGGGTCAACCATGTAATGTGAACTAGAATCTCATGTCGGCAAGACCAGGTCAGGGTCTTAAGGTCCATTCCCTGCCTTAATGGTGTTAGTGAGCCGGTTGGATTTGTAAAGACTTTAATGGTCATTTATTTTCTGGTGCTAACCCACAAATGACAAGATTTATTGAATTTAACTTTGCCAACTTACCAGGATGAGATTTCAACTCACGACCTCTTAGTTGCTACTCTAGGAGCAGAGACACGATCCACGCAGGGAGTGGTCTTCCACTTAGGCTAATGGGGATGGAAATCTTGGGAATGATTTAAAGAACAGATGGATGCTGTGATGTGGTGGGTAACTGTCGGTTCCGTCTAAATAGATGGGCCTGAGCTGGGCTGAATGGTCTTCCCTCATAAAGAAAGAAAGACTTGGAATTATATAGCGCCTTTCACGACTACCGGACATCTCAAAGCGCTTTACAGCCAATGAAGTATTTTTGGAGTGTAGTTACTGCTGCAATGTTGGAAGCGCAGCAGGCAATTTGTGCGCAAAGTAAGCTCCCACAAACAGCAATGTGATAATGACCAAATGATCTGAATTCAGGCTCCTCGTCTGAAAGGATGGCGGAAGCAGTCGCCCTAGTAACTTTCAAAAGGCAGTTGGGTATGTACTTGAAAAGGTAAATAAAAATTGCAGGACTGTGGGGAAAGAGCAGGGGAGTGGGACTCATTGGGTAGGTCTTTCGAAGTGTTGGTATAGACACGATGGGCTGAATGGCCTCTTTCTGTGCTGTCTGATTCTGCGATCGTATCGCGTGAAATCTCTCAAATCACCTGATGGTTAAACCAGTTGAGAGGCAGAGGCTTAGTTTTATAACATCACCAGACAGGCTCCATCCGCAGAGCGCATAACATTATATGCATTACATTATTGGATCTTGCTCAAGCAAATGTTAAGAACAGTAAGGTTAGGGAGCAAGTCAGTGAGGGACTGCAGCGTAGCTAAATTAATAAGAGTTCTCCACTCTGTCTCCGACCTGCTGTAGCTGCCCTTATCTACTGGGATTATGTGCTTTTCAGATTCTTGGTTTTAGTCTTAAATCTGTTTTTTTCCCCGGAAAGAGAAAAGTGAGATCTGTGCAATAGGCAGGTTCCTGCGAAATCCAACTGAGCAGCTTAACCTTTTCATTCAAAATGCCACAGGAATCGTGCATCTTTGTTGTTCAAACATGGCATCAGAAGCAAAAAACTGTGAGGGAAGGTCAGACTGGACTACCTAGTTTTAATCAGTTGGCGGGGGGGGGGTGCGGGAGGGTTTAGAAAGTAGGATGATCCTCGAGGGGCCAGGACCACTCGTGTCAATGTGAAGAACCATGCAATCAGCCGGCCAGATTTGCCAATAATTCTGCTCCTGTGTGGTAGAATAGAAAGGCTTGGATTTATATAGCGCCTTTCACAACCTCAGAACCTCCCAATGCGCTTTACAATTAATGAAGTGCTTTTTGAAGTGTAGTCACTGTTGTAATGTAGGAGACGCAGCAGCCGATTTGCATACAGCAAGGTCCCACAAACCGCAATGTGATGATGACCAGATAATCTGATTTTAGCGATGTCGATTGAGAGCTAAATACTAGCCAGGACACCGGGGAGAACTCCCCTGGCTCTTTTTTCGAATACCACCATGGGATCCTCCATCAGCACTGCACTGGAGTGTCAGCAGAGATTTTTTGGGGCTCAAGTCTCTGGAGTGGGACTTGACCCCAAAACCTTCTGACTCAAGAGACGAGAGCCACGGCTGACACACAAACACGGTAAACATGGGCAGAGAATCCAAAAAGACTATCTAAAGCCTTGTCACACTGTCCCACTATTGAGCTGTGGAGGGGCTCTGTATGGGTCTTGTTATGTATGTAAACATTATAACTGTGTAAGACTTGCCACCAGAGGGCGCACCAGTTGGAGGCCCAAGGGCCACCTGCACACCTCATACAAGCGAGTATAAAAGGATGTCTGCCATGCTGCTTTGGCACTCTGGAGTTTTATTAAAGAGACTAAGGTCACATCAGTGTAAGCTTACAGTACTCAGTCTTGTGGAGTTATTCTAAACATAACAGGTCTGGAGAGAGGGAATAGGCCACTGCAATGTGTGCATTTGTGAGGATGCTCACAGGTTTTAGCCAGTCACATGATGTTCACAAAACTCAGTAAAACCCCAGCCAGTTGGGTTCAGTGGACCCACGATGAGGCAGGTGGTTGTGAGCCAGGTGGATGAACCGGTAATGTGTAGTGTGATTGCTAATCCTTTGCTAATAAACCAACTCATTCTTAATAGCAATGTGTTGCTACGAATTCTTAAGCAAAGAACCCACACCGCAAATACATCACAGCCACAGCTTTCCTTCCAAGCATCCGAGCCTGCTTGTGGGGCTGTGCGTGCCGGGCTGCCTTAATTGAATATGAGTCAGTGGAGACCCGTTTAAAAATGGTCAGTTCTTAAAAGCTTATGATTTAGGATTGTGTCATCTGGTCTATTGATTATTACAGTTGATTAGTCAGTTCATCGAATAACTGGAGTGCAAAATATAATTACAGGACGGTTCAATAGACGAGCTGTATACTTTCGACTGTAATATCATTAGGTGTTTGTGTGTGTGCTGCACTTACATTCCGTGTTAGCATTTAACAAATCATGTCTATAGCAAATGTTGGAATAGTCCATCTACTCCCGAAGTGATCATCACAAAGGAATTGGGAAGCCCTTTGTCGCAACTGGAATATGAACTGTGCAAGATTGGTCACTCTTTATTCAGTTACTATAAACAGATAACTTTAAACCCCCCCCACCGCCAATGTTCAAAATCATGAGGGGTCCAGACAGAGTAGATAGAAACTGTTCCCATTGGCGGAAAGGTGGAGAACCAGATGACACAGATTTAAGGCGATTGGCAGCAGAACCAAAGGCGACATGAGAAAAAACGTTTTTACGCAGCGAGTGGTTCGGGTCTGGAATGCACGGCCTGAGAGGGTGGTGGGGGCAGACTCAATTGTGGCTTTCAAAAGGGAGTTGGATAAGTACCTGAAGGAAAAACATTTGCAGGGCTATCGGGAAAGGGCGGGGGAGTGGGACTAGCTGAGGCGCTGTTGCAGAGAGCCGGCACAGGCTCGACGGGCCGAATGGCCTCCTGCCGTGCTGTAACCATTCTATACTCCCCTCATCGCCTGACTCCCAGCTCGGTAGCACTCGGTCTCGGAGTCGGACTTGTGGATTTGGATCTCACTGCGGGTTTGAGCACATAATCTCAGTTGGTACTTCGGTACTTTGCTGAGGGTGTGCTGCGTTGTCACCTCGATGAAACGTTCAGGAGAAGCCTCGTTTGCCCGTCCGCCTGCTCCCTCACTGGGAGTTCTCCCAGTGAGGGAGCCAACATTCTTCCCTCAACCAAGCAATCTGGTCACTCATACACTTTCTGTTTGTGGAACCTGACTGGGTACAAAATGGCTGTCGCCTTTGCCGAGGTAACAGCAATGACTATGCCTCAGAGGTAATCCCTTGGCTGTAAAGTGTCTGGAGAGATCCCGAGAGCACAATAAGGCACCAAATAAAGGCAAGTTCCTTTCTCATTGGCATGTGGTGTTGGCAGTCCTCTGGTACCTTTGACAAGGGGGCCATTCTTCATGTGTGACTGTTGGTAGGCAATTTGGCTGTGAGATACGGGGATCAAAGGGATATGGGGATCGGGCGGGAAAGTGGAGTTGAAGTAGAAAATCAGCCATGATCTTATTGAATGGCAGAGCAGGCCATGTGGCCTACTCCTGCTCCTATTTCTTATGTTCTTATGAGAGAGGGCATCAGAAATATGCCTGGGCTTACCCTTATCCTATGTCCACACATGCCTGTTTTCTGGGGGCGGGGGTCGAGGGGGTGCAGGGGAGAAGGGAATCACTTCATATTGAGGAGTGGGAACTCTGCCTGATTTTTCCTTGTCTAGCCCCGAATATTGAAACCGAATGTGGTGACTCAAGTGCTTTCTTGGCTAAAATAAGCGAACACAGTGCAGAAAGAGGCTTGACCCTGGGCCCCATCCGCTCTGTATTGGTTCTCTGTCACTCAAAGTGTATTTTCCGACTAAACCTCTCCGAGAGTCTGTGTATTATTGATTTTAAGGTTCTTTTTTTTTCGATTTAGCTTTTAAAACAAAGATGATTACAAAAGGCTTTTCCATGCATCATGCTTATGCGATCCTCCGATCTTATTTAATTATTTTCGTGTGACGGCAGGTTTGTTGTCAGCTCAGCGAGTATTGCTATTTGACTGGGTTGTGCGATGCACAGCTGGTGGGGCAGTTTAATCTTGACTGAAGTCATCGGGATCAGGGAATGTGTCAGCAAAATGCGAGAAAGTTGTCAGTGCACCACACGGCCCGATCCTAGCTGCTTGTGATTACCCGATGCCGACGGATTAAGGGAACCATTATCTAAACAATAGCTGATGTTTGTGGAGAATTTTGGTGGGACTTTCTTCATTCCATGATGTCAGAAATATCATGATTTGGTGAGATGAAAGGATGCATTCTACGACTTTCTCTGCTTCGCTTACTCTCGCTCCTCCTTTTAAGCCCCTCCTTAAAGCTAGCTCTTTGACCAAGGTTTCAGTCATCCTTCTTGATAGCTCCTGCTTTGGCTCAGCACCATTTTATTTTTCTGGTTACGATCCTGTGAAGCGCCCCGTAAATGTAAGTTGTTGGAGCAGCAGTTCAGGCACAGAGCAATGAGGGAGCATGTTGGGATACACGATCTTGCGGGCTGCAAATCCAGTGCACAGACCTCCCCAAAAATGCTTGGAAGTTCTGCACTGGAGCACTAACTGTGGTGTCAGCCGTGGCTCAGTGGGTAGCACTCTTGTCTCTGAGTCAGAAGGTTGTGGGTTCAAAGTTACACTCCAGAGACTTCAGCTCATAATCCAGGCTGACACTCCAGTGCAGTACTGAGGGAGTGCTGCACTGTCGGAGGTGCTGTCCTTCGGATGAGATGTTAAACCGAGGCCCCGTCTGCTCTCTCAGGTGGATGTTTAAGATCCCGTGGCACTATCTCGATAGAAGATCAGGGGAGTTATCCCCGGTGCCCTGGCCAATATTTATCCCTCAACCAACAGCTAAAGGCAGATGATCTGGTCATTATCACATTGCTGTTTGTGGGAGCTTGCTGTGCGCAAATTGGCTGCCACATTGCAACAGTGACTGCACTCCAAAATTATTTCAGTGGCGGTAGAGCACTTTGGGACATCCTGAAGTTGTGAAAGATGCAAAGGAAATGCAGTCTGTCTTTCTTTAATTAGTAAAATTTACCCTCGAGTATCAATAGCATGAATGGGCCAGAATGATTCATTTCCTGTTTTACATTCTCAACCTTTCTTTTATTTTGTATTTTCTTGGTTCTACTATCTCTGTCAACTGTCCTCTCTCCTTCCTCCAAATACACCTTCCTTTATGCTCTTCCTCCTCATACCCTGAGTCTGTTGAAAGCAAGACTCATCCCACTGCCTCCTACTCTTGCTCAAACTTTCCCAGGATTTCAGAACTGTGGAGCTCCTTGCCTCCTTTTGTCTTCCCTTCCCCTACAATCATCCTCTTGTCTTCGCTCACCTCATTGTCTACGCTGTGGCTCAGTGGGTAGCACACTCGCCTTGGAATCAGAAGGTTGTGGGTTCAAGTCCCACTCCAGGAATTTGAGCATATAAATCTAGGTTGACAGTGGAGTGCTGCACTGTCGGAGGTGCTGTCTTTTGCATGAGACGTTAAACCGAGGCCCCATCTGCTCTCTCATTTGGATGTAAATGATCCCATGGTGCTATTTTGAAGAACAGGGGAGTTATCCCTGGTGTCCTGGCCAATATTTATCCCTCAACCAACATCACAAAAACAGATTATCTGGTCAGCATCACATTGCTGTTTGTGGGAGCTTGCTGTGCACAAATTGGCTGCCGTGTTTCCCACATTACAACAGTGCAGAAAGTACTTTGTTGGCTGTAAAGCGCTTTGAGATGCCCTGAGGTCATGAAAGGCGCTATATAAATGCAAGTCCTTCTATTTTTCTTTTTCTTTCTAAGCTTGGGGGTGTCCTGTGAAATGAGCCTTACACCTTCATCTAGCTTTCCCAATAAAAATAAGAAATTAAAGCTAAAATCAATGTCGTAGATCAAGAAATCAGTGTTATTGACTTCACGTGTTGTTTGAGCAGGGCTCTGAGATTGGCGAGGTTCTCACTTACAGCGCTCTGTGAATACCAAGACACTCAGCTCAGACAGCTTTGCATTTTAGTATTAATGAAAAGCAAATAAATTTGGTCATCTCTCGCTACAAATGTTTGTTTTCGGTGTCTGCTCCCTCCCTCCTCATGGGGGTGTTGTAGTTGTTGGTGTTGTAGTTATTGTCACTGTTCTAGTTTACAGGAAGCCCATGTGGTAATATCCAATGTACAGAGACATTGAAAAATGGCGACTGATAGTTTGGGAAGAGCTGCACTGGCCATTGAAATGTTCATCTGGGGCCTTTTAGACCATCCCAATTCCTGTCACTCCTTCTCCCTCTCTTTATAACACTCTCTGTCCTCTCCCACAGTCTCTTACCCTCTCCCAACCTCAGTACCATTTGCCACTCTCCTCTACCAAATTTTATCATTTCCTACTCTCCTATCTGCCATCTCATCCCCTTCGTCTTTGAACCTCATCCACCTTCTCTCCCAGTCTCAGCAATGCTTCCTGCCGTCCTCACCCTCCCATTACCCAAACTTATTTACGCTTACCCACCCTTCCTATGGTCCCTCGCCCTCTCTTGACTCTCACCATCTCCCAATCTCTCTCCCATATCCCGCCATCTCTCCCATTCCCCATCTTCCCCCCCCCCCCTCACCCCACCCCACTCTCCCGTGCTCCCTTGAACAAAACCCACACTGCTGAACATTGTCTGGATGGAAGCTTTAGAATAAGCTCACAGACACCACTTCCCATCCGCCCGTAAACCGTTAAAGGGTTAACCGCGAGTTCCAATTTCTCTTGCATTACAATTTCAATCTGTGTTGCATCAATAATATCGCAGCACGAAAATAGGTTTACTACTTCTGCAAACCAGCGTTTGTGTTTTGAAAGGGCCGGGAGGCTTGATGAAACATGTTCTTGAATTAGTTTTGATCTGTTTGTGTGCCTTCCAACATAACAGCAGAGTAGAGGCAAATCCAGTTAAGAGAGGGGATGAGTTCACGCAATGGCTGTAATTGCATTTGCTTGATAGCCTCAGGTCCTAAGTAGACTGCACTCCCTGCCATGTATCTTGTTGAATTGGTGTAGAATTCAGTTAAAGTATCTGTCCAGGCCTGAAACAGGAACATAAATTGTATAGAGCCTCCCTTGCGGAATCCATTATCCATTTTGTGGTCGAAGGGAACAAAGTTAGTCATATTTCATGTGAGTGCTTCTTTGTGTCGGCGCCGATGGCCTAAACCTGAATGTAGTAGGTATGCTGTGGCAGCAGAGTCTGTATCCCTTTCGCCTTGGTCTTTATAAGCCTCATGCACAACAAGAACTAGCATTTGTATAAAGGGGGCGGGAAATTGCCCTCCGCCCCGTTTGGGACGGTAACAATTCGAATTGTTACCGCCCGGCGGGAGTCAGAGGGAAGAGCCGGAAAATTCGTCTCTTTAACTCTTGACACTGCCTCCCAGCACTTTGGGGCGCTGTCGGAGGTGGTATTGGGCGGCGATCGCGTCAGCGCGACGCGGACGTGCCGACAGTTGAACTCGTGGCCGGCCGACAATCAAAACAAAATGGCGGCCGTGGCGGTGCGCCCTCCCCTTTCAGGGTGGCTGCACCGCCCAGCCACGAGCAGCTCCCCGCCGCGCTCGACTGTCGGGGGGCACCGACAGGCAGCCGCCGTGCTCCCGCGAGGCAATTTTCCCCCATGGGCGGAAAAGGGGGTTGCTGCCAGGCGGCAAAGGGTCGGCATGTGGCCGACAACGGGGCGGGGCACCGGGCGGAGCGGAAACACGGGGAGGACGGAAATCCAGTTTCGGCCGCCACTGGTTCCAGGGGCAATTGTGGATGGGTTGGCCCTGCCGCCCGCCCCCATTCGGTAAGGCCTTACCGCCCCGTTACCAGAGGCGGTAACGGGCCTTAAAAAAGCGGGCAATTTCGGCCCCAATGCCTTTAACGTGGCCTTCTCTTGCACATCCCTGATTGTCATCGCTCCACCATTGAGGTGCCTTCAGCTGCCTCGACCCCTAAGCTCTGGAATTCCCTCCCGAGACCTCTCCACCTCCCCCTCTCTCCTTTAAGTTGCTCCTTAAAACCTTTTACCAAGCTTTTGTTCACCTCGCCTCGTATCTCTTTCTGTGGCTCGGTGCCAAACGTTTGTCTGATAATGCTCCTGTGAAGCTCCCGTGGGATGTTTTACTGCGTTTGAAGGCACTGCACAAACTTAAGTTGTTGTTGGTCAGCGTCCCAGGGAGAAAATGGTCGCAGCTCAGGAGAATTCGGAGAGAAAAGCATGATTTAAAAAAATAAAAAAAACAGGTCTTGAACAATCTGCTTCATTCAGTTGTGCCCTTTCCTATTGCGGACTCTATTGTCTCTGCCATCTGCTTGGGTTCCTAATACCCTGCGATCTGTCCATTTACAACCTGAGTCAGGTTTCCAACCCTTCACCATTGCCCTGGCATCTCCAGCAATTAAAGATTCATTTCCAGGCTGCCGCGGTGAGCTACACCCGGGAGAAATCAGAGGGGCATTCAGAAGAAAATTGCGTTTTTTTCTTCTTTGAAAACTTTCATTTATTAGTTATAAAATTATTGGAGATGGGGGAAAAATAGCTACCAGCTTTTAACATTTGTGTTAGATCCGAGAATAATTTTTACGCAGCGACGTGTTATGATCTGGGATGCACTGCCTGAAAAGGGATTCAGTTGTAACTTTCAAAAGGGCATTGGATATATACTTGAAGGGGAAAGTTTTCAAGGAGATGGGGAAAGGGCGGGAGAGTGGAACTAATTGGAAAGCTCTTTCAAAATGCCGGCACAGACACGATGGGCCGAATGGCTTCCTTCTGAGCGGTGTGAGTCTACAATGCTCGCTCTGAGCCTAACCAGTGATTCATAAAGGTTTACCATAATTTCCTTGCTTTTATGCTCTGAGCCTCTAATTATAAAACCCAGGATCCCTTATGCTTTTTTAACAACCTTATCAACTTCCTGTCACCTTACGGCTAAAGGGATCAAGGGGTATGGAGAGCAAGCAGGAATGGGGTACTGAAGTTGCATGATCAGCCATGATCATATTGAATGGTGGTGCAGGCTCGAAGGGCCGAATGGCCTACTCCTGCACCTATTTTCTATGTTTCCATGTTTGTGTGCTTCCACTCCATTTTACCTAGCTGGAGAGCGATGCAGAGCCATCAGTATAACTTGGGTCTGCTAAGCAGAAGCTTTGCAATCCCCGGTTCATGCAGTAGTACTGTATACCCTTCGGCTTTTTGTTTCCATTCACCAATTACTTTCATTATTTTTCAATCTTGCACCTGGAGACTCAAGTCATACATTATTTCATTTAGTTTTTTCGGAGGAACACCTTGCTGTAATAGAAGAATGATGAATCCGAAATCCAGCAACTTTCAAAGGGGAGCTTGGCACTAATTGGTATCCTTACTGCGAGAGCTCGCAGAAGCGGAGTGTGTGAGAGATGGAAAGGTCAAGCAGAGCACGTTTCTCTGAAGCAGGTTGTTTCTCTGAAGCTCCTCATGAAGGAGCCTAGTGCCCAGCTTGTCCCGCCACTGAAAGAGAACACTTGACAACCTCGCTCCGTGCAAAGTGGGAAGGGTCTTCCATTCAGTGTGACGCCTCATCTTGATGAAGTGCACATGCAAGAGATAAAGGTTGCATCAAATTCTCTGCTGATTTGGTTGAACCCCTTCAAATCCAGTCGGAGGTTGTACAAGGAACTTTGGGAGTGAGTAATTTTCGATGCTGGGAAGGTTGTGAGGAATCATTCTGAATTACGAACTCTGCAAATTTCAAAGAGGGTCTCTGCAATAGGAGCAGCATTTTACTGCTTTACTCCTGGTGACATTGCTAGGTTTGCATTCTTTGTAGATCAGATATATATATCGTTTTGTCTTGCCCCTTGTATACTGGCGTTCTTCAATGTTGCGTTGGCTCGGAGATGGCATGCCTGCGATAGAGAATGGAACCAAGTCGATGCGTTGTGGTGGACTCTGCAATCTGATGCTAGAGCCAGGCAGGTCCGCAAGGCTCCAAAGCACTTTTGATTGTTGACCTACCAGCCTGATTCATTAAAGTGTGCTCCTTTGTTGGTCTAGGTTTTTTCTTGCTTGAAATAGCCCACCAGTGTTACAGGTATCATGGCCCTAGCCAGATTGGCACCAGGAAGACTACTAGTATTCTCTGCTGATTTTAGCTAGTTAATTTCCAACAGTACCCCTGCACATATGGGGGGACCCTGTTCCCTTGGTTTCTGCTAACCTGTCCCTAACCTATCTTCACTTGGTAGTGCAGGTCCAGGGAGACAGCTTGCACTCGATATCAGGCAAATGGAGAGCCTACCTGTGTGCATTTCTCAGTAGCTTGGTTTGGAGAATTTTAAGCATGATGATGTACATGCCGGACAATCTGGTCTTCATACTTACGGGGCCATTGGTGATCTCAGCTCCACTTTGAGAAGGCCAGAGGTCCAGCCGTCCTGCTGACATTTATATCTGATTGTTCATCTGTTAACAAAGAGCTCTTCCAGATTGGCTAATCTGGCTGTGAATCAAAAGAGGCTGGGTATTAATAAGAACATAAGAAATAGGAGCAGGAGTAGGCCATGCGACCCCTCGAACCTGCTCCGCCATTCACTAAGATCATGGCTGATCTGTTCATGGACTCAGCTCCACTTCCCCGCCCGCTCCCCATAACTCCTTATCCCTGTCTCATTTAAGAAACTCTCTATTTCTGCCTTAAATTTATTCAATGTCCCAGCTTCCACAGCTCTCTGACGCAGCAAATTCCACAGATTTACAACCCTCTGAGAGAAGAAATTTCTCCTCTTCTCAGTTTTAAATGGGCGGCTCCTTATTCTAAAATCATGCCCTCTAGTTCTAGTCTCCCCCATCAGTGGAAACATCCTCTCTGCATCCTCCTTGTCAAGCCCCCTCATAATCTTATACATTTTGTTAAGATAACCTCTCATTCTTCTGAATTCCAATGAATAGAGGCCCAAACTACTCATAAGTCAACCCCCTCATCCCCGGGATCAACCTAGTGAACCTCTGAACTGCCTCCAAAGCAAGTATATCCTTTTGTAAATATGGAAACCAAAACTGCACACAGTATTCCAGGTGTGGCCTCACCAATACCCTGTATAGCTGTAGCAAGAGTTCCCTGCTTTTATACTCCATCCCCTTTGCAATAAAGGCCAAGATTCCATTGGCCTTCCTGATCACTTGCTATACCTGCATACTATCCTTTTGTGTTTCATGCACAAGTACCCCCAGGTTCTGCTGTACTGCAGCACTTTGCAATCTTTCTCCATTTAAATAATAACTTACTCTTTGATTTTTTTTCTGCCAAAGTGCATGACCTCACACTTTCCAACATTATACTCCATCTGCCAAATTTTTGCCCACTCACTTAGCCTGTCTGTCCTTTTGCAGATTTTTTGTGTCCTCCTCACACATTGCTTTTCCATCCATCTTTGTATCATCAGCAAATTTGGCTACATTACACTCAGTCTCTTCTTCCAAGTCGTTAATATAGATTGTAAATAGTTGGGGTCCCAGCACTGATCCCTGCAGCACCCCACTAGTTACTGGTTGCCAACCAGAGAATGAACCATTTATCCTGACTCTCTGCTTTCTGTTAGTTAGTCAATCCTCTATCCATGCTAATATATTACCCCCAACCCCGTGAACTTTTATCTTGTGCAGTAACCTTTTATGTGGCACCTTGTCAAATGCCTTCTGGAAGTCCAAATACACCACATCCACTGGTTCCCCTTTATCCACCCTGTTTGTTACATCCTCAAAGAATTCCAGCAAATTTGTCAAACATGACTTCCCCTTCATAAATCCATGCTGACTCTGCCTGGCTGAATTTTGCTTTTCCAAATGTCCTGCTACTGCTTCTTTAATAATGGACTCCAACATTTTCCCAACCAGTTTTCCAATCAGCTGGGACCTCTGTGGCGAGTGTCTCAGCACCCGATTTACCAAAGCCTTTCCATCATCTACAAGGCACAAGTCAGGAGTGTGATGGAATGCTCTCCACTTGCCTGGATGAGTGCAGCTCCAACAACACTCAAGAAGCTCGACACCAGCCAGGAAAAAGCAGCCCGCTTGATTGGCGCCCCATCCACCATCTTAAACATTCACTCCGTCCTCCACCACCAGTGTGGCTGCAGTACGCACCATCTACAAGATGCAATGTAGCAACTCGCCAAGGCTCTTTCAGCTGCACCTCCCAAACCCGTGACCTCTACCACCTAGAAGGACAAGGGCAGCGGGCACATGGGAGCACCATCACCTGCACGTTGCCCTCCAAGTCACATACCATCCTGACTTGGAAGTATATCGCCGTTCCTTCATCATCGCTGGGTCAAAATTCTGGAACTCCCTCCCTAACAGCACTGTGGGAGTACCTTCACCACACGGACTGCTACGGTTCAAGAAGGTGGCTCACCACCACCTTCTCAAGGGCAAGTAAGGATGGACAATAAATGCTGGCCTTGCCAGCGATGCCCAAGTCCTGGAACGAATAAAATAAAAGACATGTAGAACTTTACTCCATGTAATCTCGATCCAGGCAATAATTGGAAAAATATTCTCGGATCAATTGGTTCAGAATAAAGAATATCCCTGAACCATTCATAATAGGAATTAATGAACCATGGTTTAAAGTTACCACCTTTTTTCTTGCCCTGATTGGACAGGACCAATGTGCAAGGTGAAATTATGGCTTGATTTTTGAGATTTGCCGTGCTGCTGGGGGAAGGGGAGTTGGGGCCATCTTCTATGTCTAAGCTAATGGAACCCAGGTCTACCACTCCACTTCCCTCAACCCCTCCGTGGCCTTTGTTCTGTCAGACTGCCTCTCTGATGGATGGAGGAAAGACTGAGTAGGCACAAGCTCTTTTCTCTAGAAAAGAGAAGGCTGAGAGATGACCAAATAGAGGTTGTTAAAATTGTGAAGGAGTTTGATGGGGTAGATGTCGAGAAGATGTTTCCAGGGAGTCCAAAACTAGGGGCCATAAATATAAGGAAGTCATTAATAAATCCAATAAGGAATTCAGGAGAACTTGGTGAGAATGTGGAACTCCCAACCACATGGAGTAGTTGAGGCGAATAGCATAAATGCATTTACCTGGATGCTAGGTAACTACATGAGGTAGAATGGAATAGAAGGTTATGCTGATGGGATGGCGGGAGGCCCATGTAGAGCATAAACACCGGCACATACCAGTTGGGCAAATGGCCTGTTTCTGGGTTGTTTTTTCTATGTAAGTTTAGGATGAGCGTAAACCTTTTCAAGTTAGAGATTCTGAAGAGCAGACTCCCCAGAACCTCCTTTCCCTTGTCACTGTTTGTATCTCTGTCCCTGGCTACGTGCTCAGGCTGAACTGCATTGTGCATGACTTGACCCAAAGCTGAACCCCATAACCTACCTCTGAGGTATGACAGAGTAATAATAATGGGCTTGCGCTGTAACCTAAGGCAGGCAGTTTGACTGATTGATATATCTGTGGTTTCAAGTCTTAATTACCCAGTGCATGTCTGGGAGGCCATAGTTACTCAGAAATATGTGCAGAAGATGGATAATGAATGTAACTCGAGGCTGAAAGATTTCACTCGATCAAATAACTCGGGGCAAAATAATGTTTCAGCCTTGATGAGACTGAAGAACTAAATTCTTCGGCAGCCTATACTTTTTTATCATACCAGACCCCTTGTGACTTGCTGCTGCCTATTTCTCTCTTCCATGGCCGGATTTTATTCCTTTTCTTGAACAATTTTCTTTGGCTCTTGTTCCAATAATTGCTTTTATTGAGTGAAAGCTGATTTCGACTCATTCTAAATAAAAAGTCTTTGTCAAGTGGTAAGTAACTTCAAGGATCTTTTCTCCAGCATTATTGTTTATAGATCTTCCAACTCTACGTGCAGTTCTGGCTGCCCAGTCACAGGAAGGGTATTGTTGTCACTGGGAGGCCAAGCATCCAAGGTGATCCCAGGGATCCAAAATCCATAGCAAAAAGCAAACATGCTGCGGAAGCTGGAAATCTGACAAATAACCAGAAAATGCAGGTTAGGCAGCATCTGTGGAGAGAGAAGCAGAGTTAATGTTTCAGGGCGATGACCTTTCATCAGGACCCCTCAGTTCTGACGAAAGGTCATCGACGTGAAATGTTAACTCTATGTTTCTCTCTCTCTCACCACACATGCTGCCTGACCTGCTGAGTGTATCTAGCATTTACTGTTTGTTAAATCAGAAATTGTAAGCTTTGAGGGAAAGTTTGTGACGTTGAGCGTGGAAAAATCGCCGCTTCAAATGTGTCTCAGTTGAGGTATCCCAAGTTATGATCACAAAGATAGGAACAGATGAGAGGAGGCCATTCGACCCACTAACTTATCCTTCCCTTCCAGGCTTTTTGCCTCCACAGAACTGGGTAAAATACTAACCATTGGGAAGTGTTCAAATGCCAGGGGAAACAAATTTTAAAAAATAATGAGAAATGAAGGGTGTTGCCAACAGCGGTGCCCTGGAGGTTAATCTTCAATTCCTGGAGACCTCAACCACCAACGATATTTCCGCAAGATCCTACAAACGGAGGACAGACGCACCAACATTAGCGTCCTCGACCAGGCCAACATCTCCAGCATTGAAGTAGGAGGGGTGGGTGGGATTGGTTTGCCGCACGCTCTTTCCGCTGCCTGCGCTTGATTTCTGCATGCTCTCGGCGATGAGACTCGAGGTGCTCAGCGCCCTCCCGGATGCACTTCCTCCACTTAAGGCAGTCTTTGGCCAGGAACTCCCAGGTGTCAGTGAAGCACTGACCACACTTGATCAGCTCTGCTGGGCGGGCCACATTGTTCGCATGCCAGACACGAGACTCCCAAAGCAAGCGCTCTACTTGGAACCCGTCCACGGCAAACGAGCCAAAGGTGGGCAGAGGAAACGGTACAAGGACACCCTCAAAGCCTCCCTGATAAAGTGCGACATCCCCACTGACACCTGGGAGTCCCTGGCCAAAGACTGCCCTAAGTGGATGAAGTGCATCCGGGAGGGCGATGAGCACCTTGAGTCTCGTCGCCGAGAGCATGCAGAAATCAAGCGCAGGCAGCGGAAAGAGTGTGCGGCAAACCAGTCCCATCCACCCCTTCCCTCAACCACTATCTGTCCCACCTGTGACAGGGACTGGGGTTCTCGTATTGGACTATTCAATCACCTAAGGACTCATTTTTAGAGTAGAAGCAAGTCTTCCTCGATTCCGAGGGACTGTCTATGATGATGATGATGCTTTGGCTTCCGATCACTTTTGCCGAAAACGTGAAGCTGCTCAATCCCTGGAAAAACAAAGGTCCACTTGGATTCCCGTTTGGAGTTCTCCTGTGATTTGGCCTCTTGCGGAAGCCCACAAAACTAAATTGCCGATATTTCAGTGTAGGTGCTATAGGGGCTGCTTTGCTTGTCCGATGTTCACGAATCTTGCCAGTAAAAAAAAACTTTAAACAATGCAGATGTTTTTATTCCATCGTGACAGGAGTGTGAGGAGCGTCCAGCTTTAGTCCAGCACAGTCCTTACAGGCTTTACTTTTATTATGTATGTAGACCTTACCCAAATGTAAGACTTGCCACTAGGGGGCACACCTGTAGGAGACCTAAGGGTCACCTGTGCACCCTGGGGCAAGCAGGTATAAAAGATGACTCACCATGCTGCTTCCCCACTCTGGAGTCTGGATAAAGAGACCAAGGTCACAGCAGTTTGAGCTTACGATACAGTCCTGTGAATTTATTCTGAACATAACATTATTGACGTGCAATAATGGGACTATGGAAGAGGAAGAAGAGTGATGGTGTGTTTTATTTCAACAGGAACAGCCCTGGCGATCATGTGTCCATTTTTCTCAAGAAAAGGTCAAGTGCCTTCTTTGTTAATCGGCAGTGTGCGTGGTTCTAATCTAAACTCCCAACACCATTTCCTGATCAGATGTTGACTTTGCCATGGGGGAACTAGACTGCAAACACAGCTATGAAACCTTGATAAGAAAATTGAGTTATTTTTTTAGCGGCTACTGGAGGGACTAACACGTGTCAACCTCCCTCGCTCAACAAGAGCAAAATTATTGCCGGTCTGCGTGCAGGTAAACAGCAGATTTATCTGAACCTTGCAGGTCCTCGTGTGGCTCGAATGATTTCTCTTGGGCCGTAATGAGAAAATTAAACGTCTTGTGATGTTTGCCGACCTTTAGTTCATTCATTCCTGCCACAAACGTCAGACGAGGCGGGCGGGGGTCCCAGCAAACATCGCCGGTTGGTAAGAGGACACGGTTTCAGTTTCAACATTTAACCGGTATCTCTTTAAAGGAGCCTCCAGGTTTCTGTGAGGCGAAGTAGAAAGATCCGTGACACAAAGCAGGAAATGGGGTTTCAAGGTGGTTGAGTGCGAGATCATTGCAATTCACTGCAAAAAAAAAATGAAAAGTTTGATCTTCGCACTGAAGAAAATTGCACAGTTTAAACTCTGAATTTAATGCTTTTGAGGTCATGACATAAAGGTCATTCTGGAGCAACTGAATTCAAACATCTTGCTTGCC
Organism: Pristiophorus japonicus; assembly: GCF_044704955.1. NCBI lineage: Eukaryota > Metazoa > Chordata > Chondrichthyes > Pristiophoridae > Pristiophorus > Pristiophorus japonicus. The sequence continues at coordinate 17,943,104 of NC_091989.1, read as the reverse complement.
CTGGGGTAGTCTATTCTCTCTAATGCGTGATGGTCTATAATTGGGCAGATTGTATACAGGCTGCGGAGGCAGCTTTATTTGTGAGCTCTTTCTATTTAAGTTTTATTTTTATTGAGCTTCGCTGAACAGCCACATCCCAAAGTGCAAGACTTCAAGTTTGAAAATAGTGAATGTGAAATCACGAATAGTGGCTCGTTGATGGCAGATTTGGATCTTAAAAGCCTTAAGATTATTTTACTCCAATAAGCAGATTCTTCATTTTAATCGAAACCCTCCTGACCCCAGTCCATCCGTCTCCCCCTCCCTGCTCCCCCCCGGCCCACCCCCATCCTTCAAATGCCTCCTCAATCTCTAACCTTTAACATTCTTTGTTTAATGTTTCCCCTTACCACTCCTTCTCTGAAGGTGCTGACTCGTGCTCAAATCCTTATCGCTCCATGGTCACACGGAGCCTCTTGGGAAACTGAAGTCAAGTGGCAATATTGTCAGTGAGACCCCGGACAGGTTATTCAACCATTAGACCTGGATCGCTACCCTTGCTTAATGTCTGCCCGTGCAGTTTTCAAAATGTGATTTCGATTGCAAACTAGGCCAATTCCTCTCCCCCCGCCATGTTGGCCTGGAGACACAGAAGTGAGAATTGGGACTCCTATTGCTGCCTAAGTTATGATCAACAACAAAAACTTGAATATATATAGCACCTTTAATGTAACAAAACATTCCAAGGCACTTCACAGGAGATTTATCGAACAAAATTTGACATCGAGCCACATGAGATATTAGGACAGATCAAAGAGGTGGGTCTTAAAGGAGGAGAGAGAGATAGAGGCAGAAAGGTTTAGGGAGGGAGTTCCAGAGCTTGGGGCCCAGGCAACTGAAGGCATGGCCACCAAAGGTGGAGCGGTGAAAATCGGGAATGCACAAGAGGCCAGGAATGGAGGAGCGCAGAGATCTCGGAGGGTGGTAGAGCTGGAGGAGGTTACAGAGATAGGGAGGGGCGAGGCCATAGAGGGAAAACCAGGGAGAGAATTCTAAAATCGAGGCGTTGCAGGATCATGCTCAGCACAGACCTGGGATTGTACAGCCTTTGTGGACTTGATCCGTATCAGTAAGTGGATGGGGTTCAGAGAATTCGGCACATCGAGTGGTTTGAGACAGGCTTGTGTCATTTTATCTGTCCTGCAGGGCTGCCTTAAAAAAAAGTGGGTTGTAAGTCCCTGGAGTAAGTGACAATCTGGCGTATCTGCTGCTTCAAGGGTTTGCTGCCTTTGTTCCAAATATCTCTCAAGGCTTGAAGTGAGAATTGGTGTAAAATAACTGGAGGCCAAAACAAACAACATCTGTACTTATTGTCATGTGGGCCATATTGTACCTTGTCATGTGATACATGAAGGCCCGAGTAGATTCGATCTCCACTTTGATAGATGATGTGTGATGTCTGTAGCAATTGTATTTTTTGTTTTGCTTTAAAACTGAGAGAAGCAGATTCCACATAAACTCTGGATTGCAGATCAGTGGATTAGAAACGAAAGGCAAGGACACCAACAGAAGCAAACTCGCACTCAGCTCCTGGGAGGGAGCTGTCCTCAGTAATAATAGGTAGTTCTGTTTGATTAGGACACTTTGGGTTAGTCGTTTCTTCTCCTTTCCTAACTTCTCCTCCTGGTGTTGTCACACAGTGGCTTGCGCAGGTGACACATCAACCCATGGGTACCTCATTAGTATTATTCCTATCTGAGCCTTGATCATGGCTGTTGGTTGGCTGAAAGAAAAAGATAGACTTGCATTTATATAGCACCTTTCACAACCTCAGGACATCTCAAAGCGCTTTACAACCAATGAAGTACTGTTGGAAGTGATGTCACTGTTGTAATGTAGGAAACGTGGCAGCCAATTTGCACACAGCAAGCTCTCACAAACAGCAATGTGATTGTTATATATGGAGACTATAGATATACTCTCTGTGTAGTCACTGTATATTTCCATAAGATGGAGACTTGTTTACCTGATGTACTATCAATAAGGTTTACACTATGTATATACATACTGGAACCACTAGAGGGTGCTACTGGTGGAGACCGGGGTTTCCTGCCCTGGTGGCAGGGACTGTATAAAAGGGTAGCCACTCTGGAGTTACGAATAAAGGACCAAGGTCACTACAGTTTGAGTACAACACATTGCCTCGTGGAGTCATTCACAAGTGCATTACAGACACAACAGTGATAATGACCAAATAATTTTAGTGATGTTGGTTGAGGGATAAATATTGGCCAGGACACCACGGCGGACTCCCCTGATTCTTTGAAATAGTGCCATGGGATCTTTTACGCAGACTGGGTCCTCGGTTTAACGTCTCACCCGAAAGACGGCATCTCCAACAGTGCGGTACTCTCTCCGCCTAGACTATGTGCTCAAGTCTCTAGCGTGAGACTTGAACCCACGACCTTCTGACTCAGAGGCGAGCCTACTACCACTGAGTCACAGCTGACACCAAGCCATCCTGATGAGGCAGCTAAACACAATGTTAGCAGTTAACCCTCAGGAGGTGAAGTCACTGAATGAACAGCGAGCTCTCTCTAAAACCTCTGCTGTCGGATGTTCCGACTGTGCAAAGATTAAACTGCTCCGATGTCCCAGTTTTTGCTGAATCTGTCCAGGGAATTTGTAACGTCAGGTATAATTAATGTCTCCGGTTGAATTCATCCTCCTTATGCCATCCAGAAAATTTATATTTTCATCCCACTCCAATATTCAGTCCATTGTATATTTGCCCCCCACTTTCCAGATCTACGTGCCACACACTGGGATACACGACATGCCCCCTGGAAATTCCAGTTGAATAGTTCTGAGTCCTGCAGTGTGCCCAGATCAGCCCAGTGCAGATGGTGAATGCAAAGGAGACTGGGAAGCCTGTGCACAAGGGGCGTGGTAGGCTCATTCAGCCCAAGTGCCATGCAAATTAAGCAGCCACCCCGTCATCATCATCATTATAGGCAGGATGACTTGCTTCCACTCTAAAAGTGAGTTCTCAGGTGATTGAGGAGTTTAATGTAGGACCTACAGTCTTTGTCACAGGGGGGGCAGACAGTGGTTGAAGGAAAGGGTGGGCGGGGAGTCTGGTTTGCCGCACGCTCCTTCCGCTGTCTAGGCTTCGTTTCTGCTTGCTCTCGGCGACGAGACTCGAGGTGCTCAGCGGCCTCCGCTTTGGATGGTCGTGGCCCAGGGAGTCCCAGGAGTCGGTGGGGATGTTGCGCTTTGTCAGGGAGGCTTTGAGGGTGTCCTTGAAACGTTTCCTCTGCCCACCTGGGGCTCGTTTGCCGTGTCGACGCTCCACGTAGACCGCTTGCTTTGGGAGTCTTGTGTTGGGGCGTGCGGACGATGTGGCCCCACCCAGTGGAGCTGATCGAGCGTGGTCAGTGCTTCGATGCTGGGGATGTTGGCCTGAGCGAGAACACTGACGTTGGTGCGTCGGTCCTGCCAATGGATTTGCAGGATCTTGTGGAGGCAGCACTGGTGGTATTTCTCCAGTGCTTTGAGGTGTCTGCTGTCCACGTCTCTGAGCCATTTAGGAGGGCGGGCCCTGTAGACCATGAGCTTGGTGCCGGGTTTGAGATCCACAGCACCACTTGTGGGACGGGTGTCGCCGTGAGGCTGTCACAGCAATTTCGACAACAAAATATTGTCCACCTCTGCTCTTGCTCCATCTGCCTGGGTGCCCCTCCCCTCTCAATACCAGTAAAGTGAGCGCCATACATTGGGCAGCCTTTCGCGGGTCCCAACTACTCCCTCCCAGTTCTGTGGATTTGAGATGTGGCCAATTTATCTAACGGGAGATCTGACTTGGGGAACAATTACAGCCTGACATTGTCCGACAAAAAATATATTGTGGCGGGAGTGTAAATCTAGCGGCCCGAAATATAAAATGGTCACCAATCAATCCAATAAGGAATTCGGGAGAATCGTTCAGAGTGGTGAGAATGTGGAGCTCGCTACCACAGGGAGTACTTGAGGTGAATAGCATAGATGCATTTAAGGGCAAGCTAGAGAAAGACATAAGGGAGAAAGGAATGGTAATGTGGATAGGATGAGATGATGTAAGGTGGGACAAGGCTTGTGTGGAGCATGAACACCGGTATAGATCTGTTGGGCCGAATGACCTGTTTCCGTGCTGTCCGCTCGATGTAATTCCCTGCAATATAAAGATGCTGGTGAGACACTGGATTGTATCAGACATGGTACCTCATGTGAGCGTACAATTGGGCAAGCTGTAAGGTGGAGGCTAATTGAATGTGACAGCATCATCTGATATGTCCCCTGCACCTCAAACTCCCGCTCCAACTGGTGTCTGGTTTGACTCGGGTTGGTAATTGAGATTGAGGTCATGTTGTTGACCCCCATTTAATAGTCTGGTTTTCACAAAATGATTTCCCATCCCCTGCACTCCACCGTGGTTTAAGATTGTAACAAAATTCCCAAGCTCTGTTCCTGCATGCTTTAATGGGAGGCTGCCAGTCGGAAGAAGTTTCCGGAAAGTCATCGTTGTTTTGGGTCGAAGAGGAGCTGCTGAGGGACAAAAGGTGCCCTTATCATCACGGTGATGCCATAGTAAACTGTTTGTCTGGTAATTGTTTCTCGAAGAATACGAAAAGGGAATGTTATGGTTTTGTCCCACATGATTAACTTTCATCTTTTAATGAAGTAACGAGCCATGATTCCTGTGTGAAGTCACTTGTCAGTCATTGCAATTCATTCTAACCATATTCCTTGGGGGATTATATAGTGGACTCTCCCCGTGAATCAAAGCACAGAGAACCACTCATAGCCACCTGTATTTTTCTCCCTGATATCATGATATCACCTTACTTCATCAAGTATACACTTTCAATGGGCTCCCGCTAACCCATCGCAGTGTGCGTTTGACACAATTTGTGTCGTTGAATCGTGTCTCTGTGAACAACAAAATAAAGGTTTTTCAAACACTTTTTCATGAAAACTGGCCTCGCCTCTCAAAATACAGGTAACATAGCCTCAATATTGGTCTGTTCTGGCAGGGTGCAAAACTCAGGAATGAGAATTAGGCTGAATTCATGGCCCATCTTATACTAACAGCAGGTAAAATTGTTGAGGTGTTTTTTTTTAAATTATCTTTATTTTAGTTTTAATAACATGTTGAACATTAAGAGCCTTGAATGAATTTGGTGACATTCTCAGGCTATCATCTACCTGTTGCAGCATTGAACCACCTTCTGTTTACACGGGAAGTAAATTATCATTAAACTAATACATTTTTTTCTCCTGAAAATAAACTCTTGTCAACTACCGCATTTTTCTAGAAAAACAGACTTGCTTATCTATAGCACCTTTTATCCTTTTATGATCTCAGGATGTCCCAAAGCACTTTACAGCCAATGAAGTACTTCTTGAAGTGTAGTCACTGTTGTAATGTGAGCAACGCAGCAGCCAATTTACACACAGTAAGCTCCCACAAACAGCAATGAGATAATGACCAGATCATCTGTTTTTAGTAATGTTGGTTGAGGGATAAATACTGACCAGGACACCGGGGATAACGCCCCTGGTGGTCTTCGAATTGTATCATGGGATACAATTTCACATCCACCTGCGAGGGCGAACGGGGCCTCGGTTCAACGTCCTATCCAAAAGGCAGCACCTCCAACAGTGCAGCACTCACTCAGCAAATGCACTGGAGTGTCAGCCTAGATTCAGTGCTCAATTCTTTGGGGGGGTGGGGCTTGAACCCACGACCTTCTGACTCGGAGGCGAGGGTGATACCCACTGAGCCACGGCTGACACTGAAACGTGCCCTGTTCTAGGTGATTTGCAGCCTATAGCCTCGATATAATTTTGTTTTACGTGGGTGAGGAGCCAAGCCACCAACCAGTGTAGCGGTGGGTTTGGGAGTGGGAAGCAATTGCTCACAAAGCAGTTCCAAGAACAATAGTACCACATATTGAATTCCTACGTTTAATATCTTGTATCCTATTGTGCGGTCGTCTTATTTGTCTAATCTTACACCGGTTCCAAGTAAATGACATAAAACCGTGCAGGGTAGAGATGGAACTCGGAATTAATTTTATGAAGAAAAAGTAATGAAAAGTGGAGCTGCTTCATAAGTCGATTAAATGAAAATCAGAATAATACTCGATTACAACCTTCCTTCATCAAGTAAGCACTTTCGATGGGCTCCCCATAATTCAAACAACAATTCCGTTTTAAAATATATCAGTGCCATTTAATCCAATTTGATGATGAATTTTAAGACAATTAGATCTTATCCTCCGACAGGCTGCAGCTGTAAATCAGTCTTTGGTCTGATCATCCCACGTGGACGTGCTTCGAGGTAGTGAATGTGGGGAGAACAGGCTGATTTTACACACACACTCATCTTTTGAATTCTCCCTATCTACAATTTATAAACGGCTTAACCCTTCCGTCGCCAGCAAGTCTTGAACTAACCTTCGCTCTGAAGTCGTCAGCCTCATTTCTGTACAAACACACGCACAGATTCAGCTCATTGTTGGTGTATATAAAATCGGAATAAATGAACGATTTGTGATCATCTCAAAGCTTTTGGGGCCCGAAATCTCCAGCTCTCTTGGCTTTTAACACTGGGCTGAGTTTTTAGTTTTTTTATTTATTCGTTCATGGGATGTGGGTGTTGCTGGCAAGGCTGGCATTTATTGTTCATCCCTAATTGCCCATGAGAAGGTGGTGGTGAGCTGCCGCATTGAACTGTCGAGGCAATTAAGGGTCTGGAGTCACATATAGACCTGACCAGGTAAGGACAGCAGATTTCCTAAAGGACATCAGTGAACCAGATGGGTTTTTAATGACAATCTGGTAGTTTCATGGTCACCATTGCTAATACTAGCTTTTCATTCCAGATTTATTGATTCACTGAATTTAAATTCCCCAGCTGCTGTGGTGGGATTTGAACTCACGTCTCTGGATCATTAGTCCAGGCCTCCCAATTACTGGTCCAGTGATATAACCACTGTGCTGCCACACCCATTATTTAGTTGGAAGTTCTGACTTTACCCTGGCTCCAATCATTACCAATTACGATTCTCCTTTCCAGCCCTGTACCCCCACCCCTGGACCCTCCAACAATACGCAACACCACACGACATTTTCTTCACTCTACACCCTGCAACCCCCCCCACAGCCCGTCGCCCTCCGCAGCACACACTGTGAGCCTGAGTGTGAACGTGACTGTGGAACCTGTTTCGGAGCCACAGGCTGTGTGCTAACTCTTTGGGAGGATTCACACTCTGATCTGTCCATTCCGCTCGGTGAGGATCCGGTGCTGGCTTTACTCGGTTGTCCTACTCAGGCATGGCCACCCACGCAATGATAAGGACACCAGCAAGTACCCTGTGCAAGTATGTGCCCCGCCCATGTGCACACTCTCCCACTTGTCTTCATGTTAATCGGCAACCTTGAACAGAACTATCTAATTCTGACGAATGGTTATCGACCGGAGATGTTAATTCTGTTTCCCTTTCCTCATCTGCTGCCTGACCTGTTGAGTATTTCCAGCATCTTCTGTTTTTCTATCTGATTCACTGGTTCCCGTACTCAACTCCGGGCCCCACTCTTGCGTCTCATGCTCCTCTTGTTAAGGATACTGGGAGTCGTCATCATCATCATAGGGCAGTCCCTCGCGTCGAGGATGACTTGCTTCCACGTCAAAAAGTTCACAGGTGTTTCAATGAAGGACCTAAAATTCCAGGTCCGAACTAAATCTTGAAGAGTGGAAGATGCCTGTGCTTGGATTGTTTTAACGTGTGGTGACCGTTGCACACCAGCCACCACACGGGCTTGACAGAGCTAGGTCTTGGTCCAGTGGCAAGGGTTAACCAGGACGACTGGAGACCAACTCTGTGCATGGACCTAGTGCGCACACATATCGCAGTGTGGGCTGGCCCCGTGCTGCCCCTGGGCCCTCGCCTCCTCTGGGCCCCGAACTCACACCTCTCCTGGACCCCGATCACGTCCCTCTACAATCTTTCGCCGCTCCTTCGCCCCCGACCTCACCGCTCCTTCGCCCCGACTTCACCTGTGCGGCCCCCGGCCTGCGAGCACCATCGGAGCAGGCCGGGGAACGGAAGGAGCAGCGTGGCAGCGTACTACTCCAGGGAGCGGCACGTGCTGGAGCAGGAGAGCAACGGCAGTGAAAAGGGACGGCATCAAGGTCCAGGTCGGTGATTGGAGCGTGGATACTGGGAGTGGCATGTCTGTGACACACGGGGCAATTTGAACCGAACTCACCAGTTGTCAAACTGACAGGATCTTGTGCGACGCTCCTTTTACACCACGGCCGACTATACTTTCCATTGACGTCAGTGAAGAGCAATATTGGGTGTAAAACCGGCATTGCTCCAGATCCCATCAGTTTCCCACGAGCGAGCTGAGTTAAAATTCCCCCCCGAAGTCTTGCTCTCTTCTTCCCCCTTCTGTTTTTTTTCTTTCTCTCTCTCCTCTTCTCTCCTGCAGCTTTCTGCTCCTGGTCGCTTTCCTGTGACGTTTGCTGGAAGTGCGCCTGCAAGTCGGATAGGGCACAATGGGACTGGGCATCACATTCTCCTCCGCCTGATTGGCTGCTGGCATTTCCCTGTCGCGGCCTGGTAGATGACTAACGGTCACCTTTGCGATTCGCTGGAGGAGAGAGTGAAGGCAGAAAAGAAAGAAAGACTTGCATTTATATAGTGCCTTTCACGACCACCGGGCGACTCAAAGCGCTTTACAGTCAATTAAGTACTTTTTGAAGTGTAGTCACTGTTGCAATGTAGGAAACACGGCAGCCAATTTGGGCACAGCAAGCTCCCACAAACAGCAATGTGATAATGACCAGATAATCTGTTTTAGTGATGTTGATTGAGGGATAAATATTGGCCAGGACACCGAGGGTAACTTCCCTGCTTTTCTACAAAATAGTACCTTGGGATCTTTTACGTCCACCTGAGAGAGCAAACGGGGCCTCAGTTTAACATCTCATCTGAAAGCCGGCACCTCTGACAGTGCAGCACTCCCTCAGCACTGCACTGGAGTGTCAGCTTGTGTGCTCAAGTTCCATGGAGTGGGACTTGAACCCACAACCTTCTGACTGCGAGAAAAGTGTGCTACCCACTGAGCCAAGGCTGACACACCGGTGTCTTTGACACACAAAAGTAGAGAAAGGTACGTCGCAAATCGTCTTTGACACGAATTCTGAATTAGGTCGGAGGTCAGGGTTATTAAAGAGCTAATTTATTCATGAGGTTAATGATGAGGTTATTTCCACTTTGAGTCGAGTGAGAAAGTCCAGGTGTGTCTGCTGCCTCGCCAAGGTTCCGTTATGTACAGAAATGAGCAGGAGATTCTTACGAGGTCAGTGGTTTTGTATGTACTTTAGACTTTATGCCAAAGTAGTACAATTATGTTGACTGCTTTGTGCTGGCTGAGGGTCACCAACACTCCAGGATTGGCCTGGAGCCTCTAGGAATGAAAGATTTATCTCCCAGAAACTGCTAGAACCCGGGAGAAAAACCATCGGGGAGTTTATAAATAAAAAAACGAGTAACAACAGAATTGCAACCAAGGGCTTTGGATTTCACGGAATAACAGGACGGAGCCACAGAATGTGATCCCGGAAACACGATTTGGAATCCAGGAATTCGAGAGTGACCATAATATGGTAGAATTCTTTATTAAGACGGAGAGTGACACAGTTAATTCAGAGTCTCGGGTCCTGAACGTAAGGAAAGGTAACGTCGATGGTATGAGACGTGAATTGGCTAGGATAGACTGGCGAATGATACTTAAAGGGTTGACGGTGGATAGGCAATGGTAAACATTTAAAGATCACATGGATGAACTTCAACAATTGTACATCCCTGTCTGGAGTAAAAATAAAACGGGGAAGGTGGCTCAACCGTGGCTACTAAGGGAAATTAGGAATCCAAGGAAGAGGCATATAAATTGGCCAGAAAAAGCAACAAACTTGAGGACTGGGAGACATTTAAAATTCAGCAGAGGAGGACAAAGTGTTTAATTAGGAGGGGGAAAATAGAGAATGAGAGGAAGCTTGCTGGGAACATAAAAACTGACTGCAAAAGCTTCTATCGATATGTGAAGAGAAAAAGATTAGTGTAGACAAACGTAGGTCCCTTGCAGTCAGAATCAATTGAATTTATAATGGGGAACAAAGAAATGGCAGACCAATTGAACAAATACTTTGGTTCTGTCTTCACCAAGGAAGACACAAATAACCTTCTGGAAACACTAGGGGACCGAGAGTCTAGCGAGAAGGAGGAACTGAAGGAAATCCTTATTAGTCAGGAAATTGTGTTAGGGAAATTGATGGGATTGAAGGCTGATAAATCCCCAGGGCCTGATAATCTGCATCCCAGAGTATTTAAGGAAGTGGCCCTAGAAATAGTGAATGCATTGGTGATCATTTTCCATCAGTCTATCGACTCTGGATCAGTTCCTATGGACTGGAGAGTAGCTAATGTAACACCATTTTTTAAAAAAGAAGGGAGAGAGAAAATGGGGAATTATAGACCAGTTAGCCTGAACTCAGTAGTGGGGAAAATGTTGGAATCAATTATTAAAGATGAAATAGCAGCGCATTTGGAAAGCAATGACAGGATGGTCCAAGTCAGCAGGGATTTATGAAAGGAAAATCATGCTTGACAAATCTTCTAGAATTTTTTGAGGATGCAACTAGTAGAGTGGACAAGGGAGAACCAGTGGATGTGGTGTATTTGGACTTTCAAAAGGCTTTTGACAAGGCCCCACATGAGATTGATGTGCAAAATTAAATCACATGGTATTGAAGGTAATGTATTGACGTGGATAGAGAACTGGTTGGCAGACAGGAAGCAGAGAGTCGGGATAAACGGGTCCTTTTCAGAATGGCAGGCAGTGACTAGTGGGGTGCCGCAGGGCTCAGTGCTGGGACTCCAGCTATTTACAATATACATCAATGATTTAGATGAAGAAATTGAGTGTAATATCTCCAAGTTTGCAGATGACACTAAGCTGGGTGGCGGTGTGAGCTGTGAAGAGGATGCTAAGAGGCTGCAGGGTGTCTTGGACAAGTTAGGTGAGTGGGCAAATGCGTGGCAGATGCAGTATAATGTGGATAAATGTGAGGTTATCCACTCTGGTGGCAAAACCATGAAGGCAGAATATTATCTGAATGGCGGCAGATTAGGAAAAGGGGAGGTGCAACGAGACCTGCGTGTCATGGTTCATCAGTCATTGAAGGTTGGCATGCAGGTGCAGCAGGCGATGAAGAAGGCAAATAGCGTGATGGCCTTCATAGCTCGGGGATTTGAGTATAGGAGCAGGGAGGCCTTGCAGCTGTACAGGGCCTTGGTGAAGCCTCACCTGGAATATTGTGTTCAGTTTTGGTCTCCTAATCCGAGGAAGGACGTTCTTGCTATTGAGGGACCAGACTGATTCCCAAGATGGCAGGGCTGACATATGAGAAGAGACTGGATCGACTAGGCCTGTATTCACAGCAGTTTAGAAGAACGAGAGGGGATCTCATAGAAACATATAAAATTCTGACGGGACTGGACAAGTTAGATGCAGGAAGAATGTTCCCGATGTTGGGGGAGTCCAGAACCAGGGGTCACAGTCTAAGGATAAGGGGTAAGCCATTTAGGACCGAGATGAGGAGAAATGTCTTCACACAGAGAGTTGTTAACCTGTGGAATTCTCTTCCGCAGAGAGTTGTTGATGCCAGTTCATTGGATATATTCATGAGGGAGTTAGATATGGCCCTTGCGGCGAAAGGGATCAAGAGGTATGAAGAGAAAGCAGGAAAGGGGTACTGAGGTGAATGATCAGCCATGATCTTATTGAATGGTGGTGCAGGCTCAAAGGGCCGAATGGCCGACTCCTGCACCTATTTCTAATGTTCTTGTATAAATACAAGTTGTTGTTGTTGTTGTTGACGCGGGTCCTGGTGTAAGACTGCACCTCCTAATAAAGCAGAACTCCCTTAATGCTGCACTGAGTGACCTGAGGATACATAGGATTTTTTTTTTTAATTGAAGTTTATGGACATTTCAACAAAATGAGCAGGCATTGTGGTTTAAAACTCCCATTACACGACATATCGACTTTCTTAATTATTTTCACTGGACAGTGCACGGTGATCTGCATGTCCCTGAGGCCTCTAAAGCACTCAACTATCGGTGTACGATGGCAGTGAATGGTGGTGCATGCTCGAAGGGCCGAATGGCCTACTCCTGCATTTATTTTCTATGTTTCTATGTTGCGACTATCAGTGTATGATGGCAGCTCCTGCCAGTGAAGGCAGGCAGTGCTGCAACACGTGAAGAGAGGCCCTTGCCTCTTAGCTCCACACGAGCCTACTCCCACCGCGGGCTGTACAGGCCTCGTTAATAAGCGTGCGTCATTGAAGGGGAAGAAGAGCCTACGGAGAGTTCTATTCCATTCAAGCTATGCCTCCAGTGACTTCTGCGGGGAAAATGTGAGAAGAAATGTGTGTGCTACCTTTTATATAAAACATTTTTTTTTTACATTTCTTGGCTGAAAGGATACCCGCCATTTTGCGCTGTTTTCCCTCCAGGAGCCGCTGCAGTGATGCCACTTGGAGTGGGATTGCTTGTGGTTTAGACATTCACTTTAATGGAGGTGGGGCGTGGGTGGGGGGAGGAGGGGGGGTGGTGATGGAACACTGGCCTGTGACAGGAAAGCCTCAGATCACGGGAGGTTACTTTGCTGGCTTGCTATAGCACATACTTTGCGCGCTACTCTCTTGATCCCGATATCCGGCTGCTCTGGATTGTCTCCTTGTGTCGCCCCTCAAACAGTGAACTCCGTTTAACATGAACAGGAGACGGGGGCAGCTCCTCAGTGAGGTGCAAGGATTGGGCCTGAAATGGGTGGGCTTCCTTTGGCACAGGGAGCATCGAGTGCTTCTCCGCCTCCCCCCCCCCCTCCCCCCCGCCCCGAAGATGCTTTCAAGGTGATGAGAGGATTTGACAGAGTAGATAGAGAAAAACTACTCCCTCTGGCGAGTGGGTCGATAACCAGAGGTCATAGATTCAAAATCATTGGCAAAAGATCTCGAGGGGGGGTGGTGAGGAGACTTTTTTTCACTCAGAGTTGTCGGGGTCTGGAACGCTCTACCTGAAAAGGTGGTGGGAGCTGATTACTTAAATAATTTTAAAAGGGAGTTGGACAGGGAGAGGATGCGAAACTTACAGGGTTACGGACAAAGAGCGAAACTGTGGGACTAAGCACGATCGCACTTTCAAAGAGCTGGCACAGGAATGGCGGGCCGAATGGCTTCCTTCTGTGCTGTAAGTTTCCGTGATTCTATGAATCTTTCTTTCCATACAGACACTGAGAGACCGTCCTCAGAATAAAAAAACGCTCCCTCTTGACTTGGCTTCTGCAAGGAACTTTTTCATTATAATTGTCAGAAAGAGAACGAGGGAGTCTTCCTTCCCTCGCTCCCCATTAATAAATCAGTGACAGTTAGCATACTCCCTTGTGTCCAAGAGTGAGGAATGCTATTGGAAACTATTCATAATCGAGGAACATTTATTTGAGAAGGGAAGGGGGAGGGACTTACAGAAACCATTCATAATTATGCACATGTCAAATGAAGTACCATTGTTCCGTTAGATCTCCGAGGGTTGCCGTAGTTTTTTGTGCAAAAAGAAATGTGCCACTTTTGTACGCGTGAAGGATATCAAATATTAATTGGCTTAAATTAGGTCATTCCTGAATATATTGTTAAGATGGGGTAATAGATATGGAGGTCACGTACAAACTTGTAAAAAATAAACTTAGATCAGAGAGAAGAATGAAAGTACTTGGCATTGACCTCATGATGTTCCAAAGTATTTCATATCCTGTGATTAATTTGGAAACACAATGATTGTTGTTGGGTAGGAAAACGCGACAGTGAGATCCCACAAATAACAAAATGAAATGAATGGTCAGATAATCGCTTTTGTTCTGGTGGTGTTCCATGGTACCACGGTGGGGCTTGAACCTATAACCACCTTATTTCGAGGTGAGCGTGCTACCAACTGAGCCAAGTTCACAGAAGGGAATGCTTCACATAAAGGCTGAGGCAACACATGGTTGGTTGAGGGAGGAACATTTTCCAGGACACCAGTGGAGTCTCCCCGCTCATCTTGGAACATTGCCATGGGCTCAATTATGCCCATCTGAAAGGAAAACCGCTTAATGTCTCATCTGAAAGGCAGCATCTCTGACAATGCAGCACTTCCTCAACACTGCACTGAATTACTCACCGAGATTATGTGATCAAGTCCATGGTGGGGCTTGACTCAGAGATGAGTGTGCTACCAACTGAGCCAGGTTCACAGAAGAACACACAAAGGCGGATACAAGTCTGAACACAAGTTGTTTGAGCTATTCCAAACAGCTGGCTGCAAGGCTGGAGAGTTGGAATACAAGAGAGATGAGCATCATTCGTATTTTCTTGTCTTTTACTTGCCCAATATTCCACTGTTGATCAAGGAATGTTCTCCTTCCTCTACATACAATCCCTTTTCTCCATTTCTTTCTCCTCCTCCCCGGATGGTATTGACTGTTGCCGGAGTATGATCCCACAGGCAACGGCGCCATCTGAGCCCGCACCTAGAATTGGCCTCAATGAACCTAGATGATTAAGAACAGAAGAAGCAGGAGTAGGCCATTTGGCCCCTCAAGCCTGCTCCATCATTTAATACGATCATGGCTGATCTGATCATGGACTCAGCTCCACTTCCCTGCCCGCTCCCCATAACCTTTACTCCCTTATCGCTCAAAAATCAGTCTATATCCGCCTTAAATATATTCAATGACCCAGACTCCACAGCTCCGAGGCAGAGAATTCCAGAGAGTTACAACCCTCTGAGAGAAGAAATTCCTTCTCATCTCAGTTTTAAATGGGCGGCCCCTTATTCTAAGACTATGCCCCCTAGTTTTAGTTTCCACTATGAGTGGAAATATCCTCTCTGCATCCACCTTATCGAGGCCCCTCATTATCTTATATGTTTCAAAAAGATCACCGATAAGAGTCAGCATGGGTTTATGAAAGGGAAATCATGTTTGGCAAATTTGCTGGGGAATCAAGGGGTATGGTGAGAAAGCAGGAATGGGGTACTGAAGTTGCATGTTCAGCCATGAACTCATTGAATGGCGGTGCAGGCTCGAAGGGCCGAATGGCCTACTCCTGCACCTATTTTCTATGTTTCTATGTTTCTCTGAGGATGTAACGAGCAAGGTGGATAAGGGGGAACCAGTGAATGTGGTGTATTTGGATTTCCAGAAGGCATTCGATAAGGTGCCACCAGTCATCCTGGTTAACCCTTGCCACTGGATAAACTCTAGCTCCTGTCGAGCCCGTGTGGTGGCTGGTGTGCAACGGTCACCACACGTTAAAAAAATCCACCCACAGGCATTTTCCACCCCCTCAATTGGAGTTTAGGACTGGAACATCAGGTCCAACATTGAAACACCTGTGAACTCATGTGGAAGCAAGTCATCCTCGTTTGAGGGACCGCCTATAATGATGATATAAAAGGTTACTGCACAAGGTAAAAGTTCACGGGGTTGGGGTTAATATATTAGCATGGATAGAGGATTGGTTAACTAACAGCAAACAGAGAGTCGGGATAAATGGGTCATTTTCCGGTTGGCAAACTGTAACCAGTGGGATGCCGCAGGGATCGGTGCTGGGTCCTCAACTATTTACAATCTACATTAATGACTTGGATGAAGGGGCAGAGTGCAATGTAGCCAAGTTTGCTGTTGATACAAAGATGGGTGGGAAAACAAATTATAAGGAGGACACAAAAAATCTGCAAAGGGATATAGACAGGCAAAGTGAGTGTCAAATATTTGGCAGATGGAGTACAATGTGGGAAAATGTGAGGTTATGCACTTTGGCAGAAATAATAGAAAAGCAAATTATAATTTAAATGGAGAAAAATTGCAAAGTGCTGCAGTACAGAGGGACCTGGGAGTCCTTGTGCATGAAACACAAAAAGTTAGTATGCAGGTACAGCAAGTAATCAGGAAGGTAAATGGAATGTTGGCCTTTATTGCGAGGGGGATGGAGTATAACAGCAGAGAAGTCCTGCTACAACTGTACAGGGTATTGGTGAGGCCACACCTGGAGTACTGCGTACAGTTTTGGTCTCCGTATTTAAGGAAGGATATACTTGCATTGGAGGCTGTTCAGAGAAGGTTAACTTGGTTGATTCCGGAAATGAGGGGGTTGACTTATGAAGATAGGTTGAGTAGTTTGGGCCTATACTCATTGGAGTTCAGAAGAATGAGAGGTGATCGTATCGAAACATATAAGATAATGAGTGGGTTCAACAAGGTGAATGCAGAGAGGATATTTCCACTCATAGGGGAAACTAAAACTAGGGGACATAGTCTTAGAATAAGGGGCCGCCCATATAAAACTGAGATGAGGAGGAATTTCTTCTGTGAGGATTGTAAATCTCTGGAATTATCTGCCCCAGGGAGCTGTGGTGGCTGTATCATTGAATATATTTAAGGTGGAGATAGACAGATTTTTGAACGATAAGGGAATAAAGGGTTACAGGGAGAGGGCAGGGAAGTGGAGCTGAGTCCATGATCAGATCAGACATGATCTTATTGAATGGCGGAGCAGGCTCGAGGGACTGGGTGGCCTACTCCTGCTCCTATTTCTTATGTTCCTATGTTTTTAATAATGGACTCCAGCATTTTCCCAACGACAGATGTGTCTGTGTCTGTGTCTGTATGTGTGTGTGTGTATCTATATGTCTGTGTATTTGTGCATATGTATATATATGTGTGTGTGTATGTGTGTGTGTACCTGTGTGTATGCGTGTGTGTGTATATATATATATATGATATATATATATACACATATATATATAATTGTGTGTGTGTATGTATGTGTCAGACACGAGACTCCCAAAGCAAGTGCTCTACTCGGAGCTCCTTCATGGCCAACAAGCCAAAGGTGCGCAGAGGAAACGTTGCAAGGACACCCTCAAAGCCTCCCTGATAAAGTGCGACATCCTTGCTGACACCTGGGAGTCCCAGGCCCAAGACCGCCCTAAGTGGAGGAAGTGCATCTGAGAGGGCGCTGAGCACCTTGAGTCTCATCGTCGAGAGCATGCAGAAATCAAGCGCAGGCAGCGGAAAGCGTGTGCGACAAACCAGTTCCACCCACCCTTCCCTCAATGACTGTCCACCTGTGACAGAGGCTGTGGCTCTCGTATTGGACTGTTCAGCCACCAAAGAACTCACTTCAGGAGTGGAAGCAAGCCTTCCTCGATTCCGAGGGACTGCCTATGATGATGATATGTGTATATATGTATGTGTCTGTATATGTGTATATATGTATGTATGTATATGTATCTGTGTATATATCTATCTATATGTTTGTATGTGTGTATATTTGTGTGTGGGTATATGTCTGTGTGTATATGTCTGCGTATGTGTATATTTGTGCATGTATGTATATGTGTCTGTGTATATATGTGCATCTATATGTCTGTGATATATACACTCACCAGAAACAGCAGCCGCTCTTTTGCAATACATGATCATTTTTGACACGTTCCACATGAAGTAATTATCCTATCTAATGCTTTCTCTATTTCAGTCCATGTTCTTTCAAAGAGCCATTTCACCCCCTGTAGCCTGAGCTCTAATCTTCCTTGCTGTGGCGTGTACAAACATCTCAGCAAAACCCAAATAGTTTGAAAATAATATCATTTCTTTATTAAGCTGTGACCTGAATTTAGAAGATGTATCTGCAATAAGTAGGAAGTGCAGAAGGCAAGTCCTCATTGATATACCACATGTAGGAAGGCTCAGCTGTTCCTGCAGCATTACACAACACACCCACTGATACAGATAAGTGAAGAGCGTGCTGTGGCTGCCAGATTATCCTCTTAGTTGGAATATGCAGTCTTTTCTCTTCGAGGGAGTTCCCTGTGTGTGTGCGGGGTACAGAGTCTGCAATATTTAACTCAACAGGGCAGAGGAAATCTAAAAGGGAAAAAAAAGCATTCACGATGAAAGAACTCAGCCCCTCGAACCTGTTCCCTCATTCAGTTAGATCACGGCCGATTTTATTGCACTTAAAATCATCTTGGGCTCCAGATTGGATAAGTATCAGAAGGAACAGCATTTCCAGGGCTAGGCAAAAGGGCGGGAGACTAGCTGATTCTGTGATTCATATCCCTTTTTCGTGCAAAGGGGGAATATGAGGGGGTCCAGCTTAGTAATGAGAAATTTACAGCAAGTTGCTTGTTGAGCAAGAGGCTGTCAGCCAGATGACGACTGAGGAAGGATTTACTGTGATAATTTTACAGTTCAATGGCGTGAGATGGACTTCAGTAAATAAGGTGGATTGAGTCAGGTGCTATTGTACGGTATAAATCTGCCAAGCCTGCGCTGGGTGACAATCTGACCTGAACCAGGCTGTGTTCTTTGGGACCAGCAGGAGGTTTGCATTCATTGTACACGACAGTACAGGCCCTTAACATGGAATTTTACAGCACAGAAACAGGCCATTCCGATCAAATCGTCCAAGCCGGAGTCTATGCTCCACACGAGCCTCCTCCCACCCTACTTCACCTAACCCTACCCTTCTGTTCCTTTCTACCTCATGTACTTACCTAGCTCCCTTTAAAGGCACACATGCTATTCACTGCAACCACTCCCTGTGGTAGTGAGATCCACATTCTCACCACTCTCTGGGTGAAGAAGTTTCTCCTGGATTCCCTATTGGATTTATCAGTGACTATTTTGAGTCCGGATTTTTGGGACGTTTGCGACTGGGTTTTTGCCGCGATTTGACCCTCCGCGGCGAAAACCCGGTTGCAAAGCTCGGGCGGGATCCTCGGCTCGTTGTTTGCGGCGACGATGGGACATACCGCCGGGGAGAGGTGCGCCGATGTGTAAAGACGTGGATTGCCTTTGCGACGGACATCTGGCTCTCTCCTGACCTGTACGCCGCGCCCAGCAGCGGTAAGTTAGAAAACTGGCAACAAAAGGTAAGTTAAAAGTTTTTATTTTCAGCGATTCGATAGATAAGTGTCTTGTAAATGTTTTTTGGAAAAAAAATTTCCCTCATCCCAAGGCTTCTCTTGCAGTGCTCCCAGCCCCGGACTAAATTTGGCGAAGCTTGCGTTTTTGCGCCGCGAATCATCGTGCAACGCGTCCCTTTACCCAGACGGAAAACCCGAAAGTTCAGCCGAAAAACGGTAGCGCAGTGAAAACGGTAAGTTTTCACTTATCGCTACCGTTTTCGCCGAAAAAACCCGAAAGCCAAAAATCCGGCCCTTGATATTTACGGCCCCGTAGTTCTAGACTCCCCACAACGGGAAACATCATCTCTACGTCTACCCTGTTTAAACCCCCTCATCATTTTAAAGACATCTATAAGGTCACCTCTTTTCTCGACAAAAGAGCCCCAGCCTGTGCAGTTTTTCCTGATAGTGTAACCTCTCGGTTCTGGTATCATCCTTGTCAATCCTTTTTTGCCTTTTCTCCAGTGCTTCTATACTTTAATAACATGGAGACCCGAACTGTGCACAGTACTCCCAAGTGTGATCTTCGTGTGGCCTTGACTGCCTGTGGAGATCGGACTGCCTGTGCTGTCCGCACCCAAGGAGCTCGGATATGCGTGCCAGACGGTTGTATTGAGCGATACTGGTTGGTTTATATTGAGCAGTGGTCTGTGTGACGCAGGTGACTTATCTGTGGGCTCCTCGTTAAAGGGCCAGTGTTTTCTCTCTGCACCAGAGATGCCTCGCAACGATTGACTGTATTTAAGGACCTGTCGGTGCCGACTTATGCTGGGACACAATTCCCACTAGTCTTGGCGTAGGTGGCTACTTTCTAATATCAAATCTCATTGAGCAGTGACATTTGCTGTGCCCCACGCAAAAATAAATTGACCTTTGGCCTCTCCCCATTTCCCCACATTCATGCTATAGCCCTGTCAGCCTTGCCCAAATGACCCGTCATCCTACGTGGGACCAAGGGGCGAGTGTTGGCTGGCTTTTCAGCCAAGGGAGGCATCATCAACAAGCATGATCCTGTCGCGATCCCGTCGCTACCCCGGCAAATGCAGACACGCCCTCTCCAGCTCAAGCCGCCAATCAGGAGAGGGAGCTCTGGCTACCTGACGCCTCCTGCTGGTAAGTGCATGTACAACCATTGGGCAAGGGCAGGATCGGGCTCTGGATATGACCCAAGACTACTCGCTATCCAAGCTGACTCGAGTGGGGTACCAGAGGGCAGCTGATACCCGTGGGACTATCTCCACCCCCCCGTTCCCACACCCGTCCCCACACCCCACCCACCCCATCCCCACACCCCACCCACCCCATCCCCACACCCACACTCACCCTGTCCCCACCCCCACCCCCACTCCCACACCCCACACACCCCATCCCCACACCCACACTCATCCTGTCCCCACCCCCACACGCACCCCAGCACAATTCAGCACCTTAAGGGGAGAAGGTGGGCGGTGGGGATGGGAGGGGAAAAAAAGAAACAGCTAGGTGTTCTTTAAAGGGTTAAACATTTTTGAACAAAATCTGTAGCGAGTATAAAGTGGGAGGAAAATAAGGAGGTCGTGGGGGAGGGAAATTAGACAATTATATTGTCAAAAATTAGATTTTAATATTGATATGAACTGCAGGAAAAGTGACAATTCCATTCTGTCAGGCACATCTTCACAGACTTTTACTGTCATTAAAGGTGGGGATTTTTCCTCTCTGACAGCTCCATATAAAGGTCAGATGCCATTACCATTCAGGTGGCTGCTGCTGTCAATAACCCAGGAGAGATGAAGGGTCGTGGCAGCCGGGTCCTACCACTGCTCAGCAGCGCTAAAGCTGAGGCGAACACAGTGTAATTATCTGGAAATAGAAGCAGACTTCACATCACTCTCTCTCTCTTGCTCTCTCTCTCTCTTGCTATCTCTCTCTCGCTCTCGATCAAGCTTTCTGATCACACGTCACCTTCCACAGAGATCCATGCAGAATCTCAGTCGATCGTGCTGCTTCGGACAAGTGGCAGGAGCGTAATGTGTATATTTATTTATCTATCTGTATCTGTATCTATATATTATATATAGATATAGATATATATGATCTATATAGGAACAAAAACCCAAGGTCTGATTTTTCTCTAGAGCGTGAAGGAGGTCCCAGTGTCCAAACCAACGGAAACTTTTAAACATGTTATTTTAAATAAAAGTTCATCAATTTTCCCCCCCCCCCCCTTTCTTATCCAGAGGAGCTGCTCTGTGCTCTCGTAACTTGCCTAATTTGGCCATTTATTGGCAGGTAGAATCATAGAACGGTTACAGCACGGGAGGAGGCCACTCGGCCCGTCGAACCCGTGCCGGCAAGGTGGCACAGTCAGTACTGGCTGCTCGGAGAGTGCCGAGAATGTGGAACCCGCTACCACGAGGCGCGGTCGAGGCGAATAGCACAGGTGCAGTTCTGGGGAAGCTGGGTCAACACAATGGGGAGGAGGGAATAGAAGGATATGCTGATGGGCTGAGATGATGGCGGGTCGGAGGGACTCGTGCGGAGCATAAACACCGGCATGGACCTGTTGGTCCGAATGGTCCTAATTTTGATGTAAAAGATGCATCACAGTCAAACCCAATCCTGTTGAAACCCAGGTGTGTTTGTGTGTGTATATTTGATAGAGTTACATTAGGAAAGACAGGAGGAGGCACGAGTGGAGCATAAACATGGTCTGGATGGGCCGAATGGCCTGTTTCTGTGCTGTATATCCTATGTAATCCATATTATATATACGTGGAGTTGCGGTAGAAGATCAGCCATGATCTTATTGAATGGCGGAGCAGGCTCACGGGGCCCTATAGCCTACTCCTATTCCTATTTATTACGTTCTTGTGTATATATATATATGACTAGATTCCCAGGCATCAGCTCAGTAGCAAAGATGGGGCCAAATGAATTCACTCTATTGTAGGCTCTGGTCATTGGTTGCATCAGTCACCTGATTATATATACGCACCCACATTCATGTGCATCAGGGGGTGGAAGGAATCATTCGCTAGTAATCACTGGGTGAGAGGCAAGATGAGGTCATAAAAAATTTATTTCCGATGTCTCTACAAACAGCAAGCAAAGGAGCCATCCTCATCGGGGCTAATTTCCTCCTCCCCTCCCTTGTCCCCACCGCCACTTCTCCAGCCCAAGGGGCGTTGAAGACAGCACCCCTGCTAAGATCAGCTTGGTCAGCACAGAGCGAAATAGGAACCAGAGGCGATCCTGGCCTGACTGGTGCAGTTCTGCCCCACGGCAGTCCAGCTTACCCACACTGAGCCACCAGGGGCCTGACTTTTCCCGTGAGGTGCCATGCAGTTGGTGTAGATGCCAAGTGGGAAGTGGTATCAGGACGAGTTTCTTCCCCACGGCTCAGTGGAGACGTGGAATAGACCCCGCCCCCCCCCCCCCCCTGCTGAGTCAGCTGATGCTCCGTCAATAAACCCCTTGTTAAAGAACATCTGCCTAGAAGCAGAATTCAGGGTTGTAAGGATAAATACAGACTGGATATCTTTACATTCTGTTTGAAACCCATGAATCATGGGTCTAAGGATAAGGGGTAAGCCATTTAGGACCGAGATGAGGAGAAACTTCTTCACTCAGAGAGTTGTTAACCTGTGGAATTCTCTACCGCAGTGAGTTGTTGGGGCCAGTATGTTAGATATATTCAAAAGGGAGTTAGATATGGCCCTTATGGCTAAAGGGATCAAGGGGTATGGAGAGAAAGCAGGAAAAGGGTACTGAGGTCAATGATCAGCCATGATATTGAATAGTGGTGCAGGCTCGAAGGGCCGAATGGCATACTCCTGCACCTATTTTCTATGTTTCTATAAAATGCCATGCCAACAAAGGCAACTGTTGTCCTATGAGGAGAGATTGAGTAGACGAGGCCCATATTCTCTCGAGTTTAGAAAAATGAGAGGTGATCTCATTAAAACATACAAAATACTTACAGGGCTTGACAGGGTAGATGCAGGGAGGATGTTTCCTCTGGCTGGGGAGTCTAGAACCAGGGGTCACAGTCTCAGAATAAGGGGTTGGCCATTTAGGACTGAGATGGGGAGGCTCAGTCTTTGAGTATATTCAAGACAGAGATCGATAGGTTTTTGGATATTAAGTGAATCAAAGGATATGGGGATAGTGCAGGAAAATGGAGTTGAGGTAGATGATCAGCCATGATCTCATTCAATGGCAGAGCAGGCTCGAGGGGCCGAATGGCCTATGGCCTATGGCCTACTCCTGCTCCTAATTCTTATGTTCTTATGTAACTGGTCATTGGCGCACAGGGTAGGTCGGAAGGTTAAGGTAGGTTGATGTGTCAGTCGTGGCTCAGTGGGAGACACTCTTGCCCCTGGGTCAGAAGGTTTTGGGTTCAAGTCCCACTCCAGAGACTTGAGCACAAAATCTAGGCTAACACTCACGCTGAGGGAGGGGCTGCACAGTTGGAGGTGCCATCTTTCGGGTAAAACATTAAACAGAGGCCCCGCTCCGTCTGCCCTCTCAGGTGGCAGTATTTTGAAGAAGAGCAGAGGAGTTTTCCCCAGTGTCCTCAACCAACACCTAAAACGGATTATCTGCCCATTTATTGAATTGTAGTTTGTGGGACCTTGCTGTATGCAAATTGGCTGCACTGTTTCCTACATGATAACAGTGATTACCTTTCAAAAGTACTTTATCAGATGCAAAAAGCTTCAGAACATCCTGAGGTTGTGAAATGCGGTACGGAAATGCAAGTATTTCTTTTCTCTTTTGGTGTAGCTCAGAAAAATGTTGCTTGAGCTTTGCCGAGGAAATGGACTGGGCTCGGTGGAGTCTAAAAGGCTCTTGTGTATCGGGGTCATTTTTATCGGGTTAACCGGCTGCACAGTGCTTCACAAGAGAGATGTGCATATTGGGAGATTGGGCGGGGACAACAATGACTAATTTATGTCGTGCACGATTTTCGTGTGGACCCCGTGCCCAGATTTGTGATGTGCGCACGTGCTATGCAAAGCTCTACTGAGATGTGTTTTTCAATTGAGAAACCATGCTGTTGTACCAAGTCCCACAGTGCAGGACACCACCAAGGCCGAAAAGAGTAGAAGAGAGCATGGTATTATCCAATCCTGTGCGTCCCTATGTCAGTCAGTCAGTCTGGCTGGCCCCAGACTTCAAAACACAATACATCGTTCATGACCTAGATCCCTCAACTGTTATTTTTCTTGCCAAGCCCCAGCTAAAATTCCTGGTTATCTGTCCTGGTTGTATCCACTCCAAACATTCACCGCTCTCTCATGCACCCAGTTAATTTCTCTTAAACCTCAAAGCGAGACCCCTGTCTGCCTGCTCAGGAGGATGTAAAAGATCTCGTGGACTGTTTGAAGAAGGACAGGCAGGTTCTCTCAGTCCCTGGTCCAACACCTGTCCCTCAACACCGCCAAAAACGCAGATTTTTCGCTTATTTATCGCCTTTGCTGCTTGTGGGATCTTGCTGTGTGTATTTTGGCTGCCACCTTATCCTACGTTGCAGCATATTTCAAGTGTACTTCAATGGCTGTGAAGGGCTTTGGCGACGAGCTGAGCTCGTGAAAGGCGCTATATAAATGCAAGTTGATCCGAATCTGCCTGCTCTTGATTATTTTCAACTCCCCACCCCTCACCTCCCCGCCCCCGAGCCCCCCCCACCCCCCGCTCCAACCTTGGTATAGTAGCAAATTTTCTGTCTCAGCATTCTTGCATTCAGCAGCGGTCTCACGGGAAGATGCAGCGATTAGACCATGAGCTTAATAGGCGGTAGATCGCAGGAGGCATGGGTGACGCAGAGAGGGAAGAGATACCACGGTATTGTGGCCCGAGGAAAGACTGAGTTGGAGAAGGGTTTCACGAGTCTTGACTTCAGCCAGCGACACTAATGGTGACGCTTCCAGCTTCCAGCTTTCACCTCAGGGGCCACAGGTAATATTTCAGTCTTCTTCACCATCCCCAGGGATCCAAAGCAAACATACATCCAATCCCAGGGTTTGTCAGGAGAGGTATTCTCAATGTCGGTGTCTTCGAAGCTGAGGAATTGTTGCTTTGGGTTGTAATGGATTTTTGATAGCTGTAATTATTGAAATATGCCACGCAAATGTGGCAAAGCAGCTTGATGATACTTCAGGGGGACAACTGCTCAGTGATGGATTGCCAGTTCTTCGGTCTCATTGTAGAGGGAGGATTTTATTTATTTCTATTCTGTAATGTATATAATGACTCGAAAGACTTGTTACTGTAAACTCACTCAGGTGTAAACCTGGTTCAACTTTATTCGCGCCCAAAGTGCGCGCATGACACGGTACTCGCTCTTATATACCCGGGGCCCGCACACGTGCGTACAGCTCGATGACCTCCGACAGTGGCGCTCCCTGGTATCTAGTGACCCCAAGCATCAGTACATAACACATTCTTTTACAGAGGTGGTGTCCCCTCTATTGATCTAACGATGCCTGCAAGATTTAGATGGTGCACGTCATCCAATAGCAATCCTATCCAAACATAAACACCGCAACAGATCTCGTGGCTCTATTTCGAAGAAGATCAGGCGGTTATCACCTTGCCTGGGCCAACATTTATCCTTCAACACCACCAAAAAACAGATTAATTTGACACTTACCTCGTTACTGATGGTGGGAGCTTGCTGTGCGCAAATTGACTGCCGCATTTGCCTGCAATACAACAGTGGCTGCACTTCATAAAAGTACTTCATTGGCTGTGAGGGGACTTGGGATGTTCTGAGGCTGTGGCGTGTCAACCTGGATTTTATGCTGAAGTCTCAGGAGTGGAACTTGAAGGAAAAAAAAGAACGACTTGCATTTCTGTAGGGCCTTCCACGACCACCGGACGTCTCAATGTACTTTACAACAACAACAACTTGTATTTATATAGCGCCTTTAACGTAGTGAAATGTCCCAAGGCACTTCACAGGAGTATTATGAGATAAAACAATTTGACACCGAGCCGCATGAATAGAAATGAGCGCAGGCTTGGTCAAAGAGGTATGTTTTAAGGAGCGCCTTGAAGGAGGAAAGAGAGTTAGAGAGGGCGGAGAGGTTTAGGCAGGGAGTTCCAGAGCTTGGGGCCCAGGCAACAGAAGGCACAGCCACCAATGGCTGAGCGATTATAATCAGGGATGCCCAAGAGGGCAGAATTAGAGGAGCGCAGACATCTCGGGGACGTTGTGGGGCTGGAGGAGATTACAGAGATTGGGAGGTGCGAGGCCATGGAGGGATTTGAAGTGTAGTCACTGTTGTAATGTAGGAAACGCTGCCAATTTGTGCACAGCAAGCTCCCACAAACAGCAATGTGATAATGACCAGATAATCTGTTTAGTGATAATTGATTGAGGGATAAATATTGCCCAGGACACCGGGGAGAACTCCCCTGCTTTTCTTCAAAATAGTGCCATGGGATCTTTTACGCCCACCTGAGAGAGCAGACGGGACCTCGGTTTGACGTCACATCCGAAAGACGGCACCTCTGATAGTGCACTACTCCCTCAGCACAGCACTGGAGTGTCAGCCCAGATTTTTGTGCTGAAGTCCCTGGAGTGGGACTTGAACCCACAACCTTCTGACCCCGAGACGAGTGTGTTACCCACTGAGCCACGAAGAGAAAGGAAGGAAGTTACCAGCAGAACCCATGGAGTGGGAGATACACGAACAGACAGGAAAAGGCCCTCGGGTCCATCCCGCCCATCCCCCACGATTATGATGCCTTGTGAGACTCTCGCTACATTCAAGTGTTTTGATTGGCCTGATAATATCACAACTCTGGTGGTAGGCTGCGGTGGGGGAAGGGAGGAGGGGACTGTACTCTTAATAACAATATAATGAAAGGTTGTGAAAGCTAACGTTTACTCTTAGGATTTCTAAGAAATACATTTCCTTTCTGTTTTTGTTTTAAGCTTTCCTCTCTCTCTTTTTCTCTCTTTCTGTCAATTGCTACCCCTGCGGCTCCAACCTATCCTGGCCGTGTTGACTCCTTGTCTGGGTGAAGTTCCAGAGGGGCCAGTCCTTCTCCAGCACCATGCCCATGTGCTCATAGTTTGTGTGTGAGCTTCGGGGGCTTCCTGGGGAATGTCATGGCTAAGCCCAAGGCTGCCCTTCGTGACTTCAACACTTTTTTTTAGAAAGAAAAGACTTCCCTTTACATAGCGCCTTTCACATCCTCAGGACGTTCCAAATTGCTTTACAGCCAAGGAAGTAATTTTGACTGTTGTACTGTAGAAAACGTGGCAGCCAATTTGTGCACAGATCGTCATCACCATCATCATCATAGGCAGTCCCTCGGAATCGAGGAAGACTTGCTTCCACTCCTAGAATGAGTCCTTTGGTGGCTGAACCGTCCAATGTGAGAGCCGCAGTCCCTATCACAGGTGGGACAGACAGCCGTTGAGGGTAAGGGAGGGTGGGACAGGTTTGCTGCACGTTCTATCCGCTGCCTGCGCATGGTTTCTGCATGCTCTCGGCGATGAGACTCGAGGTGCTCAGTGCCCTCCCGGATGCACTTCCTCCACTTCGGGCAGTCTTGGGCCAGGGACTCCCAGGTGTCGGTGGGGATGTTGCCCTTATCAAGGCCACCTACGGTCCAAACCCCCACCCCACTGCTGGCCAAGAACGGGGAAACACTCATCAAGGACACCGAGGCCCGCTGGACAGAGCACTTCGAAGATCTCCTCAATCGAGACTGTGCCTTTGACGCGAGTGTTCTCGACCCCATCCCGCAGCATGCGGCCCACCACCACCTCAGTGAAACCCCAAAGCTGCACGAAGTAGGAAAAGCCATAAGACGGCTCAAGAGCAACAAGGCTACGGGAGCGGATGGAATCCCTGTTGAGACATTAAGTATTGGTGGAGAGGCACTGTTGGCACGGATACATGACCCATCTCTCTCATCTGAAGGGGGGAGATCATGTCGGGAGATCTGAGATGCAGTGATCGTGACCATCTTTAAAAAAAGGGACAAGTCCAACTGCGACAACCACAGAGGAATCTCCCTGCTATCAGCCACTGGGAAAGTCGTCGCTAGAGTCCTCCTCAACCGTCTTCTCCCTGTGGCCGAGGAGCTCTTCCCAGAGTCACAGTGTGGATTTCGTCCCCTAGGGGGCACAACGGACATGATCTTTGCAGCGCGACAGCTGCTGGAAAAATGCAGCGAGCAGCGCCAGCCCTTATACATGGCCGCCTTCGACCTTACAAAGGCCTTTGACACTGTCAACCACGAGGGTCCATGGAGCGTCGTCCTCCGTTTCGGATGTCCCCAAATGTTCGGCAACATCCTCTGCCTGGTCCACGACGACATGCAGGCCGTGATCCTTACCAACGGATCCATTACAGACCCAATCCACGTCCGGACCGGGGTCAAACAGGGCTGCGTCATCGCCCCCAACCCTCTTCTCAATCTTCCTCGCTGCCATGCTCCACCTCACAGTCAACAAACACCCCGCTGGAGTGGAACTAAACTACAGAACCAGTGGGAAGCTGTTTAACCTTCGCCGCCTGCAGGCCAGGTCCAAGACCGCCCCAACCTCTGTCATTGAGCTACAGTACGGATGATGCCGGCGTCTGCGCACATTCAGAGGCTGAACTCCAGGATATAGTCGACGTATTTACTGAAGCGTAGGAAAGCATGAGCCTTACGCTAAACATCCATAAAACAAAGGTCCACCAACAGCCTGTCCTCGTCACACAGCACTGCCCTCCCAGTCATGAAGATTCACGGCACGGCCCTGGACAACGTGGACCATTTCCCATACCTCGGGAGCCTCTTATCAGCAAGAGCAGACATTGGCGACGAGATTCAACACCACCTCCAGTGCACCAGTGCAGCCTTCGGCCACCTGAGGAAAAGAGTGTTCGAAGACCAGGCTCTCAAATCTACCACCAAGCTCATGGTCTACAGGGCTGTAGTAATACCCGCCCTCCTGTATGGCTCAGAGACATGGACCATGTACAGTAGACACGTAAGTTGCTGGAGAAATAACACCAATGATGCTTCCATGGGTGTTGAACCTCACCCGATAGATATTCCTGTGTTAGAATCATCATAGGCAGTCTCTCGGAGTCGAGGAAGACTTGCTTCCACTCTAAAAATGAGTTCTTCGGTGGCTGAACAGTCCAATACGAGAAC
The DNA here is from genome assembly GCF_044704955.1 of Pristiophorus japonicus. Lineage (NCBI taxonomy): Eukaryota > Metazoa > Chordata > Chondrichthyes > Pristiophoridae > Pristiophorus > Pristiophorus japonicus. The sequence continues at coordinate 17,913,843 of NC_091989.1, read as the reverse complement.
CACAGTCCCTGTCACAGATGGGGCAGACAGTCATTGAGGGAAGGGGTGGGTAGGTGGGACTGGTTTGCCGCACGCTCCTTCCGCTGCCTGCGCTTGTTTTCTGCATGCTCTCGGCGATGAGACTCGAGGCGCTCAGCGCCCTCCCAGATGCTCTTCCTCCACTTAGGGCGGTCTTTGGCCAGGGACTCCCAGGTGTCGGTGGGGATGTTGCACGTCATCAAGGAGGCTTTGAGGGCGTCCTTGAAACGTTTCCTTTGCCCTCCTTTAGCTCGTTTGCCGTAAAGGAGTTCCAAGTAGAGCGCTTGCTTCAAGAGTCTCGTGTCAGGCATGCGAACAATGTGGCCTGCTCAGCGAAGCTGATCAAATGTGGTCAGTGCTTCAATGCTGGGGATGTTGGCCTAGTCGAGGACGCTAATGTTGGCGCGTCTGTCCTCCCAGGGGATTTGCAGATCCAAGACCACCCAATTTCTGTCGTCGAGCTACAATATGCGGACGATGCCTGCGTCTACGCACATTCAGAGGCGGAACTCCAAGTCATAGTCAACATATTCACTGAGGCATACGAAAGCATGGGCTTTACACTAAACATCCATAAGACAAAGGTCCTCCACCAGCCTGTCCTCGCCGCACAGCACTGCCCCCTCAGTCAGCAAGATCCACGGCGCAACCCTGGACAACGTGGATCATTTCCCATACCTCAGAAGCCTCTTATCAACAAGGGCAGACATTGACGATGAGAGTCAACACCACCTCCAGTCCTCCAGTGCAGCCTTCGGCCGCCTGAGGAAAAGAGTGTTTGAAGATCAGGCCCTCAAATCTGCCACCAAGCTCATGATCTACAGGACTGTAATAATACCCGCTCTCCTGTATGGCTCACAGACATGGACCATGTACAGTAGACACCTCAAGTTGCTGGAGAAATACCACCAACGCTGTCTCCGCAAGATCCTGCAAAAAAGTTACAATCAACAGGTTATTTGACTGAGGGAGAGGTAGGTCATCGCAGCTGAGCCTGATCCTGTCCTCACCCATCATCCACATATGCCCTTTCCAACAGATGGACAGCATTTAGGCGCAGGACCCACGTCTGATTGGTGTCCCTCTTCTTCCTAACACAGAGGGCGCTGTGGTCAATAGTAGTCCCCAGCTATTTACAATGTACATCAATGATTTAGACAAAGGAATTGAATGTAATATCTCCAGGTTTGCAGATGACACCAAGCTGGGTGGCAGTGTGATCTGTGAGGAGGATGCTAAGAGGCTGCAGGGTGAATTGGACAGGTTAGGTGAGTGGGTAAATGCATGGCAGATGCAGAATAATGTAGATAAATGTGAGGTTATCCACTTTGGTGGCAAAAACAGGGAGGCGGAATATTATCTGAATGGTGACAGATTAGGAAAAGGGGAGGTGCAACGAGACCTGGGTTTTATGGTACATCAGTCATTGAAAGTTGGCATGCAGGTACAGCAGGCAGTTAAGAAGGCAAATGGCATATTGGCCTTCATAACGAGAGGATTTGAGTATCGGAGAAGGGAGATCTTACTGCAGTTGTACAGGGCCTTGGTGAGGCCACAACTTGAATATTGGGCACAGTTTTGGTCTCCTAATCTGAGGAAGGACATTCTTGCTATTGAGGGAGTGCAGCGAAGGTTCACCAGACTGATTCCCGGGATAGCAGGACTGACAGATGAAGAAAGACTGGATCGACTAGGCTTATATTCACTGGAATTTAGAAGAATGAGAGGGGATCTCATAGAAACATATAAAATTCTGACAGATTGGACAGCTTAGATGCAGGAAGAATGTTCCCAATGTTGGGGAAGTCCAGAACCAGGGGTCACAGGCTAAGGATAAGGGGTAAGCCATTTAGGACCGAGATAAGGAGAAATTTCTTCACTCAGAAAATTGTGAACCTGTGGAATTCTCTACCACAGAAAGTTGTTGAGTTCGTTAGTTATATTCAAAAGGGAGTTAGATGTGGTCCTTACAGCTAAAGGGATCAAGGAGTATGGAGAGAAAGCAGGAATAGGGTACTGAAGTTGCATGATCAGCCATGATCATATTGAATGGTGGTGCAGGCTCGAAAGGCCGCATGGCCTACCCCTGCACCTATTTTCTATGTTTCTATGTTTCTCGTGACTCAGCTGAGAGCAGGCCGGGGTTGAAGCCTGGGACTTTCCTGTCGGGTATGACCAATTCAGGGCCATTAAACCATCGGATGAGACCCTCAACAATTGCCATGTTTTTAAAAGCAATTATTACAAAAGTCTCTGGCGATGTTCATTAGGTCTTGTGGGTTGCATACCAACCCTTCCGGATTGACCTGCAGCCTCCAGGAATTAAAGATTGATTTCCTGGATGCCGCTGGGAGCATCACCGGGGGGAAAAATCAAATGTCCTTTTTCATTTTCTTTGAACACTTTTTATGTATTAGTTATAACGGTCTTGGAGAAGGGAGAGATGGATGCTGGACCAACAGTCAGGGAGCATCCAATTGGGTGACGAAGAGTCTGCTTGCTTTCCAGTTGGCACAGCAAGGCGGTGCGACAGGCGGACGGAGCAATGGTGGGGGCAGGTTGGGGATGGGAGGTCATGTGTGACAACCTCCAGGAACGCACCCAACCCGAGTTGGCAAACCCTTGCTCTGAATCGGTCAGTACAGCCGGAGTTAAAGGTAGCCTCAGTCCTAACCGTGTCGGAGAAGTGTTCCTGTCAGATGAATGGCTGTATTCAGTCGAAAGTATTGCTCGCTCACAGGTTTTTTTTCTGTGGTAATCATTGCTGTAAAGTCGCAAACCTCGGTGTTTGCTGTGGAACAAATCTCCCTGCGGGAAATCCAGCCTCGGAGATTTTTCATATGGCTGTTCTCAAAATTGATTTTTTTTCCCTTCCTCTTTCTTGGCTTTTGCACTTTTCTAAAATGAAAAGCTATTGAACACTGTAAATGACAAGGGCGGGAGGAGGTCGTGGTGGGGGGTGGGCGGGGGGGGGGGGGGAGGGGGAGAGTGAGTGCTGTCCCATCCAACCTTTCCAGAACATTCTGCGCGATAGCTTCTGTACACCCAGTGCTGACTCTGCCATGATTCGGCTGACATCTTCAATAATGGATTGTGTCTGCGCCTAAAAACACAGAGAGGCTGAATAAAACAATTGGCTTTCACGGCATTGAGTATTGATCCTCATTTTGCTTATGAAGGATTGTTTTTTTGCTGATTTATGTTCATTCTCTCTCCCTGGTATGTGCAGACTGTGTATCGAAACTATTCGGGTTAAATTCACGGCCAGAGATTTCCTCTCTTTTTTTTTTTTTCCCCCCCCCTCCCGTTTTATACATGTCTTTGAATGCCCCAAAGTGTTCCCCCCCACTCCCCTCCAAACAGCAAATTCGATAAGTCAGCAGTTAACCTATTTCCTTGTGGTGATGTTGGTTGAGGGTTGAATGTTGGCCAGGACACCGGCCGAACTCTCCTCTTCTCGGACTCGTGCTGTGCAATCTTTTACATCCACCTGAACTCGGCTTAATGTCTTTCGGATCAGACGTTAAACCGATGGCCCGCCTGTCTTCTCAGGTGGACGTAAAAGATCCCATGGCACTATTTTGAAGAGCATGGGAGTTAGATTTGGTGACCTGGCCAATGATTATCCCTTAATCAACATCACTAAAACAGATCATTTGGTCATTTTCACATTGCTGTTTGTGGGAGCTTGCTGTGTGCAAATTGGCCGCCGCGTTTTCTACTTTACAACAGTGACTACACTTCTAAATTACTTCATTGGCTGTAAAGTGCTTTGGGACGTCCTGAGGTTGTGAAAGGCGCTACATAATTGCAAGTATTTCTTTCCTTTCTTTTCATCCGGAAGACGGCACCCTCGACAGCGCAGCAGTGCCTCAGTACTGCACTGAAGTGTCGGCCGAGATTATGTGCTCAGTGTCCTGGAACTGGATTCAGCTGCCCACAACTTGTGTCTTCGATCCCTTTAAGAACGTATTTACAATAACGTAGCGGACACTAAAAATGAAGCAATAGTCTGAAGCAGCCAAGAGTAACCTTTACGCGCTTCACAGAAGAATGATGGAGGTGTGTGCAGCCCATGAGGGAGCTGGGAGACGGGAGAGAGTGTCACTGTGTGTGTGTCTCAAGCCATGACAGCGAAGACATATATCAAAAAAAAATAGTGGACTGGTTGGCACATCGAACCTGAATTGAGATGCTTGCCGCTGACAGTGAAATGAAAAATGATCTATTCACCTCTTGCCTAGTTAAAGGAAAATAAGACTCACAAAATAAACTATGAAAGGTGCAAGAATCATAGCTACAGATAGAGAGCAGACATTACGAGATGTGGTTTGTGATACTTAGTTTGTGATTTGGGAGATACGATTTGCGATGTGATATATAATTTGTGATAGGGTGATTACACTGCTCTCTCACCAGTGGGATCATGGTTTGAATTGAATGGATAGTGATGGAGCACAGTGCCTGGAAGAAATGTATGTGAAGTGAGACTGAGTCTGACACGAATTCCTAGTTGTTCCACAGCAAAAAAATATGTACTGTCTCTATTTTGACATAAATTGGCGCACTCACTCAGAGAAGTGTCAAGGATGGCAGGTGTGAAACATTGAAGAGAGGTTCAGGTGTGAGCACGTTATTGGGGCAAGAATTCAGGGAGCTTTACCTGCTGTACCTCACTTGCGAATGCTCGACACTGGATGATGATGCGCGAAAGAAAGGGTTCTAATCATCCACGCGCGCCTCGTTAAGGGGAAAATAAACTTGGGTAAAAAGCTGTGAAAGTCGTAAGTGCCATAGCTCCATATAGATTGCAGGTTCTGTAAAACCCAGCGAGGGATGGAGATTAGCGGCCAGGTGGTCACAGTAAAGGTGCAATAAACTGGGAGCAATGATGAAAAGAGAGACAAGGCGTTGATGCTGGAAATGTGAAGTAAGTGCTGGAATTACACAGGATCCAGAAAGAGAAATGAGAACTTGACGTTTCTGGCCGACATCTTTCAGTGAATTACTGCAGTTCTGAGGAAAGGTTTGCACCTGGAACGTTAACCTGCCTTTTCTCAGCTGCGGATTTCCAGCATTTTCTTTCTTTATTTTAATCAGATTTATGCTAAATGCTGTTAATCCAACATATTACAAACCATATATGATGTGTCATAAATCATATATCACAAACCGCACGTCACAAACCGCACGTCACAAACCATGGATCACAAACCATGGATCACAAACCATGGATCACAAACCATATATGATGTATCATAAATCACATATTGCAAACCGTATGTCACAAACCGCATATCACAAACCATACGTCACAAACCATATGTCACAAGTCATACATCATAAACCATGGATCACAAACCATATATGACGTATCATAAATCACATATTGTAAACCAGGTATCACAAATCATACATCACAAGCCAAATATCATATATCATACACTAATCATATATCACATCACAACTCAGTTTGATGTTGTGTACTATGGGCCTCGGGGCTGCTGATTTCTCGCTTTACAAGAGCATGATGACCCCGATGGCACTGTACTAAATTCTGCCTCCCTTCTTCTCTTCCAGCTGACCAGAGTGCCTGTGGAGGCATGCGGACAGTACAAGACGTGCACTGATTGCCTGGGCTCCGGAGACCCTCACTGTGGCTGGTGTGTGCTCCATAACGCGTGAGTACAGACCCAAACTTCCTTCACCTCTTGCATTGTTGCCGTGTTGTTCAGGTTCACTTTCGGAAGGGCCGTTTGGAACATTTTCAGTCGGTGTTTGCAGACTAAGGAACGTGCTTCCTGCACTCGGTACAAAGCAGCCAGTGATGCCGAAACAGCAGAGTATATCTGCTGAGGGAAGGCAGTGATTGATGTGTAGTTTATTTAGATTAATTTTGAAGTCGGTCCTTTTGAACTTGGCTGCCTGGGCAGTAATGAGGCAGAGTGGATCTCCCGCCTATTCGAAAACCTGTCTGAATTTCATCTAATTGATTTCAGTGGGATAAAGATCGGTCGAGTTCGACAAGGATCGGGAAATCCGCTCCCTCACATTAGAACCCAGGCAACCAATTCAAAATTCACCCCCTCCCGCTTTCTTCTATGAATCGCCTTCGAACTCCACTCCCAAACTGGCAGGAACAGACTGGGACTAAACCCAGCGACCATTTATTCTCACAAAGAACAAGAACACAGGCTGATTTCCCTCAGCCCCCCCCCCCCGCCCCCCCTTGGCCCAGGGGGCACTGAGGTTCATTGAGAGTAGATATATGGCATATGACCTTTGAGTTATTTCCAGAGGCTGTACTTGGAGAGAGAGTATGACCTTATTTTGGCAGTGCAAATGAAGTATTATCTCTGAGTTGCCACCATCAAAATGGCCCTCGTCGTTGACCTTCGGTCTCTGTTACGCTCGCACCTGAATGAAGTAGGAAGTCCTGTGCATGTGCAACAACTTTCTTGCCCTCCCTGCTATCCCAAATTTGCAGCTTCTGCCCAGCCAAGGGGGAGTTGTTTCCACGGTAATGAAGCCTGAAAGAGGCCAGACTAGTGTTGTTCAATTGTTATCCCTGGAATGACGGAGGCCTTGCTAACAGCTCCTTTTATCTTTCTCGGCCCTGACTGAAAGTACGATCCTGATCCGATCAGATTGCCTCGATCTGAGTGGCTCCGATGTGAATCCTTAATGAATTTTGATTGAGGGGAGCCAAGAAGTTCTCTGATTACAAACGCCAGAGGTGGAGAGCAGATTTATCAGTGAAACATCACTATTCCAGTCATCGAAACTGGCAGTTTGGGTAACTTTAAACAGCGCTATCTCTGGACCAACTCCAGCCATGAAACAACAGCTTCACAGAATGGGCCCATAAGAAATTCTGCGTGCTGGGAGTGGGAGGGATAGTTTATCAGCAGTGATTTGCCACACAGACAGTTCCTGGTTTTGCCCTTGGCCCAGGAAAGCCCAATCCACTTCCCCAGCATATGGAGAGTGGGATAAACCAGGGAACGAGCCACCTTGTGGCTACTCTCCCATCGTCTCCTGTTGAGCAGGAGACCGGGAGCAGGCCGCTTACTTGGCTACGCTGGAGGCCGAAAGAGACAACATAAAATACACTTAATATCTGTACATAAAATTATAAAAGAATACTCTAAACGCAACTCCAAGTGAGCCAATCAGATGATCCACGAGCGATTGCTCAGTTGCATGGCATCAATTGGCTATGGACCAACAGCCAAGACCTTATATTCCTGTTAGTCACGCAGTCTGACTAAATACCATGCTATTTGTAAGTAGTTAATCCTACATCCATTAACATCTTCTAGTAAAGGGCTGGATGACTATCTGGTTGGGACAGGGCAGAGATCCAAACACGGAGAGGGAAGATTGGATGCCGTGTGGAACACGATGGTTCCTGATCATGTCCAGGATGGATATTATAGGATGTAAGGTGGAGTTGGTTTAGCTGCGGAGACGAGATGGAGTGAGGGAAACTGAACCTGTCCTGATTTGTGGAAGGAATGAGTTTGATGATTTTTTTTTTCTCTTTCCTTACTTTCACATGTCCTCAAATCCAATCCTGGCCCATGGAATGATTGCAGGATCTATTATCGTGCAGTGCCGCCCCCCCCGTCTTGCTCCCGCTAAGCCCAGCACTCTCTCTTTTCAAAGCAGTTTAAGCCAGTTATTATTTTATTTGTTTTTGCCAGAATATAATTATGTAAGTTCACTTTTTTTTTGCTGATCTGAATACAGCCATGCATTTGAAGGTGTGCTATTGATTTGCAGTGTAGCTCTGTTGCACGATGCTCGTTCACCAAGACTACACAACAGCCATTCCTGAACATCTCTGAGAGTCTTCCAAAGCGGCTGGTGAGGAGGATACTGCGATACAACAACAACAACTTGTATTTATAAAGCACCATTAACATAGTGAAACATCCCAAGGCTCTGTACAGGAGTATTATGAGATTAAAAATTTGACACTGAGCCGCATAAGTAGAAATTAGCGCAGGTGATCCTGGTCAGAAAGGTATGATTTAAGGAGTGTCTTGAAGGAGGAAAGAGAGGTAGAGAGGCGGAGAGGTTTAGGGAGGGAGTTCCAGAGCTTGGGGCCCAGGCAACAGGAGGCACGGCCACCAATGGTTGAGCGATTATAATCAGGGATGCTCAAAAGGGCAGAATTAAAGGAACGCAGACATCTCGGAGGGGTTGAGGGGTTGGAGGAGATTACAGAGATAGGGAGGGGCGAGGCCACGGAGGGATTTGAAAATAAAAATGAACATTTTGAAATCAAGACGTTGCTTAACCGGAAGCCAATGTAGGTCAGCGAGCACAGGGGTGATGGGTGAGTGGAACTTAGTGCAAGTTAGGACATGGGCAGCTGAGTTTTGGATCACCTCTAGTTTATGTAGGGTAGAATGTGGGAGGCCAGCCAGGAAAGCGTTAGAATAGTCATGTCTAGAGGCAGCAAAGACATGGATGAGGGCTTCAGCAGCGGATGAGCTGAGGCAAGGGCAGAGACGGGCTTGAAAGGTTGTGAGGGAGGAGGGAGGAATGGAACCATAAGAGAGGTTTTTGAAGAGGCTTTTTGAACGAAGGAAGAGATGGAAAGATGGATGACGGGCAAAGAGTGCCACGGGGCAGGAATGGAAGATTGCCCTTCAGTGGCGTGGCGTAAGGAGCGGTCAGGACATCCAGCTGGAGAAAATGGCTGAGATAAGGTTGGGGCTGGAATGTGGAGGGATCTGAAAAGGAGGATAAGGGCTCTGAAATCGACGTGCTGGGGCGGGAAATACCAGCGGAGGAAAGGGGAAAATCCTAATCATTCGCAAACTTTGTGTCGGGAGGGGGGGAAAAAAACAAATATTGCTTGTTTTTTTTTGTCTTGCAAGAAAGAAACCAGACTGGTATCAGAAGGGTGTTTAACTGTCAGAGAAAAGCCAGAAGACAAAAAGAGCCAGGCTTGATCCAAGGCTACGGCTAGATTGTGGTGTTAGGTTCTTGGTGTTGGGCAGAGTGCCAGGGCCTGAGGATGGATTTCATAAGGTCCCTGTCCTAGTTTTTGCAGCTGGAAACTCGAGCCCAGCAGCCGAGCTGCAGAGACCATCGATTGGGCTGTGTGCCGGGGAGCTCGGGCAGGCTGAGAAGCTCGAGTTGCCATCTCCTCCCTCGCACCAGGCTGCTGTCTTTGCAGCGAGGAGGGCTTTTTAGGCCTGATAAATCATTTAGGTGGTGTAAATTGAAAACGTAGATCTCTGCTACTTGGCCTCCAGGGGTCAGAGAAGCCTGGCGAGAAAGCAGAGAACCAGCTCGGAGTGATATGTGGTGACCAGATCTAGGTTGGCTGCTTGCTCTCACTGAGGTCAACTTGGAGGTCACCGGCGTCGGCACTCTGGGCAAGGAAGACATTTGAACAAGGCAAAAAAAAAACAAAGATGTGGGATTTGAAACTTGTGATGAATATTTTTCCGTGGTCATGTATTGGAGACTTGCCCTGATTTTACAGTCACTATAAGAAGTGATTCTGAAGGGTTTGCACCGTGGGAATTCCCCACTCCCCCACACCCCCCCAGCCCCGGGCCATTGATCTTACGAGACCTCAATAAAAATGAATTTTTTACTGATTATGTAATTGAAAATTGATGTGGCAGTTCACAATTTTATGGATTTGTTTGAACACAATATCTGTAGAGTTAGAAAATGATTCCACAGTTTATAGTTGTATGAACTCACATTCCTGTTGGGAAAGAAAGTGTGTGTGTGAGTGAGTGTGTCAGAGAGCTGAACTTTTCCTGAAAGGCCACAGGCATCTCCCATTTGGTGGTTCTCAGACGTGCAGCAACTCTCAAAGTTTATCATCTCTGTCAATGAGTCTATTTATCTTTCTGCTTATCCTTCTGTGGCTCAGTGAGTTGCACCCTTGCCTCTGAGTCAGAAGGTTGTGGGTTCAAGTCTCACTCCAGGGACTTGAGCACAAACAAATATAGGCAGTGACACTCCAGTGCAGTGCTGAGCGAGTGCTGCACTGTTAGACATTAAACCGAGGCCCCATCTGCTCTCTCAAGTGGACGTAAAAGATCCCACAGCATTATTTTGAAGAAGAGCAAGGGAGTTATCCCCGGTATCCTGACCAATATTTATCCCTCAATCAACATAACAAAAACAGATTATCTGGTCATTATCACGTTGCTGTTTGTGGGAGCTTGTTGTGCATAAATTGTCTGCCACGTTTCCCACATTACAGCAGTAACTACACTCCAAAAGTACTTTGTTGGCTGTAAAGCACTTTGAGACATCCGGTGGTCATAAAAGGCGCTATATAAATGCAAGTCTTTCTTTCTATCTGTGTGTCTATTTACCTGTCTATGTCTCGACCCACCTGTCCGTCTATCGAATATATAATGAAAATTCTCAGTCCGTTACATTCCGGATGTCACTTTATGACTGATCGAAGCAATCTTAGAAAAATGTAACAAAAGAGAAAGAAAGCCAGTCGTTTCCTATTGCTCCCAATTTAGAACAACAGTTGACTTCAGGATGCGACTATTCAGAACGTCCACAACTTGCATTTATATAGCGCCTTTAAGGTAGAAAGACGTCCCAATGCGCTTCCCAGAAACATAATCAGACGATAGTTGACGCCAGTTATACCAGCAGCCGCAAAGGATCATGGCTCCTCACAGCTGCACCTGGGCGGTAGAATCCCTCAGCCCCGGGGTAAGGCACTGCAGATGGAATCAGAGGAATCATAGAAATTTACAGCACAGAAGGAGGCCATTTCGGCTCACCGTATCTGTGCTGGCCGACCAAGAGCTATCCAGCCTAATCCCACTTTCCAGCTCTTGGTCCGTAGCCCTGTAGGTTACGGCACTTCAAGTGCATATCCAAGTACTTTTAAAATGTGGTGAGGCTTTCTGCCTCTCCCACCCTTTCAGGCAGTAAGTTCCAGACTCCCTCCACCCTCTGGGTAAAGAAATTTCCCCTCATATCTCCTCTATACCTCCCCCCAATTACATTAAATCTATGCCCCCTGGTTGTTGCCCCCTCTGCCAAGGGAAACAGGTCCTTCCTATCCACTCTATCAAGGCCCCTCATAATTTTATACACCACAATCAGGTCTCCCCTCAGCCTCCTCTGTTCCAAAGAAAACAGACCCAGCATCTCCAATCTTTCCTCATAGCCAAAATTCTCCAGTCCAGGCAACATTCTTGTAAATCTCCTCTGCACCCTTTCCAGTGCAATCACATCTTTCCTGTAATGTGGTGACCAGAACTGCACGCAGTACTCCAGCTGCGGCCTAACTAGTGTTTTATCCAGTTCAAGCATAACCTCCTTGCTCTTGTATTCCATGCCTTTACCAATAACGGCAAGTATTCCATATGACTTCTTAACCACTTTATCAACCTGGCCTGTTACCTTCAGGGATCTGTGGACCAGCACTCCAAGGTCCCTTTGTTTCTTCTCAGTGTTGTACTATTTAAGGTGTATTCCCTTGCCTTGTCAGACCTCCTCAAATGCATTACCTCACACTTCTCCGGATTGAATTCCATTTGCCAATATTCCGCCCACCTGACTAGTACATTGATATCTTCCTGCAGAAGGAAGCAACGGGCAGGGAGTGAAGTTAAATATGGTCTTGGCTACGGTTCCTTCAGGCCAGGACACTGGGGAGAACACCCCAGCTCTTTTTCGAAACGTCCCCTGGAATCTTTTACATCCACCTGAGAGAGGTTTAACGTCTCATCCGAAAGGTGGCATCTCCGACAGTGCAGCGCTCCCTCAGTACCGCACTGGAGGGTCAGCCTAGATTCCAAGTAAATGAAAAAAGGTTGGAAAACTATTAACATGAAGATAACTCTCCTTTGGAGTGAAGGTGGCCTTATCTCCTACACAGCTTTATACCCAACATTGAAGTTACGTGACTAAGATCACAGCATTGGTTCCCTTCTCATTGAATTTATGTCGGAGGCCCTGCCTATTCAGCCCAGCCAACGGCTGATATAAACATCTCACAGCACAGTTGTTAAGAACATAACATAAGATCATAAGAAATAGGAGCAGGAGTAGGCCATTTGGCCCCCTGAGCCTGCTCCGCCATTCAATAAGATCATGGCTGATCTGATCATGGACTCAGCTCCACTTCCCTGCCCGCTCCCCATAACCCTGTACTCCCTGTTCGATGAGGGGAGTCCGAGTAAGTTGGAATGCCCCATTTCCCCCACCCCCTGCCCCGGGGCCAGTTTCTTCATTCTACAGAAAATGTGGCTTGAAACTGGCAGGACCCGCACTATGGGGCCTTGGTTGGAAGGTCCAGCCTCAACTGGAATTTGAACCCAGCTCTCCCAGTATTAGCTAGGGGTCCAACACAGATGTGCATTGGCTAGGCGCTGACGCAGCCACAAGGCTGACTTGGCGTTCACCCCAGGTCAATTCCACTCGGCAGCCTCGGGAACCAAACCAAGGTCCATGTGAAGCTGGCGTCTCGACCACTCAACCGCATCGGCTGGATGAGCCTGCGGGAAGCTTTGTGTTTTCTTCGTTGGGCCCATGTGGGGAGATGATTCTAGGAAGCAGAACTCAAGACTTCTGATAAAAGTGGATGACAGATCTAGAGAATCACAGAAGGCACTCCAAACCTTTTTTCACCACAATGCCAATCATTACATGAATCAGTGCCCAGCTCTGAGTTAAGGAATCGCTATTTATAATCAATCCCTTTTGTGATGGTTGTTCCTTATAAACCACTGTAGCTCTTCACATTGTCATCGAGTCCTTTTATCTCTCCAAAGAGCCAACTGTTTTTTATATATATATATAAAAAAAAAAGATTTTGCCGTGTGGCTTTAACTTTTAATTGTCGCTGGGAGAAAGAGAGTGATTCAATGACAGTGATTTCATTCCGTGAAAAGGGCTGTGTGTGTGAGAGAGGAAGACTCGAGCTTTGACTGCTCTGTGGCTGCCTGCCCAGGTCTGGGAATAGCTGTCAAGTCTCGGGGCAGAACATGATACAGGCAAGTCTCGGTCTAATTGATTTGTCTAAAAGTTTCCCTTACTTGGTTGGAGTTGCGAGGAGACCTGGGTTCACCTCATCCCCACCACAAACCGTGACAATTAACTGTTTCAACAACAGTGTGCATTTCTAGGACGCCTCGAAGGTGGCAAAAATGCTGCCGGGTGCTTTTTCCACTGGCACCTTGGTAGTCTCTATTTTATCAGTGACTGTTCGCCGCCCACCACCTCCCCTGAAGATCTTGACACTTTTAGGGCATAGTTCCACCAGTGCCTCCAGCTCCCGTGGCCACTCCTCAGTGCGAGCTCGGTCAGAGAGTTGCCGATCTATTTTACCGTGGAGTGCAGCACAGCCAATGTGTTGTCCCCGGCACCTGCACAGGGGCACTTTAGGGAGCTATCGGGCAGCAATCGGGAGCAGGAATCCTGGGTCAGCTCTCCCCCTTTCTACTCCACGACCACCAAAATCCAGTTGCAGTCCAGCGGATGCTTAACATGCCTGACCTCAGCTGACCCGGGTTAAACACAATAAAAAACACAAAATGTCGACCTTACATTCCCGATTTTAATCGCTCCATCATTGGCGGCCGTGCCTTCAGCTGCCTACACACTAATCTCTGGAATTCCCTCCCGAAACCTCTCTGCCTCTCTCCCCATTTAAAACACTCCTTAAAACTCACCTCTTTGTCCTTATCTGTCCCAACATCTGATCTGGCTCGGTGTTCAAATATTGCCTGTAACGCTCCTGGGAAGCACCTTGGTACGTGTTACCATGTCAAAGGCACTACATAAATGTAAGTTGTTGTTGCAATCCTGGTGCAATGCACGCAGCCACCTTCCCTATTTGACACAGTGAGTACTCCGTCTTCCCTCTGTACCAATGGGAAGCATCGATGTAGAGTGGACCTTCAGTTACCTCTATCTCATCCAAGCACAGTGAGGTTCCCTGGGAGAGGAGACACATCAGCCCTTTGTACCATTATACTTGGTGCTGCCCCTGGGCCCCGATCACGTCCCTCTACAATCTCTCGCCGCTCCATCGCCCTGACTTCGCCGCTCCCGCTGTATCCACCCACGCTCCAATCACCGACCTGGACTTGGTGATGTCCCTTTTCACTGCCATTGCTCTCCTGCTCCAGCACGTGCTGCTCCCTGGAGTGGTACGCCACCGCTCTGCTCCTTCCGCTCCCTGGCCTGCTCCGATGATGCTCGGAGGCCGGGGGCCGTCCACACTGCGATATGTGTGCGCACTAGGTCCGTGCAGCAGAGCTGGTCTCCAGTTGTCTTCGTTAATCCTTGCCAAGACCTAGCTCTGTCAAGCCCGTGTGGTGGCTGGTGTGTAACGATCACCAAACGTTAAAAAAGTCCACACACAGGCATCTTCCAACCTTCAAGATTTAGTTCGGGACCTGGAATTTTAGGTCCTTCATTAAAAGACCTGTGAACTTTTTGATGTGGAAGCAAGTCATCCTCGATTCCGAGGGACTGCCTATGATGATGATGATATACTTGGTAAAGCCAGGTGTGATTATTATTTACTTAAAGCACTTCTGATCCGAAAATGCATGGGCTTGTCCGGTTTCCTTTGATCCAAATTCCAGGAAAAAAATAAATAGACCTGAAGATCTGAAGATCCAAATATAAGATCGCCTGCATTGAATTACACAGAATGCACGGCACAGAAACAGGCCATTCAACCCACTGGCCCATGCCAGTGTTTATGCAATCAGCCGCCCGTTTTACCTCCCAGTTTCCTGCCAGGCAGACACGGCGACTATTATCCCCGGGATCGTTCCTCGGGAGAGCAAATGGGATGAGCTGATTTTGCGATCCAGCAGAATGTTAGCGGTTTGTGGAAGGAAAGGGGTTGGTGGGACGCAATGACCTTTGGCTCTGTCCATATTTTCGTAGCTTTAGCCAAAATGAGATTTCTAACAGTCGCTTTATTTCAATGGGTCACGAGAGGGAATTATGTAAGACAGTCGAGAAAGAGTCCCCAGATTTTCTTCTTGCAGGTCCGGGGCAGGAATGAAGATGGTCACAATACAGATAATTAGGGACATTGGTTGCTTTTGATACATAAAAAGGAAAAGAGAAGATAAAGTAAATGTTGGTCCCCTTGAGGATGAGACTGAGGAATTAATAATGGAGAACAGGGAAATGGCAGAGACGTTGAACAAATATTTTGTATCGGTCTTCACAGTAGAAGACACTAAAAACATCCCAATAGGGGATAATCAAGGGGCTATATAGGTAGGGAGGAACTATACAATCACTTTCAGTAAAGTAGTATTCAGTAAAATAATGGGACAAAAGACCGACAAGTCCCCTGGATCTGATGGCTTATATCCTAGGTCTTAAAAGAAGTGGCTGCAGAGATAGTGGGTGCATTGGTTGCAATCTACCAAAATTCCCTGGATTCTGGGGAGGTCCCAGCGGATTGGAAAACCACAAATGTAACGGCCCTATTTAAAAAAGGAGGCAGACAGAAAGCAGGAAACTATAGACCAGTTAGCTTAACGTCTATCGTTGGGAAAATACTGGAGTCCTTTATAAGGAAGCAGCAGCGGGACATTTGGAAAAGCATGATTCAATCAAGCAGAGTCAGCATGGCTTTATGAAAAGGAAATCATGTTTGAAAAATTTGCTGGAGTTCTTTGAGGATGTAACGAGCAGGGTGGATAAGGGGGACCCAGTGGATGTGGTGTATTTGGATTTCCAGAAGGCATTCGATAAAGTGCCGCATAAAAGGTTACTGCACAAGATAAAAGTTTACAGGGTTGGGGTTAAGCATGAATAGAGGATTGGCTAACTAACAGAAAACAGAGAGTCAGGATAAGTGGATCATTTTCCAGTTGGCAAACAGTAACTAGTGGGGTGCCGCAAGGATCGGTGCTGGGGCCTCAACTATTTACAATCTATATTAATGACTTGGATGAAGGGACCGAGTGTAATGTAGCCAAGTTTGCTGATGATACAAAGATGGGTGGGAAAACAAATTGTGAAGCGGACACAAAAAATCTGCAAAGAGATATAGACAGGTTAGGTGAGTCGGCAAAAATTTGGCGGATGGAGTATAATATGGGAAAATGTGAGGTTATCCACTTTGGCAGAAAAAATAGAAAAACAAATTATAATTTAAATGGAGAAACATTGCAAAGTGCTGCAGTACAGAGGGACCTGGGAGTCCTTGTGCATGAAACACAAAAAGTTACTATGCAGGTACAGCAAGTAATCAGGAAGGGAAATGGAACGTTGGCCTTAATTGCAAGGGGGATAGAGTATAAAAGCAGAGAAGTCCTGCTACAAATGTACAGGGTATTGGTGAGGCCACAGCTAGAGTACTGCATACAGTTTTGGTCTCAGTGTTTAAGAAAAGATATACTTGCATTGGAGGCTGTTCCGAGAAGGTTCACTAGGTTGATTCCGGAGATGACGGGGTTGACTTATGAAGATAGGTCGTCCCTATACTCATTGGAGTTCAGAAGAATGAGAGGTGATCTTATCGAAACATATAAGATAATGAGGGGCTCTAAAAGGTGGATGCAGAGAGGATATTTCCACTCATAAGGGAATCTAAAACTAGGGGGCATAGTCTCAGAATAAGGGGCTGTCCATTTAAAACTGAGATGAGAAATTTCTTCTCTCAGAAAGGTTGTAAATCTATGGAATTCTCTGCCTCAGAAAGCTGTGAAGGTGGGTCATTGAATATATTTAAGGCGGTGATAGACAGATTTGTGAGCGATAAGGGAATAAAGGGTTTTGGGGAGCAGGCAGGGAAGTGGAACTGAGTCCATGATCAGATCAGCCATGATATTAAATGACGGAGCAGACTCGAGGGGCCGAATGGCCTACTCCTGCTCCTATTTCTTATGTTCTTTTTGATGTCTCACTGAAGCTTCTGTGCTGCGAAAATTCTGACAGATAATGAGGAAAGCGGATATGTGATGTTCCACTGTATACCTATAAATCCATAGTGTCAGCCGTGGCTCAGTGGGTAGCTCACTTGCCTCTGAGTCAGAAAGTTGTGGGTTTAAGTCCCACTCCAGGGACTTGAGCATAAAAATCTAGGCTGATACTCCAGTGCAGTACTGAGGGAGTGCTGCATTGTTGGAGGTGCCGTCTTTCAGATGAAGCGTTAAACTGAGGCTCTGTTTCCCTCTCAGATTGACGTAAAAGATCCTTTGGCAGTATTTTGAAGAAGAGCAGGAGAGTTACCTCTGGTGTCCTGGCCAATATTTATCCCACAATTGACATAACAAAAAGAGATTATCTGGTCATTGTCACATTGCTTTTTGTGGGAGCTTGCTGTGCAGAAATTGGCTGCTGCGTTTCCTACATTACAGCAGTAAAAATACTTCATTGGCTGTAAAGCATTTTGAGACATCCGGTGGTCATGAAAGACGTTCTATAAATGCAGGTCTTTTTTGTTTTACCTTGGGCCTTGATATGTATATCATCAGTGCAGCCACCACTGAGGAAAGTCCTGGAGCAACATTCATTTGTCTTATGGTTAGCCGAGTGCCTGACAGAAATCCGCCAAGAACTTTGAGTCTCCAAACCAAGGTCCTGTGAAATCCACATGGGTCGAGTTTATGATTGTCCAACGTCGGGGGCACATTCTTGTCCTGCATGAACAAGCAGCACTGACCGAAGTGTAAAGAGCTTAAGCACAGGTTGGCAAGAACGTCAACTCCAGGACATCTAAGCTGGCACAGAGGTGTCTCTGGAATTTAACCAGCTAAAACCGCATAATATGCGCAGAGCACACGTAAGCTTAAGAACATAACATAAGAATTAGGAGCAGGAGCAGGCCATTCAGCCCCTCGAGCCTGCTCTGTCATTCAATAAGATCATGGCTGATCTTCTACCTCAACTCCACTTTCCCGCCCGATCCCATATCCCTTGATTCCCTTAATATCCAAAATAATAGCTTATTGATCTTTGTCGAGTCAGGCCCTCTCTATTTACTTGAGCCTTGGCTTGTATGGTTCATAGAATCATACAACACTGACGGATGCCATTTGGCCGACAGTCCCCATGCCAGCTCTTTGAAAGAGCCATCCAACTTGTCTCGTATCCCTGCTCATTCACCCTAGCCCTCCAAATTTCTCTTTTTCAAATATATGGCGGGGGGCGGGGGTACCAATCCATGTGACCTGTTAGATCCTCTCTGCACTGAGGATCTACTCCACGCTACTCATGGGATTGTGGGTAATATTAGCAGAATGGATAGAGGATTGGTTAATGGACAGAAAATGGAGAGTAGGAATAAATGGGTCATTTTCGGGTTGGCAGATGTAACTAGTGGGATGCCGCAAGTATCAGTGCTGGGGCCTCAACTATTCACTGGCTTAGATGAAGGGACCGAGTGCAATGTTTCCAAATTTGCTGATGATACAAAGCTAGGTGATAAAGTACATTGTGAGGAGGATGCAAAGAGACTTCAGAGGGATATAAACAGGTTAGGTGAATGGGCAAGAACATGACAGATGGAGTATAATGTGGAGAAATGTGAAGTTATCCCCTTTGGTAGAAAAAATAGAAAAGCAGAGTATTTTTTAAATGATGAGTGATTGGGAAATGTTGGTGTTCAGAGGGACCCAGGTCTCCTTGTACACGAATCATTGAACGTTATAACCTGCAGGTACAGCAAGCAATTAAGAAAGCAAATGCTATGTTGGTCTTTGTTATAAAAGGATTGGAGTACAAGAGTAAAGAATCTTGCTGCAATTATATAGGACCCTGGTGAGACTGCACCTGGAATATTGTGTACAGTTTTGGTCTCCTTACCTAAGGAATTATATTCTTGCGTTAGAGGGAGTGCAACAAAGGTTCATCAGACTGATTCCTGGGATGGGAGAGATTGTCCTACGAGGAGAGATTGAGGAGACTAAGCCCATATGCCCTAGAATTTAGAAGAATGAGAGGTGATTTCATTGAAACAGATAAAATTATTACAGGGCTTGATTGGGGAATCTAGAACCGGGGGTCACAGTCTCAGAATAAGGGGTCGGTCATTTAGGACTGAGATGAGGAGAAATTTATTCACCCAGAGGATGGTGAATCTTTGGAATTCTCTACCCCAGAGGGCTGTGGAGGCTCAGTCATTGAGTACATTCAGGACACAGATCGATTTTTGGATATTAAGGGAATTAAGGGATTGTGTGGGAGGGTGGAGTTGAGATAGAAGATCAGCCATGATTTTATTGAATAGCCGAATGGCCTACTCCTGCTCCTATCTCTTCTGTTCCTTTGTTACACTGAGGATTAGTTCCATGTGACATTGAGGATGCAGTGCGCCCGGTGCCGAACGTCAAGTGAAAGGGCGTTAGTGACACACCAGTTCGCTCTCATTGGACAGGATAGAACTGGGAAATAGAAAGAAAACTGGCCTTTACTGTGGGGACAGGGCTGTGCAACAGGAGAGCCCACAGGCATAGAAAGAGCCCGCTGAAATTGTAATCTATTGTGGCGCTTAGTCTGGTGGAAATAATTGGTGGGAGGGTTAGAGGGAAGTGTTTATTGAGGTCTATCAAATAAATAGCCAGTTTGGAATCATTGAATGGTTACAGCACAGAAGGAGGCCATTCGGCCCGTTGAGCCCATGCCTGTGGTAGTTTTTTTTTTAAAGTCAGCATTTCCTCATTCCCATCTCAGCAAAACCTATTCTGTTACGTGTGTAATAAGGTTCATTCTTACTTAAGTGTGCAGTTCTACAGTCAATACACATACTTGTACAGTTAATTGCCCCAATTCCCCTCATTGTTCATCTAACCCTATCAGTTTAAGAGTACATTATTCTCTAATTACCTGAGTCGAGCGGGTGTAATTGTCTTTAAGCTGTCCTAAATGAATTACTTTTTTGTGCTCTGCAGTGTACTTTATAAGGACTCTGATTAGCAGCAAGTATCCCAGATAAATCCATAAATTGCGGAAAGATCACTTAGTGCCTTAATGAGGCCTGCTGCCCTCCTCCTGTGTGTGGAAGGGAGCAGGGCCCCTCTTTCAGGTCTGAGTGTCTCTTGGTGAAGGGTGCTCCATTAATGCAGCCAGATGCCAAGGAGTTTGAGAGAAGGAGGAGGTCCCATCAACATTGCAGGTCTACTGTTCCCGTGCAGACTTTTGCCTTCAGTGCAACTTTCAAAAAGAACACCAATGTGTTGACTTGTCCGCTTTCCTCTCTTCATCCTCAGACCTAGAAACTGTAGAACGCACTTGTCTAATGGTAGTGTTAGTAAAAAGAAAGACTTGATTTTTACAGAGCGTTTCACGACCTCAGGACGTCCTAAAGCCCTTCACAGCCAATTAAGTACTTTGTTTGACGTGCAGTCACTGTTGTAATGTAGTCAATTTCCCACAGCACGATCCCACAAACAGCAATGTGATAATGTTTTCACATGCTGGTTGAGGGATAAATATTGGGCAGGACACCAGGGAGGGAGGGGTGCGCGGGGAACTCCCCATGTCCTCTTCGGAATAGTGGCCATAGGACCTATTGCGTCCACCTGCGAGGGCAGACGGGGCCTCGGTTTAAGGGGTAAATGCGCTGTGGAATGTGCTGCAGGCGAGTGGATCCTGTGTTCGGTCTCTGCTCTGTGCTGCGATCGCTGAGCTCGGCGGGAGCAGCAATAATTGGCCTCCGCATCGCCGGGGTAGAGTGGAGCTGATCAGCCAGGGTTCCCGCTTCTGATCACTGTTCATGGAACCTCTGCTGGAGAGTGTGTACGTGTATGAAGGACTGATGAGGATAGGGTCGGATGAGGGACAGGATCTGATACGGCCCCTCTTGTGCTTCTCTCCCCCTTCCTCCCCCTCCCTTTCCCCTATCTTCCTGCTCCCTCCCCTGCTCACCCTCCAGCTCTCCTCCCCTTCTGCTCCCCCTCCTGCTCCCTCTCCCCTCTCCCTCCCGCTCCCCTTCCCCTCCCCCCCCCCCCTCCATCCCCCTCCCTCTCCCGTTCCCGGTCTCCCTCCCCTTCCACTACCCTCCTGCCCACTCCCCCTACCCCTTCCCCGCCCCCTTCACTGACCAACCAGCCAGCAATCACCGTTATAGGCACCAATAGGAAGAATGGATGAGGTTCAGGGTAGATGCCCGTGGCAGCACACCCATTGTGAATCAACAGCTTCAGGAGATCAAGCGGGGTGGCTGGGGGAAAAAATTAAGCTCTGAAACTTTTACCCGTCAGTAGTGTCGTAGCACTGGTGCTGCTTGGCGTCAAGGAGAGGCAGTGGGGCTGCGAGTTTTGACAGTGCTGTGAACTCGCCAACACCCTGTGCAGTTGGAACATCGTGGCCTCCCCGGCCTGCGAGAAAACACTTCCACAGGCCGGGCTATAAAAGAGCTGGAGCATACCACTACAACCTCCAGCGCGAGCTGCTCCAAGTGTGCGATGATTTTGAGGTGGACGACTGGGTGACGTTATCAAAACCCAGGTCACCGTTTGGAGCATGGGCAGGAACACCAGCGGGGCCAGGTACAGCGGAGGAGCGGGAATGTCGTGGCGGAGGAGCGGTGAGAGATCGTGGCGGAGAAGTGGTGACAGATCGTGCCGGAGAAGTGGTGACAGATCGTGGCGGATGAGCGGCGAGAGATTGTGGCGTAGGAGCAGTGAGAGATCGTGGCGGAGGCGCAGCGAATGTTTGTGGCGGAGGAGCGGTGAGAGATCGCGGCGGAGGTGTGGCGAATGAAGGTACGAGGCCCAGGAGAGCCGAGGATCCAGGGGCAGCACGGGCCAGCCCACACTGCGATATCTGTGCGCACGAGATCCGTGCAGCAGAGCAGGTCTCCAGTCATCCTCATTACCCTTGCCAGAGGGTTAGCTCTGTCAAGCCCGTGTGGTGGCTGGTGTGCAACGGCCACCCCACGTTAAAAAAAATCCACGCACAGGCATCTTCCACCCTTCAATTGGAGTTCAGGCCTGGAACATCGGGTCCTTCATTGAAACATCTGTGAACTCATGTGGGAGTAAGTTATCCTCATTCGAGGGACCGCCTATGGGGGTGGAACTTATTGCCTGCAGGGCATTGGAAAGGGCCGAGTTTCTGCAAGCAGCTTTTCTCCGAGGAGATTAAACAGAATCCCTTTTCCAAAGGCCTTTGAATCATTTCAAGTCCACACTCATTATTGATTAAAATGTAATATAAAAGCTTGCAAAGCTTCTCTGATCAGTCATTACAAAACAATTCAGACGCGATGCAGTGACTCACATAATGCATGTACAGTTATTCAATATTTGAGTGTTACATTAATACCGTATTGATTTTTTGCATATTATTGAGCCTACAGTAAGCAGCGTAACCACGAGGACCGGCTCGTTTCCCTTCCCAGACAGTGGTGACTCATGTCGGACCGACCTGGCATGTGATACTCTTAACTCTCTTTGCCAACTTTTTCCGAAACCTGGTTCCCCGTTTTCCCGACCTTTTTCCCCCTCTTGCCTCTCTGAGCCAGACGAAAGAAAGGAAGAAAGACTTGTATTTATATAGCACCTTTCACCAGGTCCCACAGCGCTTTACAGCCAATGAAATACCTTTTTGAAATGTAGCCACTGTTGTAAGCTGGGAAATACGCAGGCTCCTACAAACAGCAATGAAATAATGACCAGATAATCTGTTTTAGTGATGTTGGTTGAGGACACCAGGGATAACTACCCTCCTCTACTTTGAAATAGTGCCATGGGATCTGTTGCAGCAACCTGAGAGAGCAGATTTTAAGCCTTTGTCAGTTTAAAGTTTCATCTGAAAGATGGCATCTCCAACAGCGCAGCACGCCCTCAGTACTGGAGTGTCAGCGTAGATTTTGTGCTCGAGTCTCTTGAGTGGGACTTGAACCCACAACCTTGGGACTCAGACTGCGACCCACTGAGCCACGGTCAACACCTATCGCTATAGTGAACGATTTTCCTGGAGCAGTTTTATCAATTCCTTTCATAATCAATTGGGTTCCCTGAAAGTCTCCTATTTTCCCAGAGAACAAGCCAAATTCCTGATTCCTGGAATAAGTTGCGTTGCTCTCCGCTGTTCCCTCTCGAGAGCAGTAAAATTGTCCCGATGATGAGTTGACCAGTGCCATATTAGTGGAGGTGCAGCGTGGAGGCCACTTCAGGAAGCGGTGCGAGCTGGTACAGGAGGGCGATCAATTGGAGAAGGGCGGCTGGATTGGACGTCACCAAAATCAAGGTCACTAATTGGAGCGTGGGCAGGTATAGCAGGAGAGGAGGGTCGAAGGAGCGGCGAGAGATTGTAGAACGGTGTGAGCTCGGGGCCCAAAAGAGGCGCGGGCCCAGGGGCAGCACGGGCCCAGCCCACACTGCAATATGTGCGCGCGCTGGGTCCGTGCAGCAGAGCTGGTCTCCAGTCGTCTTGGTTGATCCTTGCCACTGGATCAAGACCGAGCTCTGTCAAGCCCCTGTGGTGGCTGGTGTGCAAGGGTCACCACACGTTAAAAAAATCCACGCACAGACATCTTCCACTCTTCAATGTGTAGTTCAGGACCTGGAATATCTGGTCCTTCCTTGAAACACCTGTGAACTCATCTCTTTTTGGTGTGGAAGCAAGTCATCCTCGATACGGGGGACCGCCCGAGAAGATTCGTTGTTTAAAAGTTTGTCCTTGAGATGTAGTCATCGCCAGCATTTATTGCCTATCCCTCGTTGCCCTGAGAAGATGTTGCTGAACCTTTTTCTTGAACTGTTGCAATTATGTTTTGTAGCGGTTTGATACAACCGAGTGCTTGCTGGGCCTCAAAGGACAGTTAAGAGTCAACCACATTATATATAGGCCGGACTGGGCAAGGAAATAACAGGGTTTCCTTCCCTAAAGGATCATTAGGGACCATTAGTGAGTAAGCAACGACGGTTTCATGGTCACTTTCACTGACAGCATTTTTTAAAAACTGAATCCAAACATCCATTGTGGGATTTGAACTCAGGTTCTCTGGATTATTGATGCGAGCCTCTGGATTACTAGTTCAGTGACATTACCACTATACCACCGTAATCCTCGAGTTTTATTTTTAATTCGTTCCTGGGATGTGGGTGTCGCTGGCAAGGCCAGCATTTATTGCCCTTCCCTAATTGCCCTCGAGAAGGTGGTGGTGGGCCGCCATTTCAGAGGGCAGTTAGGAGTCAACCACATGGCTGTGGGTCTGGAGTCACATATAGGCCAGACCGGATAAAGACGGCAGATTACCTTGGAGGCAGTTCAGAGAAGGTTCACTTGGTTGATTCTGGGGATGAGGGGATTGACTTACGAGGAAAGGTTGAGTAGGTTGGGCCTCTACTCATTGGAATTCAGAACAATGAGAGGTGATCTTATCGAAACGTATAAAATTATGAGGGGACTTGACAAGGTGGATGTTTCCACTCCTAGGGAAGCCTAGAGCTAGAGGGCATGATCTTAGAATTAGGGGCCGCCCATTTAAAACTGAGATGAGGAGAAATTTCTCTCAGAGGGTTGCAAATCTGTGGAATTCGCTGCCTCAGAGAGCTGTGGAAGCTGGGACATTGAATACATTTAAGACAGAAATAGACAGTTTCTTAAATGATAAGGGATTATGGGAAGCGGACAGGGAAGTGGAGCTGAGTCCATGATCAGATCAGCCATGATCATACTAAATGGTGGAGCAGGCTCGAGGGGCCGTATGGCCTACTCCTGCTTCTTATGTTCTAAAGAACAAAATTTATATGACATTCTGGTAGTTTCATGAGTGTCTTTCTTTGTTCCTGATACTAGCTTTTTATTCCAGAATTATTTAATTAACTGAATTTAAATTCTCCAGCTCCCGTGGTGGGATTTGAACTAATTATTAGTCCAGGTCTCTGGATCGCTAGTCCAGTAACACAAGCACTATGCTATCGTACCCATTGCCACAGTATGATAGTACGCACCACCTCCCTGTGGACTCCGAGGCTATCGTGCTGTGAATGCCTTTACAGTGTTGGGTTGGAGGAGGGGCCCACTGTCCTGGCCTCTCAGTGCTGCCCTCCCTCGCTCACAGTTCCACCCAGCACCATTGTCTCTCGGCAAAACTGCTGGCTGCTTGTATGACCCAGAAGAAGGTGCGCATTTCACGGGGTAGACTCCAGTTCTTAGACTCCAGTTATGATAGTGCATTCCATGTGCTGCCTTGACGTCGTGCTCATGGTTTTCAATGTGTTTGCTGCTGGTTCATTATTATAACAACAACTTGTATTTATATGCATCTCAAGGCACGTCACAGGAGTGTAATCAGACAAAAACTTTGAAACCGAGCCAAAGAAGGAGTATGCTCCAAGAGGTCGGTTTAAAGGAGGAGAGGGAAGTGGAGAGGCAGAGGGGTTTAGAGAGAGAATTCAAGAGCTTCGGACCGAGACGGCCGATAGCACGGCTGCCAATGGTGGGGTGAAGGAAGTGGAGGATGCACAAGAGGCTAGAATTGGAGGAACTCGGAGATCTGGGAGGGTTGTGGGACTGGAGGAGGTTACAGAGATAGAGAGCGCTGAGGCCGTGGAGGGGTTTGAACACCAGTTACATTTTAAAATGGCTAACTGGGTGCGAATGTAGGTCAGCGAGCACAGGGGGTGATGGGTGAGTGGGGCGTTGTGTAAGCAAGGACGTGGGCGGTGGAGCTTGGGAACTGCAACTTGTACTTATTTAGCACTGTTAGCGTAGGGAAAAAAACTGTCACACCATTCTTTACAGGAATGGACACTGAGTCATTGTATGGAGAGGTGACTGAGGGGTAGCGTTAACCCTCTTTCTCTGAAGTTATGGGAGTGTTTTTATGACTGGAATTGTAGTCCGGTCTCTGTGGCTTTAGGGTACTGTTAGATTGGGTTTCGATCCAAACACTGAAGGGGAAATTTTCAATGAATAGAAGCGAGGTATCAGCCCAGGCATGGAGATGGATTTTTAATGGCTAATTTCACATCAAAATTTGGTTTTCATTGCTGATAGATTTAATCAGTCGTTTCATGGTCGTATTTCAGTGGGGGATTATTATAAGGAATTTCACATGAAAATGTGTGCTTCAAACCCATTTTACACTGACTAATGACACCCATCTGTATCCTGCTGAAGTGCTTATTGAATCACTTATTGTGTGTTGCCTTCCAGAATTATTTTTAAATGACAGCTTTCCTTTTGTGCACATGCCTCCTTAATGGAATTCTTTTTGGTTCCAATAGATTCAGTCTGTAATGTATCACCCACAATCGGCGGCGCATAGCTTGGGGTCTCTGGGCAAAGGAGGAGGGTGGGAGATGCTGTAGCTATGGTGATTTTGGTTTTGTCGGGTCTCGGTTCCGTGGATGAGTGGGCGGAGCGCGGAGTGCGGTGACTGTCAGACAGGCTGCGACTGACCCGGGTGAGGGAGAATGACCGGTGTAATGTCATCAAGGTCCAGGCCAGTGATTGGAGCGTGAGCAGATACAGTAGGAGCGGCGAGGTCGGGGCGAAGGAGCGGTGAGAGACTGGAGGGATGTGATTGGGGCCCAGGAGAGGCGCGAGTTTGGCGCCCAGAAGAGGCGTGGGCCCAGGGACAGCACGGGCCCAGCCCACACTGCGATATGTGTGCGCACTAGGTCCGTGCAGCAGAACAGGTTTCCAGTCGTCTTGGGTAATCCTTGCCACTGGACCAAGACCAAGCTCTGTCAAGCCCGTGTGGTGGCTGGTGTGCAACGGCCACCACACGTTAAAAAAATCCACTCACAGGCATCTTCCACCCTTCAGGATGTAGTTCAGGATCTGGAATATTAGGTCCTTCGTTGTAACACCTGGGAACTCATCCTTTTTTTGGCGTGGAAGCAAGTCATCCTCGTTTTGAGGGACCGCCTATGATGATGTAGGTATGGCCAGCACTCCATTCAACAGTCACGGGGGGGAAAAAAAATATCCATTTGAAGCTCGAGGCCTTGAAGTGAAAATGTCAACGATGGTATTGAAAGACACGTAAGACAAATCAATGAGTAACTTTGATCAACTTACTGTGATCAAAGACAATGTTTTGATATTTTTATTGTGTTTTTCAAAAATTTATTCACAGGATGTAGGCGTTATCAGCATTTATTGCCCATCCTTAATTGCCGTTGAGAAGATGATGGTGAGCCGCCGCCCTGACCTGCTGCAGTCGGGCTACTGTAGCATAGTGGTTATGTTGCAGGTCTAGTAAACCAGAGGCCTGGACATGAGTTTAAATCCCACCATGGCAGTTGTGGGATTTAAATTCAGTTAATTAAATAAATCTGGTATTTTACAAAAAGCTCGTACCAGTAATGGTGACCATGTAACTACGGGATTGTCATAAAAACCTAACTGATTCGCTGATCTCTTTCATGGAACGGAATCTTCCGTTCTTGTCTTACTCCAGACCCACAGCAATGTGGTTGACTCTCAACTGCTCTCTGAAATGGTCTAGCAGGCAACTCAGTTGTACCAAATTGCAATAACAAAATCGTCACAGTGGGAGTACCTTCACCACACGGACTGCAGAGGTTCAAGAAGGCGGCTCACCACCACCCTCTCGCGGACAATTTGGGATGGGCAATAAATGCTGGCCTTGCCAGCGATACCCACATCCCTTGAACGAATAAAATACAAAGTCCGTGTAGTGCTGATACACCTTGAGTGGCTTGCTAGGCCAGACCGGGTAAGGGCGGCAGATTTCCTTCCCTAAAGGACATTAGTGACCCAGATGGGTTTTTGCAACAATCTGATAATTTCATGGCCGCCATTACTGACACTAACCTTTTATTCCAAATTTATTTAATTCACTGAATTTAAATTCCCCAGCTGCCGTGGTGGAATTTGAACTTATGTCACAGTCCATTAGTCCAGGCCTCTGGATTATGAGTCCAGTAACTTAACCACTTTGCTACCATTCCACTAAAACCTGACTTTGAACATTGGACATTTCACACACTGAGAGGAAAAGTATGAGGAATAATTTTTTTTTTAACCACAATGTTTTTTTTTCAAGAGTGATTTCATTGATTCAACTTCTCCTTTCTTTTATTGGGAAACACTTCTGGCTGATCGTTTAGGATATGCTGTCTTCATCATTCTTTAGCTGCCTCTCACCGGCCATTTGCAAGCCATTATATTCTCTTTTCTTTAGTATGTTCCTTTCCACAATTCTGATTTGCTGCTGTTTTACTTTGAGCCAAACGACAGTGTATACTGGGGAGCGCGTATTGGGGAGTGTGTGACGGGAAGGAAATGAGAGTTGCAGGAAGAACAGGCCCTAAACCAGGCTTCCAACGCACTCTCGATACAAAAAAGTGTTTCGGGTAGCTTACCTCTGTCATACACCAGACGTCACATGTTGTTGAAGATGTAAAACAGCTTTATGGAAAGGAACAGAAAGTCAAGTAATTTCCTGCTGGTTTTGCTGATTTTGATAAACTGGCTTTGTGCCAAGAAAGGGTAGGGGATGGGGGGAGGGGGCGGTTTATGAGCAGCTCTCGATCTGAAGAATCTTCCCTCAAGAATTGACCTCGATTGATCGATACTTCACACTATCAGTGAGCAATGCCAGGGGAGGTCAACTGTGCAAACTTTTCTGAGCTATTTTATTGAGTTCTGGACCAGCAGTGACACTCAGTGAGACTATATCAATGCAAATACATCAAATCCCTAGTTGATTGACTGGAGCGGGGTCTGGTTAATGAAAGTAGATTGTATGACTGGCCAGCTTGCTTTGCCAGCCATAGTCGCTGACATAGCCTGTAAGAGACATGTGGAGACAGCTCCATTCAGGGATTGATGACAGCGGTGCTGCTACTTATAAGTTTAATGAGAGATGATCTCTAAATGGTTATTGGCAACCTTCCTGCTGGCTATTTATTCAGCTTTGCAATCTGTAATCTATTTCTTTGTCTTTGTTTTGTTTCGGGCTGTTTACTCGTCCTCTGCCTCCGTCTCTTTCACTCTCCCCACACTCTCTTTCTCTCGCCTCACGTTCTCTATCTTTCATCTCCCACTCCAGCACCTCCCACTCTCCCTCTCTCTCTCTATTTCCTTCTCGCTTTCTCTTTTCTCTCACTCCTGCTTTCTCTCTTCTGTCCCTCTCCCCCTCTCTTTTCAATCCCTCTTCCTGTTTCTTTTCTGTCCCTCTCTCGTTCTCTTTTCTCTCCCTCTTGTTTCTCCCTCCCTCTTTTTTCTATTCCTCGATCTCTTTCTCTACTCTGACCCTGCCCACCGCCCCCCCCCCCCTCTTTCCTCTGATTTTCATTTCTTTAAACAGCTCATTGACAAGGGGTATAGAAACATAGAAACATAGAAAATAGGTGCAGGAGCAGGCCATTCGGCCCTTCAAGCCTGCACCACCATTCAATGTGATCATGGCTGATCATGCAACTTCAGTACCCCATTCCTGCTTTCTCTCCATACCCCTTGATCCCTTTAGCCGTAAGGGTCACATCTAACTCCCTTTTGAATATATCTAAACGAACTGGCCTCAACAACTTTCTGTGGTAGTGAATTCCACAGGTTCACAATTCTCTGTGAAGAAGTTTCTCCTCATCTTGATCCTAAATGGCTTACCCCTTATCCTAAGGCTGTGACCCCTGGTTCTGGACTTTCCCAACATTGGAAACATTCTTCCTGCATTTAAGCTGTCCAAACCCGTCAGAATTTTATATGTTTCTATGAGATCCCCTCTCATTCTTCTAAATTCCAGTGAATATAAGCCTAGTCGATTCAGTCTTTCTTCATATGTCAGTCCTGCCATCCCGGGAATCAGTCTGGTAAACCTTCGCTGCACTCGCTCAATGGCAAGAATGTCCTTCCTCAGATTAGGAGACCAAAACTGTACACAGTATTCAAGGTGTGGCCTCACCAAGGCCCTGGACAACTGCAGTAAGACCTCCCTGCTCCTATACTCAAATCCTCTCACTATGAAGGTCAACATGCCATTTGCCGCCTTCACCACCTGCTGTACCTGCATGCCAACTTTCAATGACTGATGTACCATGACACCCAGGTCTCGTTGCATGTCCCCTCCTAATCTGTCACCATTCAGATAATATTCTGCTAGTAATCCGGAGGCCTGGACTAATGATCCAGAGTCACGTGTTCAAATCCCACTGCGGCAGCTGGGGAATTTAAATGTGTTTAATTTAATAAATCTGGAATCAAAAGCTAGTATCAGTAATGGTCATCATGAAGCTACTGGAATGTTGTTAAAGCCCATCTGGTTCACTGATGAAGGAAATTTGCCATCCTTACCTGGTCTGGCCTCTATGTGACCCACAGCAATGTGGTTGACTCTGAACTGCCTTCTGAAATGGCCAACACGCCATTCCGTTGAGGGTGATTAGGGACGGGCAGTAAATGCTGGTCTTGCCGGCGATGTCCACATCCCGTGAATGAACAAATAAAAATAAAGTGACGCCATGCCCATTCTCCTCGTAGATACTTCTTTGTAACTTTAAGTTGAGTTCAGCCCTCCCCAGTAAATGCTGTCTCTGTGCTGCACCAGCCCAGGGCGGAGGTCGGCTTCAGCCCCAGCGCATTCGATTTCTTGCTCAATAACCAGAAGTGTATTTTGGCACTGGACGGCTTCCCACCTGCCCAGCCGGCCTGCCACGACGCCCAGGATGATCTGCACTAGATACCGACAGCAGCTCAGTGGAGCTCTGCGCCAGGCTTAATGCTGCCCATTAGCAGAAACTGGATCCCACCGCTCACTGCTCACTTCCACTGTAATTCAAAACTGGTTGTATTTAGCAAGAGAGTAAAAAGAAAATCTAATCCGCGCGCCACAGACTTTTTGGAAAAT
The DNA here is from genome assembly GCF_044704955.1 of Pristiophorus japonicus. Classification (NCBI taxonomy): domain Eukaryota; kingdom Metazoa; phylum Chordata; class Chondrichthyes; family Pristiophoridae; genus Pristiophorus; species Pristiophorus japonicus. The sequence goes on along the minus strand of NC_091989.1, from coordinate 17,883,056 downwards.
ACCCAAGTAACAAAATATGTCACAAAATAAGCCTGTTCAATAACATCATAGTATTCGAATAATTGAAAGCTTTGTGTGGTAATTCAGTTCAACCCAGTGTGAGTGCTGACACTTTCATGAATCTTGTCTCGCTCTTTCTCCCAGTATTCCCAGCTTATTTCTCCCACCTTTCTTTGCCCCACTGCAGAAGACACTGACTTGTGCCCAGGTGCCAGCAGCACCATGCTCAAAAGGTGCAGGCTATTTGACCACAGAGGGCATCACCGCCGAGCCTAATCCTGTTTCCATCTTCCTATCAGTGTGACATTTCCTGCATCGGTCTTTCTGTCACCCGTTTTGGCACCCATCCGTCACTTTTAATCATAGTCACACTTCTCATCCTTGTTTGCAAATCATAGAAACATAGAAAATAGGTGCAGGAGTAGGCCATTCGGCCCTTCGAGCCTGCACCCCCATTTAATAAGATCATGGCTGATTATTCCCTCAGTACCCCTTTCCTGCTTTCTCTCCATACCCCTTGATCCCCTTAGCCGTAAGGGCTATATCTAACTCCCTCTTGAATATATCCAATGAACTGGCATCAACAACTCTCTGCGGCAGGGAATTCCACAGTTTAACAACTCTCTAACTGAAGAAGTTTCTCCTCATCTCAGTCCTAAATGGCCTACCTCTTATCCTAAGACTATGTCCCCTGGTTCTGGACTTCCCCAACATCAGGAACATTCTTCCCGCATCTAAGCTGTCCAGTCCCATCAGAATCTTATACATTTCTATGAGATCACCTCTCATCCTTCTAAACTCCAGTGAATAAAGGCCCAGTTGATCCAGTCTCTCCTCATATGACAGTCCAGCCATCCCTGGAATCAGTCTGGTGAACCTTCGCTGCACTCAAATCCCCTAGCTATGAAGGCCAACGTACCATTTGCCACCTTCACCGCCTGCTGTACCTGCATGCCAACTTTCAATGACTGATGAACCATGACACCCAGGTCTCATTGCACCTCCCCTTTTCCTAATCTTCCGCCATTCAGATAATATTCTGCCTTCGTGTTTTTGCCCCCAAAATGGATAACCTCACATTTATCCACATTATACTGCATCTGCCATGCATTTGCCCACTCACCTAACCTGTCCAAGTCACTGTGCAGCCTCTTTGCGTCCTCCTCACAGCTCACCGACACCCAGTTTAGTGTCGTCTACAAACTTGGAGATATTACACTCAATTCCTTCATCTAAATCATTAATGTATATTGTAAAGAGCTGGGGTCCCAGCACTGAGCCCTGCTGCACTCCACTAGTCACTACCTGCCATTCTGAAAAGGACCCGTTTATCCCGACTCTCTGCTTCCTGTCTGCCAACCAGTTCTCTATCCACGTCAGTACATTACCCCCAATACTATGCGCTTTGATTTTGCACACCAATCTCTTGTGCGGGACCTTGTCAAAAGCCTTTTGAAAGTCCAAATACACCACATCCACTGGTTCTCTCTTATCCACTCTGCTAGTTACATCCTCAAAAAATTCCAGAAGATTTGTCAAGCATGGTTTCCCTTTCATAAATCCATGCTGACTTGGACCAATCCTGTCACTGCTTTCCAAATGCGCTGCTATTTCATCCTTAATGATTGATTCCAACATATTCCCCACTACTGATGTCAGGCTAACCAGTCTATAATTAACCGTTTCCTCTCTCCCTCCCTTTTTAAAAAGTGGTGTTATATTAGCAACCCTCCAGTCCATAGGAACTGATCCAGAGTCGATAGACTGTTGGAAAGTGATCACCAATGCATCCACTATTTCTATGACCATTTCCTTAAGTACTCTGGGATGCAGACTATCAGACCCCGGGGATTTATTGGCGTTGAATCCTATCAATTTCCCTAACACAATTTCCCACCTAATAAGGATATCCTTCAGTTCCTCCATGACCTCACCCCTCCCTATCTCTGTAATCTCCTCCAGCCCCACAACCCCCGGAGATGTCAGCGCTCCTCTAATTCTGCCCTCCTGAGCATCTCTGATTGTAATCGCTCAACCATTGGTGGCCGTGCCTTCTGTTGCCTAGATCCCAAGCTCTGGAATTCCCTCCCTAAACCTCTCCGCCTCTCTACCTTTCTTTCCTCCTTCAAGACGCTCCTGAACACCTATCTCTTTGATCAAGCTTTTGGTTACATGCACTAATTTCTACTTATGCGGCTTGGTGTCAAATGTTTTATCTCATAATACTCCTGCAAAATGCCTTGGGACGTTTCACTACGTTAAAGGCGCTATATAAATACAAGTTGTTGTTATTATCATAATCAGTCCAAAATCATTCTTGGCCGAGGCAAACTTACTGCACAAGTCTGTTCTGCAACACCCGATTGGGACATTCTTCAGATGTGATTGTCCCTCAGCCCCGACCTCCACTTACTGCTACCCGAGGCAGCATGAAGATGCAACCTCAGTAGGCCTTTTCTCCCTGTGTTGCCAACGGCGACGGTAAAATGGTGGCTGCGTTTCCTCTGGCGGCTGGTTAACATAGAAACATAGAAACATAGAAAATAGGTGCAGGAGCAGGCCATTCAGCCCTTCTAGCCTGCACCGCCATTCAATGAGTTCATGGCTGAACATGAAACTTCAGTACCCACTTCCTGCTTTCACGCCATACCCCTTGATCCCCCGAGTAGTAAGGACTTCATTTAACTCCCTTTTGAATATATTTAGTGAATTGGCCTCAACTACTTCCTGTGGTAGAGAATTCCACAGGTTCACCACTCTCTGGGTGAAGAAGTTTCTCCTTATCTCGGTCCTAAATGGCTTACCCCTTATCCTTAGACTGTGACCCCTGGTTCTGGACTTCCCCAACATTGGGAACATTCTTCCTGCATCCAACCTGTCCAAACCCGTCAGAATTTTAAACGTTTCTATGAGGTCCCCTCTCACTCTTCTGAACTCCAGTGAATACAAGCCCAGTTGATCCAGTCTTTCTTGATAGGTCAGTCCCACCATCCCGGGAATCAGTCTGGTGAATCTTCGCTGCACTCCCTCAATAGCAAGAATGTCCTTCCTCAAGTTAGGAGACCAAAACTGTACACAATACTCCAGGTGTGGCCTCACCAAGGCCCTGTACAACTGTAGCAACACCTCCCTGCCCCTGTACTCAAATCCCCTCGCTATGAAGGCCAACATGCCATTTGCTTTCTTAACCGCCTGCTGTACCTGCATGCCAACCTTCAATGACTGATGTACCATGACACCCAGGTCTCGTTGCACCTTCCCTTTTCCTAATCTGTCACCATTCAGATAATAGTCTGTCTCTCTGTTTTTACCACCAAAGTGGATAACCTCACATTTATCCACATTATACTTCATCTGCCACGCATTTGCCCACTCACCTAACCTATCCAAGTCACTCTGTAGCCTCATAGCATCCTCCTCGCAGCTCACACTGCCACCCAACTTAGTGTCATCCGCAAATTTGGAGATACTACATTTAATCCCCTCGTCTAAATCATTAATGTACAATGTAAACAGCTGGGGCCCCAGCACAGAACCCTGCGGTACCCCACTAGTCACTGCCTGCCATTCCGAAAAGTACCCATTTACTCCTACTCTTTGCTTCCTGTCTGACAACCAGTTCTCAATCCACGTCAGCACACTACCCCCAATCCCATGTGCTTTAACTTTGCACATTAATCTCCTGTGTGGGACCTTGTCGAAAGCCTTCTGAAAGTCCAAATATACCACATCAACTGGTACTCCTTTGTCCACTTTATTGGAAACATCCTCAAAAAATTCCAGAAGATTTGTCAAGCATGATCTCCCTTTCACAAATCCATGCTGACTTGGACCTATCATGTCACCATTTTCCAAATGCGCTGCTATGACATCCTTAATAATTGATTCCATCATTTTACCCACTACTGAGGTCAGGCTGACCGGTCTATAATTCCCTGCTTTCTCTCTCCCTCCTTTTTTAAAAAGTGGGGTTACATTGGCTACCCTCCACTCGATAGGAACTGATCCAGAGTCAATGGAATGTTGGATAATGACTGTCAATGCATCCGCTATTTCCAAGGCCACCTCCTTAAGTACTCTGGGATGCAGTCCATCAGGCCCTGGGGATTTATCGGCCTTCAATCCCATCAATTTCCCCAACACAATTTCCCGACTAATAAAGATTTCCCTCAGTTCCTCCTCCTTAATAGACCCTCTGACCACTTTTATATCCGGAAGGTTGTTTGTGTCCTCCTTAGTGAATACTGAACCAAAGTACTTGTTCAATTAGGCCGAGCTCTGGGCCCACTTAGTACAGGCCAGCAATGGGTGCGGGCTTTTATTTTTTTTCTGTCGCCGGCCTGATCTCATGGATTCTCTGCGGCACGGGGAGATTTAGATCTCAGCTTTCTCCGACAACTGCACAGACAGTGGTCCGCAGTGCACTGAAGTGACATGTTGAATAGAAGCAATTTTGCAATATAAGTGCCTGTGTGGGTTGGAGGAGCGAGAGAGTACATTGTGAAAAGCCAGCACTGCTAGGAATGTCCCATGTGTCTTGTGGTGACAGGCTACATCATTATACAAGAGGTGTATACTATTTATATGGGGAAATATAGTGTGTTTATGTGGAAGGCATACAGTATTTACACAGGAGACCATTAATTTTGGAAGTGTCTACATTGTTTATTCAGGACAAGTGTGTCATTTGTACAGATACGTTTAATGGGAATGAGGGGAGTTGTACTTTTTATATAGAACATGTAAAGTCATTTGTACAAGTACCAGCTATTCGGGCAAGGTACAATGCTTGTGTTTATGTCTAGCTGAGTTACCAGGCAACTCAATAATGGCTTTCCCTGCTCTACAATATCAGCTTCTGTTCCGTACCAGTTTATAGAGTCCATGTATGGTGGTAGAGACTGAGCGACTGCACAAGCACATTCTTCAGCACTCCATGGGACTGTTGCCCAATGATTATTGCCAATGCACAGGAGACAAGGATATAACACCCGAGACCCACAGGACGGATTGCGCACTGTTACCCAGTGTGTACTGCACCCGTATGAAAAGTAAAGAAAGACTTGCATTTATATAGCGCCTTTCACGACCACCGAGACGTCTTAAAGCTCTTTACAGCCAAAAGAAGTACTTTTGGAGTGTAGTCACTGTCATGATTAGGGAAACGCGGTGGCCAATTTTGCGCACAGCAAGCTCCCACAAACAGTAATGTGGTAATGACCAGATAATCTGTTTTTTTGTTATGTATGAGAGAAAATAGAAGCACCAGTCTATTTCATCCCACCATCTCTGGGCTGGTAATCTATTACTCATGACCTAATCTGCATTAGGGACAGTTTTATGCCATAGGAAGATGTCCACTTGTCTTGGGTTGAGACTCAACTTCAGTTAGTGAGAGAGTGCTGCACTGTCGGAGGTGCCGTCTTTCGGATGAGGTGTAAAACTAAGCCCCCGTCTGCTCGCTCAGTAGGACACAAAAGATCCCACGGCATTATTTCGAAGAAGAGCAGAAGAGTTATCCCGGGTGTGCGGGCCAACATTTATCTCTCAACCAACAACACTTAAAAAAAAAAAAAAATTACCTGGACATTATCACATTGCTGTCTGTGGGAGCTTGCTGTACGCAAATTGGCGGCCGGGTTTCCTGCATTACCACAGTGACCACACTTCCAAATTACTTCACCAGCTGTAAAGCGCTTTGTGACGTCCTGAGGTGGTGAAAGGCATTTATATAAATGCAGGTAATTTCCCTTCCTTTAAAGTCTGGGTTTGGATGTACACTCGGGTTCCTGAGGTGAAAGAACAGTGTCCGACATAGGCGCCTGAATTGTCATCTTTCACCTGCTACATAAATACAAGTTGTTGTTGTTGTTGTTGATGGGCGCAGAAGTTCATATGATGTTAACAGCCCTCCGATATTGGATCAGCGCGGATTGTTAAATCCCCGCACGGTCTGTCGAATCACAGTGTGGAGGATCTGGGCAGTTTAAAGACAGCACTTCAGTTCGGATTTCCCAAGGCATTGAACCAAATTTCACGCTGCGGTGATCAACATTACTCCTCTTAGATTGGAAAAGATTACATTACCACAAGGTAGCAGTGAGGCTGCAGTCGAACTTTATGTCTTGATAATGATCTGTTTGGTTGAAGCTTCAATTTCTGACAATGAAGGACCTTTTGTGGGGGTGGTCGAACAACAACTTGCATTTATATAGCGCCTTTAACGCAGCGAAACGTCCCAAGGCATCTCACGGGAGCGATTATCAAACAACATTTTGGCACTGAGCACCATCAGGAGACATTAGGACAGGCGATCAAAAGCTTGGACAAAGAGCTAGGCTTTTAGGAGCGGCTTAAAGGAGGAGAGAGAGGTGAAGAGGTTTAGGGAGGGAATTCCAGAGCTTTAGGGCCTTGGCAGCTGAAGGCATGGCCGTCAAAATCAGGGAAGCGCAAGAGGGCCAGAATTGGAGGAGCGCTCAGAGTTGTGAGATTACAGAGATAGGGAGGTGGCGAGGCACGGAGGGATTTGAAAACAAGGATGAGAATTTTAAAATGGAGGTGTTGCCAGACCGGGAGCCACTGTAGGTCAGCGAGCACAGGGGTGACGGGTGAGCGGGAACCAAACAATGATAGAATGGGCCTTCTGGGTGACTGGAATGAGAAATGGTTTTGAAGGTGTTCCTTTCCTTGCTGATCTCCTCACCCTCCCCCTGCTTAAGGTATTGACTCCTCATCTGGGACTGGCTCCACAGGCTTGGCTTTCCCTCAGGTACCTTGCCCATTTGGTGACCTTTGGGCTCGAGCGTTGGTAGACAAGGCAGTGGGGGGAGTGGGCGGGATTGTGGGTTCGCAGCTGACCTCAGTCCTGCCCTCATCCAACACCCGAACCCGCATCTTCCCAGTTGGTGAAGCCCAAATCCCAGGGATCATGTTCCTCTGGTCTCCATCGCAACTATCAAGTCCGTGAGGGCGACACTGGGGCACGGTGAACCACGGGAAGGCATTCAAGTGGTGTGAGGGGGAGGGCGGACCTCCCCTCCCACCGCGCGGCTTCCCTTCGTCCCCTCTGCCCGCCATCTGCGTGGGGCCGCTCGAGGCAGGCGCTCGCTCGCCTCCTGGGATTGGCTCAGCGGCGGTTTCCGTGGGCGGGCCTCGGGTTGGCTGGGTCTGGCCTTGGTTTGATTTGCTGTAGAGTCTCAGTGCGAAGGTTGTCAGTGCGTTTGTACAATGTCCACCCTATCATACAGCGGTTCCGATTGAGCCGATTGCTGGAGCTGAGCGCACACAATGCCTCGAGCCCCGTGTGATGGAAATTCGTTCTCTTTCCCCGATCGGATTCAGCAGCTCTACCATGTAATTATAATGCACCGTGTACTTATTGTACAAGGAATTCAGTGGGGAGAGCAGGAGAGGCACATCTATCTGTTTGTAGGGTGGGGTAACTGCTTGCAGTGTAGGGGCCCAGTCCTGTCGTTGCTTGAAATCGGGGATGCTAGTTTAGCGGTTAATTTTAACGGCCTGGTATTCTAGAAGCCTGGACTAATAATCCAGGGAACATGAGTTCAATTCCTAGCATGGCAGGTTGAGAATTGATATTTGTTTTTCAAAGAAAAATCTGTAAATGGAAAACTGGAATCAGTAAAAGTGACCATGAAGCTGTCGGATTGTCGTAAAAACCCAACTGGTTCACTAATGTCCTTTAGTAACATCTGTGGGCCTGCAGCAAGAGTCACTCTCAGGAGCAGTGGGGAGGGAATGATAGAGGGAATGACATTTCTTATGGTGAATAGGAGGGTGCGCTGTGTTTGTGTGTGTTTTTTAAATGTCATCTTGTTCCGAGTTCCGAGGCGGAAACTCACGGGTTCAAGCCCTCTTCTACACAAGTCAGGCTGACACTGGAGAAGTGCTGCACTGTCGGAGGTGCCATCTTTCGGATGAGACGTTAAACCAAGGTCCCGTCTGCCTGTTCAGTTGGGCACAAAGGGGATCCCATGGCATTATTTTGAAGGCGGGCAGGGGAGGTCTCCTGATGTCCTGACCCAAAGTCCATCCCTCACCAAAAACAGCCAAACTGGCCATTAATCTCACTGTTGCTTGTGGGACATGGCGCTGAGCAAATTGGCTGCCTCGACTTTAAAGGTACTTCATTGGCTGTGACGCACTTGAGGATGTGCTGAAATCATGAAAAGTGCAAGTTTCTTTCTGCTTTCAATGGCAAAGATATTGAGCCGTATGATGTATAAATATCTATGAATTTACCCACTGGTTCAGGAGGTTCGGAGACTTGTGGTCCTGGGCCTCTACGCGAAGGCCTGCTTCGAGGCCCACGTACCCCAGGGATGCAGGCGCTTCACAAGCGTCCCTGTGATCATGTGGGCCGGCCCAACCAATTAAAGTTGGGGTCTTCCCATTCATACTTGTGGTGAGTTCTGTATATAATGAGAATACCCCCAAAAACACACAAACACTTAAAAAAATAAATTTTTAAAAACAGCGCACATTTAAAATTAATCAAAATAGAATTTAATTCATTATTTAAAACAAACATTTAGTTTTTTGAAAAATAAATTTACATATTTTAAAGGGTCTAAAAATAAACTTGTCTTATTTCACAGATTTTTAAATGTTTAAATTATTGAATTTTTTTAATTTTTCTTTCTTTTAAAGGTCTTGCGCTGATAAAAGCCAATTTCACGGGCATTCGCTGGGCAGAAGTTGGGCAAATCTCCGCCCGCGGAGGCCCATATCTGTCGGATGGTTGCGATCTGCCAAGAGGGTTCTTGACATAAGAACGTAAGAATTAGGAGCAGGAGTAGGCCATTTGGCCCCTTGAGCCTGCTCCGCCATTCAGTGAGATCATGGCTGATCTTCTACCTCAACTCCACCTTCCTGCACTATCCCCATATGCCTTAATTCCCTTAATATTCAAATATCTTATTGATCTCTGTCTTGAATATACTCAATGACTGAGCCGCCACAGCCCTCTTGACAGATCGCCAGTCCCGGGTTGAGGCGCATGTGCAGTGCGTGCGGGGCATCTATGGGCACGTGCACACCTCGTATGCGCCCGTAGGGGCAGCGGATTCAGCCCCATTATCTTGCTGCGTAGATGGAGCTGTGTTTTAGTTGGCCGGTCCCTTTAATGGGACAAACTCTAATTACTGTACATGGGCATATAACAAAGTCATTCAGAGTTTAATTGCTCTTGGGTGAGGGGAGCGCACATATTGGCAGATGCTCATAAATCGCTGGCTGCACACCAGGAGAAACCAGAGCGAAACGATTGATTGCCTCTTTTTATAGTTTTGGCAATTCTTAAGTTGGCAATGTGACTGGCTCGGCGGAAGAGTTTCATGTGCCGGGGTAGATGGGCTTCACACTAACATTGTGTTGTGGGCCTACTCTAGTTTAAAATGACGTAGGCCCTCTTTGATCTGATTACATAAGAACTGGCCAAAATATAAATTAGTGCCAGTTTTTAAAGCGCATTTCTTTTGGCACGTAAGCAGCCACTAACTGCAGATGCAACGCAAAGAAAGCTCTATCCTGAGAATTCCTGTGAAATGTTTAGGCATTGAGCCACTTTCGCTCGTCTCTTTCTCATCTTGCTGGGGTCCTGCACAATGGGTCCTGGCCCTTCGCCTAGATTGCTCAATAATTACAACAACAACAAAAAAACCCTCGCTGTTATCACCAGTTATTGAAAGCTGGCCGCCTGCAACATCTCCCAGTGGCCTGAGAGACTTTCTGTGATCGTCAGGAGCGGCTGACTGGTAGTTACAGCAACAACTCGAGTTGTCTTCAGTCACTGATATAGAAAGATTGATGGTTTCCATCATGAGGCCTGTCATAAGCTGAGGTATTTCTTTGATTTTTATGAGTCCTGGCAGGATATTGTCTGCCTCACTAGGTTATAATTGTCAGAAGGAGACCCAATATTAAAGCATTGCGGATTATTCCTTTAAACAACAACAACAACAACAACTTGTATTTATATTGCGCCTTTTACGTAGTGAAACGTCACCAGGTGCTTCACAGGAGTGTTATGCGATAAAAACGTTGACACTGAGCCGCATAAGTAGAAATTAGGGCAGGTGACCAAAAGCTTGGTCAAAGAGGTAGGTTTTAAAGAGTGTCTTAAAGGAGGAAAGAGAAGCAGAGAGGTTTAGGGAGGGAGTTCCAGAGCTTGAGGCTTTGGCAACGGAAGGCATGGCCACCAATGGTTGAGCGATTATAATCAGGGATGCTTAAGAGGGTAGAATTAGAAGAGCGCAGGCATCTCGGGTTGCGCGGGGTGGGTGGGGGGAAGTGAGTTGTGGAGCTGGAGGAGATTACAGAGATAGCGAAGGTCGAGGCCATGGAGAGATTTGAAAATAAGGATGGGAATTTTGAAATCGAGGCGTTGCTTAACCAGAAGCCAATGTAGGTCAACAAGCACAGGGGGTGATGGGTGAGTGGGACTTGGTGCGTTTTGGGACATGTACTGCCGAGTTTTGGATCACCTCTAGTTTACGTAGGATAGAATGTGACTTAGAGAGGCAATAGTGTCAGCTGTGACTCAGTGGGTAGCACTCTCGCCTCTGAGTCAGAAGGTTGTGGTTTCAAATCCCACTCCAGGGACTTGAGCACAAAAATCTAGGCTGAACTGTCTGAGATGTCAATCTGTGTGATAATCAGTCAACAATGGTGGCCACAGTACCCATAATCCTCTGTGCTCCAGAAACATCTCTATCCATCATGTGGTTTTACCGCAGCTAGCCTGTTGCATCCTGGGTATGTTGGCTGCCCTAATGTTTGTTGAGAGTCCGGCCAGAGCGAAGCAGGAGGAGGAAATCTCCCTCTGATTTTTCTCCTGGATTGCTCGCAGAAATATCTGGGAGATTAACCTTAAATTCCCAGAGACTCCAGACAACCTGGGAAGGTACGCAACTGTAAACTCAGCCGCGAAAATGGGATGCAGCCACAATGTCAAAATCCTTTCCCTTTCTAGTCCCGTGTCACATTTGTTTATTTCCCACTCCTGCCATGCTGTTAAAAGAAAGACTTACATTTATATAGCGCGTTTCACGACCACTGGACGTCTCAAAGCGCTTTACAGCCAATGAAGTACTTTTGGAGTGAAGTCACTGCTGTCATGTAGGAAATGCAGCAGTCAATTTATGCACAGCAAGCTCCCACAACCAGCAATGTGATAATGACCAGATAATCTGTTTTAGTGATGTTGATTGAGGGATAAATATTGACCAGGACACTTTGGTCAAAGAGGTAGGTTTTAAACTCCCACAAACAGCAATGAGATAAATGACCAGATGATCTGTTTGAGTGATGTTGGTTGAGGGGTAAATATTGGCCAGGACACAGGATAACTCCCCTGTTCTTCTTTGAAATAGTACCATGGGATCTTTTACGTCCACCTGAAAAAGTCTCATCCGAAAGATGACACCTCTGACAATGCCGCACTCCCTCAGTACTGCACTAAAGTGCCAGCCTGGCTTATGTTCTCAAGTCGCTATGGGACTTGTGCCCACAAACTTCTGACTCAGAGTGACATGGGACGAGAAAGGGAAAGGATTTTGACATTGTGGCTGCATCCCATTTTCGCGGCTGAGTTTACAGTTGCGTACCTTCCCAGGTTGTCCTGGAGTCTCTGGGAATTTAAGGTTAACCTCCCAGATACTTCTGCGAGCAATCCGGGAGAAAAATCAGAGGGAGGTTTCCTCCTCCTGCTTCGCTCTGGCCGGACTCTCAACAAAGAGTGCTATCCACTGAGCCATGGCTGACACTAGCTGATCTTAGCCTGGGTGACAGGGGTGCTGCAATTGGCCTCCTGGGCTAGGGTAAAGGTGATAAGAGAAATAGCCCCCAGTCCCTGCACCTCATCGCTATGCAGCGACTCCAGTTTGAATGTGCCTGTGCCTGTGTGTGTGCCTTGGATGAGGGCAGGATCTGAGATGCACGGTCAATAGTCTGCTGACACGCCTTCCGTCACTGGGCAGGTGAAGAATTGAGGCAGCGACACTTTGCTAGTGTCCATGTAACCATGGTTTCAGCATGAGGCGAGACCTTCAGGTAAGGAAGGAAGGATAGAATCGGCTGATTAGTCCACAGTGCCGTATCAATCCCCCTTTAAATCAATCCCTTTGACATGGTTACCACAAGTGAAGGGATTATTAAACGCAAATCATCAGCTTTTCAACAGTTACAACGGCACGAACTTGAACAAATCCCAGCGCAAGATCCTTTTCAAATCAGATTTGGTTGGAGAATTTGTAAATCATTTTGTCTGCTCTATTTGCAAATCATTACCATTTTAAATCTTTAGAGCATTAAACCGTGGTGCATTTAATTGTTATTCACAAAGTCACTTATCAATTCAGATCTTTTTAAACTTCAAATCCTCCATCTCATCATCTGCTTTGCGCAAGTCTCCAATTGTGATTCATTCCTTCCTCCTGATGTCCCCTTAACCTGCCTCGTCTGCCTGTTCCGGGGGATGGTGCGACTCAGGGCACCGCTCACAAAATAGGGAATACTCCCGACATCCTGAACCACATTCCTCCCTCCCTCCCTCCCTCAACCAATGCCCCCAAACACAGCTTGACTGGCCAATCGCCTCGTGGGGCAGTGTTTGCCTATGTCACAACAGGCGCTGGACCTCAAAGTAATTATGCAAATTGGTTTAAATTAAGTCCGTGAATTTTCTTAACTATCAGTGGTATTGCTTCGATTTCAAAATTCTCATCTTTATTTTCAAATCCCTGCATGGCCTCACCCCTCCCTATCTCTGTAATCTCCTCCAGCCCCACAACACCCCGAGATCGCTGCGCTCCTCTAATTCTGCCCTCTTGAGCATCCCTGATTATAATGGCTCAACCATTGGTGGCCGTGCTTTTTGTAGCCTAGGCCCTAAGCTCTGGAACTCCCTCCCTAAACCTCTCCGCCTCTCCACCTCTCTTTGCTCCTTCAAGATGCTCCTCAAAACATATCTCTTTGAGCAAGCTTTAGGTCACCAGCGCTAATTCCTACTTATGCGGCTCGGAGTCAAATGTTTATCTCATGATACACCCGTGAAGCGCCTTGGGCCGTTTCACTCCATTAAAGGCGCTATATAAATACAAGTTGTTGGTCGTATTCCCACCTCTGAGTCAGAAGGTTCATGGTTCGAATCCCCGCTCCAGACACTCCCGGCCAGTTGGCACTGACCACAGCTCCGGCTCTGACTTCTGGGTCGATGTCCAGCGGGATATTTGCGTCCAGTGGGTGGGTCCATGAAACACCCCTGCCGAATGGGACTAACTCACCCCACCCTATCTGGTGCAGAGATGGTTCGGGCTGTGGAAGGAGCACTCCATGTTCATGGTGTTAATCAGTCTGCAAAACCTTCCACTACTTTATACTATTCTCCCAGGGAAGAGCGTGAGGCTACAGGAATAGCATCTGTTTAAGATGATAAAAATATATGTATGTCTCATATAATATGAGAAGAAAAATGAATTCTCACATTAATATTAATTCAGTAAATTGTAGTCTCCAGGCTGACTAATTTGTAATATTTGCTTTTCCCAAACTCTGACTGTTGATTATATTAACATACTTCACATTTGTTAGGATTCCAAGTGAATAAATCATGAGTTTATTCTCGTGTTTATGAAATATGGACTTTAATTTTGAACTTTATTTAATTGTAACCTTAAGTGTTTAATTAAATCCTTGCTTGTTCAGATACCGGCACCTCTTTCTCTCTCAATCTCCGCGTCTCACTTGCTCTCTGTTTCTTCCCTTCCTTGTTTGTCTCAGATTCCGTCTCCCTCGCGACCTGCTTTATTGGTCTTTTTCTTCTCTCTTTTCCTATGTCTCTCTGTCTTTGTCCTGATCGTTCTCACTCTCGTGCATTCTCTCTCTATTTCTCTCTCGGTCTGTGTGTAAACTTCAACTTGAAGTCCACCTTTCATCAATACGTCTCTCTTTCTCTCTTGGTCCCTATCTCTTTCTCGATCTCTAGCTTTCTGGTGGTCTGCCTCTCTTGTCTCGAGATGTCTCCCTTGTTCTCTCACTCTCTTTTCTAAACCTCTCCATCTTGTGGATTCTCTGTTTCTATGTGTGTGTCTCTCGGCTTCTCTTCCTCAGCCTCTGTCTCTCTTGCTCTCTATCTTGTGATGTCTCTCTCTCTCTCTCTCTCTCCCCCTCGTGATCCCTGTCTGTCTCTCTGTCTAGTATGGAAATTATATTTACTAAGATTCGTGGTTGAGTGTTTGAGGAGTTTGTCTGACATATTCTGTCTGCTACAGGTGTTGGCCCGTTCAAAGCGAATTGGTTAACATCTGCGTTGAAATAATGGACAAAGAGAAATGCCATGTGACGACATTAAACGTCCACTCACTAATCTTGGCCACAGTTAAGTTCTGGCGTTCTGCCAATTTCTCTCTTTCTCTTCCCCCTTTTCCAGACGTACTAAAGCTGTTGGCCGGGAATATCCTCGTAGCGAGTGAACGAGGTTTCCACCACACTTCTGCCGAAGTTGCCCCGGCAGAGCAGGGGGCAGCTGCGAGGAAATTCCCATCATCGTTTAGCCCTTCATTAACAGCCCCCAATAAATTCACGGCGTCTTCCTCTGGGCATTGTGTGATTAGAGTGAGGATTGGGTACACGTGGCCAGATACCCGTAGAGCTCAACCGCGGCACAAAGCCTCACTCAATCCACATTAATAGCAGAACTTCCCAAACGCCGAGCTTTTAAGTTGAAGATTTTTCTTCCTGAAGAACTAGTGCAGCGACTGCAGACTCAACATATCCAGACTTCAAAGAGCAGAACAGGTGCCCAGTGGGAGAGATTTGATTTAACGAATTGCGATTATGTGAGGAATGATTGAACAGTGAGATTTAGGGATTTAATACTCCGGATTTGTAAATAGGTCAGTAAATAAAGAAAGGATTTACTCAATTGAATCGAATAAAATCTGATTTAGAAAACATTAGTCTTCATGAAGGGCTTTGGAAATGTTCATCTTTTAAGAAATAAATTGGACTCTATATTTTTAGGCCTGGCATCCCATATTTGGCAGCCAGGATGCAATGTAACTGTGGAAATCAGTGGCTTAGTGGGTGACGGTGCTGCCCGCTGTGGTCTGAGGTGTACAGGTCAGTCAGGCCCAGGCTCCATCATCAGTCTGTGCGACAAATGGGCCTTGGCATCCGTGGCCTGGGAAGGAGAAGATTCAGCCAGCATTCCTGGTGTCTGGTGACCTCCAATTGCCACCCCACTGTTGAACTGCCAAGGGAGACTGTGGAGGATGACTGTATCAAGAGCGAGATTGTGCACGCAAAGCCGATGTCGTGAGCCCACCTCAGTAGCTGTATGATGAATGTTTTTCTAATCGCAGCAGAGGCTGTTGCATCGTCACACCAGCGGCGGGGGAGACGCAATAAGTGCGGCGGGCGGGGGGGGAGGGGAGGGGAGGGAGGTCAGCACTGGTAGGGTCAGTACAGATGCCCTCTTTAAAAACCTCGCCGTAAGAACAAAGTGCTTCTAATGTGAGAAAGCATGTGTGTACCTCAGCTTTGATTGTGCTGTGACAGGAAGCCATTTATGTTAATATTGATTCTGCACTAATCTAACCCGTCAATAAATAACAGCTCTCATTCACTTCCATCACTGTCGATACAACAGTTAATGTGCACAGCCCGCTGAGATGTAGTGGTGACTTACCATTATTTGCCTGATTTCATCAATACTTGATATCCTTTTGCTTCACAGCACCAAGTTCCTCGTGGGAACAAATTGGGCTCCCGCTGCTTTTGGTTCTTGTCTTCAAGTACGTAGTCTAGAGACAAAATCTAGGCCAACACTCCCCGTGCAGAACTGAGGGACTGCTGCACTGTCTGAGGTGTCGTCTTTCAGATGAGGCATTAAACCGAGGCCCCGCCCCGTCTGCTCTCTCAGGTGGATGTAAAAGATCCCTCGGCACTATTTCAAAGAAGAGGAGGGAAGTTATTCCTGGTGTCCTGACCAATATTTATCCCTCAACCAACATCACTAAAACAGATTATCTGGTCATTATCACATTGCTGTTTGTGGGAGCTTGCTGTGCGCAAAGTGGCTGCCGCGTTTCCTACATTACAGCAATGACGACACTTCAAAAAAGTACTTCTTTGGCTGTAAAGCGCTTTGGCACATCCTAAGGTTGTGAAAGGTGCTATATAAGTGCAAGTTCTATCTATCAATCGACAAGTCAGCCAACACCGATTGCTATCGCAGCTTCTGTCTCTGAAGCTGTACAAATCCCCGTTTATTGTGGCTGCTATTTTGACAGAGGAAAATTCAGATCTTTCTCAGATTCTGCCCTTTTGGCACAACCCATGAAAGGCGAGCCTCAGGAGGCAGTGTGCGGGGGCTGCAAGTTGCAAGGAGGTGGCGGGTTTCTGCACGGAAGACAGGTGATTGAACTGCTCGATGTAACGCAATGAAAGCTTGCCCGACAGGCTGATTCTGATGGATGTGCTCATTTTGCAGGATGTTGATGGACAGGCTGGCCATGGGTAGAGATCTGTGTCTGTGCTTAGCTGGGGCCGGGGAAAGCCTCTGAGCTGAGCTTTTGTTTAGAAACATAGAAGAAGCATAGAAAATAGGTGCAGGAGTAGGCCATTCGGCCCTCCTAGCCTGCACCGCCATTCAATGAGTTCATGGCTGAACATGCAACTTCAGTACCCCATAGAAACATTCCTGTCCCACTCTCATCATTTAATTTCTTCTTTTTTCTTTGGAATCACTTTCTGATGATTGGGCCTGCAGCCCTGGTGCTGTTAACGTTGCTCGCTTACTTCACATGCCGGGAGTAAGAGTGAACAGGATGGCATGGCAGGACAGAAGGACTGCTCGGGAGGAGCAGGTGATGGATTTCCGCTGCCGCCTTTCACCGCAGAAATGAAAATTGCACTTTTATGCAGATTTTCACACAACTGCACACATGCGCAAACAGTCCTCATTGAATGATCCAGCACAGAAGGAGGCCATACGGCCCACTGTGTTTGTGTCGGCTCTTTGAAAGAGCGATCCAATTAGCCCCACTCCCTCTGTTCTTTCCTAATAACTCTACAAATTTTTCCTTTTCAAGTTTTTATACAATTACCTTCAGAAAGTTATCGTTGAATCTGCTTCCACCGCCCTTTCAGGCCATGCATTGCCCAGCACAACAATTAGTTGTGTAAATAAACTCCCCATTCGCCAGTCGCTCCCCCCTGCATTTGCCAGTTATCTTAAATCTGTGTCCTCTGGCTATCGACTCTCTTCCAGTGGAAACTGTTTCTCCCTATCTATTCTACCAAAAGCATTCATGATTGTGTACACCTCTTTCAAATCTCTCCTTAACCTTCTCTGCTCTGCCGGAGGACAATCCCAGCCTTTCCACATGACTGAGGACCCTCATCCCTGGCACCATTTGGGCAAATCCCTCTTTTGGACGAGACGTCTGCTCTCTCAGGTGGACGTAAAAGATCCCATGGCACTATTTCGAAGAAGAGTTCTCCCCGGTGCCCTGGCCAATATTTATCCCTCAATCAACATCACAAAAACAGATTATCTGGTCATTGTCACATTTCTGTTGGTGGGAGCTTGCTGTGCGCCAGTTGGCTGCCGCATTTCCCACATTACAACAGTGACTGCACTCCAAAACTACTTCATTGGCTGTAAAGCGCTTTGAGACATCCGTTGGTCGTGAAAGGCGCTATATAAATGCAAGTCTTTCTTAAATCCCCATGTGCACAGGCATCATGGAATTTTTTTAAAGCTTTATTATTTTCTCTCTCACTCTTCCTCCTCCTTACTTTCTCTTTTTTTTTGCTCTGTCTCCCTCCCTTTCTGAAAGTTTGTCTTTCACTTTTTCGTCAGGCCTTTTTATCTTTCTTTTTTTCCATTTTATCTTTCTCTTTCTCTCTCTCGCCCGGTCCTTTCGAATAGCCTGCGATCAGGGGCGACGTTGCTGTGTTAATACGTTAATATTCCCGTGCTGAGTGAGGCGATTTGATCCGCAGCACTCAATTCTAATTCTGCCATGCCGACATGAATTTATGGAAATTTATTGTAATTAGCGGTATTAATATTCGCTTATTATTGTGACCCTACACCCAGCAGAGGTGGAAGGAATCATATTTTTGGGGACAAGTTCATTTGAGCCAGTGTGGACACAAGGATTGCAAGCAAGATGTGGGCTCCGTGGTCCGGTGTGTATGCGGTTGTACGCACCTCACAGGTTGCGGGATTACGCATGGGCTACGCATGCACAAAAACCCGGAACTCGCGATCTGTCGAGAATCTTCTTGACAGATTCTCCTCATGGGCAGGAAATGGACTTTCGCTTGTGAAGATTTGGGCTATTTGTCCAACTCTTGCCCAGCGAATGTCCATGAAACTTTTACGCCTGGTCAAAGCAGGCATAGATCGTTCTTTTTCCAGCGAAAAGGTGAAAATAAATATTTTAAAAATCAAATTTTTAAAATCATTGTAACATTCATAAACCTTTAAAATAAGTTTATTTTTGGCCCCTTTTTTAAAAAAAAAAGGTTTAAATTTATTTTGCAAAAAATTTTATTTTTGTTGTAAATGTTTAATGAAATTGAATTTTAATTAATTTTAAACATGTAATTGTTTTAATTTCATGTCCATCTATTTTTGGGGTGATTCCTGCTAAACCGATGGGGATTCTGTATGTAAATGGAATCCCCATAAGCATAATGGGAATCCCCTTTCTGATTGGTTGGGCTGGCCCACATAATCCCAGGGGCGCTTGCGAACCGCTTGCACCGCTCAGATACGTCGGTCTCTATGCAGGCTTTCGCCCGCAGCCCAGGAGTGTGAGTCTCTGTGGATCCGGGACCAGCAGGCAGGTGCGTGGACTTATTGCGGTTCCGAGGCTTGCAAACTGGAACATGGGAACAGGAGTGGGCCGTTTGATACCTGCTCCGACATTCAATTCGATCACGGCTGATCAGATCCTCAATTCCATTTACCCGCCTTTGCTCCATAGCCCTTGATACCCCTTGCCTAACAAAACCCTTATTGACCTCGGTCTCCACACATTTCCCTACATTTCCACAGTGACTACACGTCAATTACTTCATTGCCTGTAAAGCACTTTGGGATGTGCTAAGGTTGTGAAAGGCACTATATAAATGCAAGTTCTTATGAGGAACAATCCCTCGGTGAGGTATTAAAGGAACTTCTGTGCCCGTGAAGCTGTCACCCCGCAGCTAGAATCAGCATTTTCAAATGGGAGGAAGAGTGAAAAATAGTCTCTTGGGTCTTGTGTAAGGGTTAAGTTGGTGGAACACCTTCCCCCAACAGGAAGGTGGTGTCCCATCAGCCTGGATCCAACTCCTTGGGATGTAATCAGACGCAACAGGAGCCAATGAGGTGGATCTGCTAGGCAGTGCGGGGAATAAAAAGCTCATACACAGTACGTGGGCCCAGGGTTCAATCAAGATTAGATTCCCTCATGCGGTGATAATGGGAAAGTAGTTTCACTTAAAAGGGTTTTTTGTCTCCCTGATTGTATTGTGGAGATAGGCTAATGGTGATACAAATGTATTTTTTACTGCACCCTGGAGAATTCCCAGCCTACGAATCCTTTTCTTCAGGTGCCGACGTCTGTATGATGGGTCCCTCTGGTTTTGAGCACTTGTGTCTCTGGAACAATAGGAACGCTTTGTGTGTTCGGCCCCTCCCATCTCCAGTCAAAGTTCCCCATTCTTCTTCTGAAGGCATTAACTCCTTACTCGCGTAGCACTTCGTGAGCCCGCCACACGGAGATTGTCGGTGCGCTATTCAACTGTGTAGTGATCAATGTTCGCCTGCATTGGTCACCATGGGAATGCGGGTGGGTTTTACCCCTCCCAATCCCAGGATGTCGAGGGCCTGAGGCCTATTGTTGCACCTATGTGGCTGAGGTCAGCTAAGCCAACGCGGATTGGGGGGGTTAAATCTGGAATCTTCCTGACCAGCATGGCACAGTTACTTACTAGAAATCTGGAGGCGTTTGGACCATTTTGTTTCAAGGAGGGAAGAATTTCCGAACATCAGGATATTGTTAGGCAATTGTTTTGTGAGCAATTTTTATGTTTCAATAGTTTCCCCTCTTCTCTTGCCTTTCACGACGTCCCAAAGCACTTCACAGCCAATGAAACACTTTTTGAAGTGTAGACACTGATGTAATGTGGGAAACGCGTCAGTCAATTTGCACACAGCAAGCTCCCACAAACAGCAATGTGATAATGACCAAATAAACTGTTTTAGTGATGTTGGTTGAGGGATAAATATTGGGCCCAGGACACCGAAAGAACTCCCCTGCCCTTCTTCAAATAGGATCTTTTACTCTTACCTCCACCTGAGAGAGCAGACAGGGCCTCTGTTTAACTTCGCACTCGAAAGACAGCACCTCTGACAGTGCAGCACTCCCTCAGCACTGCACTGGCGTGTCAGCATAGATTTTTGTGCTCAAGTCTCTGGAGCAGGACTTGAACCCACAACCTTTTGACTCAGAGGTGAGGGTGCTGCCCACTGAGCCACAGCGGACACTGCAGCGTAAGGCCTCCATATGTAACTCTTGTCAATGAAGCCTGCAGCTTACAAGCCCTTGCAGCTCTTTATACGGCAATGAATGGGGTCACACTTGAATTCCCAAGGCTAGGCCAACAGCGAGAGGTAATTAGCAGGCAATATTGCTGAAACAGAAAGGCCGTGTTTATTTGTTGGACTTTTTGTGGCCTGTCCTCATTGCCTCAAGAGTAGGAAACCTCATGGTTTTATCAAAGTCAGTAACAGCCCAGCACACATCACTCTACTCTGTGTGTATCGTCAACATTAAGGTTGCAACTGATGTTAAGGGAGGTACTTTAACAGTATACAACACAGTTGGCCCCAGAAACCATTATAGAATACATTAAGAATGATAAGAACATAAGAAATTGGAACAGGAGTAGGCCATATGGCCCCTCGAGCCTGCTCCGCCATTCAATAAGATCATGCACTCAGCTCCACTTCCCTGCCCGCTCCCCATAACCCGTTATCCCCTTATCATTTAAGAAACTGTCTATGTCTATCTTAAATTTATTCAATGTCCCAGCTTCCATAGCTCTCTGAGGCGATGAATTCCACAGATTTACAACCCTCTGAGAGAAGAAATTTCTCCTCAGATTTAAATGGGTGGCCCCTTATTCTAAGATCATGCCCTTTCGTTCTAGTCTCCCCCATCAGTGTAAACATCCTCTCTGATCCACCTTGTCAAGCCCCCTCATAATCTTATACGTTTCAATAAGATCACCTCTCATTCTTCTGAATTCCAATGGGTAGACGCCCAACCTACTCAACCTTTCCTCATGTCAAGCCCCCTCATCTCCGGAATCAACTGAGTGAACCTTCTCTGAACTGCCTCCAAAGCAAGTATATCCTTTCGTAAATATGGAAACCAAAACTGCACGCAGTTTTCCAGGTTGGCCTCACCAATACCCTGTATAGCTGTAGCAAGACTTCCCTGCTTTTATACTCCATCCCCATTGCAATAAAGGCCAAGATTCCATTGGCCTTCCTGATCACTGCAATAAAGCTGTGATTCAATTCCTATGCTAATCTCTTTCCTATAACTGCAGTGAATTTAACATGCATGCAAAGAGAAATAGGCACTTTACATAATGACATTTTTACAAGGATGATAGCAGAAATCAGACACGATAACAGGCTGGGGCATCTTTTCTCTAGAAAAGAGAAAGCTGAGGGGTGACCTCATGGAGGTCTTCAAAATTCTGAAGAGTTTTGATAGGGTAGACGTGGAGAAGATGTTTCCACTTGCAGGAAGACCAAAAACTAGGGACCATACATATATGATAGTCACTAATAAATCCAGTGAAGAATTCAGGAGAAACCTCTTTACTCCGAGAATATTTAGATTGTGGAACTCGCTACCACAAGGAGTAGATGTGGCAAAGAGCAGAGGTGTATTTCAGGGGAAACTAGATAAGTACATGAGTGAGAAAGGAATAGAAAGATATGCTGATTGAGTGAGATAAAGTAAGGTGGGAGGAGGCTCGTGTGGAGCATAAACCAGTTGGGCCGAATGATCTGCTTCTGTGCTGTAGCTATGTAAAATATTCCTTTCCCCTTTCTCCAGCAGCGCAGTAACTGTGTCCCATGGATTATGTGTCATCTCAGTTTCTATCTATCCCTGTAACCACCGACCTATTCCCAATCGGATATTAGCTACATCCTTGTTAAAGAACCAATTGTCTCATCTTTCTGTCCCCCGCCCCCCCCCTCCACCACCCTGCACCACCCCCGTCACTGCCCCGACAAAACTGCTTTTGCTGGGACTTTGTCCCACATATTTCACCGCTACCTGTTGGAAAAGACTAGCTGCTTTCAACCTCGGATCTTGCTCGAGATTTTTTAGGTTATAAGCCTGTGACATATAAAGAACTTTATTGCCACTGGGCCCCAATAGCCCCATCTTCGTGCTCCTCTTTTGTGGCTTTGTGTATGACAAGATGACATTCGAGAGCGCTGGTGCAGTGTTCACCTGTATGCCTGACACCTTCCAAGACCAGTGGGCACTGCTCGACTCAGGTTCTATAATCGATGATCAAAGATGATCATGTCTTCACCCTGGGGAAGCCACTTGTCGTGTATAATTTGACATGGTGTTATTGGCCTCCGCCCTGTGTCGCTCCATTGGTCCATGCCCAGTGTCCCTCCATTGGTCCACTCCCCCTCTCCCTCCATTGGTCCACTCCCCCTCTCCCTCCATTGGTCCACTCCCCCTCTCCCTCCATTGGTCCATGCCTCCTCTCCTTCCATTGGTCTGTTTCAAAATAGTCCAGTGTACATTTTAAACCCTGTAAATGTACTTCAACTGTTCTGAGACTGTGGTGCATCCTGGGTCAGTTCCTTCAAGGCACGTCCATATAATCCCCTCACCATTAGGACCAGACCTTGGCGGACTGAATGCAAGGAGGGAGAAAAAGCTCATCTTAAAGTTCTCCCTCCTCTCAAATGAGGGAACTTGGTAGCAGAGAGTTGATGTAGAAAGCTTCCTGATGAACGGAAACATATTATTCCATACACTTATCTCATTACCAAGTCATATTTCAAGGACATTATCCTTGAATTAGATTGTTGCTGGTCTTGGGAGATTTGAATCCAGGCAACTTTGGAGTACTTGCTCACAGAGTCATGTATTGGCCAGGTTTTATTCACTCTTGTCTACCTGCTTCTGAAAGTGCTGACTCGTTCTGGGGTGTGGATCCATGGGCGCCACCATTTCTTCACTCAAGCAGTCACTTTGCATGTGTGAGCCGAGACATCGAAGAGTCGATTTGGCAAACGGTGTGTGACAGACCCTGGGTGGTGCGCCCGGATTCTCCCGATCCACATGGCCCACCGGCAAAGCTCTGCTCCGAGGCATACGTAACTCTGTCCCTGCCCCCGCACCCGGCCGCCTCCTAAGTGTTAGCACATCACATATAACAGCCAGTTCTATTAATTCAATGTATTTGAAGCCCTGTGCTCACTGACCTCCATTGGCTCCCGGTCCGGCAATGCCTTGCTTTTAAAATTCACATCGTTGTTTTCAAATCCCTTCATGGCCTCGCCCCCTCCCCATCTCTGTGACCTCCTCCAGCCCCACAACTCTTCGAGATCTCTGAGCTTCTCCAATTCTGGCTTCTTCCTCATCCCCGCTTTTCATCGCTCCACCATTGGCGGCCGTGCCTTCAGCTGCCTGGGCCCTAAGCTCTGGAATTCCCTCCCTCAACCTCTCCGCCTCTCTCCTCTTTTAAGTCGCTCTTTAAAACCTACCTCTTTGGTCAAGATTTTAGTCACCTGTCCTACTATCTCCTTATGAGGCTCAGTGTCAAATTCTGTTTGATAAAGCTCCTCTGAAGTACTTTGGGATGTTTTACTACGTTAAAGGCGCTATATAAATGTATGTTACTGTTGTTGTCAAGGGACTTGATAAAGGTGCTTTATGGGGGAAGATCTTCCTGTTCTTCCTTTTAACTATAATGTATTTGCTTCATGGATTCTTTGCTTAAGAATTCATAGCAACACATTGCTATTAAGAACTAGTTGGTTTATTAGCAAAGGTTTAACAATCACACTACACATTACCAGTTCAACTATTTTAGTTGTGCACTTTAAACAAATGCCACCTACAAGGGTGGTAACACTAAAAAGAGAAATTATACAAAGTGCCCCCTGGCTAAAAGCGGGGGGGGACTAAAACCGACAAACGTAAACAAATTAAACTTCAAACTTAAATGGTCCAATTAAAATTTGGTTGCTGGGGGTGATGATGCACTCCAGTCCCTCCGGTGCCCACCTCTCGCGGAAGGCCGTGAGCGTACCGGTGGACACCGCGTGCTCCATCTCCAGGGACACCCTGGCTCGGATGTAATCACGGAAGAGAGGCAGGCAGTCGGGCTGAACGACCCCCTCGACCGCCCGCTGCCTGGACCGGCTGATGGCACCCTTGGCTGTGCCCAGGAGCAGTCCTACGAGGAGGCCCTCGGACCTACCCGCTCCCCTCCGCACAGGGTGCCCAAAGATCAGGAGTGTGGGACTGGTGCAACCAGAATTTGAGGAGCAGCCCCTCCAAATATTGGAAGAGGGGCTGCAACCTCGCGCATTCAACATAAACGTGGAACACGGACTCTTCTAGACCGCAGGAATTACAGGCGGCCTGGGAGCCCGTGAACTGACTTAAAAACTTATTGCATGGGACTGCTCCCTGCACCACCCTCCAGGCCAAGTCCCCAATAAATAGAGGGAGGACTCCCGCGTAGAGAGCACTCCATTGGGGACCCCCGCCTTCTCCGGACGGAAAAATGGTGCGCCATGGCACGTCGGGACGGCAGACGAGGATGGCAACGTGGAGAGTGTGCAAATGCAGCCCGTACAGGAATTCCCTCCGCGCAGAACTGAAAGGCAAGGAGGGGATTTCCCCGAGGAGGCTCAAGTTGTGAGGCGCCGGCTCCCGAGGGAGGTTTCGGGGCTTGGCGCCGATGAGGAATTCCGTCCGGACAGGGGTCAGTTCG
This sequence comes from Pristiophorus japonicus, assembly GCF_044704955.1. Lineage (NCBI taxonomy): Eukaryota > Metazoa > Chordata > Chondrichthyes > Pristiophoridae > Pristiophorus > Pristiophorus japonicus. The sequence goes on along the minus strand of NC_091989.1, from coordinate 17,857,982 downwards.
GACAGGATCTCTCCACGTGCTTGAGCCTCCTCGACACACCCAACAGAGTTGGGGCCCAGTGCTGTTTTTAGCGTCTCGGTGGCATTGGCTGTGCACTGGACGTTGGCCCAGGGTAGGCGCCGTGCCAGCTCGTCTGGCTTCATCCAGCCCGCTCCTCCGCCATCGAGTAGGTCCCTGACCCTGGTCACCTTGCCAGACACAGCCTTTCGTCCGCCTGCCAATTGTGTTGGGGAAATTGATGGGATTGAAGGCCGATAAATCCCCAGGGCCTGATGGACTGCATCCCAGAGTACTTAAGGAGGTGGCCTTGGAAATAGCGGATGCATTGACAGTCATTTTCCAACATTCCATTGACTCTGGATCAGTTCCTATCGAGTGGAAGGTAGCCAATGTAACCCCCACTTTTTAAAAAAGGAGGGAGAGAGAAAACAGGGAATTACAGACCGGTCAGCCTGACATCGGTAGTGGGTAAAATGATGGAATCAATTATTAAGGATGTCATAGCAGTGCATTTGGAAAGAGGTGACAGGATAGGTCCAAGTCAGCATGGATTTGTGAAAGGGAAATCATGCTTGACAAATCTTCTGGAATTTTTTGAGGATGTTTCCAGTAGAGTGGACAAGGGAGAACCAGTTGATGTGGTATATTTGAACTTTCAGAAGGCTTTCGACAAGGTCCCACACAAGAGATTAATGTGCAAAGTTAAAGCACATGGGATTGGGGGTAGTGTGCTGACATGGATTGAGAACTGGTTGTCAGACAGGAAGCAAAGAGTAGGAGTAAATGGGTACTTTTCAGAATGGCAGGCGGTGACTAGTGGGGTACCGCAAGGTTCTGTGCTGGGGCCCCAGCTGTTTACATTGTACATTAATGATTTAGACGAGGGGATTAAATGTAGTATCTCCAAATTTGCGGATGATGCTAAGTTGGGTGGCTGTGTGAGCTGCGAGGAGTATGCTATGAGGCTGCAGAGTGACTTGGATAGGTTAGTTGAGTGGGCAAATGCATGGCAGATGAAGTATAATGTGAGGTTATCCACTTTGGTGGTAAAAACAGAGAGACAGGCTATTATCTGAATGGTGACAGATTAGGAAAAGGGGAGGTGCAACGAGACCTGGGTGTCATGGTACATCAGTCATTGAAGGTTGGCATGCAGGTACAGCAGGCGGTTAAGAAAGCAAATGGCATGTTGGCCTTCATAGTGAGGGGATTTGAGTACAGGGGCAGGGAGGTGTTACTGCAGTTGTACAGGGCCTTGGTGAGGCCACACCTGGAGTATTGTGTACAGTTTTGGTCTCCTAACCTGAGGAAGGACATTCTTGCTATTGAGGGAGTATTCACTGGAGTTCAGAAGAATGAGAGGGGACCTCATAGAAACGTTTAAAATTCTGATGGGTTTAGACAGGTTAGATGCAGGAAGAATGTTCCCAATGTTGGGGAAGTCCAGAACCAGGGGTCACAGTCTAAGGATAAGGGGTAAGCCATTTAGGACCGAGATGAGGAGAAACTTCTTCACCCAGAGAGTGGTGAATCTGTGGAATTTTCTACCACAGAAAGTTGTTGAGGCCAATTCACTAAATATATTCAAAAAGGAGTTAGATGTAGTCCTTACTACTAGGGGGATCAAGGGGTATGGCGAGAAAGCAGGAATGGGGTACTGAAATTGCATGTTCAGCCATGAACTCATTGAATGGCGGTGCAGGCTAGAAGGGCCGAATGGCCTCCTCCTGCACCTATTTTCTATGTTTCTATGTTTCTATGCCACCTAAAACCGCGGTCGTGGAGGTACAGATTCCTGAGCAGCAGCTCCTGCAGGACAGCCGCCACTCCAGATGGTGGAGAGCTGCGCTTAGTGGCGACTCTGTTCCAGACTCTGATGAGTTGCTGGTAAAAGACAGGCAGCCCCTGGACGGTGGTCCTGATGCCCCCCCCCCCAGGCTCACAAACAGGAGCTGCGTCTCGTAATTGAGGCAGTACTACTGGCGGAAGAAATGCGTCGCCACCATCTAGGAGGGGGCTCGACGTACAGGTATCTCTGCAGGATCTGAAGACAGAAAGTCGCATGCTGGGTGCTGACGCACACCAACACTCAACAGCTCTACAACTTTTTTTGTTGAAAACAAAATTAAACAGTTAAATCAAGCGCCCCCTGATCTGGGGGACACTCCAAACACTTTTCAAGTGTCCTTTTCTTTTGTGTTTTTTTTGTGATTTTTTGTTTTTTTGGGGGGGTTTTTTTGGCACTAAAAAATACAAATTTTACAAGTGCCCCCTGGCTAAAAGGTGGGGTACACTAAAACCGGCAATAAAACAAATTAAACTTTAAAACATATAAAAATCAAATTAAAATTTGGTTGCCGGGGGTGATAATGCACTCCAGTCCCTCTGGCGCCCACCTCTCGCGGAAGGCCGCGAGCGTACCGGTGGACACCGCATGCTCCATCTCCAGGGACACCCTGGCTCGGATGTAGGCGTGAAGAGAGGCAGGCATTCGGGCTGAACAACCCCCTCGACCGCCCGCTGCCTGGACTGGCTGATGGCCCCCTTGGCCGTGCCCAGGAGCAGTTCTACGAGGAGGCCTTCGGACCTACCCGCTCCCCTCCGCACAAGGTGCCCAAAGATCAGGAGTGTGGGACTGAGGTACAACCAGAATTTCAGGAGCAGCCCCTTCAAATAATGAAACAGGGGCTGCAACCTCGTGCATTCAATAAAAACATGGAACACGGACTCCTCCAGACCGCAGAAATTGCAGGCGGCCTGGGAGTCCGTGAACCGGCTTAAAAATTTGTTGCACGGGACTGCTCCGTGCACCACCCTCCAGGCCAAGTCCCCGATAAATAGTGGGAGGACTCCCGTGTAGAGTGCACTCCATCGGGGACCCCCGCCTCCTCCGGACGGCAAGATGGTACGCCATGGCGTGTCCGGTCGGCAGACGAGGATGGCGAGGTTGAGAGTGTGCAGGAGCAGCCCGTACAGGAAACCCCTCCGCGCAGAACTGAAAGGCACGGAGGAGATTTCCCCGAGGCGGCTCAAGTTGTGAGGCGCCGGCTCCCGAGGGAGGTTCCGGGGCTTGGCGCGATGAGGAATTCCGTCCGGACGGGGGTCAGTTCGGACGGGATCTCCCCACGTGCTTGAGCCTCCTCGACACACCTAACGGAGTCAGGGCCCAGCGCTGTTTTTAGCGACTCGATGGCATCGGCCGCGCGGCGGACGTCGGCCCAGTTTAGGCGCCGTGCCAGCACGTCTGGCGCCATCCAGCCCGCTCCTCCGCCATCGAGCAGGTCCCTGACCCTGGTCACCTTGCCAGCCACAGCCCTCTCGTCTGCCTGCCACCTAAAACCGCGGTCGTGGAGGTACGGATTGCTGAGCAGCGGCTCCTGCAGAACAGCCACCACTCCAGACGGTGGAGAGCTGCGCTTGGTGGCGACTCTGTTCCAGACCCTGATGAGTTGCTGGTAAAAGACAGGCAGCTCCTGGACGGTGGTCCTGACGCCCCCCCCCAGGCTCACAAACAGGAGCTGCGTCTCGTAATTGAGGCAGTACTGCTGGCGGAAGAAATGCGTCGCCAGCGCACACCATCTAGGAGGGGGCTCGACGTACAGGTATCTCTGCAGGGTCTGAAGGCGGAAAGTCACTTGCTGGGTGCTGACGCACACCAACACTCAACAGCTCTACAAACCTCTGAGCATACTCACAGGTGCATACATTACAATAACCAATTTTCACAGGCAGACTTTCCAGCAAAGGTGGTGGTGGGGGTGTTACTATATAGGGATTAGAACCATGAATCCTACCTAACTGTTTCCCCCTCTAGAATCCAGAACCCTGAGCCCAATTGTAGTTGTCCTAACTCAGGATGGACGTGGGCTGAGGCCCAGGATGTGCTGGTATCCCTGGCTCAGGTCCCTTTATCTCACATTGGACCTCTCTTTGTTTCAGGTGCACGAGGAAAGATAAATGCAAGCGCTCGACCGAGCTCCGCAGGTTCGCCTCCGACATCAAGCAGTGTGTCAGACTCAGCGTCAGCCCGAGCAACATCTCGGTGTCGCAGTACAGCGTCCTGGTGAGTGCCGCAACCTGTACCGTTCAACAGATGTGCTTTAATAGTCTCCCTTCCTTCTTTTCCTACAAAACAAAAGCATGGTGGGGTTGGGGAGAGTTTGCTGCTGTTTAAGAACGGGAATGGGCTTCACACTATGGAAGAATATTGAGGTTTTCGATTGGTTACAATGCAGATTCACTCGGATCCTGCCCGGTATCAGGTAATGCAAATACAAAAAAAAGACCTCCTCCTCCACCACCTCCACCTCCACCTCCACCTCCACCTCCACCTCCACCTCCACCTCCACCTCATCCTCCATCTCCGCCTCCTGAGGAATTGCGCTCTCCATGGGTTTACCAGAGCTGCCAGAACTGCCCGCCAACCCACGGACAGGGATCAGGGGGTATGGAGAGAAGGCAGGCGTGGGGTACTGAAGTTGCATGATCAGCCATGATCATATTGAATGGTGGTGCAGGCTCGAAGGGCCGAATGACCTGCTCCTGCACCTAGTTTCTATGTTTCTATGACCCACCCAGCCCTGGTGGAGTAATCTTATCACTGTTGCATGGTGTTGACTGGCCACTGCAGTACATCAAATTACTCTTGTTGAAAGCAAACCAATTATTCCCGTGTTTCAATCGTAGCACTGCATATGTTAAATAGCTGTACAGCAGCATTTGACACTCGCTGTTTGGAAGCTCCATTCCTTTGCCATTATCCCGTTTGCCCATTTGAAAGAAAGCCTGCATTCCCATTATTTCCAATCGTGCCTTCAGGCTCAATTAGAAGAGATTTGTTCCAGGTGGTCACATGACTGTGGCATCCTCTCTGCTTGAAGTGAGGCAGCCTTGGGGTGGAGGGGGGGCGAGGGATGGGGGGACGTGGGATGGGGGGGGGCGTGGGGTGGGGGGGGGTGAGGGGTGAGGGTGGGGGCGAGGAGAGAGAAGATAGAAAGTGAGAGGCCCCATTGTGTGGCCATGTAATTCGCCGAACCTGATATCCAGCTACATGTAATTTCAGCAGGAAATGGAAAAAGGGACAGTGTATTATTTTAAAACATAGGTTATGAAATTACACCTTGCCAACTTCCATTTACTGATAAAAAATGACAGGTCTTGTATTCCAACAGCAAATTATTTCTCTGCACAGCCTGCCAACATCACTTGCTCTGAAATGTAATTTGGGGCCTAGGCGAAAAATCGTCTCCAATTTGTGGTGGAAATTGTAAGAGACAGGTTATTATTTTGTGGCCTTGAATTCAAGCCATCCTCTCTGATTTTTTTGAAAAAAAATATCAGGACAGATAAGAGTGTGTGGGGAGGTCAGGAAATGAGATGAAGAAAAAAAAATCTTGGTACCTCAGTGTGCCTCTTGAGAAAATTAGCTTAAATTTTTGTGCTGGCCTAGTTGAGAGGCTTTTACCCTTTAGATGTAATGCACAACGTCAGTCGTAAATGGGAAGGGGTTTCAATTGGGCCGCTCCATCGGAAGGTAATCTGAGAGAAGAGTGTGTCTGGATGTGTTGCTTCAGCAAGAATCTTCGGGAAAGCTCCTGGACGAACAAATATTAAAACGACTGCCTTTCACGTCTAAGCTGCATGCCACCTAGCCCTGTGGAGAACAAGCCCACGTTTCTCTTTTGTGATGGAGGCCCCCAATACCATTGAAGCCCCAGGGACCCAGCAACAATATTCATGATGACCAGTACTTTCTGCCAATGGCTTCGGCGCAATAGTTGAGATGTAGGTTAGTTCAAACGTCAGCGCAGTAATCTTGCTTGTATCCCTGACCAATTAGTTCCTGGATTTATTTATTTTTGTTGAAGAGAATGAGCAATTGGGAACAGTGTGACAGGACACTGGCCTTTCATGTCTGAGATTTGGGTTCAAATCAGCCCCGATCGATGAGATGAAAGTCTCTGTTGTCTGTTAGGGGGCTTTACGTGAAACGTCAGGCCGTGTCAGGGCAGTGTCAGTCTAGTTCTTTTGGCAGCCATGCCTTCAGCTGCCTCGGCCCTAAGCTCTGAAATTCTCTCCCTAAACCTCTCTGCCTCTCTACATCTCTTTCTTTTAAAATGCTCCTTAAAACCTGTCTCTGTGAGCAACCTGTCCTAATGGGCCCAAGTTTCCACATGATTCGCGCCTGATTTTTAGGAGCAACTGGTGGAGAACGGACTATTTTAGAAATCGCAATTCTCCACTTTTTTTTTTCTGCAGTTCTAGTCAGGTAGAACAGTTCTAGTTTAGAACAGAATTTTTTCTTCAAAAGGGGGCGTGTCCGGCCACTGACGCCTGATTTGAAAGTTTCCACAGTGAAAATGTACTCCAAACTAAAGTAGAATGGCGCCAGTGAAGATTTTTGTAGAACTGAAAAAACCTGTTCTACACATTAAAAAATCAGGCGCAGGTTACAAATTAGGCGTCCAGAACGAGGTGGGGGGGAAGGAAACTCATTAAATTCGACAATAAATCCTTATTTATACTTCTACAAATATTATACAAATAAATCCAACCTGAATAAACATTTATAAGCCAAGAAAAGATTAAATAAACCATCTTCCTACCTGTGTGAAAGTGCTTCAGCCAGGGAGAATTCTGCAGCCGTTCGTGCCGCTGAGCGGGAGAGAGAGAGAGAGAGAGGGAGAGAGAGGGGGGGGAGGGAGGGAGGGAGGGAGGGAGGGAGAGAGAGAGAGGGGGGGGAGGGAGGGAGGGAGAGAGAGGGGGGGGAGGGAGGGAGGGAGAGAGAGAGAGAGAGGGGGGGGAGGGAGGGAGAGAGAGAGAGGGGGGGGAGGGAGAGAGAGAGAGGGGGGGGAGGGAGGGAGAGAGAGAGAGAGGGGAGGGAGGGAGAGAGAGAGAGAGGGGGGGGAGGGAGGGAGAGAGAGAGAGAGGGGGGGGGAGGGAGGGAGAGAGAGAGAGAGGGGGGGGGAGGGAGGGAGAGAGAGAGAGAGGGGGGGGAGGGAGGGAGAGAGAGAGAGAGGGGGGGGAGGGAGGGAGAGAGAGAGAGGGGAGGGAGGGATAGAAAATGAGGGAGAGAGAGAGAGGGGGAGGGAGGGAGGGAGGGAGGGAGAGAGAGAGGGGAGGGAGGGAGAGAGAGAGAGGGGAGGGAGGGAGAGAGAGAGCAGGGGGGAGGAGAGAGAGAGCGCGGGGGGGGCGGGGTGGATGGGAGAGATCAGGTCGGATCGGATCCAGTTCGGGAGTCGGGTCCAGTGGGGGCGGATCGGGTCGGGTCGGGGAACAGGAGCGCGGGTCGGGTCAGTCGGGGGGTCGGGTCTCGGGTTGCGGCGGGGGGTGGGGGGAGCGGGTGTCTGGTCGGCGGGGGGGGGGAGCAGGTGTCGGGTCGGGTCTGGTCGGCGGGGGGGAGCGGGTGTCGGGTCGGGGCGGGGGTGGGGGGGGGAGCGAGTGTCGGGTCTGGTCGGCGGGGGGAGCAGGAGCTGGTCGTGGGAGGAGCCCCAGTGAGGCCATTGGGCCAGGGCTAGGGGCTGCGTGCTTCGGGCCCCTCCCACACAGTTCGGCGCCTGGAGCTACTGCACTTGCGTGCCGACTGTAGCGCGCATGTGCAGAGGTCCCGGCACTGTTTTCAGCGCCGGGACCTGGCTCCGCCCCCCCCACAGCTCGTGCTGGCTGCGCCGAGGGCCAGAGGACCTGTAAGTAGGTGGAGAATACCGAGGATTTTTTTAGGCGCCGTTTGGGCCCAATGTCTCTAGTGGCTCGGTAGACAGTAGACACCTCAAATCGCTGGAGAAATAACACCAACGATGTCTCCGCAAGATCCTGCAAATCCCCTGGGAGGACAGACGCACCAACATCAGTGTTCTCGATCAGGCCAACATCCCCAGCATCAAAGCACTGACCACACACGACTAGCTCCGTTGGGCGGGCCACATTGTCCGCATGCCCCGACACAAGACTCCCAAAGCAAGCGCTCTACTTGGAACTCCTACACGGCAAGCGAGCCCCAGGTGGCAGAGGAAACATTTCAAGGACACCCTCAAAGCCTCCCTGATAAAATGCAACATCCCCACCGACGCCTGGGAGTCCCTGGCCAAAGACCGCCCTAAGTGGAGGAAGAGCATCTGGGAGGGCGCTGAGCACCTCGAGTCTCGTCACGGAGAGCATGCAGAGACCAAGCGCAGGCAGCGGAAAGAGCGTGCGGCAAACCAGACTCCCCACCCACCCTTTCCTTCAACCACTGTCTGTCCCACCTGCGACAGAGACTGTAATTCCCGTATTGAACTGTTCAGTCACCTGAGAACTCACTTTTGGAGTGGAAGCAAATCTTCCTCGATTTCGAGGGACTGCCTATGACGATGAGTGGCTCAGTGTCAAATTTTGTTTCATAGCGCTGTGAAGCGCCTTGGGACCTTTTATTATATGAAAGGCGCTATATAAATGCAAGTTGTTGTTTTTCCTCCAGCACAAAACCGTCCCTAACTTGTCATTTGTCAATCATCTTACCCAGCGGCTGCAGGCTGTCTGGTATGGGAAATAGAAAAACGATCAGATCGGCCAATGGTCCTATTGAATGGCGGAGCAGGCGTGAGGGGCCAAATGGCCTACTTCTTATGTTTCTTATGTTCTTATCTCACAGTAGGGAGTGTTCTCTTGAGGTTGGGACTGAGGCATAATGTTGAACAGAGTAGAGGGAACTCTGTTCTGCAGCTGGTCTGGGAAGGGTTCCATTCCCCCACACTGACGTATGGCCTACTCCCTCACCTGATGAGCATCACAAACAAAAAACTCAGAACGAAAAGAGTTAAAAGTGAGATTGTAACCATCCATGTCAAAGGAAGGAATGCGGTGTCCATGGTGACCAGAATTGTCGCATCTCTGCCAAAAACTATTCAAGTGTCGGAACTTTCTCCACGATGTGAGGCCATCACATCAAACCAGTGGCTCAGAACTGAGGCGTTTCCATGGTTACCCAGTATCCTGCAGTCGGCCATAACTGGAGCAAGGAAACATTTGCTTCTGTTCCCGAATCGACAGGACCCGACACTGCTCCCACTTCCTCACTGCAGTCCTGTAATGTTCTTATGTCTGTCTATCTCTCTTGCTCCAGCCACACGACGGAGGCCTTGACTCAGTGGATTGACTCTTGCCGCTGGCTCAGTCCTGCCCCAGAGACTTGAGCACGCATTCTAGGCTGACACTCCAGTGACCGTGCTGAGGGAGTGCTGCATTGTCAGAGGTGCCCACTGTCGGATGAGGCCCCGTCTGCCCTCTCTGGTGGCCAGCATTTACCCCTCAACGAACACTGTAAACATATTATCTGGTCATTCTTTTCATTGCTGTTTCTGGGAACTGGCTTTGCACAAATTGGCTGCTGTGTTTCCTACATTACAACAGTGACCACACTTCAGAAGTACTTCATTAGGCTGTAAAGCGCTTTAGGACATCAGGATGTTGTGGATTGGCACTGTATAAATGCAAGTTTTTTCTTTTTAATTCACACACATTAATTTCTTTGTCAAAGAGATGTACCTCACGGTGAGACAGTGAATACGCAGACCAGCAAGGTCCCAGTTCCAATTCCCGGCCTCTGCTGGAGTGGGGACAGGCATGTTACAGTAAATCTCAGGGCCCTGAGCCAGCCAGGCTTTCCGCTTTGAGTCCTTATCCTTATTTAAGGAAGGATATACTTGCATTGGAGGCAGTTCAAAGAAGGTTCACGAGGTTGATTCCTAGGATGAAGGGGTCGTCTTATGAGGAAAGGTTGAGCAGGTTGGGCCTGTACTCATTGGAGTTTAGAAGAATGAGAGGTGATCCTATTGAAACATATAAGATTCTGAGGGGGCATGGCAAGATAGATGCTGAGAAGATGTTTCCCCTCGTGGGGGAATCTAGAACTCGGAGGAATAGTTTCAGAATAAGGGGTCGCTATTTAAGATGGCGATGAGGAGGAATTTCTTCTCTCAGAGGTTTGTGAATCTTTGGAATTTTCTACCCCAGAGAGCTGTGGAGGCTGGGTCATTGAATATATTCAAGGCTGAGATAGACAGATTCTTGAACTGTTAGGGGAGTCACGGGTTATGGGGAACAGGCAACAAAGTGGAGTTGAGGTCGATGATCAGCCATGATCTTATTGAATGGCGGAGCAGGTTTGAGGGGCCGTATGGCCTACTCCTGCTCCTATTTCTTGTGTTCTTATGAGCCATGCTGGAAAGTGTGTAGTCGCTGGACAGGATGAGGCCTGGCTGTGCCCCCCCCACTTCAGGTTAAATATATTGCTGACATTCACTGCTTGGGCCCAGCCGTGAACAGTCGTCACTGCGCTGGGACATCGACAGGAGGAACCTTCCTGCAGTCTGAGTCACTGCCTTCAGGAGAGAAAGGGAGAATATTGGGGTGGTGGCAGGGGGGCAAGAGTTGTAAATTTAGAGAAAAATAGTTAGAAAAGACTTGTTTTTTTTGCAGAGTTATCTGATTATAATACAATAAGAACATAAGAAATAGGAGCAGGAGTAGGCCGTTCGGCCCCTCGAGCCTGCTCCGCCATTCAATAAGATCATGGCTGATCTTCTACCTCAGCTCCACTTTCCCGCTATTTTCCATATCCCTTGATTCCCTTAGAGTCCAACAATCTATCGATCTCAGTCTTGAATCTACCCAACGACTCAAGATCCACAGCCCTCCGGCATCGGGACTTCCGAAGAGTCGCAACTCTCTCCAAGTGAAGCAATTACTCCTCATCTCAGTCCTAAATGGCCGACCCTCTATCGGGTCATATCATGTTGCGTTGGGAGAAAAGGCCAGGTTGCCGGGGGTGGAGTGCTGAGTGAGGGGAAATGGTAATGCTCTACAGTTGGAAAGTACGAGAGGTTTGTCTGTTTGCACGTCGGTGTGTGTTCTGACCGAACCCGACTAGAATAAGTTTGTTGACATTGATGTTTCCTCTCCCTTCCTCTCCCAGCTGGTGCTGGAAGCTCACAATGTCCCTGAGCTCGCCGCAGGGGTCAACTGCACGTTTGAAGACTTTGCAGAGATGGATGGGCTGGTGATGGGGAATGTGATCCAGTGTATTTCTCCGGCCAAGAAAGAGGTTCCTCGGATCCTGACAGACGAAGGTAACGGGCAGAATTCTGAGGGTGCAGTGTGTTGATCGAGACACCAGTGGGGGGAACTGGGAGGTTTTCTTGCCGGAGCAGAATCTAGTGCGGTGATCCGTGTTACTTGTCCCAGCCGGGGACTCTTCCTGCCAATGAGCAGTGTTTGCAGAGACAAATCTGACCGACGGATCAACAATTGAGAAGTTTCATCCTGATCTCAGATGTGACTCATTCTGCTCGCTACACCACTCCTGAAAATTCGACAGGGCTTATCATAGAATCATCCAGCACAGAAGGAGGCCATTTGGTCCACCGTGGCTGTGCCAGCTCTTTGAAAGAGTTGTCCAGTTAGTCCCACTGCCCTGCTCTTTATCCATAGCCCTGCAATTTTTTTCCTTTTCCTTATCTGCGTCTTAAATTTATTTTATATATGTGTGTGCATATCTTGTGAGCATGCACCTTTCCCCGTTTAAATTCCTACGCCCATGTTGATATTAGAAGCTCCCAAAATAAATGTAAGCTGTAATTACAGCTTCCCCTCCCCCCTCCCTGCCCAGTGGAGGGGTTGCAGCGCCATCAGTGGTGAAAGAGTGTAATTACAACGTGACTGGTTTACATAGGAAATTACCATTATAAAGGCGGACATAGTAATATATAATGCGAATGCAAAAGTAGGGGCAGAGTGTTTGACTGAACTTACAATGGACTGAATTATCATAGAATAGTACAGCACAGGTGGAGGCCATTCGGCCCATCGAGTCTGCGCCGGCTCTTTCGAAGAGCAATCCAGTTAGTCCCACTGCCCCGCTCTTTTCCCAGATTCCTGCAATTTTTTTCTCCTTCAAATATTTCTCCAATTCCCTTTAAGTATTTATCCAATTCCCTTTGAAGGCTACAATTGAATCTGAATTCGCCACCCTATCAGGCAGTGCGTTGCAAATCCTAACCACTCGTTTTTCCTGGTCCCTCGACCTCTAACCCCACTTCACCTGATGGCCACGGCTCCTCCGTGTGCAAAGCAATGGCCGATCGGCCAGCAATGCTACGTTGCGCACTCCTTATTTGGTCAGCGCCATTCTGTGGCTCACAGTCACGCCTGCAGCTGCACACTGCTACCACCAGATGGAGCTTTGCTTCCTCAGGAGCTGCAGATCCCCATACCTCTAGCCACAGCAGCACTCCTGCACTTGGAGAAATGAGCTTTGCCGTGACATTCCGTGCTGAAGCCATGGGGGGGGGGGGGAATTTCCGAGCATTAATGCAAAGAACTAAACAACAGTTCGTTATATTTTTGCAAGCTCGCTGCTTTTACATAGACTGGAAAGATTGCCATTAATGTGTGGCTTTCAGTCCCTTGACTCTTAAAAGAGACTCCTCGCGCCGCGTGCACTCTGACCCATGACCTTTCATCTGGGTTTCTCGGCGCTCTCGATTACATTAGGTTCCTGACTCAGGCGTCACGGCCTTACAGCTCAAAGCCTCTTAACTTTCACCGACGAGCCATGATGAGTCGAAAGGCTTGTTGACAATGTAGCTGTAAACTGAAATTTTTACAAGCGAATGGCACTTAAACAGATTGCACCCATTAAAATAAATGGGGAGGAAACTGGTACCTCGAAGTGCCTCAGAAGGGAAAGATGTTCAGAGGAGTAACCTGCATTAAACCTAATAGAAAAATCAATTGCTGCTGAAACTATATTCGACAGTTCAAGTGTGCACTGATGTGGCTGAGAATTGCACTGATCAATAAGGCGCAAACTTGGCCATGGTTAGGACTATTTTTCTTGTGAGTATCTCTGCTGGATTCCCTCAGTGTTCTTTCAGCTTGGAGGCCAATCAGGCCTGAACTGGGTGGTGTCCGCCTTGTTCAAACTCATTTCCTGACCTCGGTACACGAAAGGCTGAATATTGACCTGTTCGGCCCACGCGTGACTCTGCCTCTGGCCTGTGTTTTCAGGCTGCTGGTGGGTCCAGGGACATTTCTACCTCCCTGAGCTGACTGGATTTGTTTGTTTACTCATTCTATTTTTGCTGCAGTTATTCCTTGCACCTTCTGCACCATCTGTGGTTGCCTGCTCTTCCAGCTATCACAGTTGTGCCCTCTGATCCTTACTCCCTGAATCACTCTGCATCGCCTCCTCACTCCCTAAATCCCTCCACCGAGCCTCCTCACTCCCCAAAACCTCCCGCTGAGCCTCGTCACTCAATGAATCCCTCCATACCCCTTGATACCCTTACTCAACAAAAATCTTATCTGTTATATATGAACAAACAGTCTGACTGGATACTGTGAGTTCAAAGTAGTGTGTGACCTCAGTCTTTTATTGCAGCTCTCCAGAGTGCCTCTCCAACCTGAGAGGCCTCCTTAAGTACCTGTGCTCCCAAGGGATTATGGGATCCCTTGGGACTCCAGAGGATGAGCCCTCTGGTGGCTGTACAAAGTATATACAAGTTTACCTATATAACATTATTGATCTCAGTCGTGAAAGCTCCAATCGATCCCCAGCGCCCACAACCTTTTGGGGGAGTGAGTTCCAGATTTTGTGTGTGAAAAAGTGTTTCTTGATTTCACTCCTGAGCGGCCTGGCTCCAATTCTAAGGTGATGCCCCTTTTGTTCTAGCTTCCCCCACCAGAGGAAATAGTTTCTCCATAGCTACAGTCCGCGCCAGGTGCAAGTGTCCAAAGTGTCACCTTGTGTTCCAGAGGCCAAGGAAAGAGAGAGCCAGTTATTGTGCTGCGCTTGGAATGTACACGCGGTTAAACTGCGCGCCTGATTGAGATCAGCGGGTTTATCACCAGGCACCATTTAGCTTATAAGAGAGTGGCCTTTGAAGTGACAGGCCAGGTTGGCACCTGCACATCGAACAGACCCAAGACTACCCTGAAGCAGCTGTGAGGGAGACCTCTTGCTGCGGACACGGCGGGGGTGGAGTTTCTGCTTTGGGCGCAATCGCAATCCGGGCGCAAATTGCGACCAATATTGCACCCGTTTTGAGATGGGTGTTTTTTCCCCTCGGGCTTCTGCTCAAACTCATTTGCATATCGGCAAACACAAAATCTGCCAAGAACCAGCACAGTGTTTCAAAACATCATTTAAAAAAAAATAATTTGCTTTGAAAATATTCCATGATATATTTGAGTGGTAACCTGGTGTAGCTGAAAATGGGTTTATCACAATGAATAGGCATTTTGAATCAGAGCATCAATCCACCATTTGTGAATAACCTGACGAAAATGACTTTCAAAAAGAAACGTGCACAACGTGTCATCTGCTGGTGACATTGGGGTACAGGAGTCAGTTTCTTGGTAAATTAATATAAAATGACATTCCAAAGCTTTTAAAACGTGCCCAGTAGTGTCCTTGCGCTCAAATGAACCAGTTTCATTTTTAGAGCCTCCTCCCAGCCCCACAAACACGTGCAGTTCGCAGAAACTCCCAATGGTGATTCATTCACCCTGGGGGCCCGGTCAGTTTTGGCTGGCTTCTGGCAAACTGGCGCAAAAGATCGTGGAATCTCGATTTGCGTTGAACGGACTTTGCGCTTTGAATTCCGTGATCTTTTGCGCTTTGAATTCCGTGATCTTTTGCGCTTTGAATTCCGTGATCTTTTGCGCTTTGAATTCCATGATCTTTTGCGCTTTGAATTCCGTGATCTTTTGCGCTTTGAATTCCGTGATCTTTTGCGCTTTGAATTCCGTGATCTTTTGCGCTTTGAATTCCGTGATCTTTTGCGTGGGTTACACCGATTTTGTGCCAATTGCAGCAAATGAAACAGCACAGCCCAGCGCTCACCCTCCCCCGCCTATCCTGCTCAGTGATTACACTTTGCATTGCCGAATTAATTTAACTTGATGTGGTTTCTCAACGTAATTTACCAATTCATCACCTTTAATAGGAAAAATAATATTAATTTTCAGGCTCTCCTATCTGTCAATATTTTAATTACATTTTAAATGATGTGGCCGGTTAGACTCGCAGACTAGCTGATGTGCTGTGAATGCAGGGTCAGGATTACATTCAAATATAGACAGGCACAAATAAATATTAAAGTAATTAAATGGAAGAAAATGTGCATCGGTGGATAGACACATTAAATGGGGAAAATGTCTTTGTGTCAATAAAACTCTGCATGTTCAACAAATTTATGATTAAGTTTTGTTAAAAAGGCTGCCTAGCTTTTCGCTGGAAAGTCAACGTTGAGTGGTTCAGTCTGAGCCGAGAATTTCCATGTGTCTTTCCCTTCCATTCCCATTATTTCCAGCTGTCAGCCGTGGATCAGTGTTGACACTCTTGCCTCTGAGTCAGAAGAATGCGGGTTCAAGTCCCCCTCCAGCATAAAATCTAAGCTCACCCTCCTCCAGTGCAGTGCTGAGGGAGTGCTGCACGGTCAGAGGTGTCGCCTTTCAGATGAGATGTTAAACCGAGGCCCCGTCTGCTCTCTCGTGGGTGGGCGTAAAAGATCCCACAGCACTATTGGAAGAGCTGGGGAGTTCTCCCCAGGGTCCTGGGCCAATGTTTATCCCTCAGTCAACATCTCTACTGTTTGTGGGAGCTTGCTGCACGCAATTCGGTCGCCCCGTTTCCTACATCACAACCGTGACTGTACTTCATTGGCCATAAAGTGCTTTCAGACGTCCCGAGCTCATGAAAGGCGGGCTCTTTCTTTTATTAGCCAGACATCTAGATAAGCAAAGCAGTTCCTTTTAATTACAAGACAACAAAATAGCATTTTTAAAGATCCTTATCACATCTAAATCACTTCACACACAATAATGTTCATAGGCGGTCCCGCGAGCGAGGATGACTTGCTTCCACGAGAGTTCACCGATGTTTCAATGAAGGACCCGATGTTCCAGTCCTGAACTCCAGTTGAGGGGGTGGAAGATGCCTGTGCCTGGATTTTTTTTAACGTGTGGTGACCGTTGCACATCAGCCACCACACGGGCTCGACAGAGCTAGGCCTTTATCCAGTGGCAAGGGTTGGACCAGGATGACTGGAGACCTGCTCTACTGCAAGGACCTGGTACGCACACATATCGCAGTGTGGGCTGGCCCGTGCTGCCCCTGGGCCCTCGCCTCTTCTGGGCCCCGCGCCCTTAATTGCCGCACCATCGCCCTCGATGTTCCAGGGCCCGGCGCTCCAGCTCTATTTATAGCTACGACCTGCGGTGGTGTTCTCACACAGGTCGGGGCGGCCCACGTAACTGTTATGTTACGCCAAACACGGTAGCCATTTTACACACACCAAGAGCCCACAATCTGCAAAGTGATGTATGACCAGCTGATTTGCTTTTGATTTGTGGTTGAAAAATGAATGTTGGCCAGGACACTGGGAGCAGTCTTTGCCTTCTAAGTGCCCTGTTGCCTTCAAGATGCAGATGGGACATCTCATTTTACAGGACAGCACTGACGTCAGTGCCGCCTAGCCTCAATATCGCATTGTGGCACCAACCTAGATTGTGAGCTCAAATCCCCAGAGTGGGGCTTAGATCTGCAATCTTTTGATTGAGAAGCGAAAGTGCCTAAAGAAAGACTTACATTTACATAGCGCCTTTCACGACCACCAGGCGTCTCAAAGCACTTTACAGCCAATGAAGTAGTTTTGAAGTGTAGTCACTATTGTACTGTGGGAAATGCGGCAGCCAATTTGCACACAAACTGCAATGTGATAGTGGACAGATAATCTGTATTTTGTTATGTTGATTGAGGGATAAATATAGGCCAGGACACCGGGGATAACTCCCCTGCTCTTCTTTGAAATAGTGCCATGGGATCTTTTACGTCCACCTGAGAGAGCAGACGGGGCCTCAGATTAATGTCTCATCCGAAAGACGGCACCTCCGACAGTGCAGCATGCCCTCAGCACTGCACCAGAGTGTCAGCCTAGATTTGAGTGCTCAAGTCCCTGGAGTGGGACTTGAACCCACAACCTTCTGACTCAGAGGCGAGTGTGCTGCCCACTGAGCTACAACTGACAGTTACGGCGGCCACCTGAGTGAGTCAATCTGTCACTGCTGACACTTGGGAAACGTAAAGAGCAGAGGTCCACCAAAACTGTTGAGGACAAGAGAGAACACAAAGTGATTGAGGAAACGATGATTGCCACCAAGTTTGGGTAGTAAGAGGCGGTAGATTGCAAGAGGAAGGGAAGACTTGAGTCAGGAGCTCCGCGATTTCAAGGTCCTGGGAAGCGATAACTGAGAGTTACGCAGCGCACCATGCAGTTGCTCGTGGCTGAATACATCACATGATTTGTTAGTGAGGCATCCGGGCTCGGTGTGTAGAACAGTCATTTCCTGGCTTGTGCTGAGTTGTCTGAATCCCTGAGCTACGGACGGGAAAAAAAATCACTGTCTCGTGCTGGAAAATGTGGGTGTTGGATGGGGATCAGGTTTGGCTGTGATAGTCCCTCCTGAGAACATCGGAACAGGAGCAGGCCATTCAGCCCCTCGAGCCATCATCCAATTAGATCATGGCTGATCTGTATCTTAACTCCATCTACCTGCCTTGGTTCCGTATCCTTTAATACCCTGGCCAGACACAAATCTAACTTACTCCATTTAAATTGTATGTTTGGGTATTTATTTTTGCAGTTACCCCTGCCAATTTTATTACTGTAACGTTAGTGTTTGTTTTTGGAATACGGTGTGTTTGCTGAAAACAGCCCAGGAAATTTTCTGGGCTTGTTGGCACTCTGCGGGTTAAGACAGTTCTGACTATAATTCTCCAAGAGAACGTTGTACTATTGTTTTTTGTCGGCACCCATGCCCATTGCCATGTTGTTAGTCATGGACATCTGGTGGCATTGTTGTCTCTCTTTGTGCCAGGTGGGGGGGGAGGGAAGGAGAAACAGTGGTGCAATACTAGTTACACTGGGGACTTAAAGGATCTCAATCTGTTGAAACGTACTTGACACAAATCGTTTTAATATACCTTTTTGGATGTAAAGTGGTAATAAAAGGAATGTTGTAGCTTTGTGTGTGGCACTGAAGAGTTGTAATAGTCATTCTCCCTCTTCACAATAAACGATAACTCCTTTTTAATTGTATCTGCATAATTCCACTTTAGACACAAATACAATTCCCTGATTTATACTTCCACAGTCTAATTAGCGAGGGAACTGAAATCACCGAGCCAGGCAAGTTTTTTTTTGTTTTGGCCGGATGTAGGATTCGAAGACCAGGAAAATGGGGTGGTTCGGGGTCAAGAGGGCAGTCGGTGAATTTATCGAGTCTGTAGCTGCCCTGTGGAGATCAGTAAAGACCTGGACTCGAACCCTCGTCCAAGCACTGTTAGCCCATCTCAGCCAGGGCGGAGGTTGGGGGTTCTGCAGTTGGGCACCGCACCCCATGACAAGGATTCCAATCACCATCCAGAGAACTCTTCTGCCCATGTGCGGTGAGGACAGGGTTGAGCTTGGTGGTGACAACCTCTGCAGTATAAAAGTAGGGAAGTCCTGCTACAGTTGGTGAGACCACACCTGGAGTACTGCGTACAGTTTTGGTCTCTGTATTTAAGGAAGGATATACTTGTATTGGAGGCAGTTCAGAGAAGGTTTACTAGGTTGATTCCTGAGATGAATGGGTTGTCTTATGAAGAAAGGTTGAGCAGGTTGGGCCTGTTCTCATTGGCATTTAGAAGAAAGAGAGGTGATCTTATTGAAATGTATAAGATTCTGAGAGAGCTTGACAGGGTCGATGCAGAGAGGACGTTTCCCCTCGTGGGGGAATCTAGAACTAGGGGCATAGTTTCAGAATAAGGGGTCGCCCATTTAAAACCGAGATGAGGAGAAATTTCTTCTCTCAGAAGGATGTGAATCTGTGGAATTCTCTACCCCAGAGAGTTGTGGAGGCTGGGTCATGGAATATATTTAAGATGGAGATAGATTTTTGAACGCTAAGGGAGTGAAGGATTATGGGGAGCGGGCAGGGAAGTGGAGTTGAGGCCAAGGTCAGATCAGCCATGATCTTAATTGAATGGCAGAGCAGGCTCAAGGAGCCAAATGGCCTACCCCTGCTCCTATTTCTTATGTTCTTATGAATGGCCTGTCAATATTCACTCACTCACTCACCAGGTTAAGATCAGGCTCACTATAAGTGGGTTCTGTTGGTATCAGATCTGTGCTAGGATCATGTCTCTGTGAGCTGTTGAATCTGCTCTGAGTTAGTGACAGGCAGTGTAGGGACTGGGAATTAATTGACGTGGGCAGAAGTAACCCAGAGCCCCGAAGAGAAAGATGATTATCTGACATCAGCAGTTAAATAATTTTTTTTCACTCTGCTGCTGTTCCTAATCCGTTAATTATATTCACATGGCCTGTACTTGTGTTATAAGAAAAGAAATAGCAGGATTTACCAATGAACTATGAAGTTAGATAAACTGTCATGTGACATCATTTGGTATTAGTTCTGCGTTACAAAAAAGCCAACTGCAAACAGCTCGATACATTCCTAAGGCCACACGTGTGATAATGTGGAGCAAATACATAAATGGCTTTTTTTTTTTAAAAAACATCTCTCCCGAAGGGACCGATTCATGCTGAGGTTTGGTTCCACAGGTATGAGGCACCCTTCTTACCTCCTTCAATTCTCCAATCTCTGCAATATCGCCCGTCTCCGCTCCTGCCTCTGCTTATCTGCTGCTGAAACCCTCATCCGTGCCTTTGTTACCTCGAGACTTGTCTATTCCAAAGCTCTCCTGACCGGCCTCCCATTTTGTACCCTCCATACGCTTGAGCTCATCTAAAACTCAGCTGCCCGTGTCCTAACTCGCACCGAGTCCCGTTCCCCCCCACCGCCTCTGTGCTCGCCGACCGACATTGGCTCCCAGTCTGGCTACGCCTCGATTTCAAGATTCCCATCCTCGTTTTCAAATCCCTCCACGGCCTCCTTTCTCCCTGTCTCTGTAATCCCCTCCAGCCCCGCAACACTCCGAGATCTCTGTGCTCCTCCAATCCAGGCCTCTTCTGTATCCCTGATCGCTCCACCTGTGGCAACTATGCCTTCAGCTGCCTCGGCCCCAAGCTTGGAATTCCCTTTCCTAAACCTCTCCGCCTCTCCGCCTCTCCTTCCTCCTTTAAGATGTTCCTTAAGCCTACCTCTTCGATCAAGCTTTTGGTCACCTGTCCTAATTACTCCTCATGTGGCTGTGTGTCAAGTTTTGTTTGATAACATTCCTGTGAAGCTCCGTGGGATGTTTTACTCCATTAAAGGCGCTACATAAATGCAAGTTGTTGTGTGTATCTAAAGTGAGAGTTGACAGGGGGTGGGGAGTGTTCCCGGTGCTGGGTGGGTCCAGTGCCGGTGGGGTGCACACTCTTGGGATGGGGCGGGTTGGGCTGTTTGGGGCTGGATTGGGAGAGATTTCTTCACTCGGGGAGTTGTTGGCCTGTGGGGCTCCCTGCCGCCGAGAGTTGTTGATGCCAGTTCATTGGATGTGTTCGGGAGGGAGTTGGATGTGGCCCTTGCGGCTGGGGGGGTCGGGGGCGGGTGTGGGGGGGGGAGGTGCTGGGGTGGGTGATCAGCCATGATCTTGTTGAATGGTGGTGCAGGCTCGAAGGGCTGAATGGCCTACTCCTGCATCTATTTTCTATGTTTCTATGTTTCTATCATTACATCGGAATTAACCTTAACATTAGAGCCAGGCCATTCAGGGCTGATGTCAGGAAGCACACATTCACACAAAGGGTTGTGAAAATCTGGAACTCTCTCCCCAAAAAGCTGTTGAAATTTGAAAACATAGAAACAGAAAATAGATGCAGGAGTAGGCCATTCAGCCCTTCGAGCCTGCACCACCATTCAATAAGATCATGGCTGATCATTCACCTCAGTAGCAATTTCCTGCTTTCTCTCCATACCCCTTGATCCCTTTAGCCATAAGGGCCATATCTAACTCCCTCTTGAATATATCCAACACACTGACATCAACAACACTCTACGGTAGAGAATTCCACAGGTTAACAACTCTCTGAGTCAAGAAGTTTCTCCTCATCTCGGTCCTAAAAGGCTTACCCCTTATCCTTAGACTGTGTCCCCTGGTTCTGGATTTCCCCAACATCGGGAACATTCTTCCTGCATCTAACCTGTCCAGTCCCATCAGAATTTTATGTGTTTCTATGAGATCCCCTCTCATCCTTCTAAACTCCAGTGAATACAGGCCCAGTCGATCCAGTCTCTCCTCATATGTCAGTCCTGCCATCCCGGGAATCAGTCTGATGAACCTTCACTGCACTCCCTCAATAGCAAGAACGTCCTTCCTCAGATTAGGAGACCAAAACTGAACACAATATTCCAGATGAGGCCTCACCAAGGCCTTGTACAACTGCAGTAAGACCTCCCTGCTCCTATATTCAAATCCCCTAGCTATGAAGGCCAACATACCATTTGCCTTCTTCACCGCCTGCTGTACCTGCATTCCAAATTTCAATGACTGATGTATCATGACACCCAGGTCTCGTTGCACCTCCCCTTTTCCTAATCTGCTGCCATTCAGATAATCTGCATTTGTGTTTTTGCCCCCAACGATGTTGGTGATGTTGGTTGAGGGATAAATTTTGGCTCGGAAACCAGGAGAACCCTTACTGCTCTTCTTCAAGTAGCGGTATGGGATCTTTGACGTGCACTTGAGGGGGTAGATGGGGCCTCTTGAACAATGGCTCCTTTGACAGTTTAACACTCCGCACCCAACCAGGCAGATGAAGCCTCCATTAAACATGCAACAATGCAACCGATTCCCTCAATACTGCATTGAAGTGTCAGCCTAAATTATGCACTCGAGTTCCCTGGAGTGGGGCTAGAACCCACGACCTTTCTGACTAAGAGGTGAGAGTGGTACTGACTGAGCCAAACTCATTCATGGGGGGTCGGGGGAATCAACGTGTTGGGGGAAGGAGAAAATATCTTTCCAATTGCAACTGGCAGCCAGCAGCTCCCCACAACTGTCCCTGTCACACGGTTTACAGCTCCGGCCTTGAGACAAGACTGCAGGCCCACTCCCAAACACGGGTGTTCTCCCCGATTTCCAAAGCCGGTGCGGTGTGCAGAGCCTCGTGTACGGGACCGTCTCGCACAAGGTGTCATCCCCGCGCTATGCAGGCATCGGGAGGCCTCGCTCTGGGTGTTGTTCAGTCGACCCTTAAAATGAAGCATTTAACAAGCCTGTCAAAACAATCCGGAGCAGATGGTTAACAATGAGCAGCGCTAACAGGAAATATATTATGTAAAATTTAGATAGATTAATTGTCAGTCGTGATTTGTGAGGATTGATTTATCTCTCTCTCTGCTGCCGGGGCGGCAGCTCAGTTCAGTGTAGGACTGACGGGTAGTGGGCAGTGGGTGAGCACTCCATGTGTTGAGCCTCACGTGATGGGAGGGCATCTTGGGCAGGCGACTGTGGAGGTGGGCCCCACCCACTTCACACGCCTCCTTACTCTCCGTTTGTTCATTACAACAGCGGGCAAATCGGGCGGCCTGTGAATTGGGTGGGCTGTGAATCGGTTGGGGGCCATGAACCGGGTGAGCCGACCTCTGTGCCCCATTGTCCAATCTGCCTCCCCCCTCCCCTTCCCATCCCCCACGCCCTCCCATTGAGCAGGGTTCCAATCCCAGAGCGCTGGTACACAATGCTTAACCCAATGGGGCAACTCCTCGGGTCCGACACAGCGAATGCCTCTGGCGGTGGCCCCTGTGATTGGGCCCCCTTCCTGTTCCGACCCGCTGGGAGCGGATTTGGCGACAGTTGGAACGACTGCAACGCCCAGTTTGCGTGCGGGTTTTGCACTTTGACCTTCGCTGAACTCTGGGGGGGTGGGGCGAGGGCGAGCCCTATTGGCCAGCAAATGGAACGATGGCCGTGGCCAAGGTGGCGGTGCTGCTGCAAGTACTGAGGGTGGCTGCTCTTTACCCTGGCATCGTTGGCGGTTTGCCGTGAGCGCCACCCAGCGCAAAGCCATTCGGTGCCTCCCGACAGCTGTGCTCTTGATCACCTCTGATAGTGCTCGTACTGTCAGTCCGACGAGGTAAATGGAGCGTGGAGCCAACAGATTCAACTGTGGCTGCAGTGAGAGCCAAGCGAGGTTAACCCTTTTCCAATCCATTCCATTCAATGCAATTCACTGTGGAAATCCAATTCCACGGTTCATATCTCCTGTATAAAGCCAGCAAATGGTGCAATCAATGTAGTAAGGGACGATAATTACATCGTCGATGAGGTAAGAGACAGTAATTACATAATCAATGAGACAGGAGGAAAAACACAATACCAAGGTAGCACAAAGACAGTAAATGACTTAAGTCATCAATTAGGGAAAAATTATCGATAGGTGAGGTGTAAGCATTGTTTTTATCAGAAACTCTGAACAAATATTTTGTATCAGTCTTTACGGTAGAGGACACTAACAATGTTCCAACAGTGGATAGTCAAGGGGCTATACGGGGCGGGGAAAAAATCAAAGAGCAAGTTATTATTTAAATGGAGAAAGATTGCAAAGTGCTGCAGTACAGCAGGACTTGGGGCTACGTGCATGAAACACAAAAGGATAGTATGCAGGTACAGCAAATGGTATCTTGGCCTTTATTGCAAAGGGGATGGAGTATAAAAGCAGGGTAGTCTTGCTATAGCTACACAAGGTTTTGGCGAGGCCACACATGGAATACTGTGTGCAGTTTTGGTTTCCATATTTACGAAACGATACACTTGCTTTGGAGGCAGTTCAGAGAAGGTTCACTAGGTTGATTCTGGGGATGAGGGGGTTGACTTATGAGGAAAGGTTGAGTAGGTTGGGCCTCTACTCATTGGAGTTCAGAAGGATGAGAGGTGATCTTATCGAAACGTATAAGATTATGAGGGGGCTTGACAAGGTGGATGCAGAGAGGCTGTTTCCACTGATGGGGGAGACTAGAACTAGGGGGGCATGATCTTAGAATAAGTGGCCGCCCATTTAAAACTGAGATGAGGAGAAATTTGTTCTCTCAGAGGGTTGTAAATCTGTGGAATTCGCTGCCTCAGAGAGCTGTGGAAGCTGGGGCATTGAATAAATTTACGACAGAAATAGACAGTTTCGTAAACGATAAGGGGTTATGGGGAGCGGGCAGGGAAGTGGATCTGAGTCCATGATCAGATCAGCCATGATCTTATTGAATGGCGGAGCAGGCTCGAGGGGCCGTATTGCCTACTCCTGCTCCTATTTCTTATGTTCTTATGTTCATATAGTGGGTAAGTGCTAGGGACTGAACAGCAGTTTAAGCTGATCTTATAGAACAGTAGTACAAGCAAGTCCAGCCAGCGGTGCCTCCTCCGATGGTGCAAACCTGCAGTCAACGAATGGTATCGCAGAGCTACGCGGATAGGGTTCTGTGAATTTGCCTCCGGGTTACAGCTTAATTCAGGTTAAGAGGAGTTATTGTGTAGAATGGGCCTGTACTCTCTGGAGTTTAGAAGAATGTGAGGTGATCTCATTGAAACATACAAGATTCTGAAAGGGCAGATGCTGAGAGGTTGTTTCCCCGGGCTGGAGTGTCTCGAACTCGGGGGCACAGTCTCAGGATAAGGGGTCAGCCATTTAAGACCGAGATGAGGAGGGAATTCTTCACTCAGAGGGTTGTGAATCTCCGCCCCAGAGGGCTGTGCATGCTGAGTCTCTGAATATATTTGAGGCTGAGATCGAAAGATTTTGGAGTCTACGGGAATCAAGGGACATGGAGATCGGGCGGGAAAGTGGAGTTGAGGCCGATGACCAGCCATGATCTTAAATGGCGAAGCAGGCTCAAGGGGCTGAAGGGCCTACTCCTGCTCCTATGTCTTGTGTCTTAGCAGGGCGTCCTACATGCATGGAATCCGTGGCTCTGTGGAGCCCAACAGATACCGGCTACTGACACGGGTGTAAAAAGAGGAGAGTGATGCACTGACATTGCTCTCCTGAAACAGGATGACAAATCATGTTGAATATACGAGTACTTTGAAAACAGCAGGAAATGCTTGGGGAGTAGCTTGTGTGCAGAGAAGGTAGCAAAAGGCCAAATTCAGCCCGAACAAGCCCAGTCCACTTTCCGAGAACAACACCGAGCCACACAAGGACATATTAGGACAGGTGGTCCAAAGCTGAAACTTGGTCAGAGAGGTAGGTTTTAAGGAGGAGAAAGATGTCAAGAGGTGGAGAGGCTTAGGGAGGGAATTCCAAGCTTGTGGCCCTGGCAGCTGAAGGCACGGCCGCCAGTGGTGGAGCGATGAAAATCGGGAACGTGCAAGAGGCCAGAATTGGAGGAGCGCAGAGATCCTGGAGGGTTGTCGGGATGGAGGAGGTGACAGAGACTGGGAGGAGCGAGGACATGGAAGGATTCGAAAACGGGGATGAGAATTTTGAGATCGAATCGTAGCCGGACTGGGAGCCAATGTCGGTCAGCGAGCACACGTGTGATGGGCGAACGGGACTTGGTGCAAGTTAGGACATGGGCAGCCGAGTTTTGGATGAGTTCAAGTTTATGAAGGGTGGAAGATGGGAAGCCGGCCGGGACAGCGTTGGAATAGTCGAGTCCGGATGTAACAATGGCTTGGACGCGGGTTTCAGCACCAGATGAGCTGAGGCAGGGGCGGAGACCGGCAATGTTACAGAGGTGAAAGTAGATGGTTGTGATGATGGAGTAGATATGGGGTTTAGAGGCTCAGCTCAGTGGACACCAAGGTTGTGAGGGTCAGCCTCACAGCGGCCAGGGAGAGGAATGGAGTTGGTGGCATTGTGGGACCGGGAGCCAATGTCGGTCAGTGAGCACAGGGGTGATGGGTGAGCGGGACTTGGTGCGAGTTAGGACACAGGCAGCAGAGTTGTGGATGAGCTGAAGCTTACCGGAGGGTGGTAGGTGGGAGGCTGGGCAGGGAGCAGTTCACGTTACCAGTGCACCAAGTACCCTGTCGGCTCTTTGTTAACATGAAAGTTTAACCAGTACTTGGATGTAGACGAGTCGGCGCGAACCTGTCCAGCCAAACTTCTTGTCAATGTTTACTACTTCTGCTGATCTGGTAGAACATGCATTTTAACCTCCAGCAGTTTGAACAGAGAGAAAACAAAGAAAAGAGTTTGTAATGGGTGTTACCAACTTTGGTTGAATGTATTGCTGGAGCTTTCATCACATGACCTGCCCCCACGCTGCCGCCATTGGTCCCCCGACATGTCCGTCCCCGGCCAATTGTAAAGAGTAAATGACCCAATTGGATGATGCTTGTCCATCCGTAAAACAGCCTTTTATTCCCCCACCTCCCAATATTTTTATAAGCGATAAAGTGAAGTGTTCAAAGAAAATGTCCCTATGACTTTTCTCCTGGGTTTTCCTCACAGCAGCGTCCTGGAGATTAGTCCTAAATTCCTGGAGACTCCAGGCCAATCCTGGAGGGTTGGCAACCTCTGGTTTGTATGGAGTCTCAGGTGCTTTTTCAGCATATTTTTCTTGTTCAGGTTGAGCGTCCGAAATCCGGAGTTCCAAAATTCGCAATGTTCCGGACACCGGGCCGAACCATGGCGGAGTTGTCCGGAAACCGGAAAATGTTCTGAAATCCGACCTCCCCTCGGCGGCCCGACCTTGCTCTGGCCCCAGCTCTCCTCCCTCTCCCCTTTACCTCGGCTGCCCGACCCCACCTACCTCGACCCAAAACTACTTTGGCTCGTTCCTCCAGAAATACCCGGAATCCGGAACAGCCTCGGTCCCGAGGTTTCCGGATTTCGGATGCTCAACCTGTATGTTCAATTGCAAATATGTTGAAGAACAATTGATTGCTTAAGACTTAAATGGCATCCCATATCTGCCCGGACTCCGGTATTTAGAGGAAAAATTTGTGGCAGTTGTGGATTGTAGGGATTGAGGAAAAGCATCATAAAATTATGAAACGCTACTCGATTCCAAAATGGCTGCCTTCTGTTTCCAGAAACTAAATACTTATGCTCAAAATCTAGGCTCACACTCCCAGTGCAGTGCTGAGGGAGTGCTGTACTGTCGGAGGTGCTGTCTTTTGGATGAGACATTAAACCGAGGCCCTGTCTGATGGACATAATAGATCCCACGGCACTATTTCGAAGAGCGGCAAAGGAGTTCTCCCCGGTGTCCTGGCCAATATTTATCCCTCAACCAACATCACTAAAACAGATTATCTGGTTCTCACATTGCTGTGCGCAATTTGGCAGACATGAGTCCTATATTATAACAGTGACTACATTTCAAAATTATGTCAATGATTGTAAAGCGCTTTGGACATCCTGTGTTTGTGAAAGGAGTCTTTCTTTCTTTCTCATTGTAAACATGCAGAGTTGACTTTATGTGCCAAGATATGATGAACGGACTATTTGTTATACTTGTTCACCGCAACATCACTTCGTCTGTGGGTTTCGTCTCTCCATCTTCATTTGTGGGTGTATGAGGAAATAAATCAAGCACTTATGGGAAAAAACTCAGGGACGTTAGATAAGATAGAAAGGTGTTGCATTTAAATAGCACCTTTCATAAGAACTTGAGAATTAGGAGCTGGAGTAGGCCATTCGGCCCCTCGAGCCTGCTCCGCCATTCAATGAGGTCATGGTTGATCTTCTGCCTCAACTCCACTTTCCTGCACTATTCCCATATACTTTGATTCCCTTAATATCCAAAAAATCTATCGATCCCTGGGACAGAGAATTCCAAAGATTCACCACCCCCTGAGTGAAGAAATTTCTCCTCATCTCAGTCCTAAGTGGCTGACCCCTTATTCTGAGACTGTGAACCCTGGTTCTAGACTCCCCAGCCAGAGGAAACATCCTCCCTGCATCTACCCTTTCAAGCCCTATAAGAATTTTATATGTTTCAATGAGATCATCTCTCATTCTTCTAAACTCTGGGGAATATAGGCCCAGTCGACTCAATCTCTCATCATAGGACAATCACCCCATCCCAGGAATCAGTTTGGTGCATCTTCGTTGCAATCCCTCTATGGCAAGTACATCTTTTCTGAGGTAAGGAGACCATAACTGTACTCAATACTCCAGGTGCGGTCTCACCATGGCCCTATATAATTGCAGTAAGATGTCTTTATTCTTATACTCTCATCCTCTTGTAATAAAGGCCAATTTCAGGATGTCCCAAAATGCTTTACAGCCAATTAAGTACTGTTGAAATATAGCTACTGTTGTAATGTAGGAAATTCCACTGCTAATTAGCACACAGCAAGTTCCCAGAAACAGCAATGAGATAATGACCAAATAACGAGCCGAAAATTGTGGCCTCTCCGGGTGTGTATGATATGCGCATGCACCGAGAACTGGCATTTGTGATTGTACACATCCCCGGGAGAAGGGCCTTCGCGGGCAGAGATTTGGGCTATTTGCCCAGCTCTTGCCCAGCGAGTGTCCTTCAAACTCTTACGCCTGGTAAAAGCAAGCTTATAGCCTAAGTTTACCAGCGTAAGAGTTTTAAAAGGTACAAAAATTCAATTTTATCACAAATTTTTGTATTAAAATCCCTGTCCGTTAAGGTAAGCTTATTTTTTTTAACCCTATTAAAACATTTTTAAAACATTTTCCAAAAAATATTTTTTTTCCTAAACCATTTAATTTAATTCCATTTCAATTAATTTTAAATATGTGAGGTATTTTTTTAAAAAGTTATTGTGTTGTGTTTCTGTGTTTTGGGGGTATTCTCATTGATAGTAACGGGAGCTCATATAAACAGAGCTCCCATTATTATCAATGAGAATACTCCATGGTCATTGGTGGTCCAGACCCATGTGATCCCAGCTTGAGCTTACGTTCCTGGGATGTGTGAGCCGAAATGCTGCACAGTGAATGGAGGCCTCGGACCGAAAGTACACATTCCTCCGGGACCGCCAGGTACTTGCGTTAAAAAAAATTTCAATCGCTGCCGCCCGCCCGCCCGCAGGAAGCCAATTTTTGGCCCAATCTTATTTTTTTTGTGATGCTGATTGAGGGATAAATTTTGGCCAGGATAGCGGCGAGAATTTCCCAGCTCTTCTTCAAAATAATGCCGTGGGAACTTTTACATGCACCTGAGCGGGCGGACAGGTTTAACATCTCATCTGAAAGACGGCACCTCTGACAGTGCAGCAGCCCCTCAGCAATGCACTGGTGTATCGGCTCGAGAATCTGGAATGGGACTTTAACCTTCGACCTTCCGATTCAAGAGGTAAGAGTGTTACCCACTGAGCTGTGGCTGATACCTTGTGAGTAATTAGGAAAATTCTAATCATTTACTGAAAGCCTTGAGTCAGCCAGCTGTGAGAGGTTAATGATTGGGTCTGCCCTGAACAATCAGTCGCCCCAGTCTAAAGGCTTCTAGTTCAAATACAGGAAAGTAATGCTTTTATCCAATTACTTTAGCTCTGGGGTGGCCATTTTGTTTTCCAGACTGGTTTTAATTATCTTGAATTCAAATAAATCTTATGGCAAGTCACAAATGCCAATTTACAGCATTCCTATGCGTGTAGTCACAAAGGAAGCAAAGATTAATGGTTATTCAATTGGCAATTACACCTGCAATATTTACAGATCGTTTCATTAATTAATATTCATTAGCAAATTTTGATTGTTCCAAGCAGCAGTTTGATTACAGAAATTTCAGCTCAGTACTGTGCAATTAATTATTCATGGTTGCTACCCAAAGAACGAATGGCTACTGCCTTTTCCTTTGCAAGCGTTACATTATTTAAACGCTTTTTACAAGCATCTGTGTGGGACGGGAATAAATACAGCATATTATGAGAAGTTGATTATCAAAAAAATTAGATTGTGAAATATTCATTCAAAGTAATTCCTATTACTGTTCTAAGTAGCAAGTGATACGGTCATGGGCTTTTAAAATTAAACATTAGCGTTAAAGGGATACCCCATTAAAGGCTACCTAAAAGTCCTCGACCATTCTTACAGTAAAATGGATGTCCTCCTATATTTCTGCTCCACAGCAGAACATAGGAAAGGGCAGAACACGAAGGGGCTGTTCGCAAGATGGGTGGGTGAGAATGGCCATTAGGTCATCTTTGCTGATCCATCCTGAAAGGGCATCTAACGGGTTCTTAAATGATTCCAGGGTTTTTTGCCTATCTGGAATTTTGCTCTGTCTGTTCGTCACCCCCTGAAGACCTTCCTGGCTGAGGTCCTAAAGTTGCCTTTTGGTGGTTTGAACCTGCGTTCCCTTGTCCTTTGCCAAAAGTTTAGTTTCGAGTTACCTTTTCTATACCGTTTATTATTTTATTCACCTCGGTAACGTCACCTTTTAGGAAGCCCACTTCCTTCAAGATTGAAAAACGTGAGTTTCTCCATTCTTCGAACTGTCTCCGGGGATCGGGTGTCTCCCTTGTATCACAGAAATTAGAATGGGGCACAGTACAGATTGTGATCAGACTGGAACTTGGTACAGTTTAAGCCTCACTCCCTTTGTCTCATACGATAGTGTTTGTCTATATTGTACAGCCTTCTGTTTGTGGATCACTGCTCCACAGTGATTGGACACGTGAAGCATCAAGTCGACAAAAAAAAACACTAGATCTCCTCCAACTTCACCTATAGCTAATCCCATACCATTTATGGAGAACTTTGGTCACTATTTCCTTCCGCTAATGTTCCCTCAAGCTGCCTCCGTAGATGAACGACCGGCTTCCTAATTTGGTATTGTCTGCCAATTTGACCATCGAGTTGTGTATCCCAGTTATTCATGTACGTTTACTGATCATATTTTCTCCTCAGCAGACCACGCCCAGTCTGCCCTCCCTTGGACACTACCCTAACATAGACTCGACCCCACACGTTTGATCTCCTTGGGGCAATGCTACATAAGTGTTCCCTGGTCACCAAATCTTATCGAGCAGAACTTCCATCCTCACAGCTTCATGATTGGCCTGCAATCTTCCCCCAGACAACATCTCCCTCCCCGCCCCAGCCACGCTGCCATCACTGCCATCATGGAGGATGCAGTCTGCCATCTATCCTTGTTAACTGCTCGGCAGTGGGTTTAGCAGTTATTTACCCGATCCCTTTTTAAAAGGAGTTAATCAACTACCATCGTGACTGCTTTTCCTCTGCTACTCTGTGGGGAAATCGATTTTGTCCAATTTATATTCTCTCTAGAGTCTTGTTAAAGTTTAACCCGTGTCCCCTAGTTTAGGTCTCGCAGTCTAACCTAAACGCAGTCTAATTCAAATAGCCTGATTATATCGGCACCATCCGGGCTTCTCAGCTGTGCTGGAAGCAGCCGTTTTGTGAGCAGTCTGCATGCGACTTCAATCACTCTGAGCTAGGTTACAGAGGCCCCTGTGGTACCTTCCCCAATAGACACACTGCTGTTTTACCAACACTGTGTTTTTCTATGCTCTTCACTCTTTCCTTTCTCTGGAACATACAATGAAAATAAGACACATTATTCACAGCACCAGCCACTGCAATGGTCAGTAAATGCCAATCATTCAAGTTGGATATCCTGAGCTAACTCCTTTAACACTTTAATGTGGTTCAGAGTGTCCCTCACAAATGGTCCAAAATCCAGTCTCCACTTGATGATGATGATTCTCATTTAAATTGTAATGGTTTAAACCAGATGCATCTCCAGGATGGAACTCATGTTAGTTATGACTGAATGTATTTTGATAGGTAATGCGCAGCTAGAATACTGACACACTAGACATAGGATCAGGAGTAGGCCATTCAGCCCCTCGAGCCTGTTCCACCATTCAATTAGATCCTGGCTGATCTGTACCTCAGCTCCATTTACCTGCCCTTACTCCATATCCCTTAATACCCTTACCAAGCAAACAATCTAGCTATCTCAGTTTTAAAATTTTCAATTGATACCCCCACCCTCAACAGCTTTTTGGGGGAGTGAGTTCCAGATTTTCACCACCCTTTGTGTGAAGAAGTGCTTCCTGGTATCACCCCGAAGCGGCCTAGCTCTAATTTTAAGGTTATGCCCCCTTGTTGTGGACTTTCCCACCAGAGGAAATGGTCTCTCTCTATCTATCCTATCAAATCCTTTAATCATCCTAAATAGCTCGATCAGATCACCCCTTAATCTTCCATACTCGAGTAAATGCGAGCCTCGACTTGACAACTTTCAAGCCCAGACTATACAATACAAGCCCGGTCTGTACAATACAAGCTCAGTCTGTACAATACAAGCTCGGTCTGTACAATACAAGCTCAGTCTGTACAATACAAGCCCAGACTGTACAATACAAGCTCAGTCTGCACAATACAAGCTCAGTCTGTACAATACAAGCCCAGACTGTACAATACAAGCCCAGACTATTGAACTGAGCCTGATACTGTTCTGCATCTCAGGCTGTGGTCGAGTCCAAATGAAATGAACTTCTGCCTTAATACAAAGCCGGCTTGTTTAAATATTGCTCCTGTTGTGTAGCGGATGATGTGCTGGGAACGTGCTAGGTTTGTGGGGATGGGATTTTGGACACCTGCAGCATGTGAACATCTGACGGCCCCTCAATAGGAAAAGGTCCGTGGTTGAGTGGGGGGGGAAGGAGATGTGGTCCAGAGCACTGTACTGGGGCAGTGTCCCCCTTTTGAGGCCCAACGCTGGCAGAGTGGGTGGACTGGGTAGTCCCAATATATGGCTGACATTTCACTGCACTGTTGGGTGAGACGTTAAACCGAGGCCCTGTCTATGCTCTCGGGTTGATGTAAAAGATCCCATGGCACTATTTCGAAGAAGAGCAGGGGAGTTAACTCCAGTGTCCCGGCCTATGTTTATTCCTCAATAAACATAACAAAAGCAGATTATCTGGTCATTATCACGTTGCTGTTTGTGGGAGCTTGCTGTGCGCAAGTTGGCTGCCACATTTCCCACATTACCACAGTGACTACACTCCAATCGTACTTCATTGGCTGAAATGGTGCTTTGAGACATCCGGTGGTCGTGCAAGGCGCTATACAAATGCAAACCTTCCTTTCTTGTACACACCTTATAGTAGCACACTGTGCACTAATTGGCCACACTCTGGGGTGCTGAGCGTCCCTGGAGCCTCCCAACCCAACTCCCCCCACAGTATCCGTTATTAAATGATCAACCCCAATATCTCACCCAGCGTTCTAATTCCAACTCTGTGCCGTGGAACAATTCGGCTGCACTTCTAAAGTCTAATCTGCCGAATTAGGTCATTATAGATATATTTATTTACAATCAATCACTCGCAAATGATCATGATTCTGAGATGTCTCCCATGAGTGAAATTAACCTGCCAGTGGAGCACTTTGTTTTGTACATTGATAAATTCTTCATGTTTTCTTAAAAAACACGGTTCGTTTGCTGCTTGATTGCTCAAGTAGCCTTGAAGCTTTTCGAACCGGAGGTTGTTTAGTATTGTATGTAAAACCTGCGCAATTGATTTAGCTTCTTCAGAAGTGCGAACAGCTTGCTTCCGGGTGCAATGAACACTGGGTTAGTAAAAACTTCTCCTGCGTTGTTCCTATAGGAAAGAAAGAAATAAAGACTTGCATTTATGTAGCGCCTTTCATGGCCACTGGACGTCTCAAAGTGCTTTACAGCCAATGAAGTACTTTTGGAGTATAGTCACAGTTGTAATGTAGGAAACGCAATGCTCCCTCAGTACCTCACTGGAGTGTGATTTGGACCCACAACCTCTGACTCAGAGGCGAGAGTGCTACCCACTGAGCCATGGCTGACACTACAAGAGTATCCATTCCTTATTAGAACCATAATCACTATACAACCTTATAAGCTAATAATTGGGCTTCTCGCTTTTAGGGCACTTACCATCATGTCTGAGAAATATCTCATGCTTTCTAATAATTTAATGTAATTTAAATGAAGTGAATGACATAGGCCACACTTCCTTTTACCCGGAATGGTCTGTAATCCTTAGCAAATAGAAGTAAGGAGCGTGATTATATACCACTCTAGTATTTTAATCAGAATACTGTCAAATATTTTAGGATCATCCCAGGTTTATCTTGCAGTTGCTATTCTATTGGTTAACTTGTTCAAAGAGGAGTTAGATAAATATCTGGCTCACAGTGGGATTGGAGACTACAAGGATTGGCATGGGTTGTAAAGAAACTAACTGACGCCAACAACTTGTTTCATATGAATTTATACAACACCTTCTATGTAGATAATGTCCAAAGGCGCTTTACAGGAAGAAAAGGAAAAAACGGAATAGATCAAGGGTTTGGTCCCCCAGGCATCAGGTTAAAAGAGATGACCGAAAGGTTGGTCGGAAAGATGGGTTTCAAGAATGTTTCTAACGATGAAGAGATGAGTGCAGGGAGGGAGTGTGAGAGAGTAGGACCAAGGTGACTACAGGTTCTGCAACTGATGGTGGATCGAAGGATATGTGATGCACAACAGGCCAAAGTTGGAGCACTGAAGGGAGTCAAAGGTTATGGGGAACAGGCGGGGAAGTGGAGTTGAGGTCATGGGGAGGGTGCACGGGGGAGAAAAAAACGTAATCCTCAGTTAATAATCTGGAATCAAATACATGATAAAATAAGAGAAATAGGAGCAGGAGTAGGCCATTCGGCTCCTCGAGCCTGCTCCGCCATTCAATAAGAATATGGTTGATCTGATCATGGACTCAGCTCCACTTCCCTGCTCTCTCCCCATAACCCTTTACTCCCTTATCGCTCAAAGATCTGCCTCTCTCCACCCTAAATATATTCAATGACCCAGCCTCAACAGCTCTCTGGGGTAGAGAATTCCATAGATTTACAACCCTCTGAGAGAAGAAACTCCTCCACATCTCAGTTTTAAATGGGCGGTCCCTTATTCTAAGACTATACCCCCTAGTTTTAGTTTCCCCTATGAGTGGAAATATCCCCTCTGCATCCAACTTGTCGAGCCCCTTCATTATCTTATAAGTTTGAATAAGATCACCTCTCATTCTTGGTGAGTCCTCAGTCCACGGCTGAGGTGATCATGGACTACGGAAGGGGCGGGCTTGAAGGGCAAAACGGTATCTTTACATTCCAAGCTTTCTTAAGGTATAAATGGAAATGTTAAAATACTTCTTGGCACGTCATGGGATTCTTCGCTGCTGGGATTGAGGGAACAGTGATGCTTGTGGAGGGTGGTGGTTTGAATAACGCAGCTGTCAGAATGGATGCATGTTGTGATGTTTCGGTTACCGTTCAGGATCGAGGGATATTTATGCGGAATTTGCTGTGGGGTGTTGAGTGAACGGTGTCCATGGGAGGTTCACTTGGTCTATGAAGGGTTGATACTTGGTGCTTCCCAATGGCGACTTCACATTCCCCGCTCGCCTGCGTTCTTAAGATTCGGTTCAATCAAGAGATGTCTAATTGTTGAGACTCATCAGATAGACTCCTCAAACTGTAATGAAGAATGTTTTATATAAAATGCATTGAATAATGAAGAAATATGGTAGGAGGGGTGGGGAGCGGGGGGGAGAAAAAAAACTTAATCCTTAGTTAATAATCTGGAATCAAAAACGTGATAAAATAAGAGTAATTGTCATGTCCTTTACAGCTAAGTGCACTTAAGGGCTTTCATCACTTTAATATTAAGTGTCATGTTAATGGGGCTGTCAATCACAGTCTTTTGCAAAGACACTTAGATCAGCCGCGGAGGTACAGAAACGATCATCAGCTATCGTGCTAGCATCAGGCTGTTAACTGTCAGTCCTTTCAGAGTAGGTGGGAGAGACATCCAAAAACTGAGGTCCGTGTTCAGATTGCCGGGTAATTGCTCACAATCGCTTTTCCATTACCCGTTGAATAGGCTCTTTTGTCGCTGCTTGTTCGTCAGCTGGCTCTCAATTATCAAATCTGATAAAGAGAGAAAAAGGACGACTTGCATTCATCTCATGCCTTTCACCACCTCGGAACGGCCCAAGCACTTTGCAGCCAATGAAGTCCTTGTTGAAGTGTGGCCACCGTTTTAGTGTAGGAAATGGCCGCTGGCCCTCAGTGAACACAAGAACATAAGAAATAGGAGCAGGAGTCGGCCATACGGCCCCTCGAGCCTGCTCCGCCATTCAATAGGATCATGGCTGATCTGATCATGGACTCAGCTCCACTTCCCTGTCCGCTCTCCATAACCCTTTATTCCCTTAATCGCTCAAAAATCTGTCTATCTCTGTCTTAAATATATTCAATGACCCAGCCGTCACAGCTCTCTGAGGCAGAGAATTCCACAGATTTATAACCCTCTGAGAGAAGAAATTCCTCCTCATTTCCATTTTAAATGGGCAGGCCCTTTTTCTATGCCCCCTAATTCTAGTCTCCCCTATCAGTGGAAACATCCTCTCTGCATCCACCTTGTCGAGCCCCCTCATTATCTTATATGTTTCGATAAGATCACCTCTCATTCTTCTGAACTTCAATGAGTAGAGGCTCAACCTACTCAAGCTATCTTCATACGTCGACCCCCTCATCTCCGGAATCAACCTAATGAACCTTCTCTGAACAGCCTCCAATGCAAATATATCCTTACTTAAATACGGAGACCAAAACTGCATGCAATACTCCAGGTGTGGCCTCACCAATAGAGTTGTAGCAGGACTTCTCTGCTTTTATACTCCATCCCCCTTGCAATAAAGGCCAACATTCCATTTGTCTTCCTGATCACTTGCTGTACCTGCATATCAACTTTTTGTGTTTCATGCACAAGGACCCCCAGGTCTCTCTGTACTGCAGCACTTTGCACTTTTTCCCCATTTAAATTCTAATTTGCTTTTCTATTTTTTGGTCAAAGTGGATAACTTCACATTTGCCCATACCTGCCAAATTTTTGCCCATTCACTCAGCCTGTCTATATTCCTTTGCAGATTTTTTTGTGTCCTCCTCACATTTTGCTTTCCCACCCATCTTTGTATCATCAGCAAACTTGGCGACATTACACTCAGAATGATGAGGCAGCGACCTGATTGAGGGATAGATCGGCACAAGCGCACACGTAACTTGACGACATCGTAAATAGAAGCTGTGGGATAATATTTGGCATTGCAAGTTGGCCTTGCTTCAATAATTGCCCCCCACAACTGGCATTTCAATAAATGAAGCACTCATAGAGCAGGTTTGCAGAGTGCATCACCATAGACCTCACTGATATGCAATAGCTCCCAGCCTCATTTAATTCTGAATCTTGTCCATGCCTTCACCCTGCTCTAGGTCTGCAACCTCTTGCAGCCTTGCATTCAGCAAGCTCTCCTCTCTGCCCCACCGCTCCACTACCAGTGGCCACAACTTCAGCCATGAGAATTGTGCTCCCTGGGACCAGCTCCCTAAACCCCTCTGCCTTGCTACCTCTCTCCATACCTTCAAAAGCCTCCGCAATGTCTACCTCTTTTTGAGTCTGCCTTCAGACACTTCCCTAACCCTTTTCCCAGTGCCTGTTGTTCCCTATTGTAAGGCCACTGAATAAGTGCAAGATGTTAATCTAAAAGGTTTGTTTTAGTTGTCGTTTCCTCTGATCATCTTCCCTCTGGCAAAATTCTTTCCCTCCCAACATTTTCTCCCCCCAGCATTCTCTCCTCCTCCTCTGACATTCTCCCTCCCCCCTCCCCCCACCTCAGTATTCTTGCCAGCTTCAGCATTGTCAACCCCCCCACTCATCGCCTTCCCAATTAGCGTTCTCCCCATCTCTCCTGAAGGTGCTGGGGTGCGATTCCACACTTTGCAGTTCTCCCCTGCCACTTCAAAAACCTGCTCAAAATCCACCTCGGCTGGCCGTTCCTCATGTGTGAGCCTGGGAAATGAGTGTCAGGAGCATCGCAGCAAAGCCCGATCTTGTCCTCGCCCTTCAGGCTAACGACCACCTCCAGCAGAAGTCACTTGATGGTGATGAGGAATGAAAACCATGGTAATTTTCCCTCTTTCCACGTCACAGGACATCTTTTCCACTGCCCTGGCTGAGGCCACGTTGCACAGGATAGATGAGGCAGCAAACCTTGGACCTTCCCTGGTGGGGAAAGCAAATTGTGAGGAGTACACAAATAAATCTGCAAAGGGATACAGACAGGCGAAGTGAGTGGGCAAAAATTTGGCAGATGCAGTATAATGTTGGAAAATGTGAAGTTATCCACTTTGATCAAAAAATAGAAAAGCAAATTATAATTTAAAGGGAGAAAAATTGCAAAATGCTGTAGTACAGAGGGACCTGGGGTTTAAAGTTTTCAAGTGGAGGTTTCTCAATATCATCTGAGATGAAAGCAGTGCTTTGTTGCACAAGATAAAGCACTTTTACCATTTTTACAGTTACTGTACCACGGGGCAGACTCTGCAGGATTGCCTAGTTAATATTTGGGCAGATAACTGGGAAACCTCACTGCCTTTGTATATAGAATCATAGAATGATACAGCACAGAAGGCGGCCATTCGGCCCTTTGTTGTGTGACAGATCTTTCAAAGAGCTAATCCAATTAGTCCCGCTCCCTCGCTCGTTCCCCATAGCCCTACAAATTTTTCCCTTCAGGTATTTATCCAATTCCCTTTTGAAGGCTACTATTGAATCTGCTTCCAAACCCTTTCAGGCAGTGCATTTCCCAACAAGTCACTGCCTAAAAACATGTTTTCCTCATGTTGCCAATATATTCTCAATGAAGTTTGAAAGTCATCATTGCTCAGGCCAACGAACATTCCACGGGGGCCATTACTCAAGCTGCGACGAGCAGCATAGCAACCGTGTGTAATCAGTAGTGGTTGTCGTGCTGTTCATCCTGGCTGCTCTTGCCACAGTTGTGTGTGGAACAGCATAGTTGGGTAGCGGTGTTATGGCTAATTCCTGGCACCAATAAGGTATGACCGACATCTCCATAAGCTCCGCTGAGCAAGAAACAAACGCACGGCAACCATGAGATGACAGCCAGTCACAAATGGAGAGTTGTTTTTTAAAATCTAATACAATCAATGGGCCTAATGAATGTGCATTCCATTTATAACTTGTGCTATGTTTTCGACTGAAAGAAAAAATAATATATCTTTTTTAATCAATTCCATTTTCATCGCACCGCCATTTGTGGCCGTGTCTTCTGCTGCCTAGGCCCCGAGCTCTGGAATTCCCTCCCCAAACCTCTCTATCTCTCTACCTCTCTCCTCCTTTCATTCCTGAGATGAAGGGGTTGTCTTATGAAGAAAGGTTGAGCAGGTTGGGCCTATACTCATTGGAGTTTAGAAGAATGAGAGGTGATCTTATTGAAATGTATAAGGGTAGATGCAGAGAGGATGTTTCCCCTCGTGGGGAATCTAGAACTGGGGGATATAATTTCAATCACCTATTTAAAACGGAAATGAGGAATTTCTTCTCTCAGATGGTCATGAATCCTTGAAATTCTCTATTCCAGAGAACTGTGGAAGCTGGGTCATTGAATATATTTAAAGTGGACATAGACAGATTTCTGAATGATAAGGGAGTCAAGGGTTATGGGGACTGGGCAGGGAAGTGGAGCTGAGTCCATGATCAGATCAGCCATGATCTTATTAAATGGCGGAGCAGGCTCGAGGGGCCAAATGGCCTAGTCCTGCTCCTATTTCTTATGTTGTTATGTTTAAGACTCTCCTTAAAACCTACCTCTTTGGCCAAGCTTTTGGTCACCTGCCCTAATTTCTCCTTATGTGGCTCGGTGTCAAATTGTGTTTGATAACGCTCCTGTGAAGTGCCTTGGGAAATATTACTGCGTTGATGGCACAAGTTGTTTATGACAGTCAGAACAGATCTACACAATCTACTGTACACAACTTACATCTATGTATGTCACAAGTCATGAGCTCTGTTTTGTACAATGTGTATCTTGGTCCCTCTCCTGAGTTTCCCCCCCATCTCTTCTGAAGCCTGTGCCTTATTCTGGGGCAGAGTGTTCCTTATTCTGGGGCACAGTGTTCCTTATTCTGGGGCACAGTGTGCCTTATTCTGGGGCACAGTGTTCCTTATTCTGGGGCACAGTGTTCCTTATTCTGGGGCACAGTGTGCCTTATTCTGGGGCACAGTGTTCCTTATTCTGGGGCAGAGTGTTCCTTATTTTGGGGCACAGTGTGCCTTATTCTGGGGCACAGTGTTCCTTATTTTGGGGCACAGTGTGCCTTATTCTGGGGCAGAGTGTTCCTTATTTTGGGGCACAGTGTTCCTTATTCTGGGGCACAGTGTTCCTTATTTTGGGGCACAGTGTGCCTTATTCTGGGGCACAGTGTGCCTTATTCTGGGGCAGAGTGTTCCTTATTTTGGGGCACAGTGTGCCTTATTCTGGGGCACAGTGTTCCTTATTCTGGGGCACAGTGTTCCTTATTCTGGGGCACAGTGTGCCTTATTCTGGGGCAGAGTGTTCCTTATTCTGGGGCACAGTGTGCCTTATTCTGGGCACAGTGTGCCTGCCTCCCTCCTGTGCTTCACCCAAATCGCCACATTCCATGTGTGGAACCAAACCGTGAGGTGTTTGAACAACGGGTGTACCAAGTCCAATCGGGTCCTTTGCCAACCTCCATGCAAGAGTGCTTTTGCAGCATGACTTACTGAGCGGCGATCAAGCTGATTTCCCCCCGCCCCCCCGCCTGTAATGTATTTACTTCATGGGTTCTTTGCTTAAGAATTCATAGCAACACATTACTATTAAGAACTAGTTGGTTTATTAACAAAGGTTTAACAATTACACTACACATTACCTGTTCATCCATTAGGCTCACAACTGCATACCTCATCGTGAATGACCGAGATCCAACTGACTGGGGTTTTATTGAGTTCTGTGAACATCACATGACTGGCTAAGCCACTCACAATGCAACAACTCTATAAACCTGTGAGCATACTCGCAGATGCATACATTACACAGCTGTCCCTCCATAGTCTAAGGGCATCAGGGTCAATTATAACGCCCCCAATCGCACTCTAGTTCAGCTTGGGTAACTCAGGACAGTGTAGGGGTGTACAGAATCTGGGAGATTCCTGCTCTGAATGGCTCAGTAGCCCAGGAGAGTGGGGGCTGTCGGGCAAATCATGATTTTACAGGTAAGATATAAAAACAAGACTTAATTTAACTTCAAAGTTACAAATAGGGGAGAGCTAAAACTGCACACCGTTAAGCAACTCCTCGATTTCAAAACTCTCATCCTTATTTTCAAATCCCTCCATGACCTCGTCCCTCCCTGACTCTGTAATCTCCTCCAGCCCCACAACACTCCGAGATGTCTGCGCTCCTCAAATTCTTCCCTCTTGAACATCCATGATTATAACTGCTCAACCATTGGTGGCCGTGTCTTCTGTTTCCTAAGCTCCGGAACTCCCTGCCTAAACCTCTCCACATCTCTACCTCTCTTTCCTCCTTTAAGACGCTCCTTAAAACATACATCTTTGACCAAGCTTTGTGTGAATTTCTTCTTCTGTGGCTCGGTGTCAAATTTATTTATCTAGTCTTGCAACACTCCCGTGAAGCGTCTTGGGACATTTCACGATGTTAAAGGCGCTATATAAATACAAGTTGTTGTTGCTTGTACTTCTCAAAACCTGCAATTGATTCTAAGTGAAGGAAGGGCGCCCGGCAAGGAGCGATGGTTTACTTAAAGCGAGGCGAGAGAAAAAAAAATGATAAATGGAAGCTGCAGGAAAACATTTGGCAGCACGAAGTTGGCGATTCTTCAGTACCTGCCCCCAACTGAGACTTTGATAAATGAGGCAGTCAGAGAGCTGGAGAGCTGTGGCTGGCTTCCGAGAAGTAGCAGTCTGTTCTCGACGAGTGGGCTGATGCACACTCGCCGTGTCCCCAACAGTCGCTCCAGTCGCTGCACCACCCCAGGAGCTGCGCACAGCCTGTTCTTCCTGGATTACAGCCACGATGCTGCTGACGTCCTTGGTGTCTTGTGCAAAACTGCTTTTCGCACCGGCTCCTGTGGCATCCATACTAGGCTGGGCCATCACCACAGGGGTTTGGAAGTGCTAAGTCCATGCCAGTCCATAGCAAAGGTACCTGTTGACACCAACGAGGCTGTTCTCCGAGGCATGGGGGCTGATTCCATATCCTCAGGTCATCGGAAAATGGACTTCACAATCAAGGGGGGTGTCCTGTGAGGTGTGTGGTGATTATTCTTCTCAAGTTTGCACTGAATATTTTTCAAAATCCCTCCATGGCCTCGACCCTCCCGATCTCTGTAACCTCCTCCATCTCTACAATCTTTCGAGATCTCTGCGCCCCTCCAATTCAGGCCTCTTGGCATCCCCGATATTAATCGCTCCACCATTGGAGGCTGTGCCTTCAGCTGCCGAGACCCTAAGCACTTGAATCCCCTCCCTAAACCTCTCTCTCTCACTCTCCTCCTTTAAGATGCTCCTCTTTGACCAAGCCTTTTGGGCACCTGTGCTAATATCGCCTTAGGTGTCAAATATTGTTTGGTAATGCTCCTGTGATGTGCCTTGGGATGTTTTGCTACATTCAAGGTGCTATAGAAATGCATGTTGTTGTTGTTGTTGGCGAGCTGCTGATGGACTTGTGGGAATGCGGCCCTTCGAAATATTCGATCCTTGAGAATGTGATTTCGTTGATGGGTCTTGAGTTCGGGGGAAAACTAGGCGCGCTCCCGTCTTCCCTTAAAAGAGGAATTTCACTCCCTTCAAAGTGACATCAGTGCCTTCCCGTCCCCTTTCCGGGAACGGCGAGTGCTGTTGCCAACACTGGGGAGCAGGTCGGGAGAGATTACCAATGTGGTTGCCTTTGCTCAGTGTTGCTAAGGGTTGTGTTTTTTTTATGACAGGAGATCACCAGGTGGTCCAGCTTCACCTGAAATCCAAGGAGACGGGCATGACCTTTGCCAGCACCAGCTTTGTCTTCTACAACTGCAGCGTCCACCACTCGTAAGTTTGCCTGGACCTTGCTTCGAATTGTTTCGCCTTGATCTGCAATGAGTCATAGGTGTACCTCTTTGGGGCACATTTTATTTCCCTGTGGGCTCATTCTGAAACGAGAAGAACATTTCTTGCATTTATTTCGCGCCTTTCACAGCCTCAGGGCGCCCCAAAGCACTTTGCAGCCAAAGAAGTCCTTTCGAAGTGCAGTCACTGTTGTAATGTAGAAAACACGGCAGCCAATTTGCGCACAGCAAGCTCCCAAAAACAGGAACGTGATAATGATCAGATAATCTGTTTTTAGGTGTTGATTGAGGGATAAATATTGGCCAGGACATCGGGGATAACTCCCCTGCTCCTCTTCGAAATAGTGCCATGGGATCTTTTGCGTTCACCCGAGAGGGCAGACGGGGCCTGAGTTTAACGTCTCATCCAAAAGATGACTCTCATCCAATGCAGATTTAGATTTTTTTTTCTTTTTTTTAGATAAATCTACTATTGAATCTTCACCTCCCTATCAGGCAGTGCATTCCAAATCCTAACCACTCGTTGCGTAAAAAGGTTTTGCCTCATGTCGTCTCTGGTTCTTTTGCCAATCGCCTTAAATCTGTGCCCTCTAGTTACTGACCCTTCAGCCACTGCAAACAGTTTATCCTTATTTACTCTATCTTAAACCCTTCATGATTTTAAACACCTCTACCAAATCTCCTCTTCACCTTCTCTGCTCGAAGGACTAGCCACCCTATCGGCTGGTATAAAGATGGTTATGGCCATGGGAGGAATGTTTGCTGTTACTCAGCGTGCGAACCTCTCATTATTCTCCAAGGGAAACATAGAAACATAGAAACATAGAAAATAGGTGCAGGAGTAGGCCATTCAGCCCTTCTAGCCTGCACCGCCATTCAATGAGTTCATGGCTGAACATTCAACTTCAGTACCCCATTCCTGCTTTCTCGCCATACCCCTTGATCCCCCTAGTAGTAAGGACCTCATCTAACTCCTTTTTGAATATATTTAGTGAATTGGCCTCAACAACTTTCTGTGGTAGAGAATTCCACAGGTTCACCACTCTCTGGGTGAAGAAGTTCCTCCGCAATCTCGGTCCTAAATGGCTTACCCCTTATCCTTAGACTGTGACCTCTGGTTCTGGACTTCCCCAACATTGGGAACATTCTTCCTGCATCTAACCTGTCTAACCCCGTCAGAATTTTAAATGTTTCTATGAGGTCCCCTCTCATTCTTCTGAACTCCAGTGAATACAAGCCCAGTTGATCCAGTCTTTCTTGATAGGTCAGTCCCGCCATCCCGGGAATCAGTCTGGTGAACCTTCGCTGCACTCCCTCAATAGCAAGAATGTCCTTCCTCAGGTTAGGAGACCAAAACTGTACACAATACTCCAGGTGTGGCCTCACCAATGCCCTGTACAACTGTAGCAACACCTCCCTGCCCCTGTACTCAAATCCCCTTGCTATGAAGGCCAACATGCCATTTGCTTTCTTAACCGCCTGCTGCACCTGCATGCCAACCTTCAATGACTGATGTACCATGACACCCAGGTCTCTTTGCACCTCCCCTTTTCCTAATCTGTCACCATTCAGATAATAGTCTGTCTCTCTGTTTTTACCACCAAAGTGGATAACCTCACATTTATCCACATTATACTTCATCTGCCATGCATTTTCCCACTCACCTAACCTATCCAAGTCGCTCTGCAGCCTCACAGCATCCTCCTTGCAGCTCACACTGCCACCCAACTTAGTGTCATCCGCAAATTTGGAGATACTACATTTAATCTCCTCATCTAAATCATTAATGTACAGTGTAAACAGCTGGGGCCCCAGCACAGAACCTTGCGGTACCCCACTAGTCACTGCCTGCCATTCTGAAAAGTCCCCATTTACT
Source organism: Pristiophorus japonicus (assembly GCF_044704955.1). NCBI lineage: Eukaryota > Metazoa > Chordata > Chondrichthyes > Pristiophoridae > Pristiophorus > Pristiophorus japonicus. The sequence goes on along the minus strand of NC_091989.1, from coordinate 17,813,216 downwards.
CCTACTCTTTGCTTCCTGTCTGACAACCAGTTCTCAATCCATGTCAGTACACTACCCCCAATCCCATGTGCTCTAACTTTGCACATCAATCTCTTGTGTGGGACCTTGTCGAACGCCTTCTGAAAGTCCAAATATACCACATCAACTGGTTCTCCCTTATCCACTCTACTGGAAACATCCTCAAAAAATTCCAGAAGATTTGTCAAGCATGATTTCCCTTTCTCAAATCCATGCTGACTTGGACCTATCATGTCACCTCTTTCCAAATGCACTGCTATGACATCCTTAATAATTGATTCCATCATTTTACCCACTACCGATGTCAGGCTGACCGGTCTATAATTCGCTGTTTTCTCTCTCCCTCCTTTTTTAAAAAGTGGGGTTACATTGGCTACCCTCCACTCCATAGGAACTGATCCAGAGTCAATGGAATGTTGGAAAATGACTGTCAACGCATCCACTATTTCCAAGGCCACCTCCTTAAGTACTCTGGGATGCAGTCCATCAGGCCCTGGGGATTTATCGGCCTTCAATCCCATCAATTTCCCCAACACAATTTCCCGGCTAATAAGGATTTCCCTCAGTTCCTCCTCCTTACTAGACCCCCCGATCCCTTTTATAACCGGAAGGTTGTTCGTGTCCTCCTTCGTGAATACCGAACCAAAGTACTTGTTCAATTGGTCCGCCATTTCTTTGTTCCCCGTTATGACTTCCCCTGATTCTGACTGCAGAGGACCTACGTTTGTCTTTACTAACCTTTTTCTCTTTACATATCTATAGAAACTTTTGTAATCCGTCTTAATGTTCCCTGCAAGCTTCTTCTCATACTCCATTTTCCCTGCCCTAATCAAACCCTTTGTCCTCCTCTGCTGAGTTCTAAATTTCTCCCAGTCCCCAGGTTCGCTGCTATTTCTGGCCAATTTGTATGCCACTTCCTTGGCTTTAATACTATCCCTGATTTCCCTTGATAGCCACGGTTGAGCCACCTTCCCTTTTTTATTTTTACGCCAGACAGGAATGTACAATTGTTGTAGTTCATCCATGCGGTCTCTAAATGTCTGCCATTGCCCATCCACAGTCAACCCCTTAAGTATGCAAAGAGTGCAAAGATGTGAAAAATAAACCTGGTTAAACCTGGAGAGAGCTGCACTCTTAGGCTCAATTAAGTTAGAGCTAAATTGGCAGCAGACATCTTGAGGTACTTTGTCTACTGATGGAAGCTCAATGGGTTGCTGGTTGCAGCTGAGAACAGGAATCCACACGATAAAGGCAGCTAATGTTCAGCTTTATGTTGGGTACGATTCGACAACTTAAAAGCTAGCTCCCAAATTTGACTTTGTTTTACTTTTTTTTAATTGAAAAAAAATCAGACATGGAAGAAAAATAATGGAAAATATTTTAATATATTTATTGCTTGGGAATGAATTTTACTTTCTTATAGCAGTTGATCATTAAGAAGAACGATGCTTGTAAATTATGAATTGTTTTATTACTGTACCTGTACTGAGGCAGTTTTTACATGATCGAGTTGCTCTGTAAAACGTTGACTAGAAGATTAAATAAATAGACTGCGATTAATGGTGTTGATTCAGCAAGACACGCAGAGCCTGAAATTCCGCAGAGGTTTTGCCGATCTCTCTTCCTGCCCTCCCCCCAGATAATGTGGGCGGCAGACTGATGGAATCACTGTGGAACTTCCAGCCTTAATTGTTGATGCACATGATTTAAATTGATGGACCAGAAATCTGGATATGAGTGGACGGACTTGAAATACGCCCATGCAACGTTTCCGAGTCAGCCATTTTGACAGGGGTGTTAACCCATTTAGAAGTCATGTGTTTAAGACCTATATTTAAAATGGCAGGCATAGGAAGGTTGACTAAATGCATTAAGCACAGAAGGAGGCCATTCAGCCCATCGTGCCTCTTTGAAAGAACAGTAGTGCTTAGTCCCACATTCTCGCTTTGTGTCCGTAACCCTGTACCTTTCTCATCCTCAGGTACCTGTCCAACTCCCTTTTACAATTATTTGTGGAATCAGCCTTCACCACCTTTTCAGGGATTGCATTCCAGATCCTGACAACTCTGAGTGAAAAAAGGTCATCATCTCCCCTCGAGATCTTTTGCCAATGATTTTAAATCTGTGACCTCCGGTTATTGGCCCACTCGCCAGAGGGAACGGCCTTTATCTGCTCTCTCAAACACTCTCATCATCTGAGGGAGGGATGGAGGATTAGAGTCATAGAATCCTAGAATGGTTACAGCAGGGAAGGTGGTCACTTTTTCCGTTGAACCCGTGCCGGCTCTCCACAAGAGCGCTTCAGCCAATCCCACTCGCCCGCCCTTTCCCCATAGCCCTCCAAATTTTTTTTTCAGGTACTTATCCAACTCCCTTTTGAAAGCAGTGATTGAGTCTGCTTCCGCCACTCTTTCAGGCCGTGCATTCCAGATCCCAACCACTCGCTGCGCAAAAAAGCTTTTTCTTACAGCGCCTTTGGTTCTTTCGACTAATCCGAGTTGAATTACCGTTTGGTGAGGGATTAGATGCTCGTCGTAAATTTCTGCTTCCAGGTCAGAAGAGACCAGTTTGAAACAACTGGCTTGTTTTTGATCTCTCAAAGTGTGACAGCTCAAAATTTTTATGAAGTTGGCATCCGGTTCTAATAGAAACAGCCTTAATTTAAACACTCGTAGATGTTGTAATGTCTTACGAAGCATAATCTGACTGTGTGTTTTGTCTAACCAGGTGCCTGTCATGTGTGAATAGTCCCTATCAGTGTCACTGGTGTAAATATCGACACGTGTGTACACATGACCCACGGACGTGCTCATTCCAGGAGGGTCGGGTCAATGTCTCGGAGGTAAGGACATTTTCCATTCCACCCGCCTCCCCTGCACACCCCACACCCCCCCCCCCCCCACCCCCACACACACATAACTGCCTGAACCAGCTAATGTTTTATAGGCCGAAAACTTTAAGGACACAAGAATCTGAGATCAAGACAAGGGCATTCAACCCCAACCAGTTTGTCCTGGAACTATCTTCCCCCAAAAAGCTGTTTGAGGCTCGGTCAATTGAAATTTTCAAGACTGCGATCGATAGATTTTTTTATTAGGTCAGGGATCGGGTACCAAGGCAGGTAAGGGTGAGGTACAGGTCAGCCATGATCTAATTAAATGGTGGGACAGGCTTGAGGGGCTGAATGGCCTACTTCTGTTACAATGTGTTGTATATGCAGACTATGGATGTACTCTATGTTTAGTCACTGTGTGGTTGCATAAGATGGCGACTTGTTTTCCTGATGTACTATCAATAAGGTTTACACTGTTGTATATACATGCTGGCACCACTGGAGGGTGCAACTGGTGAAGACCGGGGGTTTCCTGCTCTGGTGGCAGGGCCCAGTACAAAAGGCTGCCCACCATGCTTGTGCCTCACTCTGGAGTTTGGAATAAAGGACCAGGGTCACTACAGGTTGAGTACAACACATTGCCTCGTGGAGTCATTCATAAGTACATCACAGACATAACACAATGGTCCTGGGATTTAGGTTCAAAATCGGGGCCCACGTGGGCTATTTTCATCTCCTCTTTCTGTCTTCGCCTCCCGCCCCACCCACCCCCCCCCCCCCCCGCATCTGGGTCTGCAGAACTTCACAACTATAAATGATTAATGTTTGGAAGGTGTGGGATGATTCACTGCTCTCCAATCAGTGACAGGAGATGTTTAACATCCACCTGAACCAGTGCAATAAGCTGACAGCCTTGGTAAGGTGGCACCTCCAACAGTACAGCACTCTCTCGGTACTGCACTGAGGTGCCAGCCTTAATTATGTGCTCAAGTTTCTGGAGTGGAGGTTAGACCAACAAAGGTGCAACAGATGCCCTGTTCTCTTGCCCTGGAGAGAGACATTTGGGGAGTGCCTTTAACCTAACCTGCAGAGCGGGTTTGGGTAAGACCTCCATTTTACAGCCTGCCCGAATTTTACTCTCCATTGACTGCGGGGTGTGAAACAGGCGGTCGACCTGATCCCGAATGTTTCCCGCCGAGCTGCACAGGTTAAACACCGTAGTCCTGGGTTTGAAACTGCTCGATCATATTTCACAAAATATCGCTGCGTCCAGTTGAAAACAAAGAGACTTCCGTTCCATAAATTGGGCCGGTTTGAAATCGAAGCCCCGGAGGTTGACATGCCTAACCCAGTGCACCACCCAGTCTCGAATGCATTCTTCATTTTGTTAAGTTCTTTCCCCGTGGTTTGCAGCCATCCCATCCTCGTTGATCGAGGCACATCAACAACAGGAGAGAAAACTGCCGCACTTGTCGGCTTTGGGTGGCTTGCCAACATGACTGCGTTGAACCAAGGCTGTGAACTGCCAGGGATCTCATTTAGCAAACATAACAATAAATCCACATTATCGCAGTTGCTGAGGCTTAACATTCAGCAGGGTTTACACTCTGACCCTCCCTTCCTAGTCAGTTACCTATTGGGATTGGCAAGATGGCAACCCAGTGGGTCTACCTCAGGCTTGGGACCCAGATGTGAGTGCGAATTAATTCAGGCTGCAACACTCCTTCTGTTCTTGTCTTTTTTTTAATGAGTAGGCCAGTTCGTTAGATATATTCAAAAGGGAGTTAGATGTGGCCCTTAAGGCTAAAGGGATCAAGGGGTATGGAGAGAAAGCAGGAATGGGGTACGAAAGTTGCATAATCAGCCATGATCTTATTGAATGGTGGTGCAGGCTCGAAGGGCCGAATGGCCTACTCTTGCACCTATTTTCTATGTTTCTATGTTTCTATGTTTCTATGAATGCCTGATACAACTGCTTACGAAACGGTCTCTGTTTACCAGCTCATGGGACATCGGCCATTCAGCCCCGTCGAGTCTGTTCCATCATGCAATTAGATCACGGCTGATCTGTATCTTAACTCCACCTTACCCACCTTGGTTCTGTAACCCCTTACTATCCCTGTCTAACAAAACTCTGTCAATCTCAGTTTTGATATTTTCAATTGATCCCCCAGTCTCAACAGCTTATTGGGGCAGAGCGTTCCAGATTGCCATCACTCTTTGTGTGAAGAAGTGCTTCCTGACATCACCCCTGAATGGCCTAAATCTAATTTTAAGGTTACGCCCCCTTGTTCTGGACTCCCCCCACCAGAGGAAATAGTTTCTGGATGAAGCATTGGTGCAGACCTGGGAAGAGAGCCTTGGGAGCATTTCCTGGATCGGGAAGAGCAGCAGTGGTGAGAAAGCACCAGTGGAGAATGGAATCGCTGTGTAAATGGGCACCTAGTGAGAAGAGCAGCAACTGTTGGGCGATGTTGTGGTCGCGTTCATGAGTCACTAGAGGAAGAGGTTGGCAAAGCTATTCTCCCCTCCATTCATTTGTGAATAACAACTTGCATTAAAATTTGCCTTTCACATAATAAAGATTCCAGACGTGCTTGTCGGAGTAGAATTTCAGACTCCCAGCAACAAGTGCTAGCATTGGGGAAGGCGACCGCAGAGATTTTGAGGAGCATTTTGAGTGTGGAGCTCGGGAGAGGTTGCTAGTTGCATTGATTTTGGATGAGGGCCAAAAGAGGTTGCCATTACAGGGATGATGGGCGAACTGGACTCGGCGCTAGATAGGATGCGAATGGTGGGATTGTGGAAGAGTTGGTATTTGTATTTGGTGAAAGTCAAATGATGGATGGCGAGAAAGGAATGGTTGAGGGTTTAAGTGGTGGTGAGATGAAGGGTGAGGTTGTGGAGGTGTAAACAGACAGGCTTGGTGATTGATAAAGTAAGAATCATAGAATGGTCCAGCAGAGAAGGAGGCCCGAGGCCCTTCGCCCATCGTGCCTGTGCAGGCTCTTTGGTAGAGCGATCCAATTAGTCCCACAATCTATTCCTGATCTGACTCTGAAGGGAAGTGGGACAAAACTTTTTTCCTTCAAGTATTTATCGAATTCCATTTTGAAAGTCACTATTCAATCATTTTTCACCGCCCTTTCAAGCAGTGCATTCCAGATCTCAACAACTCACTATGTATGAGGTTTGAAGCTCAGCTCAGAGTTGAATAGGATCCCCAAGTTTGCAAATCTTAGGGTTCAGGCTGAGTGAGAAACTGGGAATGAGCTGGGAGTGTTGGTTCGGTTGTGGACCAAATAGCATGGCTTCAGTCTTTGAGTGTTAAATTGCAGAATGTTTCTGCTCCTCCACTACTTGATGTGTGAGAAGTTGGCAGGCATCACTGTGAAGGTCATGGAGATGAGGGTAGTGGGTGTAGAGACAGAGCTGGGTGTCTTCAGTCATGACATAAGAGGCATTCAGATATATTTTACTGTCACTTGTGCGTGACATTGTGATGAAAATGACAGTTTGAGCAGATAATCTGGATTGATGCTTCAGAACTGTACTGAGGAGGCACTGCAACAGCAAAGATCTTTGGATGAGACATTAAATTGAGGCCTGTACTGTATGTTCCTGTCGGTTCATGTGGAGTTTAAAGATTCCCACGGCACGGTTGTGAGTTCTCCCAGGGTCCTGGCCAACATTCGTCCCTGAACCAACACCATCATAAATACAAAAGCAAAACACTGCGGATGCTGGAATCTGGAATAAAAACAGAAAATGCTGGAAATCTCAGCGGGTCAGGCAGCATCTGTTGAGAGAGAAACAGTGTTAACTTTTTCGGGTCAATGCCCCTTCGTCAGACCATAAATAGATGAATTGGCCATTTTTGATTTCTTGCTGTTTATGGGACCTTGGAATCTTTGAGCTTAAGACTAATTATCAGGAGTGAAGACCTTGATGTGATAAAGTGCTACATGGATACGATTTTTTCCTTTCATTGCTCTTCATCTTCTTTTATCGGTGAAGCAAATCAGGTGTGCAGTGCGTTGTACCTTGCAGACAGAAGACCACTTCAGTAAGCCTGTGCTTTGTGATTAGGCTGTGTACTGTGCGTCAGATGGAAGTATCTTCACAAATGACTTCCGTTCATATATTTGTAATCCTTCTTGTGACCACGATGGTGTCCACCTGACTACATGACTGGGCAGACATTGTTGGGCTTTGTAGCCAACTTGTCCATCCCTCCTGCCCAGCCCTGACTCATTTCTCTCTTTCCCATCTTGAAACTATATGAAGAAAAGTCATTTGAAGTAAAAGCTGTTCTGTTTTGGATTATGAAGCCCCCGCTCCCCCCCCCACTCCCACTCCCCCCCCCACTCCCTCCTATCTCCCCCCCATTCCTCTCTCCCCACTCCCTCCCATCTCCCCTCCCAGCCCCCGCCCCCGCTCCCCACACTCCCACTCCCTCCCATCTCCCCCCATTCCCCTTCCCCCACTCCCTCCCATCTCCCCCCCCAGCCCCCGCCCCCGCTCCCCCCTCACTCCCTCCCATCTCCCCCCCCCACCACCCCCGCTCCCCCCAACCCCTCCCCCCCTGTCCCCACTCCCGCTCCCTCCCTGTCCCCACTCCCGCTCCCTCCCCCCCTGTCCCCGCTTCCCCACCGCCCCTCCCCCGCTCCCCTCCCCCCCTGCCCCGCTGTCCCCACTCCCGCTCCCCTCCCCCCTGCCCCCGCTCCTCCTCCCCCCCCCCACCCCCGCTCCCCCCAGACCAGTACATCCTTCCTGATGTGCGGTGCCCAGAACTGAATGCAGTGCTCCAGCTGGAATCTGGCCGAGGCTCTGTACACCTGCAGTATAACTCCCTCCCCTTTTGCAGCTCCGCCTCCTGAGCTCGAGGCCCGCATTCCATCAGCCTTGTTGATTGCTTTTTGCACCGGCTCACCAGCTTTTAATGATTTGTGTATTTGTCATTTTGGCGCCGTCCAAATAATGGTTGTTGATCTTTTCGAGGCAAATCAAAAACATTTGGGATGTTTAAATGTTCTCGTTCCTGCAAGAAAGCGTCAAAACACATTTTTGGCTTGGGAACCTGTTAAGGGAGGAGGTTTGGAACGTATCTGACCTTGGGCGTGTTTAAACGGCAGCTGTTTCTTTGATTGGAGAGGGAGTTTCTGGTTCGTGCCGAGTTGTGTAAATCCCGAGTCTGGGCCGGATCGGACTCTGGGGGAGGTGGAGCGCGCGCCCTGGTGGGATTACCGTCACACTGCTCCAGTTTGACAGCACACGGAGTGCGTGGTATCACACGGGTGTTAATCAGTGTTGCCAGCCTTCCAGGGTTATCCTGCAGTGTCCAGCAATTAAAGATTAATCTTCCAGACACTATTACAAGCAACATCCAGGAGATACGTCATTGAGATATTGACAAAAACACTTTGTGTGATTATTTCATTTACTTTTAACACTTTCTTTTCTTTTTTATTTATTCGTTCCTGGGATGTGGGCATCGCTGGCAACGCTGGCATTTATTGTCCATCCCTAATTGCCCTTCAGAAGATGGTGTTGAATTGCCTTCCTGAATCACTGCAGTCCGTGTCGTAGCGGTTTGCTACAACTGAGTGGCCTTTTCATCATCATCATAGGCAGTCCCTTGGAATCGAGGAAGACTTGATTTCTCTCTAAAAATGAGTCCTTAGGTGGCTGTACAGTCCAATTCGAGTACCACAGTCCCTGTCACAGGTGGGACAGACAGTTGTTGAAGGAAAGAGTGGGTGGGACTGGTTTGCCGCATGCTCTTGCCGCTGCCTGCGCTTGCTTTCTGCATGCTCTCGGCGATGCCCTCTCGGATGCGCTTTCTCCACTTTGGCCAGGGACTCCCAGGTGTCGGTGGGGATGTTGCACTTTATCAGGGAGGCTTTGAAGGTGTCTTTGTAACCTTTCCTCCGCCCACCTTTGGCTCGTTTGCCGTGAAGGAGTTCCGAGTAGAGCGCTTGCTTTGGGAGTCTCGTGTCTGGCATGCAAACAATGTGGCCTGCCCAGCGGAGCTGATCAAGTGTGGTCAGTGCTTCGATGCTGGGGACGTTGGCCTAGTTGAGGACGCTAACGTTGGTGCGTCTGTCCTCCCAGGGGATTTGTAGGATCTTGTGGAGACATCGTTGGTGGTATTTCTTCAGCGACTTGAGGTGTACATGGTCCGTGTCTCTGAGCCATACAGGAGGGCGGGTATTACTACAGCCCTGTAGATCATGAGCTTGGTGGTGGATTTGTGGGCCATTTCAGAGGGCAGTTAAGAGTCAACTGCATTGCTGTGGATCTGGAGTCACAGATAGGCCAGACCGGGTAAGGACGGCAGATTTCCTTCCCTAAAGGAGATTAATGAACCAGATGGGTTTATACGACAATCCGCCAGTTTCATGGGCCTCCACTTTCCATATTACAGATTTTTGATGTAGTTGAAGAGTTACGGACAATTTTTTTGAGCCCAATTACGGCAAAAAAAAAGTTTGCAAGTTTCCCCATTTTAACTTGTGAATGTGGCCTGGCATAGATTGTCCTTAAGCTCTGTGGGTGGAGCCTAAGATGTGCGCCAAAAAGATCGGGTTGCCAGGGTAACGAGGGACACACTGCGGGGCTGAGGCTGGAAAGTGAAACATACAAGACATTCTGGCCAGCTCACAGCAACCTGCACAAACACCTTGCACATTGCCGCTATTTAAGGCAGCAGCTTACCAACATGAAAATATTAAAGGGTCTTTGTGCCAAAGGTCTATCCTGTAAACTGTAAGAATTGCAAAGGCCCCCCACCTCCCCACCCTACCGGTGCCCAGTGCCACTCCTAGCCCGGGCCGACAGGCCTCCCTCCCCCGGTGCCCAGTGCCACTCCTAGCCCGGGCCGACAGGCCTCCCTCCCCCGGTGCCCAGTGCCACTCCTAGCCCGGGCCGACAGGCCTCCCTCCCCCGGTGCCCAGTGCCACTCCTAGCCCGGGCCGACAGGCCTCCCTCCCCCGGTGCCCAGTGCCACTCCTAGCCCGGGCCGACAGGCCTCCCTCCCCCGGTGCCCAGTGCCACTCCTAGCCCGGGCCAACAGGCCTCCCTCCCCCGGTGCCCAGTGCCACTCCTAGCCCGGGCCGACAGGCCTCCCTCCCCCGGTGCCCAGTGCCACTCCTAGCCCGGGCCGACAGGCCTCCCTCCCCCGGTGCCCAGTGCCACTCCTAGCCCGGGCCGACAGGCCTCCCTCCCCCGGTGCCCAGTGCCGCTCCTAGCCCAGGTCGAATGCCCCCCCCCCACCTCCTGCCGCTGCTGTCCCGGCCGGGAAACTGGATCTTGTGAGCTGCTTCTCTTACCTGTGCTGATTTTGTTAGCTGCCCAGAAGGTTTTTCAGAGCGGTCACATGCGCCATCTTAAAAAAAAAAAATCGCAGTTGGCCAAACGTGCTTAAATGGCCAGAATTGGCGCGGGTGGCAGGTTTAGCCCCCAATGAGGTAAAAGAAAATTGCAGCCTAAAAAAATCCTACCAAAGTGAATTACGCTGGCGCAGAAACTTTGGGGAAACTTGGAGATTTTAATTTACTCCAAAAACAGCGGTGCATGTCAAAAGAAATGGCGCAGACTTTTTTTTATTTAATTAGCTGAATTTAAATTGCCCAGCTGCCGTGGTGGGATTTGAACTCATGTCTCTGGCTCATTCATCCAACCTCTGGATTACTGGTCCAGTAACATAACCACAATGCTACCATTTATTAGTTATAAAAATATTGGAGATGGGATAAAAAGGCTGTTTGACAGTCAAACATCATCCAATTGGGTAATTAAGAGCCTATTTGCGTTCTGATTGGTCTGGGAAGATGATGCATTGCAAGGACGGGCAACCAATGGCGGGAGGGTGGGGGCGGGGCAGTTGGAGGTGGGTGGTCATGTGATGAAACCTCCAGAAATACGTCCAGTCAGAGTTGGCGATTAACCGAAAGGCTGCGGCCGAAAGGGTGGGTGTCCCCTCTCGTGCCTCCCGGACACTTTTAAACCTCCCTGCAATTAATTTTCAGTGGCTTGGAAGAATGGGAACCCTGCCACGTGTAGCTGGGAGAGGAGCTTTGCACATAAATGTCAGCACGCACATGTGTGAGGACATATGCACTGAGCTCTCACCTGGGAAATGTCTCCAGGCACTGTGAACAGGTAATGTAACCATAGAATCATAGAGTGACTCAGCACAGAAGGAGGCCATTCGGCCCATCGTGCCTGGGCTGACTCTTTCACAGAGCTGTCCAATTAGTCCCACTCCCCTCGCTCTTTCCCCATAGCCCTGCAAAATGTTCCCCTTCATGTATTTATCCAATTCCCCGTTGAAAGTTTCTATTGCCTGTGCTTCCACTGCCCCTTTCAGGCAGTGCATTCCAGATCATAACAACAGGGCACACAGTAAAGATTCTCCTCATATCTCCTCTGGTTTGTTTGCCAATTACCTCAAATCTACATCCTCTGGTTTACCCTTCTGCCAGTGGCGAATATCACACTGGTCTCAGTCCACTAGCCGCTGTCTAAATGTGCCCATTTGCTCAACCTTTATTCAGAGGCTGGAAAAGAAAAAGAAGTTGTTGGGAAATTAGTGAGTTCGCAGTTCTGGACATTGTGTCCGGGATTCTTTGCTTCCGAATCGCTGGAATAAATAAACCCTCGCTCACAGGGGAAGCTGGACTTCCTCTGATAGGGTAACAACTGGAAGGAGAGAGATTTCCAGGGGATCGCTTTAAAGCTGACAAGAAGCTGTGTTTGGAAGTGGGGTGGGGGGTCAGGAGGAGGTGGTGGGGGGGGCGGTGGGCGGAGGGAGAATGGCGTGTTTTCCTGAAAAGAAAATCCATCTTATTTTTTTCTTGGCAATGACGGGTGTGTGATAAAAGGGCTTTGCTTATATAGAGTCATTGTGTCGCAGCTAATGTGCACTCAACTACTGTATTGACTAGCGGTTCTTTGAATTACTCTTTGAGCAGTTTATTCATTATTTATTAGTTGCAAAGACTGGCAGAATTCTGCGAACAGAATTCGGAAAGCCAACTGAGTAAAATACCGGTGAAAACCCCCCCCAGCTAACTAATGGTAGGGCACTGAGGCAAAGAGGTCAGGGAACGTCTGGGTCTGACCCCTGCTCCAAGCTGATCACGGCCAGGGATTTTTTACATTCATTCCTGGGACGTGGGCGTCGCTGACAAAGCTAGCATTTATTGCCCATCGCTGGCTGTCGTTGATAAGGTGAACCACCTTCTTGAACCGCTGCAGTCCGTGTGGTGAAGGTACTCCCACAGTGCTACTAGGGAGGGAGTCCCGGGATTGTGACCCAGGACCAATGAAGGAACGGCAATTCTATGTCCAGGCCAGGACGGTGTGTGACTTGGAGCTGGTGGTGTTGCCATGCACCTGCTGCCCTGTTCTTCTAGGTGGTGGAGGTCGCAAGTTGGGGAGGTGCTGGAGAAGAAGCTTTGGGGCTCAATTTTCCCCAGTGCCGTTTTTTGGCGTATTACAAGAGTTACACCCTTTTCTTTGGCCCCGACTACTCCAAAAAAATAACTTGCAAGTTTCCCCGTTCTATTTTTTCACATTGGCGCTGCGCAGCCGGCCCTTCAGCTTCGGGGAGTGGAGCCTAATATCTGCGCTGAAAAAAACAATGCCCCGCCCCATCCCCGCACATACGCAGGAAAAAAAATACGTTTTTGACGTGACTGCTATGGGCGCGCATGCCCAGTACAGCTCCCGGTCTGCATTTGACCATTTTTAAAGAGCCAGTTGTGTGTGAGAACTTTAGTTCTCAGTGGAAAAATCGGAGCTGCAATACAATATGCACCGTGGCTCAAGGACCAAGAATTTCTCACAGGATGAAGTGGAGGCACTAGTTGCTGTAATCGAGGCCAGGTGGCACGAGCGGGACATCAGCAGAGGTCACATAAAAGTTTCACCAAAAGAAATGAAGAAACGCTGGAACCAACTTGCAGAAGATTACTCTGCAATGGTGACCACCCCGAGGTCTGGAGGCCAGTGCAAAAAGAAGTGGCAGGACCTTAGTCAAGTAGTTAGTGTAAGTAATATTTTCATTTATTCACTGGAATTGCAATTGTAAATGTGACCATCTGTATATGTCCCACCCAGCAGAAAGACGCCCTCCCTAAAAAGTTATATTTTCATCTTTGCAGAGGAAGGTGGATCACAACAAAAGGGAAAGAACTCGAACAGGAGGAGGCCCGGCAAATCTGCACCCACTGACATCCTTGGAAGACAGGGTCGCTGCTTTGATGGGTCCTGCCTGGAGAAAAACAACCACCACGGCACAAGCTGGGCCCACACTCGAGGGAGAGGGTAAGTCCTGCAAATTCCACAGTCTGGCTTTGCTAAATGTTAAGTACTGCGCGGGCTAGCCATGCTTCGGTTCATGGGGAGGTCTCCGTCAGCTACGCTTCGGTTGATGCAATGTGCTATCGTTCATCGTGGTCCTTCAAAGGAACCTGCTGCCTGTGCTGTGTGAGCCTACACATGCCACCCTGTCCCCTCCTCTGCTGCTAACCATTTGTCTGTTGTGTTATATTGTGCAGAACTTGAGGCCAACCCTGACGAGGCTGAAGCCGATGCAGAAGATGACTCAGACGCGGATGAGCCTGAAGAGGAGAACATCTTCCAATCTCACCTTCCAGACCAAGAGCATGGTGAGGGAGAGGGGGAGGGGCAGGGGCAGGGGGAGAATGAAGCCCCCACTGTTGTACTCACTCTAGAGGATGTGCAGGCACAGCCCATTGAGGTGCCAGACCCTTCCTGAGTGATACGAGTGTTGGAACATGGTTTCTCACAGTCCGAGGCTGCGGGTCCCAGTGGGATGCAGCGAGCCTCACCCAGGGTGAGGAGGGGAAGGAGAGCCTGACAGCGCTCTCCTGAGGTGCAGGATGTAACAGATGTGGTTCATGATGGCAATGAGTGCAGAGAGCATTGACCATGCACGATCACTCCTGGATACCATCAGCGGGGTGGGTGATGAGGTGGCGGGAGAAGTAACAACGCTCTCTCGAGAAGTGGGAACACTGTCCGGGCACATGAGGGAAGGAATGTTGCAGGCAGCTGATACAATGTCGGCGAACATGAGGGAGGGAATGTCGCAGGTAGTTGAGACACTGTCAGGGCACATGAGGGAGGGATTGTCAGAGTTAGCTGCTGCAATAAACGAACTTGCCCAGACCCCGCGCCCGTTGACAGAATCAACTGCCACTCCCACTCCAATCCCCAGACCAGCCTCTGAAGAGGCCCAAGCCGACCTTCCACATTACCACCTGCCCATGCCCCCCATCAAGTAGTGTGCATTACCCGAGATGCTTGAAGAAATAAGCTTGGTACCTACCCGAGAAACACTGCGCCACTGCCTGCGGGCAGGGGTGGAGTCACCAAGACCAAGCGCAGCAGGTGCTCTTTGAATAAGGTGCAGGAGAGATGGATGCAGCCTTTCTTTGCTGCTGCTGTTATTATTGTTACTGTTGTAACTGTTCTCAAATTCAAAGTTTTTTGTAAGTTATGTAAATTTACAAGTTTAAAAGTTTGTAAGTGATAAAGTTTTTAAGTGATCCTAACTGAAAACTTTAACGTTTGATACAAGAATATTTTTATTCAAGTTAAGTTAAGTGCAAACAAGTGTTAAACTTTTGAATTAAATATATTTTAAATTATAACAATCATTTCCATTATGTGTTCCATTATTAACACAGCTTTTTGAACTAAAGAAGAATCATTTCCTTTATTTGTTTAATTAACACAACACGACATTATGGAACAGCTCCAAACAGTAAACATGGTCCATGTGGAATAGTTGCCGCTGAGCCTTCAGGCAGCAAAGCGTTCACGGATGAGCTGCTGGCGCAAGGCTCAAGCAATCGTTAATAGAAACATAGAAACATAGAAAATAGGTGCAGGAGTAGGCCATTCGGCCCTTCTAGCCTGCACCGCCATTCAATGAATTCATGGCTGAACATGCAACTTCAGTATCCCAGTCCTGCTTTCTCACCATACCCCTTGATTCCCCTAGTAGTAAGGACTTCATCTAACTCCTTTTTGAATATATTTAGTGAATTGGCCTCAACAACTTTCTGTGGTAGAGAATTCCACAGGTTCACCACTCTCTGGGTGAAGAAATTCCTCCTTATCTCGGTCCTAAATGGCTTCCCCCTTATCCTTAGACTGTGTCCCCTGGTTCTGGACTTCCCCAACATTGGGAACATTCTTCCTGCATCTAACCTGTCTAACCCCGTCAGAATTTTAAATGTTTCTATGAGGTCCCCTCTCATTCTTCTGAACTCCAGTGAATACAAGCCCAGTTGATCCAGTCTTTCTTGATAGGTCAGTCCCGCCATCCCGGGAATCAGTCTGGTGAACCTTCGCTGCACTTCCTCAATAGCAAGAAAGGGGCACGACGGCCCGCTCTGCTCCACTGTTGTGCTCTGGGTTCAGGTAGTTGCATGGCTTCCTCATTTTCGTCCTCCTCCTTCTCGTCATCTACATCTTTCTCCTCATCATCAGCCACTCTCAGCACAGGTGGGTCTTCTACGAACAGCTGCTGCTGCCTCACGATGGCTAAGTTATGCAGCATGCAGCACACAACAGTGAACTGACCGACAATCTCAGGGGGATATTGCAAGTAGCCTCTGGTATGGTCCAGGCATCGGAAACGCTGTTTCAAGATGGCAATGGTCCGCTCTATTATGCTGCGCGTCGCAATGTGCAATGACGTCGTCTTCCCGGTCAGCTTCTGTCTGGGTTACGTGTAGGGGCATCATGAGCCAGGTGGCGAGGCCGTACCCTTTGTCCCCCAGTAGCCAGCTCTGCCCTTCTGGCTGCTGCTGAAACATGGCAGATATAGCGCTCTCGCATAGGATAAACGCATCATGGGTGCTCCCAGGGTATCTCGCATCAACTGACATGAATACAATGCATGTCGTCACAGACGAGCTGCACATTAACGGACTGGAAGCCTTTTCTGTTCCTGTACATCTCGGAATCCTCCAAAGGTGCTCGCAAGGCGATGTGGGTACAATCAATGCATCCCTGTACCTTTGCGAAGCCAGAAATCCTGGAGAAGCCCACAGCCCTTTCATGCATTGCCTAGGCGGTCATGGGAAACTTTATGTAGTCATTCCTCCGGGCATATAGTGCAGCAGTCACCTGCCGAATGCAGACATGTGTTGCATGTTGAGAAATGGCACACACATCCCCAGTTGTGGCCTGGAATGATCCAGATGCATAGAATGAAAGTGCAGCTGCGACCTTCACTTCAACTAACAAAGCAGTCCCCCTGACGCTTCTAGGTCGCAGGTCTGCTTTTACTAACTCACAGATCTCGGTTACAAATTCTTTGCGAAACCGCAGCCTTCTCACACAGTCTGCATCACTCAGCTCTGAATGCCTGTCGATATACCCAACCTGGTTAAGCGCCCCTGCCCATCATCCTACGTGCTCTGAGGTTCCTCATGCGATGACGTCGAATCAATCGTTTCCTTTGCAGCATCATCATGCAGAAGGCTTGAACAAGGTATGGCATTGTCAATATTGCCCCCATAATTAAATTGTACCTTTGCAAGAAGCTCAAAACAGCAGGACAAGGACTTAAACCTTGTTTCCTCTCTCTCTCTCCCCAAGGTCGACGCCCTAGCATGCACCGCACCCTGGTCTGCGTATGCGCAATAGGCTTGCTTAGAACGGGAAGCTAGGCATTCAATGAGGACTTTTGGGGTAACGAAGTCCAATGCAATTCTTCAATTTTAGATTTTTTTTGAAGTCCCACCCCACCACTGACAAACATGGGCTTGGCAAACACTCGCCCCTCTCCGCTCCCCCCCCTCCCCAGGCTTCTTTTGAAGCTGCTGCATAGTGTAAGGCTTCTCATGCCTTCAGTTCGGCTTCTACAACCAACCCCCCCGGGCTTCTTTTGAAGCCGAGCCCTGAGCTCCTGTGTCCAGGTGAGGGACCGATTCTGCCGGCTGATGCTCTGACCGGTGAGGAGATGTTCGGTGTTGGCGTGGCACTTTGAAAAAAGTCCAAAATTAACTCATTAAATTCGACTTCCATTTTGTCCCTTTTGAGTTTGAAAAAATTAAGCTTCATGATGCATAATCAATGTCTTCTTGACTCTCTCCAAACTTCGCATAAAAACAATGGTGTCCTTCTGCGCGATCTTTTAATGTGCGCTGGTTTTTCTTCAGTGCCCAGAAGGTATTTTTGGGGGAGTGGTCACATATGCCGTCCGAGGAAAAATGCGAGTTGGCCAAACTTGCATAGATCTGAAAAACTGGCGCAGATATCAGGTTACGCCCCCATGACGCAAAACATACTAACCTAAAAAAAATCGCAACCAACTGAGTTACGCTGGCACAGAAACTTTGGGGAAACTTGGATATTTTAATTTAGGCCAAAAAAAAGGCGCAGATAACTGGGGAAAATTGAGTCCATGGTGAGGATGATGTCGATAAGAATGCTGAGTGTGTCTGTATAACATGGAGTAGGGACAGGATCGATGCCTGTGTGCAATGACTCCCATTGTCAAATAGCCTGCCAAGGCTCTCATGAAGATTATCCACTTTAGAAAGGTAGTGGAGGATGACTTGTGCCTATAGAAAAATATACACCAAGAGGAGAGGGATTGTGTTTTGATTTAAAAAAGATGATAGCTCAGAAACTAAAGTTGGTGCTTTGAGCAGACAGCAACGATATATGTCTGAGCCAGGATGGTGTGTGACTTGGAGGTGATTGTGTTCCCGTACGCCTGCTGCCGTTGTCCTTCGAGGTCGTGGAGGCCGTGGTTTCGGGGAGACGGCGACAGTCGAGGCATTAAGTTGGCGTCAAATGCCAGGGCTAGGCAAGTGGAGTGGGGAGGGGGTGTGGGGGAAACTCAGCCGGAGTTCCTACTCATGATTATTAACCACTGGCTCCTAATGGAAAGTGCATGTAGGCACATTTGGTGAAGACAACAACAACAACTTGTATTTATATAGCGCCTTTAATGTAGTAAAACATCCCAGGACCCTTCACAGGATTATCATAAGAAAAAAATTTGACACCGAGCCACAGAAGGAGAAATTAGGGCACGGTCAGACCTGTGAAGCCCCTCAAGTTCAAATAGCCCATTGGTATGAGGACAAATTCAGCAAGCTTGCGTTCCCGACACGGGAGTGCATGTTGGCGACGAGGCCATAACACTACAGCCCAGAGTCTCTGGCCCGTGCTTGGGCCTCGCGAGGATCCAATCCGTGCCAAGAGCGCCGCCCTGCTGAATTTTCCATGTGAAGATCAATCACTCGGGTGGAGTGTCAGCGGCAGACTGAATTTAACTGAAGTTCTTCGCCTTTCGGATAGAAAACCGCCGAGGAGAAAGGCGAAGAACTTCATACCGTTGCCACCCGAGATCAGGGCAGCGTCTCTCAGCCAGGCAGGAAATCGAGCGGGTGGGTCAGCTGCTCCGACAGTGACTGTTCTGCAGGAGCTTTCCATCAGTGAGTTGAAGTGATTGACAAACCTAATTAACACACATGGGCCTTGTATCAGAACTGGAGATGGTAATGAGGTTATTGTTAATTCCAAGATGTTACTGCACTCTGACTATTCAATAAACTGTGGATCTGCTCTCTGCTGTGTTGGGAGGCTGCCCATACTCGAGAGGAGGTTAGAATATATGGAACAAGTAAGATTCACCTGCTGGCTTGCGGAGTATCCTTCCAGCAGGGAGTGTTGTCATGTGCATTAATGATTCACCTTGACTCCACAGGAAGGCCTTCAGCTATCTCTGGAACTTATTAAAGCCCATGTTCTGTAGCCACGAATGTTAGAAGTGGTCTGATCTTACTGTGTTAAGATATACACTTGAGATGATATGATTTGAACTGATTTGGGCTACTGCGGTAAGGTGTACACATGCCAGTTTTGTGGTTACAGTTTTGAGCAATAAGTTTTAAAAAAATTCGTTCCTGGAATGTGGGTGTTGCTGGCAAGGCCAGCATTTATTGCCCATCTGTAATTGCCCTTGAGAAGGTGGTGGTGAGCCACCTTCTTGAACCGCTGCAGTCCGTGTATTGAACGTGCTTCCACAGCGCTGTTAGGGAGGGAGTTCCGGGATTTTGACCCAGCGACGATGAAGGAACAGCGATATACTTCCAAATCAGGATGGTGTGTGGCTTGGAGGGGAACGTGGGAGGTGGTGGTGTTCCCGTGCTGCCCTGATCCTTCTAGAGGTCATGGGTTTGGGAGGTGCTGCCGAAGAAGCCTTGGCGAGTTGCTGCAGTGCATCTTGTAGATGGTTACACTGTAGACACAGTGCGTCGGTGGTGAAGGCAGCCGTTTCTTTCTCACACAGTTACCCTGTGGGGTGGCAGTCTTTCTCCCCAATGCTCCCATCTCATTGGTCCTCACTCGTGGCATGGGCACCCAATCTCTGTCTCTGATGGTGTTCTTTTATATCAACTTTAATATCATGCCACTGCTAACAATTGTCATAGAGATTTGCAGTCTGGACTCAACCTGACTCCCGGGAGAAACGGAGTGAGAGTTCGTGGATCAGGAACATAGGAACAGGAAATGTCAGTTTTGACATTTTCAATTGGCCCTCAACTTTGACAGCTTTTTGGGGGAAGGGGAGAGAATTCTGGATTTCCACTGCCCTTTGTGTGAACAAATCAGGAGAATGTCTTCACACCACTTGTGTTTGGTGTATAACTCCAGTGCTGTGCCAAACCAGGTGTGAAAGGTATCTCGGCTTCCCCTTGGATCTCAATTTGTCGGTAATTTGTGGGCTAGCAACAGAAAAAACATTACCGTGGTAGCTGCCAGATTGTTGCACAAACCCAACTTGTCCACGAATGCCCTTCCGCTGTGTGGTGTCAGCTATGGCTCAGATTTGTGAAAGGCAAGGGTATTAAGGGTTACGGAACCAAGGCGGGAAAGATGGAGTTAAGATGCAGATCAGCCATGATCTAACTGAATGGTGGAACAGGTTCAAGGGTCTGAATGGCCTCCTCCTGTTCCTATGTTCCTGATCCAGGAACTCTCCCGGGAGTCAGGTTGAGTCAGAACATTGTGGGTTCAAGTCCCATTCCAGGAACCTGAGCAAATAAATCTAGGCTGACACTCCAGTGCTCTGCTGAGGGAGCGCTGCAGTGTCGGAGGTGCCGTCTTATGGATGAGATGCTAAACCGAGGCCCCGTCTGCCCTCTCAGGTGGGTGTCAAAGATCCCATGGCGCTATTTTGAAGAAGAGTAGGGAAGTTATCCACGGTGTTTTGGCCAATATTTATCCCTCAATCGGCATAACAAGAACAGATTATCTGGTCATTATCACCTTGCTGTTTGTGGGAGCTTGCTGTGCGCAAGTTGGCTGCGTTTCCCACATTACAACACTGACTACACTTCAAAAGTATTTCATTGGCTTTTTAAATGCCTCTGTTTTAAAAAGGGGGCAGATAAAAGGCAGGTAACTATAGGCCGGTTAGTTTAACATCTGTAGTGGGGAAAAAGCTTGAAGCTATCATTAAGGAAGAAATAGCGGGACATCTAGATAGGAATAGTGCAATCAAGCAGACGCAACATGGATTCATGAAGGGGAAATCATGTTTAACTAATTTACTGGAATTCTTTGAGAATATAACGAGCACGGTGGTTAGAGGTGTACCGATGGATGTGGTGTATTTAGATTTCCAAAAGGCATTCGATAAGGTGCCACACAAAAGGTTACTGCAGAAGATAGAGGTACGCGGAATCAGAGGAAATGTATTAGCATGGATCGGGAATTGGCTGGCTAACAGAAAGCAGAGAGTCGGGATAAATGGGTCCTTTTCGGGTTGGAAATCGGTGGTTAGTGGTGTGCCACAGGGATCGGTGCTGGGACCACAACTGTTTACAATATACATAGATGACCTGGAAGAGGGGACAGAGTGTAGTGTAACAAAATTTGCAGATGACACAAATATTAGTGGGAAAGCAGGTTGTGTAGAGGACACAGAGATGCTGCAAAGAGATTTAGATAGGTTAAGCGAATGAGCTAAGGTTTGGCAGATGGAATACAATGTCGGAAAATGTGAGGTCATCCACCTTGGGAAAAAAAAACAGTAAAAGGGAATATTGTTTGAATGGGGAGAAATTACAACATGCTGCAGTGCAGAGGGACCTGGGGGTCCTTGTGCATGAATCCCAAAAAGTTAGTTTGCAGGTGCAGCAGGTAATCAGGAAGGTGAATGGAATGTTGGCCTTCATTGCGAGAGGGATGGAGTACAAAAGCAGGGAGGTCCTGCTGCAACTGTATAGGGTATTGGTGAGGCCACACCTGGAGTACTGTGTGCAGTTTTGGTCACCTTACTTAAGGAAGGATATACTAGCTTTGGAGGGGGTACAGAGACGATTCACACGGCTGATACCGGAGATGAGGGGGTTACCTTATGATGATAGATTGAGTAGACTGGGTCTTTACTCGTTGGAGTTCAGAAGAATGAGGGGTGGTCTTATAGAAACATTTAAAATAATGAAAGGGATAGACAAGATAGAGGCAGAGAGGTTGTTTCCACTGATCGGGGAGATTAGAACTAGGGGGCACAGCCTCAAAATACGGGGGAGCCAATTTAAAACCGAGTTGAGAAGGAATTTTTTCTCCCAGAGGGTTGTGAATCTGTGGAATTCTCTGCCCAAGGAAGCAGTTGAGGCTGGCTCATTGAATGTATTCAAATCACAGATAGATAGACTTTTAACTAATAAGGGAATTAAGGGTTACGGGGAGCGGGCGGGTAAGTGGAGCTGAGTCCACGGCCAGATCAGCCATGATCTTGTTGAATGGCGGAGCAGGCTCGAGGGGCTAGATGGCCTACTCCTGTTCCTAATTCTTATGTTCTTATGTTCTTAAAGTGCTTTGAGATGTCTGTTGGTCGTGAAAGGCGCTATATAAATGCAAGTCTTTCTTTCTTCAGGGCACCTCCGCTATCTGATCTGGGTCCCCAGTCCCACACAAAGTGGTTGGGTCTCAATACTCCGTGAAGCGGCAGAGCTGGCTGGTCAGTTGTCAATAGAGTCACGCACAGAAGGACCCACACCACCTTGTCAGGGCACTAAATCTGGTCTTGCCAGCGCCGCCTGCAGCCCAAGGAATATAACACAATGCAAGTGTCTGGATTGCAGGGTTTCATTTTAATTCTTGTGATTGCCAAGGCCAGAGATGCACCTGGTAGTTCCAGAAATAGTCGCATTTGGCAAATACCTGCTTTATCTGCGACGCCTCCTCTCCGATTAAGAAGCAGAGTGCATATATTCAATTACAATACTCTTTGTGTGCTCTTTACTGCCTTATCTCAAGTTGTTAATGTTCAGAAAACCTTGAGTTTGAGGAGTGAATAGGACAGATATGAAAGGCCTTGAAATCGTGCTTTCTTATTCCCCCACAGGCTCCGTGTGACAGTAGCACTGGCTTCCCTGTCCGAGGTAGTCTTTCTCGTGCTCTCTCTTTATTCTTCGGTCCTGACGTCTGCCCGAAAATAACCTTGTTGCTTTTTGGCTCAGCCTCATCTCAAAACCAGAGGGAACTGTAAGGGGAGCTGGCTTCCTCGAACGCCCTCTGCAGTCGCTTCACATATTTTAAGCTGTACACTTGGTGACAAATATTTATGTATGGCTGGTGTGTCAAGTCAGAAACCATTGCCTGTCCACAGCCTCCAGTTAGTGGGCCGACTCCCATAAGTTCCCGGTGTTTCACTGTGACCCCCATTATTGTTGGACAAGCTCTCCGATAACTGAGGTCAGAGGTCATGGGTTCCAGTCCCACTTCTGAGACTTCAGCACCGAATTTGTTGCAGTACGGAGGGAACGCTGCACTGTCGGAGCTGTCGTATTTCGGATGAGACGCGAAACCCAGGCCCCGTCTGCCCCCTCAGCTGGGTGTTAAAGATCCTGCGGCACTATTCGAACAGCAGGGGATTTCTCCTGGTGTCTCGGCCAGTATTTATCCCTCAACCAACATTTAAATCAAATGATCTGGTCATTTATGGTATTGTTGGTTGTGGGAGCTTGCTGTGCGCAGTTTGGCTGCTTTGTTTCCTACAAATCAGCCATGCTCTTATTAAATGGCGGAGCAGGCTCGAGGGGTCAGATGGCCGACTCCTGCTCCTATTTTTTATGTTCTTATGTATTACAGCAGTGAGTACGCGTCAAGCGCACTTCATTGGCTGTAAAGTGGTTTGGGACAGCCCGAGGTCTTGACAGGCGATGTACATATGCAGATTCTTTTCTTTAGTATTAAACTATCGTAAGATTTTTAAGATCTGGAAAGAATTGCGTCACATTAGTTCACAACGCGTCAGATATCGCTTCAATTGTAGTCTCATCCCAAGAGATGGCACCTCCGACAGTGCAGCACTCCATGGGCACTGCACTGGAGTTTTGTGCTGGAGTCTCTGTGGGGGGGACTTGAACCCACGACCTTCTGACTCAGCGGCGAGGCTGTTGCCCACGGAGCCCAGGTTAAAAACCGCTATCTTTCTCGCATGCCTGCGCAGTTGGTGACCGGATCTCACTTCACCAGCCATGTTCCAGTGTGTGTCTGCTGTGCTACAGAGCAGGACCGACCCCGGTTCATTACCCAGTCATGAGCTCGCTGAGCACTGCAGTAGGCTCACGACAAGGACGGTGGGGAGGGTGGGGTGGGTGTTGGCTTCAGTGAGTCCGGAAAAGGAATGCCCCTCCCCCCCCCGCCACTGGGATGCGTGGCTGTCTGGACATCTGTCGGTCAGGCTCAACTGTGATTCCCCCCGTGACTGAGCAGCCTGTGGACACTTACTGTCCGGGTTCGTATACAAATAATGACCACTGGGATACGGTAGCTGGGGAGGATTGGCAAGATAGGGATCACTAGTGTGGGAGTCAACACCATCAGGACAGAAGGAGCGAAAACTGAAGGGAAATATGTAGGAAGGAAAGTGAACCCTCTTTCCCGCCCTCCCCCGCCAACAGTATTAAATTCTGTCACTGTCTGAGAACCTGAGGGGTGAATTTTAATCTCCAAACATGGGTGGCCTGAGGTCAGGTGAGTTGTGAACATTTAAAAAAATCTCAAACCCAGCCCAAACCCGCCCATTTCCAGGTTTTCACGGAGACGGGATGGGGGCGGTCAGCCAACCCACTCCCAGGAGTATTATAATGAGTCCAGGAGCCTCAGGTTTAATTTCCCTTCCAGGTTTAACCCTTCAAGACGCTCCTTAAAACCTACCTCCTTGACCAAGTTTTTGGTCACCTGCGCTAATTTCTACTGAAGCGAATCGGTATCAATATTTTCTTTTCTCATTATGCTCCTGTGAAGCCCCTTTGTGACGTTTCACTACATTAAAGGCGCTATATAAATACAAATTGTTTTTGTTGGCCGGGTTTCCTGGGCCTCGGGAAACGCAACCGCTCAAGGGAGGCGAGGAAAGCTCTGGGGGAACGGTAAGTGTCCTCACAGCACTGCTTGAGGGTCAGGAGGAGTAGGATTGCTCCCCCCCCTGCACCCCCCCCCCCCTGCCCCCAAACTACCTTGGAGGATTCCCCCGCCCCCCGGATCCCATCCCAGGATCGGACTCCAATGGAGTTTCCCGTCCGAAAATGTACCACCCCCGCTCTGGAAACCCGGCCAGAGTATTTCCTGTGTGATATAAGGATTGTAGATGAGTGAAAGACATCTACATACCTTGAGTAAAGACCCGATAATTACTGAATCGGACAAAACAACTCCCTGGAAATCCGCTTCAGTCAGCTTTGTAATAAAGCAAGCCAGTGCTCAATTATTCTGCAGTTTATTCCCCTCTCAGGATCTGTAAAGCGAAATCCCTCCGGAATCCATCAACATGTAACTGACCCATTGCCCATAAAAAGGAATGAGCATTGGTGTACACTTTGGGCACTAAAGGGACAGCAATCAGTGTTTCGGCATAATATTGATACGGCTTTTAGATTAATGATCCAAATAGTCTAAGTGAAGTCGGAGAATGGTTAAACACAGCAGATAGTGGCACCAGAGTCCAACCCTGATGCGGTTTGTTGGCGCTGAGTAAATATTCAGCTTTCGTCCTGCCCAACGCACCTATTTCATTCTGAATCCCAAATGCAAAGGGGTCTTCCTCATTGACGTTTATTGCTCATCAGGGTCACGGGGTAACCATGGTCTCCTTGACCCAGTTTGATTGCCTTATGCAGTCGGAGAGGAATTTCCCAGAGTTTTTCTCCTCAAATTGGCCGCAGGCTTTTCTTCCCTCTGATTTTTCCCTCTTCATGAGCGATCGTTACTCGTGGTGTAATGTATTTGCTTCATGGGTTCTTTGCGTAAGAATTCATAGCAACACATTGCTGTTAAGAACGAGTTGGTTTATTAGCAAACGGTTTAACAATCACACTACACATTACCAGTTCATCCACCAGGTTCACAACCACCTGCCTCATCGTGGATCCCCCGAACCCAACTGGCTGGGGTTTTATTGAGTCTTGTGAACATCACGTGACTGGCTAAGCCACTCCCAACTCAACAGCTCTACAACTATTTTGTTGCACCTGTTTAAACAAATATAATCAAATGTCCCCTTATTAAAGGGGCACTAAAACCGACACATGAAACAAATTAAACTTTGGACGTAAAACAAATCGAATTAAAATTTGGTTGTCGGGGGTGATGATGCACTCCAGTCCCTCTGGTGCTATGAGTGTACCGGTGGATACGGCGTGCTCCATCTCCAGGGAGACCCTGGCTCGGATGTAACCATGGAAGAGAGGCAGTCGGGCTGAACGACCCCCTCGACCGCCCGCTGCCTGGACCGGCTGATGGCACCCTTGGCCGTGCCCAGGAGCAGTCCTACGAGGAGGCCTTCCGACCTGCCCGCTCCCTTCCGCACAGGGTGCCCAAAGATCAGGAGTGTGGGACTGAAGTGCAAGCAGAATTTGAGGAGCAGCCCCTTCAAATAATGGAAGAAGGGCTGCAACCTCGCACATTCCATAAAAGCATGGAACAGGCAGAAATTACAGGCAGCCTGGGAGTCCGTGAACCGATGTAAAAACTGATTGTGCGGGACTGCTCCGTGCAACACCCTCCAGACCAAGTCCTCAATAAATAGAGGGAGGACTCCCATGTAAAGAGCACTCCACTGGGGACCCCCGCCTCCTCCAGACGGCAAGATGGTGCGCCATGGCATGTCCGGATGGCAGATGAGAATGGCAAAGTGGAGCGTGTGCCAGAGCATCCCATCTAGAAATCCCCTCTCTGCAGCTCTACAAACCCGTGAGCATGCTCACAGGTGCACACATTACTAGCGGTTTGGGAGCTTGCGCTGTCGAGTGGACGGAGCAGGCCTGATGTTCTGCCCCTGCGTTTTTAAATGTTCATCTGCCATTGCAGGGAAACAGAACACTCCCATTTAGGGCATCGATTGTCAGCATTACGTAGGTAATCATTCATCGTCAACAAACCACATCATCTTTGGCCTCTTGTGCCAATATCTGCTGCGTTTACCCATTCTCCTGCTTCCGTTACCTTACTCGGATCATTGATTTAACAGGCGTATCGATATTACGCCTAAACACTGATTGCTGTCCCTTATAGTGCCCAAGATGCAGAATGCATCTGCAACCACTCTGATTCAACCTTGTACCTCAGACCCGACCGGAGTACAGGGTGTTCCTCCCACCCCACCCCAGCCAGCACTGTGTGTCATTTCACATTGCCAACATCAACTAGAACGGAACAGGGCTGAGGGTAACTTCAGTTATGTGGAGAGACTGGAGAAGCTGGGGTTGTTCTCCTTAGAGCAGACAAGGTTGAGAGGAGATTTGACAGAGGTGTTCAAAATCATGAATAGTTTTGATAAAATAAATAAGGAGAAACTGTTTCTAGTGGCAGAAGGAACAGATTTAAGGTGATTGGCAAATGAATCAGAGGGGACATGAGAAAAGCTTGTTTTATGCAGCGAGTTGTTGTGATCTGGAACAGGCTGCCTGAAAGGGCGGTGGAAGCAGATTCAATAGTAACTTTCAAATGAGAATTGGATAAATACTCGAAGGGGAAACATGTGCAGGGCTATGAGGAAAGAGCGAGGGAGTGGGATTAATTGGGGAGCTCGACCAAAGAGCTATCACAGACACGATGGACCCAATGGCCTCTTTCTGTGCAGTCTCGTTCTATGATCCTACTATCAGTCATTCTGAGGCCCCCTTTTGGCAATTTAGTATCGAATTCAAGGTGGGAGGAGCCCATGCCCAGTTGCAACTGGTTTGAGGCTACACAAACTAATTTCGCAAAGGCAGACTTTTATCTCGTTAGTCTCGGCTAACTTCAAGTAGAGGCAGAAGCCCAGTGCCTACCCCATCGACCATCCGCACCCATTGTTAGCTCAACATTTTATAGGTTTTTGGGCAGACTGAGCTCCTTCAGCAACCTTCAGACCACCAAACAGTAGTGGTGAGGTTGGGGACAGCATCAAACAAGAAATAAGAGATGCATGCAATAAAGGTACAGCAGTTATCATGGGTGACTTTAATCTACATATTGATTGGGCTAACCAAACTGGTAGCAATGCGGTGGAGGAGGATTTCCTGGAGTGTATTTGGGATGGTTTTCTCGACCAATATGTCAAGGAACCAACCAGGGAGCTGGCCATCCTAGACTGGGTGATGTGTAATGAGAAAGGACTAATTAGCAATCTTGTTGTGCGAGGCCCCTTGGGGAAGAGTGACCATAACACGGTAGAATTCTTTATTTGGATGGAGAGTGACACAGTTAATTCAGAAACTAGGGTCCTGAATGTAAGGAAATGTAACTTCGATGGTTTGAGGCATGAATTGGCTAGAGTAGACTGGCAAATGATACTTAAAGGGTTGACGGTGGATAGGTAATGGCAAACATTTAAAGATCATATGGATGAACTTCAGCAATTGTACATCCCTGTCTGGAGTAAAAAATAAAACAGGGAAGGTGGCTCAACCGTGGCTAACAAGGGAAATTAAGGATAGTGCTAAATCCAAGGAAGAGGCATATAAATTGGCCAGAAAAAGCAGCAAAACTGAGGGCTGGGAGAAATTTAGAATTCAGCAGAGGAGGACAAAGGGTTTAGTTAAGAGGGGGAAAATAGAGTACGAGAAGAAGCTTGCCGGGAACATAAAAACTGACTGCAAAAGCTTCTATAGATATGTGAAGAGAAAAAGATTAGTGAAGACAAACGTAGGTCCCTTGCAGTCGGATTCAGGTGAATTTATAATGGGGAACAAAGAAATGGCAGACCAATTGAACAAATACTTCGGTTCTGTCTTCACGAAGGAAGACACAAATAATCTTCCGAAAGTACTAGGGGACCGAGGGTCTAGTGAGAAGGAGGAACTGAAGGATATCCTTATTATGCGGGAAATTGTGTTAGGGAAATTGTTGGAATTGAAGGCCGATAAATCCTCAGGGTCTGCATCCCAGAGTACTTAAGTAAGTGGCCCTAGAAATAGTGGATGCATTGGTGATCATTTTCCAACAGTCTATCAACTCTGGGTCAGTTCCTATGGACCGGAGGGTAGCTAATGTAACACCACTTTTTAAAAAGGGAGGGAGAGAGAAAGCGGGTAATTATAGACTGGTTAGCCTGACATCAGTGGTGGGGAAAATATTGGAATCAATTATTAAGGATGAAATAGCAGCACATTTGGAAAGCAGTGACAGGATCGGTCCAAATCAGCATGGATTTATGAAAGGGAAATCATGCTTGACAAATCTGGAATTTTTTGAGGATGTAACTAGTAGAGTGGACAAGGGAGAACCAGTGGATGTGGTGTATTTGGACTTTCAAAAGGTTTTTGACAAGGCCCCACACAAGAGATTGGTGTACAAAATCAAAGCACATGGTATTGGGGGTAATATACTCACGTGGATAGAGAACTGGTTGGCAGACAGGAAGCATTGAGTCGGGATAAACGGGTCCTTTTCAGAATGGCAGGCAGTGACTAGTGGAGTGCCGCAGGGCTCTGTGCTGGGACCCCAGCTCTTTACAATATACATCAATGATTTGGATGAAGGAATTGAGTGTAATATCTCCAGGTTTGCAGATGACACTAAACTGGGTGGCAGTGTGAGCTGTGAGGGGGACGCTAAGAGGCTGCAGGGTGAATTAGACAGGTTAGGTGAGTGGGCAACTGCATGGCAGATGCAGTATAATATGGATAAATGTGAGGTTATACACTTTGGGTGCAAAAACGCGAAGACAGAATATTATCTGAATGGTGGCAGATTAGGAAAAGGGGAGGTGATACAAGACCTGGGTGTCATGGTTCATCAGTCATTGAAAGTTGGCATGCAGGTACAGCTGGCGGTGAAGAAGTCAAATGGTATGTTGGCCTTCATTGCTAGGGGATTTGAGTATAGGAGCATGGAGGTCTTACTGCAGGTGTACAGGGCCTTGGTGAGGCCTCACCTGGAATATTGTGTTCAATTTTGGTCTCCTAATCTGAGGAAGGACGTTCTTGCTATGGAGGAAGTGCAGCGAAGGTTCACCAGACTGATTCCCGGGATGGCCGGACTGACATATGAGGAGAGACTGGATCTACTGTGCCTTTATACATTGGAGTTTAGAAGGATGAGAGGGGATCTCATAGAAACATACAAGATTCTGACGGGACAGGACAGGTTCGATGCGGGTAGATTGTTCCCGATGTTGGGGAAGTCCAGAACCAGGGGACACAGTCTTAGGATAAGGGGTAGGCCATTTAGGACTGAGATGAGGAGAAACTTCTTCACTCAGAGAGTTGTTAACCTGTGGAATTCCCTGCCGCAGAGAGTTGTTGATGCCAGTTCATTGGATATATTCAAGAGGGAGTTAGATATGGCCCTTATGGCTAAAGGGATCAAAGGGTATGGAGAGAAAGCAGGAAAGGGGTACTGAGGGAATAATCAGCCATGATCTTATCGAATGGAGGTGCAGGCTCGAAGGGCCGAATGGCTTACTCCTGCAACTATTTTCTATGTTTCTATGATCGAAGAGGTCCAGTAAAGACACGCACATGTGGGCCTCCTGAGGTACATTTTTACAGCCAGCACGGGCACGCTCTGTATGTTTTAAAATTAAAGTTGAAAATGGTGGTGAGAGGTAGAAGTGGGGTTGGAGGGGTGGCGGACATTATTGACTTCTGATCCCTGTCAGGCACGTGGTGGGAATTGAACCAATAAACTGGGACTTTCGCTGTGCTGTGGTCATGGCTGTTCCATTGCCACAGAGCTCCTCGTGGTGAAGCAGACACCTCAGTGCGATTGACAAGGTGGCCACCAAGTAGAGGGGAAAGAAGGAGAAGGATTTCAGGTGGGAGTAGGGCGGGCTGAAGACACGTTTGACAGAAAGGGTTTTTTGAGACAGCTTTTGCAAGCAAGGGTGAGAAGTGGCCAAATGAATCGAATTCCCGAGGAGAGGGGCCTGGAGGAGGGGAGTCGAGGGGGTGGGCCACTGTCGAGAGAAGCAGCGAGGGGTTATTTCTCCTTGCTGAGCATTTAAATTGCTTTTCACAACCTTATAGATGGCAACCTCGGAGGGTCATCGGGTAAATGGAATGCTGTGGCTGCAAGGTGTTTAACTTATTATTGTGGTACCTATATGAGATGTTTTTCATTATCTAATTATTTTAAACGATACCAGTTTGGAAACAAAACAGAAAAACAACCTAAACCCCAGCTGTTGCTGGTGTGTTCGGAATGGGGACATGCGACCTGGGCCAGGGGAGAGGTAGGGTCTATCCAAAAACACAGTGAGATAATAGATTGATCAAAACAATATGTATTAAAATTCCCCCCCAAAATGTTATAAATCAAATATTTCAATGGGACAAACTTTGTTCGGACTATTAACCCGGAAATAAAATTCATGTGAGAAACGATTTCCTCTGATGGAGGTGGGGTTGGGAGCAGTCCAGAACAAGGGGGCTAAACCTTAACATTAGTTCAGGGGTGATGTCAGGGAGCACTTCTTCACACTAAGGGTGATGGGAATCTGGAACTCCGCCACCCACCCCCCCACCCCCTGCAAAAAGCTTGTGGGGGAATACACAAGTTCCGAAACTGAAATTGATAGATTCTTGTTCAGTAAAGGTATTACGAGTTAGGGAACCAAGGCGGATAAATGGAGTTAAGTTGCAGATCTGCCATGATCTAATTGATTGGTGGAACAGGCTCGAGGCGCAGAATGGCCAACTCCTGCATGACCCAATTCATGGTATCGGACTTTGCAACAATCACATGGTGTACGGATCCAGTCTGTACTAACTGGTGTTGTACTACTTGACCTGATAGAAGTGGATGAGGATAGCCATCTCACTCGTCCTGAAGGACCTTACAGTCTCCTCATCACAGCATCCAGCTGTACCTCAAAACAATTCCACTATTTTATTTCCTCCACTGTTCTATCCAGGATGCCCATTCCAGGTACAGATAGCAGAACTAAATGTGCAAAGGCTTGTGCCTCGCGACAGTTTAATTTGAAGGAATATTCTAGATTTACTATTTCTATATTGTTTCCTACATTCTGTACCTCCATGAAGGCCAGTCTCAAGTGTTATCAAACAAAATATTAGCGCAGGTGACCAAAAGCTTGGTCAATGGGGTAGGTTTTAAGGAGCGTCTTAAAGGAGGAGAGACGGGCAGAGAGGTTTAGGGAGGGAATCCCAGAGCTCAGGGCCTTGACAGCTGAAGGCATGGCTGCCAACCATGCAGCAATTAAAATCAGGGACGTACAAGTGACTAGAATTGGAAGAGTGCAGAGATCTCGGAGGGGTTGTACGGCTGAAGGAGATTACAGGGATAGGGAGTGGTCCTGCATCGCCCGTCTCTGCTCTTGTCTCAGCTCATCCGCTGTTGAAACCCTCATCCATGCCTTTGTTATCTCTAGACTTGACTATTCCAATGCACTCCTGGCTGGCCTTGCACATTCTACCTTACGTAAACTAGAGGTGATCGCTAACTCGGCTGCCCGTGTCCTAACTTGCACCAAGTCCCATTCACCCATCTCCCTGTGCTCGCTGACCTACATTGGCTCCCAGTTAAGCAACGATTCAATTTCAAAATTCTTATCCTTATTTTCAAATCCCTCCATGTCCCTCCCTATCTCTCTAATCTCCTTCAGCCCCACAATCCCCCTCCGAGATCCCTGCGCTTCTCTAATTCTGCCCCCCCTGAGCATCCCTGGTTGTAATCGCTCAACCATTGGTGGCCGTGCATTCTGTTGCCTCGGCTCCAAGCTCTGGAACTCTCTGTTTAAACCTCTCCGCCCTCTACCTCTCTTTCCTCGTTCAAGACGCTCCTTAAAACCTACCTCTTTGACCAAGCTTTTGGTCACCTGCGCTAATTTCTACTTATGCAGCTCGGTATCAAATTTATTGTCGCATAATACTCCTGTGAAGCGTCATGGGACATTTCATTAGGTTAAAGACACTATATAAATACAAGTTGTTGTTGTAGAATTGGAAGCGTGCAGAGACCTCGGAGGGTTGTAGGGCTGAAGGAGGTTACAGTTGATGCTGTGACGTGTTCCTCTCTGGTCCATTTCGTTACATTTGAAAATAAATGTTTGGCAAAAATACTTTTCCATGAAGGTACTATCCCTTTAAGCCCCTCAAACAGAGTTCCCGCTGTCACAGCCTCAACAGATGTTTATTTAATGTAGATGAATGTACACTGAATCATATTGGAACAGAGAGCAGCAGATGCGTGTACGTGATGAAAGGGCATCCATTAGCAGAGGAAGAGAAGGAAGAACATTGGGGTGTGATTATTGATCATTCGCTTAGAGCGCCTGTCAATGCGCAATTGTTGTTAGCAAAGCTAAATAAATACAAGGCTTCATCTCAAGGGCATCTGACTGCAAGTGGAAGGAAGGTATCCTGAGCTTGTGTGGATCATTGGTGAAACAACTTTTAGAATATCTTATGCACCACCAAGTCACGCGCCTTCCTTCACTTGTCTTTATCGGCACTCTTTCATTGTTGCTGGGTCAGTATTGTGGAATTCCCCATCGAGGAGGCGACATCACCACGAGCACCGCAGAGATTCACGATGAAGGCCCGTCATCTCCATCGACGAGGGATGGGCCATAAACACATCCCAAAAGCAAATTTTTAAAAAAAATATCTATTTTGGGGAGTTTAAGCTTCAAAGGGACGAGGATGCTTCAGAGAAAATGTTATGAAGAGAGACTGACTAACATCAAGCAATTAAGAAAGCAAATGGTATGTTGGCCTTTGTTAGAAGAGGATTCAGTCTCAGAGTAAAGCGTCTTACTGCAATTATACAGGGCCCGGTGAGACCACACCTGGAGTATTGAGTACAGTTTTGGTCTCCTTACCTAAGGAAGGATATACATGCCATAGAGGGAGTGCAACGAAGGTTCACCAGACTGACTCCTGGGACGGGGGGGTTATCCTTTGAGGAGAGATTGAGCAGACTAGGCCTATGTTCTCTAGAGTTTAGAAGAATGAGAGGTGATCTCAGTGAAACCTACAAAATTCTTACAGAGCTTGACAGGTTAGATGCAGGGAGGATGTTTCCTCTGGCTGGGGAATCTAGACCAGGGTTCACAGTCTCAGAATAAAGACTGAGATGAGGAGAAACTTCTTCACTCAGAGGGTGGTGAATCTTAGGAATTCTCTACCCCAGAGGCCTGTGCAGGCTCATTTGTGTGTATATGCAAGACAGAGAGTGATAGATTTTTGGATATTATGGGAATAAAAAGGGATATGGGGATAGTGCAGAAAAGTGGAGTTGAGGTAGAAGATCAGCCATGATTTATTGAATGGTGAAGCAGGCTCAATGGGCCGAATGGCCTACTCCTATTTCTTATGTTCTGATGGAATGAAACCTGGAGAGAGGAAGGTTAAAGGAGGACATGATCCAAGTCTTGAAAAAAGCTGAGTAGAGTTGACCAGTCTAGTTGACATAGAATTTTATATTTTTCAGTTAAATGGAAAATATAAACTGATGCGATCAAATTCTTTATGCGACCTGGTATCTCGAGAGCTGTTGAGGCCGGGGTGTGGGGGAGAGGACAGTGGGAGGATTGTCATTTACAGATTCCAACAGGCCAAGATTGAACAGTGGATATGTGGAATTGAATGCATATGCTGGAATTCTGATCATTTTCTTTGAGAATCAGGGATTATTTATACAAAACTTTGCTCCTGGAGATGAAATGTTAAGAGTAGAGTCCAATATAGAATACTTTGAAAATGCCTGACACGAGACTCGCAAAGCAAGGGCTCTACTTGGAACTCCGACACGGCAAACGAGCCCCAGGTGGGCAGAGGAAACATTTCAAGGACACCCTCAAAGCCTCCTTGATAAAATGCAACATCCCCACCGACACCTGGGAGTTCCTGGCCCAAGACAGCCCTAAGTGGATGATGAGTATCTGGGAGGGTGCTAAGCACCTTTAGTTTCGTCGCCAAGAGCATACAGAAAACAAGCGCAGGCAGCGGAAGGAGCGTGCGGCAAACCAGACTCCCCACCCACCCTTTCCTTCAACGACTGTCTGTCTCATCTGTGACAGAGACTATAATTCCCTTGTTGGACTGTTTAGTCACCTAAGAACTTGTTATGTATGTAAACGTTGTAACTGTGTAAGACTTGCCACCAGAGGGCGCAACTGTTGGAGGCCCAGGGGTCACCTGCACACCTCGTGCACAGGGAGTATAAAAGGTTGTCTGCCATGCTGCTTAGGCACTCTGGAGTTGTATTAAAGAGATTAAGGTCACATCAATTTTAGCTCACAGTACTCAGTCTTGTGGAGTTCTTCCATACTTAACAGAACTCTCTTAGATTGGAAGCGCTTACTCAATTTTGAGGGATTGCCTCTGAGTTTGAAAATGATCTATAGAAGGAATGAGATTGAGGAGCTAAATGGCTTCGCCTTGCTTCATGCTTTCCGTATCAGTTTGGTCCAATATCCTCTCAACTCAGTGTTAGCACTGTCTGGTCTGAGTTCGAAGGCTGTACTGAGTTCGAAGGCTGTACTGCTCTTGCGCTCAAGCCACACTTGAGCGCAAGAGCACGTAATCTTCACTGATATCTCAGTGCAGTACTGAGGGAGCGCTGCACTGTCGGAGGTGCTGTCTTTCAGTTCAGAAGTTAAGTCAAGGTCATTTATGTTCACCCTCTCTGGTGAACATAAATGATCCCATGGCACTATTTTGAAGAAGAGCAGGAGAGTTCTCCCTGGTATACTCGCTCTCCCCTGCTCTTCTTCAAATCGTGCCGTGAAATCTTTGATGTCCACCTGGGGTGGGGTCTTGGCAGGGGGCAGTCGGGGCCTTGGCTTAACACTTCAGCTGAAAGAAAGCACCTCCGACAGGGCAGTGCTCCCTCAGTACTGTACTAGAGTGTCAGTGAAGATTATGTGCTCAACAGCAACTTGCATTGATATAGCGCCTTAGCATCACAAGCCTCTTCGCAGGAGCGTACTCAGACAAATATTGACATTGAGCTGGCAGGTGACCAAAAGCTTGGTCAGAGAGGTAGGTTTTAAGGAACATCTTCAAGGAGGTCTCTGAAGGGGGCGCTTGAATCCAGAGTTTTCTCAATCAGAGGCGAGTGTGTGACCACTGAGTCATGGCTAACACCTTAAATGCTGGAAACCTGCAGTCAAAGTGGAAAATGCTGGAACTAAGGAGAGGAGGTGGTCATCACAAGTTGAACTTTAGACCACCCAGCACCATCTCAAACAGATTCCTTACAGACAACAGAGGAGACCCTCTCTGGTTAGATTAAAATCCAGATCCTGGAGTGCAGGGCGAGCGGGGCAATCGATGTTGCCGCCCAGTCCCTGCTAAATGCCAGCTCATTGGTGAGAAATAGCTCCTTCAGGGGCTGTGAAAACAGCGGCTGTGCCTGCAGAATAATAATGGAATAATGTGCTTTATCTCGCTCTCTTGTAAAGTGTTTTTATTGCCGCAACATTTCCCTAGCTGCCTTTGTGCGCGTACAATCAGGAGGAAGAAAATGAAACAAATGTTAATGAAAGGGAATGAGAGAACAGATGAGAAGAATGAGTCCCCTTCCGATGGATTTGCAGATACGTTCCGTAGTTGCAATCCGTTTCAAATAGCCCGACCTTTGGGAGAACATTGATCTTTATATAAAATGTATACGGAGAGAGATAAAAATGGACATCGCAGATTTCCCTTTTCATCCTTCTTACTCGATCTGTGTGAGGGTCCAATGGAAAGAATAAAGTCTCATTAAATTTCAATTACTTAAAATGACAGCCATAGTAAGCTGATAAAACTCAACGTTGTGTATAGTTGTCAGTTTCTTGTTCAGGTTCTTCAGACCTATCTGTAATAGCCTTTCCTCTCTTGTGTTGAGCCTTTTCATATGCAAAGCAGGCACCATCTTTAGGGGAGTGAAAAATTTAGTCAAGTTAATGAACTTCAAGTCGTGTCTTACCCTGACATTTTTTTTACATGCTTAGCCAGAAGTAGTCACGAGACAAAAATGCATTCATCCATTTTATTTTTGATAAGTGTTCTTTTATATTGCAGCTCCTTTTTTTTTTAGTTTTGTTTTGTGTTGCAGTATGTTCCTGTTAGCTACACTGCACGAAGCAGGCTGGCATTGTCCTACCAGAGATCATTCCTCGGGGACATGTCAAGGATTTAGCAGCCCCCCACTGTGAAGGTATTATTCTGGACTATTTGAAGATCACATAGCTCTCCAATAAATAGATGACCGTATCAGGGAAGGCTGGAATAGCCAATTTATTCAACGACTGGATACCAAAGTTGATAGGTCCTTACTATACAGTATAAATGCACACGAGGCCCATGCTTGAGAGAAGGTCAGTCTGTGACCTGTCCTTTATTCCTTAGCACTCCAAGTGATGAAGGTGGGTGGAGCTTCCTCTTTTATACCTGAAAGCCCAGGTTAGGAGTGTTTCCCACCTAGTGGTCATTGTTCTCACAGTGTACAATTTAGGTCAGATTATACATGGGTTACAATGCTGGTTGAATACATGACAAAAGTCATGAGGGAATTGCAGAGGGTTTGTTCACCGTGGCAACGGGCCTACTAGCTAATCGCTGGTTTTCATGAGGTGTTGTTCTCAAAGTGATAAGTTAAGATTTGTTCATACATCTTTTCTCTTTGTATTTTTCCTTCCAGTTTTCTCCTCTTGTCTCTTTCGACCACCCCCCCCCCTCCCCCGTCCCGCACTCCGTGAGGGTATCCCTCCCACCACTGGCAGCGCTATAGTTCATAGGCAGTTCCCATATCAATGCAATAGTGCCACCACAGGTGGGAGGGTATAATTACAGCGGAACTAAATTGCAGAGGCGTGCCCATTATAAATGTGGTAGTCCCACTGTTAAGTGTCAGCTGTAGCTCAGTGGGTAGCACACTTACCTCTGAGTCAGAATGTTGTGGGTTCAAGTCCCACTCCAGGGACTTGAGCACAAAAAATCTAGGCTGACAGTGCTGCACTGTCGAAGAGACGTTAAACCGAGGCTTCATCTGCTTGCTCAGGTGAATGTAAAAGATCCCATGGCACTATTTTGAAAAAGAGCAGCGGTGTTATCCCCAGTGTCCTGGTGAATATTTATTACTCAATCAACATCACTAAAACAGATTATCTGGTTATTCACATTGCTATTTGTGGGAGCTGACTGTGCACAAATTGGCTGTCATGTTTCCAACAGTGACTACACTTCAAAAGTGCTTCATTGGCTGTAAAGTGGTTTGACACATCTGGTGGTCATGAATAGGCACTATATGAATGCAGGTCTTTCTTTCTTTTCACTGTTGGGAGGGTATAATTACAGTGCAACAAGTTTGCCTTGGCAGTTTCCAGTATAAATGTTAGAGTGTCACCACTGGCAGGAGGGTATCATTACAGTGTGACAGGTTTGCAGAAGCAGTTTCCATTATAAATGTGAATGTAGGAATTTATCACGGCAAAAGCTGTCACTGCAGTGCCACCACTGGCAGAGAAGTAAAATTGCAGCATGAAAAGTTTACATGGGCAGTTTTCATTCTAAATGCGGACTTGGGAATTTAATATGGAAAAAGTGGACAGGAAGTATGTGCAGACTTGAGATTATATTTATAGAAACAGATCTCCCATGATGTTGCTTCTGGCGAGTTGAAAGATATGCTGTTTTAAAATAAAATGGAGCTCTCAACAAAATGTGCCAAGGGAATTGTCACAAAAAGAATAAGTGAGACTTGGAGGAAATTTGCACCGCTTTTAATATATTCCAGTGGATTTCCCATTGTATTACACAGTATGTCAGAGGTTATGGTGTCTACCTTACCTCTCTGTTGTCCTTGTGGTGATAATACATCTATCTCTCCCTTTTCCTTTTCTGCATGTCCCCCTCTCTTCTGCGAAGGCAGAATATTATCTGGATGGCAGCAGATTAGGAAAAGGGGAGGTGCAACGAGACCTGGGTGTCATGGTTCATCAGTCACTGAAAGTGGTCATTGAGGTACAGCAGGCGGTGAAGAAGGCAATTGGTATGTTGGCCTTCATAGCTAGGGGATTTGAGTATAGGAGCAGGGAGGTCTTGCTGCAGTTGTACAGGGTCTTAGTGAGGCCTCACCTGGAATATTGTGTTCAGTTTTGGTCTCCTAATCTGAGGAAGGACGTTCTTGCTATTGGGGGAGTGCAGCGAAGGTTCACCAGACTGATTCCAGGGATGGCTGGGCTGTCATATGAGGAGACACTGGATCAACTGGGCCTTTATTCACTGGAGTTTAGAAGGATGAGAGGGGATCTCATAGAAACTTATAAAATTCTGACGGGACTGGACAGGTTAGATGCGGGAAGAATGTTCCCGATGTTGGGGAAGTCCAGAACCAGGTGACATAGTCTTAGGATAAGGGGTAAGCCATTTAGGACTGAGATGAGGAGAAACTTCTTCATTCAGAGAGTTGTTAACCTGTGGAATTCCCTGCCGCAGAGAGTTGTTGATGCCAGTTCATTGGATATATTCAAGAGGGAGTTAGATATGGCCCTTACGGCTAAGGGGATCAAGGAGTATGGAGAGAAAGCAGGAAAGGGGTACTGAGGGAATGATCAGCCATGATCTTATTGAATGGCGGTGCAGGCTCGAAGGGCCAAATGGCCGACTCCTGCACCTATTTTCTATGTTTCTATGTTTCCCTCTGTCTATCTCCTTTCCTTTTGGGAGGTGGTGTGGTGTGGCAGAGAAAGGGGACTGTTTACAACAGAATTCTACCTCCTTTACAGTTTGTGCTTCATCCCTCTCCTCCCTCTCTGCATTCCAACTCTTCCCCTCACTGTTGGCTTTCTCCCTCTCCCCTCCCCTTTCTCCTCTATCCTTCCCTTTCTCCTTGATCCTTCCCTTTCTCCCCTATTCTTCCCTTTCTCCCTTACATTTCCACATGTCCTGCTTTCTGTCCCCTCTGATTTTTTAAGTTTCTGTCCATTTCCAATCACCCCCCAGCTTCCCGCACGCCCCCCTCTATCCCAGCAACATTCCCTTCCCCATAGCTCCCATATTGTCCTCTCGCCATCCCACCTCCTCTCACTCTTTCCCGCAAAACCCGGTCCCCACCCCCATCACCAAAGGGAGAAGGCAGTGGGAGCCATTGGAAATGAGGTATCACTGAGTTACCGGGTCTTCTCTTTTATTGGGTGGTGTTTTGTATTCTGGGCCTTGACCTCACTCAATAAGAGAGCATTTATCGTGATAATTATGTCACGTTGAAGGTCTACTTGTCCTTTCCTTCCAGGATTGTCCACAGCTGCTCGCTGCTGAGAAGATTCTGGTGCCTGTCGGAGTGGTGAAGCCCATTACCCTGAAATCGAAAAATCTCCCACAACCGCAGTCAGGCCAGCGAGGCTACGAGTGCATCCTGAACATCCACGGAACGGAGCAACGTGTTCCGGCCTTGCGGTTCAACAGCTCCAGTGTCCAGTGTCAGAACACGTCGGTAAGTCGTGCTCGTGGGCAGTGCCAACTGTAAGTGTCAGCCGTGGCTCACGGGCAGCATGCCCATCTCCGAGTCAGAAGTTCCGTGCCCCACTCCAGAGACTTGAGCACAAAATCCACACCGACACTCCCAGTACGCTACTAAGGGAGTGCCATTTTTCGGATGAGATATTAAACCGTCTGCCCCCTCAGGTGGATGTAAAAGATCTGCAAACTTTGCCCACCCTCGGCAGTCAGCCTTTCATTGATCTAAGGATGTGCCCATTGACAATTAGTCTTTGTCTCCTTTAAGGGACAGGCCAAGTTGAGCATCGCTGTATCCTGGCAACGGAATAATGTGTTGTGTATTACATGGTGTCATGGCTCCTGTGAATATAAACAATGTAATCTACTTTGCACTATGAGCAATTCCAGGGGAGCTCGCTCTCGTAATTTTTTTTTTAAAGTGTTTTGAGTTGCATTGAAAACCTAATGTGAAAGAATTGTGCACAAATCAGTGAGCCCAGAAACAGATTGGTTTAATTTATTTTTTTTCCCCACATAAACACGAGGGCAGAAGTATTCTGAAGGGTGGAGAACCAGAGGACACAGATTTAAGGTGATTGGCAAAAGAACCAAAGGCGACATGAGGGGAAACGTTTTTACGCAGCGAGTGGTTAAGATCTGGAATTCACAGCCGGAAAGGGTGGTGGAGGCAGATTCAATCATGGCTTTCAAAATGGAGTTGGTTAACTACCTGAAGGAAGAAAACATTACAGGGCTACGGGGAAAGGGCGGGGGAGTGGGACTTGCTGAAGTGCTCTTGCAGAGAGCCGGCACTGGCTCGACGGGCCCAATGGCCTCCTCTGTGCTGTAACCGTTCTATGATTCTATAAAACGAAAGGACCTTGTACTGTTTTGGAGCCCACTTGTTTTCTTCAGAATATTGAAAAAAGCTCAAATATCAAAGTAACAAAGCACTTTTTTTTTACATTTCTGAATGGGCTAATTACCGCAGTTCTAGCTGCCTCTGACATACAGTACACCGAATACAACACAGTGCTGATTTAAATTCACAGCACAGCTATTCAGGCAAGACATAGATGCAACATTGTACTACAGCAGCGTATCACTTTACAAACAAATATTTCTCGAGGTAACTCTTAAAGGTGCCCTGTCTCATGAGAGAAAAGAGCAAGCTTTGTCCGAAAGAAATGGAAACACTTGCATTTATATAGCTCCACATTGAAATGACTCAAAAGTACTTCACACAGTTAGTTGCTTTATTGACATGAAAGTGACTCTTGGAATGTAGGCAGTATTTGGCAGCTGTTCTGAATCAGCAACATCCCATAAGCAACGATGAGATGAATGGATGGTTAACCGTGATGGTACTGGTTTAGGGAGGAATGTTGGCCAGCACCTAAGTATTAGGAGCAGGAGTCGGCCATTCAGCTGCTTAAGCCTCCTTTGCCATTCAATACGATCATGGCTGAGCTTCTGCCTCAACTCCACTTTCCTGCACTATCCCCGTATTGCTTGATTCCCTTCGTATCCAAAAATCTATCGATCTCTATCTTGAATATACTCAACGACTGAGCTTCCACAGCCCTCTGGGGTAGAGAATTTCAAAGATTCACCACCCTCTGAGTGAAGAAATTTCTCCTCATCTCAGTCCTAAATGGCTGACCCCTTATTCTGAGACTGTGATCCCTGGCTCTAGACTCCCCAGCCAGGGGAAACATCCTCCCTGCATCTAGCCTGTCGAGCCTTGTAAGAATTTTGTATGTTTCAATGAGATCACCTCTCATTCTTCTAAACTCTAGGCCTAGTCTACTCAATCTCTCCTCATAGGACAATCCCCCCCATCCCAGGAATCAGTCTGGTGAACCTTCGTTCCTCTATGGCAAGCATATCCTTCCTTAGGTAAGGAGACCAAAACTGTACACAATACTCTAGGTGTGGTCTCACCAGGGCCCTATATAATTGCAGTCAGACATCTTTACTCTGATACTCAAACTCTCTTGTAATAAAGAACACCTGGAGAACTCCCCGTTCTTCGAATAGTGTCTCCCCGAGCAGGCAAATGGGGTCTCGGTTTAACATCTCACCCTGAGGTGGGAACCTTTGACAATGCAGCGCTCCCTACTCTGTCAGCCTAGATTATGCGCGATGCACTGGAACTCCGAGCCCTCTGACTCAGGTCTCACGAGTGCTTCCATCAGGGCCGGGCTGGCACCTGATAACAAGATCACACACGAGCGTTATATTTTTCGTGAAGTTTAACAGAAAGTGCATCAGTGATAGACAATGCTTTTTGAACAAGGTCTGCAAACATTTTTCAAATTAAGAAAATACCTCTTTTCTCTTGAAAAAAAAAGGCAGAGGGTGATCTAATAGAGGTCTTTAAAATTATGAAAGGTTTTGATAGAGTGGATACAGAGAGAATGTTTCCACTTGTGGGGAAGAGCATAACTAGAGGCCATCTATATAAGATAGTCACCGAGAAATCCAATATGGAATTCAGAAGAAACTTCTTTACCCAGAGAGTGTTGAGAATGTGGAACTCGCTACCACAGGGAGTGGTTGAAGCGAATAGTATCGATGCATTTAAGGGGAGGCTAGATAAGCATATGAGGGAGAAGGGAATAGAAGGTTATGGTGTTAGATTTAGATGAGGAAAGATGGGAGGAGGCTCAAGTGGAACATAAACGCCGGCATGGACTGGTTGGGCCAAATGGCCTATCCCTGTGCCGTATATCCTGTGTTGCCCAATACGTTAGCCGCTAGCCACATGTGACCAATTGGAAATTCAGAGGTGGAAATATTTCTGTATGAAATATTTCTGTCTTAAATTTGACCTTCAGTACCTTGGACATAGAGCAGGAGGGAGAAAGGGAAGAGGAATTTGGAAAGGGGTAAAAGCACATTCAAAGAGAAAGGCTTTTAGGAGATTTTTGAAGGTGGGGAGCAAGGTTGTACAACAAAGTCGCTAAGCGAGAGAGTTCCAGAGGATGATGGCAAGATGGCTGGAGAAGTGGCCACCAATGATGGAGTGAAGTAGGCTGGTGTGGGGGGCAGAAGAGGGTGCACACAGCTGGAGGAGATTGCAGAGGTTGGGATGGGTGAGGCCATGGAAGGATTTGAAGGTGAGGATCTTAAAGCTGATGTTCTGTGACAGGGGAGCTAGTGGAGTTTGGGTGGTGGGGATACGGACCTCAATGTGGGACAGAACGTGGGCAAGGGCATGCTGGATGATTGTAGCTTATGGAGGGCTGAGGTTGGGAGTTTGAAAAGTCCAACTGTGAGATGATACATCTGGGTGTGGCAACAGAGGAGGAGATGTAGACTTAGAGGCAAATGATGTGAAAGGAATGATGGTTAAACTCTGCACCAATCCTTTTCTCGTGGTTTATAAGAATATAAGAAAGAATTGAAGAAAAAGAGATCATCTGGCCAACCAATCCCACGCCTTCCACAGATCATGAGGGCTGATAAGTGGCAAGTAATATTCACGCCACACAAGTTCCAGGCAATGACCATCTCCAACAAGCGAGATGCTAACCATCTTCCCTTGACATTCAACGGCATTACCATTGCCGGATCCCCCACCATCAACATCCTGGGGGTCACCATTGACCAGAAACTTAACTGGACCAGCCACCTAAATACTGTGGCTGCAAGAGCAGGTCGGAGGCTGGGTATTCTGCGGTGAGTGACTCACCTCCTGACTCCTCAAAGCCTTTCCACCATCTACAAGCACAAGTCAGGAGTGTGATGGAACATTCTCCACTTGCCTGGATGAGTGCAGCTCCAGCAACACTCAAGAAGCTCAACACCATCCAGGACAAATCAGCCCGCTTGATTGGCATCCCAGCCACCACCTTCAACATTCACTCCCTCCACCACCGGCGTACCGTGGCTGCAGTGTGTACCATCTACAAGATGCACTGCAGCAACTCGCCAAGGCTCCTTCAGCAGCACCTCCCAACCCGTGACCTCTACCATCTAGAAGGACAAGGGCAGTAGGCGCATGGGAACATCACCACCTGCAAGTTCCCCTCCAAGTCACACACCATCCATACTTGGAAATATATCCTTCATCGTTGCTGGGCCAATATCCTGGAACTACCTCCCTAACAGCACTGTGGGAGTACCTTCACCACACGGACTGCAGCGGTTCAAGAAGGTGGCTCACCACCACCTTCTCAAGCAATTAGGGATGGGCAATGAATGCTGGCTTTGCCAGCGACGCCCATATCCCGGAACGAATTAAAAAAACGCATTTTCTGAA
The DNA here is from genome assembly GCF_044704955.1 of Pristiophorus japonicus. Taxonomy (NCBI): domain Eukaryota; kingdom Metazoa; phylum Chordata; class Chondrichthyes; family Pristiophoridae; genus Pristiophorus; species Pristiophorus japonicus. Next base: position 17,769,148 of record NC_091989.1, on the reverse strand, counting down.
ACTGCAACCCATCCCACAATTTTAATTCTGAGGTAAAATTCTCCGGGAAAATTTCAATCTCCAAAGTGATTCCAGATTGCCACACATCATCACATTCCCATCATTCAGGCCTGGTTTGCGGTCCTCCAGGCCACATTAAGCTTCCCAGCACAGCAACTATTATGTCCCAAGGAATATTTGATTATCACAGTCTGCGCCTACCTCCGTAACCACCAATCTTGTTCCCAGCAATTTACTTATCCAGCTCCTTTTGTTACTCTCCCCTGAATCTCTGAGTAGTGTTGGTGTCTTATAATCGTTGCTAGCGATCAATTATAGCCTTGTTTTATTGGCCGGTTTTTGGTGCAACGTTAGCAATTCCAGTCACTCATGGAATCCTTAATCTCCTTTAAGCTGGCTCTGTGTGAGGCTCAGAGGGGTTGGCTGTGCGTGCCTGGAGCACTTCTTCAGTGCTACATGCGTGTCAGTTGTAGTGCTTGCAAACGCATTGATCGCCATTGATTTGGAGGTGGAACTGTTCGCAGTGAAAGGCTGTGTCTGGAATCTGTCCATCACCTCGCTATACTCTGAGCAAAGGTCACAACGGAAAGTTAAAGTCAAGAGTATTTTTTTTCCCCCCCATTCGTGAGGTGTTCTCATTTTTCTTGCTAAGTCTTTCTGTTGCCATTAGTTTAACCGCGAGAGGGAAGCAGTAGATGGTGGCGTGGGGCCGGGGAAGCTGCTACCCGTGTGGGCACTCGAGCTGACGTTCCACCCCATCAACCAAGCACCATGGATGCTGCCTGCTATTCACACACCGGGCTGGGATCAGCTTCAGAACAGCCCGGGAATTGAAGCTGACTGGCTCTGCACCGTGCTAGTTCCATTTAGCCAGTGAACCATGGTGGAGGCCATGCTCTGCCATGCCTGAGTTGGCATGTGCTTGGTGAGGTCAGCACGAAGCCCAGCTATTTCATGTTGCACCGTGAGCATTAACACAGTCGGTACAACACCCTGCTGGAGACTCAATACATTCGTGCCAGCTGCTCTCGAGAGAGAGGCCTCAAGTTCATAGAATGATGCAGCAAAGGAGGTCATCACTCGGCCCATCGTTCCTGTGCTGACTCCCTGAAAGAGCTATCAATTAGACACACTCCCTAGCTCTTTCCCCTAAGCCCTGCAACTTTACCCTTTCCAAGTATCTATCCAGTTCCCTTTTGAATGTTACTATTGAATCTGCTTCCACTGTCCTTTCAGGCCGTGCATTCCAGATCATCATGCTGAATAATTTTTTTTTAAACTCTCTTCATCTTCCCCTGGCTTTTTTGCCTCTGATCTTAAATCTGTGACCCCTGGTTACCGACCCACCTGTTGGTGAGAACAACTTCTCATTATTTACTCCATCATAACCCCTCATGATTTTGAATACCTCTATTAAATCTCCCCTTAACCTTCTCTGCTCTAAAAACAAAAAGATTTGGATTTATATCGTGCCTTTCATGATCAACTGATGTCTCAAAGCGCTTTACAGCCAAGGAAGTACTTTTTGAAGTGTGGTCACTGTTGTAATGTAGGAAACGGGGCAGCCCATTTGCGCACAGCAAGCTCTCACAAACAGCAATGTGATAATGACCAAATCATCTGTTTTTTTGTTATGTTGATTGAGGGTTAAATATTGACCAGGACACTGGGGGCAACTCCCCATGCTCTTCTTCGAAATAGTGCCATGAGATCTTTTACATCGACCTGAGAGAGCAGACGGGGCCCGGTTTAATATCCCATCTGAAAGGCGGCACTGCATTGGAGTGTCAGCCTAGATTCTTTGTGCTGAAGTCCCTGGTGTTATGTATGTAAACTTTATAATAGTGTAAGACTTGCCACCAGGGGGCGTACCTGTTGGAGACCCAAGGGTCACCTGCACACCCCGTGCAAGCAAGTATAAAAAGGTTGCCTGCCATGCTGCTTCAGCACTCTGGAGTTTGATTAAAGAGACTAAGGTCACATCAGTTTGAGCTTACAGTCTTGTGGAGTTATTCTGAACATTAACACCTGGAGTGGGAATTGAACCCTCCACTTTCATGAATCAGAGATGAGAGTGCTACCCACTGAGCCATAGCTGATCAGGAGAACAATCCCAGCTTCTCCACACCACTGAAGTCCCGCCTCCCCCGGTCCTATTCCAGTAAATCTCCTCTGCACTCTCTCCAAGGCCTTGACCTCCTCACCTGTAGCGAGTTAACCGGGTGGCGAGGAATGAAGGTGGTGTTGGGAGCCACCTCAGTGGCAGACCGTTTAGGGAACAATGTCCGTGTTGACAGCTGATTACGTTGATTGTGACTGTCTCATTTCAGTACTCCTACGAGGGGACGGTGATCAACAGTCTGCCTGTGGATCTCTCGGTGGTCTGGAATGGGGACTTCAGCATTGACAACCCAGCGCACAACAAAGGTGAGCCGACTGCAGCCCCTCCCAAACCGCCCAAACTCTCGCGCAGTTTCTCACTGAAGCCCTCGGGAACAAAGACTGAAAACCCGTCTGAATTCCGTTTGAAATGAATTGTGCTTCAGTCTCACAACTTAATTTTCTCCAATGAAATATCGGGAAAACCGAAGCCATTGTCTTCGGTTCCCGCCCCAAACTGCGTTCCCTAGGCACCGACTCCATCCCTCTCCCTAGCATCTCTCTGAGGCTGAACCAGACTGTTCGCAAACTTGGTGTCATATTTCACCCTGAAACGAGCTTCCGGCCACATAGCTGCGACATAACTAAAAGCGCCTCCGTAACATTGCTCGTCTCCGCCCCTGCCTCAGCTCATCCGCTGCTGAAACCCTCATCCATGTCTTTGTTACCACTAGACTTGACTACTCCAGTGCACGCCTGGCTGGCCTCCCACGTTCTACCCGACATAAACTTGAGGTCATCCAAAACTCGGCTGCCCGTGTCCTAACTCGCACCAAGTCCCGCTCACCCATCACCCCTGTGCTCGCTGACCTACATTGGCCCCCGGTTAAGCAATGCCTCGATTTCAAAATTCTCATCCTTGTTTACAAATCCCTCCATGGCCTCGCCCTTCCCTATATCTGTAATCTCCTACAGCCCCACAACCCCGCCCCCCCCCGAGATGTCTGCGCTCCTCTAATTCTGCTCTTTTGAGCATCCCTGATTGTAATCGCTCAACCATTGGTGGCCGTGCCTTCTGTTGCTGAGGCCCCGAGCTCTGGAACTCCCTGCCTGAACCTCTCCGCCTCTCTACCTCTCTTTGTTCCTTTAAGACGCTCCTTAAAACCTACCTCTTTGACCGAGCTTCTGTTCACCTGCCCGTAATTTCTCGTGATGTGGCTCGGTGTCAAATGTTTTTGTTTTGTTTTATAACACCGCTGTGAAGCACCTTGAGACGTTTTACTATGTTAAAGGCACTATATAAATACAAGTTGTTGTTGTTGTCTTATTTTTTCTCCTGGGTTCATTCTCTCTCTTCCCCCCCCCCACCCCCCCTCCCCTCTTTTCCTCCTCTGGCAGTTCACCTGTACAAGTGCGGGGTGCTGCGGGAGAGCTGCGGCCTGTGCCTCAAGGCGGACCCCGACTTCGAGTGTGGTTGGTGCAGGACCGACGGACGGTGCACCCTCAGGCACGACTGCCCCGCCTTGGGAGAACAGTGGCTGGAGCCATCAGGGACCAACAGGAAATGCACCAACCCGCGCATCACTGAGGTAACCGCGTGCGCACAACTTTGAACGGGCCGCTGTAATGTGCACACCTGCGAGTATGCTCACCGGTTTGTGGAGCTGTTGAGTTGGGAGTGGCTTAGCCAGTCACGTGATGTTCACAAGACTCAATAAAACCCCAGCCAGTTGGGTTCGGGGGATGAGGCAGTGGTTGTGAGCCTGGTGGATGAACTGGTAATGTGTAGTGTGATTGTTAAACCTTTTGCGAATAAACCAACTCGTTCTTAATAACAATGTGCTGCTATGAATTCTTAAGCAAAGAACCCATGAAGCAAATACATTACAGACATGCAACCCATTAAAGGGACCGCACACCCCAAAAGAAATTCGGGGGAACATTGTCTGCGGGTTTTTGAAACTGAAGCTTGGTGTCACCTGACCACTACTTCCTGTTTTATCTCATGTTCTGTTCTTCTCTTTTCAACCTTGACACCTTGACCTTTTACTTCGGGTGTCGGCTTTAGCTGATTGGATAGTGCTCTCGCCTCTGAGTCATGGGTTTAAGCCCCACTCCAGAGACTTTGAGCACATAATCTCGGCTGACACTCCAGTGCAGTGCTGAGGGAGTGCTGCACTGTCAGAGGTGCCGTCTTTTAGATGAGACATTGGATCGAGTCTACCATCTAGGATGGCTGTAAAAAAGATTTCACAGAGCTATTCGAAGAAGAGTAGTGCCCCAGACAATATTTATCCTTTGCTCAACCTCACTGAAACAGATGATCCAGTCATTTATCTCATCGCTGTTTGTGAGTTGGTGCTGTGTGCAAATTGGAACCACATTTCCCTACATCCATCATCATCATCATCATAGGCAGTCCCTCAGAATCGAGGAAGACTTGCTTCCACTCTTAACATGAGTTCTTTGGTGGCTGCACAGTCCAATACGAGATCCACAGTCTCTGTCACAGGTGGGCATAGATAGTCATTGAGGGAAGGGGTGGGTGGGACAGGTTTGCCGCATGCTCTTTCCGCTGCCTGCGCTTGGTTTCTGCATGCTCTCAGTGATGAGACTTGAGGTGCTCAGCGCCCTCCCGGATGCACTTCCTCCACTTAGGGCGGTCTTTGACCAGGGACTCCCAGGTGTCAGTGGGGACATTGCACTTTATCAGCGAGGCTTTGAGGGTGTCCTTGTAACGTATCCGCTGCCCACCTTTGGTTTGTTTGCCGTGAAGGAGCTCCGAGTAGAGCGCTTGCTTTGAGAGTCTCGTGTCTGGCATGCAACCCTACATTACAACAGTGACTACACTTCAGCGGTACTTAGTTGGTTGAGCAGCACTTCGGGATGTCCTGAGGTCATGAAAGGTGCCAAATAAATGCAATTTCCTTCTTTACTTGAATTTCTGCAACTCAAAAATGGAGACTTTCTGGTTGCCCTGGTGCTATCAGTGGAGCATAAACGCCGGCATTGACTGGTTGGGCCGAATGGGCTGTTTCTGTGCTGTGTATCCTGATGGGAGGGCAGTACCCTGACCAATACAACAACTGCCGATATTTCTGCCATCCTTGTAGCTGGCTCTGTGCCGAGCTAAGCCCTGAGGGGAAGCTGAAGGACTTGCTTTCTAACCTGGTTGCTGCAACGCTGTATCGTCAGGACACGGTAACACAAACGGTTGTTTATGCTGGGAATGTATAATCCTTAAACCAACTAAAAGTAAAAAAAAACATTACAAATCTGTGCAATTTTGGTCTGTGAAATATTCTGATGCATTATTCATCGATGTTTCCTGAAAAGCTCGTTTCCCGACCATTAGCGCTGAGGAATCCCCCCCAGTTTATCTATAATGCAACATCACAATCCCTAATTGGCAGCATTCCAAACGAACCATCAGACAACTGATCCACTTGGAATAACCTGATACTATTGATGGTGTCCATCCCAGGAAGGTAACAGTTTTCTGGGTACTGTAAGGAAAGCTAATTCAACTGTGATTAAAAATGGACACGTTGAGATGCTGGCACTGGCAGAAAGAAGAAAGACTTGTATTTATGTCACGCCTTTCATGACCTTGGGACGTCCCGAAGCGCTTTACAGCTAATTTAATACTTTTTTGAAGTGTAGTCACTGTTGTAATGTGGGAAACACGGCAGCCAAGTTACGCACAGCAAGCTCCCACAAACAGCAATGTGATAATGACCAGATAATCTGTTTTTGTGAATATTGGTTGATGAATAAATGTTGACCAGGACACCGGGGGAGAACTCCCCTGCTCTTTTTCAAAATAGTGCCGTGGGATCTTTTATGTCCACCCAAGAGAGCAGACTCTGTTTAACGTCTCATCCGAAAGACGGCACCTCTGACAGTGCAGCACTCCCTCAGTACTCCACTGAGAATGTCATCCTAGATTATATATTTGTTTCTGGACAGGAACTTGAACCCACAGAGATGAGAGTGCTTTCAACTGATACCTGGCAGAGGTTTTGAGGATAAATCAGAAGAGGCCTCATGCATGCTGTGTAAGACGCAGGTTAAATCCCATAACTAGACACTCTTGTACCCGTGTTGGTTATACCAATTACTTGCATTGCTATATCTGTCCTCACCTTCAGGACAGTGGGATAGAGTAGTTGCAGAATGCAAATTAGTTGCTTCATGGGCTCTTTGCTTAAGAATTCATTGCAACACATTGCTATTAAGAACTAGGTGGTTTATTAACAAAAGTTTAACAGTCACACTACACATTACCAGTTCATCCACTAAGCTCACAGCTGCATACCTCATCGTGGATGACCGAGACCCAACTGACTGGGGTTTTATTGAGTCTTGCGAACATCACGTGACTGGCTAAGCCACTCACAAAGCATCCTCACAGGTGCATACATTACATCTAGGAGGGGAAAATGGAAACAAAGCTAGAGTGGGGCCAAAGAAGCCGATTAAAAAGCAAGACTTTTTGGAGGTGAGAAAGTGGAGGTATTTACAGATGGAGTACCAGTGGGAAGAGGGGATAGTGGGGCATGTGGGAATGTGCAGCTGGAGATCACTGGGGTCGGACGAGGCAAGGCCGCGGTTGGATTTGAAAGTGAGGAGGGGAAGGAACTGGATGCATCTAGTCATAGGGAGGCGCTATGGGCCATTTCGAGGGTCCAGGGGATTTTGGTTATTGGATCAACCCAATGCTGTGACCAGTGCAGGAAAGCTGAAGGTTCCTTTACCAGGCTGATCCACTGAGCCACACCCTGTGCTGACTCCCGTTCCCTCCAGCTCATTCATGAATCGTCTGGGGCTGTCCTTCACAGGACAGTGCAAGCAGGGCGGCCATTTGGAATGCCACTGCTGGAGGATCAGAGTCTGGCTCTGTGCAGGAAGGGGGCTGTCGACAATGACTGTCTTGTCTCACGCAGCACCTGTGTGGTTTTATAATCCCCAAGGGGGAGAGACAGAGACTCATTGGCATGCATTCTCAGTGAAGTAGAAGGTTTGTAAACTTGACAGTTGAGATGTGCTTTGTACTTGCCCAGCTTAATGCCTGTTTTAAATTACAGTCATGGACCCGGCCAGTTCCTTCCGCCTGAGTTCAGAAGAAAAAAACCCCACAAGGATTAATGAATAACGTGGAGCTTTCACAGAGAGACGCACCTGTGGGACGGCGCAGTACCATACGGGCCGGACCACAGTGCTGGACTGGAAGAGCAGGCCTCGGGGCGGGGGGCGGGCAGTGTGGTGGGCGGTAAACTTGTAAACTTTTATTATTAAATTCTCTGTAGTTAGTTTTTTGTGTATTTTCCTTTTTTAATTTAATTCCTACGGGTCTGGACGTTTTTGTCACATCATTCATTCCGTCGTATTCTCTCTTTCAATTTAAAAAAAAATTATCTCCTTGCCTTGTTTCCTCCCTGATAAATATTCTTACTCTGCCTCCATCTAAGCTCACTCCTTGTATTTTTTCTCTTTCTCACCCTCCTCTTTTCTCTTTCTCTCCCCTTCTCCCTCTCCCCTTCTCCCTCTCCCCTTCTCTCGCTCCCCCCTTTCCCCTTCTCCCTTTCCCCTTCTCCCTTTCCCCTTCTCCCTTTCCCCTTCTCCCTTTCCCCTTCTCCCTCTCCCCTTCTTCCACTCCCCTTCTCCCCCTCTCTCTCCTGCTCTCTCTCCCCCCGCTCTCTCTCCCCTGCTCTCTCTCTCCTCCGCTCTCTCCCCCCTGTTCTCTCTCCCCCCTGTTCTCTCTCCCCCCTGTTCTCTCTCTCCCCCCTGCTCTCTCTCCCCCCTGCTCTCTCTCTCTCTCTCTCTCTCTCCCCTTCTCTCCCTCTCCCCTTCTCTCCCTCTCCCCCTCTCTCCTTCTCTCCCACTCCCCTTCTCTCCCTCTCTCTCCTTCTCCCTCTCCCCTGTTCTCTCTCTCCCCCCATCTCTCTCTACTCTCTCTACTCTCTCCCCTTCTCTCTCTCCTCTCTCCCTTTCTCTCCTCTCTCTCTCTCCTCTCTCTCTCTCCCCTTCCCCCTCTCTCCCCACTTCTGTGTCCCTGGCAGGGAGCCACACTCAAAGAGAGCATGTATTGAGGGTATTGCTACAGCACTGTAGCACCGTCTCCATCTCGCCCTCAGTTTAAGTGCAGGCCCAGTTTGTCCACAGGCCATGTCCATCGTGGTCTCTGCCTCACCCATTCAATCTCACGTTGTGTGATAGTGCTATCATGGACTCTACCCCACATCTGTGTATGTCTACATGCACAAAGGTCCTTATATACATACACACACAGGTATGTATGGACAACAACAACAACTTGCGCCTTTAACATAGTAAACCATCCCAGAGCACGTCACAGGAGCGTTATCAAACAACATTTAACGAAGAGCCACTTAAGGAGATATTAGGACAGATGACTAATAGTTTGGTCAAAGAGATAAATTTTAAGGAGCCTGTTAAAGGAGGAGAAGGCAGCGAAAGGGAATTGTATATAGACACACAAACGTCCATATATATATATATATATATTATATATATATATATATGATTACACACACACACATATTTAGACAAGAGTTGCTTGTGAATCTTCTGATTGGTTAACACTTAACACCATGAATTATAATTGCCTGTTTATGATAAATGTACATTTAAGTGAAATTTATGATATGTCGGAGTCCCATCAAGGTAGCAGCCTTCTCTTAGGCCCCATCACAGACCTTCCCTTTTGTTCTTTCCTCCTCTCCCTCGTTTCTCCACCTCTGAACTTGCTTAAAATCTGTTACATCTCAAACTTTTTCCACTTCTGACGAAGAGTCATCGACCTGAAACGTTAACTCAGTTTCTCTCTCCACAGATGCTGCCTGACCTGCTGAGTATTTCCAGCATTTTCTGCCTTTATTTCAGATTTCCAGCATCTGCGGTATTTTGCTTTTCTAGCAGCCGTCCCTTGATTGTATAATTATATATAAATATCCATATCTTTCATATATTCACAGATAACACCGATTCGAGGGCCCAGGGAAGGAGGCACAAAAGTGACGATCTACGGGGAGAACCTGGGCCTGAGTTTCAGGGAGATTGAAAACTTTGTGCGTGTGGCTGGAGTCGATTGTATCCCATTGCAAGAGGGATACATCCCAGCGGAGCAGTAAGTCACATTAGAGGGTACGGTAGCATAGGGGTTATATCACTGGACTAGTAATCCAGAGGCCTGGACTAATGATCTGGAGATATGAGTTCAAATCCTACCATGACAGCTGGGGAATTTAAATTCAGTTAACTAAATAAATCTGGAATATAAAGCTAGTGTCAATAATGGTGACCGTGAACCTACCAGAATGTTGTAAATACCCATCTAGTTCACTTAATGTCCTTTTAGGGAAGGAAATCTGCCGTCCTTACCCGATCTGGCCTGTACGTGACTCCAGACCGACAGCAGTGCTTTTGACTCTTAACTGCCCTCTGAAATGGCCAATCAGTATCAAACCGCTACGTCAAAGTCAGCTCTGTGGGAGTACCTTCACCACACGGACGGCAGCGGTTCAAGAAGGCGGTTCACCACAACCAAGGGCAATTAGGGATGGGCAATAAATGCTGGCCTTGTCAGCGACGCCCACATCCCGTGAATGAATTTTTATAAAAATTAAACGTTGCAAAGGGTATGGAGAGAAAGCAGGAAAGGGGTACTGAGGTGAGTGATCAGCCATGATCTTATTGAATGGTGGTGCAGGCTCGAAGGGCCGAATGGCCTACTCCTGCACCTATTTTCTATGTTTATTTTGGAGGGCGGGCGGGTTGAATCTTTGGCCACGTGGCTAGGCGGTAGCATTCCAGCTGAAGTGCCGAGCGATATCCAGTTATTTCTTTTCCTCCGACTCTCGCCAAGGCCTCGGCTCACTGTGCATTCTGCACCCTGCCTGCTCCCGGAGCAGCTAGATAGAATGGACAACCTGTCATATTTGCCACTGGAGTCCATGATCCCTACAACACGAGGGTCAGCTGCAAGGATTCTCCAGGAAAGTGCTGTTCCAACAGCAGATTAAAACGTGATGTTATACTTTGAATGGGGAGGTTGTTGCTGGTTAAACCATCACATGAGTGAGTATGTCACCAGCAATCATGTTACCTAGAATTAACAGCGCAGAAACAGGCCAGTTGGTGTTTATGCTCCACACAAGCCTCCTCTGAATCTATTTATTTCATCTCACACTATCAACATATCCTTCTATTCCTATCTCCCTCATGTGATTATCTAGCCTCCCCTTAAATCTATCTATGCTAGTCACCTCAAGCACTCCCTGTGGTGGTGAGTTCTATATTTTAGTCCTCTATATTCTCCACATCCTCCACTGCACATCCTCCAGTGCAGTGCTGAGGGAGTGCTACACTGTCAGAGGTGCCATCTTTCGGATGAGACGTTAAACCGAGGCCCCATCTGCTCTCTCAGGTGGATGTAAAAGATCCCACAGCACTATTTTGAAGAAGAGCAGGGGAGTTATCCCCGGTGTTTAACTCGGGCCAATATTTAACCCTCCATCAGCATAACAAAAACAGATTATCTGGGTCATTATCACATTGCTGTTTGTGGGAGCTTGCTGTGTGCAAGTTGGCTTCCACATTTCCCACATTACAACACTGACTACACTCCAAAAGTACTTCATTGGCTGTAAAGTGCTTTGAGACGTTCGGTGGTCGTGAAAGGCGCTATATAAATGCAAGTCTTCCTTTCCTTTTTCATGCTGTTCCTCAGGGAACCTAAAGTGAACAAGTGTTTTTTTTTGGTTTAGTTTAAAGGATTGCACTGTCAGATAAAGACATCCACCCTCTTTATTCCCCTCCCAAGCTCCCACTTTCAGTGGTCGAGAGGGCAGGGTAGATGGCTGCTCTGACGTGACCTCTGTCACCACTCTTGGGCTACCACTGAGGGGCAGGTGTGACAATCCCCGATCAACACTTTTCCCACCCCCTGTTCTCTTGTCCTTGTGGGGGAATGTGCAGCCGCCACTTGTCACCAGGCAAGACATTGGAAACTAAGGCACCAACTCCGGGAACATTGCCACCTAGCGAACGGGCTGAGTAATTACCAACATGTTCAGCCAGTGTGGAACTGGGAAAGCAGTGAGTGAGCCAACATATATAAAAGAAATGAGGCAGTAAATAAAGTGTTACCGTTTTTGAAATACTGACCAAAACCTGATCTGCTTAAAGAACCAAGGACATAGAACAAATGGAATAGAGGAATTTAACCCATTTTCCTGCCGCACTGCTTCAGGATCTCACACGGCGCTTTACTCTACAGCACTCCCTGGACCATTTTAGGATAAATCAGTCTTTCAGAGAAAAGTTTAAAGGCCGAGATATCAAAAGACCAATTGGCAATTCATTGTCACAAAAACAAAATACTGCGGATGCTGGAATTCAGAAATAAAAACAGAAAATGCTGGAAATACTCAGCAGGTCAGGCAGCATCTGTGCAGAGAGGGAAACACAGAGTTAACGTTTCAGGTCGATGACCTTGTTGTAAATGAGCATTCCCAGCATTTTCCTGTTTTTATTTGCAATGAATTATTGCCGCGCTCGTGGTATTTTTCTGCCGCACCGGTTCAGGGTCTAACGTGGTGGCAATCCACAGACTGTTGTGGGCTTTGAGTATTGTGGGGCATGTCGATGTTTTGGGACATGCCAGTGATGGAACGGCCAGCCTAAATTCAGCCTCTGTTTCCTCGAAGGATCATGTGCGAGATGGGAGTGGCCCGGCACAGTCAATACAGTGGCTTTGTGGAGATCTGTGTGGAGGAATGCAAGCAGGAATTCATGGCAAAGTCAACACAGCTCTACAGCTTTGTGGTGAGTGAGTTTGAGGACCGAGGACGAGTGTCATCCAGCTGTGCTTCTGCACTGAATGGGTTCCGTGGTCTTTAACAGGTCGCTGACACCCTGTCGCCAACAGGACTGGGTGCTGGGCTTCACCACCTCCCCATAGTCTAACTCCGTACCGATTCCCAACAGCAGGGAGACAGGGGATAGAAGTTGATCAACCAATATGCTTCCTTGCACCTCTTGGGTGTCAGCCGTGGCTCAGTGGGTAACACACTCGCTTCTGATTCAGAAAGTTGTGAGTTCAAGTCCGCACTCCAGGGCCTTGAGCACGTAGTGCAGGCTGGAAGTCCAGTCCAGCATTGAGGGAGTGCTGCACTGTCGGAGATGCCGTCTTACAATGATACGATAAACTGATACATCTGCTCTGTCAGGTGGAGGTAAAAGATTCCATGGCCATTATCTTGAAGAAAAGCGGGGGAGTTCTCCTCTATGACCTGGCCAATATTTATCCCTCAATCAAGCTCACTTTAAAAAAAAACAGATTATCTGGTCATTATCACATTGCTGTTTGTGGGAGCTTGCTGTGCACAAATTGGCTGCCGCGTTTCCTACATTACAACACTGACTACACTCCAAAAGTAGTTCATTGGCTGTAAAGCACTTTGGGATGCCCTGTGGTGTGAAAGAGGTTATATCAATGCAAGTCTTTTTTTCTTCTTGATATCTCTCCCAGTAGGGTTTGGGTGTGACCTTAGTATTCATGAGGTATCACCAGAGCAATCTCTTTTCTTAAGGTTTGTTATGCTCTAGTTTTGCCTCTATTTACTGGTCTCGCCTGGCCACGTGTATCCTGTGGCCAAGAGGGCAGGTGGGCAATCTGCTCCCAGGCCTCTGACCCGGTTGCTAGGAGACAGGGGGGAATGGCTTGCCTTCTGACCCTGTGGGGAACCGTGTGGAATCCACTTGCCAGTGATCCGCAGATGAACTGTCGTGGAAGCCAATGCCTAACACGGTGTTCCTCTACGGGGCTTAATGATTGCATTAAAATCGAGCACTGAGGAATCTTCTGGATGCACATTAACCAGTGTGCTAAAGAAAACATTGCGGAACTCATTTTATGACCTTGTATTAATTCATCACTCAGTCATTAACAAAGGGGAATGCTAAACCTGAAAAATCGAATCCTTTAATTTATCAGCTCTAATGGGACAATTTGCAGCGAGAATAATTCTATTAGAGTGGTGGATAAGCAACATCCCACCATACAAAAGGATGCATTAAGGTGTGCCTTGGAAACGTGATTTCACCACTTTAGTTCAGTTGGCCATTGCTCATGAATATAAAAGAGAAATTTTCCTCAGTTGAAATGTGTGAAAATTTAATTGCTGAAAATATTGCCAAAAAAAACCAATTGGAAATAAAATGTCAGAATTCAGACCGCAAATAATTTGAAGATGAGAACAGGAATGAGCAAGGGCCTACCCAGCTCACTGTGATTGAAGCCTCTTGTCCCTTCAACTGGGCCCTTTCTCTCGCACTTACCTGCCCATTGCTTTTAGTGTTAGAAGAAGTTATTTATCCTGCAGTATCTCAGTTCATGCACACATTTGTCGATTGTATCATATTGTGTCCATGTAATTTTGAGTTGAATTCATTTCAGCTCCCAACTCTAACGGACCTGACCCCGAGCAAAGGCCCAGTGTCAGGGGGCACGACGGTCACCATCAGGGGCCGAAACCTGGATGCCGGGAGCAACGTCTCCGTCATGTTTGGACAACAGCCTTGCGTGTTCGACAGGTAAGGGCTGCCTGAGAAAAGCACCAGTTGGTCAGTCAGCCCCAGAGTTGTTGGAGTGTTAAGCTAGAATGGTAATTATTTTGGTAATATTGATGCAGGCAAGTTTTGCTAAAGTTTTGGCCGTTTGATTAACAGTGTGAGGTCTGGAGAGCATTATTTTTTTTGCATCAGTGAGTGTGAGCAAGTGTGTGTGAGCAACTGTGAGTGTGAGCGTGTGTGTGTGTGTGTGTGTGTGGGAGTGTATCTGAATGAGTGTGTGTGTGCATATACAGTCATCATCATCATAGGCAGTCCCTTGAACAAGGATGACTTGCTTCCACATTAGTTCTCAGATGTTCCAGTCCTGAACTCCAATTGAAGTGGTGGTAGATGCCTGTGGGTGGATTTTTTTAACGTGTGGTGACCGTTGCACACCAGCCACCACACAGGCTTGACAGAGCTAGGCCTTTATCCAATGGCCAGGACTGGAAACCTGCTCTGCTGCACGGACCCAGTGTGCACACATATCGCAGTGTGGGCTGGCCCGTGCTGAACCTGGGAACGAGGCTGTTCTGGGCCCCGTACCTTCATTTGCCTCACCTCCGCCACGATCTCTCACTGCTCCTCCACCACCAAGCATTCGCTGCACCTCAGCCATGATCTCTCACTGCTCCTCCGCCACAAAACACTCGCCGCACCTCCGCCATGATATCCCGCTGCATCTCCTCACCAAACATTTGCCGAACCTCCGCCATGATCACCCACCGAATCTCAGCCACAACCCCTAAACACTCCTCCGCCTTGATCACTCGCTGCCACGACCTTCCTGCTCCTCTGCTGTACCTGGGCCCCGTCAATGTTCCTGCCCACACTCCAAATGGCGACCTGGGTCCTGATGACATACAGTATATATATGATATACAGTATTGTATAATTGAAGATATATGGCCCCTTGTACGACATACGCACTCGATCTATAAGTGGCTCAGACGTGACTAACTGATCTTGAGGTGAAGAATTAGGGTAATTAACCTGTTTCTGTGGCAGCGGGGGATGGTGAGCTGTATTGCAATGGTCAGCGAGTGGGACTTTCGCTATAGTTTTAAACAGCTCAATTTTAAAATTCTCATCCTTGTTTTCAAATCCCTCCATGACCTCGCCCCCACCCCCCCACCCCCTCCCTATCTCTAAGCTCCTCCAGCCCCACAATCCCCCGAGGTCGCTGCGCTCCTCCAATTCTGGCCTCTTGAGAACATCCCCAATTTTAATCGCTCCACCATTGGTGGCTGTGCCTTCAGCTGCCTGGGCCCCAAGCTCTAGAATTCACCCCCGACACCTCTCCGTCTCTCTCCTCCTTTAAAATGGTCCTTGAAACCTACTTCTTTGACCAAGCTTTTGGTCATCTGTCCTAAAATCTCCTTATGTGGCTCAGCATCAAATGTTGTTTGCTGACGCACTTTGGGAAGTTTTACTCTGTTTAAGGCGCTATATAAATGCAAGTTGTTGCAGTTTAATTGTTTCTGGGTTTCTCTGCCTGTCAGGAGGTTTGCCGGCGAGATAATTTGCAATTCCAGCACTGCACCACAAGGCCCCGGTAACATCAGCGTGGTGGTGGGAGTCGACAAGGCGAGGATTGAGAAGGAGCTGCAGTTCAAATACGTGGAGGATCCCACCATCATCAGGATTGAACCAGAATGGAGTATAGTCAGGTAAACGGAGCCCACCAGTGTGGCGGTCCCACAGCGCGGGTCCCCGAGAAAAACCCTGCAAACCTGGAGATCGGCAATACAAACAGAAAATGCCGCAATTATTACACAGCTTTGTCAGAATGGTAGACTGCTTGATAAGCAAGTATTTTAATAAATTGTACTCAGCCCTTTTTCCCCTTTGTTTCACTCTCCCGTGCTCCCTCCCCGCTATCCCTCCCCCTCCTCACTGTGTATCTCTCTCTCTCTCCCCCATTGTCTCTCCCTCCCCCCCTCTCTCTCCCTCACTCTCTATCTCTCCCTTCACCCACTCTCTCTCTCTCCCCCTCTCTCGCCCCCTCTCACTCTCTCTCGCCCCCTCGCACGCCCCCTCTCACTCTTTCTCCCCCCCTCCCTCTCTCCCCCCTCCCTCTCTCTCCCCCCCTCTCCACCCCCTTCTCTCTGTCCCCTTCTCTCCCTCTCTCTCTGTCCCCTTCTCTCCCTCTCTCTCTCTCTGTCCCATTCTCTCCCTCTCTCTCTCTCTGTCCCATTCTCTCTCTCTCTCTGTCCCATTCTCTCCCCCTCTCTCTCTGTCCCCTTCTCTCCCTCTCTCTCTCCCTCCCCCCTCCATCCCCACTTTCTCTCTCCCTCCCCCTCACTCTCTCTCTCCCTCCCTCTTCCCCACACTCTCTCTTTTCCCCCCTCTCTCTGCATGCCTGTCTACCTGGGTCTGTCTCGCTCCCGCTCTTCCTTTCTCTCCGCTCACCTCCACACTGTCACTTGCTCTTTTTTCCCTCTTTACACCTTTCTCTCTCTATCTCCGTCTCTCAGCCTTTCTCTTTCTATTACTGCCTCTTCCTTTTTTTTTCTCTTGTTTTCCTCAATCTCACATTCTGCCCTCTCTCTTTCTCCCCCCATCTCTCCCTGTCAAGATTTGTCACCTTTTTGCCTTCTGACAACTTGGCAATGAGTTGCACACTTCCTGTCTGTTACCTTCTCAGACTGAAGTCCCATCCTAATTATGTTTAAATGCCAGTGTAATCTCCCCGAGTCTCTGACAGGACAGATGTTTCTTCAGGCTTCGAACGCCCACCTTTTGGTTGTTCCTCTGTGTTAGTTACTTTCTCTGGAGGTGATGGACTGTCACACAATGCGTGCACCACTGACCTGCAGCTCCAGGATTATCAGTGTCCCGATGAATGGATGATAGCTGCAGTGGCTTCAATTTGCCCAATAAGTTTTTGCAACTTGAGACCTAACTCAACAACTGTCAAAAGAAAGTTCTCTGCTATCAATGGGTCTGTGTGGTCTACCTCCATAAAAATTAGGAGCAGGAGTAGGCCATTCGGCCCCTCGAGCCTGCTCTGCCATTCAATGAGATCTCGGCTGATCTTCTACCTCAACTTTCCAGCACTATCCCCAAATCCCTTGTGGGAGATTTGATGTTATTTTAGGAGAGCCACCTGCTCTCCTAGATTATTATGTTAGAAGATCTTCCTTCTCCACCATGCCAATGATCTACAGTACCATCCTTGGTTTATGAAGTTTTGAAGAGGTTCTGTTTTTGGAACTCAATGGGTAAGCGCACTGTCTCCTGTGGGACTGAGCGGGATAGGTCAGCATGGTCCCATGCCCAGTGCCTGGTTTGTGCTGTGTTAACTGATCTCAGCTAGCGTGACCTTAATGATAGGAAGGGGAGAAAGAACATAACATAAGAAATAGGAGCAGGAGTAGGCCATTTGACCCCTTGAGCCTGCTCCGCCATTCAATAAGATCGTGGCTGATCTGATCTTGGCCTCAACTCCACTTCCCTGCCCACTTCCCATAACCCTTCACTCCTTTATTGCTCAAAAATGTCTCCACCTTAAATATATTCAATGACCCAGCCTCCACAGCTCTCTGGGGCAGAGAATTCCACAGAATTACAACCCTCCGAGAGAAGAAATTCTTCCTCATCTCAGTTCTAAATGGGCGACCCCTTATTCTTAAAGTATGCCCACTAGTTCTGGATTCCTCCATGATGGAAAACATCCTCTCTGCATCTACCTTGTCACGCCCCCTCAGTATCTTTTATGTTTCAGTAAGATCACTTCTCATTCTTCTAAACGCCAATGAGTGTAGGCCCAACCTGCTCAATTTTTCTTCATAAGACAACCCCATCATCCCAGGAATCAACCTCATGAACCTTCTCTGAACTGCCTCCAATGCAAGAATATCCTTTCTTAAATACAGAGACCAAGGAGACAAGGAACGCGAGATCCCGCTCTGAATCAGTGACCCTGATGGAAAGCAAAGCTCGTGCTTGGATAGGAGCACGTTCAATGAAGCCCCTCCCCCCATCACCCTCCCATTGTCCCATGTCATAAATGAAGAATGGCCACTTTCAATTGCATCAAACATCGTCTCTACAAAGAAATGTGGATGTTCTGGTTGGTCACCAAGATCCATTGTTCTTTGACTCTTCAAAACATTAAACTCCTGTCAATAATCCTCATTAAATTCACATCTTTTAAATTTATTTCTGTCCAAAATATAATTTTTAAAAGAAGAAAGGGCCTTTTGACTCAACAAGTCCATCCAGTTTTGATTAATCTCAACCCCACTCATAATTGTCTCTCAAGCCCTTTTTTTTTCGTTGCCAATCTTTCCAATTCTTTGTCAGATCATCTTGTCAGATTACAACGCCAGAGGTCACCTTGCACACATCAAGGATCACTCTGCGCCAATGCTCTTAGCCAAAAGGCCTAGAGCCACTGCACCGTTCCTGGAAGTACTGCAATACCAGGTTCGTGCCATGGAGGTGGATGGGTCAGGCCCCCCACACACCTCCGTGGAGGTGGATGAGTCAAACCACCCCACCCACCTCCTATTGTCTCTCAAGCCCTTTTTCCTCCAGAAGCACATCTAGTTGTCTCTGGAGCCCATGTCTGTGTCTGATTCAGTTGCTTTCCCTGGTAACCTAGTCCACAACTCTATTAACCTTTGGGTGACAAGGTTTGAGTTGGTTTCCCCTCTTACTCCCAACCTTTTTTTAAAAACTCTTTAAGTCCCCTCCTATTTGAACTTTCACCAGTGAACACTGCCGCTCAAGAAGGAACTGCAGTGAAATGAGTTGAAAATAGCCTCCAACTATCTCCTCGTGGACTGCAGTAATTCAGGACAAATAAGGACTGAGTCCAGTCAGGTAGTACAATGGCTTGAGTTGCCTTGGGATTAAGGCACTGTTGGAGAAAGTAGAGAGGGACATGTAACTCGTTTTACCTGAGAGACTGCTTGATAGTAACGCTAAAGAGAAAAATGATCCATTCCCCAGCACAGACCAATTAACCAGAAGATGGGCAGTTAACGGCAATCTTTTGCAATAGCCGCATGATGGATTGATGGTGAGACGCCCTCTTTCAGTTTGTTTAGCTGACAGGGCAGATCTTCAGAAGATTCAGGTCCTCCTTCGGCAAACAATTTGTTTCTCTTCCTCAGCCTGCATTATTGATCTGTTCCGCAGGCTCTGAATTTCATCCCTGCATTGATTCTCAGCAGCAGGCAAACCCTGGTTTGCTGAACTACTTTCCCAGGCCACACACTTTGTGCCGGATATTTTGCTGTTGCCCACCTATTTGTGCTCCATGTTTTCCACCGATGGATGTCGAACAGCAGCTTCAGCTCGTGTTCCATCGCAGCTCTGCTTTTTGTTTCTCTCTCAGCTTTCAACTTTACACTGTTAGCAAAAAGAAAATGTCGCTTAACAAGATGAAGGTTTGGTTTCTGTGTTCCCGTTGGCCTTCAGGGTTGCATTCCAATGCATCATCATCATCATCATCATAGGCAGTCCCTCGGAATCGAGGAAGACTTGCTTCCACTCTTAAAATGAGTCCTTAGGTGGCTGAACAGTCCAATACGAGAACCACAGTCCCTGTCACAGGTGGTACAGATAGTCGTTGAGGGTAAGGGTGGGTGGGCCAGGTTTTGCCGCACGCTCTTTCCGCTGCCTGCGCTTGATTTCTGCATGCTCTCGGCGACGAGACTCCAGTGCACTGCCGGCTTCTCAGCTGTACTCTGCTGCAGATCTGTGTCCTGGGCCGGATATCATTTCTCCGCTGTCTTCTGAGTCGTACTGTGTTCTCCACCTCCATCTCCGCCATCCGTTCAGACTGTATTCGCCACTGGACTGCCTCTATTCCACTATCTCTGTAGCTTCCTCCAGTGTTACAACTACAACTGACTACTCCAACTCATTCCTGGTTGGCCTTCCACATTCCACAGTATGTAAACTTGAAGTCATCCAAAACTCAGCAGCCCATGTACTAACCTGCACCAAGTCAAGATCGCTCATCACTCCTGTGCTTTCTGACCTACATTGGCTCCCAGTTAAACAGCGCCTCGATTTCAAAATTCTCATCCTGGTTTACAAATCACTCCATGGCCTCGCCCCTCCCTATCTCTGTAATCTTTTTCAGCCTCACAACCCCACAAGATGTCTGTGCTCCTCAAATTCTGGTCTCTTGAACATCCCTCATTATAACTGCTCAACCATCGGTCGACGGGCCTTCAGCTGCCTGGGTCCTAGGCTCTGGAACTCCCTCCCTAAACCTTTACGCCTCTCTATCTCTTTTTCCTCCTTTAAGACACTCATTAAAACCTACCTCTTTAAATAAGTTTTTGATCATCTGGCTTAATTTCTTCTGCGACCCGGTGTCAAATTTATCTGTTTGTCTGTAACACTGCTGTGAAGCGTCTTGGGACGTTTTATTACGTTAAAGGTGCTATATAAATAAAAATTATTATTATTATTACAAGTCCCATACCCCAAACTCTTCATCCCTCCGACTCTGGCCTCGTGTACCTCCCCCTCCCTTTTCCCTACCATTTAGGGGCCGTCCTTCATGTCCCCTGTTCTGGAATTCCCTCCTTTAAGCCCTTCCACCTCTCGACCTGCTCCTCTCCTTCTTTGAGACCCTCTTTAGGAACGATGGCTGACTTCAACTACAGCCACTCTAGAACGTGCTCAGGAGCGGCATAAGGTTACTCTCATTCACTGGCTTTACTATCCCATTCCTGTTGAGTAAAGTGTCGCCAGTGGCAGAGGTCACATAGAAGGCAAACCCAACATGGTGGTAATCACGGAGCCTGCCATTCCTTCTTTGACAGCTCCTCCCAAACTTGTGCCCTCCACCACCTAGCAAGACAAGGGCAGCAGGCGCATGAGAACACCATCACCTCCAAGTTCCCTCCAAGTCACACACCATCCTGACTTGGATATCATCATCATAGGTAGTCCCTCGAGTTGAGGATGACTTGCTTCCACGCCAAAAAGTTCACAGGTGTTTCAATGAAGGACCTAATATTCCAGGTCCTGAACTACATCCTGAAGGGTGGAAGATGCCTGTGCGTGGATTTTTTTAACGTGTGGTGGCCGTTGCACACCAGCCACCACACGGGGCTTGACAGAGCCAGGTCTTGGTCCAGTGGCAAGGATTACCCAGACAACTGGAGACCAGCTCTGCTGCACGGACCTAGTGCGCGCACATGTTGCAGTGTGGGCTGGCCCGTGCTGCCCCTGGGCCCTCGCCTCTTCTGGGGCCCGAACTCATGCCTCTCCTGGGCCCTGATCACGTCCCTCTGCAATCTCTCGCCGCTCCTATGTATACTTGGAGATATAATATATGTCACTAGGCCAAACGCCCTGGAACTCCCTAACAGCACCGTGGGAGCACCTTCACCACACGGACTTCAGCGGTTCAAGAAGGCGGCTCACCACCACCTTCTCAAGGGTGACTAGGGATGGGCAATAAATGCTGGCCTTGCTCATGACGCCCACATCCTGAGAATGAATATAAAAATGACCTGTTTGTGTGTTAACTGTAGATTGTATCTTTTTCCCTTTCTTTTCACAGCGGGAGCACACCTGTGATGGTATGGGGAACAAACCTGAACATCATCCAGAATCCTAAAATCCGGGCCAAGCACAGTGGAGTGGAAACAATCAACGTATGTACTGTTGTGATAATGGCGGGGTGGGGGGGGGGGGGGGGGAGAAGAGGGCGGGGGATGGAGCGTTATGATCGAAACACAAGCAATGTTTATCACACCTCCTCCGCGGAGTCACTAAACCTATGTTGTTATGCCCATTGTAGCAAGACCAATCTGCTATCCTCTCTGAAGGACGTCGTCCCTGAAAATATGTGGCCGCTGAATGTGCAGCCATCAGTGCAGGCACAACAAGATGGCTGTAATTCCGTAATGCACAGAGTAGATCACCATGTTAGCAATCGTTACTTGCTGTCTGGTTTTCAGTTACATTTCTCACCTCGGCTGAGTAGGCAGTGCTCTTGCCCTTGAGTCAGAAGGTCGTGGGATCAAGTCCCACTCCACAGACGAGGGAGTGCCGCACTGTCGGAGGTGCGTCTTTTGCATGAGACGTTAATTCGAGGCCCCGTCTGCTCTCTCGGGAGCACATAAAAGATCCCATGGCACTATTACGAAGAAGAGCAAGGGAGTTCTCCGGGCCAATATTTATCCCTCAATCAACATTACTGGTTTTAAAAGAAAAACATTATCTGGTCATTATCACAACGCTGTTTGTGGGAGCTTGCTGTGCGCAAATTGGCTGCTGCATTTCCCACATTACAACAGTGACTGCACTTCAAAAGTACTTCATTGGCTGTAAAACGCTTTGGGACATCATAAGGTTCTGAAGGGCGCTATATAAATGCAAGTAACAAAGGTTTTCCCACACCCTTTGGCAAATATATAACAGGTTGGAGCCAGTTGTAAAGTCGAAGATCAGGCAGTGTTTTGTGAAGAGCTTCAAGCAGCAACAAAGAACCCATGGCTACAAATTCCCAAAGGGTCAGATTGATAGTGAGTACCTGTGAAGTAAATGGAACAGATGGAGGTTTTTCCAGCCTCTTTGGAGTGAGCTGTGACTAAGTCACAGAATCGTAAAGTGTTATCTCTCAGATTCAGGTCATTCAGATCCATCAATTCTGGCCCAGTGTTTCTCTCCATGACCCACCAAGTCCGATCCCACTCTCCGAATGCCCCCTGCGTCCTTTTAATGTTGCTCTTTCTCGAGCAACGATCTAACATCCCTTCCGAAAATGTATGCTACCACAGTGGTTTGTGAGAGGCGTCCTCGCACAACAACAACAACTTGTATTTATATAGTGCCTTTAACATAGTGAAACGTTCCAAGGCGCTTCACAAGAGGTATTATGGGATAAGAAATTTGACTCCGAGCCGCTTAAGTAGAAATTAGCGCAGGTGACCAAAAGCTTGGTCAAAGAGGTATGTTTTAAGGAGCGTCTTGAAGGAGAAAAGAGAGGGCAGCGAGGTTTAGACAGGGAGTTCCAGAGCTTAGGGCCTAGGCATCAGAAGGCACAGCCACCAATGGTTGTGTGATTATAATCAGGGATGTTCAAGAGGGCAGAATTGGAGGAGTGCAGACATCTCGGAGGGGTGTGGGGCTGGAGGAGATTAAAGAGATAGGGAGAGGGAAGGCCATGGGTGGAGGTTGTGGGGCAAGGAAACATAGTCCACTCAGGAACATGTTCGTTTAGTGGCAGAAACGATAAATTGGCCAAGTCTCCCTGCTTGGGAGCAGCGTCTGTCTGCAGCATGTCTCGGATCACTGAACAACATTCTCAGTGGCGGGATTACCGCGTCAATATTATTGGCTACATTGCTCATCAAATGCGAGGACACATCTCAAGGGTATTTGACTATCAGTCAAAAGTAGCTTTTCCCAACCGTGCATTGATCACTCCCCCTTCCTGTATGCCCGGAGCTACTTAGTTGACCCCGCCGATGGCCCGCGCGTTAACCTGCAATATTGGTGGCCCGTACAGACCAAAAAGGCCTCGGGTTCGGGCAGACGTAGTCGTGGAGGTTTTTATTTAATTGGTCTTGTACAAGACCAGTATCCTGGCTCGCACCGAGTCCCATTCACCCAGCATCACTCTTCCCTGTGAACGGCACTTTGTTCTGTGCAGCCTATTTAATTTAATGCGAGGTCCCTTTAAATTTCTGCGCATGCGCGGCATTACTGTGCGGCGCACCTTAGCGGGAACGTTGCCCGTCACCCCTGTGTTCATTGACCTACATCGGCTCCCGGTCCGGCATCGCCGCCATTCTAAAACTCTCATCCTTGTTTTCTATTGCCTCACCACTCCCTATCTCTCCAACCTCCTCCAGCCCTCCGAGATCGCTGTGCTCCTCCAATTCTGGCCTCTTGCGCATCCCCAATTTCCTTCCCCCAGCTGCCTAGGCCCTAAGCTCTGGAATTCCCTCCCTAAACCTCTCCGTCTCTCTGCCTTTCTCTCCTCCTTTAAGACGCTCCTTAAAACCTACATCTTACCATGCTGTTTTAATATCTTCTTAAGTGGCTTGATGTCAAAATGTTGTTTGATAACGCACCTGTGAAGCACCTTGAGATGTTTTTACTATGTTAAAGGCGCTATATAAATACAAGTTGTTGTTACTATGACCATGTCTAGAATACAATGTCCAGTTTTGTTCATCTCAGTTGGCAGGGGACATCGAGTCCCAGGAGAAAGCCCAGATATCTAACTTTGGGACTCTGACCAACAACTCAAGGAAGGTGGGCTTTTTCTTTGGAGCAGTGCAGACTTTGAGATGAGGTTTAGTAAAAGATGACGAGACTAGATTTGATCAAGTGGTTTTTAGAGCTAGATAGGGATGGATTAACGGCAGCATAAAAAACACAAACAAACTGGGGAATTTTAACTCCCGCCCTTGGTGGAACCCGGGCGGGATGAAAGGTGATCTTATTGAAACATATAAGATTCTGAGGGAGTTTGACAGGGTAGATACAGAGAAGATGTTTCCCCTCATGGGGGAATCTAGAACTAGGGGACATAGTTTCAGAATAAGGGGTCACCTATTTAAAACAGAAATGAGGAGGAATTTCTTCTCTCAGAGGGTTGTGAATCTTTGGAATTCTCTAATCCAGAGAGTTGTGGAGGCTGGGTCATTGAATATATTTAAGGCGGAGATAGACAGATTTTTGAATGATAAGGGAATCAAGGGTTATGGGGAGCGGGCAGGGAAGTGGAGTTGAGGCCAGGATCAGTTCAGCTATGATCTTATTGAATGTGGAGCAGGCTTGAGGGGCCAAATGGCCGACTCCTGTTCCTATTTCTTGTGTTCTTATGGGATGGGGAAGTTAAATTTGGAGCAGAAGACTTTACCAGCCCACTGGCTTCCCCCACTTGGTGCCCCCTGGGCTGTGGGGGGGTGAGGGGGAGGGGGTGGGATCGGTCAGAATTCCCACTCTCAACTGCCATCAGATGAGCCTGTGCTGGAAAGGCGGCGTTTGTGGGCACCGTGGAATGGGCCGAGCTGTGTTGCCATCGTTGGCCGAATAGCATGCGAACACTCGCTGTCTCAGCTCGCACATGACGAGTAGCCCTTGGGCAAGGTGCCAGGTGGTCCTGGTACCCTACACCATCAGGAAGGGGCGGGGGACTGGGACCAATTGCACAGCTCTTTGAACCGTGCAATGATGTGCTGCATCATTCTGGGCTGCTGCCTGAGGCCCTTTGATTCCCGAGGGACCTTTAAGAGCGTGCTGTGCACAAAGAGATAAGTGTCTGCACCTAACGCTGTAAAGGTATCGAACGGCTGAAGATGACCATCTACACAATTTCCCAAATTGGTTGTAAATAGCCTGTAAGATTACAGAGCAATTTAAAATTTGGCACAATTGAAATGTACAGCTCCTGTCCCTGATGGACCTCATCTGTGGAGCTCTGTGTGGCAGCAGGGAAGTGGAATCCCTGTCTTGTCATTGGCCCTGGACCAGAATGATGATCAGATCCGTTATTATTAAGTACCGAACATTCTATCTGAGAAAATGATGGACACATTATGAAGAAAGAAAAAAAATCAATGGCTATCTCTATTTACAGAAACTGCTTTTTTGTAGATCGTTCCTGCCAAATTCATTTAAAAAAATAACCTCCAGTTTGGGCCACACGGCCTTTGTTTCATATTATCTTTTTATCTTCGGAGGATTTTGTGGCAATCTTTTTTCTGTGCTCGTCGAGATGAGGGATATTGGGGCTGGGAGTGGGAGCACTTACTCATTATGTCACGAGTCAAGCCATTTTCTAGGTCAGGTGGGGAGATGGTGGCTCCAGCACTCCCCTCCTCCTCCCCCCAAACCCTCTCACTCCCCCCCAACCCCCTCACTCCCCCCCAGCCCTCTCACTCCATCCCCCCCAACCCTCTCACTTCCCCCCCCAACCCTCTCACTTCCCCCCCCCAACCCTCTCACTTCCCCCCCCCAACCCTCTCACTCCCCCCCCAACCCTCTCACTCCCCCCCCAACCCTCTCACTCCCCCCCCCAACCCTCTCATTCCCCCCCCCCAACCCTCTCACTCCCTCCCCCAACCCTCTCATTCCCCCCCCCCAACCCTCTCACTCCCCCCCCCCCAACCCTCTCACTCTCTCCCCCCCCCCCCCCCCCCCAACCCTCTCACTCTCCCTTCCCAACCCTCAGCCACAGCTCAGGACAGCTCCCCCCACTGTATCAGTGAGGCACCTTCTACACTAGCCATCCTGTGGCCACACTGAGTGAGAGATGGTGTTATTGTTGGAATTGATAATTGGTGCCAAATTAAAAGTGGTTTTGTGCTGTGGATTTGTGTCCACGGCGAACGGGATTGAGACTGTCAACCTCATGTGGTAGTTATGTCGCTGGACTAATAAATCCAGTGAGTTCAAATCCCACCGGGGCAGTTTGAGAATTTTGAATTCAGATTTTTTTAAAGAATATATTTAAATAAAAAGCTGCTATCAGTAAAAGTGACCATGCTGTCAGATTATCATCTATAAAACCCAAGTGGTTCCCTCATGTCCTGGAGGGCGAGAAAGCAGGAATGGGGTACTGAAGTTGAATGTTCAGCCATGAACTCATTGAATGGCGGTGCAGGCTAGAAGGGCCGAATGGCCTACTCCTGCACCTATTTTCTATGTTTCTATGTTTCTATGAACCTGTCGTCTTTACCCGGTCTGGCCTGTATGTGACTCCAGTCCCACAACCAACATGATTGACTCTTAATTGCCCTCTGTAGTGGCCGAGCATGCCACTCAAGGGCAACTAGGGAGGGGCAATAAATGCCAGCCTTGCCAGCGATGCCAACATCCCAGGAATAAATATATTTTTTTAAATTTGCGCAGGACCCTCACAGTTGGTAGATCGAGGAGATGTTCAGTCCATTATTCTGGGTTGGATTTAAACGCATCGGGGGTGAAATCTGATGGATTTGCGCCACCCGGGCCCCTCCCACCCCAGGCCCCTCCTATTAGGAAAAGGGGAGGTGTCAGATTAGGACAAGGGGAAGTGCAATGAGACCTGGGTGTCATGGTACATCAGTCATTGAAAGTTGGAATGCAGGTACAGCAGGCGGTGAAGAAGGCAAGTGGTATGTTGGCCTTCATAGCGAGGGGATTTGAGTATAAGAGCAGGGAGGTCTTACTGCAGTTGTACAGGGCCTTGGTGAGGCCTCACCTGGAATATTGTGTTCAGTTTTGGTCTCCTAATCTGAGGAAAGACATTCTTGCTATTGAGGGAGTGCAGCGAAGGTTCACCAGACTGATTCCCGGGATGGTAGGACTGACATATGAGGAGAGACTGGATCAACTAGGCCTGTATTCACTGGAGTTTAGAAGGATGAGAGGGGATCACATAGAAACGTATAAGATTCTGACGGGACTGGACAAGTTAGATGCGGGAAGAATGTTCCCGATGGTGAGAAAGTCCAGAACCAGGGGACATAGTCATAGGATAAGGGGTAGGCCATTTAGGACTGAGATGAGGAGAAACTTCTTCACTCAGAGAGTTGTTAACCCGTGGAATTCCCTGCCGCAGAGAGTTGTTGATGCCAGTTCATTGGATATATTCAAGAGGGAGATAGATATGGCCCTTACAGCTAAAGAGATCAAGGGGTATGGAGAGAAAGCAGGAAAGGGGTACTGAGGGAATGATCAGCCATGATCTTGTTGAATGGTGGTGCAGGCTCAAAGGGCCGAATGGCCTACTCCTGCACCTATTTTCTATGTTTCTACCGCAGCCCCTCCCAGCCTGAGCCCCTCCCAGCCGGGCCCTCCCACCCCTGAGCCCCTCCTACACAAGCCCCTCCCCGGCCCCTCCCCCCCCAGCTCCTCCCCCTTCCCACCCCAGCACCTCCCACACCGAGCCCCCCCCCCAACAACTCAGGCACCTCCCATTATCGCGCCAAAACAGAGTCAGCCTCCTGCCCAACTGCTCTGTTAGAAACATAGAAAATAGGTGCGGGAGTAGGCCATTCGGCCCTTCTAGCCTGCACCGCCCGAGGAGGAGTGTGGAACGCTTTTCTTTGTGCTCCACATTCCTCTTGGGGTGAAACAACTAAATATCGTACTTTGAGGTGGTAGATACCGCCCGGCGGCAAAGTTAGCGACCAAACGGTGTCACCGCCTCAGTGGCGCCCAGTCTGGCAACACCTCGATTTAAAAATTCTCATACGTGTATTCAAATCCCTCCATGGCCTGACCCCCGCCTATCTCTGTAACCTCCTCCAGCCCTAAACCCTCTCATAACTCTGTGCTCCTCCAATTCTGACCACTTGCACATCCTCACTTTCTGTGCTCCACCATTAGCAGCCGTGCCTTCAGCCAGCTCTGTCCTAAACTCTGGAATTCCCTCCCTAAACTTCTACGCCTCTCAACCTCGTTCTCCTCCTTATAGACGCTCTTGGACCAAGCTTTTGGTCGCCTTATTGGGCTTGGTGTCAACATTTTGTTCGATAGCCCTCCTGTGAAACGTTGGGATGTTGTACAAATTAAAAGGTGCTATATAAATGCAAGCTGCTGTTGCAACCATGGCTGCCAGCAGCCCGCCAGAAACCTGGCCCAAATTGCCATTCGCCATCCACGCAGCTGGACTGTGAATGTTGGCCACCACAGCCCAGCTCGAATCAGCTGTTGCCAGACCCCGACAGACCCGCAGCTGCCAGCAGGAGTCACCGGACAGCGATCGGGAGCGAGAAACCATCCCTTCTCCCTTCTCCTCCACCCCCTCCTCCCTTCTCCTCCACCCCCTCCTCCCTTCTCCTCCACCCCTCCAGCGCAGGAGCTCTGAGACCAACTGCGGCTCCGGTGTCAATGCCACTGGCTGCGACCACTGACCCTCGACGCAGGTCAAACCGAGGACCTCCCTGGTCGGTATAGCTCCGATCTGCCCTGAATCACTGGAAGGCAGGTTTCGTTTCGGCACAGCACAGGAGGAGGCTCTTTGAAAGAGCAATCGTGCTTCGTCCCGCACCCCTTCCCCCCCCTTTTGTCCGTAACCCTGCAAGTTCTTCTTCCTCAAGTCCCTGTCCAACTGCCTTTTACAATCATTTACAGAATCGGCTTCCACCGCCTTTTCCAGGCTGAGCGTTCCAGGTCCCGGCAGCTCGCGGAGCCTGGGGTGCGATTACGTCCTGTTGAAATCGACGCCATCAATTTCCAAATAAGCATGCTGCCAGCGCCCAGCGCGCTCGTTGTATTAAGTAGATTTCATTAGTTCGGTGTTTGTGCTGATGGATGCAGTTTGATATCAAGCCTGGCATCTAGTATCTGTGTCGAGTCTCTCCCAGACAGTTATGGATTGACCCGAGTTCATTCCAGATGCAGTGCCTGGGCGTGATTGTGGCTCTCCTCGATTCCCAGCGTTACATCCCATGTTTTATTTTTGCTGCAGTGCTGCTGTAGTCTCCCGCCCGCTGGGAGGGCGAGTCTTTATTTCCAGTGTAGTTGTGCCGTTAGCCCGGCGACTGCAAAATAACAGGCAACAAATAGCAGGAGCACCCGCATCCGCTCTGAATCCAATTCCTTGCTCATTTGTCCCACATTGTCGCTCACTTCTGTTCAATCATTATCAGTATACGCTGGAATCTACTTATAATCGAAACTCCCAGTCAGAGGCAGCAGGGCTGCCAATGTCCTGATTCACTCACCCTCGAAGTGAACGAGACGGTGCTGCTGCGGCTGTGAAATCAGCGGCACTTTCGGGTGAAGATTTGCGCGCTAATTTCCCAATGTTTGGCCCATGACGAGCAGCACAATGCGCCTCACGGCTCAGTGGGAACTGGCGGAGCAAGTCACAAATCACTTCCCGATCTGGCTCTGCATCAGCTGACTCTGTTCGTGTTCGACTGATCACTTTCAGACCACAACCTCTGCACCACAGTGCCTCCCCCCACTGTCCTAACGCCGCTTACTCATGGGTGCGGCCCACCCTATTGATACCTCGGCCCTCTATTGCTCACTCTGACCCGTCCGCCCCCCAACCTTTGAATATCAGCAGACCACACGCCCTCTAAGTGGAGCTGAGTCCACGGCCAGATCAGCCATGATCTTGTTGAATGGTGGAGCAGGCTCGAGGGGCTCGATGGCCTACTCCTGTTCCTAATTCTTATGTTCTTATGTATGTTTATGACCGGCAACAACCATGATAGCCGAGGCCCAGCCCTGCCCTCACTCAGTACCAACAGGGGGTACTGGATAGAGATCAGGAGCAACAAACCTTGCCTTTTCTGCTCTGTGTTATTTATTAATGGCGGCTGACATTTTCATGCAGTGCATTGTGGGGTGCATGAGGCAGTGCGCCGCGGGGTGTATGTTGACACAGTTTCGTAAAGCCACACCCAGACCCAATTGCAGTCAATTTTCACGCTGTAGAGAGAAAGACAGACTTGCGTTTATATAGCACCTTTCCAA
Organism: Pristiophorus japonicus; assembly: GCF_044704955.1. Taxonomy (NCBI): domain Eukaryota; kingdom Metazoa; phylum Chordata; class Chondrichthyes; family Pristiophoridae; genus Pristiophorus; species Pristiophorus japonicus. The sequence continues at coordinate 17,739,001 of NC_091989.1, read as the reverse complement.
AAGCGCCTTTCAGCCAGTGAAGTACTTTTTGAAGTGTAGTCACTGTTGTGATGTAGGAAACGTGGCAGCCAAATTTGCGCACAGCAAGCTCCCACAAACAGGAATGTGATGATGACCAGATAATTTTTTTTTTAAGTGACACTGGTTGAGAGATAAATATTGGTCAGGACCCCAGGGATGACTCCCCTTCTCTTTAAAATAGTGGCCGTGGGAACGTTTGACGTCCACCTGAGAGGGCAGCCAGGACCTGGGTTTAGCGTCTCATCGGATAGACGTGCTGGCACCTCTGATGGTGCAGCGCACAGGAAGAACGGGAGAATCTCTCCACTTGCGCTGTGCCCTCTATAGTGCAACATGTGACACCACTGCCTTAATTAGCCTCGTAGGAGAGTAACAAATGCATTTCTAAATAACAAATCTTTGGGGTCCAGTTGGCACAGATTCTAATATTTATGGATTGATGGCAGAGGCTCGCTGGAATTTTTTTAATATCTTACCGCAGTGAGAAGAGCCCTGGTCAATTCCACCTTGTAGGTGGATTAATCATTGTTTTACATGGTAATCTGTCAGAACTGATATGAATTCTAATTCTGAAAGGCGAAACGCCTTCGAAGATGTTGCCCTTACTCACAAGGTGAGAGACGTGGGGAAAGATCAAGGTCCACAGCGAAACAATCAGCCCCACATGGTCACAGCAGCATACGGAGATTACCACCATTCAACGACCCTTGTTGACTGCCCATATTTGGCAAGGCGGCCTGTGGGAGGAGCCTTCTGTGCAGTTTTTGGAATGGGCACCGTAACAATCAGAATGACTAAGATGTATAGTAAAGTTGTGATGCATATTTTAACAGAAGGCCAGACAGCAGCAGAGAGTCAGGGTGCCTAGTCACTGGTACTCCCGCACATGAATGTGCAATCGGAGGTGTGAGAAACGTAAGAAATAGCAGCAGGAGTAGGCCATTTGGCTCCTCGAGCCTGCTCCGCCATTCAATAAGATCGTGGCTGATCTGATCCTGGGCTCAGCTCCACTTCCCCGCCCGCTCCCCATAACCCTTTACTCCCTTATTGTTCAAAGATCTGTCTTTCTCCACCTTAAATATATTCAGTGACCCAGCCTCCAGAGCTGACTGGGGCAGAGAATTCCACAGATTCTCCACCCTTTGAGAGAATAAATTTCACCTCGCTTTCAGTCCGAGGTGTGGATCCCAGGTCACTCTCAGTTTGTTGTTGTGACCTCTTTAAGCGGCTGCGGGCCTTTATATCCTGCGGCACCACGATGCACCCCGCCCATCACATGGGTGAACTCCTTCCAATGCTTGGAGCCCTCTGAGATTAGAAAAAATCACATTCATCCTGGAAATGACCGTAGGATAAGTGCTCTGGACACCAGGTCGGGTGGTGGGGCGGGGTGAAAGGGCAGTGGACGGGGGTCAACAGAAGTAGCGGCCTATCTCACTTCCAGTGGAGATCATCCAATCCATTGTATATCATTGTACCAAAACAAAGCTGCACACTTCAATCATCATCATCATAGGCAGTCTCTCGAAATCGAGGAAGACTTGTTTCCACTCTAAAAGTGAGTTCTCAGGTGACTGTACAGTCCAATACGGGAATTACAGTCCCTGTCACAGGTGGGAAAGACAGTTGTTGAGGGAAAGGGTTGGGTGGGATTGGTTTGCTTCACGCTCCTTCCGCTGCCTGCGCTTGGTTTCTGCATGCTCTCGGCGATGAGACTCAAGGTGCTCAGCGCCCTCCCGGATGCACTTCCTCCACTTAGGGCGGTCTTTGGCCAGGGACTCCCAGGTGTCGGTGGCGATGTTGCATTTTATCAGGGAGGCTTTGAGGGTGTCCTTGAAACGTTTCCTCTGCCCACCTTGGACTCGCTTGCCGTGTAGGGGTTCCGAGTAGAGCGCTTGCTTTGGGAATCCTGTGTCAGGCATGCGAACAATGTGGCCTGCCCAGCGGAGCTGGCCGAGTGTGGTCAGTGCTTCGATGCTGGGGATGTTGGCAATAGGGTCACTGAGGCAACCCTCTCTCACCCTGGAAATGATGATATACAATAAAAGAGGAAGTCTTGGATTTATATAGCGACTTTCACGCCGACCAGACGTCTCAAAACACGCCTTTCACGACGACAGACGTCTCAAAACGCTTTACAGCCAATTAAGTACTTTTGGAGTGTAGTCATTGTTGTAATGTGAGAAACGTGGCAACCAATTTGCACACAGCAAGCTCCCACAAACAGCAACATGATAATGACCAGATATTCTGTTTTTGTTATGTTGATTGAGGGATAAATACGGGGCCCAGAAGAGCCGAGGGCCCAGGGGCAGTACGGGCCAGCTCACACTGCGATATGTGTGCGCTCTAGGTCCATGCAGCAGAGCAGATTTCCAGTCGTCCTGGTTAATCCTTGCCACTGGATAAAGACCTAGCTCTGTCGAGCCCGTGTGGTGGCTGATGTGCAACAGTCACCACACGTTAAAAAAATCCATGTACAGGCATCTTCCACCCCTTCAACTGGAGTTCAGGACTGGAATATTGGGTCCTTCATTGAAGCATCTGTGAATTCGTGTGGAAGCAAGTCATCCTCGTTCGAGAGACCGCCTATGAAATATTGGCCAGGACATCGGGGATAACTCCCCTGCTCTGCTTCGAAATAGTGCCGTGGGATCTTTTACGTCCATTTGAGAGAGCAGACAGGTTTTCAGTTTAATGTCTCATCTGAAAGACGGCACCTCCGACAGTGCAGCGCACTCTCAGCACTGCACTGGAGTGTCAGCCTAGATTTTTTGTGCTCAAGTCTCCGGAGTGGGACTCGAACCCATCTGACTCAGAGGCGAGAGTGCCACCCACTGAGCCACAGCTGACAATGACACAGCGGGGCAGGCGAAAGTTCAGATGTAAGATGTCCTTATTGTTTTTTTTTGCCAGGCATGCGAGGTGCACAATGCGACCACTATGATCTGCCAGGCCCCCTCCCTGGCCATCAATCAGAACCAACAGACGGATAACGTGAAACGCCCAGACGAGTTCGGATTTATCCTGGACAATGTGCGGACATTGCTGATCTACAACAACACCTTCAGCTATTACCCGAACCCTGTGTTTGAGCCTCTGAGTGCCTCGGGGGTTTTGGAACTGAAACCTGGGTCTCCCATTATACTGAAGGTATGTGAGGCATAGTTAATGGCTCAAGGCCTTGGTTCAGTCCCCCAGCGGGGTTGAATAACACTGTATGGAAGCTGAGTGTTCTGTATCCTCACTGTGTCGGTCCAGACTCCTTGCACTCTCTCCTACATCGCTTCTCGAGCTCGGTGATACCCAGCCTGGGTTTTAAAAACTTATGGATTGTAGAAGGAAGGAAAGATTGAGTAAGGTACCTGGGGAAGAATGAGCTGGAGTTGACACGTTGAGTCTTAATTTCAAAGAAGGGCAGTCGCAGGCGTACGGTAGCATAGTGGTTGTGTTACTAGACTAGTAATCCAGAGGCCTGGACTATTGATCTGGGGGCATGAGTTCAAATCCCACCACGGCAGCTGGGGAATTTACATTCAGTTAATGAAGTAAGTCTGCAATAAAAAGCTAGTATCAGTAATGGTGACCATGAAACGACTGGATTGCTGTAAAAACCCATCTGGTTCACTAATGTCCTTTAGGGAACAAAACGTATAAGATTATGAGGCGGGGGGGCTTGACAAGGTGGATGCAGAGAGAATGTTTCAACTGATGGGAGAGACTAGAACTAGGGGGCATAATCTTAGAATAAGGGGCTGCCCATTTAAAACTGAGATGAGGAGAAATTTTTTCTCAGAGGGTTGTAAATCTGTGGAAGCTGGGACATTGAATAAATTTAAGACAGAAATAGACAGTTTCTTAAACGATAAGGGGTTATGAGGAATGGGCAGTGAAGTGGACCTGAGTCCATGATCGGATCAGCCATGATCGTATAAAATGGCGGAGCAGGCTCGAGGGGCGGTATTGTCTATTCCAGCTCCTATTTCTTATGTTCTTATGAAATCTGCCATCCTTACCCGGTCTGGCCTATATGTGACTCCAGACCCACAGCAATGTGGTTGACTCTTAACTGTCCTCTGAATTGCCACTTCTCGAGGGCGATTAAGGATGGGCAATAAGTGCTGGCCTTGCCGGTGACGTTCACATCCCGTGAATGAATATTAAAAAAATTATTCCAGATGGTGCACCCCAGAGAGCGTGAACCTTAATCTCAGTTCTTCCTGTCAAGCTTATTTCTTGTTTTGTTTTCCCCTTTCAACTCACAGGGCCGGAACCTCATCCCTTCTGCTGCCGCCGGTAACATGAAACTGAATTATACTGTGCTGATCGGCGAGAAACCGTGTACCGTTACCGTGTCGGACACTCAGCTCCTGTGCGAGTCTCCTAATCTTACCGGCCGGCACAGAGTACTGGTGAGTCAGGGTTTCTGCAGCCAAAGACTTTGGTGATTTCGGGGCGGTAATGGCGGCGGGGCGGATAAAGTTTGCGCCCAGGAACAGTTTGTGCCTCAGTCAGCAAAATTGGGCAGCCGGGCCCTGAGTGTGGGGCGCAGCGCTAAGGGAGGCGTTGTACACGTCACAGGGCGCTAGGCCGGCTGAATATGGAAAACTCCCGAGCTAAAGACTCGGCCCAGGGGCGCCCCGAGAGATGCCGGCGGGGGAGAAAAAACCCTGAAAAAAAACCCCACAAAAACATTCCCAATACACAGCCCACGCCACTACAACGTAAATCGCTTAAAAAAATTAAAAGTAAACAGCGACACTTACCTAAGGGCAGCATTACTTACCTCGCTGCAGTCAGCAGAGGTTGGACTGCCCGTTTTCCCAGGCGGTGTGCGCTGCGGGGCGTACGGGGAGTCCAAATGCGTGTTGGTGTCGCAACCAGGGGCGTTGCACACCAGTGCAGCTCTTCCTCTAAACCAGCCCCGCAAACCCCAGCTGTCCACTGGAGGCTGACTGCCCGCCCCGAAGAGCTCACCGCCTCCGGGGGGGGGGGAAACGGAGCGCAAAGGACCAGAAAATCCACCCTTGAAGCTTTTGGTTTGGCGGTTATGCATGTGCTGCATCATGCAATCGAGTGGTGTCAGCATTTTCTGGCTCTGGCCTATTGCAACTATCAGCGCCATTCCACTTTGAGTGTGTGTTTATAACCTCTGTAGCTGTTATTGTCCTGTCATTAAAGCCAACTAACTGTGTAACTGAGCTATACAGAGCAAGCAGCCACCAGATTTGATCCCTCAGCACAGTCAGGGCAGTGTTGGAGCATTCCAGTTGGTCTCAATGTCCCAAGGCTGGGGGAAGGCGGGAGGGGAGGGAGAGAAGGCGGGAGGGGGGAAGGCGGGGGGGGGGAGGGGGGAAGGCGGGGGGGGAAGGGGAGGTGGGGGAAGGCGGGAGGGGAGGGGGGTAGGCTGGGGGAGAGGGGGAGGGGAGGGGAGGGGGAAAGACAGGAGGGGGGTGGATGGTGTTGGGGAGCAGTAGCGAATGTTAGCCAAAATTCACGGCTCTCGATTGATATTCAGTGACGCCCGCTGAATGCGTGGATGCTGGGTGAGCATAGGGTCAAGCTTAGTTGCAAGGTCCTCCAGAGCGGAATAGCCTGCTCAAAGTATAGGCTCCCGCATAAAAGGTGGCTACTTGAGTGAAGTACCATAGGTCTGGCTGCAGATAATGTCTTCGACAGAGGTGATGAGAAACCTGGCAACAACAACAAAAAGGATCCAGTGAGTGTGTAACCGACCGTGTTTGCTTCCCATGAAGGGGGTGCGGAGGGGGGAGGAGGCGGGGTTGGGGGGCGGGGAGGGGTGTGTGTGGAGGAGGGTTTCAGGCTGCTTGACTCTTGAAGCATTCAACAACAACAGTAACAACTTGTATTTATATAGCGCCTTTAACGCAGTGAAACGTCCAAAGGTGCTTCACAGGAATATTATGAGACGAAAGATACCACACCGAGCCGCATCAGGAGAAATTAGGGCAGGAAGAGCTATGTTTTGAGGAGCGTCTTGAAGGAGGAAAGAGGTGTGGAGAGGCGGAGAGGTTTAGGCAGTGAGCTCCAGAGCTTGGGGCCTGGGCAACAGAAGGCACGGCCACCGATGGTGGAGCGATTATAATCAGGGCTCAAGAGGGCAGAATTAGAGGAGCGCAGACATCTTGCGGGAGTGGGGGCGGGGGGGATGCTCCGAACACAGTTTGACACAGCCTCCGTGTTGCAAATTGTGGTAGGCCCAGCCAGATGCTTTACATGCTATGTAAGGAGTGTCTACGATGCAGGTTGTGACTTTGTTTTACCCTTAATTGTTCATTGAAGCTACCTTTTCAGAACAAAGGTTGGATGCTGAGGTAAATGCTTGTCTGGTAAGGTCACCCATTGTGGAAAAATGGGGCCTCTTCCATATACAAAGGTGGGGGACAGGAAGTCCTCCTGCTCTGAGAGGGTAGATGTAGAGAAGATGTTTCCACTTGTGGGGCAGTCCAACATGACAAGGCATAAATATAAGCTAGTCACCAATAAATCCAATAGGGAATTCAGGAGAAACTTCTTTACCCTGAGAGTGGTTAGAATGCGGAACTCATTCCATACCACACAGGATGGCTGAGGTGAATAGCACAGATGCCTTTAAGGGGAAACTAGATAAGTACATGCGGGACGAAGGAATAGAAGGATATGTTGGTAGGGTTAGATGAAGTAGGGGTGGGAGGAGGCTCGTGTGGAGCATAAACACCGGCACAGACCAGTTGGGCCGAAACACCTGCTTCTGTGCTGTAAATTGAAGGACACAGATAGGAAAACAGCCAGATCGATAGACCCAGACAGCTAATATCCAGACAGACAGACTGAAAGATCCAGGCAGTTCACCACTCTTATACCATAGAGCGATAGGTGGATGGATGGTCAGATAAACAGCCAGAGACAAAGTGGTTAGATTTATTTTTTACTGACTGGGCCTTGAGGTTATATCCCATCAATTACAGAACATTAAGAGAACATTTTTACAGTGATATAATATGATAAATACATTCAGTGCTAATTATTTATATAACGGAGCTATTCAAGAAACGCCACTGGCCGCCACAGGATTTTGTTACATTTACAGTAATGGAGTGAAGCCCTTGGAGGCAACCGTTCAGTTTATTTGTATGCTACGTTGGAAAGCGCATCGAGTAGATACGTTTCCGTTACCGGCCTGACCATCCAGTTTCTTTTTGTCTAATCTATCTGTATTTCTGTTGTCTGTCTATCTCTCTATGTCTGCCTGTCTTTCTATCTTTATCTGTCTGTCTGACTGTCTGTTTGTCTGTCTCTGTCTTTCTTTATCTATCTATCTGTCTTTATACATGTCTTTATATCTGTCTTCATATCTATCTGTCTGTCTGTCTTTATCTATCTATCTGTCTTTATATCTATCTATCTTTATATCTATCTATCTATCTATCTATCTATCTATCTATCTATCTATCTATCTATCTATCTATCTATCTATCTATCTATCTATCTATCTATCTATCTATCTATCTAGCTCAGAATCAATGGCCATCAAACGTTTGTCGTTGCCCCCCCCCCCACAACCCCCGACAAAGTCATTCCTGTTGAGCTGGGCCTATTCCCAGCCGAACTTTGTTAATGATAATGAGCTGACTCCTTCCCTTGCAGGCGCAGGTTGGAGGCCTGGAGTACTCCCCTGGCACCGTGCACATTTTCCCAGACAGCCCACTCAGCTTCCCAGCCATAATCAGCATCGGAGCAGCTGGGGGTCTTCTCATCATCTTCATCATCATGGTACTGATCGCCTACAAGAGGAAGTCTCGGGAGAGCGATTTGACGCTGAAGAGACTGCAGATGCAGATGGACAACCTGGAGTCCCGGGTAGCCCTGGAATGTAAAGAAGGTAATTTGCACTGGCGCCTTACCTGTAGTCAAAGCTTTTTGCAGCGTCCTTTCAGCAGATAAGAATGCAATCAATATGGCTGTTCACCACTCTTCGTAAAAGGTCCGCACAGCCATCTCACGGCTGGTTGTAAACTAACAATAAACACAGCTCCTTTTATATTTTTTTGGAACCTCAGAATGAGGGAAAAGGCCATTAAGCCTAAGGAAGTATACAGTGGTGTTCCCCCAGGGGTCAGTATGAAGACCACTGCTCTTTTTGATATATGTTAATGACCTGGACTTGGGGATACACGACATAATTTCAAAGTCTGCAGGTGACACGAAACTGGGAAATGTAGTAAACAATGAGGAGGATAATAACAGACTTCAGGATAGATGTAGGCAGGCTGGCAGAATGGGCGGGCACGTGGCAGATGAAGTTTAACGCAGAGAAGTGTGAAGTGATTCATTTTGGTAGGAAGAACGAGACGAGGTCATCTAAACTAAATAACGTGATCCTTGGCTTTATTAATAGAGAATGAAAAGCACGGAAATTATACTAAATTATGGTAGGCCTCAGCTATTGTGTTCAACTCTGTGCACCACACTTTAGGAAGGGTGCAGAAGAGATTCTCTAGAATGGTACCAGGGACTTTAGTTATGTGGAGAAACAGAAGAAGCTGAGGTTGTTCTCCTTTAAGCAGGTATGGTTAAGAGGAAACTTGATAAAAGGTGTTGAAATTCACGGACAGTTTTGATAGAGTAATTAAGGAGAAACTGTTTCCAGTGGCAGCAGTGTCAGTAACCAGAGGATAAATTGAATACATACTTGAAGGGAGAAACTAATACAGGGCTATGGGGAAAGTGCACGGGATGTGGAGAGCTCTACCAAAGAGCAGGCACAACAGACTCTTTCTGTGCTGTATCATTCTATGATTCTATGAAAGATTTCCCTTTATGATTCTAGGCTCTGAGTCAGAAGGTTGTGGGTTCAAGTCCCACTCCAGAGACTTGAGCACAAAAATCTAGGATGTCACTTCAGTGCAGTGCTGGGGGAGTGCTGCAGTGTTGGAGATGCCGTCTTTTGGATTTAGGTTTAGCATAACTTTTTGGGTTTTGTACTCTGTGCCTTTGTTATTGAAGCCAACCCATAATACTTTATTTTTTAACAGCCTTCTCAACTTGCCCCGTCACCATCAGCGATTTGTGTATCGGTACGGTAGCATAGTGGTTATGTCACTGGACTAGTAATCTATGGTCTACAGGGCTGTGGTGATACCCGCCCTCCTGTATGGCACTGGACTAGTAATCTATGGTCTACAGGGCTGTGGTGATACCCACCCTTCTGTATGGCTCGGAGATGTGGACCATATACAGTAGACACCTCAAATCATTGGAGAAATACCACCAACGATGTCTCCGCAAGATCCTGCAAATCCCCTGGGAGGATGGACGCACCAGTGTCAGTGTTCTCGACTAGGCCAACATCCCCAGCGTCGAAGCACTGACCACACTCGACCAGCTCCTTTGGGCGGGCCACATTGTCCGCATACCTGACACAAGACTCCCAAACTTCTCGGAACTCCTACATGGCAAGCGAGCCCCAGGCGGGCAGAGAAAACATTTCAAGGACACCCTCAAAGCCTCCCTGATAAAGTGCAACATCCCCACCGACACCTGTGAATCTCTGGCCAAAGACCGCCCTAAGTGGAGGAAATGCATCCGGGAGGGCGCTGAGCACCTCGAGTATCGTCGCCGAGAGCATGCAGAAAACAAGCGCAGGTAGCGGAAGGAGCATGCGGCAAATCAGTCCCACCCACCCTTTCCTTCGACTGTGTCCCACCTGTGACAGTGACTGTAATTCCCGTATTGGACTGCACAGTCACCTGAGAACTCACTTTTTGAGTGGAAGCAAGTCTTCCTCGATTTCGAGGGACTGCCTTTGATGAATCCAGAGGCCTGGACTAATGATCCAGAGATCCAGCTGTGGAATTTAAATTTAGTTAATCAAATAAATCTGGAATAAAAAGCTCATGTCCGGATTGTCGTAAATACCCATCTCGTTCACTAATGGCCCTAGGGAAGGAAATCTGCCGCCCTTAGCCGGTCTGGCCTACATGTGACTCCAGACCAACAGCAATGTGGTTAACTATTAACTGCCCTCTGAAATGGTGGCCCACCTCATCCTTTTCAAGGGAAATTAGGGATGGGCAATAAATTCCGTCCTTGCCGGTGATGCCTACATCCCATGAACGAATATTTTATTTTTAAAAGCCGCCAGGTCTCGCTGTTCCGACACTCCTTTTGAAATTGTACTAAATAAGATAGAACAAGACACTGCGATTCATGATTGCTCATCATCTTTGGCACAGACCTCAGTCTGTAAGATCCAGAGGGGTTAAAAAAACCAAAATAATTATTTCTATTTGCTTTTAGCAGACATGCCATTATTATCCTATCAGCATGTTTAATTGTTGTGTTCATTTTGTTAATTGCTGCGTAATTAATCGGGTTGCCGTGTTTCTCACCGAGCCCTATAATTCCGCCACTCTCTCCTCTGACAGCCTTTGCTGAGCTTCAGACGGACATCAACGAGCTGACCAGCGATTTGGACGGTACGGGGATCCCCTTCCTAGACTACCGGACTTACACCATGCGCGTTCTCTTCCCAGGAATTGAAGACCATCCTGTTCTTCGAGAGTTGGAGGTAAGCGGATTCTGGACGCAGGAACGAGCAGATAGTTCATGGCTGGTGGGCCTCCTTAAAAGGCTTGTAACTGTAGTGTATTTGCTTCATGGGTTCTTTGCTTAAGAATTCATAGCAACGCATTGCTATTAAGAACTAGTTGGTTGATTAACAAAGGGTTTAACAATCACACTGCACATTACCAGTTCATCCACTAGGCTCACAACTGCATACCTCAACGTGGATGACCAAGTCCCAACTGGCTGGAGTTTTATTGAGTCTTGTGAACATCATGTGACTGGCTAAGCCACTCACAAGGCAACAGCTCTACAAACATCTTCACAGGTTCATAGCGCAGATGAATACGTGGCTTGAGCAGTGGTGCAGCAGGGAGGGATTCAAATTCCTGGGGCATTGGAACCGGTTCTGGGGGAGGTGGGACCAGTACAAACCGGACGGTCTGCACCTGGGCAGGACCGGAACCAATGTCCTAGGGGGAGTGTTTGCTAGTGCTGATGGGGAGGATTTAAACTAATATGGCAGGGAGATGGGAACCAATGCAGGGAGACAGAGGGAAACAAAAAGGAGGCAAAAGACAGAAAGGAGATGAGGAAAAGTGGAGGGCAGAGAAACCCAAGGCAAAGAACAAAAAGGGCCACTGTACAGCAAAATTCTAAAAGGACAAAGGGTGTTAAAAAAACAAGCCTGAAGGCTTTGTGTCTTAATGCAAGGAGTATCCGCAATAAGGTGGATGAATTAACTGTGCAAATAGATGTTAACAAATATGATGTGATTGGGATTACGGAGACGTGGCTCCAGGATGATCAGGGCTGGGAACTCAACATCCAGGGGTATTCAACATTCAGGAAAGATAGAATAAAAGGAAAAGGAGGTGGGGTAGCATTGCTGGTTAAGGAGCAAATTAAGGCAATAGTTCGGAAGGACATTAGCTTGGATGATGTGGAATCTATATGGGTAGAGCTGCAGAATACCAAAGGGCAAAAAACGTTAGTGGGAGTTGTGTACAGACCTCCAAACAGTAATAGTGATGTTGGGGAGGGCATCAAACATGAAATTAGGGGTGCGTGCAATAAAGGTGCAGCAGTTATAATGGGTGACTTTAATATGCACATAGATTGGGTTAACCAAACTGGAAGCAATATGGTGGAGGAGGATTTCCTGGAGTGCATAAGGGATGGTTTTTTAGACCAATATGTCGAGCAACCAACTAGCGGGGAGGCCATCTTAGACTGGGTGTTGTGTAATGAGAAAGGATTAATTAGCAATCTCGTTGTGCGAGGCCCCTTGGGGAAGAGTGACCATAATATGGTGGAATTCTGCATTAGGATGGAGAATGAAACAGTTAATTCAGAGACCATGGTCCAGAACTTAAAGAAGGGTAACTTTGAAGGTATGAGGCGTGAATTGGCTAGGATAGATTGGCGAATGATACTGAAGGGGTTGACTGTGGATGGGCAATGGCAGGCATTTAGAGACCGCATGGATGAACTACAACAATTGTACATTCCTGTCTGGTGTAAAAATAAAAAAGGGAAGGTGGCTCAACCGTGGCTATCAAGGGAAATCAGGGATAGCATTAAAGCCAAGGAAGTGGCATACAAATTGGCCAGAAATAGCAGCGAACCCTGGGACTGGGAGAAATTTAGAACTCAGCAGAGGAGGACAAAGGGTTTGATTAGGGCAGGGAAAATGGAGTACGAGAAGAAGCTTACAGGGAACATTAAGACGGATTGCAAAAGTTTCTATAGATATGTAAAGAGAAAAAGGTTAGTAAAGACAAACGTAGGTCCCCTGCAGTCAGAATCTGGGGAAGTCATAACGGGGAACAAAGAAATGGCGGACCAATTGAACAAGTACTTTGGTTCGGTATTCACTGAGGAGGACACAAACAACCTTCCGGATATAAAAGGGGTCGGAGGGTCTAGTAAGGAGGAGGAACTGAGGGAAATCCTTATTAGTCGGGAAATTATGTTGGGGAAATTGATGGGATTGAAGGCCGATAAATCCCCAGGGCCTGATGGACTGCATCCCAGAGTACTTAAGGAGGTGGCCTTGGAAATAGTGGATGCATTGACAGTCATTTTCCAACATTCCATTGACTCTGGATCAGTTCCTATGGAGTGGAGGGTAGCCAATGTAACCCCACTTTTTAAAAAAAGAGGGAGAGAGAAAACAGGGAATTATAGACCGGTCAGCCTGACATCGGTAGTGGGTAAAATGATGGAATCAATTGTTAAGGATGTCATAGCAGTGCATTAGGAAAGAGGTAATATGATAGGTCCAAGTCAGCATGGATTTGTGAAAGGGAAATCATGCTTGACAAATCTTCTGGAATTTTTTGAGGATGTTTCCAGTAGAGTGGACAAGGGAGAACCAGTTGATGTGGTATATTTGGACTTTCAGAAGGCTTTCGACAAGGTCCCACACAAGTGATTAATGTGCAAAGTTAAAGCACATGGGATTGGGGGTAGTGTGCTGACGTGGATTGAGAACTGGTTGTCAGACAGGAAGCAAAGAGTAGGAGTAAATGGGGACTTTTCAGAATGGCAGGCAGTGACTAGTGGGGTACCGCAAGGTTCTGTGCTGGGGCCCCAGCTGTTTACACTGTACATTAATGATTTAGATGAGGGGATTAAATGTAGTATCTCCAAATTTGCGGATGACACTAAGTTGGGTGGCAGTGTGAGCTGCGAGGAGGATGCTATGAGGCTGCAGAGCGACTTGGATAGGTTAGGTGAGTGGGCAAATGCATGGCAGATGAAGTATAATGTGGATAAATGTGAGGTTATCCACTTTGGTGGTAAAAACAGAGAGACAGACTATTATCTGAATGGTGACAGATTAGGAAAAGGGGAGGTGCAAAGAGACCTGGGTGTCATGGTACATCAGTCATTGAAGGTTGGCATGCAGGTACAGCAGGCGGTTAAGAAAGCAAATGGCATGTTGGCCTTCATAGCGAGGGGATTTGAGTACAGGGACAGGGAGGTGTTGCTACAATTGTACAGGGCCTTGGTGAGGCCACACCTGGAGTATTGTGTACAGTTTTGGTCTCCTAACCTGAGGAAGGACATTCTTGCTATTGAGGGAGTGCAGCGAAGGTTCACCAGACTGATTCCCGGGATGGCGGGACTGACCTATCAAGAAAGACTGGATCAACTGGGCTTGTATTCACTGGAGTTCAGAAGAATGAGAGGGGACCTCATAGAAATGTTTAAAATTCTGACGGGGTTAGACAGGTTAGATGCAGGAAGAATGTTCCCAATGTTGGGGAAGTCCAGAACCAGGGGACACAGTCTAAGGATAAGGGGGAAGCCATTTAGGACCGAGATGAGGAGGAATTTCTTCACCCAGAGAGTGGTGAACCTGTGGAATTCTCTACCACAGAAAGTTGTTGAGGCCAATTCACTAAATATATTCAAAAAGGAGTTAGATGAAGTCCTTACTACTAGGGGAATCAAGGGGTATGGTGAGAAAGCAGGAATGGGGTACTGAAGTTGCATGTTCAGCCATGAACTCATTGAATGGCGGTGCAGGCTAGAAGGGCCGAATGGCCTACTCCTGCACCTATTTTCTATGTTTCTATGTTTCTATTACAGTAACCACTGTCCCTTGTGAGTTGCACTTTGTTCTGCGCGGCCTAGCTCTTTTAGTGCGTGGTCTCTTTAAATGTCTGCGCATGGGCAATATTTACAGCGGAGTAGCCAGAGAGCGGCCTGCGCGGGACCTTTTCCATTGCTGTGCAGCCGCGCAGCTCATAGGGAACATTGCAGCTTATATACCTCTTACCATTTATACTTCTGACAGGCACAGTGGGGTGGGAGTGGCCTCCTTCGGTGCTGTGAGGGATAGCAGAGAGAATTTTAGGTTTATCTGTTTTCGGGACGATAATGGCGGCAGGGCGGGAAGGTTAGCAGCCGGGAATAGTTTGCACTTTAGTATTTGGGTTTAGGCATCTGGGCCCTGCATCAGGGAGCGCAGTGCTAAGGGAGGCATTGTACACCTCTCATGGCGCAAGGATGGGAAACTCCCGAGCTATGGAGCCGCGTGGGGAGCGTTCCGAGAGAGGCCTGGGGAGGTGGGCAACCTTAAAAAGAAAACCCACAAAAACACTCTTAAAACATTGCCCACGCCACCGCAACACTAATCGCACAAAAAATTAAAACAAAAAACACTCGCACTTACTTTTCGAATCGCCATTACCTTCCTCTCCGCCGGGATCTTGGGAGCGCTCTGATTTCCCAAGCAGTCATTGCGGGCGCACTTCCGGGCGGGCGGGTCGGGCAAGGCTCAAAACTCTCGCAGGTGTCGCAACCAGAGGAGGGTTGCACACCGGGCGCAGCTGTTCCCGGCGGTGCTGCCCAGCGCCGCCGCAAAACCCGACCGGAGGATCGCGGCGGGGGGCGCTGGAGACCTCGAGTCTCGTCGCCGAGAGCATGCAGAAATCAAACGCAGGCAGTGGAAGGAGCGTGCGGCAAACCAGACTCCCCACCCGCCCTTTCCTTCAACCACTGTCTGTCCCACCTGTGACAGAGACTGTGGTTTTCATATTGGACTGTACAGCCACCTAAGAACTCATCTTTAGAGTGGAAGCAAGTGTTCCTTGATTCCGAGGAACTGCCTATGATGATGATGATGATGATGATGGATCCATAGGTTCTGGGTCACCGTGCCAAATTGTGAAATGGGATTCAATAAATCAAATAATTTATAGGCGAGCATCAGGAGTCTCTTGCTTGGCCCTTGGTTACCCCTTTGCAACATGTCTTCCTGGTCAAGGTCACGCTGCATGGTCACTAAATGACACATTACCCGAGATTCTGGGGTCTGACTGGCGTTTTGTGGATCACCTTCTGTGTTTGCGTCCATTTGTAACTAGGCCCACAAGCCTACGGTGACCAAACCGGTCCAGTTCCCTTCATATTTGAAGGCATTTCAGCAGAATTTTGGAGATTATATTCCACTCTCCCATCCAATTTCCTGCGGAAATGGAAATCCGGGGGGGGCTTTATTCATGCCCTTTTGCCGGCTTTACAGGGAATGAAGTCAGAAACGAGCAACCAGATATTTATTACAAACACGTGGAAAGAAGGGTGAGGCTGCGAGGCCCATTCATGCTCACCCCACCCCCAGACAGCATAGCCTCTTGTACCACTGTCCTTAACCACTAGGAATGCTAACTCTTGGAGGAGGCAAAAGAAAAATATCCAATGTAAATGGCGGGAAACATTCTGGGAGATTCCTCTGCAGACTCCCATAAATAAATCAAGCAAGATCCCAATGTGACTTCTTATTGATTGTTCCTTCACCTCCATCACTTTGTACTCGTTAATAATCTCCATCAGCTCCTAATCTCGAGAAACATGTTGCGAATATGACCTTTGAAGCACTGCGCATGCGCGATCCTGAGGATGAATAACTCTCAGTGTTGTCAATGGGGCCCGGAATCTACTCCACACTATAAACAAGAGTCGATTCAGAGCAAGCAGCAGTTTCCCACTCACCGCTCTAACAACCAGGAGAGGGGCACCACAAGCCTCTTAAGCCGCTTTGATTGTAAGAGATTCTCTCAGTACTGGAGCCCAGGCCAATAAAGTCCGTTTAATTGGCACCCCATCCTTAAACATTCACTCCCTCTGTCACCAACGCACCGTGGCTGCAGTGTGTACTATCTACAAGACGCACTGCAGCAACTCACCAAGGCTTCTTCGGCAGCACCTCCCAAACCCGTGATCTCTACCACCTAGAAGGACAAGGACAGCAGGTGCATGGGAACACCACCACCTCCCAGGTTCTCCTCCAAGTTATACACCACCCTGCCTTGGAAATATATCGGCCGTTCATGCATCGTCGCTGGGTCAAAATCCTTGAACTCCCTCCCTAACGGCACTGTGGGAGCACCTTCACCACACGGACTGCAGCGGTTCAAGAAGGCGGCTCACCACCTTCTTCGCAAGGGCAATTAGGGATGGGCAATAAATGCCGGCCTTGTCAGCGATGCCCACATCCCGTGAATGAATAAAACAAAATAAACGAGACAAGTTGTACTACAGTCTGGAGTGTGTCAGGGGGTGATGAATGGGGGAGTTGCGCTGTGGACAGGTTAATTATTCTTTCGGGTTGGTTGTACCGTACGACTGATACCCTGGGCATTCTCGTGGCCCAGAAGCTCTCACTCTGTTCACCCGTGTAAATTGTCATTCTCTGCCTCTGATTGAATATTTATAATGTAATTAACACGTGTTAATTATATTAACATCTGTTAACATATGTACTCCGGACCCTGGAGTTTGTGAGAGGCCACTGTAAATATACTTTGTGCAGATCATGAGATACCAATAACAGCTTGCATTTATATGGCGCCTTCAATGTAATAAAGCATTCCAAGGTGCTTCACAGGAGAGTAATATGACAAAATCTGACACCCAGGATTTATTCGGACAGTTGACCAAAAGCTTGGTCAAAGAGGTAGGTTTTAAGGAGCGTCTTAAAGGAGGAGAGAGAGATGGAGAGATTTAGGGAGGGAATTCCAGAGCTTAGGGCCAGGACGGCTGAAGGCACGGCCGCCGATGATGGGTCGACGGGAGGGGAGGGGATGCAGTAGAGGTTAGAATTGGAGGAGTGCAGATATCTCGGAGGCTTGTAGCGCTGGAGGAGGTTACAGAGATCGGAAGGGGCAAGTCTGTGGAGGGGTTTTTACACAAGGATGAGAATTTTAAAATTGAGAAGTTGGTAGATGAGAAAGATTTGGAAGTCCATTGGCCAAAGCTGGCTCACCATCCATAAAGACCCTGTTTGAAGTAGTGCTCTGGATGGTCATTTTCTATACCGTTTACCACTTGATAAAGCTCTCTGGTGCCACCTAGTACATCTGCTTTGGCATAACTGAGAGCTTAGACTGATGCATAGCTCACCCTCTCAAACTACATTAAAACCTTATTGGTGGTGTATCAATATTCCTCTGACCCCTCCTTATCCACACACTATAAACATCATGCAGATGAAACATAGAAACATAGAAAATAGGTGCAGGAGTAGGCCATTCGGCCCTTCGAGCCTGCACCGCCATTCAATGAGTTCATGGCTGAACATGCAACTTCAGTCCCCCATTCCTGCTTTCTCGCCATACCCCTTGATCCCCCTTGTAGTAAGGACTACATCTAACTCCTTTATAGAAACATATTGCTCTGGAACTTTTTAATATGAATCTATACCAAGAAACAGAAGTAAAATTCTACATTTTGAAAAGAATGCCTCCCCATTGGGGAATTGAACCCCACGTGACAGGAGGGGATACTCACCACTATACTAACGAGGAACTGACGCAAGTTATTCATGTTCAGGGCATTGCCATAACAAATAAAAAAAACAAGGTTATAACTCTCAACTGATCTCTTTCATAGCCTCCTTGGCAGCCTCCAAATAAGTAACTACATTAAACTAGCGGAAAAATAATCGATATCCAGCTGTTAACCTTCCTCGATGTTTCATCATATTATTCCCGAATGATAGATCGTAGCAAAGAGCTCGGCAATGATATTTGAATTATGCCTAGACACTTGGGATCATTGGCTCCTGGGTTTCCTCAGACGTTCTGCCGGACTCCAGCCATAACTCCGGTTGTGCTTTTTCTAGAATTTTCCAGGGATAGTTTGTGAGGAGCAGGACCTCCACCCACTCGGTGCACAAGACATATTATGCCACAGGGTAGCTGGTGGAGGAGCCAGGGGCCAAGGAACCTCTCCCTACTCTGGGAGTTCCCACTTCCCCAGCTCTGTTGGGACCTGGTATCGGACATCCCCACGATAACGAAAGAAAGACTTGCATTTATACATCGCCTTTCACAATCTCCGGATGTCCCAAAGCGCATTACAATCAAAGAGGTACTTTTCTTGAAGTGCAGTCACTGTTGTAATGTCGGAAACGCAGCAGTCAATTTGCGCACAGCAAGCTCCCACAAACAGCAATGTGATAATGACCAGATAATCTGTTTCAGTGATGTTGATTGAGAGATAAATATTGACCAGGACACTGAGGATAACTCTCCTGCTCTTCTTCGAAACAGTGGCTAGGGGCTGCGTGCTTCGGGCCCCTCCCACACAGTTCGGCGCCTGGAGCTACTGCACTTGCGTGCCGACTGTAGCGCGCATGTGCAGAGGTCCCGGCACTGTTTTCAGCGCCGGGACCTGGCTCCGCCCCCCCCCCACAGCTCGTGCTGGCTGCGCCGAGGGCCAGAGGACCTGTAAGTAGGTGGAGAATACCGAGGATTTTTTTAGGCGCCGTTTTAGGCGCGGAAAACGGGTGCCCAGCTTGGAGGGGCGCCCGTTTTTTTTCTTGTGGAAACTTGGGCCCCATGGTTCTTGGAAGCTGAATTCATTGTCCAGCAAGTGGCAAAACCACTTAACTTGACCATTATTCATAGCTTTAAAGATTGCCTGTGCGTCCCCCTCATTCTACGTCCAGCCATCAGCCTCTTTCTATTTCCAGCGTTATTTAAATGAAAGTAGCCTGATAAATACCAGAGACTGTGCGACCACCTCCTTGCACTGACATCCTTTCAGCAGTACTTGTAGGTGAAATACCCCAGAGCCACCATCCTCCTCTTAAGTGGGATCAGTTCAGTGGAGCAGTAGCAGTCCTCTGTTTAGTGTCTGATCGCTCAGCCCTGCCAGGATTTCAGCAGCAACGCAAAGCCTTTCGAGTCTCAATTGGCAGAGGTTCAGCTTATTCTTTTCTATCATTGTCACCTGTGGCTCAGTGGGCAGCATACTCGTCTCTGAGTCAGAAGGTGGTGGGGGCTTGAGCAAATAAATCTCGGCTGAGGGGCGTGTTGCATTGTCGGAGGTGCCGCCTTTTGGATGAACCGAGGCCCCGTCTGCCCCCTCAGGTGGAAGTAAAAGATCCCGTAACACTAGTTCGAAGAAGAGCAAGGGAGTTCTCCCTGGTATCCTGGACAATATTTATCCCTCAATCAACATAGAAACAGATTCTCTGGTCATTATCACATTGCTGTCTGTGGGAGCTTGCTGTGTGCAAGTTGGCTGCCGTGTTTCCCACATTCCAACAGTGACTACACTTCAAAAGTACTTCATGGGCTGTAACATGCTTTGAAATATCCGATGGTCGTAAAAGGCGCTATATAAATGCAAATTTTGATCGGATAGAAAAACGTTTACATTTTTAATTCAGTAATAATTGTGACTCGGTTTTACTGACCTCCTCTCTCACTATTACATTTAGTGTCCAATCAATCTCATTTTAGTGAGCATCCCATTGGAGATTTGCTGCTTATCGTGTAGCCAGTGCTGCATTCGGGGACTGTGCCCTAATATAAACTAGACCGTGCGCCTGCCTCCAAGGCGTGCTACCTGTGGACGGTGGTTGCTGCCGTGACTGGATGTCACTGGCTGCCATTTTTGTCCATTTTGCAATTAGCCCGAGCTCTGTCTGCCCCAGCTCTCAATCTGTCTGTACAGCCCCAGCTCTCAGTCTGTCTGTACAGCCCCAGCTCTCAGTCTGTACAGCCCCAGCTCTCAGTCCGTACAGCCCCAGCTCTCAATCAGTCCGTACAGCCCCAGCTCTCAGTCTGTCTGTACAGCCCCAGCTCTCAGTCTGTCTGTACAGCCCCAGCTCTCAATCTGTCCGTACAGCCCCAGCTCTCAGTCTGTACAGCCCCAGCTCTCAGTCTGTCCGTACAGCCCCAGCTCTCAGTCCGTACAGCCCCAGCTCTCAGTCTGTACAGCCCCAGCTCTCAGTCCGTACAGCCCCAGCTCTCAGTCTGTACAGCCCCAGCTCTCAGTCCGTACAGCCCCAGCTCTCAGTCCGTACAGCCCCAGCTCTCAGTCCGTACAGCCCCAGCTCTCAATCAGTCCGTACAGCCCCAGCTCTCAGTCTGTCTGTACAGCCCCAGCTCTCAGTCTGTCTGTACAGCCCCAGCTCTCAATCTGTCCGTACAGCCCCAGCTCTCAATCTGTCCGTACAGCCCCAGCTCTCAGTCTGTACAGCCCCAGCTCTCAGTCTGTCTGTACAGCCCCAGCTCTCAGTCCGTACAGCCCCAGCTCTCAGTCCGTACAGCCCCAGCTCTCAGTCCGTACAGCCCCAGCTCTCAGTCCGTACAGCCCCAGCTCTCAGTCTGTACAGCCCCAGCTCTCAGTCTGTCTGTACAGCCCCAGCTCTCAGTCCGTACAGCCCCAGCTCTCAGTCTGTACAGCCCCAGCTCTCAGTCTGTCTGTACAGCCCCAGCTCTCAATCTGTCTGTACAGCCCCAGCTCTCAGTCTGTACAGCCCCAGCTCTCAGTCCGTACAGCCCCAGCTCTCAGTCTGTACAGCCCCAGCTCTCAGTCTGTCCGTACAGCCCCAGCTCTCAGTCTGTCTGTACAGCCCCAGCTCTCAGTCTGTCTGTACAGCCCCAGCTCTCAGTCTGTACAGCCCCAACTCTCAGTCTAGAACATGAAGTCACAGTCATAAACTACGTGCCGTGATTTCATTTGCCATCAGCAGTGGCCATTCATAAAATCGGCCACTGTCGACCTTCCCTTCATTTTCTTCTTCTTCCATACTGTGACCTCCATCCAGTGATGCACCCATTTATGGTAAAGCTGGAAGCCATGTTTCTAATTTTAATACAAAAAAAGTCTTCACATCTAGCATGGGGAATGGCAAGCATAGTCCTGATAGAGCTCTTTAGAATTATGAATGGGTTCGATAAGGTAGACGGAGAGAAGATGTTTCCACTTGTGGAGGAGACCAAAACTATGAGGCTTTAAATATATGATAGTCACAAGTCCAATCGGGAATTCAGGAGAAAGATCTTTACCCAGAGAGTGGTGAGAATGTGGAACTCGCTGTGATAGTTGAGGCGAATCAGCGTTCCCCACACAAGCCGACAGCCTGTTCCACAGGTCCACTATTCTCTGGGAAAGGAACCACCTCCGAACATCTAACCTAATTCTGGCCTTACATAGCTTGACATTGTGATGTCTGGTCCTCCCTAACTTATTTAGTTGAAACAAATTGCCTACGCAAACACAATCTATTCCCTTCACTGTCTTATAAACCTTGATCAATAAGCCCCAACTCTACGCTTCTCTAAAGTGCAAAGACCCAAATCTTTGAGCCTATCTTGGTATCTAAGATGCTTCAAACTGGGAATTAATCTTGTGGCCCTTCTCTGCACCCTTTCCAAAGCCTCAGAAGGTTAGTTAGACCTTAGTTGGAGTGCTGTGCACAGTTCTGATCTCCTTATAAGATGGATATGGAGGCACTGGAGAAGGTGTTAAAAGTATTCACAAGGACGATACCAGAACTGAGAGGATATAGCCATCAGGAAAGGTTGAACAGACTGGGGCTCTTTTCTGTAGCAAAGAGAAGGATGAAGGGTCTTTAAAGTTTTGAATGGGTTCAATAGGGTAGATGAAAGAAGGTGTTTCCATGTGTGAGGGAGTCTAAAACTATAGATTATAAATACAAGACAGTCACTAATAAATCCAGTCGGGAATTTAGGAGAAAGTTCTTTATCCAGAGAGTGGTTAGAATGTGGAACTCGCTGCCACAGGGAGTGGTTGAGGTGGATGGGCATGGATGCATTTAAGAGGAAGCGAGATAAGCACACGAGGGAGAAAGGAATATAAGGAAATGCAGACTGGGTTAGATGAAGAGGGGTGGGAGGAGGCTGGTGTGGAGCACTAACACAGGCATGGACCAGTTGGTCTGAATGGCCTGTTTCTGTGCCGTAGATTCGATGTAATATCACCCACCGTGTGAGGGGAGCAAAGTTGGACACGGTATTCTGACTGAGGCCAGTCAGCCTCGGTCGTTGATGGGCACAGGGAAGAGTTGAGCTTCCATCGGAAGGGTCCACATCCGAAGGTGTGACCTCGACCTGGTCCCCAACTCTCCAGTATTTTCTGCCTTTAATCTCGGATTTCCGGCATTAAATGTTTGCCATGGTGCACTGGGGAAAAGTATCGGCGGGGAATAGTGTTGACCGACAATATGACGCATGGTGCGCTGTCACTTTAAATCCGTTTTAGTGCCTCACTATTTCCTGAATCTGAACTGAGATTACGAGACACCTGTTAAACGGCTGTATCAAATCGGGTCCCAGACACTGTCCATTTCTGAATTGCTTCCCTAATTAACTGCAGTCAGGCGTGATTGGCAATAAAATTTCCTGCAATATATTTTGCCTTGGGCTTTCAACACAGAATTGTTCCATCGGAGTAGGAAGCATGGATTGTAATTATTTATAAACTGCTTCACTTTCATAAACATAATACTTGGTCTTATTTACCACAGAAAATGACTTCAAAACTCACAAGCCATCAGCTTGTTAATGAGGTTACAAGGGTGTGGAAATACTTGGGATGCATAGAGCTTCAAAAAGGATTCAAGCTTAATTTAAATTCTACAGCTCTAACCTGAACTGTTGCCCCGGGCACTCATAGGAAGCTCTTAATAAGGTATATAATGTAGCTAATGTTCGTATTTCTCAACTTCCCCCTCACTGAACTCCCCACTTGAGCAAGTTCATAAAACTGGCACTAAGTAACTGCACTGATTCAACACTCCGCAAACCTCTGACGTTATTTAAAGGGACATTGGGCGGTGCAAGGGATTAGGCACTGATCCCTTCCTCTCTGTGGCCTGCGTTCAAGTCTGACCCAGACTGCTGTGAGGAAAGTCGCTTTAAGCCTGTTGATTGTAAGACCCCCATGTCAAGTTGAAGCCTTTGGGTGGTTCAGAGGAGAACCACATGACCGATCCCAAGCATCTCACAGGACTGAGTTCCAAGGAGAAAGTTGGGCTTTTCAGCCTTGAATGGAAGTGACCGACGATGACCTCAGCAGAGGTGTCTGAGATAGTAAATGGTATAGAAGTCTGGAGCACGACTGCAAATTAAACCAAGACAAACAGACAAGGAATAGGTTCAAACCAGCAAAAGGTAAGTTTAGGGCTGGTGTCAAAAAGTTGCTCCTCACACAGAGTGATTGATATTTGGAATGGCCTTTTAGACAGGTTAGTGGAGAGGGAATACAACCAGAGCTCATTTAAGAAAGGGTGTGATGGGTGGGCTTTGATGGATGAGCTGGGAAACACCGAATGGCCCGAATGGATCTTGTGAAGGAAGTTTGGCCAGATTCAGTGGGTATGGGCAGAGAGAACACAGGATGGTTCATTATAAGAGAATGAAGGGTGTCACAGTGCAGTCGGTTAGGGCTGAAGGTACATCACTGGGGCAGATTGCAGTGAGCTTTACTCCGCCTCTAACTCATCACACCTAGTTTAAGAGTGCTTGATGCTGTGCTAACATCGGTGAGCACAAAAGTGCATACAAAAAAGGGGCAATATCATCATTGTTAAATTCTAAAAAGAGATGTTTATGATGCTAGTGTTTTGTATAGATAACTTTCATCAGGTATTTGGAAAGAAATTGCAAATGCTTTGAAATGGATGTGAGCTTTGTTGCAGTTGGGATACGGTAGCATAGTGGTTCTGTTACTGGACTAATGATCTGGAGACCTGGACTAATGATCCAGAGACATGAGTTCAAATCCCACCATAGCAGCTGGGGAATTTAAATTCAGTTAATTAAATAAATCTGGAATAAAAAGCTAGTGTCAGTAATGGTGACCATGAAACTACTGGATTGTTGTAAAAACTCAACTGGTTCGCTAATGTCCTTTAGGGAAGGAAATCTGCCGTCCTTACCTGCTCTGGCCTGTATGTGACTCCAGACCCACAGCAATGTGGTTGACTCTTAACTGCCCTCTGAAATGGCCAAGTAAGCCACTCAGTTGTATAAGGCAGGTCGAGCGCAATTAGGGATGGGCAATAAATGCTGGCCAGCGATGCCCACATCCAATGAATAAAAAATAGATTTTTCTCAAGCAATCAAGACAACTCTGTTTTCAGCACCAGAAGTGGCAGTAGGAGGACCATGAGGTCCACACATTCAAGAGATGGTTTCAAATATTTCTCTGAGAGAAAAGGGATTGAGGGATGTGGTGAAAAGGCTGGTGGGCCTGAATGATCTCCTAAAATCTCTTGTTTTCTTATATACACCAAATCATTATGAAACATAGAGATATACTTTTCAATCTTTGGAGTTGGTGGCACTCATTTTTGTAAATTATTTTTTTCCCAAATGTTTACACTGTTTTGCATGTTATACCTTTTCCATATATTGCAACTACAGTAACATATATCGATCCAATGGTACAGCTGTATGTATTGCTATAAGCAATGCTACCCGTACCAACACCAGGCTATTGTGTTGGCAGTGGTGGGCGAGATGTTATGGGTCAACAAGACAAGAAAGGTTTGCCCGATCACTGCTTGGGAGCTCGATTGTTGATCTGATATCATTGTTCCCCGCCCCCCAGGTTCCCGGATACAGGCAAGAACGAGTGGAGAAGGGTTTGACGCTGTTTGGGCAGCTCATCAACAACAAGATTTTCTTGTTGACTTTCATCCGGACATTGGAGTCCCAGCGGAGCTTCTCCATGCGGGATCGAGGGAACGTCGCGTCGCTAATCATGACCGTCCTTCAGACTAAACTCGAGTACGCCACCGATGTCTTGAAGCAGCTGCTTTCTGACCTCATTGACAAGAACCTGGAGAGCAAGAACCATCCCAAACTTCTGCTGAGGAGGTAAGACGTTGCTGATTGGATTACCTACTCCATTGTGAAACGGACCCCAGAACCACAGCTGGAATATTCGTAAATATGGCCGATCAGGGCTTAGTGAGAAAACAACATGTCTTGTTAGGAGTTACCAAGGGTGCGAACCAAGGTGAAGGGTTCAAACACCAGGGGACACAAGGTAAAGAACAAAGAGTAAGGAGGAAAATCGGGCAGAGTATTTTCACCCAACAAAATGGTATTAATGGCTTCAGGAGACAATTAGACAGAGTTGTGGTAAAAAGGCAGGCAAAGAGAGTTGGTCTGGCCAAAAGAGGTGGACCTGGACGACCTCAAGTCCGTACAAACTCTCAGGCAGTGTTGTACTTCTTTAGACAATGTTACCTTTAAAAAAGACTTGCATTTATATAGCGCCTTTCACGACCACCGGATGTCCAAAGTTCTTTACAGCCAATGGACTTCAACAATTGTACATCCCTGTCTGGAGTAAAAATAAAACGGGAAAGGTGGCTCAACCGCAGCTAAAAAGGGAAATTAAGGATAGTGTTAAATCCAAGGAAGAGGCACATAAATTGGCCAGAAAAAGCAACAAACTTCAGGACTGGGAGAATTTTGTAATACAGCAGAGAAATAAGTAATCCTTATTTGGCGGGAAATGGTGTTAGGGAAATTGATGGGATTGAAGGCCGATAAATCCCCGGGGCCTGATAATCTGCATCCCAGAGTACTTAAGGAAGTAGCCCTAGAAATAGTGGATGCATTGGTGATCATTTTCCAATAGTCTTATCGACTCTGGATCGGTTCCTATGCACTGGAGGGTAGCTAATGTAACACCTCTTTTTAAGAAAGGAGGGAGAGAGAAAACGGGTAATTATAGACCGGTTAGCCTGACATCAGTAGTGGGAATCAATTATTAAAGATGAAATAGCAGCACATTTAGAAAGCAGTGACAGGATCGGTCCAAGTCAGCATGGATTTATAAAAGGGAAATCATGCTTGACAAATCTTCTAGAATTTTTTGAGGATGTAACTAGTACAGTGGACAAGGGAGAACCAGTGGATGTGGACTTTCAAAAGGCTTTTGACAAGGTCCCACACAAGAGATTGGTGTGCAAAATTAAAGCACATGGTATTGGGGGTAATGTACTGACGTGGATAGAGAACTGGTTGGCAGACAGGAAGCAGACAGTCGGGATAAACGGGTCCTTTTCAGAATGGCAGGCAGTGACTAGTGGGGTACCACGGGGCTCAGTGCTGGGACCCCAGCTATTTACAATATGCATTAATGTTTTGGATGAGAGAATTGAGTGTAATATCTCCAAGTTTGCAGATGACACTAAGCTGGGTGGTGGTGTGAGCTGTGAGGAGGACGCTAAAAGGCTGCAGGGTGACTTGGACAGATGAGGTGAGTGGGCAAATGTGTGGCAGATCAGTATAATGTGGATAAATGTGAGGTTATCCACTTCGGTGGCAAAAACACAAAGGCAGAATATTTTCTGAATGGCGGCAGATTAGGAAAAGTGGAGGTGCAGCTAGACCTGGATGTCATGGTACATCGGTCATTGAAAGTTGGCATGCAGGTTCAGCAGGCGATGAAGAAGGCAAATGGTATGTTGGCCTTCAAAGCTAGGGGATTTGAGTATAGGAGCAGGGAAGTCTTACTGCAGTTGTACAGGGCCTTAGTGAGGCCGCACCTGGAATATTGTGTTCACTTTTGGTCTCCTAATCTGAGGAAGGACGTTCTTCCTATTGAGGGAGTGCAGCGAAGGTTCACCAGACTGATTCCCGGGATGGCAGGAATGACATACGAGGAGAGACTGGATCGACTGGGCCTGTATTCACTGGAGTTTCGAAGGATGAGAGGGGATCTCATAGGAACATATAAAATTCTGACGGAACTGGACAGGTTAGATGCAAGAAGAATGTTCCCGATGTTGGGGAAGTCCAGAACCAGGGGACGTAGTCTAAGGATAAGGGGTAAGCCATTTAGGACTGAGATGAGGAGAAACTTCTTCACTCAGAGAGTTGTTAACCTGTGGAATTCCCTACCGCAGAAAGTTGTTGATGCCAGTTCATTGGACATATTCAAGAGGGAGTTAGATATGGCCCTTATGGCTAAAGGGATCAAAGGGTATGGAGAGAAAGCAGGAAATTGCTACTGAGGTGAATGATCAGCCATGATCTTATTGAATGGTGGTGCAGGCTCGAAGGGCCGAATGGCCTACTCCTGCACCTATTTTCTATGTTTCTATGAAGTACAATCACTGTTGTAATGTACTTTGAGAAGACGCCTTGCTTCCTGCCAGTTATAACTGTGGTCTCCATCAAAAAGCATCTCCTCTTCCTGCCATATAAGGCAGAAGATAAACAATGACGAAAGGCATGAGGTTAATTCTCCAATGGGAAAGCTTGGAAAAGGTGCATGAAATTGAATTCTATACATTATTTATCACGATTGGAAGTCTCGGGGATAATCAGGGCTACTCAGTAACTTTTGTCGGGGACCATGATGCCAAGCAGCGACTGGCCTGACATTATATGCCAACAACAGCACTGTGCCTTATATAGCACCTTTAGCATAGTAAAACATCCCCTGGAACATAAACCGGACAAAAATTGACACCCAGCTAAAGAAGGAGACGGCTGACCAAACTCTTGGTTAAAGAGGTAGGCTTTAAGCAGAGTCTTAATGGAGGAGAGAGAGAGCTGGAGAGGCGAAGAGATTTAGGGAGGGAATTCCAGAGCTTCGGGCTGAGACTGCTGGAGGCACGGCCGCCAATGATGGGCGAAGGAAGGGGGGAGCAGTGAGCGGGGCTTCTTGCTTGTGTCTTGAGTCCATTCAAGGAGCAAAGCCTTCCCCAAATTCACAAGGACTGGAACCGGAGCTGTAAGCAGCGAATATAGCAGCGAACACACTCCTTTCCAAATTCTGCCTCTTTTGTGCATGCGCTTCTGGGGCGGGGTGTGGTGGGGTGGGGGGTGGTGGGAGGCAGGGATTTGCTGCTGGTCAGATGTTCAGCAGTGTTCATAGTGCCCCCACCATGTGCCTTTCACGAGCGATGCAGTGACACAGTAAATCAGGGCTCAGTGTTTGGCTTCCAAACGTCATAAGCTTGCACGGACTGGCACAGGGACAGAGATCTGCCTCCCGGAAATCCGGAGAGATCTGGGGGTATCTGTACACAAATTATTGATGGTGGGAAGGGCAGGTTGAGAAAGCGATTAAAAATGCATACGGGCTCCTGGGCTTCATAAATTGTGGTATAGGGCCCAAGTTTCGGGTGGAGTTGCTCCTAGTTTTTTTGGAGCAACTAATTTAGTTTGGAGTATGTTAGAAATTGCAATTCTCGGATATTAGTTTGCTCCAGTTCTAGTGAGTTAGTTTCGGTTGGCTTTAGGTAAGGTATTTATTTTTCAAAAGGGGGTGTGTCCAACCACTCAGGCCTGTTTTGCAAGTTTTGGCAATGAAAACTTACTACAGACTAACTTAGAATGGAGTAAGTGTCCACTTTTGTAAGTTCTGAAAACCCTTACCTCGAGTTAAGTTTAGTGCAGGCACAGCCAGAGACAGCGGGTGGGAAGCATTAAACACAAAGGACACATCAACATCACAACAGCGGGGGGTAAGGGAAGTTAGAGGATTTTCCATAAACACCTTCACAACAACATTAAAGAAGCAAAGTACATTTAAAGCACTAAGCAATAAACAAAGCAGTACATTTAAAGCACCAAGCACTAAACAAAGCACAAAAAGTAATAAGCAATTAATTAATAAAAAATAGAAGGATCCCTGCACCTAAAGCACCAAGACCAAAGTAATGAGCAATCAATCAATAAAAAATAGAAGTCTTACCTTTTTTTATGTGAAGGGAAGGTGTCTCTGTCAGTGTCTCTCTCTCTCTGTATCTGACAGTGAGGGATGGGGGGGAGGGGTCTGTGTGTGTGGGGGAACTGTGTGTGGGGGGGTGGGAGGGGGTGTGTGTGTGGGGGGGTGGGAGGGGGTGTGTGGGGGGGTGGGAGGGGGTGTGTGGGGGGGAGGGGGTGTGTGTGGGGGGGAGGGTGTGTGTGTGTGGGGGGGTGGGAGTGTGTGTGTGTGTGGGGGGGGTGGGAGGGGTGTGTGTGTGTGGGGGAGTGGGAGGGGTGTGTGTGTGTGGAGGGGTGGGAGGGGGTGTGTGTGGGGGGGTGGGAGGGTGTGTGTGGGGGGGTGGGAGGGTGTGTGTGTGGGGGGGTGGGGGGTGTGTGTGAGTGGGGGGTGGGAGGGGGTGTGTGTGTGGAGGGGTGGGAGGGGGTATGTGTGTGGAGGGGTGGGAGGGGGTGTGTGTGTGGAGGGGTGTGGGTTGTGTGGGGGGGAGGTGGGAGGTGTGTGTGGAGGGGTGGGAGGGGGTGTGTGTGGAGTGGTGGGAGGGTGTGTGTGTGGTGTGGTGGGAGGGGCTGTGTGTGTGGAGGGGTAGGAGGGGGTGTGCGTGTGGAGGGGTGGGAGGGGGTGTGTGTGGAGTGGTGGGAGGGGGTGTGTGTGGTGTGGGTGGGAGGGGGTGTGTGTGGTGTGGGTGGGAGGGGGTGTGTGTGTGGAGGGGTGGGAGGGGGTGTGTGTGGAGGAGTGGGAGGGTGTGTGTGTGGTGTGGTGGGAGGGGCTGTGTGTGTGAAGGGGTGGGAGGGGGTGTGCGTGTGGAGGGGTGGGAGGGGGTGTGTGTGGAGTGGTGGGAGGGGGTGTGTGTGGTGTGGGTGGGAGGGGGTGTGTGTGTGGAGGGGTGGGAGGGGTGTGTGTGCGGAGGGGTGGGAGGGGGTGTGTGTGTGGAGGGGTGGGAGGGGGTGTGTGTGGAGGAGTGGGAGGGGGTTTGCGTGTGGAGGAGTGGGAGGGGGTGTGCGTGTGGAGGAGTGGGAGGGGGTGTGCGTGTGGAGGAGTGGGAGGGGGTGTGCATGTGGAGGAGTGGGAGGGGGTGTGTGTGTGGAGGGGTGGGAGGGGGTGTGTGTGGAGGGGTGGGAGGGGGTGTGTGTGGAGGAGTGGGAGGGGGTGTGTGTGGTGTGGGTGGGAGGGGGTGTGTGTGTGGAGGGGTGGGAGGGGGTGTGTGTGTGTGGGGCGGTGTGTGTGTGGAGGGGTGGGGGGGAGGCTGGAAGGAGGCATCCCGGCTCTTTCCTCTGGCCCTTCCATCATTTCGAGTGCCCCCCAACCCACGCTCCTCCATCCCTTGCCACCCTCCCCCCTCCACCCCGGTAGCCATGCTTCCCCCCTCCCCACCCCGGTATCCACGCTCCCCCTCCATCCCTGTTGCCATGCTCCCTCCTCCTCCGCCCCCCCCCCCCCATCACGGTACCCACGCTCCCCCTCCATCGCTGTTGCCATGCTCCCCCCTCCTCCGCCCCCCCCCATCACGGTACCCATGCTCCCCCGAGCCATTGCGCAGGCGCGCATGCTCCAACGCTCCAACGCGCCTGCGCAACGCTGCTGGCACTGACAAGAAGGCTGATCCCTAGCCCCGCCCCCCTGCAGGCTGCGATCAGCTTGCTCCGCCCCAGGGAGACTACGCTGCACCACGCCACGCTCCAGGAGGACCGGAGAATTGCTGAAGAAGATTCCGGCGCACCTTCGCGCCCAGGCAGGTCACGTAAGTCTCGGAGGTGCGCCGTTTTTGCCAGAACCGGAAACTTGGGCTCATAGAGTACAAGGAAGTTATGATGAACCTTTATAAACCACTGGTTCGACCTCAACTGGAGTATTGTGTCCAATTCTGGGCACTTCACTTTAGGAAGGGTGTGAAGGCCTTGAAGAGGATGCAGAAAAGATTTTCGAGAGTGGTTCCAGGGATGAGGGACTTCAGTTACATGGATAGACTGGAGAAGCTGGGGTTGTTCTCCTTAGAGCAGAGAAGGTTGAGAGGAGATTGTGGTCGAGGTGTTCAAAATCATGAGGGGTCTGAACATAGTAGATAGATAGAAACAGTTCCCAGTGTCGAGAACCATAGGACACAGATTTAAGGCGATTGGCAGAAGAACCAAAGGCAACATGAGGAAAAACCTTTTTACGCAGCGAGTGGTTAGGATCTGGAATGCACGGCCTGACAGGATGGTGGAGTTAGCTGACTCAATCGTGGCTTTCAAAAGGGAATTGGATAAGTACCTGAAGGAAAAAAATTTGCAGCGTTACGGGGAGAGTGGGGACTAGCTATAAAGTGCTCTTGCAAAGAGCCGACACAGGCTCGACGGGTCGAATGGCCTCCTTCTGTGCTGTAACCATTTAAAGAGGACATTGATCTGATAAAAAAATATTTCTTCATGGTGTTTGACGAGGAGTCAGTGTGAGGAGATCGCAGTCTGACCGGCGAAGGCCAGGGTGGTCTTCATGCTCAGCTCTAATTTATTTGGAGATGTGAACTCTGCTTGAATTGATGATCGCATGTGAAAGGGCGAGGGTGTGCTGGAGATCAGATTAGGATGTTCCATTGAAATGGAGGTTCCACCCCGCTGGGCAGCAGTGAAGCAGAGTCCTCTGACGTTACGACTGAACATCGAAATCCCTGTTGCGGCCGTAAGCTCCCGAGTACTCCCTCCCAGAATACCACAAGACGACCTCCTTGGCTGAGTGGCCATAATGGGACCAATTGGACTCGAACTCCATTCCCCCGAGAGCCAGACACATCAACGCACAATCGCTTGGGGTGACGAGCGTTCTCGGAGATACTGAGGAGGTGGTACGATTCCTACTGTTCATTTTAAGAAAAATGTCAGCACTGATGGCCAGTGCCCCACTCCCTTTGATTTTCATGTTTTGCTACAATTGTTGATGGGATGAGTTTCACCTCCTCCCCCCCCCCCCCTCCCCGGCATCTCAACAACAGTCTGTGAAGCGAAGCTGAGTCCCACAGTACACTTGTCACCTCAGCAGAAGTCTTGAGCCACCATGTCACTGCATATTGTATCAACTGAATTAGCTTCACAATCACTTCCCTGGCCATTTGTTACAGAAGGCTCTTGTTTCCAGGTAAGGGCCAATTCCTGGTCTGTGCTGAATGGCGGTGGAAGCTCTGCACTTGGCCTCTGGATGAGAGAGACAAAAATCCTGCCAGGGTTCCTACTGCTGTTGTGGCCTCAGCATCAGCTTACCGACATGTGCAGTAAGCACTAGTAAAAGCAGATAGCTGAATCCCATCTCATACTACACAGCTTGGATGCAACATCTCTCTAAACTGGTTAAACAGTGAACCCACACCTTTGGGAAAGGACAAACTTGCATTTATATAATGCCTTACCACACTGCTCAGACGCATCCCACAGCACGTCAATGAATTACTTTTTCTTCCCGTGCAGTTGGCATGTAGGGGGAGTGTGGCAGCCATTTTGTGCAGTTTACTGCCCCTGAACAGCAATGAGATGAATGACCAGTTCACCACCTTTGTGTGGTAGCATTGGTCGAGGGATGAATTTTTTGCCCGTATAATGTATTTGCTTCCTGGGTTCTTGCTTAAGAATTTATAGCAACACATTGCTATTCAGAACTACTTGGTTTATTCGCAAAGGTTTAACAATTGCCCTACACATTACCGGTTCATCCACTAAGCTCACAACTGCATACCTCATTGTGGATGACCTCGACCCAACTGGCTGGGGTTTTATTGAGCCTCGTGAACATCACGTGACTGGCTAAGCCACTCACAATGCAACAGCTCGACCAACCTGTGAGCGTCCTCACAGGAGCATACATTACAGCCGGGAGGGCTACCTGCTCCTCTTCGAAATAATTACATGGGATTTTTAACACACAACTGCACAGGAAGGCTGGGCCTCTGTTTAAAGTCTCATCCGAGAGATGGCACCTCTGACAATGCAGTGCTCCCTCAGTACTGCACTGGAGTACCATTGTGGCCTATTGTTTAAGACCTTGTGTAGGGATTGAACCTCGCCATCTGATTCAGTGACAAGAGCAATACCACAGAGCCAAGCAGATAGGAGCTGATATGTATGAGCAGGATAAACTCTCCTGGTGATAGAGGGATCAGTATTAATTAAAAGCAACAACTCTAACATGCTAATCATTTCAATGGTACGCATACCTTCAGTTCTAATATCCTACAGTTTGTGAGTGATGTCTTTATGATTCTTGTATAACTATCATCTCTCATTCAGCTTAAGCTGAATTCCATCACCGTCGAGGCTGTGTGATAGCCTGTCACTCCTGATCTCTCTCCCTCAGTCGCGTCCATCTCCTGTGCACTGTGTCTCTGATAGAATCAATCCAGAACTTGCACTGCTCTCTGGTACCATTGCCACACGTGTTATGTACAAGGTGAGGAAACTTAGTGATAGTTGTGGGTAACACCGGCATGGGCACATTTATCGGCCGTCCCCAGTTGTCCTGAGAAGATGGTGGGCCGCCGCCTTGAAATGCTGCAGCCATTTGTTGAACACGCCCTAAGTAATGTAGTCGTCTTCATCCAAATACTGTCAATTAAAGTCATCTCCAAATGTAACTTTCATTCCACCATCATTGGAGGCTATATAAATACAAGTTGTTGTTGAGGCTGCTTAATACCCAGTACATTCCTCAAGCTGTAAATAACGCTAAGATTATGGAAGGGTAGATGTAGAGACTTATGGGGGAGACCAAAACGAGGGGCCATAACTATAAGATAGTCACGAATAGGGAATTCGGGAGAAACTTCTTTTCCCTGAGAGTGGTGAGATTGTGGAACTCAATACCACAAGGAGTAGCTGAGACGAATAGCATCGATATATTTAAGGGGAAGCTGGATAAACACATGAGAGAGAAGGTAATAGGTGGTTATGCTGATAGTTAGCTGAAGAGGGCTGGGAGGAGGCTCGGAGTAGTTGGGCCGCATGGCCTGTTTCAGTGGCATACATTCTATGTAATACCGGTGCCAGGGTTGGTCTTTATATGGTACATATTGTGTAGCAGCAGTATCCACCAGCACTTGTCTAGTTTGGAAGCAAAGGGTGCAGCTGACATGTGCTTTAAGAGGCAGGTTCTTGAGCCTGCCGATCGATTTGGTTCATTTACCTCATGAGTGAGCTTCAAATAAAATAAAAGCTTTTTATTCCCAACTTGACTTTCTCCCTTTCTCTCCTGACTCACGCCTGACATACAGTTTCACAGATGCCGGCCAGCTTCTGGTCCCTTGCCGAAACGGCCATTTATATCGAACTTTGATCAGACCACACTTGGAGTACTTTGAACAGTGCTGTTCTCCATATTATATGAAGGATATAGAGGCACTGGTGAAGGTGCAAAAAAGATTTACTAGAATGATACCAGAACTGAGAGTTTATACCTATCAGGAAAGATTGAAACAGCTGGGGCACTTTTCTCCAGAAGTGGGAATACTGAGGGGTGACCTGATCGAGATCTTCACGATTATGAAAGAGCTTGATAGGATGGACGTAGAGAAGTTATTTCCACTTGCATAGTAAAAACGTCCCAAGGTGCTTCACAGGAGTGTTATCAAACAAAAATTTGACACTGAGCTACATGTTGGAAATATTAATACAAGTGACCAAAAGCTTGGTCAAAGAAGTAGGTTTCAAGGAGGAGAAAGAAAGAGAGACGTGGCGAGGTTTAGGGTGGGATTTCCAGAGCTTAGGGCCCAGGCAGCTGAAGGCACGGCCACCAATGGTTGGGCAATGGAAATCAAGGATGCGTGTAAGAGGCCAGAATTGGAGGAGCGCAGAGATCATGGAGGGTTGTAGGGCTAGAGGAGATTATAGAGATAGGGAGGGGCAAGGCCATGAAGGGATTTGAAAACAAGGATGAGAATTTTACCGGACCGGGTGCCAATGTAGGTCAGCGAGCACAGGGGTGATGGGTGAACGGAACTTGGTGCGAGTTAGGACACGGGAAGCAGAGTTTGGGATGAGCTCAAGTTTAAGGAACTTTGCGAAATTACCCCTATATTCTCCAATGTTTCTCTGGCAGCTCATTGAACCGGGGCTAATGGGTCAGCCTCACATGTCACGTTTGTAACTGTGCATGATGTTTGGGGAAGGTCGAGTCCAAGGGAACAAATAAATCCAACCTGAGCTCCCCCTGTGGCTATGTTTGTAACTGCACCGCCCTGTGCCCAGCCAAGGGGCAAAGTTTGATCCCCAGTCTAAGCAGATCTTGGCTGGGTGAGGCGCTACACTTCGCCCTCAGCGCCTCTGGGTTGGAGGGGTTGCAAATCTAGGCAGTGTTCCTGCTCCTGTGTTCTCGCCTCTGAGTCAGAAGGTCGTGCGTTCAGAGACTGAACCCCATAATCCAGGCTGATGCTCCAGTGCAGTGCTGAGGGAGTGTCGGAGGTGCCGTCTTTCAGATGAGATGTTAAACCAGGGCCCCGTCTGCCCCATCAAGTGGACGTAATAGATCCCATGGCAATATTTTGAAAAAGAGCAGGGGAGTTATTGATAGAAACATAGAAAATAGGTGCAGGAATAGGCCATTCGGCCCTTTGAGCCTACACCACCATTCAATATGATCATGGCTGAATATGCAACTTCAGTACCCTATTCCTGATTTCTCTCAATACCCTTTGATCCCTTTAGCCGTAAGGGCCACATCTAACTCTCTTTTGAATATACCTAATAAACTGGTCTCAACAACTTTCTGTGTTGGAGAATTCCACAGGTTCACAATTCTCTGAGTGAAGAAGTTTCTCCTCATCTTGGTCCTAAATGATTTACTCCTTATCCTTAGACTGTGACCCCTGGTTCTGAACTTCTCCAACATCAGGAACATTCTTCCTGCATCTAACCTGTCCAATCCCATCAGAATTTTATATATTTCTATGAGATCCCCTCTCATTCTTCTAAATTCCAGTGAATATAAGCCTAGCCGATCCAGTCTTTCTTCATATGTCAGTCCTGCTATCCTGGGAATCAGTCTGGTGAACCTTCGCTGCACTCCCTCAATAGCAAGAATGTCCTTCCTCAGATTAGGAGACCAAAACTGTACACAATATTCAAGGTGTGGCCTCACCAAGGCCCTGTACAACTGCATTAAGACCTCCCTGCTCCTATACTCAAATCCTCTCGCTATGAAGGCCAACATGCCATTTGCCTTCTTCACCGTCTGCTGTACCTGCATGCCAACTTTCAATGACTGATGTACCGTGACACCCAGGTCTCGTTGCACCTCCCCTTTTCCTAATCTGTCACCATTCAGATAATATTCTGCCTCCCTGTTTTTGTCACCAAAGTGGATAACCTCACATTTATCTACATTATACTGTATCTGCCTTGCTTTTTCCCACTCACCTAACCTGTCCAAGTCACCCTGTAGCCTCTTAGCATCCTCCTCACAGCTCACACTGCTACCCAGCTTAGTGTCATCTGCAAACTTGGAGATATTACATTCAATTCCTTCGTCCAAATCATTAATGTATATTATAAATAGCTGGGGTCCCAGCACTGAACCTTGCGGTACCCCACTAGTCACTGCCTGCCATTCTGAAAAGGACCCGTTTATTCCTACTCTTTGCTTCCTGTCTGCCAACCAGTTCTCTATCCACGTCAATATATTACCCCCAATA
This sequence comes from Pristiophorus japonicus, assembly GCF_044704955.1. Classification (NCBI taxonomy): domain Eukaryota; kingdom Metazoa; phylum Chordata; class Chondrichthyes; family Pristiophoridae; genus Pristiophorus; species Pristiophorus japonicus. Next base: position 17,702,256 of record NC_091989.1, on the reverse strand, counting down.
CCACGTGCTTTAATTTTGCACACTAATCTCTTGTGTGGGACCTTGTCAAAAGCCTTTTGAAAGTCCAAATACACCACATCCACTGGTTCTCCCTTGTCCACTGTACTATCTTCAAAAAATTCTAGAAGATTTGTCAAGCATGATTTCCCTTTCATAAATCCATGCTGACTTGGACCAATCCAGTCACTGCTTTCCAAATGCGCTGCTATTACGTCTTTAATAATTGATTCCAACATTTTCAACACTACCGATGTCAGGCTAACCCGTCTATAATTCCCTGTTTCCGCTCTCCCTTTTTTAAAAAAAAAAGTGGGGTTACATTAGCTACCCTCCAATCCATAGGAACTGATTCAGAGTCTATAGAATGTTGGAAAATGACCACCAATGTGTCCACTGTTTCTAGGGCCACTTCCTTAAGTACTCTGGGATGCAGACTATCAGGCCCTGGGAATTTATCGGTCTTCAATCCCATCAATTTCCCTAACACAATTTCCTGACTAATAAGGATTACCTTCGGTTCCTCCTTCTCGCTTGACCCTCGGTCCCCTAGTATTTCCGGAAGTTTATTTGTGTCTTCCTTAGTGAAGACAGAACCAAAGTATTTGTTCAATTGGTCTGCCATTTCTTTATTCCCCATTATAAATTCACCTGATTCTAACTGCAAGGGACCTACATTTGTCTTCACTAATTGTTTTCTCTTCACATACCTCTAGAAGCTTTAGCAGTCAGTTTTTATGTTCCCTACAAGCTTACTCTCATACTCTATTTTCCCCCTTCTAATTAAACACTTTGTCCCCCTCCGCTGAATTCTAAATTTCTCCCAGTCGTCAGGTTTGCTGCTTTTTCTGGCCAATTTATATGCCTCTTCCTTGGATTTAACACTATCCCTAATTTCCCTTGTTAGCCACGGTTGAGCCACCTTCCCCGTTTTATTTTTACACCAGACAGGGATGTATAGTTGTTGAAGTTCATCCATGTGATCTTTAAATGTCTGCCATTGCCCATCCACCATCAACCCTTTTAGTATCATTCGCCAGTCCATCCTAGCCAATTCACGTCTCATACCATCGAAGTTACCTTTCTTTAAGTTCAGGACCCTTGTCTCTGAATTAACTGTCAGTCTCCATTTATTAAGAATTCTACCATATTATGGTCACTCTTCCCCAAAGGACCTCGCACAACAAGATTGCTAATTAATCCTCTCTCATTACACAAGACCCAGTCTAGGATGGCCAGCTTTCTAGTTGGTTCCTTGACATATTGGTCTCGAAAACCATCCCTTATACACTCCAGGAAATCCTCCTCCACCATATTGCTACCAGTTTGGTTAGCCCAATTTATATGTAGATTAAAATGACCTAGATGAAGGGACCGAGTGTAATGTATCCAAGTTTTCTGATGATATGAAACTCGGAGGGACAGTAAGCTCTAAGGAGAACACAAAATGTCAGCAAAGGGCTATAGATAGACTGTGAGTGGGCAGTAAGGTGGTAGATGTGGAGTATAATGTAGGGAAATGTGAGGTTATTCACTTTTGTAGGAAGAATAGAAAAACAGAATATTTTTTAAATGGTGAGAAACTTTTAAATGTGAGACATGTGGATGTCCTTGTGCAAGAAACACAGAAAGCTCGCATGCAGGTACAGCAAACAATATGGAAGGCAAATGGCTTGTTGTCCTTCATTGCAAGGGGGTTGGAGTATAAGAGTAAGGAAGTCTTGCTACAATTGTACAGGGCCTTGGTAAGACCACACCTGGAGTACTGCGCACAGTTTTGGTCTCCTTATCTAAGGAAGGATATACTTGCCTTGGAGACGGGGCAACAGAGGTTCACTAGATTGATTCCTGGGATGAGAGGGCTGTCTTATGATGAGAGATTATGTAGAATGGGCCTACACTCTCTGGAGCCTAGAAGAATGAGAGGTGATCTCATTGAAACATACAAGATTCTGAAGGGGATTGACAGGGTAGATGCTGAGAGGTTGTTTCCACTGGCTGGAGTGTCTAGAACCAGGGGGCACAGTCTCAGGATAACAGGACGACCATTTGAGACAGAGATGAGGAGAAATTTCTTCACTCAGAGGGTAGTGAATCTTTGGAATTCTCTGCCCCAGAGAGCTGTGGATGCTGAGTCTCTGAATATATTCAAGGCTGAGATAGATAGATTTTTGGAGTCTGGGGAATCAAGGGATAGGGAGATTGGGCAGGAAAGTGGAGTTGAGGTCAATGATCAGCCATGACCTTATTGAAGCAGGCTCGAGGGGCCATAGGGCCTACTCCTGCTCTTATTTCTCATGTTCTTATGAGTTACCCCGGTGTCCCGGCCAATATTTATCCCTCAATCAACATCACTAAAAACAGATTATCCGGTCATTATCTCATTGCTGTGCGCAACTTGGCTGCTGCATTACAACAGTGACTGTGCTTTAAAAAAGTACTTCATTGCTGTAAAGCACTTTGGGACGTCCTGAGGTCTTGTAAGGCGCTTTATAAATGCAAGCCTTTCTTTCTTGTAGTGACCCCTGTTGGAAGGTGAACGTTTCAATTGAGGACAGGTCAAACATCCCATTGTCGATAGCCCGACGATGCTGACTATCCGACATTGGATCTGGGGAATGGGCTTGGGGAAGAGGATCCCCAGTGGCCTTTTCCCCAGGACACCCAGGCTGGGAGGAGGGAGGTGGCGAGAGGGGAGGAGAGGAGAAAAACTGGAGAGAGTGAAAGGGGAAGAGTTCTCGGATTTGATTATAAATGTATTTTTGTTGAATTAAAATGTAGGCTTCATATGTTTATTTAAACAAAGGACTTTTCCATTCTCAAGCTCCCCCCTCCTCCCCCCGACACCCCCCCCGGCCCCACCGACCTGTCAAGAGCTGTGAGATAATGAACAATTAACAGCAATCAAATAAGCAAGATTTAATTAATACTGTAAGGCAGGCATTTTTTGTGTGTCTGCATTAAAAGGCAATGTGCTCTCCCTATTTTAATTGGAAGTCACACTTGCAATAGGATGACTTGCACCAACTGCTCGGCATTGTGACAAGATGTAATTGCACAGGTCAACCTTTAAGAAGATTAAAATTATATTGTTGTTACTTGAAGCAATTAGAAATGTTTGGGTGATGCAGTGTCGCTCGTGTATCACCGCGACGATGTCGCCATTGAGAGGGGCTTTGTAACCCTCGGTGAGTGAGCTTAAGGGAGGTCCACAACTGGGGGGCAAATCTTCTGAGTCAGAACTTCCAGCGTGGAGCCTAACCCAACAGTCGGGTCGGATGGACAGTCGGCCGTGGGGTACTGCACGGCCAAATTGTGTCCCTCGCAATGTTCTGACTGTTGATAATGACAGAACAGTGTGGTGGGTCAAAGGGAAGGGAGTCCTGACCTCATTCTGATTGCTTGATCTGCTTTGAGCGAGCTTCCGTGACCTGTCGATGCACGTGGACTGCCAGCAAATCTAACTGTAATCTATCAGTCTATCTACAGCTATCTACCTTTATCTCTCTATCTCCATATATATCTTTATCTCCCTCTTTCTATCCATCTGCCCACCCATCTGTTCATCTGTCTGTCTATCTATCTATCTCACTATCTCTCCATCGCTCTCTCTCTCTCTCCACTTCCAACTCTCTCTTTCTAGCTTTCTCTCTCACTTGCTCCCTCTTGAGCTCGCGTAGGAAATAGGAGCAGGAGTTGGCCATTCGGCCCCTCGAGCCTGCCCTCACTCACCATCTCTCTCTCTCTAGCGCTCTCTCCATCTCTCTCTCTCTCTCTCGAGCTCCCTCTCTAGCTCTCGTAAGAAATAGGAGCAGAAGTAGGCCATTCGGCCCCTGAAGCCTGCTCTATCCATCTCTATTTCTCGCTCACCACCTCCATCTCTCTCTCTGTGCTTTCTCTCCAGCTCTTTCTCTAGCGCTCTGTCTAGCGCTCTCTCCCCACCTCTAGCTCTCTCTCTCTCCAGCTCTCAGTCTAGCTCTCTCTCTCTCTAGCTCTCACTCTAGCTCTCTCTCTCTCTCCAGCTCTCTCTCTCTAGCTCTCTCTTTCCAGCTCTCTCTCTCTCTAGCTCTCTAGCCCCCTCTCTCTCTAGCCCTCTCTCTTGCACTGTCTGTCTTGCTCTTCCCTCTCTCGAGCTCTCTTTCCACCTCCATCTCTTTCTCTCTCTAGCTCTCTCTGTCCATCTCTACCTCCTCTCTCTACCCATCTATCGTTCCAACTATCTCTCTTCCTCTTTCAATATCTCGGGCTGAGAGCAGCTGCCACACTTTAGGTGTCACACTTTACGCTGTTAAAAATATTTAGACAGTGAGAAGCAAATGCAACTATGTCAGGGGGGGTTTATTGAGTTCCGCGGAGGGAGGTTTGATGATTGACCTGGAGCTGGAAACTGACGGGCGCCTGACAAGCTGCAAACTCCCCTCACCTGCGGTAGTTAACCTATAACTAACCCAAGCACGTTTATATCAAAGAGAATTCATCACCTCAAAGAGACATGGCAGGTTAAACAGAGCTCCTCCTCCGCAGTAGCAGAACAACACATTGTGGATCGCAGTGTTGAACACACGTGTCATTATTAAACCGTCTGTCGGCTGTCTGGCCGTGAGCAATGCTACTAGAGATTTACCAGCAGCATTGAAACCGGGCGCTGTTGTAAATAGTGTACTTCAATCCAACGTGACCAGGGCCTTCAGAGAGACTGGGTATTCCGGGCCCCTCCGATAGACCAGTCACTGAACACACGGCCCTGGATGGAGCCAATCCTTTCGGGCCCCTAAGGGGCCCACCTGGTGTTTATTTCCAGTCTGTCTGCCTCAGCCAAACTCACCTGGGACAGCAACAACAACTTTTTATTTATTTAGCACCTTTAACGTAGTGAAACGTCCCAGCAGCAGGAGGAGTTGCATTTAGCCTCAGCACCCCTGGGCTAGGAGTGCAGGAAGAAAAAAAAAACGGCCAGGATCCTGACTCCTGCTCCGAAAGTGCGTTTATGCCGAAGTCGGCTGAGAAGCAGGGATAAGGTGAGAATGGTGACGAGCCTTCATGGTTATGTAGCCTGCTGGCACTGATGCCCGGTGCCAGAGGTTGAGCGGTGTCAAGGGAACTGCACCCAGCAAGAGTGGAGAGCAGGGAAGATAATTGGAGCCCTCTGTAATATAAATACGAGAAGCACTTACATGGACAATTAAAGGACAAATATTGATCAAGCACGCTTCACTGATCTTTTTGAAGCCGGTTAACTTATAGAATCATACAATCATGGAAATTTACCGCACAGGAGGAGGCCATTTCGACCCATCCGGTCCGAGCCGGCCGACCAAGAGCCATCCAGCCTAAATCTCACTTTCCAGCTCTTGGTCCGTAGTCCTGTAGGTTATGGCACTTTAAGTGCACATCAAAGTATCTTTTAAATGTGGTGAGGGTTTCTGCCTCTACCACCCTTTCAGGCAGTGAGTTCCAAACCCCCAGCACCCTCTGGGTGAAAACATTTCTCCTCAAATCCCTTCTAAACCTCCTACCAATTACTTTAAATCGATGCCCCCTGGTTGTTGACCCCTCTGCTGAGGGAAATAGGTCTTTCCTATCCACTCTATCTAAGCCCCTCCTAATTTTATGCACCTCACTGTTCCAAAGAAAACAGCCCCAGCCTATCCAATCTTTCCCCATGACTAAAATTCTCCAGTCCAGGCAACATCCTCGTAAATCTCCTCTGCACCCTCTCGAGTGCATTCATATCTTTCCTGTAATGTGACCAGAACTGCACGCAGTACTCTAGCTATGGCATAGAAACATAGAAACATAGTAAATAGGTGCAGGAGTAGGCCATTTGGCCCTTCGAGCCTACACCACCATTCAATATGATCATGGCTGATCATGCAACTTCAGTACCCCCATTCCTGCTTTCTCTCCATACCCCTTGATCCCTTTAGCTGTAAGGGCCACATCTAACTCCGTTTTGAATATATCTATTGCATATGGTCTAACTCGCGTTTTACATAGTTCAAGCATAACCTCCCTGCTCTTATATTCTATGCCTCGGCTAATAAAGACAAGTATCCCGTATGCCTTCTGAACCACCTTATGTACCTGGTCTGCTACCTTCAGGGATCTGTGTACATGCACTCCAAGGTCCCTCTGTTCCTCTACATTTCTCAGTGATATAAGGAGCAGGGGGAATGTCTCTTGCTGATGATTTTAACGCCTCAGTTGCCTGGAGGACAGGTAGGTGTCTTGCCCTCGTTTAGCCTGCTGGGCGGAGGTGCTATGAACCAACCATCTGATAATCCCCTCACCCACCAGCACCGGGCACCCCAGCACAGCCTCTGCTCGGTGAGATTCAGCAACCACGACAACAACAACTTGCATTTGTATAGCGTTTATGACATAAGAAAATGCCACAAGGCAATTCATAGGAGCATAATCAGACATAATTGACACTGAGCCACATAAGTAGATATTAGGATGGGTGATTAAATGCTTTGTCAAAGTTCCAAATATCTCTTTATTTGGCTCGGTGTCAGATTTTGTTTGATAACGCTCCTGTGTAGTGCCTTGTGATGTTAAATTAGGCGCTTTATAAATGCAAGTTGTTGTCCATCTACTGTTGCCAGTCTCCTTGGCAATTGGCTCGGCTTCAGCACCTAATGCATCATCAATGTGGCACGTTAAATATGATTTGATAAAAGTTGCCCAAAATGCATTTTTAATCATCTCTCTCTTTCTATCTTTCCATTTTAGGACAGAATCTGTGGCAGAAAAGATGCTTACCAACTGGTTTACATTCCTCTTGTACAAATTCCTTAAGGTAAGGGTATAAAATGGCCTCTCCTCGGGGTGTTTTCTCTCAAAATGTTTTCTCTTCTCGGCTTCATTCTGTGAATTGCAGCCTGAATATTTCTCTGACAGAGTGAACGGAGCCACATTTTTTTTTTTTTAAACATGCATTACCCTGCTTAGAAATAATCTCATTGAGCGAGTGACATCTGTCGCAAATTTATTTAAAAAATTGGGGGAGGATAGCGCTACATTTCTTGACATTACTGACTTCTTTTCTTGGGGTTTTATAATTGTAAGAATTTAAACCTTCAACGTTCACTCCCTCCACCACCGGCGCACCGTGGCTGCAGTGTGCACCATCTACAGGACGCACTGCGGTAACTCGCCAAGGCTTCTTTGGCAGCACCTCCCAAACCCGTGACCTCTACCACCCAGAAGGACAAGGGCAGCAGGCGCATGGGAACACCACCACCTCCACGTTCCCCTCCCAGTCACACACCATCCTGACTTGAACATATATTGGCCATTCCTGGATCTCCCCACCCAACAGCACCATCACCACACGGACTGCAGCGGTTCAAGAAGGCGGCTCACCACCACCTTCTCGAGGGCAAATAGGGATGGGCAATAAATGTCGGCCTTGTCAGCGACGCCCACATCCCGTGAATGGAATATTTTTTAAAGTGTGACCTCTTGCAACTTGGGATTACAGAGCAGGGGAGAGACGACAGGCTATGTGAGGTTTTATGAACCCGAGACGGCCACATTTATTATTTGAAGTGCTGTTGCTTTCTGAGTCAGTGGCTGTCGTCGGTGCCATAGTTAATTCATCATCATCATAGGCAATCCCTCGGAATCGAGGAAGACTTGCTTCCACTCTAAACATGAGCTCTTAGGCGGCTGAACAGTCCAATACGGGAACCACAATCACTGTCACAGGTGGGACAGATAGTCGTTGAAGGAAAGGGTGGGTGGGACTGGTTTGCCCCACGCTCCTTCCGCTGCCTGCACTTGGTTTCTGCACGCTCTCGGCGATGAGACTCGAGGTGCTCAGCGACCTCCCGGATGCACTTCCTCCACTGAGGACGGTCTTTGGCCAGGGACTCCCAGGTGTCAATGGGGGATGTTGCACTTTATCAGGGAGGCTTTGAGGGTGTTCTTGTAACGTTTCCGCTGCCCACCTTTGGCTTGTTTGCTGTGAAGGATTTCCGAGTAGAGCGCTTGCTTTGGGAGTCTCGTGTCTGGCAGGCGAACAATGTGGCCTGCCCAGCAGAGCTGATCGAGTGTGGTCAGTGCTTCGATACTGGGGATGTTGGCCTCTTTAATGGTGAATGCAGAACAATTAAGTTGGGAGAGGAGTCTGTCTACAGCTCAGTGCTGTCCCCGCTGAACCAAACTCGCATAACACTCATAAGGACCATATTGTCTTTCTCCCTTCTTCCAGGTTACTATCCCGAAAGCGCTCACTACTTGCCGGGGTTGATTGAACCCTGTTTGATAGCGCTCCTGTGAAAGCGCCTTGGGACGTTTTACTACGTTAAGGGTGCTATATAAATGAACGTAGTAGTTTAAAGGGTCCCATGGGCACCCAGCAGCCTTCTGTTGTTCACACCTGGTCGTCGGCGATGGGTTTTGACGGGCTTTTCCACTGTGGCCGGCATCGCAAGCCGAGCCCCGCCCAGTTTCCGCACCGGCACACTTCTCCAGCCAGGGGCCACCGGGCTGTGATTCGGAGCAGGAAGCTTGCCTGTTCATTGCCCCCCTCCCCAGTGCAGCGGCACTGCGTCTGTTTGTAGTGCGTCCGCTGGCACCCCGTCTGTGAGCAGTCCACGTAGCACAACCTGGGGGGTCTGTGTGGGTCAAACCGTGCTATCACCCACAGGCATTGCCAGAGCTCTTCCTCTCAGTCTCTGATTGTTTGAGGTGGGGGAAGCATCGGTCCATGTAGAGACCGCCAGTAGAAGTCTGTCCTGAATGTGCAACTGTACTAATGCTGGCCTCTTGCATTTTGTTTTTGGGCATTGATCAGGAATGTGCAGGGGAGCCTTTGTTCATGCTTTTCTGCGCCATCAAGCAACAGATGGAGAAGGGGCCAATCGACTCAATCACAGGAGAGGCACGCTACTCTCTCAGCGAGGACAAGCTCATCAGGCAGCAGATAGACTACAAGACCCTGGTAAGTTCAGGATCCAGAATGTAGATTGGGTGGAGGAGGATGGGGGATGGGGGAGGGGGAGGGTGAGGGCGGAGTGGGTCCAAGGACACTTGGGGTCATTTGCACAGATGATGGGAGCAGGATATTCCCGTTGAGATAAGACTGGGTGCTAATACAGCCCCGTGTTAATTATCTCAAGCCATGGTGATGGGCAGAAACAGAGTGCTTCCACTGAGGAGCTGTCACTGTGCCAGGCAGCACGTGTGATTGGTCAAATATTTTGTCTCATAACACTCCTGTGAAGCGCCTTGGGACGTTTTACTACGTTAAAGACGCTATATAAATACAAGTTGTTGTTGAACTTGTTGCTGGCAAACAGGATTTCCTTCACCAGAACCACGAGGGAAAAAGGCAGGTGTGTTTATTGCTTTTTATTTTTAACTCCTCCCCTCCTCTGGTCAATTCCAATAGAGGCATTCCAGCTGAGACAGACCCCGTCCTCACCACAAACATCCCTGCCTGATGTCGCCTGCAGGGGGGTGCTAGATCGACTAGCGGAGAGACGAGAGAAGCTGGGAATGTTCTCCATAGAGTAGGTTAAGAGGAGATTTGATCGGTGTTCAAAATCTTGAAGAGTTTTGATAGAGTAAATAAGGATAAACTGTTTCTAGTGGCAGACAGTCAGTAAGCAGGGGACACAGGTAGCAGGTTATTGGTAAATGAATCAGAAGTGCGATGGGGAAAGGAACTTTTACATGGCGAGCTGTTCTGATCCGAATGTGCTGCCTGAAAGGGCGGTGAAAGCAGATTGAATAGTAACATTCAAAAGGGAATTGAATAAATACCTGAAAAGGAAAGGTTTGCAAATCGATAAGGAAAGGTTTGCAGATCAATGAGCAAAGAGCAGTTGAGTGGGATTAATTTGATAGGTCTTCCAAAGAGCACAGGAATGATGGGCTCAATGGCCACCTTCTGATCTGTATCGTTCTATGATTCTGTGACCAACCTAGAGGCCTAAGTTTCTCCTCCTTCTAACTGAGGGCTGCCTCAGCCTGAGATCAGCTAACCCTGGCCAATCCAGAGCTCAACCTGAGAACCTTCCTGGCCTATTTGGCTCATTGAGTCAACTCGCTGAACCATTGGAGGCAAGCTGAGTGTTGTTGTTTTACACTCGAACATGTTTTTGCGGTAAGTCAGATCCTTCATCTTACAGCAGCCGAGGTGGACCAAACTTACGATAAAACTGAAAATGCTGGAAATGTGAAATAAAGACGAGAAGAATGCTGGGAACACCAGTAAAGGTCCACGTTTGGTAGACGAGACCCTTCCTTTCATCCGAGCCTGATTCAGGGTCTACCCCAGGAATGCAAACCCGTCTTTTCCAACACTGTCTGTTTCTTCTTCCAAACTCGAGATATTTTCTCTCCTGCCAGAATCTGCTTATTTAGAGTGAGAGACACGTCACTGTTGATTAGAACCCATTTCTCTCTGCCTCGCTCTTAGAACATGACCCTGGCTCAATGCAATTAGTTGGCTTTGCAGCCTGCAGATTGAAGTGAATGAGGCAGTCCGTCACTTTTAAGCTTTCGAGACGGCAAGCAATAGAAACAAAATCAAGGTCTTCTGAAGTTGCTTTGTGTGTGTGGGGGGGGAAGGAGAGGGAGGGTAGCCCAGGGTGTGGTGAGACTGGGGGGGGAGGGGGGAAGGAGAGGTTGCGTGGCCCGGGGTGTAGTGAGACTGGGAGGTTGGGAGGGGGGTGGGGAGGGGAGGGCGCGTGGCCCAGGGTGTAGTGAGACTGAGGTGGGTGGGGGGCAGGGAAGAGCAGGTGCGTGGCCCAGGGTGTAGTGAGATTGGGGCGGAGGGGGTGGGGGGGAGGGGAGGAGAAGGCGCGTGGCCCAGGGTGTGGTGGGGGTGGGAAGGAGAGGGAGCAAAGTGTGGTGGAGCTGGGGGTGACAGAAACAGACTGCCTGCAACACACGTGAAGTCACAACTCACAAAATGCTTCCAAATATAGACTAAGCAATCGTACTGCAACAGGAGGGTAATAATGGTCGGAGCGATTCTCTCACTGTAATGGGTGGCATGTAATAGACTATAAATTATAATTAGAACATTGAATGTTCATCAATCAATTAGGGCATTTAGAAAATGAGATCACTGGAGTTGGCCATCAGTCACCAAACAAGCCATTTCTGATAATGCAGATCAAACCTCTGCATCATTGACCCCTAGATACCAGAGTGGTCAACACTGTAACCTGCCTGGAGGTATAAGCACCTTGGGATGTTTTACTATGTTAAAGGCGCTATATCAATACAAGTTGTTGTTGTTGATACTACAGCTTTGAAAGTGGATAAATCCCCAGGCCTGGGTGAAATGTATCCCAAGCTGTTAAGCGAAGCAAAAGAGGAAATAGCAGAGGCTCTGACCATCATTTTCCAGTCCTCTCTGGCTACAGGTGTGGTACCTTGGTTTAAAAAGGGAGAAAGGGATAGACCAAGTAATTACAAGCCTAACCACAGTGGTGGGAAAATTATTGGAAAAATTCCTAAGGGACAGGATAAATCTTCATTTGGAAAGATATGGATTAATCAAGGACAGTCAGCATGGATTTGTTAAGGGAAGGTCGTGTCTGATCAGCTTGAATTTTTCAAGGAGGTAACCATGGGGGCCGATGAGGGCAGTGCGTATGATGTAGTGTATATGGACTTTAGCAAAGCTTTTGATAGGATCCGACATGGCAAACTGGTCACGAAAGTAAAAGCCCATGGGATCCAGAGCAAAGTGGCAAGTTGGATCCAAAATTGGTTCAGAGGCAGGAAACAAAGGGTAATGGTTGATGGGTGTTTTTGTGACTGGAAGGATGTTTCCAGTGGGGTTCCGCAGGGCTCAGTGCTGGGTCCCTTGCTTTTTGTAGTATATATCAATGACTTGTACTTGAATATTGGGGGTATGATTAAGAAGTTTGCAGATGACACTAAAATAGGCTTTGTGGCTAATAATGAAGAAGAAAGCTGCGGACTGCAGGAAGATATCAAATACTGGTCAGGTGGGTGGAACAGTGACAAATGGAATTCAATCCAGATAAGAGTGAGATAATGCATTTGGGAGGTCTAACAAGGCAAGGGAATACACATTAAATGGTGCGACACTGAAAAGTGTACCGGAACAAAGGGACCTTGGAGTGCAGGTCCACAGATCCCTGAAGGTAGCAGGCCAGGTAGATAAGGTCGTTAAGAAGACATATGGAATACTTGCCTTTATTAGTCGTGGCGTGGAATACAAGAGCAAGGAGGTTATGCTCGAACTGCATAAAACATTGGTTAGGCCGCAGCTGGAGTACTGTGTGCAGTTCTGGTCACCACATTACAGGAAAGATGTGATTGCACTGGAAAGGGTGCAGAGGAGATTTACAAGAATGTTGCCTGGACTGGAGAATTTTGGCTATGAGGAAAGATTGGAGATGCTGGGTCTGTTTTCTTTGGAACAGAGGAGGATAAAGCGAGACCTGATTGAGGTGTATTAAATTATGAGGGGCCTGGATAGAGTGGATAGAAGGACCTGTTTCCTGTCAACAACCAGGGGGCATAGATTTAATGTAATTGGGAGAGATTTAGAGGAGATATGAGGATAAATTTCTTCATCCAGAGGGTGGTGGGGGTCTGGAACTCACTGCCTGAAAGGGTGGTAAAGGCAGAAACCCTCACCACATTTAAAAAATACTTGGATGTGCACTTGAAGTGCCGTAACCTACAGGGCTATGGACCAAGAGCTAGAAAGTGGGATTAGGCTGGATAGCTCTTGGTCGGCCTGTGCGGAAAGATGGGCCATAATGGCCTCCTTCTGTGCTGTAAATTTCTATGATTCCATGATTCTGTCTCCCGTTCTTTGCTCAAGCGCATATAAAACCAATTGTTAAATGAGCTGAGATCAGTTTATTCAGCAGAAACCCCAGGTGATCAAAGCTCACTCCTTCCTTAAACCCAGGCCCCACCTGCCCCCTCCCATCCCAGGGTCACTATTTTCAGCAAGGGGAGTTCTCCCCGATGTCCCAGCCAATATTGATCTCTCAATTTACATCACTAAAATCAGATTATCTGCCATTTATCTCATCGCTATTTGTGGGAGCTTGTTGTGCGCATATTGGCTGCTGCATTTCTTACATTACGACAGTGAATACACTTCCAAAACACTTAATTGGCTGGAAAGCGTTTCGGGATGTCCTGAGGTTGTGAAAGGCATTATATAAATGCAAGTCCTTTTCTTTCTATCTGTCTGTGTTTTGTGGCTAATGCAGTAACCCGTTGAACCAGCAGTGGCGCTACAGAGTTGTGTGATGTGATATTAAATAGATGTTTGAACGGGGACCATCGCTAGATAAGGGTCTTGTAAACTATCTGGGCATTTATTTGTCGCCTGTATAAATAATTAAATGTAAAGAAACATGACAGTTTAACGGATACAGCAATCCCTGAATGATCATCCTCTCAGGCTGATTACATTTCAAATCTAACAGGAAATTGAGTGTCAGTGAATAGTAGTGAATACTGGCCCACTGCAACACCACTGAGGGTCATCCATTCCTGGGGCATTGGTGGGCCTTTTTCTCTGAGGCCAGTTTCAGTCTGATATTGGAGGTAGACTTGACTATTCCAACGCACTTCTCACACATTCTACCCTACAGGTGATCCAAAACTCGGCTGCCCGTGGCCTAACTCGCACCAAATCCCTCTCATCCACCACCCCTGTGCCCGGTGACCTGCATTGGCTTCCGGTTAAGCAACGCCTCGATTTCAAAATTCTCATTTTTATTTTCAAATCCCTCCATGGCCTCGCCCTTCCCTAGCTCTGTAATCTCCCCCAGCCCCACAACCCCCCGAGGTGTCTGCGCTCCTCTAATTCTGCCCTCTTGAGCATCCCTGATTATAATCGCTCAACCATCGGTGGCCGTGTCTTCTGTTGCCTAGGCCGCAAGCTCTGGAACTCCCTGCCACAACCTCTCCCACAGGTACTCCCATGGTGCTGTTGGGGAGGGAGTTCCAGGATTTTAACCCAGCAACGGTGAAGGAACGGCGAAATATTTCCAAGTCAGGATGGTGTGTGATTTGGAGGGGAACTTACAAGTGGTGGTGTTCCCGTGCACCTGCTGCCCTTGTCCTTCGAGGTGGTCGCGGGTTTGAGGTCGCGGGTTTGGGAGGTGCTGCCGAAGAAGCCTTGGCAAGTTACTGTAGTGCATCTTGTAGATGGTACACACTGCAGCCACGGTACGCCGGTGGTGGAGGGAGTGATTGTTTAAGGCGGGGGATGGGGTGCCTTGTCCTGGATGGCTCTCAGGAGAAGGATGGTCGGCCATTGTGCCAGGCCGCTGGCACCCGTTGGAACCGCAATGCATCATGGGTTGGCTTCTTTAGGAGAGGCAGGGAGAAAACGATGTGGCATGGGGGCGGGGCATCACATGACCACCCACCTCAGCCAGTCAAACAGCCTTTCACCACCGCCCCCTCCCCCCCCCCCCCGCCTTCTCCAATATTTTTATAACTGATTCAGAAGGGGTTCAGAGAATGAAAAAAGAACACAACATTTGCTAACGCCCCTATGATTAATGGAGGCACAGAGACGACGGAGGCGGGAGGGGTGAAGCGAAGAGGGATGGGAGAGAAGAGACGACGGGGGTGGGGGGAGAAGAGAGGAGAGGTGGGGGGAGAAGAGATGACGTGGGGGGCAGGGGGGGTGGGGAAGAGGAAAAGAGGGGAGCGATGAACGCCTTAACTGGCGATCAGCTCAGTTTCCCCGGTGGGTTAAGCTGAGAATCGCGAGGCTGACTCTACCTTTAAGATCCTGAATGGCTTTTTCATGCACTGATAAGCAAGACAACTGCAGGAATTGTCTGGAATTACAGATGGAAGATTGTGATAACCTGATATCAGAAGTGACTGCTCCGCTACCCAGCGATGTTCAGCATGAGCGAACTGCTCGCTTTAACTTGTTCCAGCAAGGTTCGTAATGGAAAAATCCGCCTCCCGCAATTTGTTCAACTCCAATGATCTCGCATCAGGAAGCTTTCGAATCCGGTGAAAGGTAATGGTGGGAGCAGCAGGAAATGACCAACTCCAAACCTGTTTTTGGTTTCAAGAAATAAAAAGTAGAAAGCGTTGGAAGCGCGGAGCAGGTGAGTCAGCATCTGAAAGAGAAAAAAACCAGGTAAATGTTTCGGGTGTGGACTCTTTGGAACTGCTCCCCTCCCCTCCCCCCCCCCCCCCCCCCCCCCCCGCCCCCCAATATTAACCTCCTCCAGCATTTCAGATGCTGCCCTGCAGCCCGTTTGTAGTGTTTTCTGTTTCCATCTTCTTTAGTGGTCCTCCAACCAAAAGCTCAGTGCCTGTATCCCGACCCACGCCAAGTCCTGTTCACCCATCAGCCCTGTGCTCGCTGACCCGACATTGGCTCCCGGTCCGACAACGCTTTGAATTTAAAATTCTCATCCTTGTTTTCAAATCCTTCCATGGCCTCGCCCCCTCCCTATCTCTGAAACCTCCTCCAGCTCTACACCCCTCCTCTAATTCTGGCCTGTTGCACATTCCTGATTTTAATCGCTCCGCCATTGGCTGCTGTGCTTTCAGCTGCCAAGAGCCTAAGCTCTGGAATTCCCTCCCTAACTCATTCCACCTCTCTACCTCCCTCTCCTCCTTTAAGACACCCCTTGAAACCTCTCTCTTTGATCAAGCTTTTGGTCACCTGTTCTGTGGCTTGGTGCCAAAGTTTGTTTGATTACGTTCCTGTGAAGCACCTTGGGACATTTTACTACATTAACGAACGCAATATGTGTCAGCTGTGGCTCAGTGGGTAGCACCCTCGCCTCTGAGTCAGAAGGTTGTGGGTTCAAGTCCCACTCCAGGGACTGGAGCACAAAAATCTAGGCTGACATTCCAGTGCATTGCTGAGGGAGTGCTGCACTGTCGGAGGTGCCGTCTTGTGGATGAGACGTCAAACCGAGGCCCCCGCCTGCCCTCTTGGGTGGACGTAAAAGATCCCATGGCACTATTTCGAAGAAGAGCAGGGGAGTTATCCCTAGGGTCCTGGGCCACTATTGATCCCAAAAATGCTTGCAAAAAAACAGATTATCTGGTCATTATCACATTGCTGTTTGTGGGAGCTTGCTGTGCCCACATTGGCTGCCGCATTTCCTACATTGCAACAGTGACTACACTCCGAAAGTACTTCATTGGCTGTAAAGCACTTTGAGATGTCCGGTGGTTGTGAAAGGCGCTATATAAATACAGGTCTTTATATATATATGTGTGTTGTTTGATTGTTATTGATCATTCTCTAAGGATGTGACATTAGGCTGCAGAATGGCGGAGAATAATTGCTCATCTCGTGGACATGCAACTCCACCCTCTGCCATTATGATGGAGACTATTTGAAATGACCTTCAGGGTTTGCATGCTGGTGTTCCACTGTGTTCTTTCCAGGCCTATGTTAAGATCAAATTTATAGTTGTTCACAAACAAAAGAGCAGAGAAGAATCTGGGCCGCTTACCCATGGCATTCCACCGACATTCTGGACTTGGTGCTTCTATACCTCACATCGTGAGAGAGCAGTACCTGTGTGCTGGCTTCCTGTATTCACACTGCCTAAACTGCCATCTCCGTGCCAAGAGAAAGAAAGATTTGCATTTATGTAGCGCCTTTCACAGCCGCAGGATGTCCCAAAGTACTTCACAACCAACAAAGTACTTTAGGAGTGTCGCCACTCTTGTAATGTAGGAAACATGGCAGCCAATTTGTGCACAGCAAGCTCCCACAAACAGCAATGAGATAAATGACCAGATCGTCAGTTTCAATTATGTCGGCTGAGGATTAAGCATTGGCCAATACACCGGGGGAGAACGCCACTGCTCTTTTTCAAAGTAGTGCCGTGGGATCTTTTCTGAGGACAGGTGGGGGTCTTGGTTTAACATCTTATCCGAAAGCCTCCTAGATAAAATGCAACTTCCCCACCGACACCTGGGAGTCCCTGGCCAAAGTCCGCCCTAAGTGGAGGAAGAGCATCCGGGAGGGCGCTGAGCACCTCGAGTCTCGTCGCCGAGAGCATGCAGAAAGCAAGCGCAGGCAGCGGAAGGAGCGTGCGGCAAACCAGACTCCCCACCCAACCCTTTCCCTCAACCACTGTCTGTCCCACCCGTGACAGAGACTGTAATTCCTGTATTGGACTGTACAGTCACCTGAGAACTCACTTTTGGAGTGGAAGCAAGTCTTCCTTGATTTCGAGGGACTGCCTATGATGATGATATCCAAAAGACACCCCTCCGCCAGTACTGCACTAGGAGTATCAAGCTAGATTTTTTTCACTCAAGGAGTAGGCACTTGAATTTGTGACCGATTGACACAGTGGTGTGAGTGCTGCCCACTGAGTCGTGGCAGACAATGGGGTAAGGGAGACAGCCGGAGTTAGGCATTGGAAACAAGAGCCAAGAGTAAAAATGACTCGGGAAAAGTGGAGTTGGCACCTTCAGCACAGGAGAATAATTAGAAAGGAACGGAACGCGATGGGCCGAAATGGCCGCCTTCCATGCTGTAAACATCTATGATATCGAGCCCAGGCACTCAATTAACCCTTTGTGGCCACCTCGAGGGTTCCAGAGCTGGAGGTACAGCCTGTTTCACTCTCCCAGCTCTTACTCCACAGGGTTTTGTTTGCTCTTATTATCTGCCTGTTTCCTTTGTTTCTTTTAAAAAAAACCTCTCTGAATTTGTCAGATGAAAGCAGTCAGCACACATGTAAAAGCAGCAGGCTTGCAAAGTGCATCTGTTCCGCAATTTACAGCCATCAGATCGTTTACAAAGGAACTGGAGCATTTGCACTTTGATTTCTGATGAGAAGCCTGCGCCGACCTGCTGAGAGCTGCATTTTATATTTCCTTTAAATGCTTTGTGATGCAGATTGGCTTGGAGGAGAGGGGGAGGTAGTGTTGTGGGAGGTGAGGGGGGGGCATCCTGGCTCTGCAATCTCTCAGATGCTGAAGAGCCATTCTGTGCAGTGACAATTTAATTAACACCTGACTAGATAATGCATTCTAATGACTGTAATGCTGGCTCGTATTTTATCCTTTCGAAAGGCTTGGAATGTAATGTCTATTGTTATTGTGGCTGAGGATTGGCGGTGATGGCTGAATGGCTGGTTAAAGTCGTTAGGTTGATATGCTTGCAGCAAATCTTAAAGTACCATCGAGAGTACAATGCTGATGATGGTCGCTCTTTCATTGAATTTTATGCTAAATGCAGGTGTTAACAAATCGTGCGACTGGGAATCCTGTCTATTTTTCTCACTCTTCCCCCAATCCAAATCCCAGCTGGCAAATTGCGATTTGCAAGAATGTTTCCCCAAATTGGGATTGACCTGGGATTTCTGATTCATTCCATCGGCTCCATCAGTTAGAGTCAGAAGAGAAAATACTGGGAATTAAGAGAAGATAGGGCAGTATTTTAGGAAAGATGTCAAGGCCTTGGTGAGGGTGCAAAGGGGATTCGCTGGGATGGTACCAGGAATGAGAGTCTTCACTTGCGTGTGGAGAGACTAGAGAAACTGGGATCATTCTCCTTAGAACAGAGAATGTTAAGGGCAGATTTAATAGAGGCATTCAAAATCATGATGGGCTTTGATAGAGTAAATAGAGTCTGTCTCCACTGACAGAAGGGTCGGTAACCAGGGAACACAGATGTAAGGTAATTGGCAAAAGAGACAGAGGTGAGATGAGAATTTTTTTTACCCAGCGAGTGGTTGTGATCTGGAATGCGCTGCCGGAAAGGTTGGTGCAAGCAGATTCAATAATAATTTTCAAAAGGGAATTGGATAAATACTTGAAGGGGAGAAAACTGCAGGGCTATGGGGAAGGGGCAGGGGAATGGGACTAATTGGATCGCTCTACCGAAGAGCCGGCACAGGCACGATGGGCCGAATGGCCTCCTTCTGTCCTGTAAGATTCTATGATCTGAAAAGACAATGGTTTATGGGCGCGAAGTTCTGTAGCATCCTGCGCTAACTTTTGAAAAGTAGAAAAAATAGCACCAGGCGCAAATGATCCTCTCCTGCCGGGAAATTCAGCGCTAACCATTTCTCTTAGGGTGCTAAAGTGCAAGAGGAGACAGTAGCGGCAGAGCGCTGAACAATTTGCAGCGGTTGCTTCCCTCGTTTAAAGGGAAGGGCCAAGGATGGTGCACAACCTACTTGTCGGCAGTTCTGCGTTGCAAGGCGACCTGCGTGACTGCCATCACAGCCCCAAACACACTCACAAAGTGGAAGGCTTGGACATCTCGCAGCAATGAAACATCAAAAGCTTTGAGCAAGCACCAGACTGGTGCAAATAATAAAGTTTGGCCTACCTGAAAAACCATTCCCTTTACTTAGCGCTGTCCAAGCGGCCAGCCGAGTTCACAGCGCCTCCTCTTGCTGCCGTTGTTGACGCCCGGCGATACAGCGGGGGGGCGGGAGCCAATTTCGTATCCGGAGCGGTAACAGGGCGCTCCGTTGCTTTATGACGTCATGATGTGCGAGGTGCTAGAGGCCCAGGTGGTAAGTGTTAGCGCCAGCACTAAACCGGCACTGAAGTTCGGGGGCACCCGATCGCTAAACCCCCCCCCAGTGCTCAATTAGCACCCCCTCCCCCCCCCGCCCAGGCACTAACGGGAGGCGCTAAGCTGATGAATTTCTCCCCCACACACGGAATTTCTCCCCCTATGGGTTCATGCCTTGACTTCAGGCCTGCCGCTAATGAATCTGTTGATGATCCCCAGTTGGGGCCTACATTTTATTTAAACCCTTCTTTCCATCACATTTCCTCCTGACGGACAGTACTTTTTACCCTGAAGGTTGTGCCTATAATTCTGGATCTCTCGGCTTGTGCTCCCTGTTTCTTTACCTGATAGCTCTCACTGTCTCCCTGCTCCACAAGCATGGTTTCTGTTGGCGTGACATTGTTCAAAATTAAGAGCAGTAGTGCCGCGCGAGCAGCACGTGGTCTTGGGGTGGATAGGTGATGCCTCGCTTGTCCCTGAGCACACGAGGTGAGATGGGATGCATTGGCGCACACTGGCACTTCATGCTGGCATGGCCTTGGGCACAAGTTGGGCCACTGAGAAGCTCTTGACTCAAAACTGGCAGCGTGAGCTGGTAAGTGAGGCAGTGAACTGGCAGCTTTGTCATTCTTGTGTCAGTGTCACACAGCGACAGCATATTAAATGTGTTTGTGGGAGGAGGAGGAGAAGGGGCAGGTGCAGAGTTGAAATCTGTGCAGGAAATTGCTGGTGCTGAAAATGACTGATATGGAAAATGAAAGAAAGTTTTTATTTAATAGCAACAGTGCCTGAACGCTGTCGACCTGCTCAGAGCTTTCACAGTAAAGGCTTAATTTCTTCCGCAAGCACCATTAGCAATGTGTGCGGGTCACATGTATGACTGAGTTGACCGGTTAAGCAACGCCTCGATTTCAAAATTCTCATCCTTGTTTTCAAATTCCTCCATGGCCTCGCTCCTCCCTATCTCCGTAATCTGCTCCAGCCCCACAACCGCCCCGAGATGTCTCAGCTCTAATTCTGCCCTCTTGAGCATCCCTGATTATAATCAGTGACCGTTTCTTCTGTTGCCTGGGCCCCAAGCTCTGGAACTCCCTGCCTAAACCTCTCCGCCTCTCTACTTCTCTTTCCTCCTTCAAGACGCTCCTTAAAACATACCTCTTTGACCAAGCGTTTGGTCACCTGTGCTAATTTCTCCTTTTGTGGCTTGGTGTCAAATTTTTCATCTTATAATACTCCTATGGAGTACCTTGGGAGGTTTCACTGCGTTAAAGGTGCTATATAAATACAAGTTGTGGTTGTTTACAAAGAGTGTTGCACCAACACACTTAGAACCTTTTTATTACCTTTTTTTGTCTTTATTTCTCTATCTAAATATTTTTCTGTCACTGTCTTTATCTCCCTCCTCCTCTCTCAGCCTTTCTCTTTGGTTTTGTGTGTCTATATTTCAGACCATTCCATTGCTTTCTGCCCCATCATCTACCTGTATCTCTCCTATTGGTCATGTTGGCCATCTCTCTCTCCCCTTCCCTGTGTACCTGCCACTCTCTCTTTGTTTCGCCAGGTGTCCTTATGTCAGTCTGCCTGTTGACCAGCCTCGGCCCCATTTATGGGGAGCGGACAGGGAAGTGGAGTTGAGGCCAAGATCAGATCGGCCATGATCGTATTAAATGGTGAAGCAGGCTCGAGGGGCCAAATGGCCTACTCCTGCTCCTATTTCTTATGTTCTTATCTTCTTATTTCTGTTTTGGGATGTGTGTGCTTCTTCACCATTTATGGTGTCCAAATCGGGCACTGCAAATTCTCAGTACACACCCTCAATGGGGGAGGCTCCCATCTGGAGCTTGAGCTCAGAAAATGATCCATCTGACTCCCACACCACTTTGATACACATGCTTAGCCTGATTCGCATTTCCTGCAATGGTGATACCCATCCGTCACCTTAAACATGCACTCCCTCCACCACCGGTGCACCGTGGCTGCAGTGTGTACCATCTGCAGGATGCACTGCAGCAACTCGCCAAGGCTTCTTCGGCAGCACCTCCCGAATCCGCGACCTCCACCACCTAGAAGGACAGAGGCAGCTGATACATGGGGATACCATCACTTCCCAAGTCCCCCTCCAATTCACACACCAACCTGACTTGGGCATATATCGGCCATTCCTTCATCGTTCCGTCAAAGTCCGGGAACTCCCTACCTAACAGCACTGTGGGAATGCCTTCATCACATGACCTGCAGCGGTTCAAGAAGAAGGCTCACCACACCTTGTCAAGGGTGACTGGGGGTGGCCAATAAATGCTGGCCCAGGCAGTGACGCCCATAACTAAAGAATTATTGAAAAAGTAATCTTAACTGTGTTTTACCGCTCTTGTGATTTCTCCTGTAATATTTTATTTGTTTTGTGTCTCTTCAGGTTCTGAACTGTGTGAATCCAGATAACGAGAACAGCCCTGAAGTCTCCACAAAGACCCTGAACTGTGACACTATCACCCAGGTCAAGGAGAAGATTTTAGATGCCATCTTCAAGAATTTACCCTGCTCCCACAGACCAAAAGCCGCTGACATGGACTTGGGTAAGGACCATCACTGAGGACAGCGTGCCCCAGACACCACGCACTGTCCCAGGGTGTGACTTCCAGCTCTTGCATGCGGTAACCGCGTTCTTGTGACGTCGTGGCTGTGTGGTTGGTCATGAATAAGAATGTTATATATGCAGCCTATAGTTATACTCTCTGCGTAGTCACTGTATCGTTGCATAAGATGGAGACTTGTTTACCTGATGTACTTTCAATAAGGTTTACACTGTGTATATACTATGCTCGGTGCCTCAATGCGAGGAGTATTCGGAACCCAGGAGAGGGCTCTGAGTTAGTTAGAGTGGGTGAGAGCTCAGATGAACAGGACCCCAAGAAAGAATGCAAAAGGCAGGAGGCAACAGAGCAGAGTAGCACTGGGGTAAGTGTAAACCACAAGGTGATAGGAAGGGACAGTATGTATGAATATAAAGGGGCTGCAGGAGGGGTCAAAACTAAAAATCATGGTTTAAAAACTAGTATTAAAACACTCTACCTAAACGCACGCAGCATTCGAAATAAAGTAAATGAGTTGACGGCACAAATCATTACAAATGGGTATGATTTGGTGGCCATTACAGAAACGTGGTTGCAGGGTGGCCAAGACTGGGAATTAAACATACAGGGGTATCTGACAATTCGGAAAGATAGACAAGAAGCGAAAGGAGGTGGGGTAGCTCTGTTAATAAAGGATGATACCAGGGCAGTTGTGAGAGACAATATTGGCTCTAATTAACAAAATGTTGAATCATTGTGGGTGGAGATTAGAGATAGTAAGGGGAAAAAGTCACTAGTGGGCATAGTTTATAGGCCCCCAAAGAATAACTTTATGGTGGGGCGGACAATAATCAAGGGAATAATGCAGGCATGTGAAAAAGGAACGGCAGTAATCATGGGGGATTTTAACCTACATATCGATTGGTCAAGTCAAATCGCACGGGGTAGCCTTGAGGAGGAATTCATAGAATGCATACGGGATTGTTTCTTAGAACAGTATGTTACAGAACCTACAAGGGAGCAAGCTATCTTAGATCTGGTCCTGTCTAATGAAACAGGAATAATAATAGTGATCTCCCAGTAAAAGATCCTCTCAGAATGAGTGATCACAGTATGGTTGAATTTGTAATACAGATTGAGGGTGAGGAAGTAGTGTCTCAAATGAGCGTACTATGCTTAAGCAAAGGGGACTACAGTGGGATGAGGGCAGAGTTGGCTAAAGTAGACTGGGAACCCAGACTAAACGGTGGCACAATTGAGAAACAGTGGAGGACTTTTAAGGAGCTCTTTCATAGCGCTCAACAAAAATATATTCCAGTGAAAAAGAAGGGCGGTAAGAGAAGGGATAACCAGCCGTGGATAACTAAGGAAATAAAGGAGAGTATCAAATTAAAAACCAATGCATATAAGGTGGCCAAGGTTAGTGGGAAACTAGAACATTGGGAAAATTTTAAACGACAGCAAAGAATGACTAAGAAAGCAATAAAGAAAGGAAAGATAGATTACGAAAGTAAACGTGCGCAAAACATAAAAACAGATAGTAAAAGCTTTTACCGATATATAAAACGGAAAAGAGTGACTAAAGTAAATGTTGGTCCCTTAGAAGATGAGAAGGAGGATTTAATAATGGGAAATGTGGAAATGGCTGAGACCATAAACAATTATTTTGCTTCGGTCTTCACAGTGGAAGACACAAAAACCATGCCAAAAATTGCTGGTCACAGGAAGTGAGGACCTTGAGATAATCACTATCACTAGGGGGGTAGTGCTGGACAGGCTAATGGGACTCAAGGTAGACAAGTCCCCTGGTCCCGATGAAATGCATCCCAGGGTATTAAAAGAGATGGCGGAAGTTATAGCAGATGCATTCGTTATAATCTACCAAAATTCTCTGGACTCTGGGGAGGTACCAGCGGATTGGAAAGCAGCTAATGTAACGCCTCTGTTTAAAAAAGGGGGCAGACAAAAGGCAGGTAACTATCGGCCGGTTAGTCTAACATCTGTAGTGGGGAAAATGCTTGAAGCTATCATTAAGGAAGAAATAGCGGGACATCTGGATAGGAATAGTGCAATCAAGCAGACCCAACATGGATTCATGAAGGGGAAATCATGTTAAACTAATTTACTGGAATTCTTTGAGGATATAACGAGCATGGTGGATAGAGGTGTACCGATGGATGTGGTGTATTTAGATTTCCAAAAGGCATTCGATAAGGTGCCACACAAAAGGTTACTGCAGAAGATAAATGTACGTGGAGTCAGAGGAAATGTATTAGCATGGATCGAGAATTGGCTGGCGAACAGAAAGCAGAGAGTCGGGATAAATGGGTCCTTTTCGGGTTGGAAATCGGTGGTTAGTGGTGTGCCACAGGGATCGGTGTTGAGACCACAACTGTTTACAATATACATAGATGACCTGGAAGAGGGGACAGAGTGTAGTGTAACAAAATTTGCAGATGACACAAAGATTAGTGGGAAAGCGGGTTGTGTGGAGGACACAGAGAGGCTGCAAAGAGATTTCGATAGGTTAAGCGAATGGGCTAAGGTTTGGCAGATGGAATACAATGTCAGAAAATGTGAGGTCATCCACCTTGGGAAAAAAAACAGTAAAAGGGAATATTATTTGAATGGGGAGAAATTACAACATGCTGTGGTGCAGAGGGACCTGGGGGTCCTTGTGCATGAATCCCCAAAAATTAGTTTGCAGGTGCAGCAGGTAATCAGGAAGGCGAATGGAATGTTGACCTTCATTGCGAGAGGGATGGAGTACAAAAGCAGGGAGGTCCTGCTGCAACTGTACAGGGTATTGGTGAGGCCACACCTGGAGTACTGCGTGCAGTTTTGGTCACCTTACTTAAGGAAGGATATACTAGCTTTGGAGGGGGTACAGAGACGATTCACTTGGCTGATTCCGGAGATGAGGGGGTTACCTTATGATGATAGATTGAGTAGACTGGGTCTTTACTCGTTGGAGTTCAGAAGGATGAGGGGTGATCTTATAGAAACATTTAAAATAATGAAAGGGATAGACAAGATACAGGCAGAGAGGTTGTTTCCACTGGTCTGGGAGACTAGAACTAGGGGGCACAGCCTCAAAATACGGGGGAGCCAATTTAAAACCGAGTTGAGAAGGAATTTCTTCTCCCAGAGGGTTGTGAATCTGTGGAATTCTCTGCCCAAGGAAGCAGTTGAGGCTAGCTCATTGAATGTATTCAAATCACAGATAGATAGATTTTTAACCAATAAGGGAATTAAGGGTTATGGGGAGCAGGCGGGCAAGTGGAGCTGAATCCACGGCCAGATCAGCCATGATCTTGTCGAATGGCGGAGCAGGCTCGAGGGGCTAGATGGCCTACTCCTGTTCCTAATTATTATGTTCTTATGTTCTTATGCTGGCACCACTAGAGGGTGCAGCTGGTGGAGACTGGGGTTTCCTGCCCTGGTGGCAGGGGCTGTATAAAAGGGGAGCCACCAAGCGGCTGCCTCACTCTGGAGTTAGGAATAAAGGACCAAGGTCACTCCAGTTTGAGTACAACACATTGCCTCGTGGAGTCATTCATAAGTACATTACAGACATAATTAAGAAAGCTGTAGACTGCAGGAAGATATCAATGGGCAGGTAGGCAGAACATTGGCAAAATGGAATTCAATCATGAGAAGCATGAGGTAATGCATTTGGGGTGGGCTAACGAGGCAAGGGAATACACATTAAACGGTAGGACACTGAGAAGAAACAAAGGGACCTTGGAGTGCATGTCCACAGACAACTGAAATTAGTAGGACAGGTAGAGAAGGTGGTTAAGAAGGCATATGGAATATTTGCCTTTATTAGCTGAGGCATAGAATATAAGAGCAGGGAGGGTTATGCTTGAACTGTATAAAACACTCGTTCAGCCACAGCTAGAGTATTGCCTGCAGTTCTGGTCACCACATTACAGGAAATATGTGATTGCACTGGAGAGGGTACAGAGGAGATTTATGAGGATGTTGCCTGGACTGGAAAATGTTAGCTCTGAGGAAAGATTGGACAGGCTGAGGTTGTTTTCTTTGGCACAGAGGAGGCTGAGGGGGAGACCTTATTGAGGTGTATAAAATTAAGCGAGGCCTGGATAGAGTGGATAGGACGGACCTATTTCCCTTAGCAGAGGGATCATCAGCCAGGGACATACCGTATATACTCGCGTATCCTACGATCTCGCGTATCATGTGACCCCTAAATTTTCGTCCCCAAAACATGATTTTATCATATATCTCATGTATCATGCGAGTCACTTTTTTGAGATACCAGATGCCACTAGGCTCGGCTTTCAAACAAGTTTAACAAGTACCCAACACGTAACAAGTACCCTAACACATAACAACGATCGAATATACAGACCTTAACAACCGAATCATGAAACATCGAGTGGATTCTGCTGTGAAAGCTGTTCGCGAATCGAACACCGATGTTGCAATCATTCCAGCTGACTTGACTAGCGTCGTTCAGCCACAGCCTCTACTGTGTTTGCGGGTAAAAGAAGCATGGGCTGAGATAGATGGAGCCTCTAATAATGCAGCAAACTTCAGAGGGAGTTGTGGGTGGCGATCTCTAGACCACAGCAAAGATACAGTACAAGCGACAATAGAGGCTGCAATCCAGCCCAGGAGATACCTGCCGAGATTCAGCGTGGATACGGTCTGCTTAACAGCCTAACAGCCTAATCTTGGCCAGCACTTCATACCCGCAAATTTTGTATCTCGCGTATCATGCGACCCCCCAAATTTAGGTTACAATTTAGGTCTTCAAAAGTCGCATGATACGCGAGTATATACGGTAGATTTAAAGTAATTGGTAGGAGGTTTAGAGGGGATATTTCTTCACCCAGAGGCTGGTGGGGGTCTGGAACTCACTGCCTGAAAGGGTGGTCGAGGCAGAAACCCTCATCGCATTTAAAAAGTACTTGGATGTGCACTTGAAGTGCCGTAACCTACAGGGCTATGCACCAAGAGCTGGAAAGTGGGATGAGGCTGGATAGCTCTTTGTCGGCCGGTGTGGACACGATGGGTCGCAATGGCCTCCTTCCGTGCTGTAAATTTCTGTGATTTTGTGAAGGTGCTGTATTAGAACCAGGCTCACTAGCAGCTGAATCAAGATCACCCCAGGCTGATTTCATGATTGACTTGCTGATGTCACTCTCACTCCACCCCATGCCCCTCCCCAAAAATCGACAGGGCCCAGAGCTGATGGGGCACCATGTGTCCAGAAAGCACAGGCCTAGTCATTCAATGGGGCATAGCTCTCTTGTCTCTCTGGTTGGACCTTCTTTAAATGAAAGACTTGCATTTATATAGCACCTTTCATTACCAACGGACGTCTCAAAGCGCTTTACAGCCAGTGATGTAATTTTGGAGTGTAGTCACTGTTGCAATGTGGGAAAAATTACTGGCTTTGTATGTTGGGGTAATTAGACATGGACTCTCGATGGAGCAGGTTTTGTGGCTTGTTCTAGCTCCAGACTTTCTCACTTGATAAATAACGACGAGGTTAGCTTCAATAACAAAAAGACAGACACATCCCGCAAAATCCAATTATTTCAAGTCTGGTCGAACAGGACCAGTGCTGCACTGAAGTGTCAGCCAGATACTGTGCTCGAGTCTCTGGAGTGGGACTTGAACCCACAACCGTCTGACTCGAGGGTGCAACTCACTGAGCCACAGCTGACACCATTCTATTGATAGGTTTTTGGTAGCCTAGTTATCAGGGAAACGGCTGGAAAAGATAAAATGTGTAAAACAACAGGCAACGGGCCCAGCTAATGAACACACTACAACTTTCCAGTGGGAAATAAAACAAACAATATCGCAATCTGAGCTTGAAAGCTCACCAACTGTGTGAGGCACTCGACACCGGTTCTCTGATCAGAATAAACTCTGCTCAGGGCTCAGCTGATAAATGCATTGCCTCGTGTGGAGGGGAGCCGTATACCCCAGCAAGGTTCTGGCTTCGATGTTTGGTCTGCACTACCTTAGCCGATCTTGGCGGGGGGCGGTGGGGGGGGGGGCAGTTGGCCTCAGTGCCCCTGGGCGAGGAAGGAGACAAATTCCCGCTTCTGCTAACCCAATAACCACACCCGGAATGTATGTTCTCTAGGCACAAAAGGCATCAAGGGGTATTGGGAGAAAGGTGTTGGGATAGAGGATCAACCATGATCATATTGAATAGCGGTGCCGGCTCGAAGGGCCGAATGGCCTACTACTGCTCCTATTTTCTATGTGCATGTGCGCACGTGTGTGTGTGTGTGTTGGCGTTGAGTGGGAATGGATTGGGCTCAGCCCTTCCGTACCAAAAACAACTTGCATTTATACAGCGCCTTTAACTGAGTAATACATCCCACGGCGCTTCACAGGACTGTTGATCAAACAAAATTTGACGCTGAGCCACAAAAAGAGATGTTAGGACAGGTGCTCGGTCAAAGGGGTAGGTTTTAAGGAGGAGAGAGAGGTAGAGAGGCAGAGAGGTTTAAGGAGGGAATTCCAGAGCTTAGGGCCCAGGCAGCTGAAGGCACAGCCGCTAATGGTGGCCGTCAAAAGGACAGAGTTCGAGGAGCGCAGATATATTGGAGGGTATAGGGCTGGAAGAAGTTCC
The DNA here is from genome assembly GCF_044704955.1 of Pristiophorus japonicus. NCBI lineage: Eukaryota > Metazoa > Chordata > Chondrichthyes > Pristiophoridae > Pristiophorus > Pristiophorus japonicus. The sequence goes on along the minus strand of NC_091989.1, from coordinate 17,673,560 downwards.
AGAGGTGGGGAGGGGCGAGGGCATGAAGGAATTTGAAGACAAGGTTGAATACATGGTGATACATTTTGCCGAGAGCCATGGTCTGGGCTGACTCGTGAAGATTGTCCATTTGGGCGAGATGCTGGGTGGCCGTGAAACAATAACGCAGTACGAGGTCCCGCCTACTCGCTGCGGGTGGGGCGGGGGGCGCAGTGAAGATGGAATCGGGGGGGAAAAAATAATTGAAAACCCACGCATCATAAATGTAGCAGCTTCCGACAATGCTAACTGCTGTTTTCGTTTAACCTTCACACTTGCGGAAAGAAATTATACAACTTGGGCCGCCTCTAATGTAAAACACAATAAGGTCAACCTTCTGTTCAGAGTCAATGAAACCATTTACAGGCAGCTTTTGAACTGAAAGAGATTTCGTCCTTATCTTTGCGTAGTTGTGACTTCCTCCTCCATTGAATGAAGTGCTTGTTAATGAAGCCCCATTGATCCGCGATGCAAGGCAGAATAGGCTGTGCGATTTCATTTACTTGCTCTCTCTCACTTGTTTTTTTTACATTTTCTCTCCCCCTCCCCCCGCCCTGTCTCTGCACCATCCCGACTGGGCCCACGACCGTTAACTTTCAACCTGACAGAGTGGCGACAGGGCAGGATGGCCAGGGTGATTCTGCAGGACGAAGATGTCACCACGAAGATAGAGAATGACTGGAAGAGGCTGAACACACTGGCGCATTATCAGGTGAGGCGGATGAGATGACTCTTCTGGGTCAGCTGTCAATCACCCCTTTTGTGAGAGTCCGAGAAGGCAGAATTGGATCGCTCGGGCTAGTTGCCTCCCTTGTGCGGATTGCAGATTCCTCCCGCTGATAGAAATGTCCTTTCTTCATTAAGGTGCAAATAATTTGGGAGATAAGGCATCAACTGCTAAGTTAGCGATTTGACTTTGGCCCACACTGGTGTTAAATTAAATGTCACAGTGTTGACTGTCAGCACGGAGGTGGAAAGGGAAAACAGATTAGAAATTGATTGGATCGGAGATGAGATAATGAAGACAGGAGTTAATTCTTTCATTGGAGAGGGCAAGTTATCCTTGACAAATCCTGTCAAAATCTCCGAGGCTGCTGGCACTCTGGCAGTACAGGGGGCTCCTATATTGAAAATGATAGGTTTTAGTTTTCTATCAGTGATATTAATGCTTGCCTGCATATATATATGTAATTCACTGTCTTGCAGCAGTCGAGGGTCTGCAAATAAAGAATGAAGCTTAGCTTGATGGCCATGTCCACAAGGCTTTCTATCAGGATGTAATCAATTTAAATAAAGATAAGACACTTGACTCCAGGTGCAAAGAGTTGATATGAATAATGCTGACTTATTTCTGCTTGGAGTGAGTGTACCGAATGAGCACGGGGACATGGTGGACTGGCTGAAGTCCATGTTTATTATTATTATTATCACTTGAAACTTGGCCATTTTATTTCATACTTTGTGCTGGAGGTGTGGACGGTACGGTGGGCGATCCTGCCACCCCTCCATCCCTGAGCTCTGGCTTTACGCCAAGACTAGACCAATGGGAGGCATGTCTTCCACCTCAGGGCATTGAAGCATTTGGGCAGTCCCAACCTAGTGCCCAAACTCCCTGTGATTTGGCACAAATAGGTGGCACTTCAGCTGATATTGTAAGGCATGTTGTTGCAACAAAACAGCGAGACCTTCACTTTATATCTGACCTGTGCAGTGCTTAACATGAGAGTTCCTTATTGTAATGTATTTGCTTCATGGGTTCTTTGCTTAGTAGTAATGTGTTGATATGAATTCTTAAGACCGAGTTGGTTTATTATCAAAGCTTTAACAATCACACTACACATTACTCGTTCATCCACTAGGCTCACAACTGCATAACTCATTGTGGATGACCTAGACCCAACTTTTATTGAGCCTTGTGAACATCACGTGACTGGCTAAGCCACTCATAATGCAACAGCTCTACAACTATTTTTGTATAAAATTAAATCAAAGTGCCCCCTTTAGTAAGGGCACCAAAACCCACAAATTAACAATGCAACCTTATCAAATCAAATTAAAATGTGGTTGTCGGGGGTGTTGGTACACTCCAGTCCTTCCGGTGCCCACCTCTCGCGGAAGGCGTAGTCACGGAAGAGAGGCAGGCAGTCGGGCTGAACCCCTCGATCCCCTCGACCGCCCGCTGCCTGGACCTTGGCCCGCAGCCTCACCTTGGCCCGCAACAGCTCTACAACTATTTTGTACAAACCTGTGAGCATAGTCACAGGTGCATACATTACACTGTATCATTACCTGCCTAAACCTCTCCACCTCTCAACCTCTTCGTTCCTCCTTCAAGATGCTCCTTAAAACCTATCTCTTTGACCAAGCTTTTGGTCACCTGCGCTAATTTCTACTTATGCGACTCGGTGTCAAATTGTTTTATCATATAATACTCCTGTGAAGCACCTTGGGTCATTTCACTATGTTAAAGGCATCAACCTTTGCTCTCTGGGAAATGGTACTATAGATACATATTATACGAGCAGATCTCTTGTGACATTGCTCATGATTGAGTTGGTGAATTTGCTGCTTTATGACAATAGGGGTTTTAAGATAGTCACTAATAAATCCAATGAAGAATTCAGGAGAAACTTCTTTATCCAGAGAGTGGAACTCGCTACCACGTGGAGTGGTTGAGACGAATAGCATAGATGCCTTTAAGGGGAAGCTAGGTAAATACGCAAGGGTGAAAGGAATAGAAGGATATGCAGATAGGCTTAGATGAAGTAGGGTGGGAGGAGGTTCATGTGGAGCATAAACACTGGCACGGACCAGTTGGGCCAAATGACCTGTTTCTGTGCTTTAAGTTCTGTGTAATTCTATGTTATCGATAAATAAGAACATAAGAACATAAGAATTAGAAACAGGAGTAGGCCATCTAGCCCCTCGAGCCTGCTCCGCCATTCATCAAGATCATGGCTGATCTGGCCGTGGACTCAGCTCCACTTACCCGCCTGCTCCCCGTAACCCTTAATTCCCTTATTGGTTAAAAATCTATCTATCTGTGATTTGAATGCATTAAATGAGCTAGCCTCAACTGCTTCCTTGGGCAGAGAATTCCACAAATTCACAACCCTCTGGGAGAGGGATGTGAAAAGTGCTGTAGGAAATAACTATGACGTGACATTCAATATAATCCCAGCAAATCTACCTCAGCCTTTGCTCGTGGTTATGTTTGACACATTTTGCCAAAAAGGTAGTTGGACCTGAGCTCCCCTGCTCTTCTTCGAAATAGTGCCGTAGGATCTTTTACGTCCGCCTGAGAGAGCAGACGGGGCCTCGGTTTAATGTCTCATCCGAAAGGCGGCACCTCTGACAGTGCAGCACTCCCTCAGCACTGCACTGGAGTGTCAGTATAGATTTTTGTGCTCAAGTCCCTGGAGTGGGATTTGAACCCATAACCTTCTGACTCAGAGGCGAATGTGCATTACCTTTAACAATTTAAGTATCACATCTAGGTAATACCAATGCCGCAACTGCATGACTAAATTATGCCAACAGACAATAGTCGTAACAAACAGGATTTGATATATATGTATATAAAAATATATATATAATGAGCGATAGAGGGAAATTGCTAAGATCACATGAAGCTGTGAGCTGATTACATGTACCAATCCAGTCATAGCTATAAACTGCGAGAGTAATATTTTAGTTTATACATCCTCTGAATCACAATATTGGATCAGTGCCTGTAATCCTTTCTGTAAATTACAGTCACTGAGTTACCCTCCCCGGAGAATTCCAGTACATTCACGAGTGTGTCTCATTGCTTCTGTGTCCGTGCTGACTAGTCCAATGCTGCTTACATCAACATTGATAGCCTCCTGTTAAACATCCTAAAGCACTTCCCCCCAACTATCCATTTTCGTAGAATCATAGACGGCTAATGCACAGAAGGAGGCCATTCGGCCCAACATGCCTGTGCCAGGTCTTTGCTAGAGCTATCCAATTAGTCCCTCTCCCCTGCTCTTTCCCCATAGCACTATCATTTTTCCTCTTCAAGTATTTATCCAATTTTCTTTTGAGCGCCTCTATTGAATCTGCTTCCACCACCCTGTCAGGCAGCGCATTCCAAGTCACAACTTCCTGCGTAAAAAAAATGTTTCCTCATGTTGCCCCTGGATCTTTTAACAATCACCTTAAATCTAGTTACAGACCCTTTTGCCACTGGAAACAGTTTTTCCTTATTTATTCTGTCAAAGCCATTCATGATTTTGAACATATTTGACAAATCCCCTCTTAACCTTCTCTGCTCCAAGGAGAAATGTCAGACGAACAATGTTGTTATACCTGGGTGCTGGTCTCAGAGTAGTACCTGTCTCGAGGGATACGGGGTGGAGAGACCCGAATAACAGCACCAGCCCCACATCAGTTCTCTGTCCAAGCAGAATGGAGCTTTCTGTACCTCTTGTGGAGTTCCGTTCACTACCAGACGAATGCCGTTTAAGTTCTAGTGCCACGAGAAAGGCGATGGGGAAATCGGAAGATCAGAAACATTAAATCTAACAAGTTCCCAGGTGTTTCGTTGTGCTCCATGTGAGCCTTTTAACCCTGACCTTTACACCCTGCTTCTGTCACACTGCATCGGATGTGGAGCTGAAGTGCTGTGAGGCCACCACGCAACCCTTGTCTAATTGTGCTTTGGCCGTTTTTGTCGTTGATGGTGGAATGTGACTTTATTTGCTCCGGATTCCCTGCAATACATTCAGTGCTTTGAGTTACTGCACAACATATGCTTTGCTGATCCAGATGACTGATTCCAGAGCCAATTTGACTAATTAGTGAAGAATTCTCATCCTTGTTTTATAAACAGAGAAGCCGAAGTGAAAGGTTAAAGCTCAGGATGCCACCAAAGTGAAATAGAGGCAAACATGAGATAAATCACAGGAACAGTGGTGAGGTGGTGCCAGGCGTGTAGGGGGGGGGGGAAAGAGAAGGCAGGGAGATCCATAGTATTCTGATCCTGGGACAGAATGAGTGGGGGCAGGGAGCAGGAGACTAAGATAAGTTATGCACTATTTCTGAGCCCCACCTCCCTCTCTCACCCCACCTCCCTCTCTCACCCCTCCCCCAATCCAATGGTGTCTCCACCCAACTTATCCGTTAACGACCTAATTGGTCTTTAATACTTTGTCTGCATCTTGTGTTGACCAAAATATTTTCTTGCAATACTGTGGTTTCCCACAGCGTCGAGTGTGGCTCCCCAGACTCACTGAAGAGCATATCACCTTGTTGAAATATCTGGACATCTGGCTGCACGAGTCTCTGGGAGGATCCAAACGCCAACTCATGATGGAATGGGCATTTGCCTTCCCATTGTGACCCCTCCACGGGGGTCCCCGAGGGAAGTGCGCGTCATGCAACTCTAACTTGAGTCTTCCTCAATGGTTGTGTGGCTGTCATTGCACATGGCCATCTTCTCCTTGCTGATGGCACCACCCTCCTCATCTTGAAAGTTGTGCGGTGACCCGAATACCAGTGAGTCTCAGGAATCTCCTCTCATTATCACCTGGAACTCTGTCCCGTGCAGGCAGAAGTCCACCTCCTGAATGAAGCAGAGCTGCTGGAGCATTGTATGAGTGAGCAGGAAATCTATTGCCTATTCCAGAATAATTTCTAGTCTTTCCAGTAAGCTACCACGGGGACAAATGGTATGAGGCACAGGTCCTTGTTGTCTCGGGCTGCCTCCTGCTGGTGTACCAACTGATAAGCAAGAACAAACTGCATAAAACCTTCTCAATCCTTGACTGTAATCCTTGCTTGGGTCTCCATTGTTGTCTGTGCAAACAGTCTGAATCCCCTTGATCAGGGGACTGGTAATTACTCCCAGATAGCCATTATTTTCTGTGTAATTTTTAAAAAAGCAACGTCTTCGAATTGTTTAATGAGTTTTCCATGCTTTTTTTTTTGTCTCCCAATAAAACAATTCTCTGCAGGTGACAGATGGTTCGGTGGTTGCCCTGGTGCCCAAACAAACAACAGCGTACAACGCTGTCAATAATTCAACTGTCTCTCGAACCTCGGCTAGCAAATACGGTGAGCTCTATCTCCCTTTCACAGGCCTCTCCCACCAGCCCCTCACATTCCCACCAGCCCCTCGCACTCATACCATCCTCCGCCACCCTTTCCCACCATCCTTTGGGTCGCTGGTGTGAGTGATATCACGAGGAGACTCCGTGCCGTAGCATTTTTGGAGCTGGGGTGGCCGAGGTAGACAGCAGAATGCTGATTAACACATACACAGAATCTGCAGGCCATTTGGCCCAACTGGTCCATGCTGGTGCTTATGCTCCACACAAGCCTCCTCTTGCCCTACTCCATTTAACCCATCCAGCATAGCCTTCTATTCCTTTCTCCCTCATCTACCTATCTAGCTTCCCCTTAAATGCACCTACACTTTCTCTCTGACTTTCACCCCCCTTTCCTGGAGACGGGGACTTACTGAGGTAATGGTTCCATGGGCACAGATAGCCTTCCAGTACCTTGCTCCAAGTTGCCATGCCTCATGTCTGGCCCTAGTGACTGTCAGCAGGATGTTTGACTGTGAAAGCATAACAGCCCTGAAGAAAGATGCCCTCTTCTGCTCCCACTCAGATCAATTACCTTTACCTCTAATTCTGCCCTCTTGAGCATCCCTGATTATAATCGCTCAACCATCGGTGCCCATGCCTTCTGTTGCCTAGGCTCCAAGTTCTGGAACTTCCTGCCGAAACCTCTCCGCCTCTCTTTCCTCCTTCAAGACGTTCCTTAAAACATACCTTTTCGCACCTGCGCTAATTTCTACTTATGGGGCTTGGTGTCAAATATTTATCTCATAATACTCCTGTGAAGCACCTTGGGACATTTCACTACTTTAAAGGCGCTACATAATTACAAGTTGTTGTTGTTGCCAAGTAAAAGTCCTCAAACTTCCTGAGGTCATGAAAGACGCTATATAAATGCAAGTCGATTTTCTTTCTTCCAGAAACCATGATCCGGTATACGGGCAGTCCTGACAGCCTGCGCTCCCGCACTCCCATGATCACTCCTGACCTGGAAACCGGGGTCAAGGTCTGGCACCTGGTCAAGAACCATGAACACGGAGACCAAAAAGAGGGTGATCGGGGCAGCAAGATGGTGTCGGAGATCTACCTGACCCGGCTACTTGCTACAAAGGTAACATTGACCACTGGAAAACTGGGAGGGGCGTGAATTGGATGTGCTGACCTGATTGATCGATCCAAGCTTCTGCCGAGGTAGGCTCCTCGCTGTGAGCTTTGCCTCGCAAGGTTTACCCTTCTATTCCAGTTGGAGAACTCTTGCTGGAAGCCACATCTCATGTGGCTGGAGGGGGTACTGTAAAAGAGACATCGCTCCACCATTGGTGGCCGTGCCTTCAGTTGTTTAGGCCCTAAACTCTGGTATTCCCTCCCTAAACCTCTCTGCTTCGCTCTCCTCCTTTTAATATACTCCTTAAAACCCCTCTTTGACCAAACAGCTGTCCTAATACCTTCTTTTGTGGCTCAGTGTCAAATTTTGTCTGATTACACTCCTGTGAAGCGCCTTGGAACGTTTTACTACATTAAAGGCGCTATATAAATGCAAGGTGTTGATGAGTTTACAAAATCACGCTCCCAGCAAACTCATTTCTCACCCACTCCATGGAGAGACATCCAACCCATCAGCATGGGCTGGAGAAGTGTCCAGGTGGCACAGCTTGCTGCCCGAGTCTGGTGGTTCAAGTATCAATGGCGTTAATGTTATCATCTCTCTGCCAGAAAGAAAAAGGAAAGAATCTATCGATATCATTTAAAAGTCAGTGCCTCTCTGCAGACCACCTTCTCTGCTTGTCCATCCCTTTTTGCGGGACCCCATTGGTCCATGCTTTGCAGCAACCAATCAAATGCAGGATTTAGTTAGCCGTTCAATGTGGTACCTTGCCTGCTGCCTGATGTTCTCCTCCTGCCATCTCAGCCTTGCCCAGCCACCATTCCAGCCCTGCTCAGCCACATGGCTCCCTCTAGTTCAACCCCGCCTTCAGTCTTTGACCTCGCGGTTCCCTCCAAGCCATCAGGCTGACCTACATTTCACCTCCACTTCTGGACCTGGCTCCCTCCATCTCGCCCATGGCTCTGTCCATTTCAGTCCCAGCCCCAAGTCCTGGTCTCCCCGCAGCTATACCAGCTCCCAGATTTCACTGCTCCTTCCCAGCTGACAGTGTCCCTGGCTCTGGACCTCATCACTCCCTCCATTCCCCTCTGACAGCAGTCCCAGTTTCCTCCCAGTCCTTTCCTGATTTGGCTCTCGTTGACCCTGAGGAGTTAAAGTTAGTCTGGGATGGTCTGCTTCCTCCCAGAGCTATCTCCTTCCCATTTTCCTAGACGTCAGCTCTGCTTGCTCCCTCCTCCCACACATCCCAGACATGTATACTCCAACGTTCCCTGTACACTGCATGGCCCTGCAACTGTTTGTCGTGCGGGGTGTGATGTATTTGCTTCATGGGTTCTTTGCTTAAGAATTTATAGCAACACATCGCTATTAAGAACTAGTTGGTTTATTAACAAAGGTTTAATAATCACACTACACATTACCAGTTCATCCACTGGGCTCACAACTGCACACCTCATCGTGGATGACCCAGACCCAACTGGCTGGGGTTTTATTGAATCTTGTGAACATCATGTGACTGGCTACGCCACTCATAATGTAACAGCTCTACAAACCTGTGAGCGTACTCACAGATGCATACATTACACCGGGACATTTTTCAGTGCGTGAAACTGTGAATGGGCCACGCAGCCCCGCACCCTTAAGTAAAATGAGGGGGAACATTGGTCTACTCCATTCCAGACCTCAGCCCTATCCCCTCCCCATACCTCAGCTTTATCCCCGCTCCCCATACCTCAGCCCTATCCCCTCTCCCCATACCTCAGCTCTATCCCCTCTCCCCAAACCTCACCCCATCCCCTCTCCCCATACCTCAGCCCTATCCCCTCTCCCCATACCTCAGCTCTATCCCCTCTCCCCATACCTCAGCCCTATCCCCTCCCCATACCTCAGCTTTATCCCCGCTCCCCATACCTCAGCCCTATCCCCGCTCCCCATACCTCAGCCCTATCCCCTCTCCCCATACCTCAGCTCTATCCCTGCTCCCCATACCTCAGCCCTATCCCCGCTCCCCATACCTCAGCCCTATCCCCACTCCCCATACCTCAGCCCTATCCCCGCTCCCCATACCTCAGCCCTATCCCCACTCCCCATACCTCAGCCCTATCCCCGCTCCCCATACCTCAGCCCTATCCCCACTCCCCATACCTCAGCCCTATCCCCTCTCCCCATACCTCAGCCCTATCCCCACTCCCCATACCTCAGCTCTATCCCCTCTCCCCATACCTCAGCTCTATCCCCGCTCCCCATACCTCAGCCCTATCCCCTCTCCCCATACCTCAGCTCTATCCCCTCTCCCCAAACCTCACCCCATCCCCTCTCCCCATACCTCAGCCCTATCCCCTCTCCCCATACCTCAGCTCTATCCCCTCTCCCCATTCCTCAGCCCTATCCCCACTCCCCATACCTGAGCTCTATCCCCTCTCCCCATACCTCAGCCCTATCCCCTCTCCCCATACCTCAGCCCTATCCCCGCTCCCCATACCTCAGCTCTATCCCCACTCCCCATACCTCAGCTCTATCCCCTCTCCCCATACCTCAGCCCTATCCCCTCTCCCCATACCTCAGCTCTATCCCCTCTCCCCATACCTCAGCCCTATCCCCACTCCCCATACCTGAGCTCTATCCCCTCTCCCCATACCTCAGCTCTATCCCCTCTCCCCATACCTCAGCTCTATCCCCTCTCCCCATACCTCAGCTCTATCCCCTCTCCCCATACCTCAGCTCTATCCCCTCTCCCCATACCTCAGCTCTATCCCCTCTCCCCATACCTCAGCTCTATCCCCTCTCCCCATACCTCAGCTCTATCCCCTCTCCCCATACCTCAGCCCTATCCCCTCTCCCCATACCTCAGCTCTATCCCCTCTCCCCATACCTCAGCCCTATCCCCACTCCCCATACCTGAGCTCTATCCCCTCTCCCCATACCTCAGCTCTATCCCCTCTCCCCATACCTCAGCTCTATCCCCTCTCCCCATACCTCAGCTCTATCCCCTCTCCCCATACCTCAGCTCTATCCCCGCTCCCCATACCTCAGCTCTATCCCCTCTCCCCATACCTCAGCCCTATCCCCGCTCCCCATACCTCAGCCCTATCCCCGCTCCCCATACCTCAGCCCTATCCCCGCTCCCCATACCAAGCTCTATCCCCTCTCCCCATACCTCAGCTCTATCCCCTCTCCCCATACCTCAGCTCTATCCCCTCTCCCCATACCTCAGCTCTATCCCCTCTCCCCATACCTCAGCCCTATCCCCGCTCCCCATACCTCAGCTCTATCCCCTCTCCCCATACCTCAGCCCTATCCCCTCCCCATACCTCAGCCCTATCCCCGCTCCCCATACCAAGCTCTATCCCCGCTCCCCATACCTCAGCCCTATCCCCGCTCCCCATACCAAGCTCTATCCCCTCTCCCCATACCTCAGCTCTATCCCCTCTCCCCATACCTCAGCTCTATCCCCTCTCCCCATACCTCAGCTCTATCCCCTCTCCCCATACCTCAGCCCTATCCCCGCTCCCCATACCTCAGCTCTATCCCCTCTCCCCATACCTCAGCCCTATCCCCGCTCCCCATACCTCAGCCCTATCCCCGCTCCCCATACCAAGCTCTATCCCCTCTCCCCATACCTCAGCCCTATCCCCGCTCCCCATACCTCAGCTCTATCCCCTCTCCCCATACCTCAGCCCTATCCCCGCTCCCCATACCTCAGCCCTGTGCACTCTATCCATCCTCCCCACATAACCCAGGCCTTCCCCCCATGTTCTGGCATCTGACCAGCCTTATTTACCACCGTGAGAGTATGAGAGAAAGACAGAATAAATGGAAAACAAGCAGAAAGAGAAACAATGACAAGAGAAAAGAAACCGTTACAGGCAATTGAATCCAGGTTTTTTTAAAGATGAAGTGTATTGATAGGGTGAATAGAGAGAGACTAATTCCTCAGGGTGGGGCATCAATGGCGAGGAGTCATCAATGTAACCTGTCACGGAAAGACAAGTTTTGCCTTATAAAGGAAAACGGAATCGATATTCGAAGCAGGGGAAGGCGCAGGGTCGTGAGGAGAGAGCAAGGCAGTGGGATTAGTTTTGGATCGGTGCAGCAAAGAGCTAGCACAGGCACGATGGACTGAACATGCTCCAAACCTCGTACAGAAGCAAAATACTGCGGAGACTGGAATCTGAAATTAAATCAGAAAATGCTGGAAATACTCAGCGGGTCAGGCAGCATCTGTGGAGAGAGGAACAGAGTTAACGGTTCCGGTCGATGATCTTTCGTCATATACCAGCATTTTCTGTTTTTATTTATGCTTTAAACCTCTTCGGTTCATGGAAAAGAAGCAAACATTCCTTTCCTTTTTTTGTCTGTGGGAAACTACCCAGGTTTCAAGCAGCAAACGTTAATACTCAGCATTTTTCTGCAACCTCCGTCCAATAAAAAGTGAGCCTGGGAATTAAATCTGTAAACAGGCATCTTCCAAAGCAAATTTGAAATCCTTCTCATGCCACATTTAAATGACACTCGGAACAGCCCCTATTTTAAATGTGTGCTCGGCAGGACATCTGATAAACTATTCCCATCTGCAGATTAAAGATTTTTTAACTGTGTGGAGAGGGTGGAGTTGATGCACGTTCATCTTGTCAAGTAGAAAGCCAGGTGTGTTAAATACCTTGTGTTAAATGAAGTGTCGCGATTCGAACTTGGGAGGAATCAACTCCAACCTTGTGTGCCAGAGATCTGTCCAGTTGATTTTTTGTGGTGCTCAACCTATTTTACTTGCAAGTTAAATGAAGAAGTGACGATTCTTTCTGTTCGCCATTTGCAGCATAATTCCCATCACACGTCGCGAATAGCGCATGGAGGAAATTATAGAATCATAGAGCTAGAATTCCCTATCAGCCCACCAGCGCCCGATCGCCGCCCAAAAGGCCGCTAAGACCGGGAAGATTATCTCCGGCGAAAACTTCCCCCCCAAAAAATAAAAAAATCTGCCGAGCGATAAACATGGGTGTTGCACCCCCATTCTGGGCGAAAAAGTGCAATTTAGGGTCCATTGGGCGGTTGCTAAGCAAATGGGCGATAAAATTTTTAAAAAATCAATAAAAATTTATTGAGGCTGCGGGTTGGGTCTAACAGTCGAAAAACAATAAAAATAATTATTCAAAAAATATCACCTAAAAAAAAAAAATCAAAAAACATTCCCAAGACACTTTTAAACTAAATAACCGCAACAGTTTAAAAAAAAAAAAATTAGTAAAAAACCAATCACTAACCTTTTACTTGGAGAGCTACTCACCTGTCGCTCAGCTTCGCTGATGCTCGTGGGCGGTTTTTAAGAATTCAGCTACGGGTCACCGCTGAGCCAGATATCGCCCCAGGGCGATCTGAAGATGGTGCACTCCCCAGCGGTACCTCGAAACCGCCGGCGTAAGTCAGGTAAGGAATTTCTCACTTTCCTGATTACCGCCCACAATGGCCAATACCGCCCAGAAACCGGGCAGTAAGCCATTGCAAGTTCCAGCCCATAGGAATTTACAGCACGGAAAGAGGCCATTTCAGCCCATCGTGTCTGTGCCGGCAAAAAGAGCTTTCCATCCTAATCCCATGTTCCAGCTCTTGGTCTGTAGTCCTGTAGGTTACGGCACCTGAAGTGCACATCCAGATATTTTTTAAATGCGGTGAGGGTTTCTGCCTCTACCACCCTTTCAGGCAGTGAGTTCCAGACCCCCATAACCCTCTGGGTGAAAACATTTCCCCTCAAATTCCCTTTAAACCTCCAACCCATTACTTTAAATCTATGCCTTCTGGTTATTAACCCAACTGCTAAGGGAAATAGGTTCATCCTATCCACTCTATCGAGGCCCCTCATAATTTTATACACCTCAATAAGGTCTCTCCTCGGCCTCCTCTGTCCCAAAGAAAACAGCCACAAGCTTATCAAATGTTTCCCCATAGCTAATATTATCCAGTCCAGGCAACATCCTCATAAATCTCTACACCCTCTCTAGTGCAATCACATCTTTCCTGTAATGTGGTGACCAGAACTGCACACAGTACTCTGGCTGTGGCCTGACTAGTGTTTTATACATCATCATCATAGGCAGTCCCTTGAAATCGAGGAAGACTTGCTTCCACTCTAAGAGTGAGTTCTCAGGTGACTGAACAGTCCAATACGGGAATTACAGTCCCTGTCACAGGTGGGACAGACAGCCGTTGAGGGAAAGGGTGGGTGGGGAGTCTGGTTTGCTGCACGCTCCTTCCGCTGCCTGCGCTTGATTTCTGCATGCTCTCGGCGATGAGACTCGAGGTGCTCAGCGCCCTCCCGGATGCTCTTCCTCCACTTTGGGCAGTCTTGGGCCAGGGACTCCCAGGTGTCGATGGGGATGTTGCACTTTATCAGGGAGGCTCTGAGGGTGTGCCTGAAACGTTTCCTCTGCCCACCTGGGGCTCGCTTGCCGTGTAGGAGTTCCGAGTAGAGCGCTTGCTTTGGGAGTCTCATGTCGGGCATGCGAACAATGTGGCCCGCCCAACGGAGCTGGTCGAGTGTGGTCAAGTGCTTCGATGCTGGGGATACAGTTCTAGCATAAGCTCCCTACTCTTGTATTCTGTGCCATTTCAATGGGAATCTCTGCGGGAATGCTGCAGTGTGCTGAACACGGCACCGTGGGATGCTGAGAGTCGGCTGTACCCCTGCCTTTGACCGGGTGCTCGGGGCCTGGTCGCGGCTGTGCCATTGTGTGAGGAGGCGGGAAGCCAAGTGCCAGGCACCTTGCCATGAGGGGAGGGGTGACCACTCCTGTCGTCTCATGGTTGAATCGGCAGAGGATGGGCAACGGGTTCCCTGCTTGCTATCTCGAGGGCAATGAATGATAGAAAAATATCCTTTAATACCATTTTCTGAAATCCAGCCCCCAAGGCACTGAATCCTCCTGGAATACAATACCGCAGGAGCAGGCTAACCCGATACCACTTCCACATTGCCATTCATTATGCTTGAGCCCAGACAGTGAATGTCAACAGGCAGTAATGTCGGGGAGAAGGAGCGGCAAGAGATTGTAGAATGATGGGATCTGGGCCCAGGAGAGGCGAGGGCCCAGGGGCAGCACGGGCCCAGCCCACACTGCGATACGTGTGCGCACTAGGTCCGTGCAGCAGAGCAGGTCTCCAGTCGTCTTGGTTAATCCTTGCCACTGGACCAAGACCTAGCTCTGTCAAGCCCGTGTGGTGGCTGGTGTGCAACGGCCACCACACCTTAAAAGAATCCAAGCACAGGCATCTTCCACCCTTCAACGTGTAGCTCGGGACCTGGAATATTAGGTCCTTCATTGAAACACCTGTGAACTCATCCCTTTTTGGTGTGGAAGCAAGTTATCCTCGATACAGGGGACCGCCTAAGGAGGAGAAGATGATTCTTTAATGGGAGATCGATATCTGCACATTCATCATCATCATCATAGGCAGTCCCTCGGAGATGAGGATGACTTGCTTCCACATTAAAAATGAGTTCTCAGATGACTGATAAATCCGAAGCGGGAAATACAATCTCTGTCGCAGGTTGGACAGACAGTGGTTGAAAGTATGTTGATTGAAGTGCTTGGGTTGTCATGAGCTCCTTCTGCCATATGCGCTTGACCTCCGCTTGCTCCCGGTGAAGAGACGCGAAGTGTTCAACGCCCTCACGGATTATTCTCTTCCATTTTGAGCGATCTTGCGCCAGTGATTCCCAGGTGTCGGTGGGGATGTTGAACTTCTTCAAGGAATCATTTCCTCTGCCCATCTGGGGCTCGTTTGCTGTGTAGGAGTTCTGAGTAGAGCGCTTGCTTTGGGAGTCTCGTGTCGGGCATGCGGACAATGTGGCCCACCCAACGGAGCTGATCGGGCGTGGTCAATACTTCGATGCTGCACATTCACACACACACACGAAAACTCGCACACTCACACTCTCTCTCTCTTACACACTTGCACTCTCTCTCACACACACACACACACACACACACACACACACACACACACACACACTCGCATTCACACTCACACACACTCGCATTCACACTCACACACTCAAAAACACTCACTCACTCACTCACGCACATTCACGCACTCGCTCACGCACAATCACTGAATCACTCATATACTCACACATGCGCATGCACACTTCGATGCATATTCACTTACTCACGTACACACACAAGCATGCACAGGACGCTCAACACACACACACACACACACACACACACACACTCACGCCCAATCACACTTACACTCAAACACACACAAGCACACTCAATCATACATTCACACTCACATAGACACAGTCACACACACATGCATACTCAAACTAACATACACTCACAGTCACAGACAGAAATTGGTCGAACAAGGGCTAGAATAGGTAGAATGGATTATATTAGAAAAAGAATCAATTAAAAGAATGGAAGTCGGGCACAGAGTGAGAGAGAAGGAGATATGTAGCGAGATGGAGGTAACCAGATACAGAAAGGAGATGGTGAGCGATACAGAGAGACACAAACATCAAGGGAGGGGAATGCAGAGAGAGGCAGAAAGAAGGGGGGAAACAGATGGTTAGATAAAGAGAGAGAAAGTAAGAAAGAAATAGAATAAGACAAAGAATAGCAAGAGAAAATCGCAGCCTGTGTAGGTGACCATAAAAGTTCATGACCTCAGCCTCCAATGCCAGCAAGCATGGAGCTGCATGTGGTGGTGAAACCCTCCCACCTGTTTTGGTGATTATTGGCACCCTCGGCCGTAGCCCCATTCACGGTGCAGCGCTACTGCCCCAGTGAGGACTGCAGCCCCGCGGCGGGGTGGCGAGACAAACCGTGGCTTCCGGCCACATCTCGCTGCTGTGCCTGTTTTACACTTGAGAGGTCACCACTGCAGGTCGGGAGTATAAAGAGCTGGAGCGCACGTTGTCCCAAGTGTGCGCCGACTTCGAGGTGGGCGACTGGGTGACGTCATCAAGGCCCAGGTCGTCGGTTAGAGCGTGGGCAGGAACATCGGCGGGGCCCAGGCACAGCGGAGGAGCGGGAAGGTCAGGGCGGATGAGCGGCGAGAGATCGTGGCTGAGGTGCGGCGAATGATCGAGGCAGAGGAGCGGTGAGAGATCGTGGCGGAGGTGCGGCGAATGTTTGTGGCGGAAGAAGAGCGGCAAGAGATCGTGGCGGAGCTGCGGCGAATGAGGGTGCGGGGCCCAGAAGAGCCGAGGGCCCGGGGGCAGCAGAGCTGGTCTCCGGTCGTCCTGGTTTACCCTTGCCACTGAATAAAGGTCGAGCTCGGTCAAGCCCATGTGGTGGCTGATGTGCAACGGTCATCCTCGTTCGAGGGACCGCCTATGATGATGATGACTAACGGTTTCTGATTAAACGGACTGTGGTGCGCAGATTTCCAAATGGGCTATTTTTCACGGCAGTTTCTGGAGAATCCTGGTGCAAGCAGCAACGTTGGTTGCTTGAAAATAAACTCTGCATTAAGCAGGATTCACATATCAAGCCCGTTTAGTAGCGGGAGTATTGCTAGGTTAAAAACTGCCAGCTAATCCCGAGCACAGACCCACCTCAATGTATTCGCTCGGGGTCAGTGAACAGGCAACCAATCGCATGATCCTATTAATAGAGTTGAAGGACCCTCCCTGATTACAGCAATTATGTCTATGATTGGGGCATTAGTTTAATTGCCCATATAAAGCCATTAACTTAGACCACCCATGTAAATCCTCTTGATCTATTTTTTGCCCACTGTGCCTCCGACTCCCAGTACAATGCAGCTTCGCGATCACAAAGGTAGCAGACTTGAAATTCAGGATTCAGCAGAGCAGGTCTCCAGTTGTCCTGGTTAACCCTTGCCACTGGACAAAGACCTCGCTCTGTCGAGCCCGTGTGGTGGCTGGTGTGCAATGGTCACCCCACGTTAAAAAAATCCACGCACAGGCATCTTCCACCCTTCAACTGGAGTTCAGGACTGGAACTTCGGGCCCTTCATTGAAACATCTGTGAACTCATGTGGAAGCAAGTCATCCTTGTTCGAGGGACCGCCGATGGAGGTGATGATGATAAGGGAACAGGAGTGTGGGATTAGGTGCTGGCCCCAGGCAATTGTTTCTTTATAGACTTTTATGTCAGTTTGGTTCGGTTGACCGCACTCCTCGCCTCTATAGGTCACGCGATTGTGGATTTGGGCCCAATAATAGGACCACCAACAAAAACAACTTACATTTATATAGCGCCCTTAATGTAGTCAGTTCAGGATAGGCCCCCAGGCCAGCCCTTGTGAAAATCAGTGGAGCCACTCTTAGCCGTCAGGGAGCAAGTTGGAGGGAAAGGCACTCAACATGGTGGATCTCTGTCGCAGGGGAACGTTCAAAGTTTCTTCTCAACCAGAAAGGAGTACATTTCTACGCATATTATATATTTTAATGTAGGTATACTGGGTGAGTATTCAGCAATCAAGCAGACACACGAGGCAGAAACCCTCATCACATTTGAAGAGTGCATGGATGTGCACTTGAAGTGCCGCAGCCTACAGGGCTACAGACCAGGAGCTGGAAAGTGGGATTAGGCTGGATAGCTCCTTGTCGGCCGGCGCGGACACGATGGGCCGAAATGGCCTCCTTCCGTGCTGTAAATTTCTACGATTCTATTCTATTCTATACCCTTCTTCGTATATCCACCTCAAGTACAGAAATCCTTAGGCTGGGAAAGATCTTTGCCTGACACGTATATTCATTTACCCTGTTTGGCCTTTTGCCCCCAGTAACTAAGAATGACTTGTTCTTTATTTAGGTAACTTATACATTGGGCCCATCAGTGTCGTTTAGAAGTAGCAATTTTTTACGCAGAATTGATTCCTCTTGACATGTTTAATGTCCTGAAATTTGTAAGCAAACGTCACCTCATTTTCGTAGCTGGCATAACATTTTTCTTTCAAAATAAATCTGAGGCAATGCTTGAGGCCTGTCGAACAGATGAAGCCTGTCAGAGTTTCATTAATATAGCAGCTGCTAGGTAGAGAGAGTACTTCCCCCCCCCCCTCCCCCCTCCTCCCCAACGCCCCCCCCCCCCCCCCTTTCCTCTCTCCCTTCCTGTTGTATGCCAAGATAAGCTGTCAGGAGTCCCAGACAGGCTAGAAATATTATGATTGTCAGCTAACATAATTCTTCCACGGTGTCTGAGCACAATGAGAATTTGCTGCCTTTGAGCAGTCACGCTATTCATCTTTATCAGCACTCCAGGCGCTCACCTCGACTTGACGGTTAACCCCCATTGTGAACTTGTGCGTCGTGAACCGGTCGCTTTGTGAGCGCTAGAGGCCTACTCGGAAAGGCTGCCCTTTTTTCCTCTCTCCAAAGAATTAATATTTAATGAGTTAAACCAATTTGAGGGCGAAATCTTGTTCAAGGGAATTAGCTTACTTTTACATTTCGGGCACCCAGCGTCAGCATCAAGCACTCGCTCCTCTTGTCAGTTTTGGCAGGGGCTAAACGCAGAGTAAAACTCTTTTTGGAAGGAAGAAAGAACTTGCATTTATATAGCGCCTTTCACACCATCAGGATGTCCCAAAGCGCTTTACAGCCAATGAAGTATCTTTTGAAGAGCAATCACTGTTGCAATGTGGGGAAACGCGGCAGGCGATTTGCACAAGTTCCCACAAACAGCAATATGAGAATGACTAGTAAATCCTATTTTTAATGATGCTGGTTAAGGGAGAAATATTGGCCAGGACACCAGGGATAACTCCCCTGCTCTTCTTCGAAATAGTGCCATGGGATCTTTTATGTCCACCTGCGAGGGCAGATGGGGGGGGGCCTCAGTTTAACGTCTCATCCGAAAGACAGCGCCTCAGCGCTGCACTGGGGAACATCAGCCTGGATTATGTGCTCGCGTCTCGGGAGCGGGATTTGAACCCAGAACCTTCTGACTCAAAGGCGAGAGGGCTACCCACTCAGCCACGGCAGACATCTACGGTGCTGCTGCCGCGTCTGGCCATTGACGGGTTGGGGAGGAGGGCACTCCCGCATTGGGAGTCTCTGCAGGTCATCTTGGGCGGCGGGCGGAATCTCCAACCCTTACAAAACCTGCGACCATGTTTATCTCGGTACCTGGCCCACTTTTCCCACATTCTGGCACACTCGCGCCAGAGAACTGGCAGGGTGACTTGGAAGGGGCTGCGGACTTTGAGGCTGAAATTTTATTTTTTTAAACAATACAGATTTAAAGCATAGAGTGTTTGGCACTTGTGTGTCAGTGCTCCCATCTTAACCATCTTTCTGCTGGTCGGGGAGTCTAGGATTAGGGGGACAAAGTCTAAAAATTAAAGCCAGGCCTTGATGGTGAAATTGCAGGATCTTGCGGAGCCATCGTTGGTGATATGTCTCCAGCGACTTGAGATGCCTTCTGTACATCGTCCATGCCTCAGACCCATACAGGAGGGCGGGTATTACTACAGCCCTAAAGACCATGAGTTTAGTGGTAGATTTGAGGGCCTGGTCTTCAAACACTCTTTTCCTCAGCCGGCCAAAGGCTGCGCTGACGCACTGGAGGCGATACTGAATCTCCGTATCAATGTCTGCCTTTGTTAAGAGGCGCCCGAGGTATGGGAAATGGTCCACGTTGACCAGGGCCGCACCGTGGATCTTGATGATTGGAGGGCAGTGCTGTGTGGCAGTGACAGGCTGGTGGAGGACCTTTGTCTTACGGATGTTAAGCGTAAGGCCCATGCTTTCATATGCCTCAGTGAATACGTTGACTATACCCTGGAGTTCAGCCTCTGAATGTGCACAGACGCAGGCGTCGTCTGCATACTGCAGCTCAATGACAGAGGTTGGGGTGATCTTGGTCCTGGCCTGGAGGCAGGGTAGGTTAAACAGCTTCCCACTGGTTCTGTACTTTAGTTCCACTCCAGCAGGGAGCTTGTTGACTGTGAGGTGGAGCATGGCGATGAGAAAGATTGAGAAGAAGGTTGGGGCGATGACGCAGCCCTGTTTGACTCCGGTCCGGACGTGGATTGGGTCTGTAATGGATCCGTTGGTAAGGATCACGGCCTGCATGTCATCGTGAAGCAGGCGAAGGATATTGACAAACTTTTGGGGGCATCCGAAACGGAGGAGGACGCTCCATAGACCCTCACGGTTGACAGTGTCAAAGGCCTTTGTAAGATCGAAGAAGGCCATGTATAAGGGCTGGCGCTGCTCCCTGCATTTTTCCTGCAACTGGCGCGCTGCAAAGATCATGTCTGTTGTGCCCTGGAGGGGACGAAATCCGCATTGTGATTCCGGGAGGAGCTCCTCGGCCACAGGGAGAAGACGACTGAGGAGAACTCGAGCGACAACTTTCCCAGTGGCTGAAAGCAGGGAGATTCCTCTGTAGTTGCCGCAGACGGACTTGTCCCCCTTTTTAAAAAATGGTCACAATCGCTGCATCTCTGTGATCTCCCAGCATGCTCTCCTCCAGATGAGAGAGATGAGGTCATGTATCCGCGCCAGCAGCGCCTCTCCGCCATATTTTAACGCCTCAGCAGGGATTCCATCCGCACCCGTAGCCTTGTTATTCTTCAGCTGTTTTATGGCTTTGCCCACCTCGTGCAATGTTGGAGTTTCACTGAGTTGATGGTGGGTCGCATGCTGCGGAATGGAATCGAGAACACTCGAGTCAAAGGCAGAGTCTTGATTGAGGAGATCTTCAAAGTGCTCCTTCCATCGGGCACTGACAGCCTCGGTGTCCTTGATGAGTGTTTCCCCGTTCTTGGCCAGGTGTGGGGTGGGGCCTTGGGAGTTTGGACCATAGGTGTCCTTGACTTCACTGAAGAATCCTCGCATATCGTGGCTGTCGGCCAGTTGTTGTATCTCCTGTGCTTTCTCCATTCACCACCTGTTCTTTAGGTCCCGAGTTTTTTGTTGGACCTGAGCCTTGAGCCGTCTGTAATGTTGTTTTGCAGCTCCCGAGTTGGGCTGTTGCTTGAGGCTCAGAAATTTTTTGCGCTTGCGATCTATTAGTTCTTCGATCTCCTGATCATTTTCATCAAACTAGTCCTGATGTTTTCTGGTTGAGTGACTAAGTGTCTCTTCACAGGCACTGGTTATAGGGGCCTGGAGGGCAGACCAAGCGCTATGGGGATTCAGCATCTCGGTCATCAAGGCACGCCAAATTGGCTGTGAGGCGCTGGCTGTATAGGGCTCTCTTAACTGGGTCTCTAAGTGCCCCGGCATTAACTTTTTTGTGGAACTGCTTCTGCTGTCCCCTCTGCTTTGGGGCTATGTTAATGTTGATGATGGATCGGATTAGGAGGTGGTCTGTTCAGCAGTCGTCAGCTTCTGTCATGGCGCGGGTGGTGCGCACATCCTTGCGATCCCTGGCTCGGACGATGACATAGTCAAGCAGGTGCCAGTGTTTGGAGCGAGGATGTTGCCACGATGCCTTGTATTTGTCCCTCTGGTGGAACAGGGTGTTGGTGATGAGGAGTTCATGGTCTAGACATTTTGTCAGGAGTAGGGTACCGCTGGAATTGGCTTTCTCTACCCCCTCTCTGCCAATCACGCCTCCCCAGAGGGCTGTGTCTTTGCCAACCCTGGCATTAAATTCACCCAGGAGGATCAATTTGTTGCCGGTGGGGACACGGGACAAGGATGTCTCGAGGTTGGAATAAAAATCCTCTATTAGCCTCATCCGTTACATCGAGTGTGCGGGCGTATGCACTGATGACTGTGACACATTGGTTCTGAGATAGGGTGATATGGAGAGTCATGAGGTGTTCGTTGACCCCACAGGGAGAGTCTTTGAGGCGGTCAACCAGCTCATTCTTGACGGCAAAGCCGACTCCATGAAGGCGGTGTTCTGCCTCTGGTTTTCCTTTCCAGAAGAAGGTGTAACCTCCACCATGTTCCATCAACTGGCCTTCCCCTGCCCGCCGGGTCTCGCTTAGGGCGGCGATGTCAATGTCAAAACGTCTGAGTTCCCGGGCAACTATGGCGGTGCGGTGTTCTGGCCTGTTGCTGTTGGGATTGCCCATGAGGGTCCTGACGTTCCAGGTCCCGAACTTCATACTGACGGAGTGGAAGATGCCTGTGCGTGAGTTCTTTTAACGTGGGGTGGCCGCTGCACACCGGCACGGGCTTAGCTGAGCAAGGTCTTGGTCCAGTGGCAAGGGGATCCAAGACAACTGGAATCCAGGCACCACTCGATAAGGCTAATTGTCTATGACGAAGTGTTGGCCGCAAGCTCAGCGCCGGGTAGCGCCATTGATGGTAGATAGCCCGAGGCTAGGTTGGGGGGCAGGCATTAGGAAGGTGACTTCCAAAGTTATTTTAAAAGATTAAAAGTTGATAAAGGTTCCCAATTTATTTCAAAAGTTTCTAAGAGTTGTTAAAACATTTCAAGAAGTTTCTAAGAGTTGTTAAAAATCTAAGATGTAAATCAATAATAGATTATCAAAGTTTCCCCAATTTAAAAAGTTTCTAGCAGCTGTTAAAAGTCAAAGATGTAAGATAATAATAAATGTTTAAAAGTATTTCGGTTGAGAGTCTAAAATGTAAGTTTTAAAAGTTCTCCCAAATTGTTTAATAAGTTTAAAAGTTGGCCAAAAGTCTAAAAAATTGATCAAAAGTTGTTTGGGAGTATGAGACGACGCCACGCCTCGATCCCTTTAGCCAGTTCAGCGCCGGCCCCGGAGTCCCCCGGCCGGCCCCACGTCCTCGAGTCCCTTTGGCAAGTCATCCCGGAGCCCCCCCCGGCCGGACAGGTTTAAGGGTCTAAATGGCCTCCTCCTGTTCCTATGCTCCTTAAAGAATTCATTAACATAGGCAGTCCCTTGGAATCGAGGAAGACTTGCTTCCATTCTAAAAATGAGTCCTTAGGTGGCTGAACAGTCCAATATGAGAACCACAGTCCCTGTCACAGGTGGGACAGATAGTCGTTGAGGGTAAGGGAGGGTGGGACAGGTTTGCCGCACGCTCTTTCCGCTGCCTGTGCTTGCTTTCTGCATGCTCTCGGTGACGAGACTCGAGGTGCTCAGCGCCCTCCCGGATGCACTTCCTCCACTTAGGGCGGTCTTTGGCCAAGAACTCCCAGGTGTCAGTGCGGATGTTGCACTTTATCAGGGAGGCTTTGAGGGTGTCCTTGAAACGTTTCCTCTGCCCACCTTTGGCTCGATTGCCAAACAAAGAATTGCAATACTGGACAAGCACCGGTTAGAATCTGGCGGTTTTCAGT
This sequence comes from Pristiophorus japonicus, assembly GCF_044704955.1. NCBI lineage: Eukaryota > Metazoa > Chordata > Chondrichthyes > Pristiophoridae > Pristiophorus > Pristiophorus japonicus. The sequence continues at coordinate 17,650,140 of NC_091989.1, read as the reverse complement.
ATCATCACTGGTGTAGTTAGCTGCTAACAACGCTACGGTGTGTTTACTTACCCCCACTGAGCTTCCTTCTCTCCACTTCTTCACAGGGCACCCTGCAGAAGTTCGTGGATGACCTCTTTGAGACAATCTTCAGCACAGCTCACCGAGGGAGTGCATTGCCTCTCGCCATCAAGTACATGTTCGACTTTCTGGACGAGCAGGCTGACAAGCACCAGATCCATGACCCTCACGTCAGGCACACCTGGAAGAGCAACTGGTGAGTACGGAGAGGGAAGGGACCGTGCGCGGGGTGAGCAGAGGGAGTCAACGAGGGGGCCGATTAGCGGTCAAAAAGGAGACGGGGGTGCACAGGGCACAATTTCAAAATTTGCCAATGACACAAAACTTGGAACGACAGTGAACAGTGAATAGGAGGGTGATAGACTTCAGGAAGACGTAGAAAGGTTGGTGAAAAGGGCAGACACATGGCAGATGAATTTTAGCGCAGAAAAGTGTGAAGTGATGCATTTTGGTGGAAAGAATGAGAGGAAATATAAACTAACGGGTACAATCCTAAAGGGGGTGCACGAACAGGGAGACCTCTGGGGGTATGTGTGCATAAATTGTTGAAGATGACCGGGCAGGTTGAGAAAGCAGTTATAAAGGCTCATGGGATTCTGGGCTTCATAAATGAAGGTATAGGACTAGATTTTTGGATGGTAATTTTATGCCAAAATTACCGTTTTTGCTGCACTACCGTTTTCAGGCCTAACTTTCGACCTTTTCTGTAAAATCGGTGTTGCTCGAAGATTTGCAGAACAAACCGCGAGTTTCAGGAACTTTAGTCCGAGGCCTGTAGCACTGTGAGAGAGGCCTTGGGAGGGGGGGGGGGAAACAAAAAAATATTCACAAAACATTTACCTACTAAATCTCTGCAAAATAATTAAAAAATAGAAATTTTAACTTACATTTTTGCAGGTCTTCATACTTACCGCTCCTGGCAGGGCTGCACCGACTGGTTTGACCCTGTCGGTATTCTGCGCGTGGCGTACAGTTCCCGAGAGAGCCGAAAGTGTAATGCAAACGCAATTTGCGTTGTTGCAAGTCGGGCGCTCCTCTCCCCGGCGGTACGTGGAAGCGCTGTCACAAAGAGGTCACCAAGGATCCCGCTGACTGGATTTTCGTTGCAGAGGGTCAAATCACGGTGAAAACCCGGTCGCCAAAATCTAGGCCAACGTTGAGTACAAAAGTGAGGAAATGATGATGAACCTGCTTAAAACACTGGTTCGGCCCCAACTGAAGCATTGTGTTCAATTCTGGGCACCGCACTTTAGGAAGGATGTGAAGGCCTTAGAAGAGGTGCAGAAAAAGATTTACGAGACTGGTTCCAGGGATGAGGGAATTCAGATTGGAGAAGCTGGGGTTGTTCTCCTTGGAGCAGAGATTGAGAGGTGATTTGATCGAGGTGTTCAAAATCATGAGGGGTCTAGACAGGATAGAGAGAGAGAAACTGTTCCCATTGGCAGAAGGGCCAAGAACCACAATGGCTTACTTCCACACTGTAACCATTCTATGATCTATGACTGGGCCTTGCCAGCATGTGTAACTGGATAGAATTCACGTGACGTTGGGATTCTGTGACTGTTCCGGTAGTCCAGGTATGGATTTATTAGAGTTGACTGGTTAGGATATCGCATCAGCAAGGGTCTCATTGGTGATGATCATTTATATAGCGCCTTTAATGTAGTAAAACGCCCCAAGGCATTTCACAGGAGCACTATCAGACAACAATTGACACCCAGCCAAAGATTGAGATGTTAGGACAGGTTCGGTAGTGTAGTGGTTATCATAGAATCATAGAGGTTTATGGCATAGAAGGAGGCCATTCAGCCCATCGTGTCTGTTACTGGGCTAGTAATCCAGTGGCCTTGACTAATAATCTAGACAGAATTAATGAGTGAACGACTGAATAGCCTGTTTCTGTGTTGTACATTCTATGCAATTCCCTGTAGTTTACTTATTCCAAAGCAAGTCAAGATATGAATGAGGTTCGCAGAAGTCGGACTAGTTCCCTTCCCCTTATTTACAGTGCTAAGAAACTCCATTCCTTTTTATTTTTTAAACCTCTCGACTACACAGTCTGTTAAAAACGACAACAAATGGCTCATCCAAGTCAGGCCAGACTGCAGAGTCTTCCTTATCGCTTCACGCCCCTCATTGATTAAACTGCTGGAAGATTAACTACTCATTTAAAAGTAATAAAAAAAATAAAGCAGATGCTTACTTTCTACAAGGCTTAATGTCCTTAATTGTGTGAAAGTTGCTTCATTCATCACAGAACAGAAAGGGCAAAAACACACACACTACTGCAATCTGCTGTTTCTATGACACTCGGAGAATTGATGATTTTTTAAAAATCAGCAGCTTCCCCCACCAATTCCCCCGCCCCCCTCTGGTTTTCTCCCCCTTCTCCTGAAGGTGTTGCCTCTCTCTGGGGGGTGTTTTCCCCCGGTGCCGTCTGCGCCCTGGTACCTCACCTGCACGGCCGTTCTTTGTGTGTGTGTGTGAGCCATTCAGCCATGAGGTGAATTATAGCTGAGCCCGAGGAGCTATTGGAAAGGTGGGGGGGAAGGGGGCAATCAAAAGCTTGGTTGAAGAGGTGAGGGTCTTCGAGGAGGGAGGGGGAGGCGGAGGGGCTCGGGCACGGAATCCCAGAGGGTGAGGCCTCGGTGGCTGAAGGTCTGGCCGCCAATGAAGGGGCAAAAGGAGGGGTCAGTATATAAAAAGCCAGAGTCTGGGCAACAGAGAGCTTGGGGGCAGAGCTGGAGTACTGCGTGCAGCTCTGGTCAACACATTACAGGAAGGACGTGATTGCACTGGTGAGGGTGCAGAGGAGATTCACGAGGGTGTTGCCAGGACTGGAAAACTTTAGCTATGAGGAAAGATCGGATAGGCTGGGGTTGTTTCCTTTGGAACAGAGGTAGCTGAGGGGAGATTTAATTGAGGCGTATAAAATTATGAGGGGCCTAGATAGAGTGGATAGGAAGGACCTATTTCCCTTAGCAAAGGAGTCAAATAACCAGGGTGCATAGATTTAAAGTAGTTGGTAGAAGGATTAGAGGGTAGATGAGGAAACATTTCTTCTCCCAAAGGGCGGTGAGGGTCTGGAACTCACTGCCTGAAAGGACGGTAGAGACAGAAACCCACATCACGTTCAAAAAGTACTTGGATGTGCACTTGAAGTGCCGTAACCTACAGGGCTACAGACCTAAAGCTGGAGAGTGGGATTAGGCTGGATAGCTCTTTGTCAACCGGCGTAGACACAATGGGCCGAATGGCCGCCTCCTGTGTGGTAATTTTTCTCTGATTCTATGAATGTTCGCCCCCGCCAAGGTGTGGGGCCGATCGCGAGGTCCCGCGCAAGCCGCTCACCAACTGCTGCAGCTAGAAGACATGACGCGCATGCATGGCTTTCAGATTTAAAGGGCCCTCACAGGTTGAACATTGCTTGGGGGGTCAGTGGAGGGTTGTAGGAGGAAGTTGTGGAGATAGGGGTGGGTTTAGACACAAGAGGGAGAATTTGAAATAGGGGAAAGTGGGGAGTCAGTGTCTGTGAGCAAGGACGGGGAGGTGGGTGACGAGCAGAACTGGAGTACCCAATCCCTCCCTCATCTGCTCCCACGTAAGGTGCCCAGGTTGGGCTGCCGCCCATTAGCTTGCGAATGGAGACTAGGTTTGTGCCAGTTTCTCCCGTCGGTTGAAGGGGAAAAACATTCCCTTCTCAAACTGGTCCTTCCTATAAGATGTTTGCTGCTCAAAAACATGAAAATAAATAGGCAGCGAAACCACAAGGTATTAATAGAAAATAAATTGCAACCGTTGACGATGGCATTGAAGAATTCTGGAATGGGGGGCGTTGGCCCGTTCAGTGCAGTGATATTTTCCAAGGCTTCCGTTGAGTACATTTTCTTTTTGAGGACCTGTCCCTAAATCTGCACCTCGCTCAAAGCAAACCTTCTCATTTCCTGGGCCCTTGTTTGAGCTGAGAATGGATCCGCGTTTGACCTCTGCTCTTCACCCTCCCAGAGTGCCCCACATGCGCTTGTAAAAGCAGTGAAGGACCTTCCTTCACCAGCCGCTAAAAGATTGTTTAGTGACATTACTAAACTTGGCTTAGCTCAGAAAGGTTGCGAAATGAGAGCCTCTTCACAGGGCAGATATCTGCCCTCACATTGGTCCTCTTGTGCTTAGAACGGCGTGAAGAATTTTGGCAGTGGGACTGAGAGGATGTCTGTCTGGGCTTCTGACGCCCTTTAAGATGTTTTCTCCACCCCCCCCCCCCATCCTCATTTGTGGCACTCCTTCTCTCCTCTCCTGAAGGCCCTAGCTCCTTCCCTGGGTACGGTTCAGTGGGTGTCGGCAGCCCTTCATTACCTTGTCCAAGCGGCCATTCTTGTGCCGGACCTCAAAGTGAATGCTGGTGGTCAATTCGACTGTGGAGGGCATCACGACCACGTGTTGAGGCAGAGCAGAGGATGATTCTCTCTAGAAGTAGCTCCCCTAAACCTTGGGGAGAAAACGCGAGGCAGGTTAAGATGGGTTTAGAGTGCATGTGCGTAAATGAACGCAGTGTGGTAAATCAGGTTGGTGAGCTGCAGGCACAAGTGTGGCAATAACAGAGACTTGGCTCAAACAAGAGGAGGAATGGGCATTTAATATTCCCGGCTACAATATATTCGGGAAAGATACGGAACGGAAGAAAGGAGGAGGGTGGCAGTATTGATCAAAGATCCTGTCACAACGTTCGAAAGGGATGATATACTTAACGGGTCAAAGACAGAATCGGTTTGGTTAGAATTAAGGAACAATAGAGGAGCTGTTACGTTGCTGGGTGGAGAAGATGGGCCACCAAATAGTGGGAAGGAGATAGAGGAGCAAATTGTTGAATGAGTAGTGGTGATGGAGGACTTCAATTATTCTATTCTAGACTCGGATATTAACATTGTAAAGGGCAAAGAGGGGGAGAAACTCCTGAAATGTGTTCAAGAGACCTTTCTAGCTCAGTGTGTTTCCAGCCCAACGGGAAAGGAAGCTCTGCAGGATCTAGTTCTGGGGAATGAGGTGGAGCAAGTGGAGTATGTTACAGTGGGGGAGCATTTGGGAAACAGTGATCACAATGTCATTAGGTTTAAAGGCAGGGATAAAGTACCAGATAACTAACATGTTAGCAAAATTGAAGGCCATGTGATTCAAGGGGTAGTGGCTGTGTGGGTGTGAAACTGGCCAGAATTGGGACAGAAAGCAGTGGCGAACACCTGTTTTTCAGCCTGGAGGGAAGTATACAGTGCTGTCCCTCAGAGGTCGGTATTGGGACCACTGCTCTTTTTGAGACATATTAATGACTTGGACACGGGTATACAGGGCATAATTTCAAAGTTTGCCGATGACACGAAACTCAGAAATGTAATAAACAGGGTGGAAGATAGTAACAGACTTCAGAACCGACACAGGCAGGCTGGTGAAATGGGCAGATGAAATTTAACCCAGAGATTTTGGGAGAAAGAATGAGGGGAGGCAATATGAACTCGATGGTACAATTTTAAAGGTGGAGCAGGAACAGAGAGACTTGGGGGTGTGCGTCAATGTACTAATGTCTAATTTTGTTTGGCCCTGCGTGGCCCCTTTAAGGCACTGCGGAGACCATTCAAAATATCACGCACGTGCGGTTTTTGTATTGAAAAGCTGGCAAACCAGCTTCGTGGATTACCTGGAGTGCTACGTGGCTGCACAGCTAACAGGGAATATGGGTGTACATCCACAAATCTTTGAAGGTAGCAGGACAAGTTGAGAAGGGTGTTAAAAGGTGTTATGGGATCCTTAGCTTTATAAATTAATGGCTTAGAGTACACAAGCAAATCACTGATTAGGCCCCAGCTGGAGTATTGTGGCCAATTCTGGGCAGCGCACTTGAGGAAGGTTGTCAAGGCCTTAGGGTGCAGAGAAGATGAACTAGAACGCTCCCAGGGCTGAAAGACTTCAGTTACGTGGAGAGACTGGAGAAGCTGAGGTTGTTCTCTTCAGAGCAGAGATGGTTAAGGGGAGATTTAATAGAGGTGTTCAAAAATTTTGAAGGATTTTGATAGAGTAAATAAGGAGAAACTGTTTCCTGTGGCAGAAGGATTGGTAACCAGAGGGCACAGGTTTAAGATAATTGGCAAAAGAACCCAGAGGCGACATAAGGAAAAAAAATGTTACACAACGAGTTGTTGTGATCTGGAATGCGCTGCCTCAAAGGATGGTGCAAGCAAATCAAATAATAACTTTCAAAAGCGAATTGGACAAATACTGGAAGAGGAAAGAAATTTGTAGGGCTATGGGGAAAGAGTACATTTTTAAAATTAATTCCTGGGATGTGGGCGTCATCGGCAAGGCCAGAATTTATTGCCCATCCCTGATTGCCCCTCGAGAAGGTGGTGGTGAGCCGTCTTCTTGAACCGCTGCAGTCCGTGTGGTGAAGGTTCTCCCACAGCGCTGTTAGGGAGGGAGTTCCAGGATTTTGACCCAGCGACGATGAAGGAACGGCCGATATATTTCCAAGTCAGGATGGTGTGTGACTTGAATGGGAACTTGGAGGTGATGCTGTTCCCATGCGCCTGCTGCCCTGGTCCTTCTAGGTGGTCGAGGTCGCGGGTTTGGGAGGTTCTGCCAAAGAAGCCTTGGCGAGTTGCTGTAGTGCATCTTGGAGATGGAGCACACTGCACATGCTCCCTCCTTAACAGCACCGTGGGAGTACTTTCACTACACGGACTGCAGCGGTTCAAGAAGGCGGCTCACCACCACCTTCTCAAGGACAATTAGGGATGGACAATAAATGCTGGCCTTGCCAGCGACGCCCACATCCCATGAAGGAATATATTTTTAAAAACTTTGTACCTTACTTTGGATAGTAGAATGGCTACTCACTCTTGCGCTCCATTGAGATGAGCAGATGGTCTCCTGCTGCTATTTCGTTCCACCTCAAAGTGTCCTTAATTGCTGGAATTCCCATGTTGGCAAGGGTCCTGTTCCTCCCTGAGCAAAGGGTCACACAAACAACTGTTTGAGCAGATGCACCATTGTATGCGAGGACAGTTCCAAGAGCCAAGTTACTGTGCAGGATTAGGGGCATGAATGCTAAGGTAGTGAGCCCCAAATGAGGCAGAAGATCAGAAGGGGTTTTGCCCCGAATGAGTCAGGAAGCAATTCCCGTCAGAAGTAATTAACATTATTGTCATATTTCAGGGTTTTTTGGTTATTTTCTCTACAGAAAGCATTGAGAAAAAATAATTAAGCCATAGGCTTGTGTTTAAAGCAAAGTGTATTCACATTTTTTTTAATTCACTGAGATGAAAGAGGGTTAAAATGCTAATGGGCTTGGCTTTGATGTTGTTTCCCCAAAGATTACAAACTCCAAAGCTTGTCTCAGCAACTGATAAACACCTCACACCCGTTACGTTGAGAAGGCTCCCGGGCCTGGATGCTCAGCAGAGGCATCTAGAATTGTCCCTCTTCTCAGTTTGTGAACATGGAGAGATTAAACAAGACCCGAGTCTGAGACACAGGCAGTGGGTCATGTTTCTGAACACAAAGCTGTTTCACTGGGTCAGGAGGAGAATGTGGGAGACAGAACTTTCTGGAGATGAATTGGGATGGATCGACTCCATGAGAGGGTCGATTGTTCCATGCAAGGAGTGGATTGGATAGATAGAGCCAACAAAAGGGAATGGGTTGATGTGGATATTCGGCAAGTTGAGTGAAAGAAAGTAAGACTCCGTCCTAAAGTCCTTTACAGCCAATGAAGTACTTTTGGAGTGTAGTCACTGTTGTAATGTAGGAAAAGCGGCAGCCAATTTGCGCACAGCAAGCTCCCACAAACAGCAATACGATAATCGCTTTTTTTTTTGTGATGTTGAGCGAAGGATAAATATTAGCCAGGACATTGGGGATAACTTCACTCCTCTTCTTCGAAATAGTGCCATGGGATCTTTTATGTGCACCTGAGAGGGCAGACTGGGCCTTGGTTTAACGTCTCATCGTGAAAGACGGCACCTCCGACAGGGCAGCGCTCCCTCAGCACTGCACTGGGAGTGATGGCCTGGATTTTTGTGCTCAAGTCTCTGGAATCGGACTTGAACCCATGAGCTTCTGACCCAGAGGCAAGTGTGCCACACACCGAGCCACCGCTGACACCGAAAGTAAGAAAGCGGTAGATTGAGAGGGGGATAAGGAGAAGGATACAGATAGAATTTTTAAGAAGCTGAAGGTATTTGAAAGCAGCTGATTGAGAACATGTTTAATTAAAGTTCCCACCGCAGGCTGAAGTTCACAAATAATTGATAAGAGCGGAGATTCATCTCTGAACTAATTTGATCTGACCATGCAGCAATCATTTCATCTGTTCAAGTGTACCTGCTGTTATTACCCAGCTGCAGTGCAATCAGGTCCAGATTAGCAGCGTAGTCGGTGTTAAAATTATACTAATACCCCATTACCCGAGTCTCTCTGAGCCCTGGATCTGGATAGGCAACTTGTCGTATGACATCTGAAATCAAAGGACACTGCCAGTTGAAAATATTAAACATGAGAACTCGGAAACCTAATATGAGCTTCATCTGCCGGAGCCGGTTGCTAGGAAGGCCATGTGAGGCCCACACATTGGACTCGGCTAAGGAAGACATGCACATCGTAATGGGGAGAGAGTGGGGCTGGTATTCTGCACGGATGAGATCCAGTGGCTGAGAGGGTTTCTTCATCCTCGTGACTTCGCTGTGAATCAGAACTAGGGTTGCCAACTCTGGTTGGACATATTCCTGGAGGTTTCAGCACATGACCTCCTGACCCCAACCGCCTCCCCCACGCTCCCGCAATTGGTCACCTGACATGGCGAACCTCACGGCGCATCACCTTCCCCCGGCCAATCGGAAAGCAGATAGACTCTTCATTACCCAATTGGATCATTCTTGACTGTCACTCAAACAGCCCTTTTTAACGAATAAACAAAACTTTTATCCCCCCCTGTGACTTATCTCCTGGGTTTTTCTGGCAGCAGTGACCTGGGGATGAGTCTTTAATTCCTGGAGGGTTGGCGACTCTTGTCGGGTTATCGACTCTGGTTGGACATATTCCCGGAGATGTCATCACATGACCTCCACGCGCCCCGCCCCCATACTCTCGCCATTGGTCACTCAGCACGTCCATGCTTGCTGCACTCTGCCTTCCCAGCCAAACAGAAAATCAGTAGACTTTATTAGAATGGTTCTTGACTGCCTTTTTCCCCAGTGTAACTAATAAACAAAAGTGTTCAAAGAAAATGTTAAAAGAACAATTCTTTTTAATGCCCCTGTGATTTTTGCACCCGAGTTCGCTGGCAGCAGTGTCCTCGCGATTAATCTTTAACTCCTGGAGACTCCAGGACAACCCTGGAGGGGTTGGCAACTCTTTGCCTGCATGATGTAAGAATCTGCTGTACTTCACCCTGTCCTTACTTTTTCTCCTTGCAGCCTACCCCTGAGGTTCTGGGTGAATGTGATCAAGAACCCCCAGTTCGTCTTTGACATCCACAAGAGCAGCATCACAGACGCCTGCCTCTCGGTGGTGGCCCAGACCTTCATGGATTCCTGTTCGACGTCGGAGCACAGGCTGGGCAAAGACTCCCCGTCCAACAAGCTGCTGTACGCCAAGGACATCCCCAACTACAAAAGCTGGGTGGAAAGGTCGGTGTTGGGTCTTGGGTTCACAACTCTGGTTGGCCATATTCCTGGAGGTTTCAGCACATGGCCTCCTGCCTCCATCTGCCCCGCCCCCACTCACCCGCCATTGGTCGCCCGATATGTCCATTCTTCTTGTCCGTTGTCCTTGCCACTGGACCAAGACCTAGCTCTGTCAAGCCCGTGTGGTGGCTGGTGTGCAACAAGCCACCACACATTAAAAAAAATCCACGCACAGGCATCTTCCACCCTTCAGCATTTAGCTCGGGACCTGGAATATTAGGTACTTCATTGAAACACTTGTGAACTCATCCCTTTTTGGCGTGGAAGCAAGTCATCCTCGATATGAGGGACTGCCTATGATGATGATGATGATGATGTCCATTCTTCCCACACCCAATCGGAAAGCGGATAGACTCCTCACTACCCGATTGGATGATTGTTGGCTGTCAGTCAAGCACCATTTCCCCCCCCCCCCCCCCCACCCCCATGTCCAATATTTTTACAGCTAATAGAAAAAAAAGTGTTTGAAGACATTTTTTTTTTTAAGAGCACAGTGTTTTATTTAAACGCCGATTTTTCTCGGATGGTTTGCTCGTAGCCGTGTCGTGGGGACGAGTCTTTAATTCCTGGAAACCGCGGGGCAACCTTGGAGGGTTGGCAATCCTGACCGGGCCACCGGTGAACGGGTGGGCGATGGGAAGGGAGCGACGGATGGATAGAACGTCGCAGTTTCTCGGCCCCTGTCAACAGCGCGGAGAGCGAGTTTGAATTAAATCGAACTGTCATGGCTCATCAATCAGGAGCGCTCGGCGTCTGACACAAGTGCCACAGTTGTCCGACAGCCTGTCAGAGGCTGGCCAAGAGTGTCAGAAAGATGATGGAGGTGAGCAGATGGCTTTCTGTCTTGTCGCAACACTCCCGACTCTTCGACTGTCAATATTGGCACTGGAATGTTGATTTAAAAAATAGCAGGAGCTGGGGAGGGAGCGAAGCCATGAACGTTCCCCCTTGGGAATATTTCCTTTTTTATTATTTCACATTTATTGCCATAATAGCATTTTAGAGGCCCTACAAGCAGCAAATTATCCTGGACAATTGCACTGTATCTAACCAAATTAAAGTAAATTTTGAAATTATTCAAAGTGGCTCTTTTACAGGAGGGAATATTTGATAGTGCATAGAATTACATCGAATGTACAGCACAGAAACAGGCCAATCGGCCCAACAGGTCTGTGCCAGTGTTTATGCTTCACATGAGCCTCCTCCCACCCTACTTCATCTCACCCCATCAGTATATCCCTCGATCCCGCGTGGGTTTATCTAACTTCCCTTTAAATGCATCGAGGCTGTTCGCCTCTGCTACACCTGGCATCAGAGAATCAAAAATGTACAGCACGGAAGGAAGCCATTTTGTCCCATTGTGTCCGCGCCGGCCGACAGAGCTATGCAGCCTAATCCCACTTCCCAGCTCTTGGTCCGTAGCCCTGCAGGTTACGGCACTTCAAGTGCACTTCCAAGCACTTTTTAAATGCTAGAAGAGTTTCTGCCTCGACCACCCTTTCAGGCAGTGAGTTCCAGACCCCGACCATCCTCTGGGTGAAAGAAATTCTCCTCTAAACCTCCTACCATTTACTTTAAATCTATGCCCCCTGGTTGTTGACCCCTCTGCCAAGGGAAACAGGTCCTTCCTATCCACTCTATCCAGGCCTCTCATAAGTTTATACACCTCAATAAAGTCTGCCCTCGGCCTCCTCTGTTCTAGGTAGCGAGTTCCACATTCCAGCTGCTCTCTGAGTAAAGAAGTTTCTCCTGAATTCCCTATTGCATTTATCAGTGACTATCTTATAATTATGGCCCCTAGTTTTCATCTCCCCCACAAGTGGAAACAACATTTCTGCATTGACCCTATTGGCATTCCTCTACTTCATCCTCACATCTGTTTCTGCAGAGTTACAGTTCAAGGAGTAGCAAGCCATTTTGGGTTTTTACAGCCCTGTAAAATAAAGGAGAAGGACATTGGAGGGGGCCATGCTTTCAGCATAGATACATCTGTTCCTCGATCTATAAGATATCAGAAGAAAAATGAACACAAGTCCACAAGGGGTGAAAATCCTCTTTCAGCAAGAAATCGGAAAATGTCTTGTTTTTCTCCCTAATTAGCAAACTGCGAATGAAATCTGGGAAAGGTGTAAATTCTGAGGTTGCAATTCTGGTTCGCCTTGAATCATCGATATTGCGGCACAGAAGGAAATCACTCGGGCCATCACACCTGTGCTCATTGACACGTTGTTAATTGTGGAGATAAATGTGGATTTTCCAGATTTTCATTGCGGTGTTTAACCCACCCCCCGCCCTCCGCAGTTTTTTTCCCGGCTTTTGTTACTGATTTTCTCTCTGACAGTTGTCCATAAGGAAAACTGCCTGATACATAAAATCATTAAACTGAGGCCCCGTCTTCCCCCTCAGGTGGACGGAAAAGAGCCCACAGCAGCCATTTGGAAGAAGAGCAAGGAAGTCCTGGCCAATATTTATCCCTCAACCAACATTACTAAACCAACAGATTATCTGGTCATTGCTGTTTGTGGGAGCTTGCTGTGCGCAAATTGTCTGCTGCCTTACCTACATCACAGCATGTATACACCTCAACAAGCACTTCATTGTAAAGTGCATTGGGATGTTCTGAGGTCCTGAACTGGGAGTGTTAGCCTAGCTTGTATGCACAAGTCTCTGGAGTGGGACTTGAACCTACGACCTTCTGACTCAGAGACGAGAGCGATACCCACCGAGCCACGGCTGACCCCTACAGCAGGGAAGCTGCTGTGAGATGCACAGGTTTCTCTGCCGAGGCTGTGCTCTGGTATAAACTCTCCGACACTTGGGGAGAACTGATGGCTTTGATAACGTGCTGGCGGGGAGGGAGGGGGGGGGGGAAATGGTGGGGGGGGGGGCACGGGGAGGAGGGGGCGCCAGGGAGGGGGGGGAAACGGCGGGGAGGGTGGGGGGGTGGGGAACAGCGGGGAGGCTGGGCGGGGAGGGGGGGGGAACGGCTGGGCGGGTGGGAACGGCGGGGAGGGAGGGGGGGAACAGTGGGGAGGCTGGGGGGGAGCGGGGGCGGAACGGCAGGGAAGGTGGGGGGGGGGTGCGGGGAATTGGCGGGGGGGCGGGGAGGGAGGGGGGGGAATGGTGGGGAGTGGGAGGGCAAACGGTGGGGGGAAACAGCGGGGGGGGGGGTAACGACGGGGTGGGTGGGGGGAGCAGTGGGGAGGGTGGGAGGGTTGATGGTGGGGGCGGCAGAGAGGGGGGTGATGGTGGGGGGGTGGGGTGTGTACAAATGGGCCAGATTGCGGGACCGGATTTCAGTAAACCAACGGGGAAGCAGTTGGGTCTCCGTAGCACAGCCCTGCGTGAACGTCACTCCCTGCCTGAGAAGAGTAGCAGGGTGGAGCGTGCTGCACACGGTGAGCATGCACTCCCTAAACAACCGGGCAATACAGATGCACTTGAAACATAGCGTATACTGAGCCACGGGCACAAGCTTGTCCCAGGAGGCAGTCTCCCCACACTGGTGCGCAGTAACATATCAAAGCCCCGTGCCAGCAGAACGGATTCAGCTGACAATGATTGATGCCCCTGTTCCACTTCGTGTTCTTTGATTAATTCCAATGCGAAGCTTGAAGGAGGAAAAAAAGGTGCCAAGCCTGAAGAGCGGATTGGAGAATTTCCCACTATGTGAATCCGACAAGAAAGCAAAAAGAAAAGGGAATTGTATTCCGCTGATCTTAACCCTTCCCATACCACAGGCGAGCTTTCTCATCCAGAGGCGGATGTGCTGATTTCAATGGTTTTGAAACGTTTCTGTGTATCCGGAATTTCTTCAAATATTGACACACTTCCGGGGAACTCCTATAATGCTGACACGCTCCCAGGGATTATTTGCAACTATTGGCACACTCCTGAGGTTCTCCCATAATACTGACACACTCCTGAACATCTCCTATGATACTGACACACTCCTGAACATCTCCTATGATACTTACACACTCCTGAACATCTCCTATTATACTGACACACTCCTGAGGTTCTCCCATGACACTGACACACCCCTGAACATCTCCTATGATACTGACACGCTCCTGAACATCTCCTATGATACTGACACACTCCTGAACATCTCTTATGATATTGACACTCTCCTGAACATCTCCCATGATATTGACACACTCCTGAACATCTCCTATGATATTGACACACTCCTGAACATCTCCCAAGATATTGACACACTCCTGAATATCTCCTATGATACTGATACATTTCTAGGGATTATTTACAAATATTGACACATCTAAGGATTTTCTGCAAATATTGACACACTCCCAGCGATTATCTGAAAATATGAACTCACTCCTGGGAATCTCCTGCAAATATTAACAAACTCCTGGTGATTATTTGCAAATAATGGCACACTCTCGTATACAAAGCCGCGACCACTTCCATCTGCAGGGAGTTTGGCTGGCGTGATGACATCAGTTGGCCACCATTACAGTGTAGGTTTGTGATTTACAAAATGACCCTGAAGATCTGCTCTTATGAGCTGGAGCTTGGTGGAAAGTTGCACAGCATAGTTATGATGGTGTCGCCCTACCCAAAAATACATTGTAAAACAGAGAGGCAATGTTGACGGGAAAAAATTAATTGCCGCCTCAGAGTTCTCAACTTTTGTCTGCTACCTTGATGAGGCAGGGTTCCATTTCTGCTTTTAATTGTCAGGCAGGGTTTGTGAAGAAGCAGAACCTGACCATCTATTTGTCTTTGTTCTGTACAGGTACTATGCAGACATTGGAAAAATGCCGGCTATCAGTGACCAGGACATGAATGCCTATCTCGCGGAGCAGTCCCGAATGCACATGACTGAATTCAACGCGATGAGTGCCCTCAGTGAAATCTACTCATATGTTAGCAAATACAGTGAGGAGGTAATTGTCCTGTTGACCGAGATACCAGAGATCAGCTGATACCAAGCAGTGTCTGTTTTGGTTCGATGGAACATTAGGAACAGGGCAGGCTCTGCCATTCTATTATTTCATGGCTGGTTTGTGCCTCAGCTCCATTTTCCCGTCTTTGCTCCAAACACAAAGGGCTGCGGATGCTGAGTCTTTGAGTATATTGAAGGCTGAGGTAGATACGTTTTTGGAGTCTAGGGGAATCAAAGGATACAGAGATCGGGCGGGAACGTGGAGTTGAGGTTGAATATCACCTTGATCTTATTGTGTATGTGTGATGTATTCTTTATGACATCACAAGCACACATACAAGATGGCTCTACAGGAAGTTGTCAGGTGACCTAGTCACATGATATATTTATTGTAACTTACATCCGCAGTTTCATTACCACAGTGGTCCACTAGGTGAAGCTCTATATTACAGAATGGCGGAGCAGGCTCGAAGGGTCGTATGGCCCATTCCTGCTCCTCATTCTTATCTTCTTATGTTCTTATCCCTTGATACCTTTACCTGACAAAAATCTATCTATCTAAGCGTTGGAAGCTCCAATTGTTCCCCCAGCATTCACAGTCTTTTGGGGGAGCGAATTCCAAATTTCTACAACCCTTTGTGTGATAATGTGTTTCCTGATTTCGCCCCTGAGTGGCCTGGCTCTAATTTTAAGATTATGTCCCCTTGTTCTTGATTCCACCACCGAAGGAAATAGTTCCTCCGTATCTACCCTCCTTAAATCCTTTTAACATTTGAAACACCTCGATCAGATTGCCCCTTCAATCTCCTAAATTCAAGGAAATACAAGCCAAGTTTGTGCAACCTGCCCATATCATTTAGTCCTCCAAACTTCGGTAACTATTTGGTTCAGATTTCCTATATCCCAAGAAAATATCTCAGAGCTGTAGATTTGAATTCTGAGGACATGGGTTGAATTGTCCAAAATGGAGCAGCTTTGCTGAAGGGCCAAAACCCATCGTGCGAGAAATCTCTTCCGCCGTCTTGTCCGCGCCCGGGTGGTCCTAGCGAAGGGGCATGGGTTGTCCGCCAGTACGCCTGAGACATTCCGCGATCGGTGGCCACCTCAGGGAGAGGAGGGCATACTGGGCACTTTATTCATTTAATTTTATACGGTTCCTTTGTTTTATGGTTTAGTTCCTTATTTAGATGTACCCCTCTGAAAAGGGGGCGTTGTTGCTTGCTTTTGCTTGATGACAGCTAGGGGTGTCTCCAGTGTCTCCTTACGGGTTTTATGAGAAAAGGCACAGCGTAAGGCGCCACCACGTTTCACCAAAGGTTAGAAGCGAAGGTGAGAGAAATCAAGTCGTGGTTAATGGCAACTAGGCTCGCGTGCTAAAAGCCCGCAGGTTGCTGGAGCAAGGAGTGAACAGGAAGGGAAGCGGCTCCAACATCCTCAGGTCCTGAGAAAGAACGAGGGGATTATGGGGTGAGCCATGAATTGGCAGCAAATCAGAGGTGGATTGGGATGGTTAAGTTTACTTACTGATGTTCCATTGCTGGTCCAGGTCCCCTGGCCCTCACTTGATTGCCTTATGAGGGGGGGAGGGGGTGATGGGCGGGGTGGGGGCGGAATTTCCCATTATTTCCAGAAATGAGCAACAAGGCTTTTCTGCTTTTATTGCCTCACACTGAATGTACCGTTACCAACAGTTGGGGAAGAGGTGCACAGTCTAGTGGATAGACGAACATTGATGGGTCTATTCCCACCACTGTTCCCACCATTGGTTTCAAATGCCCAATGCAGTGCGGTTGCTGGGAGGAGAAAGAGGGGAGTGGGAGTTTGGGAGGAGCATGAGGGCAGCACTGACCATAGTCATATCACCTACAGAGGTTAGTTTGGACAGAGAAGATTAGAACTGGTACAACTTATCAGGTAGTTGCTTTCGTAGATCCACAATCTTCCCTTGGAGGATAGTGAGTAGTAGAAGGATTATGTATAATTACATAGAATGGCTAGCACAGAACAGGCCATTCAACCCAACTGGTCCGTGCCGATGTTTATGCTCCACAAGAACCTCCTCCCACCCTACTTCATCTAACCCCGTCAGCATAGCCTTCTATTCCTTCCTCCCTCATGTGTTTATCTAGCTTCCCAGTGTCAGCTGTGGCTCAGTGGGTAGCACACTCACCTCTGAGTCAGAAGGTTGTGGGTTAAAGTCCTACTCCAGGAACTTGAGCACATAAATCTAGGCTGACACTCCCAGTGCAGTGCTGAGGCAGTGCTGCATTGTCAGAGGTGCCGTCTTTCGGATGAGACGTTAAACCGAGGTCCCGTCTGCTCTCTCAGGTGGATGTAAAAGATCCCATGACATTATTTCGAAGAAGAGCAGGAGAGTTATCCCCAGTGTCTTGGGCCAATACTTATCTCCCAATCAACATTACAAAAACAGATTATCTCTTCATTATCACATTGCTGTTTGTGGGAGCTTGCTGTGCACAAATTGGCTGCCGCGTTTCCCACATTACAACAATGACTACACTTCAAAAGTACTTCATTGGCTGTGAAGCGCTTTGAGACGTCCGGTGGTCGTGAAAGGCGCTATATAAATCCAAGTCTTTCTTTCCCCTTAAATGCACCTATGCTGTTCGCTGCGACCACTCCTTGTGAATGCCATTCTGACAGGGCGCGAAGTGAATGCTTCTTCCATGACCATAACCATCCTCGTACCAACTGACAGGGGTTGTTAGTCCTACCACAACGGGAGGGGTTTCTAGGCTCCCACACTCCATATGATCCCACACCCACGCGAGTATCACACTGGATGACTACCCAGACGTCAAGTGCCGTTCGACTACTTAACCGTGGAGAACATCACGGCTGAGCCCATTGCACTTTAAAGAAAGCGTCACTCGATCGCAGTTAGGACCAGCCAACCCTGAGTCACGTTTCTCCTCCCTAACATGGCGATGTGTAACATCCTCGCTATCATGTTGGCTAAGATCAGCTAACTCAGTACCGTGTGCTCTGAAACTGGGACATTATTGGACCCAGAAAAAAAATGTAAGAATTTTTTTTGCTTTGTGTAATATTGCTAAACTCAACATTAACATCCCCCCTTTTTTTTGTGCTCTCATCCACAGATAGTTAATACTCTAGAATGTGAAGATCAGTCCAGGAGGCAGAGATTAGCTTACAAACTTGAACAGGTGGTTGCCCTCATGTCCATAGAGAGCTGAGTGGCACTCCCAAGGAACGCTGGGTAAAAGAAGCCAAGCTGTGCCTGACTAAAGATGGTCGCCTTTCAAGTGCAAGTTATGATTGGTTACAAGCAAAGTCACCTGATCATCTATCTCTCCATTATCTCTGCCTCTTCATCTTTTATTCTCTCGCTCTCTCTCTCTCTCACCCACAACATTATTGGACATAGCAAAAGGTCAGTGAAGAGTTAAAACTACACAAATCACCTCATGGTTTTTTTTGAAAGAAAACAGAAGTCACTCGTGTAGAGGAACATTGGCGAGGGACTAAGGCTCACACTGGTTTTCTCAGCCATCATCTCCAGAGGAATTTGACCATCTTCCTTCTCGTTGTCCAAGTGACGGGAATCAGGAGAAACACAAGATCTTCACATTCTGTGGGACTTTGCCAGTGATTTCCTTTGGGACAGATTGATATCGGATATGGCTTCAGCCAAGCCTATGCCTTGGTTATTTTTTTGAGGAATGCCTGAGGCCTTGTCATGGAAATATCTTTGATCAACGTGAGATCGATGAGACAATATTCTTTAACTTCATGGCCAGAGACTGGGGACCTATGAGAAACAAAAAAAAAAGTGTGCATGAGTATTGCAATTTATCTGGTGAAGAACTGTGCGAGAGGGGAAGAGAGCCCCTCAAAATGGTGGAGGGCTGATCTCAATAATTGGGCTTGGGGGTAAATTTATTCCAGAGCTGTGTATATGGGCTATGGTGTCGGGAGAGGAGCAATCAGACATGCATGCACGCACGCGCGCGCGCGCACACACACACACACACACACACACACAAAGTCAAAGAAAGGTACTCTAAATCCTAAACCTTGTATTAGGAATCAGAAAAAAAGAAGCTATCATGTGAATCCATTTCAAACAAATGGACAGATGCGATTTCCACCAGAGTTTTGGGACATTTTGGAACTCTGGGGGTACTGGAGAACAACAGGGCGGAAAAAAAAAAGACATTTGGTTTGGAAATAATGGATTATCCCAGCCAGCGAAGACCAAAGGATTTCAGTGCTGTTCGAAAATAAGTGCCACTGTGGAAAAATTTAACGTTTTATTTACAGATGTCTACCTAAACGTGTGAGGCTCCGCGAGAAAAAGAAAATACAGAAAAAAAACTCCACACATTTGACAAGCTGGCTTCAAACAAGCATTCCTCTTTATTTGCACAGGAAGATGCACAGATTGACAAACTGTGTATTTTATTTATAGAAGAACGCACAGATTTAAAAAAAAATGAAATTGCTACAGCGAAGACATGATTTGCACATGTTAGATATAGGAGGAGCCAGATACTTGGGATGGGACAGGGGAGAGGCGTGGGGAAGGCGGGTGATGCAAGTCTGCCTTCATCTCACGGTCGGTACTGAAACACTTTAAAACGGGAGCCTGATTGGACTGTTTCCCCCCCCCCTCTCCCGATGACGTGTATCGGTTGAACATGGATATCGTATTATTGTGAAATCTGAAGCTGCCCCTTTACTCATTCAGCTCAACAAAAAAATTTTTTAAAAGAGAATTAAAAAAAAAAAGCTTTTTGCCTTGAACTGTGCCAGACTTGTGATGTGAATGTGATAGGTCAGCCCTGGCAGTGACCTGGGCTACCCGGCTACTAGTTTTCTTTTCAATATTTTTTGGGGGGGGGGGGGGGTTTCCAAACAAAAAAAAGCGCATGTAATATGATTTGGGGAAACGAACTTCAATACCAAGCAACAATGCCATGATTGTGGATGTGTCCTTTTTTGAATTTTTTTTAATGTTCATTTATGCTGGAGAGTAGCGTGTCCGGCCTGAATGGATCGTTGTGTGAACATCTCTCCATTTAAATTGACGACAAAATTTGTAACAACCTACCCTTAGAAACCAGTGTTAGAACACGTCAAGACAAAACGACATAGGTTTTTATCCTAATAACGAACTGTAATTAAATATACTACTTAATCAAAAAGGACTTGATAAAGGCAAGCTTCAGTGCTTTGTTATATCAGTTGTATACTTGTGTATGTAAATATGATGCACTCCTATTTTGCAGTTCAGAACAAAAATTTACTATTTGTAATATAGAATAAAGTTTATTAAAAAAAAAAGTTCCTGACTATCTAATGTTTTTGCAGAGGGTCTGTGGCATTGCTCACAGTGTGTCTGTGTTACGCTGTGTTACAAGGGTTTTATGTCATGTAAGGCGTGGCCCATTGTCAGGGACACTGGCTTACAACGGCTCAGTCACCGAATTCCGTTCTGTCAGATGGTAAACGTGATGGTGCTCACGGGAAGTGTGCACTATATGGAAGACTTTTACTATCATACCAGTTGATCTGACTTGGTGTTTCTGTCTCTCCTCTTCTAGTTCTGTCTCTTTTCTGTTCCTCTCCCACTATTCTCCACTTAATTCTTTTTACTCCTCTGTCTTTTCCTTATTTCCTTTAGGTGGTTGTAATGTATTTTGCTTCAAGGGTTCTTTGCTTAAGAGTTCATAGAAACACGTTGTTATGGAAGAACTAGTTGGTTTATTAACAAAGCTTTAACAATTACACTACACATTACCAGTTCATTCATTAGGCTCACAACCGCATACCTCATCGTGGATGACCGAGATTCAACTGGCTGGGGTTTTATTGAGTCTTGTGGACATCACGTGACTGGCTAAGCCACTCCCAACTCAACAGCTCTACAAACCTGTGAGCATACTCGCAGGTGCATACGTTACAACAGAGCCACTGAGGGCTGCAGGCTGCATTCAGGGTGGGGTTTGTAGGGTAAATGTGACCCTTCGGGCCAACCTCCCATCTCCTCTACCAATCACTCATGCTTCCCCTACCCCTTCCCTTCCATCATGTCTCCAACCCTTCAATTTACCACAGCCCATTCCTCTTCCTACCACTCCCTAACTCTCACTGCGACCCTCTATCTCTTCCCCTTTGAACTACCCACACCCCATTTATCCTCCTCTACCCCCTTGCTCTACTGTCACTCGCCTCACCCTTATCCCTCCACCCGCTTCCGTTTACTGCCCCCAAGGATAGGTGGCAAGAGGTCAAAAGCACCTCGTCCTCAAAATTCAAGTTTTTCAAAGAAATTCATTTGGAATGAGAAAGGAAAAGGCCTGTCTCCCTTACTCTCTGTTTGCCTTGCTCTCTCTGTCTCATCGCTGTTAGAAATTGGGCTCCATCTTAAAGGTGTACCTTACTGGCACCAGCCTTTTCTAATTCTAATAAAAACACAGATGAGGTAATTAGATGGCTTCAGAATTCAACTAGTGTTTTTTAGATTGAACTAACATCACATAAAGAAAAATACTTTCTTCCCCTAATTTCTCTTCTCTCTCTGACCCAAGTGTCTCTGTCTTACCCCTTCTCTCTGACCCCAGTCTCTCTCCCCCCCCCCCTTCTCTCTGACCCCAGTCTCTCCCTCTTTAACTTCCTCAAATTTATAACTACAAAAGGTTTGCAGGCAGAATAATCATCTTTTCATACATAAACACTTTAAAAAATGTTTTACCTCAGTAAATCTTTTGAAATATGTCCTCCAGCTATAGATAAATAATTTTGAAAAACATTTTAGTAGAACCTGTTAGAAGCCTATGAAAAAATATTCCTCAGTATAGCTGACTGAAAGGTACCAGGAAGTTAGGTACACTGATTTTCTCAGAATGGACAATCCAAAGTCAGCTCTGGGCAAAAATATCAAATCAAAGCCCAGGAGTGTAGGCAAGGCTGAGGCCTTCAAATAAAACATTAATCATTGAAATTCACAAGGTTGATCAATTTAATGATGTTATTCTGAACCACTTTTAAAAAATTTTGGTTAGGTCCTTCTTTTGGACATTAGAAATATCAATTACTGAGGAAAATAATTGCAGAAAGTCTTTTGAGAGAATTGCGGGAACCCAGTAGCCAAATTGCACAGTCAGAATGATAATTTAACATCGGCACCTTTATTATAAATGTCAACATAGGAATTTATCATGGAAAAAGTTGACACAAAAAGTGTGATTTAAAAAATGACAACAAGAAGCCAAATTTTTTTATTCATTCCTGGGGTCTGGGCTTCGCAAGGTCAGCATTATTGCCCATCCCTAATTGCCCTTGAGAAGGTGATGGTGAACCACCTTCTTGAACCGCTGCAGTCCGTGTGGTGAAGGTGCTCCCACAGTGCTGTTAGGGAGGGAGTCCCAGGATTTTGACCCGGTGATGATAAAGGAACGGCGATATATTTCCAATTCAGGATGATGTGTGACTTGCAGGTGATGGTGTTCCCATGCACCTGCTGCCCTTGCCCTTCTAGGTGGGAGATGTCGCGGGTTTGGGAGGTGCTGCAGAAATAGCCATGGCGAGTTCTGCAGTGCATCTTGTAGATGGCACACACTGCAGCCACGGTGCGCTGGTGGTGGAGGAAGTGAATGTTTAAAGTGGTGGATGGGGAGCCAATCAAGTGCGAGTAGAATTAAAATTTTCAACACATAGGTAGAGGTGCATTCTTCCCAGTTTTATCTGCTCCCCTCCTATCCTAGTGACACTGACTAATGCTGGCAGACAGTTGCACAGAATCATACAATCTATTAGCACAGAAGGAGACCACTTGGCCCATTGTGCCTGTGCCGGCTCTTGGTAGAGCTATCCAATTAGTCCCACTCCCCTGATCTTTCCCCATAGCCCTGCAAATTTTCTCCCCTTCAAGTGCGTATCCAATTCCCTTTTGATAGTTTTTATTGTAACTGTCTTCATCGTAATAGTAACTGGCAGTTTTCTGGTACCATACAGATTAGAAAATCTCCCACCCCTCCCTCTCCCACCAAAATTGTGGTTGTGGAACAGACTCTGAGGAAAAAGCAATTAATTTTGGACCCGTTGCTTCTGGACTGATGAATCCTGACAGATGCAAAGTGCTTTCTTGTGGAAAATCAGTGAAATTCACTGGGACCAAAGGAAAACCTCGAATGCTGGAAGTGTGAAACAAAGTCAGTTCGGGGTCAATTGACATTTTTAAAAGGGAACTCGATTATCATTCGTTAAGAAAGGGATAGAGGATGATCGAGATACTAATAGCGCTGGTTGATTCTCCCCGCGGAGGTGGGAGAAGGAACTTCAGGCCCTGAAATTATGCTGTGGGATAGTAGCAGGCATGTTCATTTGAAATCGCTCTATACCCTTCTATTCTACATCACATGAATGGGTTGCACATCATCTGCTGGTATCTCATAACATGATTCCAGGCCTCGGTGTTCCTTGAAGTGGGAAATCAATAAGATGTTTGGGTGGGGGGTGGCGATGAAAGTCCATGGTAGAAATAACCTTACATGGGCACTGGATAGATTGGTCTCGATGGGCCAAATGGCCTTTTATAGAATGATACAGCACAGATTTGTCCCATCGTGCCAGCACTTTCAAAGAGCTCTCCAATTAATCCCACTTCTGCTCTTTTCCCATAGCCCCGCACATTTCTCCCCTCCAAATATTTATCCATTTCCCTGAAGTTGGGCAGATTAATGTTTTGCGGGCGGGGGGGGGGGGGAGGGGAGGGTGGGGTGGTGGGGGTGCTGTCTGTTAGAACGTTAACCTCACCTTCTCCTTCAGGCACTGATGGACTGATTGATCTGCTGTCCATTTCCAGTACCTTGTGTTTTTTTCCCCCCAATGGAAGCATTTCTATTGGCTTCGTCATCGCGCCATTTGCCTCAACGTTATTTCTGGTAGCACTGCAGTATTTTGGAACTACTCCGAAGCTTTTCATTGAGGCACGCGCTCCAGTGACAGCTCCCATTGTCGCTACGTCATTTATTATCGGGTAGGAGAGACTTTCATTGCTTTAAAATGAGCCCATCTTTCCTGCCCAGTGACAGGTGCGCTCGAAGTCGCTCCAAAGCGGCACTTGATTGAGTATTTCCTTTCTCCCTAACCCATTTCAGCCCATGCTCCCTGAACATGCTGGTTCATGCTGTGGTAAAAGTGCCAGGGTTTCTGATCGCCCTCCCGTGCCTTGTCCCAAGTAGCAATTCATGACGCGTTGGTCTCGTGTGCATTGGCAGACCATGGGAGGCATCACAGCCGAGCCTGATTATTCCTCACCCTTTCTTCACACTTTTTTCCCTTTTATCACCGAGTCGTTTGGGAGGGGAACAAAAATCAGCCACAACAGCCTCCCGGTTGGGGTGCAGGCTCCATCTGTGCTGTCGGTTACGTGCCCGATAATGGGTCATAAACGACTTTTACCCCCATATCTATGTATTTCTGGAGAGGGAGGAGAATGAGGGGTGTGGCTGTAAAGTGGGTAAGGGCAGGCTTATTGGGCCAATAGGCCTCTATCCTGTTCCTAAGAAATTGTGCCTGCTTGGTTACTATGTTCAAACTTTTTTTTGGTGTTTCTGCAATTCTACGTGGAATGCAAGAGAAGTAGACAAGAAAAGCAACCATTCAGAAAATGCCTGGGGGGATAAAGGAAGAGCTTGGGATCGCAATGCAGGAGTTTCAATTTGACTGTCTTAAAGCGCCACAGGGCAGAGGCCAGCGATGAAACCAGTCGCTGGAGGTCATTTACAAGTCATCCATTGAAGTCAATGGCGATTCGTTATCCCCATTTTACACTATCACAAAAAAGTGAAAATTTACCTCAGTGAGCGTTAATCGACCCCTCCTCCAAATATTCAGCTTTCATTAATACAAAAGCAAAATACTGCGGATGCTGGAAATCTGAAATAGAAACAGAACATGTGGGAAATACATCGACCTGAAACGTTGACTCTGTTTCTCTCCCCACAGAAGCTGCCTGACCTGCTGAGTGTTTTTATTCAGCTTTCACTGTTGTCACTGTTATTGGAAAGTTAAAGCCGAGAAATGACTTTGTGATATGAGTTGACAAGCACTTAATGACTTAATGGCATTCCATTATTTTACAATGTGAATATTGACACCACTGTGGGTGGGGTGGCTTGACCCATCCACCTCCACGGAGGTGTGTGGGGGACCTGACCTGTCCACCTCCATGGCACGAACCTGGTATTGCAGTACTTCCAGGAACGGTGCAGTGGCTCTAGGCCTTTTGGCTAAGAGCATTGGCGCAGAGTGATCCTTGATGTGTGCAAGGTGACCTCTGGCGTTTGTGATTTGACAAAGAATTGGAACGATTGGCTACGAATTTAAAAAAAAAAAAAATATTGACACCACTGTCAGCCACTGAGGCGGGGAGAGTCTTGTGGTTTGCATTTACGGGAACCTCCAAATTCACGACCAAAACTACAGTAAGTAGAGTCTCCCGGGCAAGTTCATTTCTCCAACAGAGAGCGCAGGTGAGCGGGGGCTAGTTACAAAATACGAATGATGTGTGTAAAATCAATCCCAGTCACTGGTGGATCATCCAATTATCTCCGTTCTGGCCGGGACTTGTGCTCTCACTATAAGCAGCCATTATTTTAATGCAAACATGAATCTGTTTATTGTAAATGGGGAAACTCCTCCAATAAAATAGCAGACAGAGGAATGTCGTACGGATGTGTTGAGTATTCATCTGGTAATATCATCGGCAATCATTTCTCGCCTGAAATTATGCTTTGGGTATTTTTGTTCCATTTCAAAACATGTTGCACAGCGAGAATGTTCCTCTATTTTTATTTCCCCGCAGTGCCCGCTGTGGCACAGTGGGTAGCACTCTCGCCTCTGAGTCAGAAGGTTTGGGTTTGAGTCTCACTCCAGGGACTTGAGCACAAAAATCTAGGCTGACACTCCCAGTGCAGTGCTGAGGGAGTGCTGCACTGTCGGAGGTGCTGTCTTTTGGATAAGACATTAAAACAATGCCCTATCTGCTCCCTCAGGTGGATGTAAAAGATCCCATGGCACTATTGCGAAGAAGAGCAGGGGCGTTATCCCCGGTGTCCTGGCCAATATTTATCCCTCAAATCAACATAACATAAAAAACAGATTATCTGGTCATTATCACATTGCTGTTTGTGGGAGCTTGCTGTGCGCAAATTGGCAGCCGTATTTGCTACATTACAACAGTGCCTACACTCCAAAAGTACTTCATTGGCTGTTAAGCGCTTTGGGACATCTGGTGGTCGTGAAAGGCGCTATATAAATGCAAGTCTTTCTTCGCTCCTCATGCTATGAACATGGCGTAATGCCCAAATAGTGGTAATGTTGCTTTAAGAACATTTTACAATTGCTCCACTCTATCCTGCCACTATGTAAGTTAATCTACGTGCCTCACTTAAAACACGTACACTACCTGTACTATTTCAGAGAGACGGAATAGAATTGCACAGATAAAAGAAACTCGACAATTGTTCTCCGACAAGCTGAATCTGTGTGAGCCTCACTTCCTTACTGTGAGATAAGGAGAGCAGCCTGGCACATAAAGGTTTCTGAAACTAGTTGAAAAAATATTGAGGTACATTGAAAGCGAATAAAAGAAAAGGCACTAAGCCTTTTGAAAGTCAACGGGCTGAGTTGAAACTCACAATCTGTACATATCTCCTTAAACTATGACCTCCTATTCCATAACTTCAATCTTTTTTTATATGAATTACATTAATCTTGGCAGATGCTTTCCTCTCATTAAACTGAGCTCCTTTTGAAAAATCATGCACGCTGCGAATCAACCTTACATCAAGGTACAGATTTGGGGAAAAAAATTTATCTGTGTTCTCATTAATTTAAAAAAACAATTTCAGCTCACTTCCCGACTCGCCGTTTTGCTGTGGAGAGACTCCCAAGTACCTTTTGAAAGTTGAGGTGATACGGTGGAATTTTTTTTGTGTGACCTGTATTCATCAGCGCTCTTATCAATGCCCATAATTGTTATAATTTCCTTTCCTTTCCTGTGGTGTTTTTCTTTTCCCTGAAATGGACGGCAGCAACATCACCCTCCGCTCCACTGCCCATCTTAAATAGGAGCAGGATAGGCTCCTCGAGCCTGCTCCACCATTGGACAAGATCATAGCTGATCATCGACCTCAACTCCACTTTCCCGCCCGCTCCCCATATCCCTCAATTCCCCTTGACTGCAAATGACTCAGCCTTGACTATATTGAACCACTCAGCATCTACAGCCCTCTGGGGCAGAGAATTCCAAAGATTCACAACCCTCTGCATGAAGAAATTCCTCCTCATCTCAGTCTTAAATGGCCGACCCCTTATCCTGAGAGTGTGCCCCCGAGTTCCAGACACTCCAGCCCGGGGAAACATCCTCTCAGCATTTATCCCGTCAATCCCCCTCACAATCTTAAATGTTTCAACGAGATTGTTATGTATGCAACCCTATGTAACCAGTATTATACCGCCACCAGCGGGCGTACCTGTTGAAGTCCCAAGGGATCCCAGCATCCCTTGGGAGCACTGTCTATAAGCAGGTCTCCCAGGCTGTACCCGCACTCTGGAGTTAGAAAAAAGGAACTAAGGTCACACTTACTCACGTCCACAGTACTCCGTTACAATACTTTATTATGAACATAACGGAGATCACCTCTCATTCTTCTAAACTCCAGAGAGTATGGGCCCAATTTACTCAATCTCTCCTCATCGGACACCCCTCTGCCTGTTCCTGAACATTACCAGCTTTTGAATTGTTTTGTAAAAAAAATGAAGGGGTCATTTTCTAAATATGTGCTGGCAGTGGGAAGCACAGTGGAAAACTTGGAAAATAATAATCTGGTGACTGGGCTTCTCTCGTGGTCCGCAATGAGCCAAATGATCTTCGGTGCGGTGGCATTAAGGTGGCAGGATGTGCTTCGTATCGCTGAGCTAGGAAGGGAGGAAAATCAGCCAGGACTCCCACTACTGCTGCCCCCCTCCCCACAGCCCCCCCCCCCCCCTCCCCGGCTCCTCCAGTGACCCCTTGCCGGAGAGTGTAGATTGAGGGGTTGAGGACAGTAGCAGGCTCCCCCCCAGGTCAAACCGTCTGCTAACGCTGTCTAGGCTCATACAAGAAGAATGGCCCCTTGGGCTGGGTCCCAGACAGCAGCCAACGCCTGAGGAATTACATTGAGGAAAAGGGAACAATGGGAAACTGTCTGAATCTCAGCTTGTGGTCAGGTCAGGATGGTTTCCCTTGTGATTGTCCTCCACACACCTACAGAGACTCTCAGCCACGCTCCCTCAGGTGGGCTTCAGCAAGGCCCACCAATTCCAGTGCCAAGTCCTTGTGGCATGAATCGATATTAAGATTCCTCACACACTCTACCTTTTTCATGAGGTCCAATTGACCAATCCATCACCAGAACACTGTCTGCGATGCCACCACCATGTTTCACTGTGTCTCAATTAATCTCGTTGTGATACTGTTATTTGCTCAGAGCCTAGTACTAATCGACTCTGAATGATTGCAGCTCTGCTGGATTTATGAGTTGGTAAGTCGTATAATTACAGATAATTATTTTTCTTGTGTCACACACAACATACGCCAGGGGTGCTTTGCAGCAATGTGATGGCGAGGTACATAATGTAATTGGGATAATCTGCATTCCGTGCACTACTTGGGAAGTTGCCGTGTGTTTCGAAGGAATCTGCAATAAAGTTTACTTAACTTTCTTGACAGCCCACAGCGATCAACAGATGTGAGCAAAGTGTCTTCAGCGCAGTGCTGAACTATAGTTCTGGGCTGCTGCATTCAACTGCATTTAAACGTCAGCAGTGGCTCAGTGGGCAGCACTCTCACCTGAGTCAGAGGGTTGTGGGTTCAAGTCCCATCCCAGAGGCTTGAGAACAAAATCTCAGTTGACACTCCAGTGCAGTACTGAGGGAGTGCTACACTGTCGGAGGTGCCGTCTTACGGATGAGATCTTCAACCGAGGCCCCGTCTGCTCTCTCAGGTAGATGTAAAAGATCCCATGGCACTATTTGAAGAGCAGGGGAGTTATCCCCGATGTCCTGGCCAATTTTTTATCCCTCAATCAACATAACAAAAACAGATTATCTGGCCATTATCACATTGCTGTTTGTGGGAGCTTGCTGTGCGCAAACTGGCTGACCCATTTCCTACATTACAACAGTGACTGCACTCCAAAAAAGGTCTTGATTGGCTGTAAAGTGCTTCTGGACATTTTGAGGTCACGAAAGGCGCTATAGAAATGCGAGACTTTCTTTTCATTCTTCTTTCAGGCAGTCAGCAAACCTTCCCTCTCCTCCTCATATCCTCAGTGAAGAAAGTGGAGCTTCCTGCAAAAACAATGTTCTTTTATTGAACAATACTGTGTGCATCAGTTATTTTGTCGAGGGGCTGCCCTGACTTACAATTTATGGGGCTGAAATTACCCCTCTGAGATCGGCCCGTGAGCACCTCTCGGAGGCACAAACAGGGTTTTTGCCCGGGCACAGCAGCCAGAGCTCCCCCACCCCGCACCCCCTCCGCCCCCGCCCCCGCTATCCCCAGAATTGCCACCAGGGCTCAGCGTGCGAAAAGGGCTTTGACCCGCAATTAGCGGCCCGGTGCGGCGCAAGCCCGAACCCCTTATCGCCCCGCGGCGTCCCCTTTGCGCCCCACGGGCTGAAATTGCCCCGTAGGACGCGAGGTTGGCATGGGGCGATGCCACCGGCCGCTTCGCGGGGCGAGGAGCTGTGGTGCCTGGGGGCGCTGTGGCTGCCCTTAAAGGGGAGGTGGTCGCGCCACTGCCGCCATCTTCTCTGCGTCGGGCGACTTTTCAGTCGACCTGACAATGGTGGCCGCTGGCGTGGCTGGCAGGCTGGGCCACCCTCTCGGCCAACACCCTCGCTGGTGTGCAGTGGGCGCCACAAAAGCGGCTGCAGAGTTCGCAGCGGCCCTCCCTTTCAAAAGGGGGGGGCGGCATTGTGACACGTGAGTGTGACGCGGCACTTCAACGCGTGGCTGAGAGCTCCGTTACCGCCCCACACATTTTTTTTCTCTCTAAGACCACAATTCCCCGCGATTTAGCGGGTACCATCTTGTGGGCGCCAAGTTTTCTTTTAATTCAAACCATGCGCCCAAAACTGGGCGCGGGGGCAATTTCGCCCCCTTGTACATTCTGAAACCTTTTCAGCTTAGCGGCCCCGTTTGCATTTGGTCTTGTTACGTTTTGTGACACTGGAAAATCTCGTGTGTTCTCTCCTCCCGAGACAGCTTGCCCCTGGTGCTCACAGCTCTCGGCTATCTCACCGAAGTGTCCGTGTGTCTCAGCCTGGATAGCCAATGTTGCCAACTGTGGGGCGTGGGCGTGAGATCGCCGCTGAGCGCTGTCCGCTCCCTCCTACACCGCCGCGCTCCTCATCGGCCGTCCCTTGACTGTGTTTAGGAGCAGGAACACCTTTTTCGAAGCACTGAGACCAGCCTGACACCCAAACCGATAGCCTGTCTGAGCCCGGCTAACCCCAGCAGTGATCACAAAACAAACCAGGAGCCTTCCTCTGTTTTTCACTTGTAGCAAAATCATAAACATGAGTGCAAACTGTGTGTTTATGTTTTTGCTATAATGAGGAAACAGAGGCAAACCTCCCCTAAGGTAGTAGGCACTGCCAGGAGATGTTGGAATTAAAATGTTTTTTTATATGTTGTTTGTTCTTGCGATAAGGTCAATTCTGGCATTTATTAGCCCGAAGGCATTGTCAATAGAGTAACATGTAGTCCAGACCAGACCAGTTGGGGACGGCAGCTTCCTTGCCCTGAAGAGCATCAGTGAACCAGTTGGGTTTTTATTACAATCTGGCTTATTCCATGATTATTTTTCTGGTGCCAACCTCACTAATGACCAGATTGAATTCACTTTCATAACTTGCGATGATGGAGTTTGAACTCATTGGGGCCGAAATTGCCCCCCCCCGCCCGAAGTGGGGCGCCCCACCCTGTTTCAATGGTTTTTTACCGCAGCGGTGGTTGAGGTCGCCTCTTGCGTGAAATTCCGCTCTTTGTTGTTTTTTCAAATTCGCATCCAGAAGTCGCTCTTAACGGGGCCGGTGACGACACGAGAGGGGTGGATACGTGGTGGTGACGACACGAGAGGGGCGGATACGTGGTGGTGACTACACGAGAGGGGCGGATACGTGGTGGTGACTACACGAGAGGGGCGGATACGTGGTGGTGACTACACGAGAGGGGCGGATACGTGGTGGTGACTACACGAGAGGGGCGGATACGTGGCGGTGACGACACGAGAGGGGCGGATACGTGGCGGTGACGACACGAGAGGGGCGGATACGTGGTGGTGACTACACGAGAGGGGCGGATACGTGGCGGTGACTACACGAGAGGGGCGGATACGTGGCGGTGACTACACGAGAGGGGCGGATACATGGCGGTGACTACACGAGAGGGGCGGATACATGGCGGTGACTACACGAGAGGGGCGGATACATGGCGGTGACGACACGAGAGGGGCGGATACGTGGCGGTGACTACACGAGAGGGGCGGATACATGGCGGTGACTACACGAGAGGGGCGGATACATGGCGGTGACTACACGAGAGGGGCGGATACATGGCGGTGACGACACGAGAGGGGCGGATACGTGGTGGTGACTACACGAGAGGGGCGGATACGTGGCGGTGACTACACGAGAGGGGCGGAAGTTGGGGGGGGGGGGGGCGGCGCGGAGTGACCGCTGCGATGATGTCATCACGGCGCCGCGTCACCACGGCTCGCCCCGTCACGTAAAGGGGAGAGCCTCCGCGATGATCAAACTTCGATCCACTGGGCCACCAGGGAGGGTTTCGGCCGGGACAGCGGCCTGGGGGTTGCCCGGCTGCCTGTTGGTGGCCCGGCCGAACCCGAGGGCATAAGTGTCGGGCCTACATGGCAGTCGGCCGACAAAAAAAAACATGGCGGCGGCGGGGGCAGTGCGTCCTCCCCTTTAAGGGAAGCCGCACTGTCGCTGCAGAAGGCCGCGGCCTCACTGGACCACCGGGAAGAAACAAGTTTTGGCACCGCCGGGCTGGCCGAAGTTTTTCAGAGGGGAATGTCACCGTCGGGGGCGGGGCGGGGGGGGTAAGATCGGTGTTGCGCACGTTGATAACGCACTTAAGACAGATTGGCAGCAGCCGAGCGGTGGCGGGACGGGGGGGTGGGGGGGGAAAGCGGGGTCCCGCCAGGAAACCTCGGAAGGGCAATTGGGCAAGCAGCGGCCATTCCATGAAAAGTCGGCCGCCCCTCCACTCCGCAGCGTGGCTGTCATTTTGCGTTGGCAACAGGCCTCAAGGGGAGGGGCACTTTTGGCGCCATGACCTCTGGAACCACGACCACCCGGCTATCGTGCCACCATCCCATGGCCCTTGGCATGGCACCTCACCCCCATCACGGACCTGGAAAATCTGCGGCTACCATCAATTCTCTTTAGCTTGCACAGGAGGGGAAGATGTCCCCCGTCATTGCAGGTTAGTGACATCATAGCGGGATAATTCCTGGGAAAAGAGTTCCACAACAACATGTCTGGTTTCGACAGAAATGGTGACCAAGGAGGTCTTGCTGTTCCTTCATAATGTCATTAACCCATGAGCCTCGCTGTCACTGTTGGTTATATTCTGATGAATGCTCAATGCACGCATGCGGCATTCCTTGCGTCCACTCCTTTAGCGTTGGTGTTACCCTAATTAATTAAGCAGGTTAACCCCGGGTGAAGATAGCTGATGGAGGAATGTCATAATGACACATTGAACATTCGTCCACTAATATCGGCAACAGTAATTATCGGACTATAGAGACTGGATTTAATCTCCCTCAATGCCTAGCAATTTTTGTGCGTGTCAAGTACCTTAAAGGTCCAGTGCTTACAGTAATGAATTTAACATCAATAACTCACCTCAGTCAACCTCGCATGATAAATGTCTATGTCGCCAGGTGTCGGGGGAGGGGCAGGGGGTGAAGATGGATGTCGACTTCGAATTTTCGAATCGTAGGCGGTGTTGCCCTTTAATTTGCATACAAATCAGTTGTTAAAATCAGGGGCGGGCCCCACCATCCACACACACACACACACATCAGGAAAGGCTGAAGGCGTGGGCTGCATCTATTGCCCGAAACCAGGCCGAACGTTTCCTGATGCAAACTTTCAGCTTCCCTCCCAGGCCGCTCGTCCACAGTGCCTTGTGTCGAAGCCAGGCGCCGTCTGGTTAAGCATCAGTTTACGATGTGCAGGAGTAGTAGAGCTACCACTTGGCCAGTCCATTACACGACGCGGGCACTTAGGATCGCCAGGCTGAATGCGAGGAGATGCTTGCAGAGCAGAAGGTCAGAGCTCTCAAGGCTGGCAAAATCAATCACATTTAATTCGAGCACTTGAAGCTTCAAAGCAAACGCAGCACTTGACCCAATGCTACTTCAAAGATATCATCAATCAAAATGTTGTGCTCTCTCAGCCTTATTAGATGCTACCCCACCCGCCCCCCCTTCACCCCCGCCATGATTTTAAATGTACTTCCCTCTCCATCCTTTAACTCACCCTGTGACATTCAGTGTTCTCTGTCCAATAGTCAAGCAGTAATCAGGTAACAAGCTTCCTCGCGAAAGATGACGCTTATATCATTGGTGATCCGATGGCGCCTGTGGTACGCAGCCCCTGATATTCGGTTCCATTGACCGCGATGGCCGATCCGATAGCGCCCGTTTTATGGCACCCGCCCTGAGAAAAAATTCTCGGCCTGAATCTTTCACTCGTGCTTTCACTCATCACCCTTCTCTGCACAGCTTCTAAATGTCCTTGCGTTCTTGAAGTCCAGACCAGATACCTTTCTGAATCCCTCTTATGTCCTGTCTTTCCGCTTCAACACAAGAGTAATTTGGCAAAGCTGCACATCTGCCAAAGGTCCAATAGGTATCTCCAGCAGCTGAGGCCCCCCACAGACCCGACCCGGAATATTAACCCTACTAACTCCAGCCGAGCTGGCTACTGCATGGAGCCACATCACAATGACTCCAATTATCCCTCTGCACCCTACACACCAAACAGGCTCTGATTAAATGCACAATAAAATCACTCAAAAAGGTAAAGTACGGATTTGTAGTGAACGAATAAAGAAAGACTTGCATTTATATAGCGTCTTTCATGACCACCGGACGTCTCAAAGCGCTTTACAGCCAATGAAGTACTTTTGAAGTGTGATCACTGTTGTAATGTCAGAAACGCAGCAGCCAATTTCCGCTCAGCAAGCTCCCACAAACAGCAATGTGATAATAACCAGATAATCTGTTTTTGTTCTGTTGATTAAGGGATAAATATTAGCCAGGACACCAGGGATAACTCCCCTGCCCTTCTCTGAAATAATGCCACAGGATCTTTTACCTCCACCTGAGAGAGCAGAGAGGGCCTCATTTTAACATCTCATTCGAAAGACGGCACACCTCTGACAGTGCAGCACTCCCTCAGCACTGCACTGGGTGTGTCAGCCTAGATTTACATGCTCAAGTCCTTGGAGTAGGACTTGAACCCACAACCTTCTGCTTCAGAGGCAAGTGTGCTAACCACTGAACCACAGCTAACACTGCTACTAATTCAGGGAATGTGAGTTCAAAGCCCACCATAGCAGTTTGAGAATTTGAATTCAATTCAAAGCTAAAATCTGGAAATAAAACGCTGATATTAGTAGAAGTGACCATGAAGCTGTCAGATTGGCATAAAAAAAACAACTGGTTCCCTAACTTCCTTTAGGGAATAAAATCTGCCGTTCTTACCCAGTCTGGCCTATATGTGACTCCTGTCCCACACCAACATGGTTGACCTGTGCAGGGGCCTAGCACGACACTCAATGTCAACCTTGCCACCGATGCCCATATCCTGAGAATGAAAAAAAACTCACTAAATAATACTTAACACTGACAAAATCACAGAGAGCGAGTATTTTAAACAGAGCACAGTGCAGGAACCATTAGATTAAATGCATTACCACTTGCAACTGTATTATCAGGCCTGGTTAATTCTGGAGAGAAATCTCTGTTACTGCACATATTCTCTATGTCTGTCAGTCTTTTGGACTGAATGTAATATAACACCCGTTGTGTAACGTTTTGTCGGAGAGCGTTTTATATCGATCCAACTACAGGTCTCCAAAAGGTGCAATATTTTAGACTCCATACATTTCTCATGCATTAAATGCTCAGCTCCACACATCATAAAATGAACCCAAGTCACTCTCTTTTGAAATCCCGTTGGCTCCAACGCAGCCTCCCCTGCCCCTACCCCGGATCCATCCGACCAAAGGTTTCAGAGCACACCAGTTTCTGAACCCATCACGGTGACTGTGAGCCACAGATTCTCCCTTTCTGTCACTTTCGCAATTCCAGCACTGTGACTTGTCACGGTTCTGTCACACACGGCCCCCCCACCTGCCTTCACATCTGAGCATTCACGCAGCAATCACCTCTCTTCATCACAACTTGACTCAGTTCTATCGCTCTCTGTTGCGGTGATTGTACCTCTGAATCTATCTCTTGCTCTCCAAAGCTCGGCCATTTAGGACTGAGACGAGGAGGAATTTCTTCACTCAGAGGGTCGTGAAACTTTGGAATTCTCTACCCCAAAGGGCTGTGGATGCTCAGTCGTTGAGTATATTCAAGGTTGAGATTGATAGATAGATTGTTGGGCTCTGCGGGAATCAAAGGTGGAAAAGTGCAGTTGAGGCAGAAGATCAGCCATGATCTTACTGAATGGCGGAGCAGGCTCGAGGGGCGTATGGCCTACTCCTGCTCCTAATTGTTATGTTCTTCAACACAATTCTACATGTTTTGTTATTCATTCTCTTATTCTCATTGTGTTGAAATCAGGACCCACCATCTCCTAATATAACTCACTGCCTCCCAGACGTCACAAGAGCAGAAGTCTGTACCTCCTTTACGACCTCGACAATCTATAGGCGTGATTCTGCTGATCCAGCACTACCTGATTTACCTCATCCCTTCTTTCCAACTTTAGTGGGCTCCTAAAGTATTGCCCGGGGCTAGGTTTCCCATTTGAAAAACATATTCGTACATTGCCAGAATTTAAAAGCGACACTGATCGGCCCACAATACACACCAGAGACCAATGGTCCACAATCTTTATCTCACTTACACTGTAACGAATGTGATTCTCTATGGTTGGCTACTCAACATTTTTGGCAAAGAAAATACCACCCACGGTGTATCCAGCATGTACGATCTACCACCGTTGGGTGTTAACATTTCGTATAGACTCGCGGGTGAATGTCACGAAGCATTTTGACACAGCCCTTCATCTTGGGACTTGGCTTTCAATCCAATCTCGACTGAAGGGAACAAAGATCTGCTTGACACGATGGCTGTTAAGCATCCTAAGTGAAATGAGCTCGAGCATTCACAATCCAGTTCCCAGTGGATGTGTGAGCGCACGGAAACAGAACGCCCTTAAATGTGATGCTAAGTGGCATTAATTCTGTAATCTCTCGAAGAGATTCCATACGGACAGCCACTTTGAGAAATTAAAACACGATGACAGTGCTGTGGGGGTGCTTGGGATCAGGAATTAGGGTTATTGATTAAAGGGAGAGGAAGAATAGTGTCCCGTGCCAATTAAGCCCTTGATTCCAATTTTTGGAATCAGTGTTATTTTAATTGGGTTGCTGCCAGTGTTAAGTTAACGGCAATCGGAAAATCTAGAAGTCTTCCAAACATGCTCCTTTTCCCAAAATGATTTGATCCTCACCTTGATGATCTCTTACACAATAAAAGATTCTAATCCTTGCAATAACTCCGCTTCAAGCTGTCACAGGGTCTCACTCCCCCACTCCGCTATGCCGTTGACTCACTTTAAGACCAGGGCAGCAGGCGCATGGGAGCACCATCACCTCCAAGTTCCCCTCCAAGTCACACACCATCCTGACTTGGAAATATATCGGCCGTTCCTTCATCTGTCGCTGGGTCAAAATCCTGGAACTCCCTCCCTAACAGCACTGTGGGAGCACCTTCACCACACGGACTGCAGCGGTTCAAGAAGGCGGCTCACCACCACCTCCGTGAGGGCAATCAGGGATGGGCAATAAATGTCAGCCTTGCCAGTGATGGCTACATCCTCAGAATATTTTTAAAAAAAATTATCAAATGGGAAATTCCCAATTTTACCCGTGCCTTCAAAGCATAAAATTGAAGTGAGCCAATTCCTCACAAGGAGGAACAATCAAAAGGAGAGGCATGAAAAGATTTGAATTTATATGGCATCTCATCACCTCTTCCAGAAATGTCCTAAAGAGCATCTCATACAATGGATTACTTGGATGTGCAGGCAAATGTGGCAGCCATTTTGCACTCAGCAAACTTCCACATATAGCAGTGAGCTGAGCAATCAGGCAACCGGTTTCTCTGGCGGTGTTAGTTGAAGGAGGAATGTTAGGCAGGACAACACCCTGAGATCTTTAATGTCTACTCAGCTATCTGCACAGGCAGACTGAGTCTCAGTTTAACATCTCATCCAAAAGACAGCACCTTCGTCAATGTATCACGATTGTAGGCAAGCGAAATCGAGGAAGACTTGCTTCCAACCTAAAAGTGAGTTCTCAGATGACTGAACAGTCCAATATCGGAATTACAGTCTCTGTCACAGGTGGGGCAGACAGTGGTTGAAGGAAGGGGTGGGTGGAGGGACTGGTTTGCCGCATGCTCCTTCCGCTGTCTGCACTTGATTTCCGCGTGCTCTCGGCGACGAGACTCGAGGTGCTCAACGCGCTCCGGATGCTCTTCCTCCACTTAGGGTGGTCTTGGACCAGGGACTCCCAGGTGTCGGTGGGGATGTTACACTTTATCAAGGAAGCTTTGAGGGTGTCCTTGAAACATTTCCTCTGCCCACCAAGGGCTCGCTTGCAGTGTAGGAGTTCCGAGTAGAGCGCTTGCTTTGGGAGTCTTGTGTCAGGTATGCAGACAATGTGGCCTGCCCAACGGAACTGGTCGAGTGTGGTCAGTGCTTCGATGCTGGGGATGTTGGCCTGGGCGAGAACACTGACATTGGTGTGTCTATTCTCCCAGTGGATTTGCAGGATCTTGCGGAGACAGCACTGGTGGTACTTCTCCAGTGCTTTGAGATGTCTCTGAGCCATATAGAAGAACGGGTATCACCACAGTCCTGTAGACCATAAGCTTGGTGCCATGTTTGAGGTCCTGGTCTTCAAACACTCTCTTCCTCAGGCGATCGAAGGCTGCACTGGCACATTGGAGGTGGTATTGGACCTCGTCATCGATGTCTGCCCTTGCTGATAGTAGGCTCCCGAGGTATGGAAAGTGGTCCACGTTGTCCAAGGCGGCGCCATGGATTTTGATGACCGGGGGGCAGTGCTGTGTGGCCGGGTCAGGTAGGTGGAGGACCTTTGTCTTACGGATGTTTAGTAAAAGGCCCATGCTTTGGTATGCCTTGGTGAAGATGTTGACGATGGCTTGGAGTTCGGCCACTGAATATGCACAGACGCAAGCGTCGTCCGCGTACTGTAGTTCGATGACAGGGAATGGGACAACCTTGGACCTAGCCTGGAGGCGACGAAGGTTCCCGTTGGTTCTGTAGTTTAGCTCCACTCTCACTTGTTGAGAGTGAGATGGAGCATTGCAGCAAGGAAGATCGAGAAGAGCTTTGCAACCGACTATTCACCCTTTTTGGGCGGGAATTTATTCCCTTTTTGCCCATTTTTCGGGTTTTTGGTCGGGCTTCAAAAGCGGCTGCCCGAGGCCTGGCAGAGGCCGGGGCATGGGCCCCGGTCGCGCCAGGCGGCTCGCGCGACCCGATTAGGCCCCGAAAGGAGTCGGGAAATCGGCAGACCTGCCCGAGTTCAGCCCGGGGGGGGGGGGGGGGAGGGGGCAGGTCGGTTCGGCTCAAATCATTAACCAAAGCCGAGACTTGGTCTGCTTGTCTCAAAGATTAAGCCATGCATGTCTAAGTACACACGGCCGGTACAGTGAAACTGCGAATGGCTCATTAAATCAGTTATGGTTCCTTTGATCGCTCCAAACGTTACTTGGATAACTGTGGTAATTCTAGAGCTAATACATGCCAACGAGCGCTGACCCTCTGGGGATGCATGCATTTATCAGACCAACACTTGTCATTTTTGTCCTTGGGGGTTGGCGGGGTATCTGCACAGAGGTAGGAGGTGGCAGAATCGAGACTTGGTGAGTTTTCCAAACAAACGTCTCGAGCCTCCAGGTCTGCAGAGACCGACCAGGGCTGCCGCCCAACTGACTATTCACCCTTTTTGTGCGGGAATTTTTTGGTGTGATGACGCAGCCCTTCTTGACCCCAGTCCAGATATTGATTGGGACTGTTGGTCAGGATT
Source organism: Pristiophorus japonicus (assembly GCF_044704955.1). Classification (NCBI taxonomy): domain Eukaryota; kingdom Metazoa; phylum Chordata; class Chondrichthyes; family Pristiophoridae; genus Pristiophorus; species Pristiophorus japonicus. The sequence continues at coordinate 17,611,007 of NC_091989.1, read as the reverse complement.
ACGGCTTGCATGTCGTCGTGGAGCAGGCGGAGAATGGTGACAAACTTCTGGGGGCAGCCGAAATGGAGGAGGGCGCTCCATAGTCCCTCATAGTTGAGAGTGCCAAAGGTTTTTGTGAGGTCAAATAAGGCCATGTACAAGGGTTGGTGCTGTTCCCTGCATTTCTCTTGCAGTTGTCGCGCGGTGAAGATCATGTCCGTTGTATCCCTTAGTGGACGGAATCGGCATTGTGACTCTGGGAGGAGCTCTTCAGCCACAGGGAGAATACGATCACGATTACGGCATCTCTGCGATCTCCTGGCATGCTCTCCTCCTTCTAGATGAGAGAGATGAGGTCATGCATTCGTGCCATTAGTCCCTCTCTGCCATACTTTAGTGCCTCAGCGGGGATTCCATCTGTTCCTGTTGCCTTGTTGTTCTTGAGCTGACAGATGATCTTTTCTACCTTGTGCAGGGCTGGGGTTTTGCTGAGCATGCTGCAGGCTGGAGTCGAGGACACTCGAGTCAAAAGCAGAGTCTTGGTTAAGGAGATCTTCGAAGTGCTCCTTCCAGCGGATCCTAACTGCCTCGGTGTCCTTGATGAGTGTCTCCCCGTTCTTGCCCAGCAGTGGGCTGGAGCCTTGGGTGCTTGGACCGTAGGTGGACTTAACTGCGGTGAAGAATCCTCGCACATCATGGCTGTTGGCCAGCTGCTGGGTCTCCTGTGCTTTCTCCACCCACCATCTATTCTTTAGGTCGCTGGTTTTTTTGTTGGACCTCGGCTTTCAGCCGCCTGTAGAGCTGCTTTGCTGCCCCTGAGTTGGGTTGCTGCTTTGGATTCAGAAGTGCCAGTCAATGCAGCACTCCGTCAGTACTGTGCTGGAGCGTCCACTCCGATTATGTTCTCAATTACTGGAGTGGGGCTTGAAACCACAATCTTCTGGCTCAGAAGAGAGTGTGCTACCACCTTAGAGTGCTGTTACCTTTTGGTGGCTGGTTAAATATCATAAATATAATGTAGGCACTAATAATTCCAATTCAGGGGATTCAGGGTAAACGTCTCAACTCAGATGGTGGTTCTAATGTGGAACTCGCCACCAAATGGAGCGGTTGGAGCGGATAGCAGAGATGCATTTAAGGGGAAGCTAGATGTACACATGAGTGAGAAAGGCATGGAATGATAAGCTGATAGGGCTGGGTGAAGATGGGTGGGAGGAGGCTCGTGTGGAGCATAAGCACTGGCATAGCCCATTTGGACCTGATGGCCTGTTTCTACGCTGTACATTCTATGCAATAGGGAAATAGCGACATTGGCTACCTTCTTGTGAATATTTTAGGAGAGCCAAAAGAAGGGAGAAAAAAAATCAATTGGACCGTAGGAAATATATACATGACTTGTCAACCTCCTGTGGCATTGCACATGTGAAGTCAGAGAATACAGTCCCTTCCTTACCTGTGTTCTGCTGTCTTTGTGCTGTTGTTTCTCTCTGTTTCTGTCTCTCTCTCTTTCGCTTCTTCAAGCCTTCTCTCTTCTTAATTCTTATTACTGCTTCTTGCGATGCCCCTCATCTGTTTTTCTCTCTTGCTGACATTTTTCTCTCTCGTTTCTTCTCACCTTTTAGGTGAGGGGTGGTCCAATGTGGTATGGGTGGGAAACAGAGCCAGGCGATGGCTGCAGGTGGGGCTGGGGGGCTGAAGGGAGAATGTGGCCTCAGTACCTTCCCTCCCACCCCCTTCCCCATTCACTTGTGCTTCGCCTACGCACTTGAAAGAAAGAAAGGAAGATTTGCATTTATAGAGCACCTTTCACAGCCTCAGGAGCTCCCAACAACAATAACAATAACTTGTATTTATATAGCGTCTTTAATGTAGTAAAACATCCCAAGGCACTTCATAGGAGTATTATAAAACAAAAACCGTGACACCAAGCCACCTAGGAGAAATTAGGCAAAATGACCAAAAGCTTGGTCAAAGAGGCAGGTTTTAAGGGGCGTCGAACAAGAAGTAGAGAGGCGCAGAGGTTTAGGCTGGGAGTTCCAGAGCTTGGGGCCCAGGCAACAGAAGGCACAGCCACCAATGGTTGAGTGATTATAATCAGGGAAAGTCATTGCTTTGCTTCATCACATGGTGAGTTCCCAATCTCAGTCATCATCGTCACCATAGGCAGTCCCTTGAAATCGAGGAAGACTTGCATCCACTCCAAAAGTGAGTTCTCAGGTGACCGAACAGTCCAATATTGGAATTACAGTCTCTGTTACAGGTGGGACAGACAGTTGTTGAAGGAAAGGGTGGGTGGGACTGGTTTGCCGCACGCTCTTTCCGCTGCCTGCGCTTGGTTTCTGCATGCTCTCGGTGACGAGACTCGAGGTGCTCAGCGCCCTCCCGGATGCTCTTCCTCCACTTAGGGCGGTCTTTGGCCAGGGACTCCCAGGTGTCAGTGGGGATGTTGCACTTTATCAAGGAGGCTTTGAGGGTGTCCTTGAAACATTTCCTCTGCCCACCTGGGGCTCGCTTGCCGTGTAGGAGTTCCGAGTAGAGCGCTTGCTTTGGGAGTCTTGTGTCGGGCATGCAGACAGTGTGGTCCACCCAATGGAGCTGGTCGAGTGTGGTCAGTGCTTCGATGCTGGGGATGTTGGCCTGGTCGAGAACACTGACGATGCATCTGTCCTCCCAGGGGATTTGCAGGATCTTGTAGCGAAATCGTTGGTGGTATTTCTCCAGCGATTTGAGATGCCTACCGTAATGGTCCACGTCTCTGAGCCATACAGGAGTGCGGGTATCACTACAGTCCTGTAGACCAAAAGCTTGGTGCCAGATTTGAGGGCCTGTTCTTCGGACATTCTCTTCCTCAGGTGGCCGAAGGCTGCGCTGGCGCACTGGAGGCGATATTGAACCTCGTTGTCGATGTCTGCTCTTGCTGATAATAGGCTCCTGATGTATGGAAAGTGGTCCACATTGTCCAGGGCCGCTCCATGGATCTTGATGACTGGGGGGCAGTGCTGTGTGGCGGGGTCAGGCTGGTGGAGGACCTTTGTCTTACAGATGTTTAGCCTAAGGCCCATGCTTTCGTATGCCTTGGTGAAGATGTTGATGATGACTTGGAGTTCAGCCCCTGAATGTGCGCAGATGCAGGTGTTGTCCATGTACTGTAGCTCGACGACAAAGGATGGGACGGTCTTGGATCTGACCTGGAGGCGACGAAGGTTGAACAGGTTCCCACTGGTTCTATAGTTTAGTTCCACTCCTGCGGGGATCTGGTTGAGTGTGAGGTGGAGCATTGCAGTGAGGAAAATCGGGAACTAGTATGAGGAGGCACCGACCAGAGACCAAGTATCTCCCACAGCGATGAGAAAAAAAGCAAAGCATTCCACACTGCAGAATTTCTTTTGAATTCTTAAGGCATCACCTTTTCGGCAAGGAATCAAAGATTTCAGTTCTGACAAAGGGTCACATCCAAGTCGTTGGCCTGGCTTTTATCTTGTCAAATCCGCTGTATATTTTCAGCATTTCCTGCTTTTATTTATCACAGAATCATAGAAATTTACAGCACGGAAGGAGGCCATTTGTTCCATTGTGTCCGTGCCAGCCGACAAAGAGCTATCCAGCCTAATCCCACTTTCCAGATCTTGGTCCGTAGTCCTGTAGGTCACGGCACTTCAAGTGCACATCCAAGTACATTATAATCATTGCTCCCTTTGTGAATGAGCTACGGAGGAGTTGGGCAAAAACACCACAAACTGCACAACCATTTTTTTTTAAAGGCGTTTATTAACACGGCGTTAAGTGCTTTCCCTCTGGGTCTATCAATCATATCTACTTCTCATTAGCTCAAATAATTGCATGCTTGATCCTAACTGGAAGCTTCTGAATTCGGGGACTATGTACTGCCCAGTGCTTGGCCAACGGACCCAATACTGATTTAAAACAGTTAAGGGAAAGCTAAATAAGTACATGAGGGAGAAAAGAATAGAAGGTTATGCTGATCGGGTTAAATGAAGAAGGGTAGGAGCAGGCTCTTGTGCAGCATAAACCACAGCATGGACCAGTTGGACTGAACGGCCTGCTTCTGTGCTGTGAAACTCGATGTCATTCGATGTAGACCAATGTACTGAATCAAATCTCGAGAGGTGCAAACAAAAAATCATAAGCTTTTGGACTCTAGGGGAATCGAGGGATATGGGGATAGGGCGGGGAAAGTGGAGTTGAGGTCGAAGATCAGCCATGATCTAAAAACAGAAAATGCTGGAAATACTCAGCAAGTCAGGCAACATCTGTGGAGAGAGAAACCGAGTTAATGGCCCTGAAATTCTGGTCGGAGGCTTCCTTCGCACAAACGCCTCCGACCTGAATGTACCTGCCGGTCCCGGAGTAGTCTTGGATTCCGGTCGGAGGTCTTCTCTCCACGCGCTTTGCAGCGCTTCCACGTCCTCTAGATACGGACGGAGAAGCTGGAGTCATGTGGGCCTGGACAACCAATCACGGTGCAGTATTCTCATTGATAGTAATGGGAACTCCAATTTTACGAGTTCCCATTACTATCAATGAGACTGACCCCCTAAAACACCCAAACACAACATAATAAATAAAAACACCACACATATTTAAAATTCATCAAAATTAAAGTTAATTAAATGTTTCAGAAAAAAATATATTTTGGGGGGATTTTTTCTAATGTGTTTTTTTAATAGGGTTTAAAATAAACTTACCTTAGTGGACAGGGTTTTTACTATAGAAATATGTATTTAAATTTTATTTTTATATGTTTTAAAACTCTTAGGTTGGTAAAAGTAAGCTGTACGCCTGCTTTTACCAGGCGTAAAAGTTTGAAGGACATTCGCTGGCCCAATCTTGCCCGCGCAGTTGTCCTTCTCCTGGGGTTGGGGAAGATCTGTCAAGAGATATCTTGACAGATCGGAAAAGCTGGTTTTCGGCGCATGTGCATTGCGCCCCGAAAATCGACTTTTGCGAGGCCTCGCTGGGTCCGTACGTATTCCATAAGGACCCAGCCAGGCCGGGATTTCAGGGCCAACTTTTCAGGTCGATGACCCTTCGTCAGAACCTTTGTCATCGACCTGAAACGCTAACTCTGTTTCTCTCTCCACAGATATTGCCTGACCCGCTGAGATTTCCAGCATTTTCTGTTTTTATTTCAGATTCCAGCATCCGCAGTCTTTTGCTTTTGTATCAGCTGTGATCTTATTGAATGGGCTGCATGCTCCTAATGCTTATGTTCTTATTTTGGAGAATCGCAAGATACAAAGCAATCACGTTAGTTGTTGTATCTAGCAATGATTAATGAATGACTGATGAAGAGTGCAGGCTTGACCTGAACCCTAACTGAGGCGAGATTACTTGGCTGAGTGTGTACTTCATTCCAGAGCCGCACTTTTGTGAAAGGACAATGAAGGCAGTACACAGGTGAGATTATGAAGCTGTCTTCGGTGTGACAACCTGCCAAGCATGTTTTATTGCTGCAGTCAGCGAAATTTGTGCAGCAGAGAGTCCTTGAACACAGAACTTCCTAGTTAGGATCAAGAATGCATCTATTTGAACTAATGACTGCTAATGAGAAGTAGATATGATTGATAGACCCACAAGAGCAGCACTTAACACCGTGTTAATGAACTCCTTTTCCAAAAAAAAATTTGAGCAGACATCTAGTTAAGGAGGTTACAAGGGTAATTAAAGTCAGAGGTAATCACATTTTTTATATGTGTTGCTATGGGCTGGGCCATTGGAAATGTGGGGCGAGAATTTCAACTGCAACTAACTTGGTGCAAATTCCCATGGTTGGACTATTTAATTTTTGCAGTCAGGCTCAGGGCCTGTATTGAGTCCAATGCTGGAAGCTCATCAAAGGAGAGTTGGCGTGGGGTTTAGAAATTGCATGTCACATGGCTTCTCACCCCTTCCATTGTGGCTACATTAAGTGGTTACATTACCTCAAGTCGCTGGAGAAATACCACCAACGATGTCTCCGCAAGATCCTACAAATCCCCTGGGAGGACAGACGCACCAACGTTAGTGTCCTTGACCAGGCCAACATCCCCAGCATTGAAGCACTGGCCACAGTTGATCAGCTCCGCTGGGCAGGTCACATTGTCCGCATGCCAGACACAAGACTCCCAAAGCAAGTGCTCTACTCGGAGCTCCTTCACGGCAAACGAGCCAAAGGTGGGCAGAGGAAACGTTGCAAGGACACCCTCAAAGCCTCTCTGATAAAGTGCAACATCCCCACTGACACCTGGGAGTCCCTTGCCAAAGACCGCCCTAAGTGGAGGAAGTGCATCCGGGAGGGCGCTGAGCACCTCAAGTCTCATCACTGAGAGCATGCAGAAATCAAGCGCAGGCAGCGGAAAGAGCATGGGGCAAACCTGTCCCACCCACCCCTTCCCTCAATGACTATCTGTCCCACCTGTGACAGGGACTGTGGCTCTCGTATTGGACTGTTCAGCCACCTAAGGACTCATTTTAAGAGTGGAAGCAAGTCTTCCTCGATTCCAAGGGACTGCCTATGATTGGTGATTAAAAGAGATGTGGCTACTCAACTTGTATTTCTATATGTTGGAAAACATGTAGGTGCTTCACTGAAGGGTAGTCAGACACAAATGGATGGTGCACCAAGGAAGGAGAAATTAGCTGGGCTGACCAAAAGCTTGGTCAAAGTGTTAGGTTAGGAGGAAAATCTTAAAGGGAAAGAGGTGATGGGGTTTAGTGAAGGAATTCCAGGATATGGGGCCTTAACAGCTGAAGGCACGGCTGCCAATGGTGGGGGAAGAGAGAGGCGACGCACCAGAGGCCAAAATAGGGGGAATGGAGAATCCTAGGGGGCAGGTTGTAGGGCTGGAGGAAATTACATCAATAGGGAGAGCCAAGACATATGAAGGAATAAAATACATGGGGTCAGCAAGGTCAGGAGTGATTGGTGAGCAGGACCTGCTATGGGGAACAGAGTTTTACCTGCATTGATGGTTATGAAGGGTGAAGGAAGGGAGGCTGGCCAGGAGAGCATTGGAATAATCAAGTCTGGAACAGACCTGATGTGAGGTTAAGCAGCAGATAGTTGAGGCAGGGATGGAGATGGATGAGGTTATGGAGGTAGAAATAGGTGGTCTATGTGATGGAGCAGGTATGGAGTTAGAATCTCAGATCAGCATTGGATAAGCTGCCGAGATTTAAAAAAATTATTTCCTGGGATGTGGGCAGCGCTGCCAAGACCAGCATTTATTTTCCATCTCTAATTGCCCTTGAGAAGGTGGTGGTGAGCTGCCTTCTTGAACTGCTGCAGTCCGTGTGGTGAAGGGACTGTTCTGGAGGGATTTTGACCCAGCGACGATAAAGGAACGGCGATATAATTCCATGTCCGGATGGTGTGGAAATTGGAGGGGAACCTACAGGTGCTGGTGCTCCCATTCACCTGCTGCCTTTGCACTTTTAGATGGTAAAGGTCGCGGGGTTGGGAGGCGCTGTTGAAGAAACTGTGGGCAGGAAGAGGGATAAAATTGTTGAGAAGGGTATGCAGTTTGTAGTTGGGGCCGAAGACAATGGCTTTGGTCTTCCCAATGTTTAAGCGGAGGAAATTGTCACTCTTCCAAGGTTGGATGTCGGATAAGCAGAGTGACATCACAAAGGCAGTGGAGGGGTGGATTGAGGTGGTGGAGAGATAGAGCTGGTTGTTGTCAGTGTACATGTGGAGTCTGACCCCATGTCTTTGGAAAGAAATCGGCATGGGCTGTATGTAGATGAGGAAGAGGAGAATGGCCAAGAATATATCCTCAGAGATTCCAGGGGTAATGGCATGGGGGTGGAAGGAGAATCCATTGCTGATGATGCTCTGGCTATGATTGGATAATTAAGAGTGAACCAAGCGAGGGCAGTACCACTGAGCTGGGCAAGGGGGCCGTAAGGATGGTTGCCCTATTTGGCACTTGGCACTCTCTGCAAAGGACAGCAGGGCAGTGTACCTGGTGGGAGATGACAGCCAGGTTCAATGCTGTGTGGCCTCCCCTCAAGACCTGGGAACAGATGCGGAAGAAGGTGGCCTATCTTAATAAAGCTTACCCAAAGGAGGCTTACCCGTCAGCACCATTTATCAGGCACATGGTCATGTATTTCAAGATAAGCAGGAGCAGGAGTAGGCCATACAACATTGGACCTGCTCGCGAGGGCAGTTAAGAGTCAACCACATTGCTGTGGGTCTGGAGTCACATATTGGCCAGATCAAGTAAGGACGGCAGATTTCCTTCCATAAAGGACATTAGTGAATCAGATGGGTTTTTACGACAATCCGGTAGTTCCATGGTCGCCGTGACTGATACGAACTTTATTTAATTAACTGAATTTAAATTCCCCAGCTGCCATGGTGGGATTTGAACTCATGTCTCTGGATCAGTAAGTTCAGGCCTCTGGATTACTAGTCCACCATGCTACCATTCCCGCCTATCAGTGTGCATGTGATGCTTCAACTTGGAACAAGCCGACACTATTTAACTTGTATAGGCTAACAGCACAGAGGCAGCACAAGGCTCGAGAGAGGTGGTGGAGAGGCAGAACCGGGTGCTGCCAGTGTACATGTGGAAGCAAACCACACCTACTTGAATTAGCATGTAAGTGAGGAAGAAGAGTGGGCGCTAAGGAAAATAGACCTGCACAGTAAAAGAGCTCAGAAATTACAAATGTTGGACTCCCTTGGATGAGGCCACCTTGGACAACCTTGCCAATAAGAGCATTGAACATAAGAGCATAAGAAATTGGAGCAGGAGTCGGCCATTTGACCCTTCAAGCCTGCTCCGCCATTCAATAAGAGCGTAGCTGATCTGATCTTGGCCTCAACTCCACTTCCATGCCCTCTTCCCATAACCCTTGACTCGCTTGAGGAGGAAGAGAAGGGAAGCTATGGGCAAGTTCCATCCACTGCCTCTCTTCACACACAAAAAAGACAACTTGGATTTATATAGCACCTTTCACAACCACTGGACGTCTCAAAGCGTTTTACAGCCAATTAAGTACTTTTGGAGTGTAGTCACTGTTGTAATGGGAAAGGCAACAGCCAATTTGTGCACAGCAAGCTCCCACAAACAGCAATGTGATAATGACCAGATAATCTGTTTTTGTTATGTTGATTGAGGGATAGATATTGGCCAGGGCACCGGGGATAACTCCCGTGCTCTTCTTTGAAATAGTGCCACAGGATCTTTAACGTCCACCTGAGAAAGCAGACGGGGCCTCGCTTTAACGTCTCATCTGAAAGACGGCACCTCTGACAGTGCAGCACTCCCTCACCACTGCACTGGAGTGCCAGCCTAGATTTCTTTGTGCTCAAATCCCTGGAATGGGACTTGAACCCACAACCTTCTGACTCAGATGCGAGGACGCTGCCCACTGAGCCACCGCTGACACTGATTTACCCCCATACAGTGAGCTATAGATAAATACACCGCACAGTGAAGTCTTTGGGTCCAAATCCTCATCTGCGCTGAACGAGGTGATCTTAGCCACGATGTTGGTGGAACCGCTAACAATTGGCATCGACATCCCGCGGAAACAGAGGAGAAGAGTTAGCCGGGGCTCCAGCCTCTGCTACTCATCCAGTGACTCCGGAAAGGGGAATCCTGGACTTTGGGGGAGGGTAGGGTCAGGCTTGACTGCTTTACTATCCACAGTAAGAAGGTACAAAGGGTGACTATTGGCCGAGGCATTGGAGGTGTGTCGAAGTCCATGGCACTGTATCCCAATGGGAATCACTGGTAATAGGAGGGAGCCGGAGAAATAAATGATTTGTGTTTGGAGTCAACACTTAGGACCAGTGATTTGTTGGCACTCAGATCTGTTCAGACACCAGATGCCTCCAGGACACTTATGAAAAATGACAATACTCAGGCTGCAAATGGCGCTGCACTAGAATATTGAGCTAAATATCATTCCCAAATAAAAGTTAATCCAACACTTAGGAGGTTTCCACAATTGTTGACCAGATGCACTTAGAGAGAAGTCAGAGGCAACTCAAGCAACATAGTAAGGAATATTTAATAAACCGTCCTCTCTCCCCAAGGCTTGTAATATTCCAAATGAAAGCAAAATCAAACAGAATACAAATTATTATTTGTACATCTCCCCATCCTGACTTTATGAAGACAATGCATCAGAGTGTAATACCCAATCAGCTGACACTAACATCTGGTGGATTCCGCCAACCACGAATGCCTTCAACAGATTTATAGAAATTATTAAAGCTGCTGCAAAACGAAGAATACCTCGGGGGTTTAGAAAGATATATATTCCTTGATGGACGGAAGAAAGCGAGGCTCTCTACCAGGAGTATTCGCTGACCAAGAGCCCAGCCACAGCCACCGCAATGCTGGAGTCCGTGAACTCAGCGAGACGTGAAAGGTGGAGGAGCCTTGTGGAGAAGACTAACTTCACTCACTTCAGCAGGAAAGCACGGGCCCTGCTCCGTCAACTTGGCAGGGCAAACCTCACCTGTAAACACGGGACATCATCAGAGCGGGCACCATTGCATCCCACCTGATGCAAACATCAAAGGCTCCGGTGGACAAAGAATTTCAACGCCAGGTGAAGCGGCAGCTTTCGACAAACTTGATGATGGGTAGCACCAAGATTGTCAACTAAGTCTGATCCATTCACCTTGGACAAACTAAACGCAGCCCTGGAAAAGCTGCTGGTCCAGATGCTGTTCATCCAGAATTCTTAAAAGCACTGGGACCCAAAGTGAAGAGCTGCTTGGCCTCCAGCTTCTCTGAGGTACTGGCACCTATTTGGAGGGAGACTAAAATAATTGCCCTCCTGAAGCAGAGGAAAAATGCTTGTGAAGCCTCCAGCTATTGCCCGATCTCCTTTCTCTGCACTTGTTATAAAGTGCTGGAGAGTCTACTACTCCACAGACTAGCCCCTATTATCGAGCCAACCATCCCTAAGGAGCAAGCGGGGCTTCCAGGGCGGCCGTAATTGTTGCGAGCAAGTGGTAGCTTTAACAACTCACATCGAAGCCGGCTTCCAGCACCAGCTCAAGACCGCTGTCGCACTCATGGACCTGTCAGCAGCGTATGATCCAGTATTGAAACATGGACTGCTTTTCAAGCTCTCCACCATTTTACCCTGCAGAACAACTCCATGCTTAGCAACCGACACTTCTGTGTTTACTCTGGCACCCACAGGAGCAGATATAGGACATTGAACAACGGACTCCCACAGGGTTCTGTCCTGGCACCGATCTTATTCAACGTTTACACCAGTGACCTGCCCGAAGCAGGGTCCCGCAGGTTTGTATACGCTGATGACATTGCCTTGGCCACATACGCAGTCTCCAGACAATACAACCACTACACCAGCAAAAACATGCGGATCCAGGCCGACTTGAACAACTTGATCAACCCGTCTCAAATCTAGAAGGCCATTTTGGACCGTCGCCGAAGCCCTGGCAGCGATCTCTCCTCAGCCTTGATGACCGATGGCGAAATGCTTGGACGAACTGTGACATACGGAATGGATTCCTTATAGAGGACCCCACAGCACAACCTGAAGGATCAAACCTTCCTCGCAAACAGTGGACAACCATCAACCGCCTCAGAACCGGTCACGGTCGATGCTGCCACCTTCCCCATAGGTGGAAGATTAAAGCATCCCCATCATGCGACTGTGGAGCTCCTAATCAGACCCTGGAGCACATCATCGGGCACTTGCCCTCAAAGGAAATTCGCAGGCAAACTACAAGATATCCGCGTTGTTACACCGGAAGCTTTGGCCTGGATATCTGACTCAAATATCGCCGCTTGATTTGCTTTGCTACTACTATATGAGAGAAGAAGAAGGTCCAATCATAAAACCAAAATGTCGATTCTGCAAATCTGAAATAAAAGCAGAGAAAGCTGGAAATGAAGAGCAGGTCCTTCAGCACCTGGCCAGGGAAGGCGGATTAATGTTTGGGCTCAGACCCTTCATCTGACAAAACAGGCTGACACTCCCAGTGCAGTGCTGAGGGAGCGCTGCACTGTCGGAGGTGCCGTCTTTCGGATGAGACGTTAAACCGAGGTCCCATCTGCTTTCTCAGGTGGACGTAAAAGATCCCACGGCACTATTTCGACAAAGAGCAGGGGAGTGCGCTCCTGATGTTCTGACCAATATTTATTCTTCAACCAACAGCAATAGAACATAGAAAAAATAGGTGCAGGAGTAGGCCATTCGGCCCTTCGAGCCTGCACCGCCATTCAATGAGTTCATGGCTGAACATGAAACTTCAGTACCCCATTCCTGTTTTCTCGCCATACCCCTTGATCCCCCTAGTAGTAAGGACTACATCTAACTCCTTTTTGAATAGATTTAGTGAATTGGCCTCAACAACTTTCTGTGGTAGAGAATTCCACAGGTTCACCACTCTCTGGGTGAAGAAGTTTCTCCTCATCTCGGTCCTAAATGGCTTACCCCTTATCCTTAGAATGTGACCCCTGGTTCTGGACTTCCCCAACATTGGGAACATTCTTCCTGCATCTAACCTGCCTAAACCCGTCAGAATTTTAAACGTTTCTATGAGATTCCCTCTCATTCTTCTGAACTCCAGTGAATACAAGCCCAGTTGATCCAGTCTTTCTTGATATGTCAGTCCCGCCATCCTGGGAATCAGTCTGGTGAACCTTCGCTGCACTCCCTCAATAACAAGAATGTCCTTCCTCAAGTTAGGAGACCAAAACTGTACACAATATTCCAGGTGTGGCCTCACCAAGGCCCTGTAAAACTGTAGTAACACCTCCCTGCCCCTGTACTCAAATCTCCTCGCTATGAAGGCCAACATGCCATTTGCTTTCTTAACCGCCTGCTGTACCTGCATGCCAACCTTCAATGACTGATGTACCATGACACCCAGGTCTCGTTGCACCTCCCCTTTTCCAAATCTGTCACCATTCAGATAATAGTCTGTCTCTCTGTTTTTACCACCAAAGTGGATAACCTCACATTTATCCACATTATACTTCATCTGCCATGCATTTGCCCACTCACCTAACCTATCCAAGTCACTCTGCAGCCTCATAGCATCCTCCTCGCAGCTCACACTGCCAGCCAACTTAGTGTCATCCGCAAATTTGGAGATGCTACATTTAATCCCCTTGTCTAAATCATTAATGTACAATGTAAACAGATGGGGCCCCAGCACAGAACCTTGCGGTACCCCACTAGTCACTGCCTGCCATTCAGAAAAGTACCCATTTACTCCTACGCTTTGCTTCCTGTCTGCCAACCAGTTGTCAATCCACATCAGCACACTACCCCCAATCCCATGTGCTTTAACTTTGCACATTAATCTCTTGTGTGGGACCTTGTCGAAAGCCTTCTGAAAGTCCAAATACACCACATCAACTGATTCTCCCTTGTCCACTCTACTGGAAACATCCTCAAAAAATTCCAGAAGATTTGTCAAGCATGATTTCCCTTTCACAAATCCATGCTGACTTGGACCAATCATGTCACCTCTTTCCAAATGCGCTGTTATAACATCCTTAATAATTGATTCCATCATTTTACCCATTACCGATGTCAGGCTGACCGGTCTATAATTCCCTGTTTTCTCTCTCCCTCCTTTTTTAAAAAGTGGGGTTACATTGGCTACCCTCCACTCCATAGGAACTGATCCAGAGTCTATGGAATGTTGAAAAATGACTGTCAATGCATCCGCTATTTCCAAGGCCACCTCCTTAAGTACTCTGGGATGCAGTTAATCAGGCCCTGGGGATTTATCGGCCTTCAATCCCATCAATTCCCCCAACACAATTTCCCGACTAATAAGTTCCTCCTCCTTACTAGATCCTCTGACCCCTTTTATATCCGGAAGGTTGTTTGTGTCCTCCTTAGTGAATACCGAACCAAAGTACTTGTTCAATTGGTCTGCCATTTCTTTGTTCCCCATTATGACTTCCCCTGATTCTGACTGCAGGGGACCTACATTTGTCTTTATTAACCTTTTTCTTTTTACATATCTATAGAAACCTTTGCAGTCCGTCTTAATGTTCCCTGCAAGCTTCCTCTCGTACTCTATTTTCCCTGCCCTAATCAAACTCTTTGTCCTCCTCTGCTGAGTTCTAAATTTCTCCCAGTCCCCGGGTTCACTGCTATTTCTGGCCAATTTGTATGCCACTTCCTTGGCTTTAACACTATCCCTGATTTCCCTTGATAGCCACGGTTGAGCCACCTTCCCTTTTTTATTTTTACGCCAGACAGGAATGTACAATTGTTGTAGTTCATCCATGCGGTCTCTAAATGTCTGCCATTGCCCATCCACAGTCAACCTCTTAAGTATCATTCGCCAATCTATCCTAGCCAATTCACGCCTCATACCTTCAAAGTTACCCTTCTTTAAGTTCTGGACCATGATCTCTGAATTAACTGTTTCATTCTCCATCCTAATGTAGAATTCCACCATATTATGGTCACTCTTTCCCAAGGGGCCTCGCACAACGAGATTGCTAATTAATCCTCTCTCATTACACAACACCCAGTCTAAGATGGCCTCCCCCCTAGTTGGTTCCTCAACATCTTGGTCTAGAAAACCATCCCTTATGCACTCCAGGAAATCCTCCTCCACCATATTGCTTCCAGTTTGATTAGCCCAATCTATATGCATATTAAATCACCCATGATAACTGCTGCACCTTTATTGCATGCACCCCTAATTTCCTGTTTGATGCCCTCCCCAACATCACTACTACTGTTTGGAGATCTGTACACAATTCCCACTAATGTTTTTTGCCCTTTGGTGTTCTGCAGCTCTTCCCATATAGATTTCACATCATCCAAGCTAATGTCCTTCCTAACTAATGATCTGGTCATTATCACGTTGCTGTTTGTGGGACCTTGCTGTGCGCAAACCAGCCGTCACTTATCGTTGCAGTACAACAGTGACTACTCCTCTAAAAGTATTTATTGGCTGTAAAGTGCTCTGGGACATCCTGAGATTATAAAAGGTGCTGTATCAATGCGAGTCTTCCTTTCTTTAAAGGATGTACAAAGGAACCATTAACCTGTCTTTGCTCTTTACAAATGCTGATGGATTTTTAGCAACTTTGCCTTTATTACAGTGAAATGTGCAGTTCATTTAGCTCCTGAGGGAATCTTTTCAGCCTGATTTGTGACTTTCTAACTCGCCTGTCACCATTCCGCCCTCCTGGGATAAACTGAGTATGTTTCCCACTGTGTATCCTCTGCACATTTCCAAAACTGCGTGAATGGTCCTTTTACTATTCGGTTTTATTTCGCTTGCTCGGCAACTTCTCGAATTATTTGTGGCTTTGCATGGGCCATGACATAAATTATTCATGTTTGAGTGTCTGACCCCTGAACCCATGTTCAGTACGAACTCCTCGTTCGCCGCAGGTACTTGGGTCTTTGCAAATCCATGCTCTTGGTCGGGAAATAATCCTGGTAAAGAAACCATTAGCAGCACCAGGAAAACTCAAAGACAACTTGGTGAACCGCAGCTGCTGCTGAAGCTGAAGATGCTGTTGGTTTTCTGCGGAAATGTTCAGAGTTCTTCTGGGTTCCCCATAATCTGTCGAACTAGTTACTTGCTACCCATGTATCTGGCTCTGTCTCTATCCGGCTGTCTATCTCAGTGTCTCTTTGTCTGACCATCTGACTCACCATCTTTGTAAGTCTCGCTTATTGGCTGTTTAACTTGCTCACTGTCTGCTTATCTCATCACCTATCTCCCTCAGTGCCCATTTATCGCAGTCTGTTTACCTAACTAGTTACTTGTCTGTCTGTGTCTGTCTATCTGTCTGGCTGTCTGTCTGTCTATCTGTCATGTATGTAACCTTCATGTAACAACACTGCAATACTGAATATACTTGAGGAATGCACACCTTGACCACAGGGGGTGAACTTGTGGGAGACACTCCTCACCTGGTCATCCAGGTATATAAAGGGAGGTCCCACGCAGGGTCATCACTTCTTGGTCCTGTGAATAAAAGTGCAGGTCACAGAGTGTCCATAGCATGTGCCTCGTGTGGATTTGTGGTACTGTGTAAGGACTTTACTCTATCTATCTATCTATCTATCTATCTATCTATCTATCTATCTATCTATCTATCTATCTATCTATCTATCTATCTATCTATCTATCTATCTATCTATCTATCTATCTATCTATCTATCTATCTATCTATCTATCTATCTATCTATCTATCTATCTATATGTCTATCTATCTATATGTCTGTCTATCTATCTATCTATCTATCTGTCTATCTATCTGTCTATCTATCTGTCTATCTATCTGTCTATCTGTCTGTCTATCGATCTGTCTATCTATCTGTCTATCTATCTGTCTATCCCTCTGTCTATCTACGTCTATCTATCTCATTGTCTGTCTATCTATCTCATTGTCTATTTATTTTGTTACCTCTCTGCCTATCTCACTGTCTACACCACTCTCTTTTTTGTTTATTTATCTCACATCTGTCCACTGCCTCATGTATTTCTATTTAACTTCCTACCTATCTATCTATCGGCCTATCTATCCCATTGCCTGTCTGCCAATCTGTTTGTCAGTCTATCTATCTCTCTCTCTCTATTATTGGCTGTTGGGGGGGAGCCTTGCTTGACAAGAGTGCGAGCAGAGAATTGGGTTCTCGCAATTTTCCAATGTCCTCCACCCCCAACTCTCTGATTAGCTCGGTGCTAGCACACTTGCTTCAGTCAGAAGGTCATGAAGTTCGAATCCCACTCCAGAGCCTTGAACATGTAATCTAATCTGACATTTCAGTGCAGTGCTGAGGGAGGGTTGCCCTGTCGAAGATGCCTTCTTTCAGATGAGATGTTAAACCAGAGCCCCGTCTGCCCTCTCAGGTAGATATAAAAAATCCCATGGGATCATTCAAAATAGAGTAGGGGAGTTCTCCCTGGTGTTCTAGCCAATATGTATCCCTCAACCAACGTCACAAAAACAGATTATCTTGTCATTATCTCATTGCTGTTTGTGGGACCTTGCTGTGCGCAAAATGGTTGCTAAGTTTCCCTACCTTACCATAGTTCTTCAAAAGTAGTTCATGAGCTGTGAGATGCTTTGGGATATCCTGAGATCATGAAAGACGCTGTAGAAATGCAAGTTCTTCCTCTTTCTTTCTAGCACATTCCGGTCCCCAGCTTACTAAAACATCACAAACTCTATACTGCCCACTGGCTGTGGGCTAAGTGTAATCCCCAGAGCTAGAAAGGCCCCAGGTTGAATCCGTGGGCTGTGATGTGTTAGTTGGTCTCTGTAAAGACAGCAGTGAGTGTGCTACAGTTAGCCTTAGTTCCCCCGAGCTCGGGGGGGAGGGCAATGGAGGGGATTGAATTCAGCCAAAGCTATTCTGTAGACTCCAACTCCAAGCGCTCAACTGAAATGGTTTTTCATCGCTGTTCGGTGAAATCAGTCACAAAAGGTAGGCAGGCACTCCCCTTGTTCTTGTACCATGCCTTTGTCACTCAGCAAAGTGACTGAACAAATTATTATTTTGTAGGTTAGTCAGGATGTGGCGCCTTTGGAGTGTGCAAGAGTCAGCGAAAACTGACCTTTCAGCTCGTGGAGGGCGGGGGGGGGGGGCGGGGAGCTGACGCGGGGTGGATGTAGAGGCAAACATCTCCCTGACTGCTGCAGTGTCAGAGGCCCGAGTGAGTCAGATGAGTTTGGGGAACTTGTTGAAACTGTTTAACTATTTCTTCCGCCCCCTTGTTCTACCTTCCCTTCCTGAAAGCCGTGACTCATGCTGGGGTCCAATGGAGCCAGCCATGCTCCAGTGCCTTACTCGATCTTCCCATGCCAGCCTAGACACCAGGAGCCGGCTGACACAAGAGGGGTCACAGTCAGGACCCAACCTGTCCTTATTTAGTGACCATACCCGTGTACTATCCGGCAGAGAGTCACAGGACAGCGAACGTGACTAGGAATTCCAGCTCGGTTTTATTCCTCCTTACCCAGCGGCCCTCAGGCCAATAGTAGCCCTCCCACCACTCACCTACCAAATCTCCTGTCTCAACCGAGATCTGTTAACTTAGCATAGACCAAGGGTCAAACTTGAGGCTTTTCTGGTCTATTTGACTCAACAACAGCTTGAATTTATATAGCGTCTTTACCGTACTAAAAATGTCCTAAGGTGCTTCACAGGAGCGTAATCAGATCAAATTTGACACCAAGCCGCATGAAGAGATACTAGGACAGGTGAAAGAGGTAGGTTTTAAAGTAGCATCATAACGGTGGAGAGAGAGGTAGAAGGCGGAGAGATTTAGGGAGGAAATTCCAGAGCTCAGGACCTATGCAGCTGAAGCCACGCTCGCCAAGGGTGGAGCGATGTGCAAGAAGCCAGAATTGGAACTGTGCTCAACACACCAACCAATGCACCGTGCGAGTGTGGAATTTTAATCGACTGTGCGGCAATGCACTGTGTTGGAGGTCTGAGGTTGTGTGTCACAGGACGGTAGAATGTGGGCTTTTTGCACAGTTCCCAACATGGCGAGCCCCAGATCTCAGTTGGGAGGTTATGGAAGGTGTAGAGCAAAGGCCAGTTGTCTTCAGTTCTTGGGAAGGGACACACACACACATGGCTGCAGAGAAGAGCGACGAGATTGGTCCCACGTGCAAAGGGGATCAGCTACAAGGAAAGTGTAGAAAAGTTTAAGCTGTGGATTCTCACGATGTGGTGGTTAAATGTGTGTGTGTGTGTGGTGGGCGGGAAGGGCTTTCACTGAGGTATTGAAAATATTAAATAGCATCAAAAGGCACCCTTGATTTTTCCTTTAAGGTTGGTTAGTGCGTGAATTAAAATTAGTGAAAAGGAAATTTAACTTTAATCATAGGAAAAAGGTGGGATGGTAGGTAAGTGTTTGGAATAATCTATTAGGTAAGGTGGCGGCATAAAAGATTTCGGGGTAATTTGGGATGGCGCTGGGGTGCCAGAGCGATGAACTTGATGAGCGAATGCCTTTTCACAGCCATCACGTGTTGTTATGTTCGTTGCTGTCGGTAAATAGGGACAATTTGATGGAACAACGGGACACTGTTCCATACTTTATAAATCAGCCAAAGATCTCTATTGGCATTGAACATAAAAATGTGCAGGACGAGGAAAGACTTTCACGGTGCTAAATTGTGAAAATACCATAATGTACTCTATCTCTCTTTCTCCCTCCTGTTGGATGTCCACTCATCGTCCTGTAAAGTGTGCTGGAGACCCCTCCCTGAACGTGGGGCCTGCTGCAAGTTACTGCTATTATTGTTGCATTCTATTACTTCTGTCACTAAAGAGCTGCCCAGCTTCCTCTCGAATGGGCTGACACTATCTGTCTCGGCTCTGTCCCTGCGCAGTCTGTCCCATGTATTCCCGTGTATACCCTCCGTGTAACTGAGCCCGTCCACCTTCCCTCTTCGGAGCCCTTTGGTTGCAGAGTTTGTGGTCACATCCGAGGTCTGAGGACAGGAGGCCTACTCGTTTCATACTTTCTAATGTTCCCCTCCGTGGCTTTCTTCTTATCCTCTGATTCCCACAACATGAATCCCCAGTGAGTAGAGCCAACAACATTGACGGAAGTCACATTTTCATTTGGGAGCTAAGTGGCTGAGCTACTGAATTAAATTATTTCTGCATGGATGGGATTCAAACCCAGCTCACTGTCTGTGCAATAGGCAGATTGCAATTGGGGCCTCACGCTCCGCTCGAGTAAAGACCTATGATTTCAGAAATGGGAGAAAGGGACAAATGAAAAATAATTAGGATGAAACAAGAAAAATCTTATTAAAGCCTGTCAGATTCGAATCCTCTATTTATCCACATAAGCAGAATGGACGACGCTGGTCATGAGATGGTATCAGGGAAACGGGCCTCTAAGGATCAACGTTCAAAGGGCAATTAGGGTGTCAGCACTGCTTTCCGCGATTCATTACACCGTAATTGTTTCTCGACCTTTGATCCTTGAAGGCCATTCTAATTTCCTGTCAAAGGCCTATTAAGGTGCTGACACACTCCAGCTATAATCAAGACTGGGGAAGTGGAAGCCATGTAGTTGAGAAACCTGTGGCTAGACTTCCATCATGCCTTTGTGAACAGGATACTAAAGAGTGTGTGAGAGGCTCCCAAGTACTGCTCTCCCTTTTACAAGGCTTAGGGCAGTGCAAAAGAACATCACTCAAAAATCTGTCGATCTCCATCTCAATGACCCAGCCTCCACAGCTCTCTGGCGTTAAGTATGTAACTGTGTGATACTTGCCACCAGAGGGCGTGACTGTTGGAGTCCTAATGGTCGCCTACACACACGTGCAGGGCCATATAAAAGGTTGGCTGCCATGTTGTTTAGGCACTCTGGAGTTGTAATAAAGAAGACTAAGGTCACACTAAGTTTAACTCACAGTATTCCGCCTCGTGGAGTTCTTCTTTACACAACACCTAGGGCAGAGAATTCCACAGATTTATGACCCTTTGAGAGAAGAAATTCCTCCTCATCTCAATTCTAAATGGGCAACCCCTTATTCTGAAACTATGCCTCCTAGTTATAGATTTCCCCACGAGGGGAAACATCCTCTCTGTATTTACCTTGTTGAGCCCCCTCAGAATCTTACATGTTTCAAAAATTCACCTCTCATTCTTCTAAACTCCAATGAGTACAGGCCCAACTTGCTCAACCTTTCTTCATAAGTCAAGTCAACCCCTTCATCTCAGGATGATGATCCCTAGCTCTAGACTCTCCAGCAAGGAGAAACAATCTCTCAGCATCTATCTCCCCATGCCAGACATCAGGAACTCTGAAGAATCCAAAGGGTTTGGGCGATTTATGGTAAAGTGAAAAGAACACAAGGGAGCCGAAATTTGGCAGCGCCGCGTTTGGGGCACTAAGTTTTAAAAGACTGATGATTTAGTGTCTGGCGAGGTGACCTGAATAATTGTGGGAACTTGGGCACTTTCCCCTCAGTGGGTATCGGAGGTGTTAATGGCCTCAGGGGCCGCTGCAGGGGTGCTATTACCGTGGCTGCACCCAATTGCACCTGACTTTCATTCACTGATAATCAGCCCGCTGTTCATTCCAGTTCTTAAAGGGGATGTCGTTTCCGGCAGCAGCTGGTCTACCTCATCATTTGCTCACTTGACTGAGCTGCAAGGAAGGTCTGTGATAGCTGCTGCAAGGCGTCCTGCGAGGAGCACTCGGTTCAGCGACCTGACGTTGGAGACATTGGTGGGGGCAGTCGAGGGAAGGAGGGAGGCAGTGTTCCCTCCATCTGGAAGTATGCCAACTCCACAGGTATTTCAGGCCATGTGGGCAGAGGTGGCTGCAGAGGTGTCGGGCAGCATGGTGGCGGATAGAACCCCCACACAGTGTCGCAAGAAATTCAATGACCTCACTCGGGTGGTCAAGATGAGTACTTGTTTCCACAACTCTTAGATACCAGTCTCTGAGTCTCTGTCTGTGCACACTCTGCAAACCAACACTTAACCCAGCAGGCAACCACTAACCATCTGTGCCTACTCACAGTCACAGACTCATTTCACGTCTTGCCTACATTCACAGCTATTTAACCTTGGCAGGCATGTCTTCCACATACATAACTGAACTGTTACTCACACAGCTTCCTTTCTTTTGCAGGCCAAGATGGCACACAACAGGATGGAGCAGCAACAGAATGGAGGGGGCGCGGGAGGTGGGGGAAGCTGAACGGCGCCAGCTATCCGATTTGGAGGAGTTGGTGCAGCAGCTCATTGGCCCGCAGGTGGTGGACCCCGTGGTCGCCGGAGATGTCGAGCCTGCAGGGGGCACCAATGGTATCTCAATCCCCTCTTCTCATCCCACTTCTCCCTTGAACCAGAAGGCCTTATCACTTTCCAGCTCCTTGCTCCATTCCTGCCCCCTGCGCTCATCTCAACGCGACTCAGATAATGAACCAGCAGCTGAGCATCCTGTGCCTGAGCCCCCCTCCAACCTGCAGGCACCAGCTCAGATACTGGCACTACGTGGCCCTTAGAGGTTAGCTTAGGGCAGGGGCCTTCATTGGGTGATGCACCGGAGCCTAGCAGGCTGCAGCAGGGTCAAGGGGCAAAGGGAAGCTCGGGAGCCATCTCCCTGGAGGGCGGGTTCACGCGCGAGTTCTGCTGCACAGGACTCAGATAAGGACCTCAATGGGGAGGTGTTCACACAAAGGGTGATGGCCATGCACTCCCACATGATAGCTGCAATGGCAAGGGTGCCCGAGAGACTGTCGCAAGTGGTAAGGAGCGTGGAGGAGTCCGCCTCCCGCATTGTAGACGACTCTGTGCACACCATGGAGCCCATCATTGCCAGTGTGCAGACGATGGTGGACTCCCAGACAGACCGTGCAGATCCAGACCTCATGACACGTGTCATGGGCGATGTGGCAGCTTCCATTGCAGCACAGGCGGAAGCAACGCAGCATCTTGGTGCTGCAAGAGAGTCAATGGTTGCTCGCATGGATGCTCAGACTGCTCTCATGCAGTCTCAGCGTGATGCCACGCAACGTCTTGGTGATGTCATGCAGGATCAGCAGGATGCCACGCAAGCTCTGACTGCAGCCATCACCGCTGGGGCCATCACAGTCAATTGGGGATCACACTGTCACAGCAGCCCAGCAATCTGTGCTCCATCTGATCGGTGGGGATGCTGAGGTGCAGCCCCGGGGGAGTGGCAGTGGGTCAGTGGAGCAGGAACCTGCTGTCCTCTCTCAGGATGACAGCTTTCCTGAATCCACCACTGCCACTCCCCCATTGCACTTGTCGCTGTCTGTCACCCAGCCAGGCCAGACTGCCGCCGCCCAGCCTGAGGTGGTGCAGTCTGCAGCTGGGCCTTCCAGGCCCAGGGCTGGTCGAGGGCATCCTACAAGGCCATCTGTAGTCTCTGGCCCTGACACACAGCAGCCTTCCACCAGCCGTGCTGCAGCCACAGGGGACACTGCGGAGAAGTAGAAGATTAGGTGGATGAAAAAGGGCTATAACGAAATGCACAAGGATGATAGGTAAAGACACAGTTATATATTTTATTGGCTGTTGATAAATGTTGATTGGAATGTTTAATGGTTGCTGTTGTCTCTCATTTCAGTATCGGGGATTTGGTACGGAAGGGCAAGTTGATATGGTAATGGGGACATCCACAGGAACCGAGAAGTGGGATGGAAATCAGTGGAAAAATCTCTGATGAGACGGTCGCGGACCTCCCTTGCAGAATCGTGATGGAGTCGCTGCCTCCTCCATCGCGGTTGTTGCTGTTCCTGTTCCTCCTCGCCCTCCTGCTCCTCCTGGTCTTCCTCCTCCTGAGGTGGTGCAGCTATGCCTGGTGGCAATGGCTGTGCCCTCATGACGGCCAGGTTGTGCAGCATGCAGCAGACGATGACGATAGAGACACCCGCCTCAGGCGAGTACTGCAGGACTCTTCCCGAGCGGTCAAGGCAGCGGAACCGTTGCTTCAGCACTCCGATGGTCTGCTCAATGATGTTCCTGGTGGCAGTATGGCTCGCATTGTACGAGTGCTGGGCAGGAGCGGTGGGGTTGCGGAGGGGAGTCATGAGCCAGGTGGAGACCGGATAGCCCTTGTCGCCGAGCAGCCAGCCGCGAGCTTGATGTGGTGGCTGGAACAGAGCTGGCACACCGGTCTGGTGCAGGATGAAGGCATTGTGGCTGCTGCCAGGATAACGGGCATTGACGGCCATTATTCTGCGTGTGTGGTCGCACATCAACTGCACATTCAGTGAGTGGAAGCCTTTGTGATTACGGAAGATCTCTGGATTGTGATGCGGTGCCCTCACATTGACGTAGGTGCAGTCAATGGTGCCCTGCACCATGGGGCAGCCCGCTATCCTGGCAAAGTCACATGCTGCTCGTGCTGCTTCTCTCTGGTCATGGGGAAGGAGATATAGTCCCTCCTCCTGTACAGAGCATCTGTGACCTCGCGGATGGAGCGATGGATAGCTAACTGCGAGATGTTGTAGATGTCTCATATTGCTCCCTGGAAAAGATCTATTGACGTAGAAATTGAGCGCGATGGCGACCTTGACTACCACCGAGAGAGCCGTCGTCACCCTGGTGTGAGGCTTAGGTCTGGTTGCAGCAGATGGCAGAGCTCTGTGACCACGTCCTTCCTGAAACGCAGCCTTTGCACACACTGCTCCTCAGTGAAACTGATGTAGGAGAACTGCTGCTGGAATACCCCGGGAGAGTAAGGCCTTCTGTTTCCAGCCCTGTGACGCCATCGCCCTGTGCTGCTGGATGTGCTTCTCTGTGCCTCTCCCGCTCCCTCTCCCTTTCTCTCTCCCTCTCCATGGGCCTCTCACTGTGGCGTGCTCCCTGTGCCTCTCCATGTGATGCTCCCTCTCTTTGCTGCAGCCTTTCTCTCTCCCTCTCTCAATCCCTTTCCCTCTGTAATTGGCGGCACCATTGTCTCCGCGGAGCATCCTCTGATGGTGAAGTCGGAGCAGGCAGTCGACTGGCACAGAGTCCCCATGAAGTGACAGAAATGACACAATGTCGAAAGTGAGTGATACAGGGGAAAAGGTAGGAGGCAGAGCAATAGCTGAGCCAAAAATCGCTGAAATCGGTTCGGCAGCCACACTGACTAAGTGTTGCAAACCAGAAATAGGTAATGACTGACAAAAGATGGCACCTTTAAATAGCGCTGGCACATGCGGTTCCCGACTGCAACTTAACAGCTCAAGCTGTCGTCGTCATCGGCAGACGCTAAGATTTGTTGTGCGGGGCAATTTCGCTTCCGGGGCGGTAAGGGGGCAATGTGCGCGGCGATGACATCATCATCGCCGCGCACCGCTGAGTGGGGCGCCTCCGCAAAACCACTGGCCAATTCCGTGGCGGATGATTTTCTCGCTGTGCCCAGGCAAAATCTATCCCGGAGGTGCTAACAGCCATTTCTAAAAGGGGCAATTTCTGTCCCAAGTCGTTTTAGGAGCAGGAACTGTCCACTAGGCTTAACGTGCCTAACTCTTTTTGATAGATCAATCTCACCTACCCACCTTGACATTGTATTTCTCAATCCCTTCAATCTCCAATTGTACATTGATTCACTTTACACTGATAACTTATTCCACAATCCTTTTACGCTTTGTATCAAATCAATTCACTTGACTTCCCTTTTTGCTCTTAACTTGTTCATTATTATAACGCTTCTCCTGGTATTTGAATCATAGTAAGCAATTTGCCACGATCAGATTTGTCAATCACCTTCACGGTCTTGAAAACTTCAGTGAGGTCACTTTGAAGGCATTTCTATGAAGAAAAACATACCCAATTTTTTTAACCATTTGTCATATCTTAAATTCCTGACGATCTCCTACTGAGCATCTTTGTACCCTCTCAAGGACATAGGCAAAACACGCTGGTGAGTAATGCGACAGCCCAGAAAGAAAGCAAGACTGCAGTTAAATAGCACATTCCACAACATCAGGGCGTCCCAAGGCACTTTACAGCCAATGAAGTACTTTTGAAGTGTAGTCTCTGTTGTAATGTGGGAAACATGGCAGCCAATTTACACACAGCAATGCCCTGCATTCAACGATCTGACAATGACCAGATAATCTGTTTTACTGATGTTGATTGAAGGATAAATATTGGCCAGGGCACCGGGGAGAACTCCCTTGCTCTTCATTGATAATAGTGCCATGGGATCTTTTACGTCCACTGGAGAGAGCAGACGGGGCCTCGGTTTAACGTCTCATCCGAAAGGCAGCACCTCTGACAGTGCAGCACTCCCTCAGCACTGCACTGGAGTGTCAGTCGAGATTTTGTGCTCAAGTGTCTGGACTAGGACTTGATCCCACAATCTTCTGCCTCAAGAGGCAAGCGTGGTACTCACTGAGCCATGGCTGGCACTACAGGACTGACAAGCAGCTGCATTTCTACACTCATTCGAATAAAAGGCAAGGCACACAATGGAGTCAAGGCTTAGTGGGAGAATTCTGATACTTAACATACAATATAAAAACCTCTTTTTTTTTATGCGTTCATGGGATGTGGGCTGAAAAGGCCGGCATTTATTGCCCATCCCTAATTGTCTTTGAGAAAGTAGCGGTGAGCCGCCTTCTTGAACCGCTGCAGTCCGTGTGGCGAAGGGCCTCCCACAATGCTGTTAGGGAGGGAGTTCCAGGATTTTGACCCAGCTACGATGAAGGAACGGCAATATGCTTCCAAGGATGGTGTGTGACTTGGAGGGGAATGTGGAGGTGGTGGTGTTCCTGCTGCCCTTGGCCTTCTAGGTGGTAGAGGTCGCGGGTTTGGGAGGTGCCGCTGAAGAAGCTTTGGCAAGTTGTTGCTGTGCATCTTGTAGATGGCACACACTGCAGCTACGGTGCGCCAGTGATGGAGGGAGTGAATGTTTAAGGTGGTGGACGGAGTGCCAGTCAAGTGGGCTGCTTTGACCTGGATGGTGTCGAACTTCTTGAGTGTTGTTGGAGCTGCACTCTTCCAGGCAAGTGGAGAGTATTCCATCACACCCCTGACTTGTGCCTTGTAGATGGTGGAAATGCTTTGTGGAGTCAGGAGGTGAGACACTCGCCGCAGAATACCCAGCCTCTGATCTGCTCCTGTTGCCACAGTATTTATGAGGCTGGTCCCGTTAAGTTTCTGGTCAATGGTGACCCCCAGGATGTTGATGGTAGGTGACATGGCTATGGTAATGCCGTTGAATGTCAAGGGGCTGTGATTAGACTTTCACTTGTTGGAGATAGTCATTGCCTGTTATTAACGTTACTTACCACTTATCAGCCCAAGCCTGAATGTCGTCCAGGTCTTGCTGCATGCGGTGTCTGAGGTGTTGCGAATGGGACTGAACACTGCAATCATCAGCGAACATCCCCACCTTATGATGGAGGGAAGGTCATTGATGAAGCAGCTGAAAATGGTTGGGCCTAAGACACTGCCCTGAGGAACTCCTGCACCGATATCCTGCGGCTGTGATGATTGACCTCCAACAATCGCAACTATCTTCCTTTGTGCTTTGCATGATTCCAGCCAGTGGAGAGTTTTCCCTCTGATTCCCATTGCCTTCAGTTTAACTAGGGCTCCTTGATGCCACACTCGGTCAAATGCTACCTTGATGTCAAGGGCAGTCACTCTCACCTCACCTCTGGAATTCAGCTATTCAGCCCATGTTTGGACCAAGGCTGTAATGAGGTCTGGAGCCAAGTGGTCCTGGCAGAACCCAGACTGGGCATCGGTGAGCAGGTTATTGGTGAGTAAGTGCCACTTTATAGCACTGTCGACGACACCTTCCATCACTTTGCTGATAATTGAGAGTAGACTGATGGGGTGGTAATTGGCCAGATTGGATTTGTCCTGCTTTTTGTGGACAGGACATACCTGGAGAGTTTTCTACATTGTCGGGTAGATGCCAATGTTGTAGCTGTACTGGAACAGCTTAGCTAGAGGTGCAGCTAGTTTTAGAGCACAAGTCTTCAGCACGACAGCTGGGATGTTGTCAAGGCCCATTGCCTTTGCTGTATCCAGTGCGCTCAGCCATTTCTTGATAAGATGTGGAGTGAATCAAATTGGCGGAAGACTGGCTTCTGTGATGGTGGGGACGTCAGGAGGAGGCAGATATGAATCATCCGCATGGCACTTCTGGCTGAAGATGTTTGCAGACGCTTCAGCCTTGTCTTTTGCACTCAAGTGCTGGGCTCCGCCATCATTGAGGATGGGGATGTTCATGGAGCCTCCTCCTCCCGTTAGTTGTTTAATGGTCCACCACCATTCACTGGATGTGGCAGGACAGCAGAGCTTCGATCTGATCCGTTGATTGTGGGATTGCTTAGTTCTGTCTATAGCATGCTGCTTCCGCTGCGAGCATGCATGTAGTCCTGTGTTGCAGCTTCCCCAGGTTGGCACCTCATTTTTAGGTACGCCTGGTGCTGCTCCTGGCATGCTCTTCTACACTCCTCATTGAACCAGGGTTGGTCCTCTGGCTTGATGGTAATGGTAGTGAGGGATATGCCGGGCCATGAGGTTACAGATTGTGGTGGAATACAATTCTGCTGCTGCTGATGGCCCACAGCTTCTCATGGATACCCAGTTTTGAGCTGTGAGATCTGTTCTGAATCTATCCTCTTTAGCACGGTGATAGTGCCACACAACACGATGGAGGGTGTCCTCAGTGTGAAGACGGAACTTCATCTCCACAAGGACTGTGTAGTGATCACTGCTACCAACGTACCTGCGACAGGTAGAGGAGGTCAAGGAGATTTTTCCCTCATGTTGGTTCTCTCACCACCTGCCGCATGCCCAGTCTGGCAGCTATGTCCTTCAGGACTCGGCCAGCTCAGTCAGTAGTGGTGCTACCAAGCCACACTTGGTAATGGACATTGAAGTCTCCCACCCAGAGTACATTCTGTGCCTTTGCTATCTCAGTGCTTCTTGCAAGCAGTGTTCGACATGGAGGAGTACTGATTCATCAGCTGAGGGAGGGCAGTAGGTGGGAATCAGCAGGAGGTTTCCTTGCCGATGCTTGACCTGAAGCCATGAGACTTCCTGGGGTCCGGAGTCAATGTTGAGGATTTCCAGGCCCACTTCCTCCCAACTGTATACCACGGTGCTGCCACCTCTGGTGGGTCTGTCCTGCCGGTAGGACAGGACATACCCAGGGATGGTGATGGAGGAGGCTGGGACATTGGCTGAAAGGTATGATTCTGCGAGTATGACTATGTCAGACTGTTGCTTGACTAGTCTATGGGGCAGCTCTCCCAATTTTGGCACAAGTCCCCAGATGTTGGTGAGAAGGACTTTGCGAGGGCCCTTGGGGAAGAGTGACCATAATATGGTGGAATTCTGCATTAGGATGGAGAATGAAACAGTTAATTCAGAGACCGTGGTCCCGAGCTTAAAGAAGGCTAGCTTTGAAGGTATGAGGCGTGAATTGGCTAGGATAGATTGGCGAATGATACTTAAGGGGTTGACTGTGGATGGGCAATGGCAGACATTTAGAGACCGCATGGATGAACTACAACAATTGTACATCCCTGTCTGGCGTAAAAATAAAAAAGGGAAGGTGGCTCAACCGTAGCTATCAAGGGAAATCAGGGATAGTATTAAAGCCAAGGAAGTGGCATACAAATTGGCCAGAAAAAGCAGCGAACCCGGGGACTGGGAGAAATTTAGAACTCAGCAGAGGAGGACAAAGGGTTTGATTAGGGCAGGGAAAATAGAGTACGAAAGGAAGCTTGCAGGGAACATTAAGACGGACTGCAAAAGCTTCTATAAATATGTAAAGAGAAAAAGGTTAGTAAAGACAAACGTAGGTCCCTTGCAGTCAGAATCAGGGGAAGTCATAACGGGGAACAAAGAAATGGCAGACCAATTGAACAAGTACTTTGGTTCGGTATTCACTAAGGAGAACACAAACAACCTTCCAGATATAAAAGGGGTCAGAGGGTCTAGTAAGAAGGAGAAACTGAGGGAAATCCTTATTAGTCGGGAAATTGTGTTGGGGAAATTGATGGGATTGAAGGCCGATAAATCCCCAGGGCCTGATTAACTGCATCCCAGAGTACTTAAGGAGGTGGCCTTGGAAATAGCGGATGCATTGACAGTCATTTTCCAACATTCCATAGACTCTGGATCAGTTCCTATGGAGTGGAGGGTAGCCAATGTAACCCCACTTTTTAAAAAAGAAGGGAGAGAGAAAACAGGAAATTATAGATCGGTCAGCCTGACATCGGTAGTGGGTAAAATGATGGAGTCAATTATTAAGGATGTCATAGCAGCGCATTTGGAAAGAGGTGACATGATAGGTCCAAGTCAGCATGGATTTGTAAAAGGGAAATCATGCTTGACAAATCTTCTGGAATTTTTTGAGGATGTTTCCATTAGAGTGGACAAGGGAGAGCCAGTTGATGTGGTGTATTTGGACTTTCAGAAGGCTTTCGACAAGGTCCCACACAAGAGATTAATGTGCAAAGTTAAAGCACATGGGATTGGGGGTAGTATGCTGATGTGGATTGACGTGGACTGGTTGGCAGACAGGAAGCAAAGCGTAGGAGTAAATGGGTACTTTTCAGAATGGCAGGCAGTGACTAGTGGGGTACTGCAAGGTTCTGTGCTGGGGCCCCAGCTGTTTACATTGTACATTAATGATTTAGATGAGGGGATTAAATGTAGCATCTCCAAATTTGCGAATGACACTAAGTTGGGTGGCAGTGTAAGCTGTGAGGATGATGCTATGAGGCTGCAGAGTGACTTGGATAGGTTAGGTGAGTGGGCAAATGCATGGCAGATGAAGTATAATGTGGATAAATGTGAGGTTATCCACTTTGGTGGTAAAAACAGAGAGACAGACTATTATCTGAATGGTGACAGATTCGGAAAAGGGGAGGTGCAACGAGACCTGGGTGTCATGGTACATCAGTCATTGAAGGTTGGCATGCAGGTACAGCAGGCGGTTAAGAAAGCAAATGGCATGTTGGCCTTCATAGCGAGGGGATTTGAGTACAGGGGAAGGGAGGTGTTACTACAGCTGTACAGGGCATTGGTGAGGCCACACCTGGAGTATTGTGTACAGTTTTGATCTCCTAACTTGAGGAAGGACATTCTTGTTATTGAGGGAGTGTAGTGAAGGTTCACCAGACTGATTCCCGGGATGGCGGGACTGACATATCAAGAAAGACTGGATCAACTGGGCTTGTATTCACTGGAGTTCAGAAGAATGAGAGGGGATCTCATAGAAACGTTTAAAATTCTGACGGGTTTAGACAGGTTAGATGCAGGAAGAATGTTCCCAATGTTGGGGAAGTCCAGAACCAGGGGGCACAGTCTAAGGATAAGGGGAAAGCCATTTAGGACTGAGATGAG
Source organism: Pristiophorus japonicus (assembly GCF_044704955.1). Taxonomy (NCBI): domain Eukaryota; kingdom Metazoa; phylum Chordata; class Chondrichthyes; family Pristiophoridae; genus Pristiophorus; species Pristiophorus japonicus. The sequence goes on along the minus strand of NC_091989.1, from coordinate 17,580,209 downwards.
GAGAAATTTCTTCACCCAGAGAGTGATGAACCTGTGGAATTCTCTACCACAGAAAGTTGTTGAGGCCAATTCACTAAATATATTCAAAAAGGTGTTCGATGAAGTCTTTACTACTAGGGGGATCAAGGGGTATGGTGAGAAAGCAGGAATGGGGTACTGAAGTTGCATGTTCAGCCATGAACTCATTGAATGGCGGTGCAGGCTCGAAGGGCCGAATGGCCTACTCCTGCACCTATTTTCTATGATTCTATGTTTCTATGTCGACTGGGCTGGATGTGCCATTGTCGTTTCTGTAGCCGGTGCCGAGATAATAGACATTAGAAATATTTTTCGAAAGAATTGTCCATTGTGCAGTTTTTGTCCAGAGGTATATCCAATCAGGGAAAGGGCCTTTGGTAGTCAATTATGATTGGTTAGGACACATTTGTAGCTGGGATCTCAAATTGCTGTTTATTAATAAGTTGGATAGGCCAATAAAAGATTTGATTAATAAGAATGGCGTGCACATAATTTCCGTTGTGTAGTCTAATTGTTTCTGTCTCACCTCCGCCTGTGCTCATTCTGTTGGTGAATACAGTTGTAATCCTCAGTCTTGTTATTTTAAAAGCTGTTAGTAATTGATGAATATGTAATTTATTTGCCTGTTAGTAAATGTATTATCTGCATTTGGTATTGTAATGAAAAATCTTTTTCTTTATCGTTCAGCATCTGATAATAAATGTGGGATTTTGAAATCCAGAGTTACTTGAGGAATAAGTGATATAAGAAAAAAAAGACATTAAGAGCTTGAGTGAGGCAGATGGTGACCCAATTAGATGTGATTTAATGGCTTTTGCACAGAAGAAATCTGCTCCCTAACCCCATCCATTTAGAGCACTTCCATTCAGGATAATCGAGACTATTAGTTTATTTTCTCTCTCTCTTCCCTCTCTTCTGAGAGTGTTCTTGCTCATGTTGGGATACAGTTCCATGGGTGCTGGCTGGTCTCCAGTACCTGGCCCTACCGCCCATCCTTTATTGCCACAAAGTTTACCTGTGAACCCTGACATGGGTGTCAGCGGGCCTGGGCAACCGTGGGGCCAACACAGTTCAAACCCAAGCTTACGCTAAAACGCATATGTACAGACGCACATCACTGGAAAGTGTTCAGGAGTGGGAACCTGGGCTGATTTTAAATCACTCTCTCACCCATTGGGACCAAGTGCAGCATCCCTGTGGTTACTCTGCCTGCGATTAGCGAACTTAACACAGGCTGGGGATCGAAGCTGGTGTTTACCTGTTCTGTACGACTGAGTACCACACCAATCAGTAATTATACACGTGATTCTTTTATAATCCTACAAAATGTTTCTCCATAAACAATAGAAACAGTGAGAGGCTGAAGGTGGTGTTCTGAGGATCACGTATGTGACTTATCTGACAGTGTCAACTGTGGCTCAGTGGGTAGCAAACTTGCCTCTGAGTCAGAAGGTTGTGGGTTCAAGTCCCACTGCAGAGACTTGAGCACATAATTCTAGGCTGACAGTCCAGTGCAGTGCTGATGGTGTGCTGCACTGTTGGAGGTGCAGTCTTTCAGATGAGACTTTAAACCGAGGCCCCATCTGCACTCTCAAGCAGATGGAAAAGATCCCATGGCACTATTTCGAAGAAGAGCAGGGGAGTTATCCCTGGTGTCCTGGCCAATATTTATCCCTCAATCAACATAACAAAAACAAATTATCTGGTCATTATCACATTGCTTTCTGTGGGAGCTTGCTGTGTGCAAGTTGGCTGCCGCGTTTCCCACATTACAACAGTGATTACACTTCAAAAGTACGCCATTGGTCGCAAAGCGCTTTGAGACGTCCGGTGGTCGTGGAAAGGTGCTATATAAATCCTAGACTTTCTTTTATTGGGGTAGATTGCTTTTCTTCACCTCCTGGGTTCTGATCAGAGGGTAATCTGGTAATCACATGCCCTTTATAGAGTCCATCTGATTCTTATTTTGTTGAAGATAAACTACAAAACACTGCGTAAACTACAGTGCGTGGACTAACATTACGTGACAGCCCCAATGCACTCACACTCAGTTCCCCCATCATGACAGTGAGAGCAGCCTATTGGTTCCTGAACTACATCACTTTCAACTGAAATCACTGTTTCCACTGCTCCCCTGACATTTTTACATGAAATTCTAAGTTAGCATGTGGCATCAAGGAGTATCCCCGGAAAGGATTTACTCTTCTGTTCCATTGGGAAACTGAAGATTGCACTCGGAATTTAGCCTGAAAGCAGTACCCAACAATTGAGCTGCTTCGAAATGTCTCAATGAAGGGGGGGATACCAAGGGTCTAACAGCAATAATTTGCATTAATATGGCGCCTTTATCGTTGTAAGATGTTCCAAGGTGCGTTATCAAGCAAAATGTGACACCGAGCCACATAAGGAGATATTGGGACAGGTGGCCCAAAAGTTGGTCAAGGAGGTTGGTTTTATTGAGCGTCTTACAGGACAAGGCAATGCCAGAGCTTAGGGCCCAGGCAGCTGAAGGCACGGCTGCCAAAGGTGGAGAGATGAAAATCAGGAATGCATAAGAGGCCAGAATTGGAGGAGTGCAGAGATCTCGAAGGGTTGATACAGAGGTAGGGAGGGGCGAGGGCACTGAGGGATTTGAACACAAGGGAATCAAATCTCTTTGAGACTGAAACTGGAACAGGTGGCACTGCAAATGCTGCTGAAGCAGATGGTTCAGTGTCCCACTACCAGGAACCTATCCTCTTAATCAATTAGTGCTGCAGATTTGAAATGATGGCCGATTAATGCTGGTAAAGATTGGTAATAGCCCAAGTAAAAGTATCTTGCGAACTTCACCCAGCATTGAACAGGCCATGCCACCGTGAACCGCAGATAATTCCAAAGTAATCCTTCAAAATAGAAATGTTATTGTCAATAACAACTTGCCTTTATATAGCACCTTTAATGCAGACGCTTCACAGGAACGTGTTGAGACAAAAATTTAACACCGAGCCAAAGAAAGAGATATTAGCAGGAGTGACTAAAAGCTTGGTCAAAGAGGTGGGTTTTAAGGAGGGTCATAAAAGAGGTGAGAGAGGCGGAGAGGTGTAAGGGAATTCCAGAGCTTAGGGCCTAGTCATGGTCCCAGTGACTAAGCGTGGCTTGGTGCAGTATTGGAGAAGCTTCTTTACCTTGTCCTTCTCTTTATCATGTTTGCAGCAGAGAAGACCCAAACCAAGAAGCCCACAACACCATTTGCTGTTGTTCCATGACACGTTCCATTCAGACTACGTTTGAATCCATTTGGTGGGGGTGGGGTTGGTGGGAATTTCCCTGGGGATTTGCTCGCTGGTCTACCGTAACTTCGGCAGCTGAGCTATGGACACCCTGTAAGACATTTATCTGGGATTCCGAGGCTTCTCTGCCAAGTTTAGGAGTAAGGAGAACCCCAGACGGAATTCCAGCCATTATGCCATTGCAACAACGGGCTATGGAAAATATCCCCGCGGTTCCCTGATCTTACCCTGTGCGTGTGGGGAGAAATAGGGAGCGTCAAGGCTGGTAACCAGGCCTGCAGCTCATCAGAAAGGTTAGTGCCGCTGACTAATGGGCTGCTTTATAAATAAATAAATTGAGTGATGTTGGGCCTAATAAGTCAGAAGAGCCACAGGCAAAATTGCCGCACAATTGACTTTTGGGTTGAATGTCACAAGCGGTGTAAATCATCGGCGAGCCGTAGCAAAAAAGCACAAGACCCTTGGCACAAATGTCTCAGGAAATATGAAGATATCACACCGGACACGTGTGGCAGCACTTTAAACGCTGCCTGAACCCAAGGATTCCCAGCCGCTCAACCCTGTGACCCCTGAACTCCCCTGAAGGTACGTGTTTCTGTACAGTTTGTTAAATGCTGCCTTTGACGTCTTGCCCTTGTTTGACTGTGTAACTAATTATCCCAAGACGCGTGATAACAGGGTTACACATTAGAAGCAATTATTCCCTGCTGCAAGAATGCGACACTAATGAAAATATGACGAACGACAGATCATGAAATTAAACCCCCCCCCCCCAAAATCATACAAAATGAAATTGATTTTTCATCCACAAGTCGAGCTTTAAAGGGAGTACTCTGGAAGCACAAAGCATCTTTTACCCCTCGTCTGTGTTGTCAGCAGGGCCGGCTTAAGGGTCTGATGGGCCTGGGGCAAATTGATCCAAATGGACCTAGAGTTATGTTTTGGGCTGGTTATGACTGTGATAGCTGGTCTGTCCTGAAACAAATAAATCAAATGCATAAATATAAACAAATTACTACAGTGGACTTATACTATAATATATTAATATTAACATATACTATAATACATTACATATATTATACAATAACACAGATAAATAGTAAAGATCTTGTATGTACACATTAGGCCAATAAACAATATTTTCCTCGGTCTTACTTTTCCTCTCTTATTGTCTATTCTATTCAGCCTATTTGGGAGGCCTTATATTTTTTTTCCTACATTTATTTGGTGGGCCGATGTTCTTTGGTGGGCCTGGGGCTGCAGCCCCATCCGCCCCATGGTTAATCCGCCCCGTGGTTAATCCGCCCCATGGTTGTCAGAATGCTTGCCATAAAATGCAACATTACAGCAAGGAAATGTGAGGCAATATTTACTTTGTATATCATGCAATTGTCTAAAGTTAGCACTAACTTTGCTGTTTAATATAATCAATTTAGGGTAATAAAAGCACCATTCTAGATGTCAAAAGTCGTAATGCAGCACTGCTCATGACACACTGGCTTACATATTTGCCTGATTGCGGAGGTCCGAGCATGAATTCACAGTGCTCTCACACTGTCGGGAGTTGAGAATCTAAGCTATGAGGACAGATTGGATAGGTTGAATTTGTTTTCATTGGAACAGCTGAGGCTGAGGGGAGACCTCATTGAGGTGTATAAAATTATGAGGGGCCTAGATATAGTGGATAGAAAGGGACTATTTCCCTTAGCAGAGGGGTCAACAACCAGGGGCATAAATTTAAAGTAATTGGCAGAAGGTTTAGATGGGATTTGAGAGGACATTTCTTCACGCAGAGGATTATGGGGGTCTGGAACTCACTGCCTGAAAGGGTGGTAGAGGCAGAAACTGTCACCACATTTAAAAAGTACTTGGATGTGCACCTGAAGTGCCGTAACCTACAGAGCTACGGACCAAGAGCTGGAAAGTGGGATTAGGCTGGATAACCTCTTGCTGGCCGGCATGGACACGATGGGCCGAAATTGTCATGTATGTAGACCATGTATACTAACTGTATAGTCACATAAGGTGTGCCACCAGAGGGCACTGCGGTGGGAGATCTGAGGGTCACCTGCATAGTTGTGCAGGGCACAGTATAAAAGGCTGCCCACCATGCTTGTGCCTCACTCTGGAGTTACAATAAATGGGATTAAGGTCACAACAGCTCAAACATAGAAACATAGAAAATAGGTGCAGGAGTAGGCCATTCGGCCCTTCGAGCCTGCACCACCATTCAATAAGATCATGGCTGATCATTCACCTCAGTACCCCTTTCCTACTTTCTTTCCATACCCCTTGATCGCTTTAGCCGTAAGGGCCACATCTGACTCCCTCTTGAATATATCCAATGAACTGGCATCAACAACTCTCTGCGGTAGGGAATTCCACAAGTTAACAACTCTCTGAGTGAAGAAGTTTTTCCTTATCTCAGTCCTAAATGGCTTATCCCTTATCCTTAGACTGTGTCCCCTGGTTCTGGACTTCCCCAACATTGGGAACATTCTTCCCGCATCTAACCTGTCCAGTCCCATCAGAATGTTATATGTTTCTATGAGATCCCCTCTCATCCTTCTAAACTCCAGTGAATAAAGGCCCAGTCGATCCAGTCTCTCCTCATATGTCAGTCCAGCCATCCTGGGAATCAGTCTGGTGAACCTTCGCTGCACTCCCTCAATAGCAAGAATGTCCTTCCTCAGATTAGGAGACCAAAAACTGAACACAATATTCCAGATGAGGCCTCACTAAGGCCCTGTACAGCTGCAGTAAGACCTCCCTGCTCCTATACTCAAAAACCCTAGCTATGAAGGCCAACATACCATTTGCCTTCTTCACCACCTGCTGTACCTGCATGCTAACTTTCAATGACGATGTACCATGACACCCAGGTCTTGTTGCACCTCCCCTTTTCCTAATCTGCCGCCATTCAGATAATATTCTGCCTTTGTGTTTTTGCCCCCAAAGTGGATAACCTCACATTTATCCACATTATACTGCATCTGCCATGCATTTGCCCACTCACCTAACCTGTCCAAGTCACCCTGCAGCCTCTAAGCATCCTCCTCACAGCTCACACCACCACCCAGTTTAGTGTCATCTGCAAACCTGGAGATATTACACTCTAGTCCTTCATCCAAATCATTAATGTATATTGTAAATAGCTGGGGTCCCAGCACTGAGCCCTGCGGCACCCCACTAGTCACTGCCTGCCATTCTGAAAAGGACCCGTTTATCCCGGCTCTCTGCTTCCTGTCTGCCAACCAGTTCTCTATCCACGTCAGTACATTACCCCCAGTACCATGTGCTTTAATTTTGCGCGCCAATCTCTTGTGTGGGACCTTGTCAAAAGCCTTTTGAAAGTCCAAATACACCACATCCATTGGTTCTCCCTTGTCCACTCTACGAGTTACATCCTCAAAAAATTCCAGAAGATTTTTCAAGCATGATTTCCCTTTCATAAATCCATGTTGACTTGGACCGATCCTGTCACTGCTTTCCAAATGTGCTGTTAATTCATCTTTAATGATTGATTCCAACATTTTCCCCACTGCTGATGTCAGGCTAACCAGTCTATAATTACCCATTTTCTCTCCCCCTCCTTTTTTAAACAGTGGTGTTACATTAGACACCCTCCAGTCCATAGGAACTGATCCAGAGTCGAGAGACTGTTGGAAAATGATCACCAATGCATCCACTATTTCTAGGGCCACTTCCTTAAGTACTTAAGTACAATACTAGACCTCGTGGAGTCATTCATAAGAGTATGAAAGACATAACAACTGGCGACGAGATTACAAACTTTCACGCAAAAATGACTAACGTTGGTGCATTAGAAAAGATTTCAGAGGGTGAAGATTGGGAAGCCTTTACAGAGCGGCTCGACCAATATTTCATAGCAAATGACCTGTTAGGCGATGATCCGGCCACACTGGGCTATCCTGTTGACCAGTTGTGGGCCCGTGGTCTACGGCCTCATCAGGGACTTGCTTGCACCAGAGAAAACAACGACCAAGTCATACGAGGAGCTGAAAGCGCTAATTCTTCACCAACTGAAACCAAAGGAGAGCATCCTCACGGCCAGGCATCGATTTTATACACACCGCCGTCCGAGGGCCAGGAAATCGCGAAGTACACTGCTGACCTCAGGAGGCTGGCAGGACCGCGTGAATTCGGCGCATCCCTCGCCGATGCGCTGCGGGACATCTTCGTAATTGGCATCGGTCATGAGGCCCTTCTTCACAGGCTACAGTCTGCCGAAACCACCGTCACTCTGCAGAAGGCCATCAGCATCAGCCAGGCGTTCATGACCTCAAACTGCAGCTCCAAGCAGATGATGACTCACTCTCAGGACTCAAACCCGGCAAGTACTGTAAATAGAATGCCGCCTTTCACAGGCAGAACTGTTGAACGTGTACTTGGCCAGTGAAGCTGCACACCTCCACCAACGGACTGATATCAGCTGTTGGTAGTGCGGGTGTAAGCGTATCCCAGGATGGCGCGGTGCACAATTTACCATTGTGGATTGTTTCAGGTGATGGACCAATGCTACTTAGAAGAAGATGGATGGGGAAGATTCATTGGAACTGGGAAGACTTCATCCCTCCAGCGATCGACGTCCCCCGTGCTCAGAGTCCTTTTACTCAGAGTCCGCCGAGGAGTGAAAACGTAAGTCGAGTAGCACCATGCTGGCGTTGCGGAGGTAATCACAGGACTCATCAGTGTCGGTTCAGAGACTATGTGTGCAAAGGCTACAGCACAAAGGGCCACCTCCAGCGAATGTGCAAAAGAGCTGTGACTCACCACGTAGAAGAGGAGTCAGCAGATGGCTGTTAATCCAGAGTGGATTATGAGTAGATGGCTAGAGAGGCAGCTCTGTCCCAGGATGAAGTGTATGGAGTATATACCTGCACCACAGATTGTCCTTCAGTTATAATGGAAGTCGAGATAAATGGCTTTCCAGTCTTCATGGAAGTGGACACGGGGGCGAGTCAGTCAGTAATGAGCCAGGAAGCCTTTCAGAGGCTATGGAACGATCAAGCTGAACGACCCAAGCTGGTCCCGGTTCAGGCAAAGCTGCACACCTACACCAAGGAACTGATATCAGTTGTTGGTAGTGCGGATGTAAGTGTATCCCATGATGGCACAGTGCACAATTGTGGATTGTTTCAGGTGATGGACCAACGCTACTTGGAAGAAGATGGATGGGGAAGATTAATTGGAACTGGGAAGACTTCATCCCTCCAGCAATCGACGTCCCCCATGCTCAGAGGCAGAGCAAGCCCCCACCTTTGGTTGGACCGGAGAGCAGATCCGCGCAGCCCCTGAGGCACAGACCGCTCATCACGATTGCGCGGCGATGATCCGGCCGAGATGACCCGAACTCACCTTCCCGGTTTCAGTGGCAGGACTCCTGGGGAGGGAGATTGGATCTGAACTCACCTTCCCGGTTTCAGTGGCAGGACTCCTGGGGAGGGAGATTGGATCTGAACTCACCTTCCCGGTTTTAGTGGCAGGACTCCTGGGGAGGGAGATTGGATCTGAACTCACCTTCCCGGTTTCAGTGGCAGGACTCCTGGGGAGGGAGATTGGATCTGAACTCACCTTCCCGGTTTTAGTGGCAGGACTCCTGGGGAGGGAGATTGGATCTGAACTCACCTTCCCGGTTTCAGTGGCAGGACTCCTGGGGAGGGAGATTGGATCTGAACTCACCTTCCCGGTTTCAGTGGCAGGACTCCTGGGGAGGGAGATTGGATCTGAACTCACCTTCCCGGTTTTAGTGGCAGGACTCCTGGGGAGGGAGATTGGATCTGAACTCACCTTCCCGGTTTCAGTGACAGGACTCCTGGGGAGGGAGATTGGATCTGAACTCACCTTCCCGGTTTCAGTGGCAGGACTCCTGGGGAGGGAGATTGGATCTGAACTCACCTTCCCGGTTTCAGTGGCAGGACTCCTGGGGAGGGAGATTGGATCTGAACTCACCTTCCCGGTTTCAGTGGCAGGACTCCTGGGGAGGGAGATTGGATCTGAACTCACCTTCCCGGTTTCAGTGGCAGGACTCCTGGGGAGGGAGAATGGATCTGAACTCACCTTCCCGGTTTCAGTGGCAGGACTCCTGGGGAGGGAGATTGGATCTGAACTCACCTTCCCGGTTTCAGTGGCAGGACTCCTGGGGAGGGAGATTGGATCTGAACTCACCTTCCCGGTTTCAGTGACAGGACTCCTGGGGAGGGAGATTGGATCTGAACTCACCTTCCCGGTTTCAGTGGCAGGACTCCTGGGGAGGGAGATTGGATCTGAACTCACCTTCCCGGTTTCAGTGGCAGGACTCCTGGGGAGGGAGATTGGATCTGAACTCACCTTCCCGGTTTCAGTGGCAGGACTCCTGGGGAGGGAGATTGGATCTGAACTCACCTTCCCGGTTTCAGTGACAGGACTCCTGGGGAGGGAGATTGGATCTGAACTCACCTTCCCGGTTTCAGTGGCAGGACTCCTGGGGAGGAAGGTTGGATCTGAACTCACCTTCCTGGTTTCAGTGGCAGGACTCCTGGGGAGGAAGGTTGGATCCAAGGGCGTCTTCCCAGCTTCAGTGGCAGAATCCTTGGGAAAGAAGATCATGGCAGTCGACATCATGGACAGGGAAAAGATGGCATCCAAACCACGAAGTGCAGCGCTAATAGAGCAATGACATGTGGTTCCATGCAAGGAAGACAATTGGGGTAAAAGTAGTAAGGTCATTTTAAAGGAGGCCAGTAACCTGCCATTTTTGAATGAACTGCTTGAAATTGGTAACCAATGTAAAAGTCCAGCTGTAATGAGCAAAATGTTGTTGAGCGATGTCGGGTGCAAATTGCAATCAGCCAATGTAGCGGGCGAACATCTAATGGTCGTATGCAGGTCCAGCGGGCTACCCAATGCTGTAGACTGCGTCCCCGGGACCAGAACTATTGTGTCTATAAGCACTCTCGTAATGACTCCATGAGGTGAGGTATTGTACTTGAACTGTGGTGACCTTAGTCCATTTATTGCAGCTCCTGAGTGAGGGTACAGCACAGTGAGCTCCCTTTTATACCTGGTTACCTGTCGTGTACAGGTGACCCCGAGGTCTCCACCAGTTGCACCCTCTGGTGGTACAAGCATTGTGTATACAGTGTGAAGGTACATCCAGTAGTCTTATGTAACTCTACATTGAGTGTACAGGGAGTATACTGATATTATACATACACAACATCACTCTCTCCTAATTCTTGTGCCACTGGCCTTTGAATTATGTGCTCTGGCCCTAGACTTGATTGCCCAAAGCCCTTGCATCTTGTCTATGCTTTGGCTAGGCTCTCTCCCTGAGTGGGTTCTGGGTGTGATCCATGTGTGTCCATGGCTACATATATCCATTTCCCACCCCCCCGCCCCCCCCATACATAGGCCATGTTTGTGGCTCAACACCTGCATGTGCATACATGTACAGAAAGAAAGAACAAAGAAAACACCATAGGATTAATTACATCACTGTTTGGGTTCTGCAGCAGTGGAACAAGTACATTTTACAGGTAAGGTACATACGTGGTATCACAGTCTTGCCCCTGGGTTGTGTAGGTGCAGGCGGGTGAGGACGCTAGTTCCAGAGTGACCGGACTGTGTCCAGGTTGTCTGATGGCGGCGCTGTGCCCCCTGCCAGCTGGGTGGGTTCGGATAGTGGGAGCCTGGTCATCCCAGGTCCCGATGGGAGAGCTGGAGGGTGCTAGCCTCTTGCTCCTGGTACTGGCTCTGGTGGCCAGAGAGGCAGAGCCAATCAGGGGCAGGGTACCGGTAGTGGTGCCGTTGCCGTCCGTTGATCGCTGGCCCTGCAGTGGGTATGCTCCCTCTGTGTGTGGCCCCGCTCCCTGGAGCATCACGTTGGTCGGGTAGCCCTCTGGACCTGGGTGCTTCCGACGGGAAATTGCCCTTAGTTTTGTCGGCATGCATGTACATCCCGGCATCGCACATCATTGCTTCGTTTACTCTCACAATACATTGGTTCCGACCGTAATCGCCGACTTATCATGGTTAGTTTCATTTACAAACTTGAAATTGTCGGTTACATCTTTTACATATGTATCACCGGCATCGCTGTACAAAGAGTGGAACTGTCCCTTTAATTGTGATGGGTTGCTGGTCTCCTTTCAGAGGGCCTGGCAATCTTTACCCCAATCCGGTTCGCTGCTCGGCATCACGTGTTACTCCATCAACGCTGCCCATCGCGGTCTGGTCGTGGCCATCTTTACTTCAGGCGCTTCACCTCGTGGTTCGGACGCCATCTTCTTTCTCTCCGCGGTGATCCTTTCCTCCCCAGGTTCTGCCACGGAAGCAGAGAAGTTGCCTTCTGTGCCGATTTTCTTCCTCCGGAGTCCTGCCACTGGAGCCTGGAAGGTGAGGTCGGGTTGTTTCGACTGGATCCTCTCGCAGTCGAGTTGGGCGGCTGGTTTTTCAGGGGCTGTGCTGGATCCAACTTCGGGGCCGCGGAGGACGTCGATCGCTGGAGGTTGGAGGTGTTCCCAGCTCCAATGGATCTTTTTCTTCCATCTTCTTCCTAATAGCGTTGAACCATCACCAGCAACGATCCATAAAGGTAACTTGTGCATCGCGCCGTCATGGGACACCTGGACATCCACGCTGCCAATGACTGGGATGGTGTTGTTTGTGTAGGTGAGCAGCTTCCCTTGGATCGGGATCATTTTAGGTCGTTCGACTGGATTGTCCCAGAGTTTCTCAAAGACCGGCCGATTCATCAGTGACTGGCTCGCCCCCGTGTCCACCTCCATTGTGACTGGAACACCGTTGATTTCAACTTCCATTTTCAATGGGGAACGCTTGGTGGTGCAGGTAAACACTCCGTGCACCTCATCGTGGGGCTGAGCTGCCTCATGGACTCTCTCTTCATCATCACTGGAGTTGGGATGATCAGCCAACTCTTCATCGACTCGGTGAGTAAATTTCTCTTGCACATTCACTGGAGGTAGCCCTTCATGTTACAGCCTTTGCATGTATAGTCTTTATAGCGGCACGGGTGGGCCCTGTGATTTCCTCTACAGTGCCAGCTTGGGGCTGGCCGGTTGACCCCATGTGGCGGACTCAGGATCGCGGGATTCTCTTCTCTGAGAGAGACCGCTTGCAGCAGCCCTGCCTCTAAAAGGCTCCAGTCGGTTCACAGTACTTGCCGGGTTAGAGTCCTGGGGGGTGAGTCACCCACTTGGAATCGCAGGCTGAGATCATGAATGCCTGGCTCACGTTAATTGCCATCTGCAGGGTGACTGTGGTATCCGCAGAGAGCAGCTTATGGAGAAGGCCCTCGTGGCCAATTCCAATAACAAAAATGTCCCTCAGCGCTTCGGTGAGGTGGTTGCCAAAATCACACGGTGCAGCCAATCATCTGAGGTCTGCAGCATATTTTGCGATTTCTTGGCATTCGGGCCACCGGTGGGTGTAGAACCGGTGTCTGGCTGTGAGGATGCTCTCTTTAGGTTTGAGTTGTTCCTGTATTATTGTTACAAGCTCCTCATATGTTTTGGTTGTTGTCTTCGCTGGGACTAGCAAGTCCCTGACGAGGCCATCGACAGTGGGCCCACAACTGGTGAGCAGGATAGCTCTGCGTTTATCAGCCAGCGAGGTCGGTTTTGTCTCCCGCCAGGTCCTTCGCAATGAAAAGTGTTCGAGCCTTTCCACAAAGGCCTCCCAATCTTCCCCATCGGCGAATTGTTGAAACGTGCCAAGGTTAGCCATTTTCATGTGGAAATTCATAATCTCGTCGCCAGTTGTTATGTCTATACGCACTCTAGTAATGACTCCACGAGGCGAGGTATTGTACTTGAACTGTGGTGACCTTAGTCCATTTATTACATCTCCTGAGTGAGGGTACAGCATAGTGAGCTCCCTTTTATACCTGGTCACCTGTCGTGTACAAGTGACCCCGAGGTCTCCACCAGTTGCACCCTTTGGTGGTACAAGCATTGTGTATACAGTGTGAAGATACATCCAGTAGTCTTATGTAACTGTACATTGAGTGTACAGGGAGTATACTTAAGTTATACATACACAACAAGAATGATGTATCATAAAGTGTCCCCACAGTTGACAGAAGTAGACAAGCCGCAGAGTAAATAATCCCCGGAGAGCAGAGGCACCGGTAGCGATACCCTGCCTCAGATCGGTTTAACATTGGCACCCAATGGCATGAACCGCCACGGGCCAGAAACAGTAAACTGCACCTATGCTCGCAGTCGGATACCGTCACCCACCACACGGGTGGAAAAGGCGCAGCCCACAAACCCACTCGCCACCACGGCAATGCTCAAGAGCGAAGGGTCACCCGCAACGGCTCCTCCGAATGGGACTGGACCAGTCAGGATCCCAAACTAGAGAGTATTCACAACGGTGCCCTCAAGGAAAGCGAGACAGCAGTCCCCTGCGAACTGCTAGACAAGACGAGGCAGCCCCACCGTCGCTTCGACGAAACGCTCACTCGCTCAGACCACTTCCCAGGGAGCAGCAGCGACACTGCGCAAACGAAAAGGTCAGGGAGGTCACAGACACATCGGCTGTCTTTGGGCCTGCCCAACACTAGGAGTAATGGCAAGAGCCCTGAGCTCCGGCAACTTGAGCAAAATGAGCTCACCTCGCCCACAGACCCACTAGCATGGGGCGCTGTGCCACCACCAGACCCAGATCTCTTCCGACTGTGCTGGAACTAGACTGTCCTTGTGTACCTGTACTGATATACCTGTACTGATCATGTAATTGTACCACACAAAAAGAAACGCCACTGTAATCCACCCAACAAATGTACCAAGATGTAAATGTAAAACCCATGCGATGAACTTGAATGCAACTTGCGTGTAACAGGCCATTAGCATGATCTCTGTGTGGGGGGGAGAATGGAGTGGTCATGGACTCACAACCAGAAACCATGGGGACCTTCACTGGTAGCAAATCTCACTACCAACCCACCCAAGCTAAAAGCGACCCTCCAATGGTCAACCAGGAAGAGCAAAGCCCAGGTCACCGTCAATGTACGAGTCAATTTGCATTAAAGACTTGGGGGAGAAGTGATGTCATGTATGTAGACCATGTATACTAACTGTATAGTCACATGAGGTGTGCCACCAGAGGGCACTGCGGTGGGAGACCTGAGGGTCACCTGTACAGATGTGCAGGGCCCAGTATCAAAGGCTGCCCACCATGCTTGTGCTTCACTCTGGAGTTACAATAAATGGGACTAAGGTCACAACAGCTCAAGTACAATACTAGACCTCATGGAGTCATTCATAAGAGTATTAAAGACATAACATCAACAACCAGAGGCATAAATTTAAAGTAATTGGTAGAATATTTAGAGAGGATTTGAGAGGACATTTCTTTATGCAGAGGATTATGGGGGTCTGGAACTCACTGCCTGAAAGAGTGGTAGAAACCCTCACCACATTTAAAAAGTACTTGGATGTGCACCTGAAGTGCCGTAACCTACAGTGCTACGGACCAAGAGCTGGAAAGTGGGATTAGGCTGGATAGCCTCTTGTTGGCCGGCATGGACACGATGGGCTGAAATGGCCTCCTTCCGTGCTGTAAACTTCTAAAAGACTGTTGGATGATTCCATAGTGCGGAGGCCCCAATGCAGCCGACTGCTCCCAGGCTGCGTAGGCCAGGAAATCCTGGGCCTCCCTTTCACACCTTCTCAAATCGCGTGCCCTGGGAGCGTCAGGTTGTGGAACGACGCTTTTAAATCCCCATCTACCTAATTTTTAAAATCAGGTGCTCTTTCAGATGGGTTAATGACGGCCTCAAAATACCTCACAGAGAGAGATTTAGCACAACCCAAGTACGATATAAGTACCTGAACCTCTCCGACTGGAAAGTGTACAGCAGATTTTCAAAGCGGAGTTGCTGGGATTTTACAGGGCCAATTTTTCACCACATTTTCCAGGGGGAAGCAACAGGGGCAGTAGCGTAGTGGTCATGTTACTGGACTAGCAGTCCAGAGGCCTCAAATCTCACCGCGGCAGCTGGGGAATTTGAATTCAGTTCATTAAATTATTCTGGAATTAAAAATCTAGTTTCAGTAATGGTGACCTTAGGCCCAAGTTTGTCCCCAGGGTTAGAACGGTGCACCTCCGTGTGGTGCGCAAACGTTTTAGAACAGAAACGGCTCCGATTATTTACCTTGGTATACTCCCCTCCGTCCGGTCGATCCAGGCCCTTGGCGCAGCGCAACAGAACGTGTGGGGGCGCGGAGCCAGGTCCCGGCGCTGAACACAGTGCCAGGACCTCTGCACATGCGCACTAGAGTGTGCGCGCATGTGCAGTAGCTCCTCGCAGCCCGAAGCTGCAGGCTGTGTGGGAGGGGCCCGAAACACGCCGCCCCAAGCCCTGGCCGAATGGGCTCCCCTTGATGCCACACTCATGTGAGCAGGCCCCCAATTCCCCGAGCAGCATTATTTCAGTGGCTGTGCCTATGTGCGAGGGAACGTTTGGATTTAAAGTGTATTGAATATTTTATGACGATTAGGATCTTTACAGTATAACGTGCCGAAGGCATTGTTGTCACCCAGCAAGTCAAAGGCAGGAGATGCTCGGCAACAGGCTTAATGTGCGTGTGGGGCAGGTGAAGCATTCAGAGAGGAGGGACGGCATCATGCAGCATGTGAAAGCGAAGGAACAGGCCAAGAGGGGGCGAGGCAGATGGGGACCTGGCTCGAGCTGAGGCCAGAAAAGCAAACTTTGAACGAACCAAGGCCAACAACCAACAGCTGTTGGCACCAATCCAATATCGGTTCGTGGCGTTATTTTGTTGACCAAATCAAATACATTTTGCGCGCGTGTGTGTCTCTCTCTATCTCAAAATAATCCCCCCTCACCCCTCTCCTCCCGCCCCACCCCCCCCGTTAAGATGCTGCGTTCACCACCCAACACCCCCAGCCCCCCCCCAGCCTGCCGCGTTGAGCCTTCTCCCTCCCTCCCCCCCCACCCCCCCTTCAGATGCCGCCTTCTCCCACACCTATCCCAGGCCGAAGCGACTCCCACAGGGCCAGCCACTGCCTCATTTAGTTGAAGGTAGGATTTACTTCAGTTCTTTATTTTTTATTGAATGCTTATTACTTTTTGTGCTTTGTTTGGTGCTTGGTGGTGCTTTAAATGTAGTTCCTTGCGCCGATTCCTTAACTCTAGGTAAGGTTTTTCTGTGCGGACAGAAGTGGCAACATACGCTGGCCTAAATTAGTTTGGGGCAACTATTTGCTGGCCAAACTCGCTTAAATGGCCAAAGCAGGGGTAAGTGGCTGGGAACGCCCCATTTTGAAAAAAAAACGAAACGGAAAAAAAGCCGACCTAACTTAAATGGCCAGAATTGCAACTAAAAAGATAGTCCAGAAAAATCAAGTTGCTCCAAAAAAAACGGAGCAACTCTTGGGGAAATTTGGGCCCAGATATGAAGCTACCAGATTGCCATAAAAACCCATCTGGTTCACTAATGCCCTTTAGGGAAGGAAATCTGCCGTCCTTACCTGGTCTGACCTATGTGTGAGTCCAGACATCACAGCAATGTGGTTGACTCTGAATTGCCCTCTGAAATAGCCTCGTAAGCCACTCAGTTGTATAAGGCGGCTCACCACCATCTTCTCAAGGGCAATTAGCAATGGGTACTAAATGCTGCCCTTGCCAGCGACGCCCACATCCCGTGCCCGAATAAAAAACAAACGTGGAAAATTGAGGGGTGGGTGCCGAACTCACTGCTTCATTGCTGCTGATGTCTGGGCCGCCACCATTGTGGCCTTGAAATAGGAGGCCAGGTTCCCACTGTTTCATAGTCACTATACGCCATGGCCGTGGTATTACATCTGGTTCCCACTTTGCTTCCCCTGCAATCACAGTGATCGCCCGTATCCCGAATGAGAATCGCCCGAACGAGGTGTTGTGTGTGGTTCCCTTTAAAAGGTCCATCCCAATAATATGTTCCTTTACTGCCGATATTAAGACCGATACAGGCAGATATAAAAATTAGGAGCATGAATAGGTCATAAGGCCCCTCGGACCTCCTCCACCATTCAACAAGATCATGACTGATCTTCTACCTCAACTCCACTTTCCTGCCTGATCCCCATATCCCTTTATTCCCTTAGTGTTCAAAAATCTATCAATCACCGTCGTGAATATACTCAACGGCTGAGCATCCACAGCTCTCTGGGGCAGAGAATTCCAAAGAATCACAAGCATCTGAGTGAAGAAATTTCTCCTCATCTCAGTCCTAAATGGCCGACCCCTTATCCTGAGACTGTGCCCCCTGGTTCTAGACACACCAGCCAGGGGGAAACATCCTCTCAGCATCTACCCTGTCAATCCCCTTCAGAATCTTGTATGTTTCGATGAGATCACCTCTCATTCTTCTAAACTCCAGAGAATATAGGCCCATTCTACACAATCTCTCATCATAAGACAGCCCTCTCATCCCAGGAGTCAATCTAGTGAACCTCCGATGCACCGCCTCCAAGGCAAGTATATCCTTCCTTAGATAAGGAGACCAAAACTGTGTGCAGTACTCCAGGTGTGGTCTCACCAAGGCCCTGTACAATTGTAGCAAGACTTCCTTACTCTTACACTCTGGCCCCCTTGCAATAAAGGACAACATGCCATTTGCCTTCCTCATTGCTTGCTGCACCATGCTAGCTTTCTGTGTTTCTCACACAAGGACACCCAAATCTCTCTGGGCTTCGCTGATGGCTTAGTGGGTAAATGCTCTGGCTAGTGTCATAAGAATATAAGAAGTAGGAGCAGGAGTAGGTCATACGGTCCCTCGAGCCTGCTCCGCCATTCAATAAGATTATGGCTGATCTGATCATGGACTCAGCTCCACTTCCCTACCAGCTCCCCATAACTCCATATCCCCTTATCGTTTAAGAAACTGTCTATTTCTGTCTTAAATTTATTCAATGTCCCAGCTTCCACAGCTGTCTGAGGCAGCGAATTCCACAGATTTACAAACCTCTGAGAGAAGAAATTCCTCCTCGTCTCTGTTTTAAATGGACGGCCCCTTATTCTAAGATCATGCCCTCTAGTTCTAGTCCCCCCATCAGTGGAAACATTCTCTCTGCATCCACCCTGTCAAGCCCCTTCATAATCTTATACGTTTCGATAAGATCATCTCTCATTCTTCTGAATTCCAATGAGTAGAGGGTGTTGTATTAGGTCACATTGCTTGGAAGGTTCAGTCCCCAGTCTATGCTGAGGCAGGTTATCTCAGTCAGGGTGGTGGTTTGGGCACTAAAATTAGCCTTGGGAGGTGAAAAATACTCAGTGCTCCACTTCCCGACCACTTTTGTGTGACCTCCCTGCTGGAAGGTGCGTGTGTGTGGGTATCAGCTAAGTACAGAAATTAAAAATACAAACAGAAAATGCTGGAAATACTCAGCAGGTCAGGCAGCATCTGTGGAGAGAGAAACAGAGTTAATGTTTCAGGTCGATGACCCTTCGTCAGAACTGGAAAAAGTTGGAGATGTGACAGGTTTTTAAGCAAGTGCAGGGGTAGGGGAAGGGGGGAGAGGAGGGAAGAACAAAAGGGAAGACTGGAAAGATTAAATGACAAAAGGGATGATTTGCAAGGCAAAAGGAGATGGTAATGGGATGTTAAGAAACAAAAGATGAGTCTGGATAGGGTGTAAATGGAGATGGCAGAATGATCACCAGCTGCCATGGGAAAGAGAGAAAAACAGAAAAAAAATAGGGGCAGGGGGTAAGGTCTGAAATTGTTGAACTCAATGTTGAGTCCAGAAGGCTGTAAAGTGCCTAATCGAAAGATGAGGTGCTGTTCCTCGAGCTTACGTTGAGCTTCATTGGAACATAGAAACATAGAAACATAGAAAATAGGTGCAGGAGTAGGCCATTCGGCCCTTCTAGCTTGCACTGCCATTCAATGAGTTCATGGCTGAACATGCAACTTCAGTACCCCATTCCTGCTTTCTCGCCATACCCCTTGATCCCCCTAGTAGTAAGGACTTCATCTAACTCCCTTTTGAATATATTTAGTGAATTGGCCTCAACAACTTTCTGTGGTAGAGAATTCCACAGGTTCACCACTCTCTGGGTGAAGAAGTTTCTCCTCATCTCGGTCCTAAATGGCTTACCCCTTATCCTTAGACTGTGACCCCTGGTTCTGGACTTCCCCAACATTGGGGACATTCTTCCTGCATCTAACCTGTCTAAACCTGTCAGAATTTTAAACGTTTCTATGAGGTCCCCTCTCATTCTTCTGAACTCCAGTGAATACAAGCCCAGTTGATCCAGTCTTTCTTGATTGGTCAGTCCCACCATCCCGGGAATCAGTCTGGTGAACCTTCGCTGCACTCCCTCAATAGCAAGAATGTCCTTCCTCAAGTTAGGAGACCAAAACTGTACACAATACTCCAGGTGTGGCCTCACCAAGGCCCTGTACAACTGTGTAGGAGGCCGAGGACAGAGAGGTCAGAGTGGGAATGGAGCAGAGAATTAAAGTGACAGGTGAACGGAAGCTCGGGGTCAAGCTTACGGACTGATTACAGAAGTACAGAAATTAGATTGGTTTTCATGCCCCGCCATCATCATCATCCATAGGCAATCTCTCGAAACAAGGATGACTTGCTTCCACGCCGAAAAGGGATGAGTTCACAGGTGTTTCAATGAAGGACCGAATATTCCAAGTCCCGAACTACATCCTGAAGGGTGGAAGATGCCTGTGGGTGGATTTTTTAAACATGTGGTGGCCGTTGCACACCAGCCACCACACGGGCTTGACAGAGCTAGGTCTTGGTCCAGTGGCAAGGATTAACCAGGATGACTAGGCCTGGTGCGCACACATATCACAGTGTGGGCTGGCCCGTGCTACCCCTGGGCCCTCGCCTCTCCTGGAAGGTATTGTGTGTGAAAGCCTGTCTGTGTAAAAACAAGCGTTTTTCATTGCTGTTTCAGGGTGAATGGAAAAGTTTATTTTTAAAAATGGCATGAGGATTTACATTTGTCTTAGTGTGTCTGTAGTTTTTATTAAACTGGCACTGGTTATTTTGAGATTGGTTTGAATTAATTGTGAGAGAAACCTTTAGTTCTGGACATGAGTCAACCACATAACATTTGGTATTTTACAAATTAAAATAAATAAAAAAAAAATAAAGATTTCTGACCAATTTCAAGATGCCCCACCACCAGCACTGCCACTCCCTCTGATCGAATGGCCTGCCAACATTGCACGCAAACACCAACTTGGGTAAGGTACCAGGGAGCATGCCTGTACTTGTGAACCTATACCCCAGCAAATGTCAGTGTCTTCGGGAGCAGAAGGAAAGAAATGGGGGGAAAACTGGTTGGGAGGGAAAGGAGGGCGGTCAAAACTAACAGGAGCAGTAAATCTGTAGCAGCTATCAGTTTAAAAGCATTCCACCTGAAAGATCTGTTCGCATCGATATTACGATAACGGCTTAAGGACTAGAAATTGTTCTTTTGGCAATAGCGGTATTTTTTTCGGCATTTTTCGTCAAAAATACCGTTTAAAATACTGCTATTTTTTAAAGCCATAAAATTGGCGAAAAAATGCGGCGACAATAATAATCGGCATTGCACGAGGATTCGCAGTGGAAACCGCGGTCCTTGCCAACTTTAGCCCGAGGTCGATTACCGCTAAAAAGACAGGCCCTGAGTGGGGGGAAAACACACACAAAAAATTGTAAAAAACAAAAAATTAAAAATCAAGAAACAGTTGCAAGACCCTTAACTAAGTAATCGCTGCAAAAAAATTTAAAAATTAAATCTTTAACTTACCTTTTTGGCAGGTCTTTATACTTACCGCTGTTTCTGGGGCTGCAACACAGGCTTTTCTCGGGCATTTTTTTTTCACCCAGAATGTGGGTACGCCGAACGGCCAATTTAAAGCGATATCGTCTTGCACCACGGCGGTCTGCTTTTCAGCGGTATTTCAAAACCGCCGGCACACAACCGTGGCCAATTTAGGTGAGCACCTTTTACCGTCAAAAAAGGCAAAATATCGGCGAAAAAACGGGCTCAAGGCTGGCCAATTTCTTGCCTCGTGTCTATGACAGATTTGCTACAAATAGCCCTGAGCTTGGTGTAGCCAAGCAGAGTTCTTTAAAAAAAATCATTCATGAGATGTGGGCATTGCTGGCAAGGCCAGCATTTTGAAACTTAGAAACATAGAAAATAGGTGCAGGAGTAGGCCATTCGACCCTTCGAGCCTGCACCACTATTCAATATGATTATGGCTGATCATGCAACTTCAGTACCCCATTCCTGCTTTCTCTCCATACCCCTTGATCCCTTTAGCCGTAAGGGCCATATCTAACTCCCTTTTGAATATATCTAACGAACTGGCCTCAACAACTTTCTGTGGTAGACAATTCCACAGGTTCACAATTCTCTGAGTGAAGAAGTTTCTCCTCATCTTGGTCCTAAATGGCTTACCCCTTATCCTTAGATTGTGACCCCTGGTTCTGGACTTCCCCAACATTGGGAACATTCTTCCTGCATCTAACCTGTCCAGTCCCGTCAGAATTTAGATGTTTCCATGAGATCCCCTCTCATTCTTCTAAATTCCAGTGAATATAAGCCTAGTCGATCCAGTCTTTCTTTATTGCCCATCTGTAATTGCCCAGGAGAAGGTGGTGGTGAGCCACTGCAGTCCGTGTGGTGAAGGTACTGCTGACTTTGTCATAGCAGTTTGTTACAACTGAGCGTCTCGCTGGGCCATTTCAGCGGGCAGTTAAGAGCCAGCCACATTGCTATGGGTTTGGAGTCACATCTAGGCCAGACCGGGTAAGGACGGCAGATTTCCTTCCCTAAAGGACATTAGAGAACCGGTTGGGTTTTTAACGACAACGCACCATTACTGCTACCAGCTTTTTATTCCAAATTTACTTACTTGAATTGAATTCCCCCAGCTGCCGTGGTAGGATTTGAACTCACGTCTCCGGATCATTAGTTCAGGCCCCTGGATTACTGGTCCAGTAGCATAACCACTATGCTACCGTACCCATAGTTCCCTTACCAGCAGAGTATGAAAATTAAATGGCGAGCACATTTTCCAACCCACTGACTCTTTTTATCTGGATTTAGATAGAATGTACAGCACAGAAATGGGCCGTTCGGCCCAACTGGTCCGTGCCGGTGTTTATGCTTGACGCAAGCCTCTTCACACCTTACTTCATCTAACCCCATCAGCATATCCTTTCTATAAGAAAAAACAGAAAATGCTGCAAATCTCAGCAGGTCAGGCAGCATCTGTGGAGAGGAAGGCTTTCTGTCTCTTTCTAGCTTCTTCTCTAACCAACAGAGGTCCATCGTGGGCCATCAGAGAATACCATTCCCTATAACTCATCAGCATCATAGGTGGTCCCTTGAACGATGATGACTTGCTTCCATGAGAGTTCACAGATGTTTCAACGAAGGACCCGATGTTTCAGTCCTGAACTCCAGTTGAGGAGGGCGGAAGATGCCTGTGCGTGGATTATTTTTTAACGTGTGGCGACCATTGCACATCAACCACCACACGGGCTTGACAGAGCTAGGCCTTTATCCAATGGCAAGGATTAAGCAGGACCACTGGAGACCTGCTCTGCTGCACAGACCTAGTGCGCACACTTATCGCAGTGTGGGCAGGTCCGTGCTGCCTCTGGGCCCTCGGCTCCTCTGGGTCCCGTACGCTCATGCACCGCACCTCCGCCACAATGTTCCAGGGCCTGGTGCTCCAGCTCTATTTATAGCCCCGACCTGCGGTGGTGTTCTCACACAGGTCGGGGCGGCCCACAATGTTCCATATAACTACAGTGGCTATGAATACCTTACTCAGGACTACAACTCTTCAAACTCAACCTCTTGTTCTTTCTCCCCATCTGACCTTGATTTGTGAGGGTCGTTACAATCCCAACTCATTTGGGGCTGTCCCGGATCAACCATACTCCTCAAGTGTTCACTCTCAACTTAAGGTTGAGGTAGCCGAATCCTAAAGATGCTAACTGGGTCTGAGGGTCCGGTCTACCTCTCCCGAAAGGAAAGGAACAACCCGAGAGTGTTACCGTCCTCCAGATAGCACTTTTTAGTAAGTTTCAGCCAGATTGTAATGTCCTGGATATTGTCAGGGTCCGGGGGTCTCCTCTCAGTAATGTATCTCTTCACCAAAAGAATGTACGGAGATGTGGTTCGCGAGTTAGTGATACAGAAGACTATGAGAGACAATTATAAAATATATAGAGGTTTATTTAAAGAACCGATATGCAATTTACAGTTGGTAAGTCAGTCAATCGCAACGTTAAAAAAAGATTAAAAGTACAATCTTATTTCTAGTAAAGAATCTTACTTTTAAATCTAAACTTCATTACAGTATTACAGTTCTTAAAATTGTTTAAGCAGGATATCCATCAATTATCAAGGTAGCAGTTACCTTCAATCCCCGAGATGTGGAAGAGTAGAAGATCTTAGAGCAAGCACGGTGCCTTCTGTCTTGCTCTGTAGTCGAGAAACACTTTTGCCTGTTCAAAGAGAGTCTAACTTTCTCATTCGAGCCGTCAATGTTTTTACCTTTGTCAGTTGTGTTTCATAAGGTTTCTTGTTGATCAAGTTAATTATCACGTTATTTTCTTGCTGACCCTTGTATCTCTAGCTGCTGTATCAATACATAGCTATTGTGAGTTCTAAGGGCAGATACCATTTGTTTGTGCACTGGGCACTTGAATGTTTGTTACATGAGGTGTCATTTTTAAGAAGTTATCCAATAACTTCTCCACAGTCCCAATAATTTGGTCTTCTTTATGCGAGGTAATTGACATTTCGCTAATTCAAATGGACCAACTAGTGTGTCTACATGTGCCAATTCTTCAGTTTGCCATCTATAGTCAAGAGGGCAGATGCCATTTGTTTATGATGAACAATCCAGATTAGGCCATTCAAGCTGACTGCTGATTTCAACAATTGTCCTGTTTTAAGAAGTTAATAAAATTACTTATCCAGGGTCAGCCCTTGAAGGCTGGAATTCTTTCATAGCTAGGATTTCCAAATTCAGCTTGTCTTATTTTTAAAGAAGTTATAAGGAAGAATTTTTAAAGAAGTTATAAAGTAGTGTCTTATTTTTAAGCAAGTTATAAGGTAGAATTCCTTCACAGTTTATCTTAATATTCTGATCTTTGGTCTCCTGTTGGAATCTGCAGGTGAAACTACATATAAGGGAATTCTGAATGAGAACAATCAGCCAACTCCCTTCGACCTCTGTGGGTTCAGACACCTCATAAACCAACTTGCGGGGAAATGAATGTCTCACATGACTCAGCAATGGACATGGCTGCCTCAGTGATGTAACCAGATCTAGTCCTTTCTCCCTCATATGCGTATCTAGCTTCCCCTTAAATCCAGACGGTCTGCACCTAGGCAGGACCGGAACCAATGTCCAAGGGAGAGTGTTTGCAAGTGCTGTTGGGGAGGAGTTAAACTAATATGGCAGGGGGATGGGAACCAATACAGGGAGACAGAGGGAAACAAAATGGAGACAGAAGCAAAAGACAGAAAGGAGATGAGTAAAAGTGGAGGGCAGAGAAACCCAAGGCAAAAAACAAAAAGGGCCACAGTGCAGCAAAATTCTAAAGGGTCAAAGTGTAATAAAAAGGCAAGCCTGAAAGCTGCACTATTCGCCTCAACCACTCCTTGTGGTGGCAAGTTCGACATTCTAACCACTCTGAGTAAGGAGGTTTCTCCTAGATCCCTTGTTGGATTTATTATTGTACTGAAATGTCAGTCTCTGTGTCGGCCGTCCTGCTATGTGAAACAGTGGCAGCAGTTCTGGGCATCCTTCGACAGGGGCAGGGAGCCTGGCCTGATGGGAGAACATATTAGGGAATTATGGATGCCCTCTACATGCTACATGTTCCTTGCGGGTGAAGTGCCCCACACACGGAGGGCTGCACATTGTAAAAACATATCCTCATGTTTGAGAAGCTGGTAGAAAATGTGATTATGGTCACAAAACTAATGTCGGTCAGTATCAAAGGATGTGAAGAAGTATATGGTTCAGCTAGCAGAAGAGCATTGGAGAAAGAGATGGGTGGGACCATATACAGTGACAGGTAGGGAAAGAGTCACTAGCCAATTATAGATGCAAGACTTACATAGGAACAGGAGAATGCCATTCAGCCCCTCAAACCTGTTCTGCCATTTAATGAGATTATGGCTGATCTGTACCTTAATTCCATCCATCTCCCTTGGCTCCATATCCTTTTATACCTTTGTCTAGCAAAAATCTGCTGGTTACAGATTTAAAATGATTAATTGAGGAAGCATATACTGCTTTTTGTGGGAGGGAGTTCCACATTTCGACCACCCTTTGCGTGAAGAAATGCTTCCTCCCTTCTCTCCTGAATGGCCACTCTGATTGTAAGGTTATGTCTCCTTGTCTTGGACTCCCCCACCAGCAGGTAAAGGTTTCTCTCTATCTACGTTATCAATTCCTTTCAAAATCCTAGAAACCTCACTCCTTAACCTTCTATATTCCAGAGAATACAAGCCTAGTTTATGTAATCTCTCTGCATAATCTAACCTTTGGAGCTCGGTGTAAGGGGTGGTTTGCAGGGGGTCAGCTTTCCCTTCTGACCTTATATGAGCAGTTCCGAATCGCTCCCACACCCTTGGTTCTAGACACTGGAATTATGAAGGGACTGTGACAGACTTGGATAGACAATCGGTTTCAAGGTAGGAAGCAGGTATGGCTTTATTGTGTTTAAAAAGAAGTAAAAGGCACACCTTTAATAACACACACAGATCAATACACACTGAGGGGTACAACACATTGAATAAATTGTCCAATTACAGTCTGTGGGGAAAAGAATACAGCTTAAACTCTAAATGGGGTAAAAAGGCGAATGCAGATACATTTACACAAGTTATCCCAGCCTCCCTCCTCCCAATTCCCCTAACTAACGAAGTTATAGCTCTGGGGGGTTCAGGGGCTATGCTCACCAATCCCTTTTGACAGTTGCCGGTGAATCGTGGTTTCGGGGTTCGCTGCACTTGGCCTTCTAGGCGAGCCGTACTCCGGTCGGAGGAGAGGACTTCGGACTGCGTAGTCTTCGGTTGGGGTACGTCCGTTGATGCGGTAAGTTGCGTTTTGGATGTATGGGGTCAGTACCCACTTTCTTTGGTTAGGAATAGTTTAGTTAGTCCCTTTTGGTAATTTCTCACCCGTTGGTCGTTCCGAAGTAGATTGTAGAGTGGAAATAAATGTCGATTCTTCGGTTTTTGCTGAGTTGGTTTTGGTTGGTCGTTTCGCTGGTTGTGGTGGCCCGGGTTGTCAATTTGGTTGCTGACAACCTTCCGTTTCGTGGGCCTCGTGCTCGGTCAGTTCTTGATGAGTTCTAGTAGTTTCCTTCACTGCTCCATTTCTTCACTCCCCAGCTCCGGCTGCTTGTGTCTGTGTCTGTGTTCCAGTCTGTGCTCTGCTTCTCTCCTGTCTTCTGCTAGTTTCTGTGTTCTGCTAGTCTGCGTGCTGCTCCTTGCTGGTCTTTCCTTGTAAAAAACTGGGGGATAGATATATTCCAAAAAAAAGGCTCCGTTATCTCCCATCAAATCTCTTGGGCTCTGTTTGAACTGTTCTGTCCACTGATTTTCAAATGTCTCCTTTGTCAGCAGTAACTCGATTAGGGTGTGAGAATGTGCTATCACTGGTTTTGCATTGTTTTAGAATTGTCCAGTTTCTTGGCCATGATTTCCATTGTGCTTGATTGGGTAATTCGATTATCTCTTAGAGGGTGAATAGTTCCCCCAGACAGTCTGGGGTCTTTAATACACGAATTTGGCTCCACCTCCTGTATTTGGTAACTCTTTTTTTTTGCAGCCAAAATGTTGTAGAATCTTAAAATTGATATGCTCCTTCCCATAGATGTTTAGGGGATCTCAAGCTTCTGTAATTTAGGTCCATTTTGAATTCCCTTTCCTATGAGTCCAAACACTGGGGGGGGGGTCTCCATGAATGCATCCCCTTTTATCCCCCGCAGGCTTCATCTGCCCCTTTAAACTCATTTTAAAAGCCCAGAAAGGGATTCTTCTCTGTAGGGGAAAGGTATCTGGAATCTTTGCGAGATATTGGTAAATTCTACATTGGGTACCATTCTGGTGAATCTGCACTGCACTCCTTCCAAGGCCAATATATCCTTTCTAAGATGCAGTGCCCAGAACTGTACATGGTGCTCCAGATGTGGTCTAACCAGGGCTTTGTATAACTGTAGCAAAACTTCCTCCCCTTTCTAGCCCTCTAGTTATAAAGGCTAACATCCCATTAGCCTTTCTGATTATTTTTTGTTCCTGACTACTACAATTTAGTGATTTGTGTACATGGAACCCTGAATCTCTTTGGATCTCACACAGTTTAAGATTTTAGATGAGGCACACCTTATGGTCATCCAGTTATGCAGGCCTGGAGATGTAGAAAGAGTGGGCTAGTCATTCTGTTGGAACATTGAGTCATAGAATCATAGAATGATACAGCACAGAAGGAGGCCATTTGGCCCATCATGCCTGTGCTGGCTCTTTGGTCGGGCTATTCAATTAATCTCACTCCCCTCCCCTTTCCATAGAGCTCTAAGTTTTTTCTATTCAAGTATTCAGCTAATTTCCTTGTGATTGTTGCTATTGAATCTGCTTCCACCACCCTTTCAGGCAGTGCCTTCCAGATGATAACAACTCGCTGTGTAAAAAAATGTTTCCTCATGTTGCCTCTGGTTCTTTTGCCAATCATCTTAAATCTGTGTCCTCTGGTTACCGATCCTCCTGCCAATGAAAAGTTTCTCTTTATTTACTCTATTAACACGATTCATGATTTTAAACACCTTTATCAAATCTCCTCTTAACTCTGCTCTAAGGACAACAACCCCAACTTCTCCATTCTCTCCACATAACTGAAATCCCTCATCCCTGGTACCATTCTAGGAAATCTCTTCTGCACCCTCTCCAAGGCCTTGACATCCTTCCAGAGTCCTGAGGTAACCATGGAAATGATGATTAAGTTGGGAGCCTGCTGGAACAGATCATTGGGAAAATGCACACTGTTAGATTCAGCTCACTTTGAATAGGTCACGCTCACCCTCAGGGATTGATAGCCACCTTTAAGGTCCTTAGTAAAGTCGGGAAGTGGAAAGGGGATTTTAAGAGGAGACAGCATGTGAGAGCTGAATAATATGTGTGGAGATAGGAGTCTGGAAATGTTTGTTATGTGTATTTACCAAGCCCACATTCCAGAATGGAAGTTCCCCAATCTCGGGCCCACCCTCCCTTTAAGACCAGCTCCTGCTGGGATCATCATATTGTTTAGCTCATCCATCCTCACAAGACCAGTGAACATGAAACCACAAGGTCGCTTTACCCCTCCATTCTGCGACTCACATCCCTCACAGTCCTATCTCACCTCTGGTATTCGAACCAGTTAATGTTCATTGCTTTATGTGGACTTTTGTTCAGTATCTGTCTTATTTAATGTTCCACTCATTTCCAGTCCACCCTCTTCTCTTGTTTATACCGCTCTGTCCTGACTACAGTTGTGACCTCTCCAGCCTTGCAATGTTAACACGTTTTCCCAGTGCTTGGAGATTGAAGTTCTTAGTCCAACCCCTCTGGGATCATTAGACTTACCCATAAACCACATTGTCATACAAATGGTTAACGCTCTCGTGTCAAATTCTCTTCTGTTTTTAAGGAGCCGTTTACCCATTTATTTTAAACAGTTAACACCTTCATTAACAATAATAACTTGCATTTATATAGCACCTTTAAGATAGCCAAACGTCACAAAGCGCTTCACAGGAGCGATTATCAGACAAAATTTGATACCGAGCCACATATGGCGATATTAGGACAGGCGACCAAAAGCTTGGTCAAAGAGGTAGGTTCTAAGGAGTGATTTAAAGGAGGCAGGAGAGATAGTGAGGCGGAGAGGTTTAGAGAAGGAATTCCAGAGCTTAGGGCCCAGGCAGCTGAAGGCACGGCCGCCAATGGTGGAGCGACTAAAATTGGGGATGCGCAAGAGGGCAGAATTGGATGAGTGCAGAGATCACGGAAGGTTGTAGGGCTGGAGGAGGTCACAGAGATAGGGATGGAGCGAGGCCATGGAGGGTTATGAACACAAGAATGAGAATTTTAGAATTGGAAGGGAGAGGAATTTGAGACTAACTCATTGAAAGGGTTGTCAAAGTTAATCCTAATTCTCTGTAACTCGTCAATGAATTTTAAGTTGAGGCTTGACAGTGAGATTCCCTCTTAAATAAAGAAAAGAATCAATCAATTTTAAAGGTTATTTCTACCAGCATAGCGAGAAGCATCTTAGGGGAGGGTGGGTGGGGAGTGCTTACTAAAGCCATGGGAATGGAAAATGTAAGATTAGATTTCACAGTGTGCCGTGCCACTCGATATCAATAATAATCTATTAAAATAAATCACTGAAATGATTTGTTCCCACTGTTGAAACTATCCGACAAAACGTTATCAATTGCCTGGCTCGCAGCTGTTTGTCTGACAGCATAAATGTCCCCTCATATTTACTGGGCTATAACTCAATCACAATTTCATCACTTGTAAATGATCCAATCAGTCTCACTATTGGAGGTATGTTTCTTACTACACACCTGATATCTCCTCTTCGTCTGTCTGAATCAATAACATTGATCTGGATTCCACTTGTCATTTGAAACCTTAATCTCCCAGTTTTGTTCCCTCCTATCCTGAAGGTGTTGACTCTGCCAGTATACACAGTTTTCGGCGACTCTCCAGTCCTTCCTCACGTGCCCAGACTGTAAGTGTCGGGAGACTATTTCAATGGGGGGAGTGGGGCTATTGTGTCCAAATCCAAGACTGGGGATCTAGTTGGTGAGGAGGCAGGCGACCTGATTGAGTATGCTCAGCTCGGATCAATTGCTGCACCCTATCACTACCCTGGAATCGAATATGGAACATTCCTGCTGTCTACCACATTGGGTGGTCCAACACCTCACTGGGTGGTCTCCACACCTCACTGGGTGGTCCACACTGGGTGGTCCAACACCTCGCTGGGGGGCCCACACATCTCGCTGGGTGGTCCGCACACCTCACTGGGTGGTCCACACTGGGTGGTCCAACACCTTGCTGGGGGGCCCACACATCCCGCTGGGTGGTCCGCACACCTCACTGGGTGGTCCACACTGGGTGGTCCAACACCTCGCTGGGGGGGGCCCACACATCTCGCTGGGTGGTCCGCACACCTCACTGGGTGGTCCCCACACCTCACTGGGTGGTCCACACTGGGTGGTCCACATATCTCGCTGGATGGTCCGCACACCTCACTGGGTGGTCCCCACACCTCACTGGGTGGTCCACACTGGGTGGTCCACATATCTCGCTGGGGGGTCCACACATCTCGCTGGGCGGTCCGCACACCTCACTGGGTGGTCCCCACACCTCACTGGGTGGTCCACACTGGGTGGTCCACACATCTCGCTGGGTGGTCCGCACACCTCACTGGGTGGTCCCCACACCTCACTGGGTGGTCTGCACTGGGTGGTCCGCGCACCTCACTGGGTGGTCGCGCACCTCACTGGGTGGTCCAACACCTCACTGGGTGGTCCAGTTACCCACTGAGTTGATGGAGGGATTCCTGCAAATATTTGACATAGATAGACTGGTGGAATGGGCAGATGAAATTTAACGCCGAAAAGTGCGAACTGATACATTTTGGTATGAAGAACGAGGAGAGGCAATATAAACTGAAGGGTACAATTCTAAAGAGAGTGCATGAATAGAGAGACCTGGCAGCATATGTGCACAAATTGTTGAAGGTGGCAGGACAGATTGAGAAAGTGGTTAAAAAAGCTTACGGGATCTGGGGTTTCATAAATAGAGGCATTGAGTACAAGGGCAACGAAGTTATGGTGAAGCTTTATAAAACACTGGTTCGGCCTTAACTGGAATATTGTGTCCAATTCTGGGTACTGCACTTTAGGAAGGACATGAAGGCTTTAGAGAGGGTACAAAAAACATTTACAAGAATGGTTCCAGGGATGAGGGACTTCAGTTTCGTGGATAGACTGGAGAAGTTGGGGTTGTTCTCCTTAGAGCAGAGAAGGTGGAGGGGAGATTTGATCGAGGTATTCAAAATCATGAGGGGTCTAGACAGAGTAGGTAGAGAGAAACTGTTCCCATTGGTGGAAGGGTCGAGAACCAGAGGACACAGATTTAAGGTGATTGGCAGAAGAACCAAAGGCGACATGAGGAAAGACGTTTTTGCGCAGCGAGTGGTTAGGATCTGGAATGCACGGCCTGAAAGGATGGTGGAGGCAGATTCAGTCGTGGCTTTCAAAAGGCAGTTGGATAAGTACCTGCAGGAAAAAAACTTACAGGGCTACGGGGAAAGGGCAGGGGAGTGGGACTGGCTGAGGTGCCCTTGCAGAGAGCCGGCACGGGCTCGACTCTTTCTGTGCTGTAACCATTCTAAGATTTTGAATTGTATATAAATATGTTTTAAGGCTTTTGTGCAATATATTTAAAGTATTTGGGGAACGTGCTTAATGTGCTTACAGGGGTAAATTTTGCGCGGCCCTGCGTCCGCAGTGGGACCTGATTTACAGCTGATGAGTAGCAGAAGATTGTGGCCAACTCGCTCCCGATTATCCTCAATGCACGGACCACCTGCAAGGCCATATTGGCAACACGGGGCCCGGCGAAACCTACCCTCTACTTATGAGAAATATACTATTTTTTAAATATATAGTTGAATCATTCAGTGTAGTTGAGGTACATATTTTCAGTGTATTTTAGTAATTAATTTGATAAACTTTAGAATGCATTTTTCAGATATTTAGGGATTATATTTCAATGGTGATCTCCTTGGAAGATCCATAGTTCATCATTAATGCATGATTATTGATGGGATATGAAGTGTGCTTACTGTAACCCATGTGTGGTGCAGCCCACTGTCGCTTTCACCATTCTAAGGTCAGGTTTCTTCAGCTTGGCTGATGTTGCTTTGGGATTCCAGTCGTGGAGAGAGTTCACAGAAGCGCTAAGATCAGAGAGGGAATCTTTAAATGTTCGATTAGAAATTTGCATTGCATTGCATATGAACAATATTTCATAATATAAAATTCAACTTAGTGTTAGGATGCATAAATTAATTCATAATTTAATTAATTAATACTATAAAGAAATGATATTCAAGATTCCAATTAAAATTTGCATGCATCATTTAAATATTACATATGTAACATTTAAAATATAAAATGCAACTTACTCTGGCTGCTGCCAACAAGCTGTTCCACCTTTTCCTGCACTGGTCAGGTATCCGTACTTCATTGGATGCCGATGCAACAACATCGGCAATCTCCGCCCATATTTTACGATATGCATGGGGTGGAGGCTTCTCATGCCCATCCCGTGTCAAGTCATCCCACCTGCCACTGACAATATTCACGAGGGCCTCGTTGGCCTCCTCGCTGAAGGGTTTAGCCCTTTTCCTCTCGTTATCTCCCTCCATTTTTTATTTTAAGTATATATTTCAATATTGTAATAACAAAAATAATTATAATTATTTTCAGTTCAAAAAAATAAGGCTAAGTTATTTAAGAATAATTATTTTTAAATCCAAATTCTCAATGCACTGCAACCAACCACAAAAACCTTTTCCTCTCTTCCTTCCTCTCTCTCTCTCTGACCCTCCCTGTGTTTCTGAGCATGTGGATTGACCCCTGACCCCTCAAAACGTGGCAAAGAAAGTCAACCACAAAAAAAAATCCCACACATGCGCAGACTAGCGTTGCTAGGGAAGCTTTTTTTTTGCTTCTGTTCTCGATGGCCGATCGTGAGATCGGCGAAAAATCACATCGCCCATTTGACATCGCCGGGGTAAGGCCGAGTGGAAAATCGCAAAAAAAACAAATGGGCCTTGTGCCGGCGATCAGCAAGGCCGAGACATCCCACATCGCTGGAACAAGGCCCATTTTTTTTGGCTTTCGCCACCTAGTGGAAAGTCTAGCCCTTAGCGTTTTGACCCCCTTGTGAAATCAAGCTGTTCCATCTCGCACACAGCGAAGCAATCATATTAAATAAAAGGCAAATACTTCAAAAATACAACCCTAGCCCTATTCCACTAAAAACCAACTGTAAGAGAAAGAGCATCCTCGATACTAATATACCCGAGTTCAAGGGTTAAAATTTGATGCAAGGAGGAATTTCTTAACACACGAGGGAGGGGGGGGGGGGCGGGGGGGGGATGTGGGGTGGGGATGGCTAACAGCTGGATTGGAGGGTTGAGGCCCAGGCATTAGATTGACATAGGAAACAGCTGGTATAGGACAGAAAAGTTGGCTTTGTGGTAGGATGAGATCAAAAGGCATTCTTCATCCAGGCCTGTCTTGTTACACTGTTATAAAGTATTTACCACACAAGAACAGGCCATTTGGGCCCAACAGGTCCATGCCGGTGTTTATGCTCCACACAAGCCTCATAAGAACATAAGAAATAGGAGCAGGAGTAGGCCCCTCTAGCCTTCTCCGCCATTTAATACGATCATGGCTGATCCGATCATGGACTCAGCTCCACTTCCCTGCCCGCTCCCCATAACCCGTTATAACTCCTCCCTCCCACCACCCCCCCGCCCCACCCCTTCATCTAACTTTGTCAACACATCCTTCTATTCTTTTCTACCTCCTGTGCTTATCTAACTTCCCGTTGGATGCATCCATGCTATTCGCCTCGACTACTCCCTGTGACAGCGAGTTCCCCATTCTAACCACTCTCTGGATAAAGAGGTTTCGCCTGAATTCCTTGTCGGATTTATTAGTGACTATCTTATATTTATCGCCGCCCCTAGTTCTGGTCTCGCCCACAAGTGAAAACACCTTCTCTACGTCCACCCCGTCAAACCATTTCATAATCTTGAAGACCTCTTTCAGGTCACCCCTCAGACTTCTCTTTTGTACAGAAAAGAGCCCCAGCCTGTTCAGTCTTTCCTGGGAGGTAGAAAATCTCAGTTCTGGGTTCATTCTAGTGAAGCTTTTTTGCACTTTCTCCAGTGGTGAGCGTTAAGGAAATCCCATTTGCAGACATCACCCAGTGCTTGCCTGAAATATGAGAATAATGTGGAACAGGAAAAGTTCATCAGCCTCACCCAGAGTCACTAGACAGCTGTAGGATTATGGTTCAAGCTACATGTACTCATGTATCCCATCAGGTGCTGCGTCACCTGTTCTTACTTAAGAATGGGAATTGAGCTAACTAAGTTCAGGAGAAACATAGAAACATAGAAACATAGAAAATATGTGCAGGAGTAGGCCACAACTGGCCTCAACAACTTTCTGTGGTAGAGAATTCCACAGGTTCACAATTCTCTGAGTGAAGAAGTTTCTCCTCATCTCGGTCCTAAATGGCTTACCCCTTATCCTTAGATTGTGACCCCTGGTTCTGGACTTCCCCAACATTGGGAACATTCTTCACTCAGAGAGTTGTTAACCTGTGGAATTCCCTGCTGCGGGGAGTTGTTGATGCCAGTTCATTGGATATATTCAAGAGGGAGTTAGATATGGCCCTTACGGCTAAGGGGATCAAGGGGTATGGAGAGAAAGCAGGAAAGGGGTACTGAGGGAATGATCAGCCATGATCTTATTGAATGGTGGTGCAGGCTCGAAGGGCCAAATGGCCTACTCCTGCACCTATTCTCGATGTTTCTATGTTTCTATGTTTCCTGCATCTAACCTGTCCAATCCCGTCAGAATGTTATATGTTTCTATGAGATCCCCTCTCATTCTTCTAAATTCCAGTGAATATAAGCCTAGTCGATCCAATCTTTCTTCATATGTCAGTCTTGCCATCCCAGGAATCATTCTGGTGAACCTTCGCTGCACTCCCTCAATAGCAAGAATGTCCTTCCTCAGATTAGGAGACCAAAACTGTACACAATATTCAAGGTGAGGCCTCACCAAGGCTCTGTACAACTGCAGTAAGACCTCCCTGCTCCTATACTCAAATCCTCTCGCTATGAAGGCCAGCATACCATTTGCCTTCTTCGCCGCCTGCTGTACCTGCATGCCAACTTTCAATGACTGATGTACCACGACACCCAGGTCTCGTTGCACTCCCCTTTTCCTAATCTGTTACCATTCAGATAATATTCTGCCTTCCTGTTTTTGCCACCAAAGCGTATAACCTCACATTTATCTACATTATTCTGCATCTGCCATGCATTTGCCCACTCATCTAACCTGTCCAAGTCACCCTGCAGCCGCTTAGCATCCTCCTCACAGCTCACACTGCCACCCAGCTTAGTGTCATCTGCAAACTTGGAGATATTACATTCAATTCCTTCGTCTAAATCATTAATGTATATTGTAAATAGCTGGGGTCCCAGCACTGAACCTTGCAGTACCCCACTAGTCACTGCCTGCCTTTCTGAAAAGGACCCGTTTATTCCTACTCTTTGCTCCCTATCTGCCAACCAGTTCTCTATCCACATCAATACATTACCCCCAGTACCATGTGCTTTAATTTTGCACACTAATCTCTTGTGTAGGACCCTGTCAAAAGCCTTTTAAAAGTCCAAATACACCACATCCACTGGTTCTCCCTTGTCCACTCTACTTGTTACATCCTCAAAAAATTCTATATGGTTTGTCAAGCATGATTTCTCTTTCATAAATCCATGCTGACTTGGACCCTATTTCCTCTAGCAGAGTGGTCAATAACCAGTGGACATCGATTTAAAGTAATTGGTAGAAGGATTAGAGAGTTGAGGAGAACTTTTTTCACCCAGAGGGTGGTGGGATCTGGAACTCACTGCCTGAAAGGATGGTAGTAACAGAAACATTGAACCCATGTCAAAATACTTGGATATGTACTTGAAGTGCAGTAATCTACAAGGCTACGGATCAAGAGCTGAAAAGTGGGCTTCGGCTGGATAGATCTTTTTCAGCCAGCACGGACACGATGGCCGAATTGCCTCCTTCCGTGCCGTAAAATTTCTATGATTTTTTGTAACACCCTCGAACCCGAACTGCGAGG
Organism: Pristiophorus japonicus; assembly: GCF_044704955.1. Classification (NCBI taxonomy): domain Eukaryota; kingdom Metazoa; phylum Chordata; class Chondrichthyes; family Pristiophoridae; genus Pristiophorus; species Pristiophorus japonicus. The sequence goes on along the minus strand of NC_091989.1, from coordinate 17,543,879 downwards.
AATCATTAGTCTAAAGTAATTGATTCCTCACAATGGCAATCATGCCCAGGAACAATGGTGGATTTCCACCCCTCCCCCCCACCCCACCCCCAACGCAGGGCCCTGAGACCAATTACAGCAGCATTGCCATTACCGCACAGTACAGCACAGAACCTGGGGCATTTCACAATGGAAACCAATTCACCAGTGGAGCTATCAGAGAATCACAACACAGCCCTGATCTTCCTAATTGGAAGCAGGCAAGACTTATAGCCGCAGTAACCACTGGAAACTTACTAGCAGTTCTGAAAATTTGCTCTGTAATATTTTTTTGTGAATATCTAACACCGATTTCAAAAAAATGATTCTTCTTGCCCTTGACGATCAAATCTGGATGGGGCCGTCTGCTAGATTTAGATCAATAAAGCCATATATAGGTGTAAATTAATTATTACACTAATAATCTTCTAAATATTAATGCCTAGCAACAGCTACTTTTCACAGCTTTGCAAATTAAGGCACAAATGTCCTTTAATTATTGTACCTTATGAATATTACATGTTACAGTATAAATGTCTGCTATGACCAGGCGTAACTGTTTCGTTCCAATTAAGTCGATCCGTAAAAGATATTTTTAGCAGGGCTGCGGTTGGCTAAACTTGGAATCGCTTAAGTCTGGATTGAAAGTTGCAATTTTACAGGTTGGACAGGGTGGCGCAGTGGGCTAGCCCAGTGTCCTAGGATCCAGCCCATATCGGAATGGGAACCAGAGTTTGCTTCGGATAGGGATAGGGGTAAGGATAGGATAGGGGTAGGGGTTAGAGTAGGGATAGGATAGGGATAGGACTAGGATAGGGGTAGGGATAGGGGTAAGGATAGGATAGGTGTATGGGTTAGAGTAGGGATTGGGTAGGGGTTAGAGTAGGGATAGGAACAGGATAGGGGTAGGGATAGGGGTAAGGGTAGGATAGGTGTAAGAGTTAGAGTAGGGATTGGGTAGGGGTTAGAGTAGGGATAGGACTAGGATAGGGGTAGGGATAGGGTAGGGGTTAAGGTGGGGATAGGATAGGGATAGGGTAGGATCAGAGCAGATCGCTGCAGTTGTATGGCTAGCACTGGCTGGTGATGGGCTCAATGGCTTCCTCCTGCTTCGTAATTTCAATGAAATCAGTTTGCACAGACTCACCTTCAACATTCCCCCTACTATTTTACGGGGGCAATGCAGCCCTTTCGATCGTCCGTGCCTGCGCTGTTCTTTGCAATGGGAGCCTGGCTCACCAGCTGCGCGGGACCCCGAAAGGGAATGTTGTTCACCTTATTTCCTAGGTCACTGCACAAAACAGCCCACAATTTGGCACGAATTGGCAATCCCAATTGGAAGGACTTAAGGATAATTGGTAAGGGAAATTGACAAATTTGCTGGAATTCTTTGAGGATGTAACGAACAGGGTGGATAAAGGGGAACCAGTGGATGTGGTGTATTTGGACTTCCAGAAGGCATTTGACAAGGTGCTACACAAAAGGTTACTGCACAAGATAAAAGTTCATGGGGTTGGGGGTAATATATTAGCATGGATAGAAGATTGGCTGACAAACAAAAAACAGAGAGTCGGGATAAATGGTTCATTCTCTGGTTGGCAACCAGTAACACGTGGGGTGCCGCAGGGATCAGTGCTGGGACCTCAACTATTTATAATCTATATTAACAACTTGTAAGAGAGGATTGAGTGTAACGTAGCCAAGGTTGCTGACGCTACAAAGATGGGAGGAAGGACAATGTGTGAGGAGGACATAAAGAGGCTGCAGGCGGACATCGACAGGCTAAGTGATTGGGCAAGAATTTGGCAGATGGAGTATAATGTTGGAAAGTGTGAGGTCATGCACTTTGGCAGAAAAAAATCAAAGAGCAAGTTATTATTTAAATGGAGAAAGATGGCAAAGTGCTGCAGTACAGTGGGACCTGGGAGTACTTGTGCATGAAACACAAAAGGTTAGTATGCAGGTACAGCAACTGATCAGAAAGGCCAATGGAATCTTGGTCTTTATTGCAAAGGGGATGGAGTATAAAAGCAGGGAAGTCTTGTTACAGCTGTACAGGATATTGGTGAGGCCACACCTGGAATACTGCGTGCAGTTTTGGTTTCCATATTTACGAAAGGATACACTTGCTTTGGAGGCAGTTCAGAGAAGGTTCACTAGGTTGATCCCGGGGATGAGGGGGTTGACTTATGAGGAAAGGTTGAGTAGGTTGGGCCTCTACTCATTGGAGTTCAGAAGAATGAGAGGTGATCTTATCGAAACGTATCAGATTATGAGGGGGCTCGACAAGGTGGATGCAGAGAGGATGTTTCCACTGATGGGGGAGACTAGAACTAGAGGGCATGATCTTAGAATAAGGGGCCGCCCATTTAGAACTGAGATGAGGAGAAATTTCTTCTCTCAGAGGGTTGTGAATCTGTAGAATTCGCTGCCTCAGAGAGCTGTGGAAGCTGGGACATTAAATAAATTTAAGACCGAAATAGACAGTTTCTTGGGTGATGGGGGGGATGAGGGGTTATGGGGTGCAGGCAGGGAAGTGGAGCTGAGTCCATGATCAGATCAGCCATGATCTTATTGAATGGCGGAGCAGGCTCGAGGGGCCTTATGGCCTATTCCTGCTCCTATTTCTTATGTTCTTATGTTCTTATGTAATAATTCGCAAAGGGCATATTCTCTTGTGGTTTGGTGGAGGAGGGTAATGCACATTGTTGGTGCAGAATAGAGGAAGCTTTGCTTTACAACTGGTTGCACTATACCAGGCTGGGAGTGCTTGATATCAACACTGCTAATGCCATCTTTTGCCTTGCAGACCACAGAATCGCACCCACAGAAGTGCAAAGAAGTGGCTCATGGGTTGCACCCGCGCCTTTGAGTCAGAAGGTTGTGGGTTCATGTCCTACTCCAGGGACATGAGCACAAAAATCTAGGCTGTCACTCCAGTGCAGTGCTGAGGGAGTGCTGCCCTGTCAGTGGTGTTGTTGTTTGGATGTTAAACCGAGGCCCTGTCTGCTCTCTCAGGTGGATGGAAAAGATCCCATGGCACTATTTTGAAGAAGAGCAGGGGAGTTATCCTCGGTGTGCTGGCCAATATTTATCACTCAATCAACATCACTGAAACAGATGATCTGGTCATTGCGGTTTGTGGGAGCTTGCTGTGCGCAAATTGGCTGCCGCGTTTTTCACATTACAGCAGTGGCTCCACTTCAAAAAGTTCTTCATTGGCTGTAAAACGCTTTGGGACGTCCGGTGGCTGTGAAAGGCGCTATGGAAATGCAAGTCTCTCTTTCTTTAACACTGGACTTCCAGTGGGAAGCAAGCTGCCTTGGGACCCCCATGACGGAGCAGGCTACCACAGGAGCTGTGGAGACAAATAGCAGCGATGGGTTTAAGGGGAAGCTGGATAAGCACAGGAGGGTGAAAGGAACAGCAGGATATGCTGATGGAATTAGATGAATTAGGGTGGGAGGAGGGTCGAGTGGACCATAAAAACTGGCATGGAGCTGTTGGGCCGAATGGCCTGTTTCTGTGCTGTACACTTGATGTGATTGTCGGTGTAGAAGTTAATCATTTGTAACATGGACAGGAGAAACTCGAGATACCGACGGGTCTGTAATTACCATCAAAGCAGGAGCACAACAGCAGTAAGTTGATTAGTAGAAAATCTATCTGTTGAATGTAATACAAGCAAAATCCTGAAACTTAATCAACTTAAGCCAAAACCTGTGGCAATTACTTGTCCTAAGCAGCATGCCTCTGCTGGTGGGAGATGGAGTGTGACGATCAATGCAGATGACTGGGGAGCAGAGACTTCCTGTAGAATGCAATTCTAAAAGAGTGTCAGTATCTATCTGCTTCACACACTCATCCTGCAACACCAACACTAGCTCTGCGGGGTTTAGGAAGGAAGGAAGCATTAAGTAAATCCAAACTAACAATTGATGGGGTGGGGAGGAAGTTGAGGAAGCTGTCGGTGGAATCTTAATGTTGAGGGAGCTCCTGTTGTGAAGATTACCAGCAATAGGAAATTGCAGTGGGCTGCTCAATGGCGAGGATCCTGGAGAAAAATGTTGTCTCCTGCTGAGCACAGCTCTTTATCACAGGGACAAGAGATGCAACCAACTCCAGTAACCCTGAAGGTTCTGCTTGAACAAAAAAAAGAAAGACTTGCGCATTTCTGTAGCGCCTTTCACAACCGCAAGACGCCCCCAAAGCGCTTTATGACTCTCCAGTGCAGTACTGAGGGAGCGCTGCGCTGTCGGAGGTGCCGTCTTTCAGATGAGACGTTAAACCGAGGTCCCATTTGCTCTCGCAGGTAGACTTAACGGATCCCATTTCGAAGAAGAGCAAGGGGGTTATCTCGGGTGTCCTGGCCAATATTTATCACTTAACCAACATCACTAAAAAAGAGATCATCTGGTCATTATCACATTGCTGTTTGTGGGAGCTTGCTGTGCGCAAATTGGCTGCTGCGTTTCCCACATTACAACAGTGACTACACTTTAAAACAAAAGTACTTCATTGACTATAAAGCGCTTTGAGATGTCCGGTGGTCGTGAAAGGCGCTATATAGATGTAAGTCTTTCTTCTTGTTTATAACCAATGAAGTACTTTTTTGAACTGCAGTCACTATTGTAATGCGACAGCCACTGGCCAGTTAATCTGTTTTAGTTGTGTTGGTTGAGGGATAAATATTGGCCTGGGCACTGGTGAGAACTCCCCTGCTCTTTGATGAAATAGTGCCGTGCAATGTTCCCTGTGATTTTTCTTGGCACCGCCTGGTCCCTTTAAGGCATTGAAAAGCCGCTGCACAGTATCCCTGGAGAGCTGTGTGGCCACGCAGCATCAAGGGAACATTTGTGCCATGGGAGCTTTTGCATCCACCTGAGAGGGCAGATGGGGCCTCGGTTTAACATCCCATCTGAAAGTTTGCACCTTCCAACACTGCAGCACTCTCTCAGCACTGCACTGGAGTGTCAGCCGAGATTATGTGTTCAAGTCTCAGGAGTGGAACTTGATCCCACGACCTTCTGACCCTTGGGGCAATAGTGCTACCAAGTGAGCCACAGCTGACCCTACGCCTACAATTTTAAAAGTATAATTATACTTTAATGGCATCATCAGTTAAATCTTCCTGTACAAATAGCATTCAAGATATTGGGGGTCAATATTCTGAGTATATGTTGGCAGTGGGATCCTTGCCTGTTGAAACCGCACATGGGAAAATCTGCCTCCGATCTTCCAATATGTGCGGTTAGTAGGATACATTCCCGCTCCACCAACACGTGTTCATAAAGTTACCCCTAAATCTATACAATATGTTAAAAATCTTACGTTGGCACGCACTTCCTGCCAACTTTTCCCATCATAAATTCCTCTGTCCATACTTGTAATGGAAACCGTCTAGGTAATCGTGCCACGCTGTAATTACACCCTCCCCTCCAGTGGTGGCGCTGTGCTAACAGTGGGGATATTTATCGGCAAAACAAACAAGTGGCGGGGCTCCCCTAATGGCTCAGCCAGTTTATCTAGCAACATGAATTAGAAAAGAGCTAAGTTCAATTCCTGAGGGTTGAAATTCAGGTGCACCAGAAAGCTGACACACCTATGATTTTTGGAGTGGTACTCACCGCTGGAACTCCTGGTACGGTAAGTAGATCCATTTTCAGGACTTTGAAATGGATCATAATGGGGCAGGCCTTCAATGCAAAGCCAGACTGACTGGCTGAAAATGGGTCGGTCGTGGCCTCCGCCGCTGTCAATCAGCGTGGTGACATCACAGCGCGTGTGCGTCACCATGCCCTCTCCCCTCCGTTAAAGGGGAGAGATTCTATCATTTTTTAACTTTGGTCCACTGGGTCACCAGGGAGGGTTTCGACCGGGCCAGCGGCCTGGCACCCAAAAGGGTTTGGCGGCCCGGCCAAACCCGGGGGCAGTATTTTGCCGGCCGATCGGGAAGTCGGCTGGCAAAAATGTTTGCACTGTGTCCGTGGCAGTGGGCCCTCCCCTTTAAGGGCCGCCGCGCTGTCGGGCTGCACTCAGTGCGGAGGTGGGGCACCGGCAGAAAGACCTGCCGGGGGCACCGCGCGGCGGGGGATCGACGGATTCAGGTGAAAATCGATGGGTAAGTATTTTTCTTGCTTTTTTATTGTTTTCATTGGCGGTGAAACCACTCGGGTGTGATGGGGTCCAGGCCGAAAAATCCCCGATCTGAATTTAGTTCGGGTCGGCCTGTTGACCCCAAAGTGGCGACCATTCGATGTTTAGGAATGGCCGCATAAACGGGCATTGACGGGTCTCTTTGGGACCCTGTATTTCAGCCCCTGGAGTTAGTAGGGCCACTATTATTGAAGCCCCTTGGATTAGGGGGGGGACCATCAATCAAGGTTCCCATCCCAGGGACAACTGCTGAAAGCACATACTGGTAAGCACAGGATTGGGTTCAGCCGGCAGGTCCCAGCCCCATGGTCGAATAGGCTTACAATAAAGAACAATCACCAGGACGAGGTGTTGGAGGGGAGCCAGCACCAGTAGAATGGCACCCCATCAGTGGGTCAATCCCTACAGGTAAATAGATGCAATGAAAAAGGATAAGCAAGGAGCAGCTATCAACCAACACATGCCTAATGGCTTGGCAGTAACCAAGTGAGGTTACATGGGAAAGTACAGGACCAGAAAAGACTGCACTCCACCTGGCTGGTCCCAGAAATTAAAACTTCTCAACCTCCCACTCACTCAAATATCGATCCAATTCTCCCTTCATTTGTTTCCATACTATCTGCCTGAATCGCACTCCTGGCAGTCTATTCTGCCCATCAACATTCTCTGTGTAAAGCAGTTCAGTCTAAACTGTCTTCCCTCTTCTATATTTGAGCCTGTGTCCCCTAGTTTCCATCAATCTTTCGGATAAGATGGTAAGCCGAGGCCCTGTCTGCTCTCTCAGGTCAATGTAAAAGATCCCAGGACACTAGTTCGAAGAAGAGCAGGGGAGTTATCCCCGTTGTCCTGGCCAATATTTATCCCTCAATCAGCATCACTAAAACAGATGATCTGGTGATGGTGCTGTTTGTGGGAGCTTGCTGTGCACAAATTGGCTGCTGCGTTTCCCACATTACAACCGTGACTGCACTTCAAAGATACTTCATGGGCTGTAAAACACTTCAGGGCATCCTGAGGTTGTGAAAGGCGCTATAGAAATGCAAATCTTTCTTTTCAACATATTATCAAGGCTCAGTTTCGCGAATCACTTAAAAATCTTGACAAAATGCTGACCCTGAACCTTCTCTTCCCCAGATTAACGAGTCCCAAGACCCGGGCCTGAAAACGGGACCAGTGTTGTGCACTCGCCCCTACCCCCTGTAGGCACGCCCCGACTTTCCTGGTGCTATTACTGCTGAAGTGGCAGAAGCAACCCACGGAGCGGGCAACCTAAGGTGCAGCTGAGTCTGGGTGGCCAAACATGTTGGCCAATGGCTGGACAATGACATGGTCACACGGGTAGCATGTAGGGCTGGGGGTATAACTGGCATCCCCTGAGGAGAGGGAGCCAGAGCAGTGAATAACTGGACACCCTGAAACTAGATTGCTTTGTATACAGGGATGCGAGGAGGCTCGTGTTGAACACTAATGCCGGTACAGACCAGTTGGGCCAAATGGCCTGTTTTTGTGCTGTACAGTCGATGTAACTCAATGTAACGATTGCAACAAATTGCAAGAAGGCATTTATAAACTTGCAGAATGGTCATATAATTAGCAAATGAAAATCAATACAGATAAATGTAAGGTATTACATTTTGGTAAGAAAATAGGGAGGTCACATATTACTTGGTAAATATGAATCTAAATGGGGTAGAGGAACAAAGGGATCTGGGAGTACAAATATACCAATCACTAAAAGTAGCAACACACGTTAGCAAGGCCATAAAAAAGCAAACTAAGCACTCGGGCTTAATTCAAAAGCAGCGAAGTTATGCTAAACCTGTATCGAAAATTGGTTAATCTACACTTGGAGTACTGCGTGCAGTTCTGGTCACCATATTATAAAAAGGCACTGAAGAGTGCAAAAAAGATTTACAAGGATGATACCAGAAATGTGAGGGTATACGTATCAGGAAAGGATCAACAGGCTGGGTCTCTTTTCTCTTGAAAAAAGAAGGCTGAGGGGTGACCTAATAGAGGTCTTTAAAATTATGAAAGGTTTTGATAGAGTGGATACAGAGAGAATGTTTCCACTTGTGGGGAAGAGCATAACTAGAGGCCTTCAATATAAGATAGTCACCAAGAAATCCAATAAGGAATTCAGAAGAAACTTCTTTACCCAGAGAGCGGTGAGAATGTGGAACTCTCTACCACAGGGAGTTGTTGAAGCGAATAGTATCGATACATTTAAGGGGAGGCTAGATAAGTCTATGAAGGAGAAGGGAATAGAGGGTTATGCTGATAGAGTTAGATGAGGAAAGACGGGAGGAGGCTCGAGTGGAGCATAAACGCCGGCATGGACTGGTTGGGCCGAATGGCCTGTTTCTGTGCCGTATATCCTATGTAATCCGATGTAATCAGCTCTCCAAAGGGCCGGGGTAATGTCTGTCCTTTGCACTCACTGCCTTCTCACTCTTTGTAGCTAGTTGTACTTAAACATTATAATGACCAATTGCCACCATATTGATTTCTCTTGTTGACTTGTATTACACCTCACCTGCCCGAAACTTACTGCTTCAAGTTTTCACTCTAGCTCTGGGATCTGAGATAGGAATTGTTTTATTTTGACCAAACCCAGAGAAACCGATAGCTCAGTATAAGACCAAGCGCGGGTTTTATTTTCAACCTGAACAATGTCCTTTGAAACCCAACAAGGTATCGGATTCCTCCGACTTGCCTTTTTGCACAAAGGCGATCATTGTTAACCGCGTCAGGAAATCCTGGATACGCGACTGGACTTGGCAATTGACGAATATGTTAAGTTAGAGAGTGTGTAGAGGTGGCAATGAAAAAGTAGGCTGCAGGCATTTTATACGATAGAGCATGGCACAGGGAATAAGAAGGATGACGCAGAAGGCCCATAATGAGGACAGATAGATTTGAAGGGACATGGCTTGGAGCACATGAGTTCTCAGATTCTTCTTGACAGGCTGAAAGCCACTGGAAGGTGTCTAATTGCGTGAGATAAAGTGGTTGTGAGACAGCAGTAGCTTGTCATTACTCCGACTGGAATGGAAGAGAGAAACAAGCTCAGAAGGAAATGAAGGAGTGATAACTCGAAGAATGATAAATGTTTTGGAGAGTCCACTGGACAAGGGAATTGAGCCAAAACATCGGGCTTATTCAAATATAATTAGATGCCATGATGGGACAGTTAATAATAAAAAATAAAGACTTGGATTTATATAGCGCCTTTCATGACCACCGGACGTCACAAAGTGCTTTACTTTTGGAGTGTAGTCACTGTTGTAATGTGGGAAACGCGGCAGCCAATTTGCGCACAAGCAAGCTCCCACAAACAGCAATGTGATAATGACCAGATAATCTTTTTTTGTTATGTTGATTGAGGGATAAATATTGGCCGGTACACCGGGGAGAACTCCCCTGCTCTTCTTCAAAATAGTGCCATGGGATCTTTTACGTCCACCTGAGAGGGCAGACAGGGCCTCGGTTTAACGTCTCATCTGAAAGACGGCACCTCCGACAGTACAGCACTCCCTCAGTGTCTGCACTGGAGTGTCAACTTAGATTTTTGTGCTCAAGTCCCTGGAGTGGGACTTGAATCCACAACCCCACAATATACTAGAGCGATGAGCTTCACAGGGCCGAATGGCCTTTTACTCATCCATGATCTTTCCAACCTTTTCCTGAATTTATGGAAGTGGTGGGCTAATCACGATGAATTTGTCGATGCAGAGACGAGCAAAATGACTAATCACAAATGTGAAGTGGATGAGCGAGGGGGAACAACCAGAAAAGCTCAAGACAGCAGAGGTGATATTCCGACTTCACACTGCTGGCAGGTGAGATACACTGGTGCACAGTTCGACAGAGAGCAAACTCCCCCTGTTGTGAGGTAGCCCCAACCTCAGGAAACCAAACCCCCCCCGAAACCCCCCCCCCCCCCCACATGCTATCCTTTGGATGAGATGTTGGGGCGTAATCTGGACTTTGTGCAATTATGTAAAATGGGTGAGAGTGAATCCCCAGCCCGTTTTACATCTCTCCCGAATGGAAATAAGAATGAGGAGCGATGTAAAATGGGCTGCCGATTCGCTATCACCCATTTTACACTATTGCACAGTGAAAATCTACCCCATCTATTTCCAATGTTGTTTTGGCTGGAGTTTAAAACATCCCGCTATTTGAGGAAGAACAAGAAATTCACCCGGTGTCCTGGCCATCGTTTCTCCCTCAACCAACACCACCAAAAGTAGATTAACCGGGCATTGACCTGTGCCAGGCGATGTCACCGACTGCTTCATGGGGCATGTACCAAGCAGCCGGCCACTCGCGGGGCGTTATGTTAAAGGGCAGGCATGGGCCATTACAAAAAAAAGCAGCCAATTTTGCCAAGTGCCCCGTTGGCACTTCAAACGTCTATGCAGCGATCGGTTAGCCAGGCTGTTGGCACGGCAACCCCCACTCCCCGGTGGTCCAGGGAGGCCCCTTTCATTACTGCAGAGTTTGCAGCTTTGGCCCTTCCCTTTAATTAAGGGAGGAGCCCCTCCTATGCGGTAGGACTAGGCGGCCCAGTGTGTAACCCTGTGCCCTGCTCCCAACGCGTCCGACCCGCTAACGCCCCAGAAAGGAAGTGGCGTGTGTTATTTTGCGCTCATATCCCGCCTCCCAGGGCGCAACAGAATTTCTCCCCCTTAGTAACTTCACTGACTGGAAGGCACTGCCCAAGTTCTGGAGGGGCTCTATTCATTTGAACACGGGTCGGAGTTATGTGGAGCACGCTTGGAGCTTATCGGGAGCAGCCCAATCCCAGAAAAAGCTCAAAGGTCTGTCCAGCCAGTAATATAGCATCAGGAGGAGGCCATTCAGCCCTTTGAGCCTGCTCTGTCATTCGATTTGATCATGATTGCTCTGTACGTTAAGTGCATCTACCCGCCTTGATTGCATAAATAGCCTTACTAGCCTTGCCGAACAAAAACCTAGCAATCTCCGTTGTGAAATGTTCAATTGACCTAGCTTGTATTCCCGGGGTGTGGGGGCGTTGGGGGGGGGGGGGGGCAATGTTCAGGTAGCCCCAGATTGGCTCCCCAAGCTCCCATCCTTGTTAGAAGCAAACGGAACCACTCCAGGCACTGCTTCCTCACACCGTAGGGCACCAAAGGGATTGCAACATCCAAAATGGCAGGACAGGAAAGTGATATAGTCTTACAACACCACTAATACAAGATGGCTCTACAGAAACCTGTCATTGTGTGACCTTGTCACATGACCCTTGATTGTATTTACATCAGTAGTTGCATTACCACAGTAGTCCACTAGGCGGAGCAGTCAACCACTAGGGGGAGCTCCATTACAGTTCACACGAGGATTTCACTTCCGCTTTCAGGATCTTTGAACAGCAATCAGAGTGCACTTTCATCCCACCTACCTCCTGCGATCGCGGAGGTGAAACAGCAGTTCTAGCACACTAGTCCGTGGACGAGACCACATTGCAGTCCCCGAGGAGGCGATCTGTAAACATTCAATCCCATTATTGCCCATTTAAACGCACTCCCTGACCCCTCCCACCCCACCCCACAATTGGATCGATGCACCGTGGGCACATTGTAAGGGAAATCATTTAAACCGAATATGTCGTAGAATTGAAATATTGCGAGGATTTAAATGCTGCCTGATAATGTTCTCTCCTTGAGATACAGCCAAGTTCTGTAGTGTTTCTGCGGATAAATAACACAGTTCAAAAACAACATGTTTAATGAGGTGTATTAGGCCAAATAATTAAGTTTCCACGGCACAAGGTGTATAAATCACATGAGCGTCATGCAATGCGCTTGAATAATTTATACATCTCATCCCTGATTGTAAATATTAGCTGGAAATGGGAGTTGAACGTGCTCTGGGTTTGACAGCAATCGATCATTTACGGGAGTGCTGTGAGCAGCATTTAATGACCATGTTGCTGGGGGTAATGGCCCGAAACTACTCTGCCATTTTTATCCACTTCAGCATGCAGATGAAGCTGTTAATATCATGTTGCTTCTGTGGAGAGAAAGGTGTGTGGTCCATTAGATGGAGCAGGAGACAGGAACTCAACACACTTCGAAAAGGACCAGAGGGTACTGTGTGTTCCTCAGCCATGGCTCAGGGGTAGAACTCTGGGCAGGTTCACTCCTGGCCGGCCTCCCACGTTCTACTCTCCATAAACTTGAGATCATCCAAAGCTCAGCCTCCTGTGTCCTAACTCGCACCAAGTTCCGCTCACACATCACCCCCTGTGCTCGTTGACCTACATTGGCTCCCGGTCAGGCAACGCCTCAATTTAAAAATTCTCATCCTTGTTTTCAAATCGCTGCAAGGCCTCGCCCCTCCCTATCTCTGTAATCTTCTCTAGCAGCACAACCCTCCAAGATATCTGTGCACCTCCAATTCTGACCTCTTGCACATCCCCAATTCTAATCGCTCCACCATCGTTGGCCAAAGCCCTAAGCCCTGGAATTCCCTCCTAAACCTCTCCGCCTCTCTTTCCATCTTTAAGATGCTCCTTAAAACTTACCTCTTATATCAAGCTTTTGATCATCTGCCCTGACATCTCTTTATGTAGGTCGGTGTTAAATTTTGTGAAGTGCCTTGGGAAGTTTTACTCCGTTAAAAACGCTATATAAATATAAGTTGTTGTTGTTGTTGTTCAAGCCCACCGCTCCGGAGACTTGTGCAAGGCTGACACTCTAGTGCAGTATTGAGGGAGTGCTGCATTGTCAGATGTGCCATCTTTTGGATGAGATGTTAAACCAAGGTCCTGTCTGCCCTCTCAGTTGGTTGCAAAACAATCCATGGCACTATTTTGAAGAAGAGCTGGAGAGTTTTTCCCAGTATCTTGGCCAATATTTATCCCTCAACCAATACCTAAAAAAACATAGTATCTGGTTATTATCATATAGCTGCTTGTTGGAGTTTGCTGCGCGCAAATTGGCTGCGCTGTTTCCTACATTATACCAGTAACTACAATTCGGAAGTACATTATTGGTCGTAAAGTGCTTTGGGACGTCCTGAGGTTGTGAAAGGTGCTATATAAATGCAAGTCTTTCTTTTCTTTCCTCCTCATCTGCACAGCAGATACCACGGCTTAGCTGTTAGCTAAGGAAGTGGGCTTTCCCTTGGTGGGTAGAATTCAACAAGAATGGTAACAAGAGCAGGTCAGAGGCTGGGTGTTCTGTGGTGAGTGTCTCACCTCCTGTCTCCCCAAAGCCTTTCCACCATCTACAAGGCACAAGTCAGGCGTGTGATGGTATACTCTCCACTTGCCTGGATGAGTGCAGCACCAACAACACTCAAGTAGCTCGACATCATCAAGGACAAAGCAACCCGCTTGATTGGCGCTCCATCCTTCACCTTAAACACTCACTCCCTCCACCACCGGCGCACCGTGGCTGCAGTGTGCACCATCTACAAGATGCACTACAGCAACTCGCCAAGGCTTCTTTGGCAGCACCTCCTAAACCTACGACCTCTACCACCTAGAAGGACAAATACAGCAGGTGCATAGGAACACCATCACCTCCAAGTTCCCTTGCAAGTTTCACACCATCCTGACTTAGAAATATATCGCTGTTCCTTCATCGTCGCTGGGTCAAAATCTTGGAACTCCCTCCGTTACAGCACTGTGGGAGCACCTTCACCACACGGACTGTAGCGGTTCAAGAAAGCGGCTCATCACCAATTAGGGATGGGCAATGAATGCTGGCCTTACCAGCGACGCCCACATCCCGTGAACAATTGTTTTTTTTAATTCAGCGTTTGTGGGGGAAGAAATGTCAGCAATTGATTCTCCCTGATGCCTCTGTCGCTAAAGGCAGCCATTGGTTGTCCTCAGAGCAGAGACATTGAAGGGGAGATTTAATGGAGGTTCCTTCAGCCAAGGAAGCGAGAAGAAAGAAAAGCTAATGTTGACACAAACAAATTGTCAGTGCTGGGGATCGGAACAATGTTCCCCAGCAAGTGTAGCACAGCCAGGCGCAGAGTGAACCTCCCTCCACTCATCCCCAATAACGTGCTTTGAGCCCCAACCTCACACGTCAACCAGTAACTGCACCAGAGTGAGTGTCCGCCACTGTGTAGACTGGGTTTGCATGCTGATGAGTGTAGAAGATTAAAGGCTGATCTCATTGAGGTGTTTTAAGATCATTAGAGGATTTGATAGGGTAGATATACTCAGGAATTCTCTTCCGAGATCCCTCCTCCACCTTCCTCTCCTCCTTAAAAAGCCATCTCTTTGACCGAGATTTTGGTCACCCCATTCTGGTATCTGCTTATATGGCTTGGTAACCATTTTTGGTCTGATTATATCTCTGTGAAGCATCGTGGGACATTTTCTTGTGCTAAAGGCGCTTTATAAAGGCCCGTTGTTGTGGCTGTTGCTTGTCGTGTTGGGGGTTAATCTCGGCCCAAGTACCTAATGACCAAAACGGATGGCACCACATAGAATACAAGAGCATAGAATACAAGAGCGGTGGGGGTTATCCTTGACCTGTATAAATAGTTAGGCCACAGCTCGAGTACTGCATGCAGTTCCGGTCACCACATTATAGGAAAGATGTGATTGCACTGGAAAGGGTGCAGAGGAGATTTACAAGAATGTTGCCTGGACTGGAGAATTTTGGCTATGAGGAAAGATTGGATAGGCTGGGGTTGTTTTCTTTGGCACAGAGGAGGCTGAGGGGAGACCTTATTGAGGTGTATAACATTATGAGCGTCCTAGATAGAATGGATAGGATGGACCTATGTCCCTTAGCAGAGGGGCCAACAACCAGGGGGCATAGATTTAAAGTAATTGGGGGGAGGTTTAGAGGAGATAGGAGGGGAAATTTCTTCACCCAGAGGGTGGTGGGGGTCTGGAACTCGCTGCCTGAAAGGGTGGTAGAGCCAGAAACTCTCACCACATTTTAAAAATGCTTGGATGTGCACGTGAAGTGCCGTAACCTGCAGGGTTGTGGACCACGAGCTGGAAAGTGAGATTAGGGTGGGTAGCTCTTTGTCGGCCGGCACGGACACGATGGGCCCAAATGGCCTCCTTCCGTGCTGTAAGTTTCTATGATTCTATGACATGTGCCAGTATGGCCGGAACGTCCAACAGTGATGTGCAGAGATGGGGAACGCCAGAGTTGAGTGAGCATTCACACTGAGACGTATGTACAATATTCCCCATACTGACCTCCCACTGCCACTGAAATTGCTGCTGAACAAAGCTAATAGATAAATACGGTGGACCTTCCACTCATCAGAATTAAATGGCAACAGGGAAACACAGTTATTTTGAGCTTTAATTTCCTCAGGGTGCTATTTTTAGCATTTGATTAACACTTTTGTGTTAACTTGCTGCCTTTGCTAATTTAATGCCATCATTAACCTGATTATTTTCAATGGTTTATTGCCCACCTTAGAATAGAGCAGACCAAAGGTTAACACAAATGTACAAACTAATGTGTTAAAAGTGGCATCTAGAGGAAATTAAATCCCCTCCCCTCGCCGGTGTCAGTATCAAGCACTGTTAGGTTAGGTATAGCATGGGTTAGACACCTAATGCTCCCTCTGCTCCCACAGTGTGCCAACTTCAATGGGCCATCCCCTACGGCACCACTTGAACTATTTCATTCCCTACACCAGCCACCTCAGCCTCCTTTCTGTTAAAATGCAACACAAGACATAGGAAACAGGAGCAGGAGAAGGCCACTTGGCCCCTTGAGCCTGCTCCGTCATTCAACAAGATCATGGCTGATCTGATCATGAACTCAGCTCCACTTCCATGTCTCCTCATCTGAGTTTTAAATGAGCGGCCCCTTATTCTAAGAGCATGTCCCCTTGTTTTAGTTTCCCCTATGAGTGGAAATATCCTCTCTGCACCCACCTTGTCGAACCTCCTCATTACCTTATAAGTTTCAATAAGATCACCTCTCATTCTTCTGAACTCCAATGTGTATAGGCCCAACCTACTCAACCTATCCTCATAAATCAATCCCCTCATCTTTGGAATCAACCTAGTGAACCTTCTTGGAACAGCCTCCAATGCAAGTATATCCTTTCTTAAATACGGAGACCAAAACTGTACCCAGTACTCTAGGTGTGGCCTCAACAATACCCTATACAGTTGTAACAGGACTTCTCTGCTTTTATATTCTCTGCCCCTTGCAATAAGAACATAAGAACATAAGAATTAGGAACAGGAGTCGGCCATCTAGCCCCTCGAGCCTGCTCCGCCATTCAACAAGATCATGGCTGATCTGGCCATGGACTCAGCTCCACTTACCCGCCCGCTCCCCGTAACCCTTAATTCCCTTATTGGTTAAAAATCTATCTATCTGTGACTTGAATATATTCAATGAGCTAGCCTCAACTGCTTCCTTGGGCAGAGAATTCCACAACCCTCTGGGAGAAGAAATTCCTTCTCAACTCACCAACTTCTAAAGGCCAACATTCCATTGGCCTTCCTGATTACTTGCTGTACCTGCATACTAACTTTTTGTGTTTCATGCACAAGGACCCCCAGGTCCCTCTGAACTGCAGCACTTTGCAATTTTTCTCCATTTAAATTATCATTTGCTTTTCTATTATTTCTGCCAAAGTTGATAACCTCACATTTTCCCACATTATACTCCATCTGCCAAATTTTTGCCCACTCACTTAGCCTGTCTAGATCCCTTTGCAGATTTTTTGTGTCCTCCTCACAATTTACTTTCCCATCAGTGGCCAATATCTGGCAGTCCTGTGCTGCAGCCCTGTGCTTGCGAGGAGTTGGATTAAGACTTCATTCAGTACTCCTGCAGCTATAGGCGACAAGAGACTTTCATCCCATTAATCTGGATTAGGCTTGAAACCAAATTTCAGAGACACGAGGTGAATTTGCTTCATCACTCAGTCCCGTATTCACTTTTCCTTCTCAATGTTTTGAGATATGAGGGGTAATTCCATGATCCCCTGCCACTCGCAGAAAGTTCTTAAACATAGGAGGGAAATAGAAAGACTTGCATTTATATAGCGCCTTTCATGACCTCATGATGTCCCAAAATGCTTTACAACCAATGACGTACCGTTGAAGCACGGTCACTGTTGTATTGTGGGAAACGCAGCAGCCAATGTGCGCATAGCAAGCTCTTATAAACAGCAATGTGATAATGACCAGATCACCTGTTTTGGTTGAGGGATAGCTATTGGCTTGGACACCGGAGAGAACTTCCCTGCTCTTCTTCGATTAGTGCCACAGGATCTTTTGCATCCACCCGAGAGGGCAGACGGGGCCTCGGTTTATCGGCTCATCTGAAATACGGCACTTCCGACAGTGCAGCGCTCCCTCGGTACGGCACTGGTGTGTCAGCCTGGATTATGCACTAACGTCTCTGGAGTGTGGCTTTAACCTACAATCTTCTGACTCAGAGGCGACAATGAGACCACGAAGTCATGGCTGACACCAGGAGCAGTGCTGGCCAAACGCCCTCACCAATGACAGCACAGCACAGTCGGCAGAGAGTAGCCACAGCCTTAGGGCCCACATGATGACTAGGCAGTTCAAAGCCATACTTGATCACCTGGTGGAAAAAACAAATAGCTTTGGAGGGCGGACCTGGGATCATAAGGCGCTGTGACCGAGAAAGGTGAGTATTGCCTAACAGACAGGATTTTTCTTGTACCCTGTTCAGGAGTATGAGGGAGGTGCATAAAAAAAAAGAATAGGCCATTCAGTTCCTCGAGCCTGGTCCATCATTCAATTAGATCATGGCTGAGCTGTACCTCAACTCCATTTTCCCGCCTTTGCTCCATATCCCTCGATACCCTTACCCAAACTAAAATCTGTCGCTCTCAGTCTTGAAAGCTCCAATTGTCCCCCAACATTCACAGACTTTTGGGGAAGAGAATTCCAGATTTCCAATACTCACTGTGAAAAAGTGCTTCCTGATTTCACTCCTGAATGGTCTCGTTCTTGATTTCCCCCACCGGAGGAAATAGTTCCTCCATATCTCCCTCATCGAATCCACTGTGGCTCAGTGGGTAGCACACTCGCCTCTGATTCAGGGATTCGTGGGTTCGAATCCCATTCCAGGGACTTGAACACATAAATCTAGGCTGACACCCCAGAGCACTGTCAGAGGTGCTGCCATTCGGATGTGAAGTTAAACCGAGGCCCCGTCTGCTCTTTCGGGTGGAATTAAAAGATCCCCATGGAACTATTTCGAAGAAGAGCAGGGGAGTTCTCCCTAGTGCCCTGGCCAATGTTTACCCCTCAATCAACATAACAAAACAGATTATCTGGTGATTATCACATTGCTGATTGTGGGAGCTTGCTGTACACAAATTGGCTGCTGCGTTTCCCACATTACAACAGTGACTACACTCCAAAAGTACTTCATTGGCTGTAAAGTGCTTTGAGACGTCCGGTCGTCATGAAAGACACTGTATAAATGCAGATCTTTCTTTAGTTAACATTTTAAACACCTCGATCAGATCACCCCTCAATCTTCTGTACTTAAGGGAATGCAAGCCAAATTTATGAAACCTATCCTCTAAGCTTGGGTCTCATTCAGGAGGAGTTTGAGGAGCCTCCAGGGAGAAGTCCACACTCTTGTATTATCACCTTGTATTATTGTTATGGTCGGGGCTATAAAAGGAGCATACCACCGCAAGGTAAAGTGCGAGCCGGTCCGGGAGGGCGAGGGCTGTGAAGAGGGTGACTGGATTGGACATCACCGTAACGCAGGTCAGTGATTGGAGCGTGGGCAGGTACTGCAGGAGCAGCGAGGTCGGGATGTAGGAGCGGCGAGAGAGTGCAGAGCGACATGATCGGGGCCCAGGAGAGGCGCGAGTTCGGGGCCCAGGAGAGGCGAGGGCCCAGGGGCCCAGGGGCCCAGGGGCAGCACGGGCCAGCCCACACTGCGATATGTGTGCGCACTAGGTCCGTGCAGCAGAGCTGGTCTCCAGTCGTCTTGGTTAATCCTTGTCACTGGACCAAGACCTAGCTCTGTCAAGCACGTGTGGTGTCTGGTGTGCAACGGCCACCACACGTCAAAAAAATCCACGCACAGGCATCGTCCACCCTTCAACATGTAGTTCAGGACCTGGAATATTAGGTCCTTCGTTGAAACACCTGTGAACTCATCCCTTTTTGGTGTGGAAGCAAGTCATCCTCGATACGAGGGACCGCCTGAGGCAAAAAAAAGAGAATTATCATCTCTGTCTAGAATTAAAGAATGGAGAAAAAAAATAGCTGTTTTAACTGATTTTCATTTGCCCTTTCTGGACCATCAATAATATCATGGTGTATGATTCAAGTCTGCTCACACGATGTGATTAACTTAGATCCCATATACCACAGCTGAATTCACGTCCAATATAAGCATAATTCTGATAAAAGTGGAGAATTCTAATGCTATAAAGCACATCCCATTCGCTCCCAGTGTGTACTGTTCCTGATCATTTAAAACTGCTTACAATAAATACAAAATCCAAGCATGAAATATTTCCTAATTAGTCATTGTAATGCACTTCCCACAGAATACGATCAATCCACTGCCAATGGTTCACCCAGAGGCAGCAGTAGAATTTTAAAGTCTAATCACTTTTCTGTAAACTGTGCTTTTGCTCCAGGTTTTTTTCCCCCAGATTCAATCACTGATTAACTGAGCTGAGGTAAACAAAGTTTTGCTGCATTTCTGTTATTAACTCCATTTTCAAGAGCGCCGCGTTGAAGCAGAATTGCGCTTTAAGTAGAAGACATCTTGCAATCAAGCTACAACCATATCAAGCGACTGCACTGTGACATTTACAAGCATCATTTACTCTCTTCGCAGGGAGGTTTATTCCCTTGTGTTTTAGCTGTCTGCTTCGTTCAAGGGATGTGAGGACGTTATAGGCCGTGGCCTAGAGATTCGGCCACGCAGCCACTCTTGTTCAGGCACTAAAGAACATTAAAAAAATAGGAGCAGGAGTAGGCCCCTTGAGCCTTCTCCGCCATTCAATAAGATCATGGCTGATCTTCAACTTCAATTATGGGGGGGTGGGGGAGTGTTCCCAAACAGATGCCGTTGTGCGGAGGAAGAGGGAAGGCCAATGTAATATATTTGCTTCATGGGTTCTTTGCATAAGAATTCATAGCAACACATTGCTATTAAGAACTAGTTGGTTTATTAGCAAATGTTTTAACAATGACACTACACATTACCAGTTCATCCGCCAGGCTCAAAACCAGCTGCCTCATCGTGGATCCCCTGAACCCAACTGGCTGGGGTTTTATTGAGTCTTGTGAACATCACGTGACTGGCTAAGCCACTCCCAAATCAACAGCTCCACAACTATTTTAGTAAAACTATAATCAAGTGCCCTCCCCTTAAAAGGGGCACTAGAACCGACAAATTAACAATTAAACATTGGACATTAAATGAATCAAAGTAAAATTTGGTTGCCGGGGGTGATGATGCACTCCAGTCCCTCCGGCACCCACCTCTCGCAGAAGGCCGCGAGCGTACCGGTGGACACCGCGTGCTCCATCTCCAGGGACACCCTGGCTTGGATGTAATCTCGGAAGAGAGGCAGGCCCCCCTCGACCGCCCACTGCCAGGCCCAGGAGCAGTCCTACGAGGAGGCCTTCCGACCTGCCCGCTCCTCTCCGTACCCGGGGCCCAAAGATCAGGAGTGTGGGACTGAAGTGCAACCAAAATTTGAGGAGTAGCCCCTCCAAATAATGGAAGAGGGGCTGCAACCTCACACATTCAACGTAAATATGGAGCATGGACTCTTCCAGACCGCAGAAATTACAGGCGGCCTGGGAATCCGTGAACCGACTTAAAAACCGATTGCACGGGACTGCTCCGTGCAACACCCACCAGGCCAAGTCCCCAATAAATAAAGGGAGGACTCCTGCGTAGAGAGCACTTCAACCACTCTACAAGCCTGTGATCATCCTCACAAGTGCATACATTAGAGGCCTGAGAATTGCTTCCTGCTCCTCCTAGCTCTTGAGGAGTCCGACCGAAGATGAAGAAATCTTAACTTAGCACGGGCCTCTTCCAGCCACTCTGCTGCCGCTCCCCAGGATTCTCTGGCAGTTTTTGACATCAGGCGGACCTCCCAAACCACCCCACCCCCCCCGCCACCCCCCTCCATGCCCGCCCCATTCCCCACCCCGAGACTTTGTAAAGATCACGTCGCGGCACCAGTGATTTCATCGGGCCGTGACCTTTAAATTTAAATCAGGCCCTCGCTTGCCTGCAGCGGGAGTCTGCGGCAACTTCAAAGTCGATGAAGGTTAGGATGGCGCCGGGCGCGAATGGAGTGACCTCAGACTTGTGGATGCCCCATCATCCCATCATCATCATAGGCAGTCTCTCGAAATCGAGGAAGACTTGCTTCCACTCTAAAAGTGAGTTCTCAGGTGACTGAACAGCCCAATATGGGAATTACAGTCTCTGTCACAGGTGAGACAGACAGTGGTTGAGGGTAAGGGAGGGTGGGACTGGTTTGCTTCACGCTCTTTCCGCTGCCTGCACTTGGCTTCTGCATGCTCTCGGCGACGAGACTCGAGGTGCTCAGCGCCCTCCCAGATGCTGTCCCTCCACTTAGGGCGGTCTTTGGCCAGGGACTCCCAGGTGTCGATGGGGATGTTGCACATTATCAAGGAGGAAACGTCCTTGAAACGTTTCCTCTGCCCACCTGGGGCTCGCTTGCCGTGTAGGAGTTCCGAGTAGAGCGCTTGCTTTGGGAGTCTTGTGTTGGGCATGCGGACAATGTGGCCCGCCCAACGGAGCTGGTCGAGTGTGGTCAGTGCTTCGATGCTGGGGATGTTGGCCTGATTGAGAACACTGACGCTGGTGCGTCTGTCCTCCCAGGGGATTTGCAGGATCTTGCAGGGGCAGCGTTGTTGGTATTTCTCCAGCACATTGAGGTGTCTACTGTACATGGTCCATGTCTCTGAGCCATATAGAAGAGCGGGTATCACTACAGCCCTGTAGACCATAAGCTTGGTGCCAGATTTGTGGTCCTGGCCTTTGAACACTCCTCTCTTCCTCAGGCGACTGAAGGCTGCGCTGGTACACTGGAGGCGGTGTTGGACCTCGTCATCGATGTCTGCCCTTGCTGACAGTAGGCTCCCAAGGTATGGAAACTGGTCCACGTTGTCCAAGGCTGTGCCGTGGATTTGCAGCCTGATCTTAATCCCCTTCCCCACATCACCCCACACACACACACACCATTCTCGCTGGGCGAAAGAGGATTAAAATCTCCCCCTTGTTTTTTTTCAATGTATTATTTCTGACTTCATCACTTGGCTTGAAAGCTCCCCCTCTTCAGATTTTCAGGGAAAGCCACATCTGAACTGGACCAATATGTTTCTGTCAGGGTCAGCCCCAAATACTCGCCCTAGTAGTTACGCAGATAGCTGACAGCACCCCCCCACCCCTCGCTCTGAAACCTGACAATGTTACACTTCTGGCAGTCTAATTAACAATCTGAACACTGGTCCAGTTTAAAATAAAACCTGCACGGAGTCAAAAGATTAAATACTCCAGAAGCGAAAATCTCTTTTAGAGCTGATTCATATAAATTGCTTTGGACCATAATTCAAGGATTATGTACTGTGTGACTTGAATGACTAATTCCTCGTGATAAAGGACGTCATTGACCAGCCTCTAACAAAAGTCTTCCTCTGACTTTTTACATAGTTACTTCAGGCAGTATGAAACTTCTGTTTCACAGACAGGACTCTTTGTCCCGACACCCTTGGCTTGTATTCCCTCGAAGATAGGAGATTGCAGGTTGGACTGATCGAGGTGTTTAACATATGAAACGAATTCGATAGGGGAGATATGGAGAAACCATTTCCTCCAGTGAGGGAATCAAAAACGAGGAGCATCATCTTAAGATTAGGGACAGGCCATTCAGGCGGGAAATCAGGAAGCAGTTTTTTACTCAAAGGGTAGGAGGAATCTGAAATTCTCTGTCCCAAAACGCTGTGGATGCTGGGGCAACAGTTGGAGCTTTCAAGACTGAGATCGCTAGTTTTTTGTTCGGTGAGGGTAGCATAGTACTTTTGCAGCAGCGGCAAAGCGCTAAGCAAGCTGCCTCTGTGACACTGCACCTGTAATGCATGCACTCAATAAAACCCCAGCCAGTTGGGTTCAGGAGATCCACGATGAGGCAATCCGCGATTGTGAGCCTGGTGGATGAACTGGTAATGTGTAGTGTGATTGTTAAACCTTTTGCGAATAAACCAACTAGTTCTTAATAGCCACGATCTCTCGCCTCTCCTCCGCCACGATCTCTCGCCGTTCCTCCGCCACAAACACTCGCCGCTCCTCCGCCACAAACACTCGCCGCTCCTCCGCCACAAACACTCGCCGCACCTACGCCACGATCTCTCACCGTTCCTCCGCCACGATCTCTTGCCGCTCCTCCGCCACGATCTCTCGCTGCACCTCCGCCACGATCACCCACCAAATCTCAGCCACAATCCCTCATCACTCCTCCACCTCAATCATGCGCCGCACCTCTGCCATGTCCTTCCTGCTCCTCTGCTGTACCAGGGCCCTGCCGATGCCCCTGCCCATGCTCCAAACAGCAACCTGTGAGTGGACGGATGGTGTCACCCAATGCCCAATGTCAGCACTCCCGCCTTTGAGCCAAGTCCCGCTCCAGAGACTTGAGCACAAAATCTAGGCTGGTACTGAGGGAGTGCTGCACTGTCGCAGGTGTCTTCTTTCAGCAGAGATGTTAAACTGAGGCCCCGTCTGTCCTCTCGGGTGAACATAAGAACAAGAACATAAGAATTAGGAGCAGGAGTAGGCCATTCGGCCCTTCGAGCCCGCTCCGCCATTCAATAAATCATGGCTGATCTTCTACCTCAACTCCACTTTCCTGCACTATCCTCATATCCCTTAATTCCCTTGATTCCCTTAATATCCAAAAATCTATCGATCTCAGTCTTGAACATACTCAAAAAATGAACTTCCACAGCCCTCTGGGGTAGAGAATTCCAAAGATTCACCACCCTCTGGGTGAAGAGGTTTCTCCTCATCCCAGGCCGAAACGGCTGACCCTTATCCTGAGACTGTGACCCCTGGTTCTAGACTCCCCAGCCAATGGAAATATCCTCCCTGCATCTACCCTATCAAGCCCTGTAAGAATTTTGTGGATGTAAAAGATCCCACAGCACCCATCTTGCTGCCCTGGCCAATTCCAATGGAGAGTATATCCTCCTCGTCAAGTGCGCCCCACCTTTAAGAGAAGTCCCTTTAACAACTGCTCTCAACTGCCCATTAACCCCCCGACCCACCCCCCCCCCAAACACACACAGCCCACACACACCCCACACACACCCCACACACACACAGCCCACACACACCCCACACACACCCCACACACACACAGACCACACACACACAGCCCACACACACCCCACACACACATCCCACCCCACCACCCCCCCCCCACACACACACACACACACACACACAGCCCCCCGTGCACACACCCCACAATCACCCCCCCACACACACCACCCCACACCCCCACCCTACACACACACACACACCCCACACACCCCCCACACACACCCCCCACACACACACCCCCCACACACACACCCTACACACCACCCACACACACACACCCCACACACCCCCCCCACACACACCCTACACACACCCCACACCCCCCCCTACACACAGGCCCTACACACACACACACCCCACACACACCCTGCACACACACATACACCCCACACAAACCCTGCACACACCCCCCACACATACACCCCACACCCCCCCCCCACACACACACCCCCCACACACACACCCTACACACACACACCCTACACACACACACACCCCACACCCCCCCTACACACAGACCCTACACACACACACACAGCCCACACACACCCTGCACACACACACACCCCACACACACCCTGCACACACACACACCCCACACACACCCACACACCACACACACACCCCACCCCCCCCCACACACACACCCCCCCCCACACACACACACCCCACACACACACACCACACACACACCCCCCCACCCCCCCACACACACACACCACACACACCCCTCACACACACCCTCCCCCCCCCACACACACACACACACACAACCCCCTCACACACACCCCACACACACAGTGAGCTCCCCTGTGTAGCAGCCGATCTGTGCAGAGAACACTACCGTAACCTTTCAAATGAGCTGATCTTATGAAATGTCATGGGGTCAGCTTAATCTGCTGCCGTGCATTGCAGTGATCCAACCTCAGTGATCCAGCCTCAGTGATCCTGTGACAGTGATCCAGCATCAGTGATCCAGCCTCAATGATCCCATGTCAGTGATCCATCCTCAGTGATCCAGCCTCAGTGATCATGTGTCAGTGATCCAGCCTCAGTGATCCAGTCTCAGTGATCCATCCTCAGTGATCCAGCCTCAGTGATCATGTGTCAGTGATCCATCCTCAGTGATCTAGTCTCAGTGATCCAGCCTCAGTGATCCCATGGCAGTGATCCCATGTCAGTGATCCAGCCTCAGTAATTCCACTCCAGTAATCCAGTCTCAGTGATCCAGCCTCAATGATCCCATTTCAGCAATCCAGCCTCAGTGATCCAGCCTCAGTAATCCAGTCTCAGTGATCCAGCCTCAGTGATCCCATGTCAGTGATCCAACCTCAGTGATCCAGCCTCAGTGATTCATGTGTCAGTGATCCAGCCCCAGTGACCCAGTCTCAGTGATCCAGTCTCAGTGATCCAGCCTCAGTGATCCCATGTCAGTGATCCAACCTCAGTGATCCAGCCTCAGTGATTCATGTGTCAGTGATCCAGCCCCAGTGACCCAGTCTCAGTGATCCAGTCTCAGTGATCCAGCCGCAGTGATCCCATGTCAGTGATCCAACCTCAGTGATTCCACTCCAGTGATCCAGTCTCAATGATCCAGTCTCAGTGATCCAGCCCCAGTGATCCAGCCTCAATGATCCCATGCCAGTGATCCAGCCTCAGTGATCCAGCCTAAGTGATCCCATGTCAGTGATCCAGCCTCAGTGATTCCACTCCAGTGATCCAGCCTCAGTGATCCAGTCTCAGTGATTCCAGTCTCAGTGATCCAGCCTCAGTGATCCAGCCTCAGTGATCCATGTGTCAGTGATCCAACCTCAGTGATCCAGCTCGAATGATCATGTGTCAGTGATCCAGTCTAAGTGATCTAACCTCAGTGATCCATGTGTCAGTGATCCAGCCAGAATGATCCAGCCTCAGTGATCCAGTCTCAGTGATCCAGTCTCAGTGATTCCACTCAAGTGATCCAGCCTCCGTGATCCAGCCTCAGTGATCCAGCCTCAGTGATTCCACTCCAGTGATCCAGCCTCAGTGATCCAGCCTCAGTGATCCAGTCTCAGTGATTCCACTCAAGTGATCCAGCCTCAGTGATCCAGCCTCAGTGATCCAGCCTCAGTGATTCCACTCCAGTGATCCAGCCTCAGTGATCCAGCCTCAGTGATCCAGCCTCAGTGATTCCACTCCAGCGATCCAGCCTCAGTGATCCAGCCTCAGTGATCCCATGGCAGTGATCCCATGTCAGTGATCCAGCCTCAGTAATTCCACTCCAGTAATCCAGTCTCAGTGATCCAGCCTCAATGATCCCATTTCAGCAATCCAGCCTCAGTGATCCAGCCTCAGTAATCCAGTCTCAGTGATCCAGCCTCAGTGACCCCATGTCAGTGATCCAACCTCAGTGATCCAGCCTCAGTGATTCATGTGTCAGTGATCCAGCCCCAGTGACCCAGTCTCAGTGATCCAGTCTCAGTGATCCAACCTCAGTGATTCCACTCCAGTGATCCAGTCTCAATGATCCAGTCTCAGTGATCCAGCCCCAGTGATCCAGCCTCAATGATCCCATGTCAGTGATCCAGCCTCAGTGATCCAGCCTAAGTGATCCCATGTCAGTGATCCAGCCTCAGTGATTCCACTCCAGTGATCCAGCCTCAGTGATCCAGTCTCAGTGATTCCAGTCTCAGTGATCCAGCCTCAGTGATCCAGCCTCAGTGATCCATGTGTCAGTGATCCAACCTCAGTGATCCAGCTCGAATGATCCTGTGTCAGTGATCCAGTCTAAGTGATCTAACCTCAGTGATCCATGTGTCAGTGATCCAGCCTCAGTGATCCAGCCAGAATGATCCTGTGTCAGTGAGCCAGTCTCAGTGATCCAGTCCCAATGAATCAGCCTCAGTGATCCAGTCCCATTGATCCAGCCTTGGTGATCCAGCCTCAGTGATCCAGTCTCAGTGATCCAGTCTCAGTGATTCCACTCAAGTGATCCAGCCTCCGTGATCCAGCCTCAGTGATCCAGCCTCAGTGATTCCACTCCAGTGATCCAGCCTCAGTGATCCAGCCTCAGTGATCCAGTCTCAGTGATTCCACTCAAGTGATCCAGCCTCAGTGATTCAGCCTCAGTGATCCAGCCTTGGTGATTCCACTCCAGTGATCCAGCCTCAGTGATCCAGCCTCAGTGATCCAGCCTCAGTGATTCCACTCCAGCGATCCAGCCTCAGTGATCCAGCCTCAGTGATCCAGTCTCAGTGATTCCACTCAAGTGATCCAGTCTCAGTGATCCAGCCTCAGTGTTCCAGCCTCAGTGATTCCACTCCAGTGATCCAGCCTCAGTGATCCAGCCTCAGTGATCCAGCCTCAGTGATTCCACTCAAGTGATCCAGTCTCAGTGATCCACCCTCAGTGATCCAGCCTCAGTGACCCAGCCTCAATGAATGAGCCTCAGTGATCCAGTCCCATTGATCCAGCCTTGGTGATCCAGTATCAGTGATCTAGTCTCAGTGATCCAGTCTCAGTGATTCCACTCCAGTGATCCAGCCTCAGTGATCCAGCCTCAGCGATTCCACTCCAGTGATCCAGCCTCAGTGATCCAGCCTCAGTGATCCAGCCTCAGTGATTCCACTCCAGTGATCCAGCCTCAATGATCCAGCCTCAGTGACCCAGCCTCAGTGATCCAGTCTCAATGAATCAGCCTCAGTGATCCAGTCCCATTGATCCAGCCTTGGTGATCCAGTCTCAGTGATCCAGTTTCAGTGATCCAGTCTCAGTGATCCAGTCTCAGTGATTCCACTCAAGTGATCCAGCCTCAGTGATCCAGCCTCAGTGATTCCACTCCAGTGATCCAGCCTCAGTGATCCAGCCTCAGTGATTCCACTCCAGTGATCCAGCCTCAGTGATCTAGCCTCAGTGATTCCACTCCAGTGATCCAGCCTCAGTGATCCAGCCTCAGTGATCCAGCCTCAGTGATCCAGCCTCAGTGATTCCACTCCAGTGATCCAGCCTCAGTGATCCAGCCTCAGTGATTCCACTCCAGTGATCCAGCCTCAGTGATCTAGCCTCAGCGATTCCACTCCAGTGATCCAGCCTCAGTGATCTAGCCTCAGTGATCCAGCCTCAGTGATCTAGCCTCAGTGATCTAGCCTCAGTGATCCCGTGTCGATGGTGAGTCTACAGCCCCTACAGGAAAGTAGGAGAGGGCACTGGGGAAAAATAATAGCACCACCACCTCTTAATGTATTCACTTAGTGAGTCACAGCCCATTTAACCAGCACCTTTGCTATATTGATATTAATTAAATAAACGCTCATAGGTTTGACAAGTAATTAATTCAAAGATATAGAGGGGAGACATTTCATGTTTACAAATTATATGTGGAGTCTGAACTATGATCCTCAATATTGCCTGACTTACTCAAAATAGTCAGGGTTCTGCACGCGAATTTGATAAACCAATTTATTTTTTTATTGTTAAACCCAGGATTAAAATACAGAGGCAGTGATTTTAATCAGTTATTTCAGCATGATTAAATTTGATGGGGAGCTGCCCCAGTTACCAGTCCGCTGGCCCTGGCTAACTCTTTCAGCACATTGTCGTCATCTTTTCGTCAAACGCGTCTTGGTATCGCGTGGTGAATTTGACTCTGCTCCCCACACTTCATTGCCCTGCTCTGCTTTTCTTCCCTCCCGTCCTCGGAGGTACTGACACCTGCTCGGAAATGCCTTCTCCTCCCTGGTGCAGCCTGGCTGTGGGGAGGACCTGGAGCGGAAAGCAAGCTAATAATGGGGTGGATTGCTCGGATGTCTACAGTTAACAAAGAGCTGGGCAACTCTGGTCCCTGCCGCCCGTTGCACGGATGGCCCAAGTGTTCCTTCAAGGGAGGATGGGGGGATAACTGGCTTGGATCATTTCTAGGTCAAATTGGACAGGTATAGTATTAGGCAGCCCCTCGCATCGAGGATGACTTGCTTCCTCACCAAAAAGGGATGAGTTCACAGGTGTTTCAATGAGGGACCTGACATTCTAGGTCCTGAACTACATGTTGAAGGGTGGAAGATGCCTGTGCACACCAGCCACCACACGGGCTTGACAGAGCTAGGTCTTGGTCCAGTGGCAAGGATTAACCAAGACGACTGGAGACCAGCTCTGTTGCACGGACTTAGTATCTTGAAGAGAAACACATCATAACTTACAACTGCTGGAAGAGCAGGAAGGCAAACTAGATGGATTGCCTGCGTAATTCCCCCACCGTGCTGATATTTGGGGTGGGTGGACATGGAGAATTCACCCAGGGGCGCTCTGTCGCGTCTCACTGTCACAATTTCCCTGGCTCCCTGTTTCCCTGGCTCAGTGGCAGATTATACAGTGTCAGCTGCGGCTCAGTGGATCACCACCTCGCCCCTGAGTCAGAAGGTTGTGGGTTCAAGTCCCACTCCAGAAACTTGACACTCCAGTGCAGTGCTGAGGCAGTGCTGCATTGTCGGAGGTGCCGTCTTTCAGATGAGACGTTAAACCAAGGCCCTGTCTGCTCTCTCAGGTGGATGTAAAAGATCCCATGACAATATTTTGAAGCAGAGCAGGGGCATTATCCCCGATGTCCTGGCCAATACTTATCCCTCAATCAACATAACAAAAACAGATTATCTGGTCATTATCACACTGCTGTTTGTGGGAGCTTGCTGTGCACAAATTGGCTGCCGCGTTTCCTACATTACAACAGTGACTACACTTCAAAAGTACTTCATCGGTTGTAAAGCGCTTTGAGATATCCAGTGGTTGTGAAAGGTGCTATATAAATGCAAGTCTTTCTTTTTTTCTTTCCTACAAAATGCAACTCCCACCACTGCATCCTTTGAATGGCAGATGCAAAGGACAGCTGTTAGGTCCAGGTATCCACCACTCAAAAGATGGCGTAAGGTTCAAGAATGTTTTGTTTTTTTTGCAAGCCAGACCCTGTGCGATCACTCGCTGTGTGAGGCCTTGCACAGCCGAAAAGCAGCCATCACAAAATGCCACAGATCTTGGTGAGGCTTGAAGGCATGGCAGAGCCTATATCCTTCTGCTGCGGCAGTGCTTTAAGACCTCTGATTTGGTGTGGCTCCTTGTTGGAAGCCAGTGAAATTGTCGGGCGGCTCCCTCTGCAGCCCACCTGGCTCTCCGATCAGTGGTGGTCTCCCAGAGACAGGTCGCAATGCCAGCTCTCTAAGATGCTGGGGCACCGATTGGGCAAAGGTCCATCAGGGTGAAAAGGAGGAACTTGCATTTATAAAGTGCCTTTCATGACCTCAGATCATCCCAAAGCACTTGGCAGCCAAATAAGTACTTTTTGAAGTGTAGTAGCTGTTGTAATGTAGGAAACGTGACAGCCAATTTACGCACAGCAAGGTCCCACAAACAGCAATGTGATCATCTGTTTTAAGTGATGTTAGTTGAGGGATAAATGCTGGCCAGAACACTGGGGCGGTGGGGGGGCGCAGAACTCCCCTGCTTCTTCTTCAAAATAGTGCCGTGGGATCTTTGAAATCCACCTGAGAGAGTAGAGAGGGCTTTGGTTAAACGTCCCATCTGAAACGTGACACCTCCAACAGTGCAGCACTTCCTCAACATTGCACTGGAGCATCAGCCTAGATTGTTGCGCTTAAGTCTCTGGAGTGGGACTTGAACCCACAACCTTCTGACTCAGAGTCGAGTGTGCTACCCACTGAGGCACAGCTGACACGGTAGGCCACAATAGTCGCTCGATGCTGGTGCACAAACATCTCTTGCCTTGACAAACACAGAATTAACTGGGAAACAAAAGGGTTACATTTTGAGACTGTAGTTATCACTTGAATATTTCTCTCGGTTTTATATGAAATAGCTTTTGCTTCTCACTGGTATCATTTTCTGCCATATTGGAAACTCTCTAAGTGGGAATAAAATTCAAAAATGAGAGAAAGGAGGGAGAAATAAGCTTGATAACTTGATATTTTAATAATGTGACACAGAGCTAGTTTACAATTATGATTCCTCGACCCATTGGGACCCTAGAAATCCAACAGTATAACTGCATTATTTAAATATATGTATACATTATCAAAGAAAACAGTACAAGTGCAATGAGTTATACAGTTACAAATGCAAAGCAGCTCTGTGGGAAAAGAGTGAAACAGAATGTGCAGCCAAGATCAAAGTGGTTGTGGGCACTGAAGCAATTGGGGAATCATAGACTTAACGGCAAACTAGATACAGTAAATTGGCACCTTGTGACTGACGCATAATGGCCCTGAAATTGCAGCCTCTCTGGGCGCGTACGATGTGTGCACATGCCGAAGAGGCCTCACGAGATTCGGGTTTAGGCGCGCAAAGCGCATGCGTCTGAACCTGCCACTTGCAATCTGTCATTTGACAGATCGCACGCATCCCCGGGAGAAGGGCCTTCGCAGGTGGAGATGTGGGCTATTTGCCCAACTCCTGCCCAGCGATTGTCCTTCAGACTCTTACGCCTGGTAAGAGCAGGCATTAGGCCGGCCATTACGAGCATAAGAATTTTAACAGATTGAAAAAATAAATGTTATCACTTATTTTTATGTTAAAAACCCTGTGTATAAAGGTAAGTTTATTTTTAACACTATTGAAACATTTTTTTTTAAATCAAAAAAATAAAATTTTTCTCTGAAACATTTCTATTAATTTTAAAAAAGTGAATTGATTTTTAATTTATGTTGGTGTTTTATTTGATTTTAGGGGTATTCTCCTTGATTAGTCACGGGAGCTCCCATTACTATGAATGAGAATACTACATTGTGATTGGTGGTCCAGGCCCACGTGATACCAGGATGTACGTACACTCCTGGAATATGTGGGCCTCCGTGCTGGGCTGCACATCTAGGCCTCGGCGAGCAAGCCTTCATTCCTCCGGGGCCACCGGGTAGACATAAATATTTTTGTGGTCGGAGGCATCCGCCTGCAGGAAGCATCCGAGCGCAATTTCAGGGCCATTGTGTTGGAGAGCTTCACTTCCCACCTCCCACACACAGGCACACGAGCATACACACACACACAAATACATACGTGCACACACATGGCCTTCAAAGGAGCAGCGTGCGGCCCCACCCGTCATTCTGCACGGCGGCCCCGACCTGCAAGGACCATCAGCAGGTTGGGGCCTTCAAAGGAACAGACCACTTCAAGATAGTACCGCTGCTGGAGAGCGATGGCTGTGAAGAGGGTGACTGGATTGGACATCACCAAGGTCCAGGTCACTGATTGGAGCGTGGGAAGGTACAGCAGGAGTGGCGACGTTGGGGCGCAAGAGCGGCGAGTGATTGTGGAGCGACATGATCGGGGGCCCAGGAGAGGCGTGAGTTACGGGGCCCAGAAGAGGCGAGGGCACACTATGTGTGCACACTAGGTCCGTGCAGCAGAACTTGTCTCCAGTCGTCTTGGTTAATCCTTGCCACTGGACCAAGACCGAGCTCTGTCAAGCCCATGTGGTGACTAGTGTGCAACGGCCACCACACGTTAAAAAAATCCACGCACAGGCATCTTCCACCCTTCAAGATGTATTTTGGGATCTGGAATATTAGATCCTTCATTGAAACACCTGTGAATTCATCCCTACGGAATACCAAAGGGCAGAAAACGCTAGTGGGAGTTGCGTACAGACCACCAAACAGTAGTAGTGAGGTTGGGGACAGCATCAAACAAGAAATTAGGGATGCGTGCAATAAAGGTACAGCAGTTATCATGGGTGACTTTAATATACGTATTGATTGGGCTAACCAAACTGGTAGCAATGCGGTGGAGGAGGATTTCCTGGAGTGTACTAGGGATGGTTTTCTAAACCAATATGTCAAGGAACCAACTAGAGGGCTGGCCATCCTAGACTGGGTGATGTGTAATGAGAAAGGACTAATTAGCAATCTTGTTGTGCGAGGTCCCTTGGGAAAGAGTGACCATAATATGGTAGAATTCCTTATTAAGATGGAGAGTGACACAGTTAACTCAGACACTAGGGTCCTGAATTTAAGGAAAGGTAACTTCGATGGTATGAGACGTGAATTGGCTAGAATAGACTAGCAAATTATACTTAAAGGGTTGACGGTGGCTAGGCAATGGCAAATATTTAAAGATCACATGGATGAACTTCAACAATTGTATATCCCTGTCTGGAGTCAAAATAAAATGGGGAAGGTGGCTCAACTGTGGCTAACAAGGGAAATTAAGGATAGTATTAAATCCAAGGAAGAGGCATATAAATTGGCCAGAAAAAGCAGCAAACCTGAGGACTGGGAGAAATTTAGAATTAAGCAGAGGAGGACAAAGGATTTAATTAGGAGGTGGAAAATAGAGTATGAGAGGAAGTTTGCTGGGAACATAGAAACTGACTGCAAAAGCTTCTATAGATATGTGAAGAGAAAAAGATTAGTGAAGACAAACGTAGGTCCCTTGCAGTCAGATTCAGGTGAATTTATAATGGGGAACAAAGAAATGGCAGACCAGTTGAACAAATACTTTGGTTCTGTCTTCACGAAGGAAGACACAAATAACCTTCCAGAAATACTAGGGGTTCGAGGGTCTAGTGAGAAGGAGGAACTGAAATAAATCCTTATTAGGCGGGAAATTGTGTTAGGGAAATTGATGGGATTGAAGGCCGATAAATCCCTGGAGACTGATACTCTGCATCCCTAGTGTACTTAAGAAAGTGGCCCTAGAAATAGTGGATGCATTGGTGAACATTTTCCAACAGTCTATCGACTCGGGATCAGTTCCTATGGACTGGAGGGTAGCTAATGTAATACCACTTTTTAAGAAAAGAGGGAGAGAGAAAACGGGTAATTATAGACCGGTTACCCTGACATCAGTAGTGGAAAAAATGTTGGAATCAATTATTAAAGATGAAATAGCAGCGCATTTGAAAAGCAGTGACAGGATCGGTCCAAGTCAGCATGGATTTGTGAAAGGGAAATCATGCTTGACAAATTTTCTAGAATTTTTTGAGAATGTAACTCGTAGAGTGGTTACAGGAGAACTAGTGGATGTGGTGTATTTGGACTTTCAAAAGGCTTTTGACAAGATCCCACACAAGAGATTGGTGTGCAAAATTGGAGCACATGGTATTGGGGGCAATGTACTGACGTGGATAGAGAACTGGTTGGCAGACAGGAAGCAGAGAGTCAGGATAAACGGGTCTTTTTCAGAATGGCAGGCAGTGACTAGTAGAGTGCCACAAGGCTCAGTGCTGGGACCCCAGCTATTTACAATATACATTAATGATTTAGATGAAGGAGTTGAATGTAATATCTCCAAGTTTGCAGATGACACTAAGCTGGGTGGTGGTGTGAGCTGTGAGGAGGATGCTAAGAGGCTGCAGGGTGACTTGGACAGGTTAGGTGAGTGGGCAAATGCATGGCAGATGCAGTATAATGTGGATAAATGTGCGTTTATCCAGTTTGGTGGCAAAAATACAAAGGCAGAATATTATCTGAATGGCGGCAGATTAGGAAAAGGGGAGGTGCAACGTGACCTGGGTGTCATGGTACATCAGTCATTGAAAGTTGGCATGCAGGTACAGCAGCTGGTGAAGAAGGCAAATGGTATGTTGGCCTTCATAGCTAGGGGATGTGAGTATAGGAGCAGGGAGGTCTTACTGCAGTTGTACAGGGCCTTGGTGAGGCATCACCTGGAAAATTGTGTTCAGTTTTGGTCTCCTAATCTGAGGAAGGATGGTCTTGTTATTCAGGGAGTGCAGCGAAGGTTCACCAGACTAATTCCCGGGATGGCAGGACTGACATATGAGGAGAGACTGGATCGACTGGGCCTATATTCACTAGAGTTTAGAAGGATGAGAGGGGATCTCATAGAAACATATAAAATTCTGACAGGACTGGACAGGTTAGATGCAGATGTTGGGGAAGTCCCGAACCAGGGGACATAGTCTAAGGATAAGGGGTAAGCCATTTAGGACCAAGATGAGGAGAAACTACTTCACTCAGAGAGTTGTTAACCTGTAAAAATTCCCGACTGCAGAGAGTTGTTGATGCCAGTTCATTGGATATATTCAAGAGAGAGTTAGATATGGCCCTTACGGCTAAAGGGATCAAGGGGTATGGAGAGAAAGCAGGAAAGGGGTACTGAGGGAATGATCAGCCATGATCTTATTGAATGGTGGTGCAGGCTCGAAGGGCGGAATGGCCTACTCCTGCACCTATTTTCTATGGGCCCAAGTTTTGAGCCGCGCCTAGAACGGCGCAGTCCCGACCTGGAAGATATTACTTACACTAACGACTTGACCAAGGTCCTGCCATTTCTTTTTACACTGGGCCCCAGGTCTCCTGGTATTCATCACTCCGCAGTATTCGCCTGCAACTAGATCCCAGTGTTTCTTGATTTCTTTGGGTGCCACCTTTGTTCGGCCTCTGTTGCTGGTGTCCAACTCCTGCCATCTACCTCAATGACATTAACTAGTGTCTCCACTTCATCATGCAAGAAGTTCTTCATTCTCGCTGCACGTTCTTGCATTGCTATACTGGATTTCCACTCAGTGATTTTTAAAAACACAGTCCTTTCCTTGCATGCACGTATGCAGCACTTCTTTGCACTCCAAGAATCACTTAAAGACTTTTCGCTCCTTTAACTACCTGCAACCAAAAGTCCCAGCTCACTTTGAATGAGTGCCTGCCACGTTCTCCCTTGAAATGGCCGATTGCCAAGGTTGAAGACCCATTGCGCATGCGCGCACGCTGTAACGCGCATGCGCAAGGGTGCCGACTGTGAGAAACCCCCCCTGCTGGCTGCGATTGACTTGCTCCGCCCCTCTCAGACTCCGCTGCACCACGCCACGCTCCAGGATGACCCGGAAATTCCCCGGTAAGATTTCGGCGCACTTTTTTTCCCAAATAGCTTACTTAAATCACGGAGGTGCGCCGTTTTGAGCAGCATCGGAAACTTGGACCATTCTACGAAAGAATTCAGGAGGAACTTCTTTACCCAGGGAGTGGTTAGAATGTGGAACTCGCTACCACAGGGAGTAGTCAAGGCGAATAGCATAGATGCCTTCAAGGGAAAGCTACATAGATACATGAGGGAGACATGAGAATAGAATGATCTGCAGATAGGGTGAGATGAAATAGGTTGGGAGGAGGCTCGTGTGGAGTATAAACACCGGCATAGACCTGCTGGGCCGAATAACCTGTTTCTGTGCTGTACATTTTGTGTAATTGTATGAATCAGACCGCAGATGGACTGGAACCCCACAGTCTGCCAGGCCAAGTAGTCAACCTTAACACCAACCCCACGAGACGCCCTACATTTTTATAGCCCCTCTCACCTGGGGTGGCAGCAAGAGGTGGCTGAGTGAGAAGGCAGCGCAATTGAAGTGGGGCCCGAAAATAATATGTAAGAGGTAGATACTTCAGAGAATATTTTTTGAAGAAACGTCCATATTTGGAGTGGTGGCCCCGACAGGCTGGCATGACTACATTAAGGAGGTCCTGCAGGTTCAATCCCCGGTCTGTGCTGATTTGAGTCAGGTTGGTAGTGAAGATTCAACACTAGGCTTCCGTGGCAACGGTGGGAGAACTCAGTCAGGAGATTCAGCCCCATGTACTATCTGTTAATCATTGCTGTGCGCTTGGTGTGAATGTCGGCATGCTTGCGATAGTCCTATTGGTTTAATATCTTGTAGACACTGTTGTGTATCTGTAAAGCATGCACTCCCATGTTCCGCCACCAGGGACCTCATCCCCTGAAGTCCCAAGCAATCCCAGCATCCCTTGGGAGCACTGTATATAAGCCAGCCCCTAAGGCCTGTTCCTCACTCTGGAGTGTCTTATTAAAGACTGAGGTCACTGTTACTTTAACCTCCCTGTGTGCAGCCTCATCTGTGTTAGGAACACAATAACTGGCGACGAGTATACGAATCCAACGCAAAGATGCAGCAAACTGTGGGCATCCTGGAGAAGTTCTCGGAGGGTGAGGACTGGGAAGCCTATGTCAATTGGCTAGACCAGTACTTTGCAGTTAACGAGCTGGACGGAGAAGGAAGCGCTGCAAAAAAGAGAGTGGTCCTCCTCACAGTCTGCGGGGCACCGACCTACAGCCTCACGAAGAATCTTCTGGCTCCGGTGAGACCCACAGATAAGTCATATGGGGAGCTGTGTACACTGGTTCGGGAGCATCTTAACCGGAGGGAGAGCGTGCTGATGACGAGGTATCGGTTCTACACGTGCCAGTAATCTGAAGGTCAGGAAGTGGCGAGCTATGTCGCCGAGCTAAGGTGACTTGCAGGACAATGTGAGTTTGATGGCGACCTGAAGCAAATGCTCAGAGACATTTTTGTACTGGGCATTGGCCACGAGACCATCCTATGAAAACTTTTGACTGTAGAGACACCGACCCTCAGTAAGGCCATTGCGATAGCACAGGCGTTTATGTCCACCAGTGATAACACCAAACAAATCTCTCAGCACACAAGTGCTGGCAATGTTCATAAATTAACTGGAACAGTGTTTGCGAGCAGAAATGTACAGGGCAGAACCCATGGGTCTGCAACTGCCAGCAGGCCTCAGGTGACCCAGATGACTCAGATTCTCCAACAAAGAATGAATGCAAGGCAATTCACACCTTGTTGGCGTTGTGGAGGCTTCCATTCAGCCTATTCATGCCGCTTCAAAGGGTATGTTAGTAAGAGCTGTGGAACAATGGGGCACCTCCAACGAGCTTGCAAACGAGCTGCAAGCTCTGCAAAACCACCATGTGGCAGAGGAAGATTAGTCCATGGTGGATCAAAGCAATTTCGAGCCTCAGAGAGAGGAGGCAGATGCTGAAGTACACAGGGTGCACACATTTTCGACTAAATGTCTACCTATAATGCTAAATGTAAAATTGAATGGCTTACCCGTAGCCATGGAACTGGACACTGGCGCTAGCCAATCCATCATGAGTAAAAAGATGTTTGAGAGACTGTGGTGCAACAAGGCATTCAGCCCAGCCCTAAGCCCCATCCACACGAAACTGAGAACGTACACCAAAGAGCTTATCACTGTCCTCGGCAGCGCCATGGTCAAGGTCACCTACGAGGGCACGGTTCACGAACTGCCACTCTGGATTGTCCCGGGCGATGGCCCCACGCTGCTTGGAAGGAACTGGCTGGGCAAAATCCGCTGGAACTGGGATGACATTCGAGCGCTATCACATGTCGATGAGGCCTCATGTACCCAGGTTCTTAAAAAATTTCCTTCCCTTTTTGAGCCAGGCATTGGAAACTTTTCCGGGACGAAGGTGCAGATCCACTTGGTCCCAGAGGCACGACCCATTCACCACAAGACACGAGTGGTACCTCACATGATGAGGGAGAGAGTGGAAATCGAGCTGGACAGGTTGCAACACGAGGGCATCATCTCCCCAGTGGAATTCAGCGAGTGGGCCAGCCCGATTGTTCCAGTACTCAAAAGTGATGGCACGGTCAGGATTTGCGGTGATTATAAATTAACTATTAATTGTTTCTCGCTACAGGACCAATACCCGCTACCTAAGGCAGACGACCTATTTGCGACGCTGGCAGGAGGCAAGACGTTCACCAAGCTCGTCCTGGCTTCGGCCTACATGACGCAGAAGCTGGAGGAGTCTTCGAAGGGCCTCACCTGCATCAACACGCACAAAGGACTGTTCATTTACAACAGATGCCCGTTTGGAATTCGGTCGGCTGCAGCGATCTTCCAGAGAAACATAGAGAGCCTACTCAAGTCGGTACCACATATGGTGGTTTTTCAGGACGACATATTGGTCACGGGTCGGGACACTGCCGAGCACCTACAAAACCTGGAGGAGGTCCTCCAGCGACTGGATCGCGTAAGGCTGCGGCTGAAGAGGTCGAAATGTGTCTTCATGGCAACAGAAGTGGAGTTTTTGGGGAGAAAGATCACGGCGGACGGCATTTGGCCCACAGACGCCAAGAGAGAGGCTGTCAGGAACGCCCCCAGGCCACAGAACGTCACGGAGCTGCGGTCGTGCCTGGGACTCCTCAACTATTTTAGGCACCCTTTTAGAGCCCCTACATGTGTTATTGCACGAAGGTGAGAACTGGGTATGGGGAAAAAAAACAAGTAATTGCTTTTGAGAAAGCCAGAAGCATTTTATGCTCCAACAAGCCGCTTGTAGTGTATAAACCGTGCAAAAGACTTGTGCTAGCATGTGACGCATCGTCGTACGGAGTCGGGTGTGTATTACAACAAGCTAATGTTGCGGGGAAGTTGCAACCTGTTGCCTATGCTTCCAGGAGCTTGTCTAAGGCCGAGAGGGCCGACAGCATGATTGAGAAAGAGGCATTAGCGTGTGTGTTCGGGGTAAAGAAAATGCATCAGTACCTGTTTGGCCTCAAATTTGAGCTGGAAACCGATCACAAGCCCCTCATATCCCCGTTCGCTGAAAACAAGGGGATAAATACTAATGCCTCAGCCCGCATACAAAGGTGGGCACTCGCGCTATCAGCGTATAACTATACCATCTGCCACAGACCAGGCACCGAGAGCTGTGCGGATGCTCTCAGTCGGCTACCATTGCCCACCACGGGGGTGGAAATGGCGCAGCCTGCAAACTTGTTGATGGTGGCGCAGCCCGCAGACTTGTTGATGGTCATGGAAGCGTTTGAAAATGATAAATCACCTGTCACGGCCCGCCAGATTAGTACTTGGACCAGCCAAGATCCTCTGCTGTCCCTAGTAAAAAACTGTGTACTGCATGGGAGCTGGTCCAGCATCCCCGTTGAAATGCAAGATCTAATCAAGCCGATCCAGCGGCGAAAGGGCGAGCTGTCCATTCAGGCAGACTGCCTGTTGTGGGGTAACCGCGTAGTGCTACCCAAAAAGGGCAGGGAGACGTTCATCTCGGATCACCACAGCACACACCCGGGTATAGTAATGATGAAAGCGATAGCCAGATCGCACATGTGGTGGCCCGGTATCGACTCTGACTTAGAGTCCTGTGTACGGCAATGCGGCATGTGTGCTCAGTTGAGCAACGTGCACAGAGAGGCACCACTAAGTTTGTGGTCCTGGCCCTCCAGACCATGGTCGAGGATCCATGTCGACTATGCGGGCCCGTTTCTCGATAAAATGTTTCTGGTGGTGGTGGATGCTTTTTCAAAATGGATTGAATGTGAAATAATGTCGGGAAGCACCGCCACCGCCACCATTGAAAGCCTGAGGCCCATGTTTACCACCCACGGCCTGCCTGACACACTGGTCAGTGACAATGAGCCATGTTTCACCAGTGCCAAATTTAAAGAATTCATGACCCGCAATGGGATCAAACATGTCACCTCGACCCCGTTTAAACCAGCCTCCAATGGGCAGGCAGAACGGGCAGTACAAACCATCAAACAGAGCCTTAAACGAGTCACAGAAGGCTCCCTCCAAACCCGCCTGTCCCGAGTACTGCTCAGCTACCGCACGAGACCCCACTCGCTCACAGGGGGTGCCCCCAGCTGAGCTACTCATGAAAAGGACACTTAAAAGCAGACTCTCGCTGGTTCACCCCAACCTGCATGATCCGATAGAGAGCAGGTGGCAGCAACAAAATGTAAACGATGGTCACGCCACTGTGTCATGGGAAATTGATCTGAGTGACCCTGTGTATGTGCTAAACTATGGACATGGTCCCAAGTGGATCGCGGGCACAGTGATAGCTAAAGAAGGGAATAGGGTGTTTGTAGTCAAACTAGACAACTCTTTTAGGGAGTACAAAATAAACATTAGATCGAGTGCCCCCCGACCTGGGGGACACTCCAGACACTTATACCTGCCCTCTTTTTTTTTTCCTTTTGTGATTTTTTTTTTGGGCATTAAAATCATATAATTTACAAGTGCCTCTGAAAAAAAGAGGAGGGGGATACTAAAACCCGGCATTTAAAAGAAATTAAACTTTAAAAGAAATAAAATCGAATTAAAATTTGGTTGCCGGGGGTGATGATGCACTCCAGTCCCTCCGGTGCCCACCTCTCGCGGAAGGTTGTGAGCGTACCGGTGGACACCGTGTGCTCCATCTCCAAAGACACCCTGGCCCGGATGTAGGCGCGGAAGAGAGGCAGGCAGTCAGGCTGAACGACCCCCTCGACCGCCCGCTGCCTGGACCGGCTGATGGCACCCTTGGCCGTGCCCAGGAGCAGTCCTACGAGGAGGCCCTCGGACCTACCCGCTCCCCTCCGCACAGGGTGCCCAAAGATCAGGAGTGTGGGACTGAAGTGCAACCAGAATTTCAGGAGCAGCCCCTTTAAATAGTGGAACAGGGGCTGCAACCTCACACATTCAGTAAAAACGTGGAACACGGACTCTTCCAGACCGCAGAAATTGCAGGCGGCCTGGGAGCCCGTGAACCGGCTTAAAAAATTTGTTGCACGGGACTGCTCCGTGCACCACCCTCCAGGCCAAGTCCCCAGTAAATAGTGGGAGTACTCCCGCATAGAGTGCACTCCATCGGGGACCACTGCCTCTTCCGGATGGCAAGATGGTACGCCATGGCGTGTCCGGACGGCAGACGAGGATGGCAAAGTTGAGAGTGTGCAGGAGCAGCCCGTACAGGAAACCCCTCCGCGCAGAACTGAAAGGCACGGAGGGGATTTCCCCGAGGCGGCTCAAGTTGTGAGGCGCCGGCTCCTGAGGGAGGTTCCGGGGTTTGGCGTCGATGAGGAATTCCGTCCGGACGGGGGTCAGTTCGGACGGGATCTCCCCACGTGCTTGAGCCTCCGACACACCTAACGGAGTCAGGGCCCAGCGCTGTTTTTAGCGACTCGATGGCATCTGCCGCGCGGCGGACGTGGGCCGAATTTAGGCGCTGTGCCAGCATGTCTGGCGCCATCCAGCCCGCTCCTCCGCCATCGAGAAGGTCCCTGACCTTGGTCACCTCGCCAGCCATAGCCCTCTCGTCCGACTGCCACCTAAAACCTCGGTCGTGGAGGTACGGATTCCCGAGCAGCGGCTCCTGCAGGACAGCCGCCACTCCAGACGGTGGAGAGCTTCGCTTGGTGGAAACTTTGTTCCAGACCCTGGTGAGTTCCTTGTAAAAGACAGGCAGCTCCTGGATGGTGGTCCTGACACCCCCCAAGCTCACAAACAGGAGCTGCGTGTCGTAGTTGAGGCCGTGCTGCTGGCGGAAGAAATACGTCGCCAGCGCACGCCACCT
This sequence comes from Pristiophorus japonicus, assembly GCF_044704955.1. Taxonomy (NCBI): domain Eukaryota; kingdom Metazoa; phylum Chordata; class Chondrichthyes; family Pristiophoridae; genus Pristiophorus; species Pristiophorus japonicus. Next base: position 17,501,199 of record NC_091989.1, on the reverse strand, counting down.
AGGAGGGGGCTCTACGTAAAGGTATAACTTCAGGGTCTGAAGATGGAAAGTCGCTAGCTGGGCATTGACGCACACCAACGACTGACCACCCTCCCTAAGCAGGAGACTCAAGACCGCGGCAGAGACCCAGTGCTTCCTGTTGTTCCAGAAGAAGTCCACCAGCTTCTTCTGTATCTTGGCGACAAACGCAGGGGGAGGGGTCAAAGTGACCAGCCGGTACCACAGCATAGCGGCCACCAGCTGGTTTATGACGAGTGCTCGATCCCTCAAACTAGACAATGGAATAATTTGCAGAAAGCACCTGGACTAAACGAGACTGCGGTTCACAGACTGCCCTGAACAACCCACAGCAGACACCACCTTTTTCGAGCCCACAACACACACCCAAGGGATCAACGACACCACCCCGGACCAGGAAATCAAACCCATCACGCCCAACAGCCCAGCAAGGCCAGGCTCACCCAGCAGCCCTGCAGGGCCAACAACACGCCAGCCCAGCGAGGGCACAGCCAATGCACCAGAACAGACATTTGTACCGAGGCGGTCCACCAGGGAAAGAAAGGCTCCCGACCGCCTCACCTTGTAAATAGTTTTCACTTTGACTTTGCGGGGGAGCAATGTTGTGTATCTGTAAAGCATGCACTCCCATGTTCCACCACCAGGGAGCTCATCCCCTGAAGTCCCAAGGGGTCCCAGCATCCCTTGGGAGCACTGTATATAAGCCTGCCCCTAAGGCCTGTTCCTCACTCTGGAGTGTCTTATTAAAGACTGAGGTCACTGTTACTTTAACCCCGCTGTGTGTAGCCTCATCTGTGTTAGGAACACAATAGACACGATTGAATTTTGCCGATGAATGGCTGCTCGATTACAGTACTGAAGGATGCCCAGTGTCTGTGGAACCAGATTCCAGGATCAAACAATGCATTATGCAGAAGGCTAGAAAATAAGGGGAAACAATGGCTGTCCTGTGAGCTTCAACATCAGGTCCTGAGCGGCCTCCCGCCTGCACCCTCTGTAAACTTGAGCTCACCCAAACCTCAGCTGCCCCTATCTTAACTTGCCCCACTTACTCATCGCCCCTGTGTTCGCTGACCTACATTTGGCAACACCTCGATTTAAAAAATGTCAGCTTCGTTTTCAAATGTCTCAAAGGCCTCGCCCCTCCTTATCTCTGTGACCTCCTCCAGCCCGATAACCCTCTGAGATCTCTGCGTCCTCCAATTCTGGCCTCTTGCGCATCTCCAATTTTCATCGCTCCACCATTGTTGACCGTGCTTTTTGCTGCCTGGACCCTAAGCTCTTGAATTTCCTCCCTTAGCCTCTCCGCCTCCCTACCTCTCTCTCCTCCTTTAAGGTGCTGCCTCTTTGACCAAGCTTTTGGTCACCTGTCCTAACGTCTCCTTATATGGCTCGGTGTCAAATTTGGTTTGATAACGTTCCTGTTAAGTGCCTTGGGGTAACACCGGAACGCCGCACTACTATTGTTGCCCGGGAGCTCAGACACTTCGACGTTGACATCATCGCCCTAAGCGAGACCCGGCGGGCAGGGAAAGGCCACCTCAAAGAGCAACATGGTCGTTACACCTTCTTCTGGAAAGGCAAACCAGAAACAGAATGCCGCCTCCACAGAGGGGGCTTCGCCATCAAGAATAAGCTGGTGGGCCGTCTCAAAGACTCTCCTGGCGGGATAAGCAAATGTCTCATGACTCTTTGGCTCACCCTAGCCCGGAACCTGTGCGCTACAGTCATCAGCGCATATGCCCCAAAACTGGGCACTACAGATGAGGCCAAAGAGGAATTTTACTCCAGCCTCGAACAATCCCTGACCCGAGTCACTACGGACGACAAACTGATCTTCCTCGACGACTTTAACGCCAGAGTCGGCAAGGACACAGACTTCTGGGGATGTGTGATTGGCAGGGAGTAGGGAAAACCAAGTCCAGCGGTACCCTGCTCCTGCTCCTGATGAAGTAACTAGAACACGACCTGGTCATTACCAACACCTTGTTCCATCAGAGAGACAAGTACAAGACATCATGGCAACACCCTCGCTCCAAGCACTGGCATGTGCTCGACTACGTCATCGTCCGAGTGAGGGAGCGCAAGGACGTACGCATCGCCCGCGCCATGACAGGAGCCGACGACTGCTGGACGGATCACCGTCTAGTCCGCTCCGTCATTAAGGTCAATGTAGCCCCAAAACAGCGACGGCAACAGAAACAATACGACAGGAAAGTCAACGCTGGTGCACTCAAAGACCCTGTTAAGAAAGCCCTATTCAGCCAGCGCCTCACTGCCAATCTGGTGACTCTCGATGACCCAGAGACGCAGAGTGCCCACAGCGCCTGATCTGCCCTCAAGGCCTCCATAATCAACACCTGCGAAGAGACCCTCAGTCATTCAACCAGCAAACACCAAGACTAGTTCGACGAGAACGACCAGGAGATCCAAGAGCTAATTAGTCGCAAACGCAAGGCATTTCTGAACTTAAAACAGCAACCCAACACGAGAGCAAGAAAGCAGCTCTACAGGCGGCTGAAGGCCGAGGACCAACAAAAAACCCGTGACCTAAAAAACAGTCGGTGGTTGGAGAAAGCCCGGGAGATCCAGCAGTTAGCTGACAACCACGATGTGCTTGACTTCTTCAGTGCAGTCAAGACCACCCAAGGCCCAAGCACCCAAGGCCCTACCCCCTGCTGGCCAAGAACGGTGAGATGCTCATCAAGGATAGAGAGGCAGTCAGGGTCCGCTGGAAGGAGCATTTCGAAGATCTCCTTAACCGGGATTCTGTCTTCGATTCGGGTGTCCTTGACTCCATCCCGCAGCATGCTACCCACCACCATCTCAGCACAACCCCAGCCCGGCACAAGGTAGAAAAGGCCATCTGTCAGCTGAAGAATAACAAGGCAACAGGAACAGATGGAATTCCTGCCGAAGCACTAAAACATGGTGGAGAAGCACTATTGGCATGAATACATGACCTAATTTTTCTTATCTGGAAGGAGAAGAGCATGCCGGGAGATCTCAGGGATGCCGTAATTGTGACCATCTTCAAAAAAGGGGACAAGCCCGACTGCGGTAACTACAGTGGACTCTCCCTGCTGTTGGCCACAGAGAAAATCATTGCACGATTCCTCATCAATTGTCTTCTACCTGCGGCTGAAGAGCTCCTCCTGGAATCACACTGCGGATTCCGTCCACTGAGGGATACAACGGACATGATCTTCACCGCACGACAACTATAAGAGAAATGCGGGGAACAGCACCAACCCTTGTACATGGTCTTTTTTGACCTCACAAAGGCCTTTGACACTGTCAACCGTGAGGGATTATGGAGCGTCCTCCTGTTTCGGCAGCCCTCAAAAGTTTGTCACCATCCTATATCTGCTCCATGACGACCTGCAAGCCGTGACCAATGGATCCACCACATACCCAATTCACATCCAGATGGGGGTCAAGCAGGGCTGCGTCTTCACACCAATGCTCTTCTCGATCTTCCTTGCTGCAATGTTACCTCTTACCTTTAACAATGTTACCTCTTAGCTCCCCGTCAGAGTGGAGCTAAATTACTGGACAAACGGGAATGTGTTCAACCTACGTCGCCTCCAGGCCAGATCCAAGGTCGGCCCATCCTCTGTTTTTGAACTACAGTACACAGACGACGCTTGCTTCTGCGTGCACTCAGAGGCCATCATCAACATCTTCACCGAGTCTTCGAGAGCAAGGGCCTTATGCTAAACGTCCGTAAGACAAATGTCCTCTACCAACCTGATCCCGCCACACAGCACTGCCCCCCAATTATCAAAATCCACAATGAGGCCTTGGACATCGTGGACCATTTTCCATACCTCGGGAGCCTACTGTCAGCAAGAGCAGACATCGACGACGAGATCCAACACCGCCTCCAGTGTGCCAGCGCAGCCTTCGGTCGCCTGAGGAAGAGAGAGGTTGAAGACCAGGACCTCAAACCCGGCACCAAACTCATGGTCTACAGAGCAGTAGTGATACCCGCCCCTTGAAATGGCTCAGAGACGTGGACTATATACAGCAGACACCTCAAAGCGCTGGAGAAGTACCACCAGCACAGAAATATAAGATAGTCACTAATAAATCCAATAGGGAATTGGAGAGTAATTTCTTTATCCAGAGAGTGGTTAGAATTGGAACTCACTACCACAGATTGAGGCGACTAGCATAGATGCATTTAAGGGGAAGCCAGATAAACCCACGAGGGAGAAGGGAATAGAGGGATATGCTGATAGGGTTAGATGAAGTAGAGGCGGGTGAGTGAGGCTTGAGAGCGGAGGTCGCAGCGGAGCAGGTCGGGAGCAGCAAGGCCCATAAAAGGGGCCCAGAAGGCGGGAGAAGCCAGTTGGTGCAGGGGCAGAAGGTAAACAAAGAAGCAAAAAGAAATCTAAGTGTGATGTCATGGCCAAGCAGGTAAGTGATTGGCTGGTGTATTGGTGAGTATTTAATCTTTTTCTTTTTCTTTTCCTTTTCTTATCAGTAAGAAACCTTTGGCGTTGTTACCAATTAGGTTAATTTAAGGGTTAAATCATGGCGGGAGAGTCCAGACACATGTCATGCTCCTCCTGTGCTATATGGGAAGTCAGGGACACTTCCAGTGTCCCTGACAACTACATGTGCAGGAAGTGTATCCAGCTGCAGCTCCTGACAGACCGCATTGCGGCACTGGAGCTGCAGATGGATTCACTGTGGAGCATCCGTGATGCTGAGCATGTTATGAATAGCACATTTAGTGAGTTTGTCACACTGCAGGTAAAGGTTACACAGCCAGATAGGGAATATGTGACCTTCAGGCAGAGCAGTGGAAGGAAGGTAGTGCAGGGGTCCCCTGCGGTCATCTCCCTCCAAAGGAGATACATTACCTTGGGTACTGTTGGGGAAGATGGCTCATCAGGGGATGGCAGCAGCATGGCACCAGGGGTGGCTCTGTTGCACAGGAGGACAGGAAAAAGAGTGGGAGAGCTATAGTGATAGGGGATTCTATTATAAGGGAATAGATAGGCGTTTCTGTGGCCGCAAATGAGACTCCAGGATGTTAAGTTGCCTCCCTGGTGCAAGTGTCAAGGATGTCTTGGAGTGGCTGCAGCACATTCTGGAGGGGGGTGGTGAACAGCCAGCTGTCGTGGTACATATAGGTACCAACGATATCGGTGAAAAACGGGATGAGGTCCTACAAGCTGAATTTAGGGAGCTAGAAGTTAAATTAAAAAGTAGAACCTCAAAGGTAGTAATCTTAGAATTGCTACCAGTGCCAAGTGCTAGTGAGAGTAGGAATTGCAGGATAGCTCAGATGAATACGTGGCTTGAGGAATGGTGCAAGGGGGAAGGATTCAAATTCCTGGGACATTGGAACCGGTTCTGGGGGAGGTGGGACCAGTACAAACCGGACGGTCTGCACTTGGGCAGGACCGGAACCGATGTCCTAGGCAGAGTGTTTGGTAATGCTGTTGGGGAGGGTTTAAATTAAAATGGTAGGGGGATGGGAATCTATGCAGGGAGGCAGAGGGAAGTAAAAAGGGGGCAGAAGCAAAAGGTAGGAAGGAGTAAAGCAAGAGTGGAGGACAGAGAAATCAAGGGCAAAAATCAAAAAGGGCCACATTACATCATAATTTAAAAAAGACAAAGAGTGTTAAAAAAACAAGCCTGAAGGCTCTAAGTCTCAATGCGAGGAGCATTCGTAATAAGGTGGATGAATTGACTGCGCAGATAATTGTTAACGGATATGATGCAATTGGGATTACGGAGAAATGGCTCCAAGGTGACCAAGGCTGGGAACTCAACATCCAGGGGTATTCAATATTCAGGAAGGACAGACAAGAAGGAAAAGGAGGTGGGGTAGCGTTACTGCTTAAAGAGGAGATTAATGCAATAGTAAGGAAGGACATTAGCGTGGATGATGTGGAATCTCTATGGGTAGAGCTGTGAAATACCAAAGTGCAGAAAACGTTACTGGAAGTTGTGTACAGACCACCAAACAGTAGTAGGGAGGTTGGGATGGCATCAAACAGGAAATTAGGGACGCGTGCAATAAGGGTACAGCAATTATCATGGGTGACTTTAATCTACATATTGATTGGGCTAACCAAACTGGTAGCAATACTGTGGAGGAGGATTTCCTGGAGTGTATAAGGGATGGTTTTCTAGGTCGAGGAACCAACTAGAGAGCAGGCCATCCTAGACTGGGTCTTGTGTAACGAGAGAGGATTAATTAGCAATCTGGTCATGCAGGGCCCCTTGGGGATGAGTGACCATAATATGGTAGAATTCTTCATTAAGATGGACAGTGACAGTTAATTCAGAGACTAGGATCCTGAACTTAAAGAAAGGAAACTTCGACGGTATGAGATGTGAATTGGCTAGGATAGACTGGAGAATGATACTTAAAGGTGGATAGGCAATGGCAGATATTTAAATATCACATGGATGAACTACAACAATTGTACATCCCTGTGTGGTGTAAGAAAAAAAAGGGAAGGTGGCTCAACCGTGGCTAACAAGGGAAATTAGAAAAAGTATTAAATTCAAGGAAGAGGCATATAAATTGGCCAGGAAAAGCAGCAAACCTGAGGCCTGGGAGAAATTTAGAATTCAGCAGAGGTGGTCTAAGGGTTTAATTAGGAGGGGGAAAATAGAGTATGAGAGTAAGCTTGCAGGGAACATAAAAACTGACTGCAAAAGCTTCTATAGATATGTGAAGAGAAAAAGATTAGTGAAGACTAATGTAGGTCCCTTGCAGTCAGAATCAGGTGAATTCATAATGGGGAACAAGGAAATGGCAGACCAGTTGAACAATACTTTGGTTCTGTCTTCATTAAGGAAGACACGAATAACCTCCCGAAAATACTAGGGCACCGAGGGTCTAGCGAGATGGGGGAAATGAGGGAACTCCTTATTAGTCAGGAAATGGTGTAAGGGAAATTGAAGGGACTGAAGGCCGATAAATCCCCAGGGTCTGATATTCTGCATCCCAGAGTACTTAAGGAAGTGGCCCTAGAAATAGTAGATGCATTGGTGGTCATTGTCCATTTGCAGATGACACTAAGCTGGGTGGCAGTGCGAGCTGCGATGAGGATGCTAGGAGGCTGCAGTGAGACTTGGACAGGTAGGTGAGTGGGCAAATGCATGGCAGATGCAGTATAATGTGGATAAGAGTGAGGTTATCCACTTTGGTGGCAAAAACAGGAAGGCAGATTATTATCTGAATGGTGACAGATTAGTAAAAGGGGAGGTGCAACGAGACCTGGGTGTCACAGTACATCAGTCATTGAAGGTAGGCATGCTGGTACAACAGGCAGTAAAGAAAACAAATGGCATCCTGGCCTTCATAGCATGGGGATTTGAGTATAGGAGCAGGGAGGTCTTACTGCAGTTGTACAGGGTCTTGGTGAGACCACACCTTGAGTATTGTGTGCAGTTTTGGTCTCCTAATCTGAGGAAGTACATTCTTGCTATTGAGGGAGTGCAGCGAAGGTTCACCAGACTGATTCCCAGGATGGCAGGACTGAATATCAAGAAAGACTGGATCGACTAAGCTTATATTCACTGGAATTTAGAAGAATGAGACGGGATCTCATAGAAACATATAAAATTCTGATGGGATTGGATAGGTTAGATGCAGGAAGAATGTTCCCGATGTTGGGGAAGTCCAGAACCAGGGGTCACAGTCTAAGGGTAAGGGGTAAGCCATTTAGGACTGAGATGAGGAGAAGCTTCTTCACTCAGAATTGTGAACCTGTGGAATTCTCTACCACTGAAAGTTGTTGAGGCCAATTCGTTAGATATATTCAAAAGGGAATTAGATGTGGCCCTGATAGCTAAAGCGATCAAGGGGTATGGAGAGAAGGCAGGAGTGGGGTACTGAAGTTGCATGATCAGCCATGATCATATTGAATGGTGGTGCAGGCTCGAAGGGCAGAATGGCCTACTCCTGCACCTATTTTCTATGTTTCTATATGTTTCTATGTAAGGAGCATAAACACCGGTTTTGGTCAGTTAGAACGAAGGACCTGTTTCTGTGCTGTAAAACACTTTGTAATTGAATGTAATTGTTCCCGAACTCCTGACAATGCAAGCACCCATTAGTCTGTCCGCTAACAGGGCAGTGGGAATCCCCAGCTCATTATCGCCCTGTCCACAGTGTGACTGCCACAGATCCGGGCAGCTAACAAGCATCCTGTTAATGAAAGCGTTGGGTTGTTGAGAGAGTGGAGGCTTTATTCGACTGTTAGGTTTAATGGAAGCGACCCTTGGTTGATGAGATCAGCTTAGACTGGGAGCTGCCACGGTATCAGCCTGATCCATGCTTCTTGTAATAACTATGCCGCTGCTTAATTAGGTTTTGAATAATCACCCGCTGCTTCCATAGAGAGGGAGCCGAGTGGATCAGTTTCACAACCTCTTTGCCATCTGATGCATAGGTTAAACTCCCAGGCACTGACAGACCTCATTATTGCCAATGTGCAACAGCACACATTGTTTGTTTTTAACTTTAGCTCCTTGTTTTCCTGATGCTGATGACACACTCTAGGGTACAGTGCCTAGCAGACTGGGGGTAGAGGGCACATTGTCACAGCTAGGCCCAAAGCCTGACCTAACCCGATGACCTTCCAGCGGGGATCCCTGGACAGTGACCATGGGCAAGAACTTATGCTAATTTGATAAGTTGGCACACAAGAGACTCGTTACAGAACTTAGGACGCATGCAATTAAATGGAGAGTAGACACCAGTTGGCCGGGTACAAAAAACAGAGACTAAAGGTGGATAACAGACGGCCGCGTCGATCCTGTCGGGTGTCAGCCGTGGCTCGGTGAGTAGCACCCTCGCCTCTCAGTCAGAAGCTTGTGGGTTCAAGTCCCACTCCAGAGACTTGAGCATAAAATCTAAGTTGACACTTCAGTGCTGTGCTGAGCGAGTGCTGCATTGTCAGCGATGCCTAACTGGATAAAGACATGATAGAGAAAGGAATAGAATGATATGTTGATAGACTTAGTGAGGTAGGGCCCAATTTTCCCCAAAGCATTTTTTTGCCGTACTTGAAGAGTTACGCCTGATTTTTTGGGGCCCAAGTACGCCAAAAAAAAAAGTGTTCTAAGTTTCCCCGTTGGATTTCTTCATTTTGGCATGGCCTAACCCGACCTTTAGTTTTGGGGGTGGAGCCTTGACCTGCTCCAAAAAGATTAGGCTGCCATGGTAACCAGGGACACAATGCGAGCTGAGGCTGCAAAGTGAAGCATGCAGCCAGCTCCCAACACATTAAAAGAATTGAAAAACACCTCGCACCAACTTACCTCTAACCCCCCCCTGAAGGCTGTCCAGTCCGGTTCCATTCTTGGTCGCCAGTTCAGGTCTCTCTCTCTCACTCTCTGTGTAATGGGACTGGACTGTGTGTGGGGACCGAGAATGGGACCATGAACCGGGGACCGAGAATGGGACCGGACAGCCTTCAGGTGGGGTTGGAGGTAAGTTGCTGCTATGTGTTTTTCAATTTTTTCAGTGTGTCCGGGCATCTGCTGCACCATTTTCCTTACCTGCACCAATTTCCTTAACTCTAGGGAAGGTTTTTCAGGACAGGTCACATACGCTGGCCTAATCAGAACTGGAGTAACTCTCAGCTGGCCGAACTTCCCTAAATGGTCAGAAGTGGCGCAGGTGGCTGGTTACGCCCCCTTTGGCTGAAAAAAAACCTAACATAAAATTCGTAACTGAGTTACGCTGGTGCAAATTGATTGGGGAAACTGGGGATTTTTAAGTTAGGCCAGAAAAAGCAGGCTGCTCCAAACAAAATGGCGCAAATACTGGGGGAACTTGAGCCCATAGAGTTGGGAGAAGGCTTGTGTACAGCATAAACACTGGCATGAGCCAGTTGGGTCGAATGGCCTGTTTCTGTGCCGTACATTCTATGTAATCTCCAGGGATGCAGATACAAAAATCTGTAATGCTGAGAGTACAGGTAGAAAGGGCATAAAAAGGCAAATAGGGTTTGGGGTCTTGTACACACAGAAGTGATGTTGAAATGTTATAATTGGCTGGGCATGGTTGGCGTATTGTACACAGTTCTACACAGTCCATTATCGGAAGGATGTTCGGGACGTGGAAAGATTGACTAGAATGAAATCAGGAATGAAAGGTTATAGTTACAAAGACTGGCTCGAACATTTGGGCCTTTTTTCACTGGAACAGAGAACTTTAAGTGAACCTCTACCAACTTTTCAAAATGATGATAGATTTTCAGATAAAATATTAAAACAACCCATGGCACTGAGTAATTTGCGACATGACATGTGGTCAGTGTAGTGTGCTTGGGAGGAACAGGTGACTTTTGACCTATGGGCCGAGAAATTGGCCTCCTTAGCGCCTCCGGTTATCACCTCTGGGGGGCGATAACGGGGCGCTAACCACATACTGAGAGGGCACGGCGAGATGAGTGACTCCCGCTAACGTGGGCGGGAGGTTGGCGGCAGCGGTAACATTTTATGCCACGGCCTCCCGCACCCGTGGGATCATGATCATGACGTCATTGCCGCGCGCATCAGCCCGGTAGCGCCCCGGACCCGAACTTCAGTTCTGCCCCCTGCAGCATCGCCGGACGACAATACCGAGAGCTGCAGGAGGTGTAGTTCGGGAGGCCGGGAGCTTTGGGGCCAGAAGTTAAAGGGGAGGTGGCCGCGATAAATGCAAAAATTGTTGAAATGCTTATTTCTCATTTTTTCGCTTCCTCTTCGGCCGCGATCCATCAGCCCGGCACTCTGCGGCAGTGCGTGGGGCTCGCCGGGCCGGAGCGCGGGAGTGCGTGGGGCTCGCCGGGCCGGAGCGCGGGAGTGCGTGGGGCTAATCCGGCTGGATCGCGGGAGTGCGTGGGGCTCGCCGGGCCGGAGCGCGGGAGTGTGTGGGGCTGATCCGGCCGAATTGCGGGAGTGCGTGGGGCTGATCCGGCCGGATCATGGGAGTGTGTGGGGCTGATCCGGCCGAATTGCGGGAGTGCGTGGGGCTGATCCGGCCGGATCACGGGAGTGCGTGGGGCTGATCGGGCCGGATCGCGGGAGTGCGTGGGGCTGATGGGGCTGGAGCGCGGGAGTGCGTGGGGCTGATCCGGCCGGATCACGGGAGTGCGTGGGGCTGATGGGGGCCGGAGCGCGGGAGTGCGTGGGGCTGATCCGGCCGGATCGCGGGAGTGCGTGGGGCTGATCTGGCCGGATCGCGGGAGTGCGTGGGGCTGATCCGGCCAGATCGCGGGAGTGCGTGGGGCTGATCCGGCTGGATCACGGGAATGCGTGGGGCTGATGGGGGCCGGAGCGCGGGAGTGCGTGGGGCTGATCCGGCTGGATCGCGGGAGTGCGTGGGGCTGATGGGGGCCGGATCGCGGGAGTGCGTGGGGCTGATCCGGCCGGATCGCGGGAGTGCGTGGGGCTGATCCGGCCGGATCACGGGAGTGCGTGGGGCTGATCCGGCCGGATCGCGGGAGTGCGTGGGGCTGATGGGGCTGGAGCGCGGGAGTGCGTGGGGCTGATCCGGCCGGATCGCGGGAGTGCGTGGGGCTGATGGGGCTGGAGCGCGGGAGTGCATGGGGCTGATCCGGCCGGATCGCGGGAGTGCGTGGGGCTGATCCGGCTGGATCGCGGGAGTGCGTGGGGCTGATGGGGGCCGGATCGCGGGAGTGCGTGGGGCTGATCCGGCCGGATCGCGGGAGTGCGTGGGGCTGATCCGGCCGGATCACGGGAGTGCGTGGGGCTGATGGGGGCCGGAGCGCGGGAGTGCGTGGGGCTGATCCGGCCGGATCGCGGGAGTGCGTGGGGCTGATCTGGCCGGATCGCGGGAGTGCGTGGGGCTGATCCGGCCAGATCGCGGGAGTGTGTGGGGCTGATCCGGCTGGATCACGGGAGTGCGTGGGGCTGATGGGGGCCGGAGCGCGGGAGTGCGTGGGGCTGATCGGGCCGGATCGCGGGAGTGCGTGGGGCTGATCGGGCCGGATCGCGGGAGTGCGTGGGGCTGATGGGGCCGGATCGCGGGAGTGCGTGGGGCTGATCGGGCCGGATCGCGGGAGTGCGTGGGGCTGATCCGGCCGGATCACGGGAGTGCGTGGGGCTGATGGGGGCCGGAGCGCGGGAGTGCGTGGGGCTGATCCGGCAGGATCGCGGGAGTGCGTGGGGCTGATGGGGGCCGGATCGCGGGAGTGCGTGGGGCTGATCCGGCCGGATCGCGGGAGTGCGTGGGGCTGATCCGGCCGGATCGCGGGAGTGCGTGGGGCTGATCCGGCCAGATCGCGGGAGTGCGTGGGGCTGATCCGGCCGGATCACGGGAGTGCGTGAGGCTGATGGGGGCCGGAGCGCGGGAGTGCGTGGGACTGATCCGGCTGGATCGCGGGAGTGCGTGGGGCTGATGGGGGCCGGATCGCGGGAGTGCGTGGGGCTGATCCGGCCGGATCGCGGGAGTGCGTGGGGCTGATCCGGCCGGATCACGGGAGTGCGTGGGGCTGATCCGGCCGGATCGCGGGAGTGCGTGGGGCTGATGGGGCTGGAGCGCGGGAGTGCGTGGGGCTGATCCGGCCGGATCGCGGGAGTGCGTGGGGCTGATGGGGCTGGAGCGCGGGAGTGCATGGGGCTGATCCGGCCGGATCGCGGGAGTGCGTGGGGCTGATCCGGCCGGATCACGGGAGTGCGTGGGGCTGATGGGGGCCGGATCGCGGGAGTGCGTGGGGCTGATCCGGCCGGATCGCGGGAGTGCGTGGGGCTGATCCGGCCGGATCACGGGAGTGCGTGGGGCTGATCCGGCCGGATCGCGGGAGTGCGTGGGGCTGATGGGGCTGGAGCGCGGGAGTGCGTGGGGCTGATCCGGCCGGATCGCGGGAGTGCGTGGGGCTGATGGGGCTGGAGCGCGGGAGTGCATGGGGCTGATCCGGCCGGATCGCGGGAGTGCGTGGGGCTGATCCGGCTGGATCGCGGGAGTGCGTGGGGCTGATGGGGGCCGGATCGCGGGAGTGCGTGGGGCTGATCCGGCCGGATCGCGGGAGTGCGTGGGGCTGATCTGGCCGGATCGCGGGAGTGCGTGGGGCTGATCCGGCCGGATCCCGGGAGTGCGTGGGGCTGATGGGGGCCGGAGCGCGGGAGTGCGTGGGGCTGATCCGGCCGGATCGCGGGAGTGCGTGGGGCTGATCTGGCCGGATCGCGGGAGTGCGTGGGGCTGATCCGGCCAGATCGCGGGAGTGTGTGGGGCTGATCCGGCCGGATCACGGGAGTGCGTGGGGCTGATGGGGGCCGGAGCGCGGGAGTGCGTGGGGCTGATCGGGCCGGATCGCGGGAGTGCGTGGGGCTGATGGGGCCGGATCGCGGGAGTGCGTGGGGCTGATGGGGCCGGATCGCGGGAGTGCGTGGGGCTGATGGGGCCGGATCGCGGGAGTGCGTGGGGCTGATCGGGCCGGATCGCGGGAGTGCGTGGGGCTGATGGGGCCGGATCGCGGGAGTGCGTGGGGCTGATGGGGGCCGGATCGCGGGAGTGCGTGGGGCTGATGGGGGCCGGATCGCGGGAGTGCGTGGGGCTGATGGGGCCGGATCGCGGGAGTGCGTGGGGCTGATGGGGGCCGGATCGCGGGAGTGCGTGGGGCTGATCGGGCCGGATCGCGGGAGTGCGTGGGGCTGATGGGGGCCGGATCGCGGGAGTGCGTGGGGCTGATGGGGGCCGGATCGCGGGAGTGCGTGGGGCTGATCCGGCTGGATCGCGGCAGTGCGTGGGGCTGATCCGGCCGGAGTGCGGCAGTGCGTGGGGCTGATGGGGGCCGGATCGTGGATACAGTGCGTGGGGCTGATGGGGGCTGGGATCGCGGCAGTGCGTGGGGCTGATGGGGGCCGGATCGCGGGAGTGCGTGGGGCTGATGGGGGCCGGATCGTGGATACAGTGCGTGGGGCTGATGGGGGCTGGGATCGCGGCAGTGCGTGGGGCTGATGGGGGCTGGGATCGCGGGAGTGCGTGGGGCTGATCCGCCCGGATCGCGGCTGCCGTTGGGGACCAGCTCACCGGTCCCAATGCAGAGCAAGCAGCGATGGCCCTTCCCTTTAAGGGAGGGAAGGAGCCTTGGATCCCGAGAGCGCTGCACCACTATCGCCCCGCCTGCGTCCTCCAGCGCTCCAGGAAGGAAGTAGAGTGCCTGATTTAGCATTCCGCCTCCTTCTTGGAACGCAAACACCGAATTTAGAAAAAGCTGAGAATCATTACCGCCTGCCGCTAATTTCCCAGCTTTTATAAAGTCCCCAGCGGGACGATACTGACTTTCTCCCCGATGGTTCTCAAAGCCCTCCACCACTGGAGGTTTCTTTACCTCATGGCTGGGTCTATCATAGACTCATTGATCGAGACTGATTGCTGTGATTAGTCAACAGCTCCATTATCCTCATCCTACAACTACCTCGATGGTTGCAGACAGACTGGATGGATCTTGGAAGAGAAGGGGAGTTTTCCCAGTGTCCTGGCCAATATTTATCCCTTAACCCACACCTAAAACAGATTATCTAGTCATTTATCTCATTGCTGTATGTGGGACCTTGCTGAGCGTAAATTGGCTCCCGTGTTTTGCTACTTTACAGCAGTGACTACATGTCAATAGAAAAAGCATTTCCACGAGAGGCCCAAGGTGAAAGGTCACGATTGGCTGTGAAGCGCTTTGGGACGCCCTGACATCGTGAAAGGTGCTATATAAATGCAAGTTCTTTCTTCTTTCTAAATAGTAAACGATTTATTTCTACTGATTGGCAAATAGGGAACATATTCTGAGGACAATCACTAGAGGACTGAAAAGGGCAAGGCTGATAAAGAAAAGTTTTCACAGCAGGAGATGGAGAATGAGCGTGTTGTGGAATTAGAGTAGACTGCTTCCGTTGAACAATTAGCTGGGTGAAAGACGTATTGGGCTGAATGCTTCCTCTGTGCTGTGAACCCGATGGTTCTGTGATTGTTCTCCTCCCCATCCCAAGGGTGATGACACCAGCGATCAGGATGACAGCAGTTATCTTAGTGCTGACTGGGGAATGAATCTGGAATGAACATGCATCTAATGCATGGGTTAATGGCTTTAGTACTTGGCACTTACTGGGCTCATTATTGCCAATCAGGATCAGTGTACATACTTTGAGTGCTGTTTGCTTCCTGGCAATTGATCGGCTGAAGGGAATGTGTTGCCTGCTACAGAGCTGTCCCTATTATAGCCCATCCTTTCTCTCTAAAGACTGCCCTATCCTGCGGGATCTCCAATTAAAAGACAGATGCAGGATTGATTTCATGGAACTAGCTGTTTTAATTTTATTTTCACGAGAAGCCCAAGGTGAAAGGTCACGATCCACAGTGCAGGTCAACGAGAAGACCGAGAGGCCTGAACAGCATGAGCCAGAGGAGGGCACGGGGGACGAGGATTTCAACACAGTGAGGGGGCAGCGAGGAAGAACAGAAACCAGCTTAGAAAAGACAAAGGAAAGAAGTTTAGAGGAGGACAGACTGCACAGCATTGATAAAATGGAGGGAGAGGAGACAGGCCCTAATGGGGAGAGAGAGAGAGACTGGAGGTTAGAGATGAGGGTGACTCACCTATTTGCAATAAACTTTTTTCTTGTACCCTGTCCTGGAATGAAGGGGAAGTGTCAGTAAAGCCTGCCCAGATATGGAGCAGTATTCAAGTCTTACATAGAATGTCCATTCAACCCAACAGGTCGATGGTGTTTATGATCCACCTGAGTCTCCTTCCACCCTACATCACCCACCCTAACAGTATTCCTTCTATTTCTTTCTCCCTCGTGTGTCGGGATCTGGAATATTAGGTCCTTCATTGAAACACCTGTGGAGCAAGCCATCCTCGTTTTGAGGGACTGCCTATGATGATGATGATGTGTTTAACTAGCTTCGCCTTAAATGCATCTCTGCACTTTCTAACCACTCTCTGGGTAAAGAAGTTTCTCCTGAATTCCTTACTGGATTTATTAGTGACTATTTTATGTTTATGGCCCCTAGTTTTGGACTTCCCACAAGTGGAAACATCTTCTCTACATCTACCCTCTCAAACCCCTTCATAATTTTAAATACCTCTATTAGGTCACCCCTCAGCCTTCTCTTTTCCAGAGAAAAGAGCCCCAGCCTGTTCAGTCTTCCCTGATAGGGGTAACTTTTTAGTTCTGGTGTCATCCTAGTGAATCTTTGTGCACCTTCTCCAGTGTCTCTATATGCTTTTTGTAATATGGAGACCAGAATTGTTCACCAGAAAGGTTCTGTGTAAGTTTAACATTACCTCTCTGCTTTTCAATTCTATTCCTCTGGAAGTGAACCCCAGTCTTCTGCTTGCATTTTTTTTTACAGCCTTGTTAACCTTGTACCATCTACAAGATGCACTGCAACAACTCGCCAAGGCTTCTTTGACAGCACCTCCCAAACCCGCGACCTCTACCACCTAGAAGGACCAAGGGCAGTAAGCGCATGGGAACACCATCACCTGCAAGTTCCCCTCCAAGTCACACACCATCCTGACTTGGAAGTATATCGCCCGTTCCTTCATCGTTGCTGGGTCAAAATCCTGGGACTCCCTCCCTAACAGCACTGTGGGAGTACCTTCACCACACGGACTGCAACGGTTCAAGGAGGCGGCTCACCACCACCTTCTCGAGGGCAATTAGGCTTGGGCAATAAATGCCAGCATTGCCAGCGACGCCCACATCCCATAAACAAATTAGAAAAAACCTGCATTGCTGCTGTCTTGATGCCTTGGACATACTTGTGCCTATGGAGTGTTATTACATCTCTGACAAACCTAATTCTTTTGTGGATCTCAGCAACCATTTTGTTATAGCTGCTCAGTTAGTGACAATCTGTCTGGGTTGAGAATGGTGACGGGGGGGGAATGAGAGAACAAGCAAAATAAAGGGAACGAATGAGAGAAGCAAAAGGAAGGTGTGGTGTGAAGAGAACTAAATTCAGTTACAGTTCTTTGTAAAAAAGATTTGTAATGTAGATTCTGAGAGTGAAACTCAATCTTTAAACCTCAGCAATCAAAGGGTCCCTTTCCTTCCCTGCCTTTAAATACAACCTGTATAATTGCAGCAACAACTTGCATTTATATAGCACCTTTAACGCAGTAAAACATCCCCAGGCACTTCACAGGAGTGTCATCAGGTAAGATTAACGTCATCTGGGCTGGACTTTCAGCTCCTCTCCGCTCCGTCTTTTGCCCCGGAGCGGCGGCAATGGAGGTGAGGGGTTTTAGCCGGGCGGTCAGCCTCCAGCGCCCGCAGCGATTCTCCGGTCCGGTTTTGCAGCGCAGAGCTGCGATGGATGTGCAACGCCCCTGGTTTTGATTCTTGCCTGACCTGTGCGCCCCGAATCGCACATTGATTAAAAATGTCACATGTTGCATAAGCTGATACAAATGTGCCTGCATACTCAGATCGACTTGACAGTTGACTAAGTATTGGAGAGTAAGGTGCATAAATTGTGAAATAAGTTGGCCAGTAGTAAGGGCCAAGTTTTTAGGTTTGAAATTTCCAACTAACACAACCCTGTGGTGGAAGAATCACGAACAAATGGGAAATCAGGGCGATCCCACCATCCCGTCGGCAAAGAGGTACGTAATGGACTGCTAAGTTAAGTGAGATTGTTTATTCTTTTAATTTTTTTAACGATTTGTGTTGTGGTGGCGAGAGCAATGTTTCGGGAATGTTTTTGTAGTATTTTTTTTGTATTTCCCCCCTCCTCAGGCTTCTCTCGGAGCGCTCCCGGCCCAGTTCTTTAGCTCGGGAGTTTCCCATCCTAGCACCGAGAGAGGTGTACAACACCTCCCTTAGTGCCGCGCCCCCTGACGCAGAGCCCAGCTGCCCAAACTTACTTACTGAGTCGCAAACTGTTCCCGGGCGCTAACTTTCCCGCCCCGCCGCCATTATCGCCCCCAAAACATCAAAGCCGAAAATCTAGCCCAACTTTACGACCAATAGCATGAAGCTGCGAGGGAGGGCGTGGTGCCACAGTGTATTGGAATACCAACGCACTGTGAAAGGAATGGTCAGTTGTAGCTTGGTACCCTGAGCTTCGCCGTGTCACCAAGCTGCCAGTCTCGAGCGTGTTCCTATCATCCAGGCAGTTTCCCCGGTGTGAGGGAAGGTCAGAGAGTGATCCTGCACTGCACGAGTCTCACACTACTCCGAGTAGCCAGCTCAAAGGCTGTAAACATTTCAAACGATTCACACGATGAATTCTTTTTTGGAGTGTAGGGTCTTTTGTTATATCGGCAACAGGGGAGCCGCCATTCTGCGCGAGCAGAGTCCCGCATTCAGCCGTGAGATGAATGACCAGTCAATGTTTCTGAAGGTTGAGGAAGGGACGTTGCCCAGGATACTGGCACAATCCCTGCTCTTCTTTGAGTAACGTTGACATTAACCACAGGGACAGACATAATGGGACCTCAGATCAACATTGCCTCCAGCGGACAGCAGCTCTCACACGGCTGGAGGCCTGGCAAGGTTTCACTTGCCCTCTTAGCCGTGGCTGATTTGTGGCTCTGGGAGACCTGATCTGATTAGCGGAGGGGAGAGAGAAGCGAGGGTGATGTCGGTTGGTGGCCCATAGAGTCATACAGCACAGAATGAGGCTAATCAGCCCATCGTGCCTGTGCTGGCTCTTTGAAAGAGCTATAAATCAGGTGTATATGCAAATCCCTTTTGAAAGTTACTATTGAATCTGCTTCCACCAACCTTTCAGGCAGTGCATTCCAGATCATAACAACTCTCTCCGTAATAACAATTCTCCTCATTTCCCTTCTGTTTCTTTTGCCAATTATCTTAAATCTGTGTCCTCTGGTTACCGACTCTCCTGCCAGGGGCAACAGTTTCTCCCTATCTACTCCATCAAAACCCCTCATCATTTTGAACACCTCTATTAAATCTCCCCTTCACCTTCGCTGGGAGAACAATCCCAGCTTCTCCAGTCTCTCCACATAACTGAAATCCCTCATCCCTGGAAACATTCTAGTAAATCCCCTTTGCACCCTCTCCAAGGTCTTGACAGCCTTTGAAAATATGGTGCCCAGAATTGGACATATTACTCCAGCTGAGACTGAAGCAGTGAATGTTTTTACAAAGGTTTTGTTGTGTATGAAGAAAGAGTCAGACTGAACACTGTGAGCTCAAAGTAAAGTGTGACCGTAGTCTTTTATTGCAGGTCTGCAGAGTGCCTCTCCAACCTGTGAAGCCTTCTTAAATACCTGTGCTCCCAAGGGATTATGGGATCCCTTGGGACTCCGAGGAATGAGCCCTCTGGTGGCTGTACAGAGTAAATACAAGTATACATATATAACAACATTCCCCCCCAAAGTCAATAGTGTAACTATTTATAGCGTGAGTCGATCTGGGGCCCTTCTTGCCCTGGTTGATCGTCTCAGTGTGAAAGCTGGTGTTGTTGAATCATTTGTTGGGCCCTCGCTGGGCTGCTGTGCTGCTGGCCTTGCTGGGCTGCCTGGTGTGTTGGGCCCTGCAGGGCTGCTGTGGATGATGGATTCTGCTTCGTGATCAACCGTGGTGTCGGTTGCCACTGGTGTGTGTGTTGGGGGATCAAAAAAGGTAGGGTTCAAGGTGGGTTGTTCAGGGTAGTCCGTGAATCTGAGTTTGATTTGGCCCAAGTGTTTCCGGTGAATGAGTCCATTTGAAAGTTTGACCTGAAACACCCTGCTCCCCTCTTTGGCCATGACAGTGCCGGGAAGCCACTTGGGACCTTGTCCATAATTTAATACAAATACAGATCATTGACTTCAATCTCGCGTGACACATTTGCGCTATCATGGTATGCACTTTGTTGAAGCCGCCTGCTCTCTACCTGTTCATGCAGATCAGGGCGAACTATCGAGAGCCTTGTCTTAAGTGCTCTTTTCATGAGCAGTTCAGCAGGCGGGATCCCAGTGAGTGAATGTGGTCTCGTGCGGTAGCTAAGCAGGACTCGGGATAGGCGAGTCTGCAGTGAGCCTTCAGTTACCCTCTTCAAGCCTTGCTTGATGGTTTGCACTGCTCTCTCTGCCTGACCATTGGACGCTGGTTTAAACAGGGCAGATGTGACATGTTTGATCCCGTTACGGGTCATGAATTCTTTGAACTCAGCACTGATAAAACATGGCCCGTTGCCGTTCATCAGGACATTGAGTAAGCCGTGTGTGGCAAACATGGCCCACAGGCTTTCAGTGGTAGCAGTGGACATGCTAGCCGACATTATCTCACTTTCAATCCACTTGGAGTACGTGTTTACAACCGCAAGGAACATTTTACCCAAGAACAGGCCTGCATAGTCGACGTGTACCCTAGACCACGGTTTGGAGGGCCAAGACCATAAAGTTAGCGGCGTCTCCCTAGGTACATTGCTTAACTGCGAGCATGTATTACATCTGTGAACGCAGGACTCTAAGTCCGCATCGATACCGGGCCATCACACGTGGGATCTGGCTATCGCTTTCATCATTACGATGCCTGGGTGAGTACTGTGGAGGTCATTGATGAAGGTGTCTCTACCCTTCTTGGGGACCACTACTTGATTGCCCCACAGAAGGCAGTCTGTCTGTATATCATTTCATCTTTGCGCCGCTGGAACGGCTTTATCTCTTCCTGCATTTCCACTGGGACACTGGACCAGCTCCCGTGAAGCACACAGCTTTGGACTAGAGATAATAAGGGGTCCTGGCTTGTCCAGGTTTTGATCTGCCGGACAGTGACGGATGATTGCTCACTCTCAAATGCTTCCATAAACATGACTAGATCTGCGAGCTGCGCCATTTCCATCCCTGTGGTGGGCAATGGCAGCCTACTGAGAGCATCGGCACAGTTTTCTATGTCTGGTTTGTGGCGGTTGGCATAGTTTTATGCGGACAACGTGAGCACCCATCTCTGGATGCGGGCCGATGCGTTGGTAATTATCCCTTTACTCTCGGAAAACAGGGATATAAGTGGCTTATGGTCAGTTTCCAATTCGAATTTTAGCCCAAACAGGTATTGATGCATTTTCTTTACCCCATAGACACACACTAACGCTTCTTTTTCAATCATGCTGTAGGCTCTCTCGGCCTTAGACAGACTCCTGGATGCATAAGCAACCGGTTGCAGTTTCCCGAAATCATTAGCTTGTTGCAATACACACCCGACGCCATATGACGACGCATCACATGCTAGTACCAAACGCTTACATGGATCATAAAACACAAGTAATTTGTTTGAGCATAACAATTTTCTCGCTTTTACAAAGGCATTTTCTTGGCTTTTGCCCCAAACCATTCGCTCCCTTTTCATAGTAAGACATGTAGTGGTTCTAACAATGTGCTGAGACCCGGTAAGAAGTTACCAAAGTAGTTCAAGAGTCCCAGAAACGACCGCAGCTCTGTCACGTTCTGTGGCTTCGGTGCGTTCTCGATTGCCTCTGTCTTCGCGTTGGTGGGCCTGATGCCATCCGCCGCAATCCTCCTTCACAGGAACTCCACTTCAGGCACCAGGAAAACGCACTTCGAGCGTTTTAACCTGAGCCCCACGTGATTGAGTCGACTAAGAACCTCCTCCAGGTTCTGCAGATGCTCGACTGTGTCCCGACCTGTGACCAAGATGTCGTCCTGGAAGACCACGGTGTGCGGGACCGACTTCAGTAAACTTTCCATGTTTCTCTGGAATATCGCTGCCGCTGATCGGATTCCAAACGGGCATCTGTTATAAACAAAAAGACCTTTGTGTATGTTGATGCAGGTGAGGGTCTTCGATAATTCCTCCAGTTCCTGCGTTATGTAGGCTGAAGTCAGATCCAGCTTCATGAACGTCTTTCCTCCCGCCAACATTGCAAAGAGGTTGTCGGCTTTTGGTAGTGAGTATTGGTCCTACAGGGAGAAATGATTGATAGTTACTTTGTAATCACCACAGATTCTGACGGTGCCGTCTCCCTTGAGGACTGGGATGATAGGACTGGCCCACTCGCTGAACTCGATCGATGAAATGATGCCCTCTCGTTGCAGCCGGTCTAGCTCAATCTCTACCCTTTCTCTCATCATGTACGGTACTGCTCTCGCCTTGTGATGGATGGGTCGCGCCCCCGGAATTAGGTAGATCTGCACTTTTGCTCCTTGGAATTTCCCGATGCCTGGTTTGGACAGCGAAGGAAATTTGTTTAAGTCCTGGGCACACGAAGTGTCGTCAGCGAGTGATAGCGCTCGGACGTTGTCCCAGTTCCAGCGTATCTTTCCCAGCCAGCTCCTGCCGAGCAGCGTGGGACCATCGCCCGGTATCACCCAGAGTGGTAGCTTGTGCACCACTCCATCGTAGGAGACCTTTACAGTAGCACTGCCGATTACAGGAATCAGCTCTTTCGTGTAAGTTCTTAGTCTCGTGCGAACTGGAGTTAAGACTGGCCTTGAGGCTTTGTTGCACGACAACCTTTTGAAAGTCTTTTTGCTCATGATGGACTGGCTCGCCCCCATGTCCAGCTCCATTGACACCGGGAGTCCATTTAGTTCAACATTCAGCTTTATCGGGGGACAATTCGTGGTGAATGTGTGCACCCCATGTACCTCTGCCTCCTCTATGTGAGGCTCTGGTTCGTAGTGATTCTCCGTGGATCTGTCCTCCTCTGCAATGTGGTGTGTTTGCAGATTTAACAGGCTTAGCAGCTCGCCCGCACACTCATTGGAGGTGTCCCATTGTTCCACAGCCCTTGCAAATATATCCTTTGAATGGGCATGAATAGAAATGATGATCACCCCCGCAGCGCCAACAAGTTGTTAATGGCCTTACATTCAGCACCCTTGATGGTGGACTCTGAGACATCTGCGGATGTGTAGCTGCAGGTATGTGTGACCTGCCCTGTACGTTATGATTCGAAAACAACATCACTTTGTTCACAGTACTTGTAGCAGCACTTGTGTGCTGAGAGATTTGCTTAGTATTGTCACTGGTGGCAATGAACGCCTGGGCTATCGCTATGGCCTTACTCAAGGTTGGGGTCTCTACAGTCAAAAGCTTGCGAAGTATGGATCCATGGCCAATGCCAAGTACGAAAAAGTCTCTGAGCATGTGCTCCAAATGCCCTTCAAATTCGCAATGTCCTGCAAGGCGTCTCAGCTCGGCAACATAACTCGCCACTTCCTGACCTTCAGATTTTTTGTAGGCGCAGAACTGGTACCTCGCCATCAGAACGCTTTCCTTCGGGTTCTAATACTCTCGGACCAGTGTGCACAAATCGTCATACTATTTTTCCGTGGGTTTCGCTGGAGTGAGCAGATTCTTCATGAGGCCATACGTTGGTGCCCCACAGACGGTGAGGAGAATCGCTCTACGTTTGGCAGCGCTCTCTTCTCCATCTAGCTCGTTGGCGACAAAGTATTGGTCAAGTCACCCCACAAAAGTTTCTCAATCATCTCCCTCAAAAGTTTCTCCAGGATGCCCACTGTTCTCTGCATCTTTGGGTTCGCTATCTGTATCTCATCGCAAGTTGTTGTGTATGGAGAAAGAGTCTGACTGAACACTGTGAGATCAAAGTAAAGTGTGACCTTAGTCTTTTATTGCAGATCTCCAGAGTGCCTCTCCAACCTGTGAAGCCTCCTTAAATACCTGTACTCCCAAGGGATTATGGGATCCCTTGGGACTCCGTGGAATGAGCCCTCTGGTGGCTGTACAGAGTAAATACAAATCCACATATATAACAGGTTTAGCATAACTTCCTTGCTAGTTGGAGACAAGAAGCCAACAAGAGAGACAGCCTGGGGCTAACTTTTAACTCGGACTCCTGAGTGGTCACCTGGCAGAGTCCAATTCTTGTTCCATTGAGTTTCTTCAGCCATCGAGGAAACTTAAATCTTATTTGAAGGTAAAGTTAGATTTTCAGTGTTTAGTGGTTTGAGGTTTATTGGCATTCAAAAGAAAGCACTTGTATTTAGATAGCGTTGTATCAAATCCTATCGACATTCCAAAGCGAGTTATGTCAAAGGATTACTTTTGATGTAAAGTAACTGCTGTTACATTGGCCAACACAACAACCAATTTACACACAGCTAGGGGCAGTTCATCAATTTCTTTGGTGGTGGTGGTGGGGGCAATGAATGTTACCAGGACACAGCTGTCATGTGATCCTCTAGATCCATCTAGGTTTCCTTCTCACATGCAGCACAAACTCGACACCAATGTTCCCTGCAGGCTGCACTCTGCTCTGCATGGCCTACTTCTTTCCATGCGTGGTCCCTTTAAATTTCTGAACCCAGGAACATAAGAATGAGGAACAGGAGTGGGCCATTTGGGCCCTCGAGCCTGCTCCGCCATTCAATAAGATCATGGCTGATCTTCTACCTCAACTCCACCTTCCCGCACTATCCCCATATCCCTTGATTCCCTTAGTTCCCAAAAATGTATTGACCACTGTCTTGAATTTACTCAATGACTGAGCTTCCACAGCACTCTTATGGATGGAGAATTCCAAAGATTCACAACCCTCTGAGTGAAAACATTTCTCCTCCACTCAGTCCTAAATAGCCGACCCCTTAATCTGAGACTGTCACCCCGTGTTCTAGATTCCCCAGCCAGGGGAAGCATTTTCTCGGCATTAACCCTGTCAAGCCCCTGAAAAATTTTATATGTTTCAATTAGATCACCTCTCATTCTTCTAAACTCTAGGGAATATAGACCTAGTCTACATGCTCTCCTTAGAGCAGAGAAGGTTGAGAGGAGATTTGATAGAGGTGTTCAAAATCATGAGGGGTTGAGGCAGAGTAGAGAGAGAGAGACTATTCCCATTGACGGAAGGGTGGAGAATCAGAGGGCACAGATTTAAGGCGATTGGCAGAGGAACCAAAGGGGACGTGAGGAAAAACTTTTTTACGCAGCGAGTGGTTAGGATCTGGAACGTACGGCCTGAGAGGGTGGTGAAGGCAGATTCAATCGTGGCTTTCAAAAGGGAATTGGATAAGTACCCGAAGGAAAAAAATTTGCAGGGCTACAGGGAAAGGGCGGGAGAGTGGGACTGGCTGAGGTGCTCTTGTAGCGAGCCGGCACGGGCTCGCTGGGCGGAATGTCCTCCTTCTGTGCTGTAACCCTTCTATGATTCTATGCATGGTAATTCCAATGGAAAAGCTTGTGAGCGGCTTGCACGGGACCTTGCAGATTACTGCGTGCACACGCAGCGCGCAGCTAAAGGGAAACATTGCTTGACACTGCACGCCTACATCGTTTACCTCACTCTGTGGGGCTTCAACTCACAGGCAGTGAACTTGGTCTTCGATGGTAGCGCAAAATGGGTGATAGCAAATCTCTTGCACCCCGTCCCGAATTCCTTTTCCATTGACTTCAACCGAAAAGGTAATCAGGCAGGATGTGAAATCGGGTGGCCTGAGACTAATTGCACCCCAACAATCTGCTGACAGCCTCGAACACAGTCTTTATACAGCACACTTCACAACCTCAGGACATCCCACCAAGTACTTTTGGAGTGTAGTCACTGTTGTAATGTAGGGAAACACAGCAGCCAATTTGTGCACAGCAATCTCCCACAAACAACAAGATTAATGACCAACTTAGTGATGTTGATTCAGGGCTGAATATTGGCCAGGACACCAGGGAGAACTATGCTGCTCTTGCTTCCAATAGTGCCATGGGATATTTTACATCCACACAAGAGAGCAGACAGGGGCTTCAGTTTAACATCTCATCTGAGAGACGGCACCTCCAACAGTGCAGCACTCCCTCAGCACTGGAGTGTCAGCCTAGATTTTAGTGCTCAAGTCTCTAGAGTGGGACTTGAACCCACAGCCTTCTGACCTAGAGGCAAGTGTGCTACCCACTGAGCCACAGCTGACACCTCTCTGGTTGAGTCAAGCTGAGTAACTTTATCAATGTTCCTTCAGTACCGCAGCCCGTCAGCTGAAAACTTGCAGAAAACCCGTGCTTCCCCTGAACCGAGGGGACAATCTAAGGGTTAAAGGAAAAGATTCGAGTTAAATCAGCGAGAAAAACAAACCAGACGGCAGAGAAATCAAAGCGAGGCAAATGTAACAAAACTCTCTTGTAACTGTTTTGATTTTTAAAAGTGGTCTCGAAGCTGACCTTTGCTGCCTTCATTTCATCTGCTATGAGGGAATGCAATTTGTGTATCAGGTACTTACTGATAGGGATCATAGGGCAGAGAGTGAATTATAAAGAGAGCTAAAGACTGATTTAAGTCTTCTTTAATTACTGATTTTCTGATTTGAAATTAATTAATAATTATTCTGTATATTTAATTTTGTTTAAATATAATTATTCTTGATTATACTGATTCTAATATTATAGAATCCTTATTTTATTTTAGTATTTACCATGCAAATTGAATTTTCTTTTTTTTAGTTTTTCGCCTGTCTATTCGCGAGAGCATTTTTGCTGCCGCTTCAGACCCGAGCCTTTAACTTCTCTTTACACTTCCTTCTCCCGCTTGTTGTCTCTTTCCCTCCCTGGTCAGTGTCTTGTGGCTCAGTGTCAAATTTATGTGTTGTCTTGTAACACTGCTGTGAAGCGCCTTGGGATGTTTTACTACGTTAAAGACGCTATATAAATACAAGTTATTATTACTGCACACTGACTGAGACAAAGAGGTAGAAAGATAATGCGAAGCGGTGATGCTGACTGTCTGATTCATCCAGGAAATTCCCAGCGTCGAAGCACTGACCACACTCGACCAGCTCCGCTGGGCAGGCCACATTGTCCGCATGCCCGACACGAGACTCCCAAAGCAAGCGCTCTACTCGGAACTCCTACACCACAAGCGAGTCCCAGGTGGGCAGAGGAAACATTTCAAGGACACCCTCAAAGCCTCCCTGATAAAATGCAACATCCCCACCGGCACCTGGGAGTCCCTGGCCAAAGACCGCCCTCAGTGGAGGAAGAGCATCCGGGAGGGCGCTGAGCACCTCGAGTCTCGGCGCAGGGCGCATGCAGAAACCAAGCGCAAGCAATGTTATGTCTGAAATGCACTTATGAATGACTCCACGAGGCAATGTGTTGTACTCAAACTGAAGTGACCTTGGTCCTTTATTCGTAACTCCAGAGTGAGGCACAAGCATGGTGGGCAGCCTTTTATACTGGGCCATGCACACCAATGCAGGTGACTCTCAGGTCTCCCACCGCAGTGCCCTCTGGTGGACAGCCTCTGCTACGGGGGCAGGAAACCACGGTCTCCACCAGTTGCACCCTCTAGTGGTGCCAGCATAGTATATACACAATGTAAACCTTATTGAAAGTACATCAGGTAACAAGTCTCCATCTTATGCAACTATACAGTGACCACACAGAGAGTATATTTATAACAAGGAGCAATGGCAAACCAAACTCCCCACCCACCCTTTCCCTCAACAACTGTCTGTCCCACCTATGACAGAGACTGTAATTCCCGTATTGGACTGTACAGTCACCTGAGAACACACTTTTAGAGTGGAAGCAAGTCTTCCTCAACTCCGAGGGCCTGCCTATGACGACATATCACTGGAAGAAAGAAAAGTAGGCCACTCCCTTTTCCAAATTCTACTTACTCCGCACGGTAGGTCAGGGTGGTTGGGAGTATTTTCTTTTTCCTTTTATGAAAATGCGGAAAAATAGCAAGCTATTGGAGACGGTTCTCCTGGGAATGAGCAGCAGGGAGCACCGACCCTTTTCCCCCGAGGGAGGTCACACCAGCGACGAGCAACTTCCCCGAAGTTCCGCAGCAGTACATCAATAACGCCGCTCGTCATTACAGTGCCGCAGGGGGCTGGGTCAAACGGCTGTGTGAGAGCAAGAGGAGTGTGGCTGCGGAGTGAGTGCGGCTTGTCACATTCTCCCTCACTTTGATGAATGATCCCTAAAGTAACTGTGCAATGGTGAGTGCTCCTAATTTAGTCCCCATCAAAACACGGACATTCTCCCTAATTGACAACACTGTGGGCCTCGTTTTGCAAATTAATAATGCATTACCAATCTATTCATCAAACGCAGGGATGGTACATAACAGAGAAAGTTTAAGGATAGAGTTCAATAATAAATGACTTAAGTGCAACACTGCTTGTAGCAAACTACAGTACACAGTCACACACCAGCCTTTTCCTCTTCGAAGTGCAATTTGTTATATTTTTAAAAAACAGAGAACAAAGTTATCTTATTTCTCCATCATTTTCTATGCAAAGCAGCACTTCTCTGACTGGCCAGGTATCTGCACTCACACACTCACACATACACCACTCACACACACACACACACACACACACACAGAGTCACACATACACACACACACTCTCTCTCTCTCTCACACACACACTCTCACACACACACACACACTCTCACACACACACGCACACTCACACACTCTCTCCCAATTCACACACACTCTCTCCCACTCTCATGCATAGACTCTCTCTCACACACGCCCACACACGCACGCACACACACTCTCTCACACACACACACGCCCACACACTCTCACTCACACATCCACACACACCCCCCACCCTCCTCCACCCTACCCACCCCCCACTACCACACAGCCCCACCCCCACATCCCCACCATTCTTGCGAAGCCTGACCAAATTCTAATCATTTGCATCAAACTGCAACAACCCCAAAAACTCCACTCGTTAGTTTCCTCTCAACCCTGCTGAGGTGACAGAAGTAATCTAATGAAAAGGAAAGGCGATTTTAATACTTCTGCTTCCTCTGGTCGAGCGATGGGCCTGCCTGCGGTGATCATACCCACGAGAAGAAGGCCAAGAAGAGACCATCAGGCCCATCAAGTCCACTCCAATCCAGACAGCGGTACAACCTCACATCCAACTCCCTAACCACCTGGGGAGCGTGTGTCCTGTGCTCAAGTGACTAAAGAATCAGTACAAGGTGCAGCAGAGCTACATAGGATTACATCAGATATACGGCACAGAAACAGGCCATTCGGCCCAACCAGTCCATGCCGGCGTTTATGCTCCACTCACGCCTCCTCCCGTCTTCCCTTATCTAAATCTAGCAGCATAACCCTCTATTCCCTTCTCCCTTATAGGCTTGTCTAACCTCCCCTTAAATGCCTCGTTACTATTCGCTGAACTATTCATGCCCAGCATTGCCCGAGTCCTAGAGGTGAAAGTTGGTTGCCTGTGAACTCCTCACATGGCAAGCTCCTTGTCTCAGCAATACACTGTAATATAATCACTTGCATTCATACAGCCTCTCCACTGTGGAAACCTCTTGATGTGAGCCGTAGGAAGTACTACTTCATTTCAGGAGATACAGTGACTGCTTGTGTTGGGAAACTCAGTTGCCATTGTGCCCCAGCAGTGACCCCCCAACCTCCCCGCAGCAGCCAGGCGGTGAATCACTGTTTGTCTGTTTGTGGGCGGCGATTACTGACTCCGTGCCACAACGAGAGAGGAACTTAATAAGGACTAAACACTTCATCAGAGAGAAGGAGGGACAATTGGACACGGGCGATTGGCTGTTCCCTGAGGAAAGGGAAGTAGCGATTCCTCTATTCAATGGGGGCTTTTTGCTGCTATTTGCAATGTACAAGTTACAACATGCTCCTTAACTGAAGATGCCAATTTATCACCTTGTAAGTCTCTAAACTGGCGGCTGAGGATCTCAGCTTCCACGAGCTGACACCTCACAGCTGCCCGATTGTGATTTTACCCCATGTGTACGCACAAACACATACAAAAATAGCCCCAAGAGGGGTAATGCAGGAAATGAAGTAGAGCTCAAGAGAGAAACCCTGACAGTCAGATGGCACGAAGACAGAGCTTCATAAGAACATAAGAATTAGGAACAGGAGTAAGCCATTTCGGCCCTTCGAGCCTGCTCCGCCATTCAATGAGATCACGGCTGATCTACCTCAACTCCACTTGCCTGCACTAACCCCATATCCCTTGATTCCCTTAATACCCATAGGATATTAGCGGCTTCAGAAGATTGTGACCCTTATTTTGATAAGGAGTTTTGATCATTTGTAAGATTTATATTTGTGAAGGCCGCAGGGAATGTGCCAGTGAAGATTGCATTGCTGGAGGCCATGAGGCTGCAATGATGTAGATTTTTCAATCTTGTTCTGGTGAAAATAGTGAGCTGGTGGAGAAGATTTCGTGGCTGGCATTGGTGAGCGTAGCGTTGATGATTTCAGGGTTGTATTGGTGAGCAGTGTGAGTATAGTGTTGGCGAAGATTGGAGGCTTGTATTGGGTTGGGAGTTTAACGCTCGTTTGAAGGTCCCAGAGGCTTTTGGAACATAAATGCTCCATTTGTTTCACTTCTGATGGGATGAATGGCCCCTCCCTAACTCTGTAATCTCCTCCAGCCCCACAACCCCCCGAGCTTTCTGCGCTCCTCTAATTCTGCCCTCCTGAGCATCCCTGATTATAATCGCCGAACCATCAGTGGCTGTGCCTTCTGTTGCCTAGGCCCCAAGCTCTGGAACTCCCTCCCTAAACCTCTCCGCCTCTCTACCTCTCTTTCTTCCTTTAAGATGCTCCTTAAATCCTACCTCTTTGACCAAGCTTTTGGTCACCTGAACTAATTTCTCCTTATGTGGCTGGTGTCAATTTTTTTGTCTCATAACACTCCTGTGAAGCGCCTTGGGACGTTTTACTATGTTAAGGGTGCTATATAAATACAAGTTGTTGTTGTTGTGGTCAGCTTAACATCGGTGGTAGGAAAAATAATGGAATCCCTACTAAAGGAGAAAATAGAAGCACATCTAGAAGCCAAAATTATAATAAAAGAAAGATAGCTGTGCATTTATATAGCACCTTTCACGACCACCAGATGTCCCAAAGTGCTTTACAGCCAATAAAGTACTTTTGAAGTGTAGTCACTGTTGTAATGTGGGAAATGCGGCAGCCAATTTGCGCACAGCAAGCTCCCACAAACAGCAATGTGATAATGACCAGATAATCTGTTTTTTTGTAATATTGATTGAGGGATAAATATTGACCAGGACACCGGGGATAACTCCTCTGCTCTTCTTCGAAATAGTGCCATGGGATCTTTTACGTCCAACCCCAATTTTAATCGCTCAACCATCGGTGGCCGTGCCTTCTGTTGCCTAGGCCCCAAGCTCTGGAACTCCCTGCCTAAACCTCTCCGCCTCTCTACCTCTCTTTCCTCCTTCAAGACGCTCCTTCAAACCTACCTCTTTCCTGCGCTAATTTCTACTCATGCGACTCGGTGTCAAATTTACCTCATAACGCTCCTGTGAAGCGCCTTGGGACGTTCCATTGCATTAAAGTCGCTCTATAAATACAAGTTGTTGTTGTTGTAACCATTCTATGATTCTATTCTCCCAGTTCCTTCATGTGGTCCTAAGGGCTTTTCAAACCTCTTGGCAGACCATTGTTCTTGCCAAAGCTACAACCCACTGCAGCATCAACAAAGCAAAATGGCGATCGGGTGAGGTTTGAGGTTTCTAGAGATGTTAATAACACTGCCTTTCTTTTTTATTCTGAGGAGGTGTGGGTTAAGTTGGGGGTGGAGGGGTCCATGATAAAACAATTACACGGAGTCTGGATGGAACGTCCTTGATGGACCAAATGACCGTTCCTCGCTCTGGATTTTTTTTCATTCTTAAAAACAAACAGAAGAGTTGCATTTGTATCTACCAGCCTCCTCCACCCTGCCAAAGCTTCATTCTGTTTGGGTAGAACTGGGGACACGTCAAGTCTTCTCTCGCAAGAGCCTGATGGTCTTGTGCTCTCTCAGTAGCTCTGGCAAGCAGAGCTGAAAGCAACAGTCCTTCGCGGAAATGTTCCTTCACTTCAGGGCCCCTTTAGACTGACACACACGTGGAAATAATGCATAACTCATCGGTGCTTTAACTTCAGCATCTATGGGACTTCAGGCTTCGCGTGAGCAAAGCTTGAATTGAGATGCCAGATTACTACAAAAACAGAAATGAGAGTCTTGCATTTATATAGCACCTTTCATGACCACCGGACGTCCCAAAGCTCTTTACAGCCGATGAAGTACTCTGCACAACACAGCAACGTGGATTTATATAGTGCTTTTAAGGTAGTACCACAGGAGCGATTGTCAGACAAAATTTGACACCGAGACACAGAAGGAGATATTAGCACAGGTGACCAAAAGCTTGGTCAAAGAGGTAGGCTTTTTAGAAGCTTCTTAAAGGAGGAGAGAGAGACAGAGAGGCGGAGAGGTTTAGATAGGGATTCAGTCTTGCTGAGAGCCTCGGCAGCTGAAGGCACTCCTGCCAATGGTGGAGCGATTAAAATTGGGGTTGTACAAGAGGCCAGAATTGGAAGAAAAAATTGCAGCCTTAAGGTCTCTCCCTAGTATCTGCTGCTTACATTTTAGGTGATGGTGGGAGCAGCTAGACTGGTTTCCGTCAGTTATTTGTGTTGACAGTTGCTGTCAGTGTGGATAACGCCTACAAATGATGTGCCCCGTGCACATAATCCATCATGGCATGCACATGAAGTAATTAAGGAGCAACGTTACAGCCTGGTCAAGTGCTTACATGCACAGGACAGTTACTCTGCATGAGGAAGTGTTGCTCTGGTCTCTAAGTGCTGTTTCACTGAGGGAGGGAGAATTCTTCTCCAACGTTCCGAAATCGGGTGGGCTCCTCGAGGAGAATGAAGGAAAAGGCCAACTGGTTCCTCTCCACCCCGGCATGATTTCCCTCCCGACACCCCCCCACCCCGATCAATACTAGCCACTCCTCCCCTTCCCACCGTATGAAAACCGGGGAATTCCCTTCGGTGCAGCCCACTTACCCATCACTTCCTGTGAGGAAGATGGCGGTACGCCACCATCACCCGCCCCCCTCCCCCCGCATCCCCCTCCCCCGCTTTCCCCCCCACTGTGCCCCGGGCAGCCTCCTCTCCTCTCCCAAGTTGGGCCGAGCACCCATCGAAGGCCTCAGTCTGATTTGCGGCCGGCGGTCAGAGATTTGCTGCCATCTACAGGCCATTCTGCCCCTTTTAGGTCCCTCGCCACCTCTTCCAGGGCTGCAGCAGCGGGAATCCTGCTGGGAGCCTGCCATGAATGAACTCCGACCCCAGGGATTCTATTGGTCTCCCGTTATAACTTCACCAGTCACCCGTCTAAGGTGGTCCGTGGAAATCCCCAGGATAATGGAACCATTTCCTTGGGGGTCCTGTCACTCTCATACTGGAGTTATGATGGGTGCGGGGTTGGGGCGGTGGAAGGAACCCATAGAACCCCCACCGAATTTCAGGCCCACTGTGGGTGTGACACAAACAAGGATATGCCATAACTGAGAGATTATAACTATCGGGAAAGACTGAAAAGGATGGGGCTTTTCTCTTTACAAAAGAGAAGGCTGAGGGGGTGGGGGGGGGGAGAGGGAATCTGATAGAGGTCTTTAAGATTATGAAAGGCTTTGCTAGGTTAGGTGTAGAAAAGATGTTTCCATTTACGGGAGGACCAGAACTGGGAGCCTTCAATCTAAGATCGTCACTAATAAAGCCAATCAGGAACTCATGAGAAACTTCTTTACCCAGAGAGTGGTTAGAATGTGGAAATCGCTACCGCAGGGATTGCAGTAGATGTATCTAAGGGAAAGCTAGATAAACACATGAAAGTGAAAGAAATAGAAAGATATGTTGATGGGGTTAGATGAAGGGAGACGGGAGAAGGTTTGTGTGGAGCATAAACATGAAGGAGTTGGGCCGAATGGCCTGTTTCTGTGCTGTACATCCTATATAACTCTAGGTACACGGGTAATAGTATAACATTTGTATAAGATTCCGAAGGGGATTGACAGAGTAGATGCTGAGAGGTTGTTTCCCCTGGCTGGAGTATCTGGAACTCGGGGTCACAGTCTCAGGATAAAGGGTCAGTCATTTAAGACTGAGATGAGGAGGAATTTCTTCACTCAGAGGGTTGTGAATCTTTGGAATTCTCTGCCCCAGAGGGCTGTGGATGCTGAATCTCTGAATATATTCAAGGCTGAGAAATAGATTTTTGGAGTCTAGGGGAATCAAGGGATTATGGATAATATGTCCTTACTATACAGTATAAATGCACACGAGGCCCATACTTGAGAGAAGGTCACTCTGTGACCAGTAACCTTTATTCGCCAGCATTGAAGTGATGAAGGTGGGTGGAGCTTCCCCTTTTATACCTGAAAGTCCAGGTTAGGAGTGTCTCCCACAAGTTCACCACCTAGTGGTCAGTGTTCTCACGGTGTACAACTTAGGTCAGTTTATACATGGGTTACAATGACAGTTGAATACATGACATCACCTCCCCCCCAAAGTCTTATTGGGATCACAGGTTAAGTCTCTCTGGTGGTTTACGCTTCCTTTTCGAGCGCCTGAGTTGGGGCTCCAGATGTTGGGCCCTGGCCTGAGTGTCTGCTGTTTGCGGTGCCTCAGGCCTGTCCGGACTGCCCACAGTGACTGGGCTCTCCTCCACGTGGTTCCAGTGTTCGGTCACCTGTGGTGGAGTGAACTCCACATCGTGTTCTTCCTCTGCTTCTTCTATGGGTTTGCTGAACCTCCTTTTTGTTTGATCCACGTGTTTGCGGCAGATTTGTCCATTGGTGAGTTTAACTACCAAAATCCTATTCCCCTCTTTAGCAATCACAGTGCCTGTGAGCCATTTGGGCCCTGCAGCATAGTTGAGGACAAAGACAGGGTCATTGACATCAATACATCACGCCCTCGCATTCCCGTCATGGTAGTCACATTGTGACCGGTGTCTGCTCTCAACAATTTCTTTCATGGTGGGGTGTAAAAAGGATAACCTGGTTTTGAACGTCCTTTTCATTAGCAACTCTGTGGGTGAAACCCCTGTGAGTGAGTGTGGTCGGGATCTATTGGCCAACAGGAGGCGTGATAAGCGGCTTTGTAGGGAACCCCCTTGGATTCTGAGCATCCCCTGTTTGATTATCTGCACTGCTCGTTCCGTCTGGCGGCTTGAACGGTGCCGTTCTGACATGGTTGATACCATTTCCTGCCATGAAGTCCTGGAATTCAATGCTTGTAAAGCACGGGTCATTGTCGCTGACCAAGACGTCCGGTAGACCATGGGCGGCGAACATTGCCCGTAGACTTTCTACCGTGGCAGAGGATGTGCTTGAATTGAGAATGTCACACTCGATCCATTTGGAGTAGGCGTCTACTACAACCAAAAACATTTTTCCCATGGATGCGTGACCAATGGCTTGGCGGGCCAGGACCACGGGCTAAGCGGGGCTTCCCTGGGTGCATTGTCCAGCTGGGCACACATGTTGCACCTGCAAACACAAAGTTCCAGGTCTACATCTCTCCCTGGCCACCAAACATGGGTCCTGGCAATTGCCTTCATCATGACAATGTCCGGGTGCTCATTGTGGAGTTCTCTGATGAACATCTCCCTGCCCATCTGGGGCATGACTACTCGGTTTCCCTACAGTAGGCAATCGGCCTGAATCGAGAATTCATCCTTGCGCCTGTGAAATGGTTTGAATTCCTCAGGGCATGCCCCGTACGTGGCTGCCCAGTCCCCATTCAGGACACAGTTCTTGACTAAAGACAAAAGCGGGTCTCTATTTGTCCAGACTTTGATCTGACGAGCAGTCATGGGTGAGCCTTCGCTTTCGAAAGCTTCAACAGCCATGACCATCTCAGCAGCATGCTCGGTTGCCCCCTCGGTGGTAGCTAGTGGGAGCCTGCTGAGTGCATCGGCGCAGTTTTCAGTGCCCGGTCTGTGCCGAATTGTGTAGTCATAGGCGGCTAACGTGAATGCCCACCTCTGTATGCGGGCCGATGCATTTGCATTTATGGCCTTGTTATCAGCCAAAAGGAACGTAAGGGGCTTGTGATCTGTCTCCAGCTCAAATTTCCTGCCAAACAGATACTGGTGCATTTTTTTTAATTGCATATACACATGCTACCCCTTCCTTTTCTACCATCCCATAGCCCTGTTCTGCCTGGGACAGACTTCTGGAGGCATAAGCTACCGGCTGTAACTGACCCTTGGCATTAACATGCTGCAACACACACCCGACCCCAAAGGACGACGCATCGCGCGTTAAAATAAGTTTTTTACATGGGTCATATAGCGTTAACAGATTGTTGGAGCATAACAAATGTTGTGCTCTATCAAAAGCCCTTTCCTGGCTGTCCCCCAGACCCATTCGCGACCTTTGCATAGGAGCACGTGTAGCGGCTCTAACAGCGTGCTCAATTTGGGAAGAAAGTTACCAAAAAATTTCAAGAGCCCCAGGAACGAACGCAGCTCCATCGTGTTACGGGGTCTGGGTGCTCTCTGGATCGCTTCCGTCTTGGACGCAGTAGGTCTGGTCCCGTCTGCTGCTACCCTCATCCTCAGGAATTCTATCTCTGGAGCTAGGAAGACGCACTTCGCCTTTTTCAGTCGCAGACCTACCCTGTCCAGTCTGCGTAGCACCTCCTCCAGGTTGCGGAGGTGTTCTTCAGTATCACAACCGTGATGAGGATGTCGTCTTGAAAAACCACTGTCCTTGGAATCGACATGAGGAGGCTTTCCATATTTCGTTGGAAGATCGCGGCGGCCGAGCGAATCCCGAACGGACATCTGTTGTGCTCAAACAACCCCTTGTGTGTCGTGATGGTGGTCAGCTTCTTCGACTCACTCGCCAGCTCCTGGGTCATGTAAGCTGAGGTCAGGTCCAATTTTCAAAAAAAGTTTGCCACCGGATAGCGTCACAAAGAGGTCCGCCGCTCTCAGTAGCGGATACTGGTCTTGGAGTGACACCCGATTGATGGTGGCCTTGTAATCACCACATATTCTGACCGACCCATCTGCCTTGAGCACCGGCACGATCGGGCTCGCCCAGTCACTGAATTCGACTGGCGAGATGATGCCTTCTCTCAGCAGGTGGTCCAATTCGCCTTCTATCTTTTCCCGCATCACGTACGGCACCGCTCTGGCCTTTTGGTGTACTGGCCTGGCGTCCGGGTTTATGTGAATCACTATCTTGGTCCCCATGAAAGTGCCAATGCCGGGTTGAAATAGTGAGTCAAATTTGTTCAGGATCTGTGAGCATGATATTCACTGCACAGAAGAAATTGCATTGACATCGCCCCTTTTCCAGTTCATGACAGCAAGCCAACTCCTCCCCAGCAGTGCGGGACCATCCCCCGGGACTCCAGAGTGGCAACCTATTCTCCGAATCTTTGTGGGTCACGACTACCGTGGCACTGCCTAGCACCGGAATGATCTCCTTTGTATATGTCTGCAGCTGTGCGTCAATCGGCAACAATTTTGGCCTCCTGGCCTTGGACACCCACAATTTGTCGAACTGTTTGATACTCATCAGGGACTGGCTGGCCCCCGTGTCTAGCTCCATTGATACTGGGATGCCATTGAGGAGCATTTTCATCATTATCGGTGGTGTCCTGGTGTATGAACTGTATATGTGCTCCACATGAACTCGCTGAACTTCAGCTTCCAGCGATTTCCCCCAGTGTCCATTTGGCCTCGTAGGGCTTACATCGGGCCCGTCCACTTTATACATCAACCTGGCTGCAGGCTTCCTGCACATACGCGCCAAGTGACCGCTGACGTTGCAGTTTCTGCAGGTATATTGCTGATACCTGCAAGCTCTGGCTGTGTGTTTGCCTCCACACCTCCAACATGAGCCGTTGTTGGAAACAAAAGGTCCATTACCAGTCGCTCGTCTCTGACTGTCTCTGTAACTGTCTTTAAACGCACCATTGACAGGTGTTGATGGCTCCAATACTGGCCGCATTGTCCCTTGCGATGGCATGAATCATAGAAACATAGAAACATAGAAAAATAGGTGCAGCAGTAGGCCATTCGGCCCTTCGAGCCTGCACCACCATTCAATAAGATCATGGCTGATCATTCCTTCAGTACCCCTTTCCTGCTTTCTCTCCATACCCCTTGATCCCCTTAGCCGTAAGGGCCATATCTAACTCCCTCTTGAATATATCCAGTGAATTGGCATCAACAACTCTCTGCGGCAGGGAATTCCACAGGTTAACAACTCTCTGAATGAAGAAGTTTCTCCTCATCTCAGTCCTAAATGGCCTACCCCTTATCCTTAGACTATGTCCCCTTCAGCTAGCCATTGTCTCTGTTGAATTCCCCCTTTGGGTTCGACTACATGCTCGGGCATGTCCGATTGCCCCTGTCTGCCTGGAGAACTGTGTCCTGTGTTAACAATGTTGACTCCCTGTCCATTTGCTGCATTTAAAACAAGATTTTTTATCAAACATCATTCTGGTCTCTTCCTCCCCTGAGATAAATGTCTGGGCTTCCAAGGTCAATCAGTTTCCTGAAAACCCCAGCGTGCCCGATGCCCTCAATAAAAAAGTCTCGCAGCATCTCCGCTCTGCATGCATCTGGGAACTTACATCGGCTCGCCAGTCGCCGGAGGTCTGCCACGAAGTCTGGAACGCTTTGCCCTTCTTGCCGCTGGTGCGTGTAAAACCGGTGTCTCGCCATGAGCATGCTGCTCGCCGGTTTAAAGTGTTCCCCAATCAACTTACTGAGCTCTTCAAAAGCTTTGTCCACCGGCTTCTCTGGCGCTAGAAGGTCCTTCATCAGGGAGTACGTCCTGGATCCACAAACCGTCAGGAGATGAGCCCTGTGTTTGTCGGCCAAATCCTGTATCAACCATTCCTTGGTGACGAACTCTGCTGTAGACTCTCAATAAAGTCGTCCCAATCATCACCAACACAGTACCTTTCATCTGTGCTGCTAGTGGCCATGCTCGCATGGTTTAAATCCCAGTTTCTCATCGCCAATAATATGTCCTTACTATACAGTATAAATGCACATGAGGCCAATACTTGAGAGAAGGTCACTGTGACCAGTAATCTTTATTCGCCAGCACTGAAGTGATGAAGGTGGGCGGCGCTTCCCCTTTTATACCTGAAAGTCCAGGTTAGGAGTGTCTCCCACAAGTTCACCACCTAGTGGTCAGTGTTCTCACGGTGTACAACTTAGGTCAGTGTATACATGGGTTACAAAGGGAGTTAGATGAAGTCCTTACTACTCGGGGGATCAAGGGGTATGGCGAGAAAGCAGGAAGGGGGTACTGAAGTGCATGTTCAGCCATGAACTCATTGAATGGCGGTGCAGGCTAGAAGGGCTGAATGGCCTACTCCTGCACCTATTTTCTATGTTTCTATGTTTCTATGACAATGAAGATCGGGCGGGAAAGTGGAATTGTGATCGATGATCAGCCATGATCTTATTGAATGGCGGAGCAGGCTCGAGGGACCGTAGGGCCTACTCCTGCTCCTAATTCTTATGTTCTTAGTTGAGCACATGCCCTTCCCCTACTGCCTCCCTTTAATACTTTGCGCTTTCACTGCATATTTCTGAGCAGGGTAATGTGTAGGTGACTTCACAGAAGGCTCGGTATCCAGGGCATGTTATGGCTCCTTAAATGATGTTTCCTCCCCGAGTATTTTCGCAAGTTTAATGGGCGATAAACAGTGCTAAAGACCTGGAAGAAGATGGTATCAGGTATGTGACCAAGTGAGCTTGGGTGTGCATTAGTTGTGCCTGCCCACAAATCATTGCTGGGAGCAGGTGTTCTCCCATTGGCTGAAGGCTACATTAAAATGCCAAAAGGTTATCTCTAAATAGAAAGTCAATTGCTTTAAAGGAAAGAAAAGCAGAACTTAGCCCGTGATGATCGGTGGCATCCGGAGCCAGACACGTATTTGATTTATTCCAGTGCAGGCAAAATATTTAGACACCTCAGCAGCCATTTTGCAAAATGGAGCTGTGCTTTCATTAGTGTAAGAGTACAATACAAGGCACACAACAGTGTCCCTGCTCTGAAAATGTTGATAATCCTATATACATCTATCTCCTTTTTAACCAAATCTCTCAATAGTTATGTAAATTGAGCTAATTCCGTAAAGTTAAATCCAATATTTTTGGATTGAAATGACAGCAGGCTGTGTGCGGCTGCAGTGTGGAACAATAATTAGATTAGCATGGAATTAGAATCAGCGTGGGCACTGTCTGTTGCTTTTCTGCACTCGGTTGTAACGCTGGTGTCGAGACACTTTGCAATTATTCTCTGTGAGAATGAGCTTAATGCATTTGAATGGCATTCCCTTCCCTGCCCACACGATAATTTGCACGTGCTCTAATAACTGCACGGGGTGACTTCAAGGCCAGGATGTTATATTTGTTTCCTCAGGGACAATTTGCAGTTCGGTTTGTCTTCTTCTCGCATCATTAACTCTCACTGGAAGTGTATCACTGCGTTTTTGTGCTGCTGCAGAGGTTCAGAAAGTTGGAAACGTTTTTTTTTTAACCTGCGGTGGTAAGAGACGGAGGAACCTTAGGAGGAAGAGTAGGCCATTCAGCCCCTTGAGCCTGCTCCGTCATTCAATCAGATCACCGCTAATCTGCATCTCCACTCTATTTACTTGCCTTGGCTCCATATCCCTCGATAACATTGCCCAACAAAAGCCTGTCAATCTCAGTCTCAAGAGCTCCAATTGCCCGCCAGCATTCACAGCTTTTTGCCCCTTTCATATCTCTGTAATTTCCTCCAGCCCTATACCCCTCCACCATCTCTGTGCTCTTCCAATTTGGGCCTCTTGCGCATCCCCGATTTTAATCACTCCACCACTGGCGGCCGTGCCTTCAGCTGCCTAGGCCCGAAGCTCTGGAATTCCCTTCCTAAGCCTCTCTGCCTCTTTAGCTCTCTCTCTCCTCCTTTCATCATCATCATAGGCGGTCCCTCGAAGCGAGGATGACTTGCTTCCACGCCAAAAAGAGATGAGTTCACAGGTGTTTCATTGAAGGACCTAATATTCCAGATCCTGAACTACACCTTGAAGGGTGGGAGATGCCTGTGGGTGGATTTTTTTAACGTGGGGTGACCGTTGCACACCAGCCACCACACGGGGCTTGACAGAGCCAGGTCTTGGTCCAGTGGCAAGGATTAACCAGGACGACTGGAGACCAGCTCTGCTGCACAGACCTAGTGCGCACACATATCGCAGTGTGGGCTGGCCCCGTGCTGCCCCTGGGCCCTCCTCTCTCCTGGGCCCTAAACTCATGCCTCTCCTGGGCCCCGGTCACTTCCATCTACAAACTCTTGCCGCTCCTTCGCCCCTCCTGCTGTGCCTGCCCGCACTGCAATCAGCGACCTGGCTTCGCAGCCGTCGCCCTCCTGCAGTGGCACATGCTGCTCTTCCTTCACGGCGCTCCTGAAAAATGACCGTTTCCTGGCCCTAATACTGCCTTGTGTGGCTCGGTGTCACATTGTGTCTGATTATGCTCCTGTGAAGTGCCCTGGGATGTTTTCCTGTGCTATGAAGGCACTATATAAATGCAGTGTTGAGCGAATTCCAGATTTTACTACCCTTTGTGAGAAAAAGATATATTAGGAATAATCAAGTGAGCCACATTGATCACTTTAGCTCAGCTTTGCCAAGAGTCAAATACCCTTTCATACAGCGATGAGCACCATCCCCCATGTCTGCGACCTGGAAGGTTTCTTCTGCTTGATGTTTCGAGCAAAGCAGTAACT
This sequence comes from Pristiophorus japonicus, assembly GCF_044704955.1. Classification (NCBI taxonomy): domain Eukaryota; kingdom Metazoa; phylum Chordata; class Chondrichthyes; family Pristiophoridae; genus Pristiophorus; species Pristiophorus japonicus. The sequence continues at coordinate 17,459,694 of NC_091989.1, read as the reverse complement.
AAGTGTACAACTTCTGTGTGCCCGTGCCTTGCTCATTTCTCTCTGCAGGGGTTAGAAATTGACCCTGTTTTTTCAGCGATATTTCGACTTTTTTGACGGTAAACGGTCCTCACCTAAATTGGCCAAAGCTGTACGCCGGCGGTTTTGAAATACCGCTGAAAAGCTTAAAATTGGCCGTTCGGCGCACCCGTATATAGGAAGAAAAAAAAAATGCCCGAGAAAAGCCTGCGTTGCAGCCCCAGAAACTGTGGTAAGTATGAAAAAGGCAAGTTAAAGTTTTTATTTTTTAATTCTTTTTCAGCGATTCGCTAGATAAGGGTCGTGTGAATGTTTGGCGATTGTTTATTTTTTGTGTGTCTTTTCCCCCCTCCCAGGGCCTGTATTTTTGGCGGTAATCGGCTTCAGGCTAAAGTTGGCAAGGACAGCGGTTTCCACTGCAAATCCTCGAGCAGCGCCGATTTTTACCGTCGGGCGCGTTTTGTTGCCAATTGTACCCCCTTAAAAAAATAACGGTATTTTTAACGGTGTTTCCTAATGAGTTCAAAATCAGATTGACTGACTTTGAGGTATTCCTTGACGGAGAGCCCAAGGATCAATCGTTTAATCACTGCATCTTCCTAACTGAAATTTTTGGTATTTTTGCATGAATCAACATTCAAGATAAATATTACTAATCTTTACTCACCCTCCATCGCTCTGAAAGGCAATGACACAGCCTAGCTGGAGTATGGCTCCACAGGCGCTGTCAGCCCTCCTGCCTTGCAGCATTTATCATTTGTTCTGTGAGACACTGATTGCCAGCAGGCTATTTGACTGAGGAGGGCATCATCAGCCAGCTCAAACCTATCCTGACACATACACACAAGCACTTCTCAGCAGGGGCCAGTAGATAGAGATCACAGGCAAGAACTTGATCGATTAATCTTCCCCGTTTTTTAGTCCAGGGACACTGAACGTCACTGAAACAGATGATCAGGTCATTGCTATTTGTGGGACCTTGCTGTGCGCAAATTGGCTGCCGCGTTTCCTACATTACAACAATGACGACACATCAAGAGTACTTCATTGCCTGTAAAGGGCTTTGGGATGCCCTGGGGTTGTCAAAGGTGCTACATAAATGCAAGTCTTTCTTGAAACCAATTGTAACACCTCACAGCTAGTGTCAGCTAAAAGTATGCACCAGAAGTCAAACCCTGGGACCTGTTTGGTCTGTGGCTCAGTACCCTACAGGGCACAGTACAATTAGCCCATGGGGGAGCTCTGTATATGTTTGCGTGCATTTTTGCTTAATATGGATAACAGAGGTGGAATGGGAAGTTCTAAATATTCATTCTATTCCTGGCCCAGAATGATGGAATCGTACAGCACAGAGAGTGACTTTTTGGCCCATCGGCTCTTTGAAAGAGCTACCAACTAGTCCCACTCCCCTGCTCTCTCCCCATAGCCCTGCAAATCTTTCCATCAAATGTTTATCCAATCCTCTTTTGAAAGCTGCTATTGAAGCTGCTTCCACCATCCTTTCAAGCAGCGTGTTCCAGATCACAACAACTTGCTGCGTAAAAAAATTCTCATCTCTCCCCTGGTTCTTGACCAATCATCTTAAATCTGCGTCCTCTGGTTACCGACCCCCCCTGCCAGTGGGAACAGTTTCTTTCGATTTACTCGATCAAATCTCTTCATCATTTTGAACACCTCTGTTAAATCTCCCCTTAACCTTCTCTGCACTAATGAGAACAATCCCAGCTTCTCCATGGGGGTTAATTTGTGTCGGTGTCGGTGGGGATGCCTCACCTTATTGGCCACCGGCACCTGGGAGTCCCTGGCCAAAGACCGCCCAAAGTGGAGGAAGAGCCATCTGGGAGGGCGCTGAGCACCTCGAGTCTCGTCGCCGAGAGCGTGCAAAAAACAAGCGCTTCTCGGCCTTTTGGCTAAGATCATGCGTAACTGACCTGACAGGGGAGTAACCATGACCAGAAAGTGGTTCTCCCTGGATCAGGAAGGTGGTTCTCCTATGCTTTTTGGAAATAGGAGGTGGGTGGGGGACCTGACCTGTCCACCTCCATGGCACGAACCTGGTATTGCAGTACTTCCAGGAACGGTGCAGTGGCTCTAGGCCTTTTGGCTAAGAGCAAAAACATTGGTGCAGAGTGATCCTTGAATGGGCCCAAGGTGACCTCTGGCGTTTATGATCTGACAAGTTAATCTGACAAAGAATTGGAAAGATTGGCAACGAATAAAACATTAAAAAAAAAATGCAGAAAACAAGCGCAGGCAGCGGAAGGAGCGTGCGGCAAACCAGACTCCCCACCCACCCTTTCCCTCAATGACTGTCTGCCCCACCTGTGACAGGGACTGTATTTCCCGTATTGGACTGTACAGTCACCTAAGAACTCACTTTTAGAGTGGAAGCAAGTTTTCCTCGATTTCGAGGGACTGATGATGATGATGAATTTGCGTAGCGCCCGGTTTGGGGACGTCAACAGCCGCGGGGTGGGATTTCCTGGGGCAGACGCGGAGGTCCCGCCCTGCTGCCTAAATTCGGATTACCGCCCCCGAGAGCAAGTGGAGCACAAAATATCCCGCTCCACTTGTTCTGTGGGGCGCGAGCCGAGCGGGGCGGAAGGAATCCGAGAGAGGCGCAGAGCTGCGCGGTGGGACCCGCCCCTTCATTAAAGGAAGGGGTCCCAAGCTGCCGATGCTGCGGGTCCCTACCTGGACCACCGGGGAGCGGGGCACCCTGGCATCAGCTGGGTACACCAACGGAATGCCGGGCTGGAAGATCGTGGCACGAACCCCGCGATGAAGCAGGCTATTTTCTTCTCAAAGCGCCGCCTCCCCTTTAAATTTTGCCACCCGCGAGCGGCCTGCGGCCCGGGTACGCGCCCCCCGAAGCTGTTGCTGACATCGCCCGACGCAGCTTCAAGGGCGCTCCTGAACTTTCGCCCTGGGGCGAAAACAGGTTGCTGCGCACGGTGATGACGTCGCCATTGCATGGCGCAGCGGAGCGGGGCGCTACGGATTACCGCCGCTGGTATACTCTTGCAGAATTTTGCGGGAGCCGTTAGCGGTGCCGCGCTCGGGCGGAAAGTCGTTTGGGCCCCGTTAGCGCCCCCACGCTAATGGGAGGCACAAACGCCCCGAGTTTCTCCCCCTATGTCCCTCCACGTAACTGAAATCCCTCGTCCCTGGTACCGGTCTAGTAAATCTCTGTTGCACCCTCTCCAAGGCCTTGGTATCCTTCCTGTAGTGTGCTGCCCAGAATTGAACACAATGGCGATAATTTCGTTTTAACATTGTTTAGCGGTTATCTTTAGTTCACGGTGTTTACGAACAAGTCTCAGTTGATGTCTGTTTTCCGATTGTGCTTTGCTGTGGGGTTTTAACAGCGAGGAGTTTGATGGTCCGTTGGCCTCACACCTCACCGCAATCTTCTGGTTGTCTGAACGATGCAGGCATTTTTTTGGGGGCTTGCAAAGGATGAGACTGACAACAGCGACCCCTATGGGAGGTGGCACCAGTTAAAGCCCATCAAACATTTCCTTATGACAGCTTTTGTCAAATTATTAGCAGCCTGTAAGGTTCACTTTGCAAAGATTGATGCTGTAAGATACTTTGATGTTTTTCTACAACAAGCGCATTGGAGCGGCAGCCACCTGCACTGTCTAAGGTCTCACAGAGTTCTTGGAACATTCTCATAGAATCATAGAAATTTACAGCACGGAAGGAGGCCATTTCGGCCCATCGTGTCCACGCCGGCCGACCAAGAGCTATCCAGCCTAGTCCCACTTTCCAGCTCTCGCTCCGCAACCCAGCAGGTTACGGCACTTCAAGTGCACATCCAAGTACTTTTAAAATGCGATGAGGGTTTCTGCCTCTACCACCCTTTCAGACAGTGAGTTCCAGGCCCCCACCACCCTCTGGGTGAAAAAATTTCCCCTCAGATCCCCTCTATACCTCCTACCAATCACTTTAAATATGATTTAAATTTGCCCCACTAGTCCGCAGAAAAAGACAGCCCCACAAAACCTGCGGTATGTTTGCCTGAAGTTGTTTTCTCCTGGAATAAAATCAGCCGCTTTCGTTTAAGGTAATTTGAGTGGTGCTGACACAGACATGTGTTGAAATGAGTTGGAAGAGAACTGCAAGTAATCAGAGGGTTTTTAAATCAGAGCAAGAAACACTGGGGACTGATGAGCTGATTATGATGAATAAAATGACACTCAGGAATCGCAAGGGTTGTCACTGTTCGGGTTGTGACTGTCTGAAACAGTTGACAGCAATAGATCACGAGGCAGACAAGGAACGAGTGGATGTGATGGAGTGGCCTTGTGTGATATCAGGCACTGATACAATCCACCTGGACACAGGCCAGGAGGTGTGGCGGGCACTGGGTATACAGGCCAGGAGGTGTGGCAGGTGCTGGGTACACAGGCCAGGAGGTGTGGCGGCTGCTGTGTACACAGGCCAGGAGGTGTGGCGGCTGCTGTGTACACAGGCCAGGAGGTGTGGCAGGTGCTGGGTACACAGGCCAGGAGGTGTGGCGGCTGCTGTGTACACAGGCCAGGAGGTGTGGCAGGTGCTGTGTACACAGGCCAGGAGGTGTGGTAGGTGCTGGGTACACAGGCCAGGAGGTGTAGCAGGTGCTGGGTACACAGGCCAGGAGGTGTGGCGGCTACTGTGTACACAGGCCAGGAGGTGTGGCAGGTGCTGGGTACACAGGCCAGGAGGTGTGATGGGCCCTGGGCACACAGGCCAGGAGTTGTGATGGGCCCTGGGCACACAGGCCAGGAGGTGTGGCGGGCATTGGGTACACAGGCCAGGAGGTGTGGCAGGTGCTGGGTACACAGGCCAGGAGGTATGGCGGGCATTGGGTACACAGGCCAGGAGATGTGCCGGGTGCTGGGTACACAGGCCAGGAGGTGTGGCGGGCATTGGGTACACAAGCCAGGAGGTGTGGCGGGCGCTGGGTACACAGGCCAGGAGGTGTGGCGGGCGCTGGGTACACAGGCCAGGAGGTGTGCCGGGTGCTGGGTACACAGGCCAGGAGGTATGGTGGGCCCTGGGTACACAGGCCAGGAGATGTGACGGGTGCTGGGTACACAGGCCAGGAGATGTGGCGGGTGCTGGATACACAGGCCAGGAGGTGTGGCGGGTGCTGGGTACACAGGCCAGGAGGTATGGTGGGCCCTGGGTACACAGGCCAGGAGATGTGACGGGTGCTGGGTACACAGGCCAGGAGATGTGGCGGGTGCTGGATACACAGGCCAGGAGGTGTGGCGGGTGCTGGGGGCACAGGTCCCAGAGGGCAAGGGGTCCATTACTGACTGTGCACTCCTGCTGGGGAGCCTCACCTGCCTGCTGGCCCGTTGGGAATTCAGGGATGCTGTGCATGTATCCAAGGTGCTCCACCGGCTGGAGAGAGGGAAGGCAAACAGAAAGCAGGAAACTATAGGCCAGTTAGCCTAACATCTGTTGTTGTGAAAATACTGGAGTCCATTATTAAGGAAGCAGTAGCAGGAAAAGCATAATTTAGTCAAGCAGAATGAGCATAGTTTTGTGAAAGGGAAATCATGTTTGACAAATTTGCTGGAGTTCTTTGAGGATGTAACGAGTAGGTTGGATAAGGGGGAACCGGTGGGTGTGGTTTATTTGGATTTCCAGAAGGCATTCGATAAAGTGCCACATAAGAGGTTACTGGACAAGATGAAAGTTCACGGGGTTGGGGATAATATATTAACATGGATAGAGGACTGGCTAACTCACAGAAAACAGAGAGTCGGGATTAATGGGTCATTTTCCGGTTGGCAAACAGTAACTAGTGGGGTGCCACAGGGATCGGTGCTGGGGCTTCAACTATTTACAATCTGTATTAATGATTTGGAAGAAGGGACCGAATGTAATGTAACCAAGTTTGCTGATGATACAAAGATGGGTGGGAAAGCAAGTTATGAGGAGGTCACAAAAAAATCTGCAAAGGGACATAGACGGGCTAAGTGTGTGGGCAAAAATTTGGTAGATGGAGTATAATGTGGGAAAGTGTGAGGTTATCCACTTTGGCAGAAAAAAATAAAAAAGCAAATTATTATTTAAATGGAGAAAAATTACAAAATGTTGCAGTACATCACTTGGGGTTCCTTGTGCATGAAACACAAAAAGTTAGTTTGCAAGTAATCAGGAAGCAAATGGAATGTTGGCCTTTATTGCAAGGGGGGTAGAGTATAAAAGCAGAGAAGTGCTGCTACAACTGTACAGGGTATTGGTGAGGCCACACCTGGAGTACAGTTTTGGTCTCCGTATTTAAGGAAGGATATACTTGCACTGGAGGCTGTTCAGAGAAGGTTCACTCGGTTGATTCCGGAGATGAAGGAGTTGACTTATGAAGGTAGGTTGAGCCTATACTCACTGGAGTTCAGAAGAATGAGAGGTGATCTTATTGAGACGAACTCAAAACTGAATCACAGCGTGACGTTACGCTCCAGCACGTGAGCCACTTCCTCCAGACTGAGTGGCTGAAACAAATTCCGGAAGAGATGAAAACCTTCCACAGACTTTGCAATGAATTTTCCATTTGGAATGATAGCTGCCTAGCCCGTGGTGATAGAGTAGTAATTTCTAAATCGTTTCAACAGCGTGTTCTCTCATTGGCACACGATGGACACCCTGGCATTGTCCATATGAAGCAGAGATGTCATGTTTCAATATGGTGGTCTGGGATTGACACTCATACTGCGAAGCATGCAGTCTGAGCAAAAAAGCCACAAACATCTGACCAGCGCCAATGAAGCCTATTCCATGGCCACAAAGACCATGGCAACAACTTCAGTTGGATATCTTCGGTCCAGTTGAAGCAACTCCACAACTCCAGCCTTTCCTTGTTGTAGTACATGACCTGGAGGCCCTGACCTGCGAGAGACCATCAGTGGCAGGTCGGGGCCATAAATGGAGCAGCGAGCGGTGGCCATGGGCAGCATGGAGGCAAACCACTCCAGGGAGCAGCGCGAGTTGGTGCAGGAGGGCAACGGCAGCAAAGAGTGACATCATCAAGGTCCAGGTCAGTGATTGGAGCATGGGCAGGTACAGCGGGAGCGGCGAGGTCGGGGCGAAGGAGCGGCGAGAGACTGTAGAGGGACGTGATCGGGGCCCAGGGGAGGCGTGAGTTCGGGGCCCAGAAGAGGCCAGGGGCCCAGGGGCAGCACGGGGCCAGCCCACACTGCGGAATGTGTGCGCACTAGGTCCGTGCAGCAGAGCTGGTCTCCAGTCGTCCTGGTTAATCCTTGTCACTGGACCAAGACCTTGCTCTGTCAAGCCCGTGTGGTGGCTGGTGTGCAACGGCCACCACACGTTAAAAAAAATCTAGCACAGGCATCTTCCACCCTTGAGGATGTAGTTCGGCTCCTTCATTGAAACACCCGTGAACTCATCCTTTTTTGGCATGGAAGCAAGTCATCCTCGTTTCGAGGGACCGCCTATGATGATGACATGACCTGCATTCCAAATGGCCAGAAATCGCTACATGTTCAGTGACCTCATCAACGATCGTCACTATTTTGCAGCGTATGTTCACAATGTGGGGCCTCCCAGAGGTCATAATCACTGACAATGGACCACAGTTTGTGTCCGACCAGTTCGCGGATTTCCTCACTCGTTATGTTATCGAGCATCGCCTTACTGCTTGGTACAATCCTCAAAGCAACGGAGGTGTTGATCGTTTTAACCGTGTTATCAAAGAAGCTTTGAAAGCCAGCCTCGCAGCAGGCCAAACATTCGACGAAGTGGTTCAAACCATTTTCCGCACATACCATTTGACAAAGCGCTCGCTAACGGGGAAGACAGCCGCTGAGCTCATGATTGGGCAGAATCTTCGCTGGCTACTGGACGTTCTCAAACCCCCTCGGGCGAAGATAACCACACTCGCATCTCAGATTTCGGAACACCAACAAGAAGCAAAGTCGTACACTGACACAGAACGACGCGCTGAAAAGCCCCAACTGAAGAACGGAGATTGGGTCAGAGTTAAGCACCCAATCCGTAGTCATAAGCTCGCAACTTCACCTGCGCCTCCAAAACAGATCGGGCAAAAATTCAGCCCTCACACCTACGAGCTCAATGATGGAACTCGAGGGAATGTGCGTAGACTGATCCCAACTCACAGGCCAACAGACCAGCAGGATGGAACAGAGGCACCGTTCTGTTTCCCCACCGATAACCTTGATCAAACACTGCAAGCTCCACGCCGGTCTCAGAACACGGCCTGCCTATCTCAAGGACTTTGTCTGTTCATAGGCTGTGTTTTCAGAAGGGGGGGGAATATGTTGTGTTCACACTCTGTTTGTTTGTTGCCCAAACTCACCAGGAGTGAGGCATTAGGACCCTGCGGGAGCTAGTCACACACTGCTGGAAACATGCTGGTTCATGCTGGTTTTGAAACACCATTTTGAGTGTTGCTATAAAGGACACAGTTAAGTTACTTTTCTCCTGGTTCAGTTAGTCTGTTTATTTACGTACACAACACTACCAGCCAGAATGTTATCCAAAACGGATTTTCAGTTTGGCAAAAAAAAAAGCCAGTGCCCTCGATCCACACCTCAGTGACCGGAATAATACAAAATAACACATTCTCCTACATAGCAGCCACTGCACTTGAGAAGTAATTCATTGTGTGTGACACATTACAGTCTTTTTGATGTAAGGTATTGCATGAATGCATTTTGTTTGACTGTTGCTCACGTATGCACACACACACACACACACACACACACACACATTGACAAGATGAGTAAAGTGCCTGGTGTTCACTAACACCGTCATCACGCTGATGATGCCAAGTCTGCTACACAGACAAACTGTGTAAGTGCCAAAGCATTGCCTTCAGGCTGTGGGATAAATGCATGGCATACAGGTTAGGGTGTAGGGCAGGGTGGGGTGGTGAAGCAGCTAGGGCTCCCACCCCAATAGCTATCCAGCAACTCTTAACATAGAAATATAGAAACATAGAAACTAGATGCAGGAGCAGGCCATTCGGCCCTTCGAGCCTGCACCACCATTCAATATGATCATGGCTGATTGTGCTACTTCAGTACCCCATTCCTGCTTTCTCTCCATACCCCTTGATCCCTTTAGCAGTAAGGGCCGCATCTAACTCCCTTTTGAATATATCCAATGGACTGGACAACAACTTTCTGTGGTAGAGAATTCCACAGGTTCACCACTCTCTGGGTGAAAAAGTTTCTCCTCATCTCGGTCCTATATGGCTTACCCCTCATCCTTAGACTGTGACCCCTGGTTCTAGACTTTCCCCAACATCGGGAACATTCTTCCTGCATCTCACCTGTCCAATCCCGTCAGAATTTTATATGTTTCTATGAGATCCCCTTGCTCGAATTTGGACTCAGGTGGGAGATGGCTGGGGCCAGGATTGGATTTGGCTGTGGTGCCCTCAGTGGTGGAATAGCCTGCGAGTGCTGACACTCACTCCTTCGATTGATACAAGATGACTTGGCCGGTTAGCTGAGGGGCCAATGACTGTGAAACTGTAAGGAGCCAGGACTTCTGAGACAAGAGGAGAGAAAAAGAGGCGTGGGGAGGGGGGAGGGAAGGTCTGAGAATGTGAATTGATGTGGTGGGGAGCAATGCTTTCAAAGCTGAAACATAAGAAATAGGAGCAGGAGTAGGCCATTCGGCCCCTTGAGCCTGCTCTGCCATTCAATAAGATCATGGCTGATTTTCTACCTCAACTCCACTTGCCTGAACTATCCCCATATCCCTTGAATCCCTTAATTTCCAAACATTTATCCATCTCTGTATGAATATACTCAAAGACTGAGCATCCACAGCCCTCTGGGGTAGAGAATTCCAAAGATCCACCACTCTCTGAGTGAAGAAATCTCTCCTCATCTCAGTCCGAAATGGCCGTCCCCTTATTCTGTCAGTACTGACACTGTCAATAAGGCTGCTAATGTCACACCTCATCTCCAGCCAGGACTTTCGCGGCTGGGAAACATGCAGACAAACACATTGCTCTCCAACCCTGTCAGCCTTCCTCTCTAATGAAGCTCAGAGGCAGAAGAAAGCAAAAAAAAAAAGGGAATGGCAGATATTAGCAGATTGCTGATTGAACATGAAGTGCTCCCAGCCCAGCTCAGACTTGTCCTGATTCTCCTGCGAATGTTTCAGACAGGCTGCCTGAATATCGTTTTCAAACAAATGATCTCACTTCATTTCCCCTCTTTGCAGATTAACTCAGTGAGTGCTGGCTCCATGGACTGCATAGGGCTGCATTGGCTTGGTTGGTTCCACCCTGCCTTTTTAAGTCGTGAAAAGGTTATGGGTTCAAATGCCCCCCCCTCCAGGACTTGGATACCTGATCTAGGTTTTGACACTTTGATGCCATGCAGAAGGTGTGCGATTCTCGGGATGAGTTCCATGCTGAGCCCCATATTATCCTGTTTATTAAAGATTCCATGGCTATTATGTGAAGAAGAGCAGAGAGATCTCGCTGAGCCAAGACCACGAGAAACAAACAGACATGCTGTGAGCCCTCAGAACCGCCCAAACTTTTGAAGAGTGATAATTGCAGGGGTTTTATTTTTGGATAGCGGTATTGCAATGGGATGAATGGCCCGTTCATCTGAGTTGATCGCACTGGTTGAAGGATAAATGTTGTTCCACTGAATTCCCCAGCTGTTCCTCACATCAAATAAAAAACTCCACGTGGTTCTTGGGCATTCATCTGAACGCCAGTCACCTGGAACTTCCGAGGAGATTCTCTGGTGGGTGATGGTCGGAACACCCTTGGAGAACTGGCGTGATGACTGTTTCTGCTGTTTGTCCAAGGCTTTCTCGGCGGGGTTCACCTGCGAAAATCCTCCTTCAGAGTCTGTAACAACAACAACTTGTATTTATAGAGCACCTTTAACGTAGTAAACCATCCCCAAGGCGTTTCACAGGAACATTATCAAACAAAATTTGGCACCGAACCACATAAGGAGATCTCAGGCCAGGTGCTTGGTCAAAGGGGTAGGTTTTAAGGAGCTTCTTAATGGAGGAAAGAGAGGTAGAGAGGCGGAGAGGTTTAGGGAGGGAATTCCAGAGCTTAGGGGCTAGGCAGCTGAAGGCACGGCCGCCAATGTTGGAGCGATGAAAATCGGGGATGCTCAAAAGGCCAGAATTGGAAGAACATAGAGCTCCTCGACGGTTGTAGAACAAGTCCTGCCATTGGGTCTGGAACCCAGAATTATTAGGTCACACTTGGAGTACCCTAAAAAGTTCTGGTCTCCATAGTATAAAAAGGATACAGAGGCATTGGAGAAGGTGTAAAATGATTTACTAGAATACCAGAACTGAGAGATTATACCTATCAAAAAAGATTAAACAGGCTGGGGCTCCTTTCTCTAGAAAAGAGAAGGACAAGGGGAGACCTGATAGAGGTCTTTAAGATTATGAAAAAATCTGATAGGGTGGACCTAAAGATGTTATTTTCACTTGCAGGCGAGGCCAGAACTAGGGGCCATAAATTTAAGACAGTCACTAATAAATACAAAAGGCAATTCAGGAGAAACTTCTTTACCCAGAGAGTGGTGAGAATGTGGGGCTTGCTACCACAGGGAGTGGTTGAGGCAAATAGTATTGATGCACTTAAGAGGAAAAAAGTTAGAAAGACTTGCAATTATATAGTGCCTTTCATGACCAGCGGGCGTAGCCAAATGAAGTACTTTTGGAGTGTAGTCACTGTTGTAATTTGGGAAACACAGCAGCCAACTTGCGCACAGCAAGCTCCCACAAACAGCAACGTGTTAATGACCAGATAATCTGTTTTTATGTTACGTTGATTGAGGGATAAATATTGGCCAGGACACTGGGGATAACTCCCCTGCTCTTCTTCAAAATAGTGCCATGGGATATTTTACGTCCACCTGAGAGAGCAGACCGGACCTCAGTTTAACATCTCATCTGAAAGACGGCACTTCCAACAGTGCAGCACTCCCTCAGCACTGCACTGCAGTGTCAGTATGGATTATTGTGCTCAAGTCCCTGGAGTGGGCCTATGAACCCACAACCTTCTGACTCAGAGGCAAGAGTGCTGCCCACTGAGCCACAGCTGACACTTTAGATAGATAAGCACATGAGAGAGAAAGAAAGATAAGGATACGTTGATGGGGTGAGATGAAGAAGGGTAGCAGGAGGCTGAGGTGGAGCATGAACACTAGCGTGGGCCTGTTGGGCTGACGGGCCTGTTTCTGTGGCGTACATTCTATGCGATACAGGTACCAGTGTTGGCTTTTATGTGGTATGCATATTCTAAATAATACTTTGTAATTTGACTCGGATGTGGCAGTGCAACAACTGAGCCAAGCAGACACTGTGAAGGTGAAAGTCTGTCCTTCAAAACACTTTTCTAATACCTAATGGCTTACCTGGCATTAGTAACAGAAACCGAGTGAACTTTGATTTTCTTAATTATTACTGAAGATTCTGATTAAAAGGCCCACAAATGATTATTTACCGGGAACCTTATGTACCAAAACCAAACATTGGTCTGCACACCAAATCTTCAAACACATCTCCAACATTTCTCTTCAAATCTAGCTGCTGTGGCTTTTTCAGAATAAACATTATATTGTTCCCTTTGCACTGCACAACTATGACTAATAATATAGCAACAAAGATAAAATAGTTACCTCAGCTTACGGCTAAAGACTGTTTACAAGGACGGCTTGGCAGATTAATGCATCACTTGATGTGGTGCTGAGTCACATGGATTAGCAAGACTCAGCTTGTACATTGTACTAACTTAGCTCATCTCAGCCCGATAGCTTCTGCGGGGAGCGGGGGAGGGGGAGGGTGCTAACATTTTCCATAGGAGTCCTGGTCAATGGAGGTGGAACATCAGCTAGGGTTCCCGCTCTAGATTCTTATCCATTGACCCCCCGGGGAATGTGCGTGAATGCGTGGATAGGGAAAGAGTTCAGGATCAGACTTGGCTTTGATACCCTGCATGATTTAATTGCTCTGTCTAGACTCGCACGCCATTTGGGTGGTGGCCTGAGATGCCCCAGCAAGAGTCAGCACCTCTCAAGAGAAGAGGAAAAAAACGAGTTGGGGTGAACTATTTTTATATTTTTGGTTGTGACTCCCGCTCCAATTTTGTATTTTCACCCTCTCTTTCAAGTCTCTCCTGCTGCTCCTGCTCACTACTTACTCGTAGAGAGGTCACGTAAGGTGCTCTCTCCCAGATGCCATTTTAGGCATGAATTTCGACAGGAGATTTGATAGAGGTGTTCAAAATCATGCGGGGTCTGGACAGAGTAGATAGAGAGAAGCTGTTCCCATTGGCGGAAGGGTCAAGAAGCAGACGACACAGATTTAAGGTGATTGGCGAAAGAACTAAAGGCGATGTAAGAAAAAAACCTTTTTACGCAGCGAGTGGTTAGGATCTAGAATGCATGGCCTGAAAGGGTGGTGCGGGCAGACTCAATTTTATCTTTCAAAAGAGCGTTGGATAAGTATCTGAAGGAAAAAAAATTGCAGGGCTACGGGGAAAGGGCAAGGGAGTGGGACTAGCCGACAGTCGGCACGGGCTCGATGGGCCGAATGGCCTTCTTCCGTACTGTAACCATTCTATGATTCTATGAGATTCAATGAATTAAGTTTCAGAAACCCCAAAATCTAGATGCTAATGAAGTTCAAACCATTTTGCTTGTGAATGGGATTTAGGATTACAAGGGGAAGACAGATGAGGTGGGAGTTACGGTTTGGAACCTGATAGTTTCTGAGCTGCTGACACCACGGAACTCCAAGTAACCTCAAATGCATCATGCATGGTTATAAAGATTATAAAGATAGTTTTACTTTCAGGGGGCAATGTTAAAAACAGTTGCACAATCTTACCTCAGGAATAATAAGGGGGAAAAGTCGCTGGTGGGCGTAGTCTGTAACAATAGCTACACTGTTGGACGGAGTATAAATCAAGAAATAATGGGGGCTTGTAATAAAGGAACAGCAATAATCATGGGCAATTTTAACCTAAGTGGAGGAAGTGCATCCAGGAGAGCATGAGCTCCTCGCGTCTCGTCGCCGAGAGCATGCAGAAATCAAGCGCAGGCAGCGGAAGGAGCGTGCGGCAAACCAGTCCCACCCACCCTTTCCTTCAAGCACTGTCTATCCCACCTGTGACAGAGACTGTGGTTCTCCTATTGGACTATTCAGCCACCTAAGAACTCATGCTAAGAGTGGAAGCAAGTCTTCCTCGATTCCAAGGGACTGCCTATGATGATGCTGACATAAAAGGTTACTGCACAAGATAAAAGTTCACTGGGTTGGGAGTATTAGCATGGATGGAGGATTGGCTAACTAACAGAAAACAGAGAGTTGGGATAAATGGGTCATTTTCCGGTTGGCAAACAGTGACTAGTGGGGTGCCGCAGGGATCGGTGCTGGGTCCTCAACTATTTACAATCTATATAATGACTTGAATGAAGGGAGCGAGTGTAATTTAGCCAAGTTTGCTGATGATACAAAGATGGGTGGGAAAGTGAATTGTGAGGAGGACACAAAAAATCTGCAAAGAGATACAGACAGGCTAAGTGAATGGGCAAAAATTTGGCAGATGGAATATAATGTGAGAAAATGTGAGGTTATCCACTTTGGTAAAAAAAAAATAGAAAAGCAAATTATAATTTAAATGGAGAAAAATTGCAAAGTGCTGCAGTACAGAGGGACCTGGGAGTCCTTGTGCATGAAACACACAAAGCTAATAAGCAGGTACAGCAAGTAATCAGGAAGGCAAATGGAATGTTGGCCTTTATTGCAAGTGGGATTGAGTATAAAAGCAGAGAAGTCCTGCTACAACTGTACAGGGTATTGGTGAGGCCACACCTGGAGTACTGCGTAGTTTTGGTCTCTGTATTTAAGGAGGATATACTTGCTTTGGAGGCAGTTCAGAGAAGGATCACTAGGTTGATTCCGGAGATGAGGGGTTTGACTTATGAAGATAGGTTGAGTAGGTTGGGCCTATACTCATTGGAGTTTAGAAGAATGAGAGGTGATCTTATCGAAACATATAAGATAATGAGAGGGCTTGACAGGGTGGATGCAGAGAGGATATTTCCACTGATCGGGGAAACTAAAACTAGGGGCATAATCTCAGAATAAGGGGCCGCCCATTTAAAACTGAAATGAGGAAGAATTTTTTCTCTTAGAGGGTTGTAAATCTATGGAATTCTCTGCCCCAGATAGCTGTGGAGGCTGGGTCATTGAATATATTTAAGGCGGAGATAGACAGATTTTTGAGCGATAGGGGAATAAAGGGTTATGGAGAGCGGGCAGGGAAATGGAGCTGAGTCCATGATCAGATTAGCCACGAGCTTATTGAATGGCTCGAGGACCCAGGTGACCTGCTCCTACTCCTAGTTCTTATGTTCTTATGTTCTCAGGATAGTCTCTG
This sequence comes from Pristiophorus japonicus, assembly GCF_044704955.1. NCBI lineage: Eukaryota > Metazoa > Chordata > Chondrichthyes > Pristiophoridae > Pristiophorus > Pristiophorus japonicus. The sequence continues at coordinate 17,444,252 of NC_091989.1, read as the reverse complement.
GAAGGAACAGGCTTGGTGGTCATTCTATAGAGCTCAAAATTGGCCCACCCCTTTTTTCAGCGCATTCACCAGAGATACGCCGACTTTGTGGTCTGAAAAGGGCGCCGAAAAAAATGTCCCCCGATTCTGGCCGCTGTGTTGCCTCTCCCGGGGCTTGGTGCAGTGTGGCCAGTCGATTGGGGGGCAGAGTTCGGGCCCTGTGCCAGAAACAGTGCCAGAAGCTCTCCATATGCGCATTGGAGTGTGCGCGCATGCGCAGTAGCTCCTCGCCCGCAGCGCGTCATGCAGCTTGTGTGGGAGGGACCCGATACTCACCGCCCCTATCCCGGGCCGAGTGATCTCACGTACCGGCCGGGCCCGCTGTGGAACGCACTGAGGCTGATCCCGATGTTTGCAAGTGTGAGGGTTGTGAAGCCGGGTGCTTTCTTCATAACAGAAGGTCGAGTCAGATATGAAAAACAACGCCACAAAAGTGTTTCAAATGAAGACTTCGTCAACATTCCTCACTTCTTTAAACAAAAAGTGCCAGGCAAGACATCCTAAAGCTAGCTTTAGATAAGCTGAGTGGGAACAGGAGTGGGGTCAGACAGGGTCACCCTGGGCCAAACTTTGATATGAAGATAGGACTTAGTTTTATTTTTTATTTCTTCTTGAATGTTTTTATGTCTTCTTGAATGCTTACTACTTGTTGTGCTTTGATTCGTGCTTTGCAAGGTCCTCTCCACTTCCCTTCCCGCCCCTTTCTCTTGCCGAATGGTCTCCGATGTACCTACCTGCACTGATTTCTTAACTCTCCGCAAGGGTTTTCTGTGCGGCCACAAGTGGCCACATACGCTGGCCTAAGTCAGTTTGGAGTAACTATTAGCTGTCCAAAGTTGTTTAAATGGCCTCGCCTCCTTTTGAAAAAATAACTAAACTAAAAAGATCCTAACTAACTCACTTACACTGGCGCAAATTAAATGTGCAAAATGGGGATTTTTAAGATACTCCAGAAAAATCAAGTTGCTCCAAAAAAAAACAGAGCAACTCCTGGGCAATTTTGAGCCCATAGTTTCTGATGTCCTTATGGACCTGATTCTGCTGCATGATCAGCATCATCGAGAAAACAACTTTGTAGGGCAATTGCAGACAGGACCCATTGAGCGTCCTGCTGAAATGTTGTCAGACACAAACTGGATCTTGTGCCCTCCAGGGTCGAATGGTATTGGTACATGAAAAATAGGCACTTGGGTAAGTACCGGAGGCTATCTATAATAACAGTACTCTTTCTTACCCGCATTCCTCACATGATAGCCACATATAACAACAACAACGTGCATTTATATAGCGCCTTTAATGCCATAAAACATCCCAAAGCACTTCACAGGAGCATTAGCAAACAAAATTTGACACCGAGCCACATAAGGAGATTTTAGGACGGATGAGGTAGGTTTTAATGAGCATCTTAAAGGAGGAGAGAGATAGAGAGGCAGGGAGGTTTAGGGAGGGAATTCCAGAGCTTGGGGCCTAGGCAGCTGAAGGCACGGTCGCCAATGGTAGAGTGATTAGAATTGGAGATGTGCAAGAGGTCAGAATTGGAGGAGTGCAGAGATCTCGGAGGGTTGCAGGGCTGGAGGAGGTTACAGAAATAGGGAGGGGGCGAGGCCTTGGAGGGGTTTGAAAACAAGGATGAGAATTGAGCCACTTAAGGAGATATTAGGACAGGTGACCAAAAGCTTGGTCAAAGAGGTAGGTTTTAAGAAGCGAATTAAAGGAGGAGAGAGAGTAAGAGCGCAATGGTTCCTGTCTACACCTGATATTCAAGTACAACCTTCCAGACTTGATTTGAATGATCACCTCTACATTAGACATCTCTGCACCACAACCTTCAAGTATGAGCTTAGTGGTCCCTGTCTACATCTGACATTCACGTACAACAACCTTGCAGTAGGGGATCAATGGATGGGGATCAAGAGCAGGAACCCAAGGCTGGTTTTGATTTTCTGCTCCCAAGCCCAGGTTCACTAAGATCGCTTGTAATGCTCCTAACGTCATCGCAACTGAGGCTGGCTAACAGCAACATGGGGCATGAATTGAATGTGGAAAAATGGAAACGAACTTGTGCCTCACTGGTCAAAGCCACTCCTTACTTGTCCAGTCCCGTCAATCTTTGGCTCCAAGTTTTCTTAATTTATGCGCACAAAATGGCGTTACATTAGCACCACTCAAGCTACGAGATACTCTTGCATATCATCAACAGTCTCATTATAATTAAATTGCCTGGTTGCTGTTCAGATGTGTGTACCATATAATGCTGTCAAAACATTTAATTTGCAAAAACAATTTCATAAAGGATAATTTATTATACAAGCATCATGAAGCTGCATATATATATAAATGGAATATTTATGCAAATAATTGACAAAACATCTCATTACACTTAACATTGAAAGACGGTGCAAGGTACTGAAGCCCACATAAATAGTCCACATTCTCCAGATAAAAGCAGGATACTGGCAGTTTTACTTACTCTGGTACGATCTGCCCGCTAATTACTTCGGTTCAATTTAAACTCCAATAAATCTTACTGGGATGAGCTAAAAAGAAAGACTTGTATTTACGTAGCGCCTTTCATGACATCAGGATGACCCAAAGCACTTTACAGCCAATTTAGTACTTTTGGAGTGTAGTCACTGCTGTAATGTGGGAAACGCGGCAGCCAATAAGCACACAGCAAACTCCCACAAACAGCAATGTGAGAATGACCAGCCTCTTTTGATGTGTTGGTTAAGGTATAAGGTCTGTCAAGTCCGTGTGGTGGCTGGTGTGTAACGGCCACCCCATGTTAAAAAAATCCACGCACAGGCATCTTCCACCCTTCAACATGTAGTTCAGGACCTGGAATATCAGGTTCTTCATTGAAATACCTGTGAACTCATCCTTTTTTGGCATGGAAGCAAGCCATCCTCCATATGAGAGACCGCCTATGATGATGATGATGAATGGATAAATAGTGGCCAAGACAACAGGGAGAACTCCCCTGCTCTTCTTTGAAATCGGGGGTTGGGGGGGGGGGGGTGCGAAATTCATTAGCGCCCCGTTTCGGGCGGTAATTTTTTACTTTGAGAAAATTTAGCGCCGGGCAAGATATAAATTGTGTGAAATTCGGCGTTTTTGCCCCAGGAATGAAGGGGTGGGGAGCGGGGCAGTAAATGAGGTGCTAACGGTCTCAGTCGGGCCCTGCAGGGGCACTATTCACAGACAGTTACCCAATTTAAGCTGAGTTCCATTCAGCAATCAGCCTCAATCCTTGACTTCATAGAAACATAGCAACATAGAAAATAGGTGCAGGAGTAGGCCATTCGGCCCTTCGAGCCTGCACCACCATTCAATAAGATCATGGCTGATCATTCCCTCAGTACCCCTTTCCTGCTTTCTCTCCATACCCCTTGATCCCCTTAGCCGTAAGGGCCATATCTAACTCAGCTCCATCTGGCTCTTAAAGAGACAGTTATTTGAACCTGCTGCCGCTCATTTTCAACATTGCTGGACTTCAGTCACTCATCTGCGGAGCTGAGGAAGTTTGTGAAATGGCTGCTGGTAATCTCCCATCAAGGGAGAGGGCCACAAAATTCAACGCTGTGGCTCTGGAGGCATTGGTGGGGGCACGGGAGACCAGAGGGGCCTCCCTGTTCGCTGCATCGGGAAGGAGGCCATCACTGCAGGTTTTCCGTGCCATGCGGCAAGAGGTGGCCCAGGAGGTGTCGGCCAGCACTGTGGTGCAGAGAAGCCTCACCCAGTGTTGCAAAAAATTCAACGGCCTATGTCAGGTGGTGAAGGTGAGTACAAGCTTCCACTCCTCCTCCATACCAGCCTCTCAACCTCTGTCTGCGCACACTGTGCAACCGACCACTTCCACACCATTCCTGATACTGTCGACATTCCTTGTTCCATTGCTGCTTCACTGTCCTTCCCTTAATGCAAGTCTTGTGCCATTTACGCTTTCAGATAACCAGGCAGAAGCTGTCTATCCTGCACCTGAGCCACCCCCCACCCCCCCGAAGACATTGTGGAAGGACAGGGCGAGCAGGAGGAAGAGGAGCAGAACAGGCACCAGCGCAGAGGCTGGCACTACACATTCCTTAGAGGTTAGGCTTGTAGAGGAGTCTGCACTGGGCGATGCAATGGGGGCTAGTGGGCTGCAACAAGGCCAAAGGGAAAGGGGAACCTCAGGAGCCATCTCCCCAGAGGGCGAGTTCGCGCGCGAGTTCTGCTGCACAGGACTCAGATGAGGACCTCGATGGGGAGACATTCACACAAAGGATGATGGCCATGACCTCTGACATCATGGGTGCACTGGCAAGGGTGCCCGAGAGCCTGTCGGCAATGGTAAGGAGCATGGAGGAGTCCGCCTCCAGCATTGCACGGAGCTCTGCACACACCATGGAGCCCATCATTGCCAGTCTGCCGACGATGGTGGACTCCCAGAGAGACCATGTGGATCCAGACCTCATGACGCGTGTCATTGGCGATGTGGCAGCCTCCATTGCAGCACAGGCGGAAGCAACTCAACGTTTTAATGCTGTAATGCAGACAATGGTTGGTGGCATGGAAGCTCAGACTGCTCTCATGCGGTCTCAGCTTGATGCCACGCGTGCTCTGACTGCTGCCATCGTCGCTGCATCCACCACTGTCCACCGGGGATCGCACGATGTCGCAGCAGCCCTTCAAACTGTGCGCCAGCAGGTTGATGGGGACGCTGAGGTGCTGCCCGAGGGGAGTGGCACTGGGGATGACAGCAGTCCTAATCCCACCACTGCCACTCCGCCATTGCACTTGATGCTGCCCGTCACCCAGCCAGGCCAGACTGCCGCTGCACAGCCTGAGGTGGTGCAGTCTGCAGCCGGGCCTTCCAGGCCCAGAGCTGGTCAAGGGCGCCCTGCAAGGCCATCTGTAGTCTCTGGCCCCGACACACAGCAGCCTTCCTCCAGCCGTGCTGCAGCCACTGGGGACACACTGTGGAGGAGCACTTGATTAGTTAAAGCAAAGAGGGGATAAAAGGAATCGCACAAGTGGTCAGTAAATACAATATGAAAGCATTTGTTGTTCTGATATAAATTTTGATTGGAATGTTTATTCTTTGCCGTTGACTCTCATTTCAGTTTTGGGGTTTTGGTACGGAAGGGAAAATGGATGTGGTAATGGGAATGTCTAGAGGAACTGGGAAGTGGGATGGAAATCAGTGGAAAAGAGCTCTGATGAGACGGTTGTGGATCTCCCTTGCAGAATCGCGATGGGCTCGTTGCCTCCTCCACCGCTGTTGCTGCTGCTCCTCCCCCTCCTCCTCCTGAGGTGGTGCAGCTATGCCTGGTGGCAATGGCTGTGCCCTCATGACGGCCAGGTTGTGCAGCATGCAGCAGACGATGACGATAGAGACACCCGCCTCAGGCGAGTACTGCAGGACTCCTCCCGAGCGGTCAAGGCAGCGGAACCGTTGCTTCAGCACTCCGATGGTCTGCTCAGTGATGTTCCTGGTGGCGGCATGGATCTAATTGTATGAGTGCTGGGCAGGAGCGGTGGGGTTGCGGAGGGGAGTCATGAGCCAGGTGGAGACCGGATAGCCCTTGTCGCCGAGCAGCCAGCCGCGAGCTTGATGTGGCGGCTGGAACAGAGCTGGCACACCGGTCTGGTGCAGGATGAAGGCATCGTGGCTGCTGCCAGGATAGCGGGCATTGACGGTTAGGATTCTGCGTGTGTGGTCGCACACCAACTGCACATTCAGTGAGTGGGAGCCTTTGCGATTACGGAAGATGTCTGGATTGTGATGCGGTGCCCTCACAGTGGCGTGGGTGCAGTCAATGGTGCCCTGCACCATGGGGCAGCCTGCTATCCTGGCAAAGTCACATGCCGCTCGTGCATCTTCTCTCTGGTCATGGGGAAGGAGATATAGTCCCTCCTCCTGTACAGAGCATCTGTGACCTCGCGGATGGAGCAATGGACGCCAAACTGGGAGAAGTTGGAGATGTCTCCTGTTGCACCCTGGAAGATCCATTGGCGTAGAAATTGAGCCCGCTGGTGACTTTGACTGCCACTGAGAGAGCCGTCCTCACCCTGGTCTGAACCTCGAGGTCTGGTTGCAGCAGATGGCAGAGCTCTGTGACCACGTCCTTGCTGAAGCGCAGCCTTGGCACACACTGCTTCTCAATGAAATTGATGTAGGAGAACTGTTGCCGGAATACCTGGGGAAGGTAAGGCCTCCTGTTGGGCCTTTTCCCTCTGGCCACATTTTTCTGCCTTTCTCCCTGTCTTTCTCCCTGTGCCTCTCCCTGTGCCTTTCCCCCTTGCCTCTCCCTGTGCCTCTCCATGTCTTGTCCTTCTCGCTGCCATTCTCTCTGCATTTGTCTCCACCTTTGTCTTCGCCTAAACAGCCTCCGGCGGTGACGTCAGAGCAGGAGGTCGAGTGCCCGCACAGCACCCATGAAACGAGATAAATGTTGTGATGTGAAATCTTCCCTGAATGACACAGGGGAATAGTTAGGAGACAGAAGAGTCCTTGAAGTCAAAACCGCTGTGATCTGTCCACCAGCCGCTCTGCCTATGTGTTGGCAAACTGCAAAGAGCAATGGCCGACCTGATTTTGTTTCAAGATGGTGCCTTTAAATACCGTTGCTCCAGCCGACTCTGGCTGAAGCTGTTGTTGTCACCGCCTGGCAGTAAGTGACGGTGCGCGATCAAATTTCACTTCCGGGGCGGTATTGGGGAGCTGCGCGTGGCGAAGATGTCATTATCGCTGCGCGCAGCCAAGCGGGGCGCTTCCGGCAGGAGCGAGGCATTACCCCGTACGGCCTCCGCAAAACCCCCGTCCAATTCCGCTGGGGGGGCGCTGTTATTACCGCACCCGGGTGAAAAACATTTTGCGCCCCATTTGTGCCTCCCAGGGGTGCTAGCAGCAGGCGCACAAGAGGCCAATTTTGGTCCTCAGATCATTAACCTCCACCTGAGGGGGCAGACGGGGCCTTCATTTAATGTCTCATCTGAAAGACGGCGCCTCTGACAGTGCAGCACTTCCTTAGCACTGCACTGGAGTGCCAGCCTCGAGTTTGTGCTCAATTCTTTGGAGTGGGACCTGAACGCACAACCTTCCGAATCAAAGGCGAGAGCATTGCCCACTGAACCAAGGAACAGTGCTGAACCAAAGTCTCCAGCAGTGAAGGCACACCACAGTCGGCAGAAAGTAGCCATAGTGTTACAGCCCACCCAATGACCCAGCAGTGCGAAGCCAGACTTGGACTCCAGTGGAATCACCTGGTGGAAGAAACACAGGAGGTCTGACCTGGGATTACAAGACACTGGGCCCAAATGAGGGTTTCAGAGGATGTCAGAAACCAGGAGAGTAACGTTCGAAGAGTTTTGTCTGTCAGCTGAAACCCACATTTCGATTTGTACCCTCTATACCTTTTATATTAGAAGATATGACTGCTTTTATTATTGTGAATATTATTGTGCACAGATGTGTGCAGTTGTGCCATGACAATGGTGGAGGCAGATTCAATCGTGGCTTACAAAAGGGCACGGATCACAATACAACTTGAAGATGCCGTTCCCAACTACCCTATATTACATGACGTCATGTCCTCTACGCAGCCTGATGGCCATTCAATGACACGCATCCCCGACTCCCTTTGCTACACCATTGGCGGCCGTGCCTTCAGCTCTCTAGGCCGTGAGCTCTGGAATTCCCTCCCTGACCCTCTCCCCCTATCTCTCCTTCTTTACCTCTTCTTTAAGACCTACCTCTTTCACCACCTGTCCTAATATCTCTTAGTGTGGCGCGGTGTCCAATTCTGTCTGGTAACACTCCTGTGAAATGCCTCGGGACGTTGTTATTAGGCCAAAGGCGCTATAAAAATGCAAGTTGTTGTTGTTCTTACCTACTGGGAACTGGAGAAATATATATCATTATAGATCAAAGGGGGCTGTGGAAGAGTGCGCGCGCAGGCAACGCACTGTAGGTCACAGAATCCAGCAGGTCTTTCCTTGCCTTCTGAAGGTGCTGATTCTCACCTCAGTGGCCATTCCTCAGGTGTGAACCCAGACACGGAAGCAGGGAATGCCAGCATGATATTAGGCCATGGAGGATTTCACAGAAGAGCTCAATCCTGCCCTCAACCTAACATCCATACTGGTGCGATTCCCAACTTTGAAGAATAAGCCCAAGCTCCTGGTTAATAATATAATTACATTTCGGAAAATGACGCCCTACATAGAAACATAGAAAATAGGTGCAGGAGTAGGCCATTCAGCCCTTCGAGCCTGCACCACCATTCAATTAATGGGCGAGTGAGGGATCTAGATAGAGTAGAAAGAGAGAAACTGTTCCATTGGCGGAAGGGTCGAGAACCAGAGGACACAGATTTAAGGTGATTGGCAGAAGAACCAAATGCGACATGAGGAAAAACATTTTTTACACAGCGAGTGGTTGGGATCTGGAACGCACGGCCTGAAACAGTGGTGAAGGCAGACACAATCATGGCTTACCAAAGGGAATTGGATAAGTACCTGAATGAAAAGAAAAATGCAGGGCTAGAGGAAAAGAGTGGGGGAGTGGGACGAGCTGAAATGCTCTTGCAGAGAACTGGCATGGGCTCGACGGGCCGAATGGCCTCCTTCTGTGCTGTAACCGTTCTATTAGTCTAGTGGGGAGAGCATGATCAAAGTGTGTTTGATCAGAGGCCACGCTATATCAGAGAGTATTAGGACCACGTTATCGAGAGTAGTTTTATATCTATTATCTGTATTGTGAGGAGCAATAAAGAACATATTTTCTCCTGGAGGTCAGTGTATTAAAGAAGGTTGCAGCTCAGGACTACTGTAACTGGAAATTAAGAAAGGACTCCAGTGAGTGTTTTATTAAACGTGTGGCCTGGAGGAAGCTGGCTTGATAATCCTACATTGGACACAAGGAAACAAATCCGCTCCAGACTTGATTGCTCTTTTATTGTAGTTGACATGTAAATTCCAACAAAAAAAAATAGCTTTGAGCTTTTGTCCTTTTCCGAATACATTACTAATTATGCTGCAGAATGGGTTCAATGCAATCAGTTCCCATCCCCTTTCCATCCTTATCTCGTAGCTGCCATCTGCTGCAAGGAGCGGTGTACTGAATGCTTTTTGGTTCCATCATGGCTTGTTTTGTCTAGTGATAGTTATCCTGTGCCCTGGGGCCTACCTCAGGCTGAGCACCAAGATGCAAAGTCAAGTGTTATCAGAGTGCTGGACATGACATTATCAGGTTGCCCTGTGAACTATGCCCGAGGCGCCGTATGTTTGGACAATCGCATTTCTGCTGAAGTTGGCTAATTCTTTCCTGAATAATTGTGGCCGTAAGATAATGCTCAGTGCCTGAAACCTGCCACGGAGATTGCAGAGTGAATATAAATGCAGATTGCCCACGAGGAATGGGCTTCAGCCAAACACCACTGATGCTTCAGCTCCCCACTCCTCAATCAATGCTCCGAACATCCACAAAAGTCACCCTCTAGATGTCCCTATCCCTGCTTCCATTCTCCCTTCTTCTGGCAGCATTGTTCTCCAGGGAGAATACGATGCAGAAATCAGAGACGATCGCTTAAGAACTTGAGGTTTGAAAGGCAGGTTTGTGTTCCGCCCGAGGAAGTTACAACTGAACTTGTTCACATTCACTCAAGCAAGCAGATCATTTATCCCTAAACGAACATACGCAAAGGACGGACAGGTAAAGACAAGTTGGTCTTCAAGAGACATCTCCCTTCAAAATTCAGCTCATAACTTACTCTTTGTGTCCTTGAGGAAAGGTGTTGAAAGGTCATTATTTTCAATGTGATCTACTGGACAATGTGATCTCCTGGACAATGTGATCTGCTGGACAATGTGATCTCCTGAACAATGTGATTCCCCTGGACAATGTGATCCGCTGGACAATGTGATCTCCTGATTTTGACCGTCTGAGGGGGTCGGAGAAGGATTTTCCAGAACTTTTCCCCCTTATTGGCCATGGTTTCTTTTTGCCGCTTTGAAGTTGCATGTGTGCGGAGTAGGAAGTGTTTAGTCTTGATGTTCCAGTAATTATGAGGGTGAGGCAGGCTTGATGGACTGACTGCTCCATTATCTGAGGAGTTGTGAAAGGCACTGAACACTGTGCAGTCATCAGCGAACATCCTCACTTCTGACCTTACAATGGAGGGAAGGTCATCGATGAAGCAGCTGAAGCTGGTTGGGCCTAGGACACTGCCCTGAGGAACTCCTGCAGCGCTGTCCTGGGGCTGTGATGATTGACCCCCAACCACCACAACCATTTTCCTTTGTGCTCGGTAAAACTCCAGCCAGTGGAGAGTTCCCCTCCCCCGCTCCACCCGATTCCCATTGACTTCAGTTTTACTAGTGCCACAGTCGGTCAAGTGCTGCCTTGATATCAAGGGCAGTCACTCTCAGCGCACCTCTGGAATTCAGCTCTTTTGCCCATGTTTGGACCAAGGCTGTAATGAGGTCTGGAGCCAAGTGATCCTGGCAGAACCCAAACTGCGCATCAGCGTGCAGGTTATTGGTGAGTAAGTGCCGCTTGATAGCACTGTCGATTACACCTGCCAGCACTTTGCTGATGACTGACAGTAGACTTGTGGGGTGCTAATTGGATAGATTGGATTTGTCCTGATTTTTGTCCAGGACATACCTGGAGAGTTTTCCACATTGCCGGGCAGATGCCAGGGTTCTGGCTGTACTGCAACAGCTTGGCTAGAGGCGCAGCTAGTTCTGGAGCACAAGTCTTCAGCACGACAGCCGGGATGTTGTCAGGGCCCATAGCCTTAACTGTATCCAGTGCGCTCAGCCGTTCCTTGATATCACATGGAGTGAATCCTTCTGGCTTCTGTGATGGTGGGGACCTCAGGAGGAGGCTGATATGGATCATCCACTCGGCACTTCTGGTTGAAGATGGTTGCAGACGCTTCAGCCTTGTCTTTTGCATTCATGTGCTGGGCTCCGCCATCGTTGAGGATGGGGATATTCATGGAGCCTCCTCCTCCCATTAGTTGTTTAATGGTCCACCACCATTCATGGCAGGATGTGGCAGGACTGCAGAGCTTTGATCTGATCCGTTGATTGTGGGATTGCTTAGCCCTGTCAAAAGCATGCTGCTTCCGCTGTCGAGCATGCATGTAGTCCTGTGTTGCAGCTTCCCCAGGTTGGCAACTCACATTCAGGTACGCCTGGTGCTGCTCCTGACATGCTCTTCTACACTTCTCGTTGAACCAGTGTTGGTCCCCTGGCGTGATGGTAATGGCAGAGTCAAGGAATTGCTGGGCCATGAGGTTATAGATTGTGGTGGAATACAATTCTGCTGCTGCTGATGACCCACAGCATCTCATGGATGCCCAGTTTTGAACTGCCAGATCTGCTCTGAATCTATCCTATTGAGCACGGTGATAGTGCCACGCAACCTGATGGAGGGTGTCCTCAGTGTGAAGACGGGACTTTGTCTCCACAATGCTGTCATGGACAGATGCATCTTGACAGGTCGATTGGTGAGGACAAGTAGGTTTTTCCCTCATGTTGGTTCTCTCACCACCTGTTGCAGGCCCATTTTGGCAGCTATGTCCTTCAGGACTTGGTCAGTAGTGGTGCTACTGAGACACACTTGGTGATGGACATTGAAATTCCCCACCCAGAGTAGTTTCTGTGCCCTTGCTACCCTCAGTGCTTCTTCCAAGTGGTCAACATGGAGAAGTACTGATTCATCAGCTGATGGAGGGCAGGAGGTGGGAATCAACAGGAGGTTTCCTTGCCCATGCTTGACCTGAGCCATGAGACTTCATGGGGTCCGGAGTCAATGTTGAGGACTCCCAGGGCCACTCCTTCCCGACTGTATACCACGGTGCAGCCACCTCTGGTGGGTCTGTCCTGCCGGTGGGATAGGACATACCCAGGGATAGTGATGGAGGAGTCTGGGACATTGGCTGAAAGGTATGATTCTGTGAGCACAGGTTCAACCTCCAAGATCTGGAGTTCCGGAATCCATGAATGTTCCGGAATCCGGACACCGGGCCAATCCGTGGAGGGGTCGTCCGGAAACTGGAAAATGTTCCGATATGCAGACTCTCCCCCCCTCCCCCCGTCGGCGAACCGACTTGAACCCTGCCCGACCTCGCCCACCCTGACTTCGCCACGACTTCGCGCGGCCCGACCTCGCCCCACCCGACTTCGCGTGGTTGGACCTCGGCCTTCCCCCGACCTCACCCCGTCCGACCTCGGCCCCGCCCGACCTCGCCCCACCCGACTTCGCGTGGTTGGACCTCGGTCTTCCCCCGTCCGACCTCGGCCCCGCCCGACCTCGCCCCACGCGACTTCGCGCGGCACGACCTCGGCCCGGCCCCGACCTCGACCCGCCACCGCGCCAACTTCGCGCGGCCCGACCTCGGCCCCGTCCGACCTCGCCCCGCCCGACTTCGCAAGGCCCGACGCCCCGGCCTCCCTCCCTGCCACCCACCCACCCACCTCGGCTGCTCGACCCCACCCACCTCGGGCCAGACAAGGAACTCCTCCACGGCGGCGAGGCCCGCCCGAACACACGAACAACTCATGGATGAGCACTCCCCACTCCCCCCCTTTGCTGACATGCCGAACAACGGAAATACCCGAACCTGAGCGCGGATGTTTCCGGATTCGTGACATCAGAAAGACGTTCCAAAATCCGGCAAAACGCAAAATCCGGAACGGCCTTAGTCCCGAGGGTTCCGGATTTGGGACGCTGCACCTGTATGACCATGTCAGGCTGTTGCTTGACTAGTCTATGGGGCAGCTCTCCCAATTTTGGCACATCTCCAGATGTTGGTGAGGAGGACTTTGCAAATTCAACTGGGCTGGGTGTGCCATTGTTGTGTCCGTAGCCAGTGCCGAGGTCAATGTCAGGTGGTCCATCCGGTTTTATTCATTATTGTTTTTCATAGCAGTTTGTTACAACTGAGCGGCTTGCTAAGCCATTTCAGAGGGTAGTTAAGAGTCAACCACATTGCTGTGGGTCTGGAGTCACATATAGGCCAGACCGGGTAAGGACGGCAGATTTCCTTCCCTAAAGGACATTAGTGAACCAGACAATCACTAGATTCACAGTCTGATACTAGTTTTTTATTACAGATTTTATTTAATTCACTGAATTTAAATTCCCCAGCTGCCGTGGTGGGATTTGAACTCATGTCTCTGGATCATTAGTCCAGGCCTCTCGATTACTAGTCCAATAACATAACCGCTATGCTACCGTTCCTGTAAATGATTAACATCTAATGGGTACCTTTTTGTTTCAATTTGTTCTTGGGATGTGGTTGACTTTGGCAAAGCCAACCCGTGGAATTCTCTACCACAGAAAGTTGTTGAGGCCAGTTCGTTAGATATATTCAAAAGGGAGTTAGATGTGGCCCTTATGGCTCAAGGGATCAAGGGGTATGGAGAGAAAGCAGGAAAGGGGTACTGAGGGAATGATCAACCATAATCATATTGAATGGTGGTGCAGGCTCGAAGGGCCAGATGGCCTACTCCTGCACCTATTTTCTATGTTTCTATGTTTCTATTGCCCATTAGGTAGGCAATTCCACGATTTTGACCCAGCATCGATTACGTAATGGCGATATATATTCTAATCCGGGTGTTTTATGACTTGGAGGGAAACTTGAATGATGCTATTCCCACGGCATGGCTGCTCTTGTCCTTCGAAGTTGTAGAGGTCAAAGGTTGGCGATGCTGTCGAAGTAACCTTGGTGAGTTGCTGCGATGCATACTGCAGATAGTACACACTGCAGCCATAGTGCGGATGGTGGTGAATATTGAGTGCAGTGGTGGGAGAACTGATTAAGCGAGTAGCTCTGTCCTGGATGGTTTAGCGAGCGTGTATGTGTGCAGAAGAAGACCTTACCTGAAAGTAACTCCAATGCAGCACGATTAGGTACTATGTTAACATAAGGAACAGTGCAGGAAGTTAAGGAGAGTACCAAGGGTTAATCTGACTGACTTCACCTGATTGAACTGAAAGCTTTCCCAAGTGTAAAGCTACAGAGACAGTGAATATTCAAATCTGATAATTAGTACCTGACCAAGATAGTCTCAGCAGAATGGATCTCAACGCCTTGAAGAAAAACTCGAGCGTTCCAACACTGCTGAAGACGAGGAAGAGTTTGAACAAGCTGAAAAAATACCTCGTAAGTGGATGCTGAAAGGCAATTTAACTAAATGTAAATTACTGTGATACATGGAGCTATTGAACTCCATAAGCAGACTATAACAAACAATTCAACACAGCATGATTCAAGTTATTAAATAATGTAATTGGTCCCTACTTAATTAGTTGGCTATTTCCCTAGCCAAACTTTGATACAGCAATCCTTAAAGCCCCTACTTATCCTGCTCCTATTTGTTATGTTCTTCTGTGGGAATTATTTTGACAATTTGTTCAACTAAACTCCCTCCCTCTCTGCACCAAGCTCTGTACCACTGAAACCATCCAGATTGAAGATGACCCTCTACAGTGTAAGGGGTTTCTCAGGGAGTGTTGTTGTGCCTTGGGTGTCTCTCTCTGGGCTTCTGTCCTCACAGCTTATGCCTGGCCTGTGAGGTACCCTGAATGCTGCAAGAGCACCCCTGGAGAGACTGTGTCCACAGCTTATGAAGGGGGTTTTGAGACTCGTGCATCCCCACAGCTTATGCCTAGCCTGTGAGGCACCTGTGAGTGTCAAACACTCCTAACCCCTTCTTCCCTAGCCTGTGACACACAGTTGAGTGTTTTCGAGGCGCTCCTAGCTTCCCTTACAATGTTCTGACATAAGACTCACGATCAGGAGATGTAATACAATAGAACTGAGACAAGGTGATTCCAAGAGGAACTTAGGCTTCTAATTTATTTGACAAGGTATATCTCAACAAACAGCAATACACCAACAAAACAATCCCCCTAAATCCCACTAAACGGACACAACGAAAATCTTTACACAAGTTTAGCAGTACAATGCCCAACCTCCCACCTTTCCTGGCCTAACTGAGTTGGGAGTTCTGGGGACCAGAGGTTATACTCACTACTGTGCCTTCTGCAGTCTAGTGGTTTGTTTCTTCTATCTTCGGTGTCTTCAGACACTGGTTTTCCTTCAGTGTCGAGAGTCTTGCTGGTTGTGGTTGTTGGATGACGAGGGCAGGGAACCACCCACACTACGTCAGAAACCCCTTTTTATAGCCAGATTATCCAGTCCGCCTCTCCTGCTGAAATCGATTCTTCCCATTGGTGGGCTTTGTGATTTTGAAAAATGCAGCAGTTTTAGATTATTGCGGGTTTTTTCCACTGATGTTAACCTACTCAAGGTTTGAGTAGGTGTTGATTGGGTTGGCCTCCTGTAGCCATTGTGTAGGTCCTTGGTTTGTTTTGGGTTCCCTAGTTTTCTGAAGATCTGCATAATTTCCTTCCATAGTGTAAACATGGGGAAGACAATAGTCCGATAATGGCTGTGAGTCAGTCCCACAGTTTTCAAGCAAGTGCTCTCCCATTGGCTTGAAAGCCCCATGCTTCGGGCTGACTGTCCCACCATTGGCCCTCCGGTGTCCTCCCCCGTCCAATCACTGCTCTGCCAAAGTCAAACTGTATCGGTTTCAATTCACAGCATAGACAGATCCCACAGCCCTTTTCCTTCTGGGTAAAATGAGGGTGTTTTCGTCCTCCCCTACATAATCCCCCATCTGACACGGTCAGACACCACTCGAGTGTGTCAAAGTTCAGGGTGCTGAGAAAACCCTAGGTCTCCCAAATTGCCCAACTTTCCCCAGTTTAACTCTAAACTGATCCCGTCGATATATATCGTAATTCCTTTTAACGCGGTACAAAACACAGAATCCAACAGGTTACAATATACGACAGCAATATACATATATGTACTTAAGGTTACAGCAGCAATTGCACATTGGTCTCATTTCAGTCTTAACCGTAAAACAAAGAAACCTGCCCTGCAAACTCCCCAGGGGCCATGTATGAAAACGCAGTCATCCCTGGGAATAACAAAACCGCCTAAGTGTCGCGGTCAAGCTTTGTTTACACGCCTTGAGTGTTTAGCAACGGCTCTCCTGTCTGTGTAGTAGCCTGAGGAACTGCTTTCTTTTTCTTTTTCTCCTGAGCTTACAGCTTGTAACTAGCAGATAAGCTACAGTCAGGAGTTGGCCGATTACTAAGGCATGCGATCCCACCCGGATCCATGCAGGTATATCTGCCCGTATTCCCAAATCCCACCATGCTGGGGGTTTAATCTGGGCAATCTCCCCTGCTAGAATTTCAGTTTTCTGCTCCATGGTGTAAAAATGTTTTTGAGACAAATCCACTGCCTGGAGGAGGGCTGTAAGTTTCTCAGGTAGTGGGGCAATGGGATAGCCAAAATGGGCGACATATTGTTGTAGGTGGCTGAGGTTGTTTTGTACCGTGAGGTGAATCGTGGAAGGTTCAGGAATGGGTGTGATTCTGGTGTGTGCCACTTGAACCTCTGCCCTGGGTTTAAAGCAAAAGCTGCTGTACGGTATTGGACACCACCTTCCCGGTCCGTGTTCATAACATTGGGCACTTGCGGTGACACAATATGTCCCACCGCCTACATATGCTACCTGTGGAGGCATGTGGTTAGGGGCCATTACCTCCATTGTGCAATTGATAGGCTCTGCCCCAGCAGTGCTGAACCCACGTTGTGGCCTTGCAAAAGCGTTCAATTGCTGGGGGCACAGGATTACCTGTGCTCCCCTGCTCCGACAACCCGAGAGGTCTGTACCTGTCACAGTGTGCTCCCACATTGTGACATAAGGTGGGACCTCTTGGAATCGAACATGCACCCCTCCACGAATGACTCCCACATTCTCCACTCGGTACAGGGGTGCTGGTCGTGGGGACGCCCCCATCACGGGCATCCTGACCACCACACCCATGATGGTATGATTTGACTTTCCACAGTCCACCGGTACCGGGTAGGCTTCCGAAGCTACACGAAGTTGGCAAGGACTCAAAACATTATCATAAGAGTGCAGTGCTGCTCAGTGCTGGTTGCTGATCCAGGAGGGGACCTGACCCTGTCTCAGATCCTCGAGGTTACTCCGTCCCTCTCCCAGCAACCAGGCCCCATAGAGCACGCACACCTCATTTTGGGCGGCTTGATCGGAGGCGTTTCTATCCTCCCGAATCAAGGCGTTTACAGCTCTGGCCTGCGCCTCCAATTGAGAGATAATCTCCTTTAAGTGAACTGTCATTGCCACCTCTTCGTGGAGCGCGGATCCCACTACGGTATTCTCGTCCCCCAGGATTTTGCGCAGCTGATTCTTTAACCCATTTATCTGGAGGGCCAGCTGCATGTTATCCAAACTGTTTATGGCGGATGTCCCGGTGTTAAACCCAGTGAAAATGTCATTAAAGTGCCACGCCTCTGCCTGCCCGGTTCGGCCCTATCCCACTGTTTATACAAGTCTGCCACTCTCACTCTGGAAGTGGCCACAGTGATCTCCGGGCAGGGGATGGAGGCCTCTCCATAGGTAAAGTCCTTATGGTTGGAGTACTTGGTGGAGTTCGATCCCAACCACCCAGGCCATCTCCCCTCGTGGGAGTAGGTGACCCGGCCATCAGCCGCCGGAGTCCCTTCTCCTGTGGTCACTGTCGGCGCTCTGCCCCCGGAGCATCCGAAAACCAGGGAGTCCTCGGTGTCCCCTCGGTGCCCGGTGCAGATCCTTCGCGATACCAGCATCACTAACGTCCAGTAGGGAGGTGTTGACATCTGAAAGGCAAGAAGAACATGGCCTTGCCTTGAGAGACCTCTCCAGGCTCGGCCCGCGTAACATGTTCCGAACATAAAATGCTGTACCCAACCGTCACTGCCTTACCTAAACACATATACACACAACATAAAGTAACAAAACAGGAAGGGAAAATATATGCACCGCTACCCGTCCCCGGGTGGCCAGGCTACATCCTGTCACTGTACAGGTGTCATTGACCACTCGGCTGACCGTACCCTGGGGACCAGGATGCCCTCCGCTGAGGGGCTCGTATAGTCCCCCTTAATGAGTCTTGTGCTGCCCTCCAAGGCCGTCCCGAGCCCCGGATAATCGGTGGGAGACCCTTGCGAGCGCAACAGAGCACCCTCCCTGTTGTCTTTCGCCTTCTCGGTCTGGGGCGGGGAGCTAAGTAAACAGGGGACCACGCCGCCCTGGGCTGTGGCACTCTGTCACTCCTCCTTACTGTCGGTGCAGAGTCCCACGTTATGGGCTGCAATGCTATCTCCTCCACCTCTTGGGCTAGACTCAGCTGATCCACCATGGGAGGTTCAGCTTCCCCTCGGACCTTGCTAATGGTAGAGCCTTTCTCCCTACTTCTGTTAGTGGGCTGGGAAACTCTACCCAGTGGTGGGATAGCCTTACAGGAGCAGTGAACCAGCCCTGGCTGTAGAGCTTCGGGGCCCGCTGCCTCCTCCGGAGCCTCCAAATCCACCGGGGCCTGTTCTTCCCCCAGTGCCTGATTCCCTTCCCTTGCTCGTCCCCTCTGTTTTTTACCTCTTTTGGGGTCAAACAATTGACACTGATTAATGTGATACCACTTCACCCGGCGAGGCAGTCGAACCGCATAGACCATAGGGCTAGCCTTGTCGACTATGCTGTATGGTCCCATATACAGTGGTTCAAATACCCCGACCCGGGCGAAGCTTCTCACCATCACCTGGTCGCCCACCTCCCAATCATGGTGACTGCGGGGTTCCAGCAGCAGCCGATTGGCACGGTGCTGTTTACCCATGTTGTTGGCCGCCTGCCAGTGAATCTGTTGAAGCTGTTCAAACAGATTCCTAACGAAGCGGTCCCGGTTCACCTCTCGGAGCTGCCCTTCGGTGAGAACCGGCGCCAACACATGCACTGGGGTTCTCATGATCCGGCCCGTCATCAGCTCATGGGGTGAGTACCCTGTGCTCTTTGACTGACTGGCCCGGATTCCCATGAGGACCAACGGTAAGACCTCCACCCACTTGTTCGGTGAATCTCCCATCTCCTTGCGCAGCCTTTCCTTTAGGGTCTGGTTCAGGCGTTCTACGGGGCCTGAGGACTGAGGGTTGTAGGCGACATGCCATTTGGCTCTGATCCCCAGCACCTTTAGGGTGGCCTGCATCACCTGGCCGGTGAAGTGGCTTCCCCGGTCGGACTCCACGATTTGAGGTAGACCCCACCGAGAGAACACCTCCCTCACCAGGATTTTTGCAGTCCCCACCGCGGTAGCTGTTCGGCAAGGGAAGGCTTCCACCCACTTGGAAAACACATCCACCAGGACGAGGCAGTATTTATAACCTCCCTGGGCGGCCGGTAGGGGTCCGATGTAGTCGATCTGGATCGACTGCCATGGTCCCGCTACCTGCCTGACGTGTCCCATAGACACCTTCCTTTTCTGAGGGTCAGGGTTGTTTGCAGCGCAAACCAGACAGCCCGCACAGAAGTCGCGGACGTCTTCCCGGAGGCCTGGCCACCACCCTGCCTTTTCTACCCGTTGCCAGGTAGATTCCGGCCCAGGGTGTCCCGCTCCTGGACCCTCATGGGCCAGCTGAAGGAATTCTCTCCGGTGTTGTGGCGACACTACCCATTTGTCCCCTTTAAACAACATGCCTTCCCACACAGCAATATCTGCAGCACTGTATGGGCCCTCCGCCTTTTCCCTCTTTTTGATAGCAGCCAAGGCAGCCTTCAGGATCGGATCCTGCATCTGGACTACTTTAAGGTCCGGGGCCACAGCTGCCTCTACGCTCCCTTGTGTCCCTGACTTGCTTCTTGCTGCTGCTATCCTGCCTGCCTCGTATGGGTCCCATGGGCGACCTGTATGAGCACCTTCCCTTGCCAGCAGGTCTGCCTGCTGGTTACCTTCCCCCCATGGCTCAGTTTTGGAGTGGGCCTTTACCTTATGGATATATACATCCCCGGTTTCTCCCACTGCAGCCACGATCTTTTCTAGCAGGGGTTTGGTCACAAGGGGCATCCCATCCGCAGAGGTGTACCCCTGGCGTGACCAAATCGCCAGATACTCTGCACACGAATTGCAAGTGAACATGCTGTCCGAGAAAATCGTGTATGGGGTAGGGAATTCCTCGGGGTGTGTGACCACATACATCCCCGCCGAGAGTTCCGCCTGCTGGGCGTTCAGGGTGCATGGGAGTTTAAAAGCCAAGGCAATTCCTGCCTTGGGATCCCAAACTCCGCAGCCCGTGAGTCTTGTACCCGCAGACACTGAACTGGAGCCATCAATGTAGATCTCGCGGCCTGTGGGGTGTATCCCTGCCCGAAATCCAAAGTTGATGTCCCATACCCCCTCCACAGAGCATCTATGCGGCTGCCCTGGATAGATTAAATTTGCTGCGAGCCTGGGCTCGCAGAGGCCCTTGACCTTTAAAGTCATTTGGGAGAGAAGGAGGGTCCAGCGAGTGATTCTAGCACTGCTCACTATCCCGTCCTTAATCCTCCCGTCCAACAGCATCTGCGTCGGGGTATGATGGGTGAGGAGTGTAATGGGGGATATTCCGGTAAAGATCTGAGCTCTCTTTACTGCCCAGTGGGTGGCAAGCAAGTGCCTCTCACAATTGGAGTATCCCTTTTCTACCTCCGTGAGGACCCTGGAGGAGTACACCACTGGTCTCAGCTGACCGTTTCGCCCCTGGAGCAACACTGCACTTAAGCTGTCACCACTGGCTGCCACCTCCAGGAAGAATTCCTCCCCCCCCATCAATTGCCCCTAGGGCTGGTGCTACCTGCAGGTCTCTCTTAAGACGGACAAATGCTGCCTCACAGCCCTCGTCCCATTCCCACTTGACCCCCTTATGTAGGAGTCTGAGCAGAGGGGCGGCAGTGGCTGCATAGTCCTCGATGAAGTCCCGACAGTAGCCAGTGATTCCCAGGAAAGACCTTACCCCCGACACATCCCTAGGGACAGGGAGTTCCTGCACTGCCTTTCTTCTAGCCTCATCAATGGCCCTTTCTCCCGTCCTTATCGTCAGGCCCAGGAATTTTACCTCTCCTAGACCTATCTGGGCTTTCTTGGGGTTAACTTTAAAACCCCCTTCCTTCAGTAAGACCAGCAGTTCGGCCAGCAGTGGACCGTGTTCCTCACTGCTGTCTGTGAACAACAACAGCTCATCCACATACTGGACCAGCTGGTGTGGTTGGCTGAAGCCTTTTAAGCAGTTCGCCATGCATTGGTGAAAGATGCTGGGACTATTATGAAAGCCCTGTGGGAGGCAGCTCCATGTATACTGCTGTTCCCGGAAGGTGAAGGCAAACTTGTACTGGTCTTCCCTCCGTACAGGGATAGACCAGAACCCGTTGGATATGTCCAACACTGTGAACGTGGTTGCGGATGCAGGGATTTCCCCTATCAGATCCGCAACCACCGCTACTGTGGGAGCACAAGCTGGGATGTTTTTATTGAGCACCCTATAATCCACCGTAGCCCTCCAAGAATTGTCCGGTTTCCTAACCGGCCAAAGCGGGGAGTTGACATGGGTGGCTATGGGTCTCAAAACACGCTGCTCGACAAGCGAGCTTAAAGCTGTCTCCAAGTCTGCTTCTGCCTCTCGGGGAAAGCCATACTGCTTTTGCGGGCGGGACATGGGATCCCCATCTATTCTAACCTCCACTCCTGTGACTCTCCCACAATCGTGTTTATGGGTGGCAAATGCTGCAAGATTTGCTTGCACATAGGCCCAGTACTCGGCCGGGGTGTTACCGACCAGAACCTCCAGGTCGTAACCCCCTTTTGGCTTCATTGTACACAGAGTCCCTTTTCCCTGTTTCTTATCAATAACCATGACTTCTCCCTCTGCTCCCGTGCCCACTGTGCCCCATAGACAGTGATTCCTCAAGTCTACTAGGATCTGGTGAGCGATGATGAAATCAGCCCCCAAGATCCCTTTTCCCACCTGCTCCCAGTTCATCAGGACGCACTTCCATTGTGTTTGACGTGCTCCTAAACGAACTGCGAGCGGGACTGAGAAAAACCCAGCCTTCTCATTTCCTGTGAACCCAACTGGTTGATACGGCACCCCGTTTGATAGAGGTGAGGTTGCGGGGTACTCCGAATGGACTATCGTGCTGGAAGCACCAGTGTCCAAAAGGTAAGTACCCAATACACCTTCAACCTCCATCTTGACCCAGGGTCGTCCCCAGGGGTCGTATTCTAGTGGGCACAGGTATGCAGGCTGGGTCTGGGCTAGTCACGGCCTCTGTACTGGCAGGGTTGCTGGTGCTTCCCTGCCTGTTGCCGTGGCTACCTTCCTAGTCCCCTCCAACGCTGTCCTCACTGCAGCTACTATCTCGTCAAGGGATGGTGAGGAGCTCTCTCCACTTCCCCCACTCTGGGCGGCTCCTGAAGAACTTCTCCCCCATATCTCTTTACTGGGCTCCTGCAATCCCTTTTAAAATGCCCAGCTTTCCCGCACCCTTAGCACACTCCCTCCTTGTCAGACGAGCGGCCACCCTCCTGGTGCCATTCCCTTTTGGGAATCGAGTTGGGTTTTACTTCATTTACCCGACCTTTGGAGGTTTTCTCCTCCTCCCCTCCTCCATTCCGTTGGACCAGTGCCAGTTGCCTGACCACTGCTTCCTCGGTGAGGTTGGGGTCCCGGGAATCGAACCACAGTTCTGCCCTGGCCTTGAGCCGGGGCAAGCAGTTTGCCACCAGCATCCTCAGCCAGCGGCCAGTCTGTACCGTGGAAAGATTCGCCCGGTCGAGGAGCTCCCCACAGGCTGCGTGGTATACCACCCACAGCCTGTCTGCAAACGCCTGCGGGGATTCCCCTGCGAGCTGCCTTGTCCTTTCGACCCGTTCGAAAGGACTGCCGTCATCGAAGCCCATAGCCTCAAGGACGGCCCTCTGGACCTCAGTAAATGTACGCTGTCCCCTCCGGCATTCTGCCGGTAGGGCCTGGTACAATTTGCTGTCCAGAGAGAAGAGCAGCAGCTTGGCTGTCTCTTCCTCGTCGCACCCATTAATTTCCCCGGCCTGCATCACCTCCATGAAGTGGATAAATGGATCCCCGCTGCGAGTGAGTTTGGCCAAATGGGCCACCATGGCCCTGAGTGATTGAACTCCGTGGGGAATAATAAAGTCGCTCTCCAGCGCTCCCCGCCCTTGGCCACCGGCCTGTGGAGGACCGTACTTGCGCTGCCTGACCGGGCACATCCGCTCTTGTTCAGGATCTTTCTGCGTTGGTCCCTCTACCTCCGGCTGTCCCACCATACCCAGTGCAGCAGACAGTGCCTGGTCGCCTGATCCAGCCTTTAACTGACCCTCGGCTGGAGCCTCACATCCCAGCTGCCGAGCGGGACACATTGGTCCTGCCCCCAGCCCTGGGTATGCTACTACCTGCGTGCCCCGCTCCTCCTGGTACCCCACCGGACAAACCACCGGTGCCTCAGGAGGTGGTCGGGCGTCTCTTGCCTTTGGATTCTTCTCAAGCCCCCAATACTCTCCTTTGTCCCCTGTGGACCCTCCGGGTCCTATCAGGGCGACCATCCCCTTTGCCTGGGATAGAGCATGGGTGAGAGTTTTAATCCTCTCCTGACAGGGACCGTGATCTGCAAACTCACTGCTACTGGCCACTTTATAGGCTGCCTGTACATCTTTTAATTTATTCTCTAGTTCCCAAATTTTCTGGGTGTACCGAGAGTTCTGTTCCTGGAGGGACCCCTCACTAGCCTTGGCCTCAGTGACCTGACACTGAAGATAGTCTCGGCTATTTCGGAAGGTCTCCTCCAACTGCCGGTTACTTTGCTGCTCCTCAGCTAAGCCAGCAGGTTGTCCCCAACCGCAGCCCGGATAGCAGAGAGATCCTCTGATTTCTGAAGACTCTGTTCCAAGTCCTTCACCCGCTGGTCGAGCTTTCGGACTTGGCGGGTGAGGCAGATAAGCCAGATGGCCTTTTCCACCCTGTGGTTGTGGTCCTTCCCTGCTGTCCACTGAGCAGCAGCATCCACTGGGCGCTCTGCCCGAGTGAGGGCTTGCACCCAAGGTTTGGTGAGGTTCACCTTGCCAAAGCTGTATGAGGAAATTCTCTCCTCCATTTTAGTTTCCTCTCTTATCACCTCATCTGTTATATTAACATCTCCTGTTTGCTTATGTCCTGCCGTGGTCACCATGTTCTGTAAGGGGGTTCTCAGGGAGTGTTGTTGTGCCTTGGGTGTCTCTCTCTGGGCTTCTGTCCTCACAGCTTATGCCTGGCCTGTGAGGTACCCTGAGTGCTGCAAGAGCACCCCTGGAGAGACTGTGTCCACAGCTTATGAAGGGGGTTTTGAGACTCGTGCGTCCCCACAGCTTATGCCTAGCCTGTGAGGCACCTGTGAGTGTCAAACACTCCTAACCCCTTCTTCCCTAGCCTGTGACACACAGTTGAGTGTTTTTGAGGCGCTCCTAGCTTCCCTTTCAATGTTCTGACATAAGATTCACGATCAGGAGATGTAATACAATAGAACTGAGACAAGGTGATTCCAAGAGGAACTTAGGCTTCTAATTTATTTGACAAGGTGTATCTCAACAAACAGCAATACACCAACAAAACAATCCCCCTAAATCCCACTAAACGGACACAACGAAAATCTTTACACAAGTTTAGCAGTACAATGCCCAACCTCCCACCTTTCCTGGCCTAACTGAGTTGGGAGTTCTGGGGACCAGAGGTTATACTCACTACTGTGCCTTCTGCAGTCTAGTGGTTTGTTTCTTCTATCTTCGGTGTCTTCAGACACTGGTTTTCCTTCAGTGTCGAGAGTCTTGCTGGTTGTGGTTGTTGGATGACGAGGGCAGGGAACCACCCACACTACGTCAGAAACCCCTTTTTATAGCCAGATTATCCAGTCCGCCTCTTCTACTGAAATCGATTCTTCCCATTGGTGGGCTTTGTGATTTTGAAAAATGCAGCAGTTTTAGATTATTGCAGGTTTTTTCCACTGATGTTAACCTACTCAAGGTTTGAGTGGGGTTTTGATTGGGTTGGCCTCCTGTAGCCATTGTGTAGGTCCTTGGTTTGTTTTGGGTTCCCTAGTTTCCTGAAGATCTGCATAATTTCCTTCCATAGTGTAAACATGGGGAAGACAATAGTCCGATAATGGCTGTGAGTCAGTCCCACAGTTTTCGAGCAAGTGCTCTCCCATTGGCTTGAAAGCCCCATGCTTCGGGCTGACTCTGTCCCACCATTGGCCCTCCGGTGTCCTCCCCCGTCCAATCACTGCTGTGCCAAAGTCAAACTGTATCGGTTTCAATTCACAGCATAGACAGATCCCACAGCCCTTTTCCTTCTGGGTAAAATGAGGGGGTTTTTGTCCTCCCCTACAACAGTGACCACTGCTAATCTGCACAGCCTCTCGGGTTGCCAACCCTCAAGGATTGCCCTGGAGCGTCCAGGAATTAAAGGCACCACTACAAGTCAGTCAGGAGAAAACTTTTTTTTTTATTCGCTCCTGGGATGTGGACATTGCTGGCAAAGCCAGCATTTATTGACCATCCCTAATTGCTCTTGAGAAGGTGGTGGTGAGCCGCCTTCTTGAACCGCTGCAGTCCGTGTGGTGAAGGTGCTCCCACAGTGCTGTTAGGGAGGGAATTCCAGGATTTTGACCCAGCGCCGATGAAGGAACGGCCGATATATTTCCAAGTCAGGGTGGTGTGTGACTTGGAGGTGAACTTGCAGGTGGTGGTGTTCCCATGCGCCTGCTGTCCTTGTCCTTCTAGGTGTCAGAGGTCACGGGTTTGGGAGGTGCTGACAAAGAAGCCTTGGCGAGTTGCTGCAGTGCCTCTTGTAGATGGTACACACTGCAGGCATGGTGCGCTAGTGATGGACGGAGTGAATGTTGAAGGTGGGGGAAGGGGTGCCAATCAAGTGGGCTGCTTTGTCCTGGATGGTAACGAGCTTCTTGAGTGTTGTTGGAGCTGCACTCATCCAGGCAAGTGGAGAGTATTCCATCATACTCCTGACTTGTGCCTTGTAGATGGTGGAAAGGCTTTGGGGGGTCAGGAGTCAGATAGGGGCAATAAAACTTTTCTTAATTTTTTGTTGAACATTTTTGTTTATTAGTTATAAAAGTATTGCACATGGAAAAATAAAAGGCTGTTGCCTGACAATCAAGAATCATGCAATCAGGCAATAAAGAGTCTTACTCACTTTCTAATTAGCGTAGGAAGGTGGTGCATCATGAGGGTGGACATGTCGAGTGACCAATGGCGGGAGGGTGGGGGAGGGGCAGTTGGATGCAGGAGGTCATGTGATGAAACCTCCAGGAATACGCCCGACAAGAGTTGTGACTCTAACATCACCCCTTTCCCCATATACATATGTATACTATCTATTTGTGATACCAATATATCACAGCTCCTGTCACATGTAATTGTATTTTATTTTTAGACTGCATGATCGGTTTAGGTCTATGTTCAATGGTATGCCCACAGATTTGTTTTCTAAGATTGAGGAACTGGATGGAGGTCCAAGGCTCAAGGCACAGAACAGCAAGCTTGAAAAGAGTAAGTAAGACGAGGGGGATCAGGAAGTAATATTAGGTGACATCAAGCTTAGGTTTTAAGAACATTCGGAGCAGAAGTAGGCCATTCGGCCCCTCGAGCCTGCTCCGCCATTCAATAAGGTCATGGCTGATCTTTGACCTCAGCTCCACTTTCTCACCCGATCTCCAGATCCCTTGATTCCCCTAGAGTTCAAAAATCATTACTGGTGTTCTGGTTTAAAGAAAGAAAGACTTTCATTTATATAGCCCCTTTCACAACCATCAGACGTCCCAAAGCACTTCAAAGCAAATTAAGTACTTTTGGAATGTAGTCACTGTTGCAATGGCGGGAATGCAGCAGGCAATTTGCGTACAGCAAACTCTCACAAACAACAATGTGATACCAGATCATCTGTTTTTTAGTGATGTTGATTGAGGGTTAAGTATTGGCCAGGATACCGGGGAGAGCACCCCAGCTCTTCTTCAAAATAGTGCCATAGAATCTTTTATGTCCACCTGACAGGGCAAAAGGGACCTCGGATTAATATCCCATCCAAAAGACAGCACCTCCGACAGTGCAGCGCTCCCTCTGCACTGCACTGGAGTGTCAGCCTAGCTTTACGTGCTCAAGTCCATGGAGTGGGACTTGAACCCACAGCCTTCTGACCCAGTGGGGAGTGTGCTATCCACTGAGCCACTGACTGAGACGCGATGAGCTTAGTATCAATCCTTTATCCGGAGCTTTGTGGCACAGTCTTGGCAGCTGGCATGAAACACGGTACGGTTATCCCGCTAGCCCCTCGCAGTTCCCACAAGCTCACAGATGGCACAGAGCCTTGTTGGCTATCCCATAACTAAAAGTTGCGCGGCACCGCTATTTATGTGAGGATTAGTCTGTAACAAGAGTTGCCTGCTGTCAAGGTAGCGTAAAGCAGAGAACGGAGCCTCACAAAGCCTGTGCAGTATGAGCAGCCTTTTACATAATAGTCGCTGGCTCGAAATTGAAAATCGAGAAGCTGGGAATTTTAGGATTCTATTATATACAGAAACGCAGTCAATGGTTACAGGCCATGAGTATTTATTACATTAATAGCCAAGGCTGCAAACGTGATGGGTTCACTCTTAGTATCAGTACTAACTTGCTGATAGCAACTCGATGCCCACTCCAGGATTTGAGCATTTAGCGGCAGCTGATACTACCAAAAAGAAAAAAGGACAACTTGCATTTATATAGCGCCTGTCCTGGCTGGCTGCTAGGAGGTATTGGAGATGCCAGCCAAAGTAGCACTTGTACCAACCTTAGTAATAAGGTATAAGCTCGATGACCCCACAAACTTAAGGATCATAACCCATGGACTTTGTAGCTCTGGGATCTTTTACGTCTGGCTGAACAGGTAGACTAGACCTTGGGTTAACATCCCATCCAACACCTTGGGCAAAGCGACACTCCCTAAGACCGCACTAAGTGGAGGAAGTGCATCCGGGAGGGCGCTGAGCACTGCAAGTCTCATCGCTGAGAGCATTCAGAAATCAAGCGCAGGCAGTGGAAAGAGCGTGCGGCAAACCTGTCCCATCCTCCCTTACCCTCAACGACTGTCTGGCCCACCTCTGACAGGGACTGTGGTTCTCGTATTGGACTGTTCAGCCACCTAAGGAGTCATTTTAAGAGTGGAAGCAAGTCTTCCTTGATTCTGAGGGACTGCCTTAGGGGTGACTCCCTAAGTACTGTACTGAAGCATCAGCCAAGATCATCTGCTCAACTCCCAAGGTGAGGTTTGAACCCACAACCTTCTGCCCCTGAGGTGGGAGCGCTCCTGACTGAGCAACGGCTAACACCCCCACACAGCCATGTTGGCACTTTGATTAGTGCTGCCTTGAATGAATGCCTTCATGCGGCCCTACACATTCTTGTCTCTTGTCTCTTCAGCGTGTTGGAATCAGCACTTTATCACACAATCTCCCAAACAAGTTCAGAATAAGGGGTCGCACATTTAAAACGGAGATAAGGAGGGATTTCTTCTCTCTGAGGGTCGCGAATCTGTGGAATTCTCTACCCCAGAGAGCTGTGGAGGCTGGATCATTGAATATATTTAAGGTGGAGATAGACAGCTTTTTGAACGATAAGGTAGTCAAGGGTTATGGGGAGCAGGCAGGGAAGTGGAGTTGAGGCCAAGATCAGACTAGCCCTGATCTTATTGAATGGCAGAGCAGGCTCAAGGGGCTGAATGGCCTACTCCTGTTCCGAATTCTTATGTTGTTATGTTGGTAAGCAAGCCCATTCCTTCTCGGGAGTGGAATACGGTGGAGATGCATTCCCCCACCTCCCTCAGTCTAGCCTTCCTCCTACCATCCACAGGCTATTAAAACCCCACGCCTGGCCTCAAACAGCGAAGGGTTTCACTAAAAGCACACACAGTAAAACATATCCAACCAGCCACTTGTTAGTGACCGAGCAGCCTATTCACAGCAGTTCCCACCAACGGACTAATAAAGTCCCAAGTGTCTGAGTGATGAAGCAGCCTTTGATACACATTCAGGCTGTGTGTATATCTCTCTCTGTGATGCTGTGTATTTATATACACTGCAAAATGATGAAATGATCAGGATGAAACAACACCACAAAACCAAGTGTTGAATATTGATGAGATTCATATCTGTATCTAAAGCATTCCAGCCAAATGGATCCAACTTAATTATTTGTTGAATAATTAATAAATCTGCAGAGCTAGTGAAAACACTTTTTCATGC
The DNA here is from genome assembly GCF_044704955.1 of Pristiophorus japonicus. NCBI lineage: Eukaryota > Metazoa > Chordata > Chondrichthyes > Pristiophoridae > Pristiophorus > Pristiophorus japonicus. The sequence continues at coordinate 17,414,987 of NC_091989.1, read as the reverse complement.
TGCAATATATTACCAGGGCAGCAGAGCTCCGCAATGTGAAACAGGAACTGGAAGAAGGAAAAAGAATTGCTTGCCGTTTTGCAGGGTGAGTGGCAGTGCCATAGTCACATGAGACCGGTGGTGCCCAGCCTGACAGGGCCAAGAACAAAGGCAAGATAAGTGGTGGCAAAGCACGGGACACAGGGCTTATCCCACAAGTAAAGAGGGGAATAGTTCAGGAGCAGCGTGATTGTTCCACATGTCTAGTATAAAACACGATAACAGAAAAAATAGACTTCATGACTGCCAAAAATAAAAGACTTGCATTTATATAGCGCTTTTCACAACCTTCGGACTTCCCAAAGTGCTTTACAGCCAATGAAGTTGTAAAGTCCAGTCCCCTCAGTACAGATCTACACAAGGCATGTAGTGAAGTCAAGGTCACTCTGGACCTGCACCTTTATTTCACAGCTCTGGAATGCTGCACTTGCCTGAGACCTGTCCTTATATGCCTGTCTCTTGCAAGTGCACCCCTGGTGGTAAGGTATGCTGGTGGTTACAGGTCATATCTTATTAAGTCATGTATAGCATGTTAGGATACAGTTATATATAATAATGTAAGATACATGACAGAAGTACTTTGAAGCATCATCGCATCACGAGGTTTAGATTAGCTACGGAAAAGGACAGGGAGCAATCTAGAGTAAAAATGTTTAACTGGGGGAAGGCCAATTTCAGTGGGATGAGAATGGATCTGGTCTGGGTAAACTGGAATCAAAGATTGGGAGGCAAAACTGTAATGGAACAATGAGTTGCCTTTAAAGAGGAAATAGTTCAGGTACAGTTGAGGTACATTCCCACGAGGGGGAAAGGTAGGGCAACTAAAGTCAGAGCTCCCTGGATGACAAAACAGATAGAGAATACGATGAAGCAGAAAAAGAGCGCGTATGACATCTGAGAATCAGGCTATATATAGAAAGATCAGAGGAGGAGTGAAAAAGAAAATAAGAGGGGAAAAGAGACAGTATGAGAATAGAATGGCAGCCAACATAAAAGTTAGTCCAAAAGTCTTCTACAGGCAGATTAGGGACCAAAAAGGAGACCTACACATGGAGGCAGAGCGTATAGCTGAGGTACTAAACAAGTACTTTGCATCTGTTTTCACCAAGGAAGAGGATGCTGCCATAGACATAGTGAAGGAGGAGGTGGTGGAGACGCTTGATAGGATAAAAATTGATAAAGAAGAGGTATTAGAAAAGCTGGTTGTACTTAAAGTAGATAAATCACCAGGAGTGGATGGGATGCATCCTAGGATGTTGAGGGAATTGAGGGCGGAATATGCAGAGGAACTGGACATAATATTCGAATCCTCCATCGATAGGGGGATGGTGCCAGAGGACTGGAGAGTTATAAATGTTCATTGTTCAAAAAAGGGTGTAAAGATAAACCCAGTAACTACAGGCCAGTCAGTTTAACCTTGGTAGTGGGAAAGCTTTTAGAAACAATAATCAGGAACAAAATTAACAGTTATTTGTTAATTGTTAATTAACTGGCAGAAGGAGGCCATTCGGCCCATCGTGTCTGCGCCGGCCAACAGAGAGCTATCCAGCCTAATCCCACTTTCCAACTCTTGGTCCATAGCCTTGCAGGTCAAGTGCATATCTAAGTATTTTTTAAATGTGGTGAGTGTTTCTGCCTCTACCACCCTTTCAGGCAGTGAGTTCCAGACCCCCACTACCCTTTGGGTAAAAAATGTTCCCCTCAAATCCCCTCTAAACCTCCTACCAACTACTTTAAATCTATGCCCCCTGGTTGTTGACCCCTTTGCTAAGGATAATAAGTCCTTCCCATCCACTCTATCCAGGCCCCTCATAATGTTATACACCTCAATTAGGTTTCCCCTCAGCCTCCTCTGTTCTAAAGAAAACAACCCCTGCTTATCCAATCTTTCCTCACAGCCAAAATTCTCCAGAGCAGGCAACATCCTGGTGATCTGGCAGAGCAGATCCCCTGCCCGGTATAGGACCTGCCCGGGTTTCATCCCATCGATGTCCATCCATGCGTTGAAGGTGACTGTTTATCCCAACCCATCCTCCAACTAACCTCGAGCAATGCTGGGGAAATCTGCTACCAGTATGGAGTAGAAGTCTTCCAGCTGGCATGCGTATATCACACTCCAAACATCACACCCCGGAGGGCAAACTCTGTTAAAGATACAAAACAATCTCAACAACGACAACAGCAACTTTTATTTATATAGTGCCTTTTACGTAGCAAAATGTCCCAAGGCGCTTCACAGCAGTGATATACGACAAAAACAGATAAATTGACACCGAGCCACAGAAGAAGAAATTACAGCACATGACCAAATGCTTACTTAAAGAGGTAGGTTTTAAGGAGCATCTTAAAGGAGGAAAGAGAGGTAGAGAGGTGTAGGCAGGGAGTTCCAGAGCTTAAGGCCCAGGCAGCTGAAGGCACGGCCACCGATGGTTGAGCGATTATAATCAGGGATAAGAACATAAGAATTAGGAACAGGAGTAGGCCATCTAGCCCCTCGAGCCTGCTCCGCCATTCAACAAGATCATGGCTGATCTGGCCATGGACTCAGCTCCACTTACCCGCCCGCTCCCCATAACCCTTAATTCCCTTATTGGTTAAAAATCTATCTATGTGTGACTAGGGGTCACAGGGCTCAACAGGGCTTTGGAAAGGAAAGAGAGATTGGAGATGGGGGCTGTAGTTGGCAAACACGTTGGGGTCAAGGGTTGGTTTTTTGAGGAGAGGGGTGATGACGGCAGATTTGAGGGAGAGGGGAACAATACCTGAGGGGAGAGAACCATTAACAATGTTGGCTAACATGGGAGACAAAAAAGGACGTTGGGTGGTCAGCAGTTTAGTGGGAATAGACAAAAGGAAGGAAAACCAATCGTTGACCTGCAGCCTAAAACTTCCAAGGAATTAACTGACTAGTTGATCTCAGCTCCAATGGGATTCCTATAGAGATATCAGGGTGCAAGGAATAGAATGACACGCTGATGGGGTTAGGTGAGTAGGGTGGGAGGAGGCTCGTGTGGAGCAGAAACACCGGCACAGACCAGTTGGGCCGATTGGTCTGTTTCTGTGCTGTACGTTCGATTACTTGAGCTATGGTCTTCTGGGGATAGGTCAAGTCACCAGCTAGCTACTCACCGCAACCATGTGTCCGAATATGTATGAGCAATGTCACAGGAGATACTCTAATATTAATTAAAATATAGATTCAAAGACGTATCAGTTCTAAAATTAATTCCACTTCATATATTTTTATTACATTCTACCTACAGTAAACCAGAAAATTCTCCGTGTCAAATAAATGTTGCTCTATTCATTTGTTCTGATATTTATCACAGTTTTTAAAGTGAGTTTTACTCTCGTGCCTTTACTGCAAATGTCTCTCAGCAGGATTAATTTTACCCGAAAGTGCTGGCAGCCTCGGGCCGGGAAAATAATATTTTGTGCTAATGTTTTGTGACTTGCGGTATATGCGCTCATCATTTATTTTAATTACTTTCCTAATTGCACCTATAATTAGTAACATCTACCCATTGACTGCTGCCTTCAATCACCCATCTTGCATTTTGGAATCGGAGCCTACATCAATTAAAGTCTATCTCTGATTGGACCAGTTTATAACCAATGCTGACTTTTTTTGTTGTGAGTATTGAAGTTCGATGTGACTGTGGTACATACTGTCATGTATGTAACCTTCATGTAACTGTAACCTTCATGTGACAACACTGCAATACTGTATACACTTAAGAAATGCACACCTTGACCACAGGGGGTGAACTTGTGGGAGACACTCCTCACCTGGTCATCCAGGTATATAAAGGGAGGTCCCACGCAGGGTCATCACTTCTTGGTCCTGTGAATAAAGGTTCAGGTCACAGAGTGACCTTGTCTGCAGAACGTGCCTCACGTGAATTTATAGTAGTGTGTAAGGACTCAACATTTGGCGACGAGAAACGGGAATCAACGACTCACGAGAATGGCCACCGGTAGCACAGAGGAATGGCACTGTGTTGGTGAGGACTGAGACGATTTCGTTGAGAGGCTCCAGCAGAGCTTTGTCACGAAGGACTGGCTGGGAGAGGCAGCGGTTGACAAGCGAAGGGCGCATCTACTGACCAGCTGTGGACCTAAGACGTACGCACTGATGAAAGATCTGCTCGCACCCGAGAAGCCGCCGGACAAAAGCTTTGTAGAGCTCAGCAAACTGATTGGTGAGCATCTCAAACTGATCGGTGAGCACCGACACTGATTCTATACACACCGACGTCAGGAAGGACAGAGCATACCGGACTTCGTTGTGGACCTTCGGCGCTTGGCCAGCCTCTAAGTTCACAGACGCCTGCAGGGGGGAGATGTTACAGGATTTCTTCATTGAGAGCATTCGTCATGCCGGGATTTTCAGAAAGCTAATTGAGACCAAGGACTTGACCTTGGAAGCGGCGGCGTTGATGGCTCAGACTTTAATGGCGGGGGAGGAGGAAACCAAGATAATATACGCGCGCAACTCTGCTCCCAACGTGGCGATGGAGCAGGGAGTTAACATTGTAAACGTGACTCAGAACCCCGCAGGCAGGCAAGGGCAATTCGACACCACCCAGGCAGTAACAGACTCTAGAGTGGTTCCTCAACAGAGACAATGGCAGGTTGAATGGACATTTACACCATCACAAGGGACAATACGTCCCGGGATGGGGCCATTGACACCCACTAACAGAGTGCTCAAGAGTAATCAAAGAGACAATCAGAGAGGAATGCCAGGCAACAGCCCTTTTGTTCACAACAATCTCAGCTCATGCTGGAGGTGCGGGGGCAGACAAGCTGCAAAAACCTGCAGGTTTCAACAATTCATCTGTAGAAATTGTAACTTCAGTGGACATTTAGCCAGAATGTGCAGGAAGCCCGCAGTGAGGCTAATTTATGAGGCAGATTAACCACAAGAGGGGTCTGCAAGGCAGTGTTATGTTTGGGACACAGCAATGGACACTGAAGTTCAGCAGGTTCAGGTGGCAAACATCCACAGCTCATATACAAAAACGCCACCTATGATGATGAAAGTCCTATTAAACAGCATCCCGGTACACATGGAGCTAGACACAGGGGCCAGCCAGTCACTTATGAGTGTCCAACAATTCAAGAAACTGTGGCCACTCAGAGCTAGCAGACCCGAACTAGAACGCATTGACATGCAATTACGGACGTACACCAAAGAGATCATCCCAGTGCTAGGTAGTGCAATGTTGGTGGTCATACATAATGGATCAGAGAACCGGCTGCAACTCTGGATTGTCCCGGGAAATGGTCCTGCGCTTTTTGGGAGGAGCTGGCTAGCCGAGATGAACTGGAAATGGGGGGATATGCACGCCATTTCATCTGTGAAATGAAGTTCATGCTCACAGGTCCTACAGAAATTTGAGTCACTATTTCAACCTGGTGTCGGGACTTTCAAAGGTACCAAAGTTGTGATAAGCATCACCCCGGACGCCAGACCAGTGCACCATAAAGCCAGAGCTGTGCCGTATGTGATGCGGGAGAAAATTGAGAGTGAGTTGGACAGGTTGCTAAGAGAGGGCATAATTTCGCCAGTTGAATTCAGCGACTGGGCAAGCCCCATCGTCCCCGTCCTAAAAACGGATGGCTCGGTCAGGATCTGTGGCGACTACAACCGAATGTCACTACAAGACCAATACCCGCTTCCGAGAGCGGAGGATCTTTTTGCCACGCTGGCAGGTGGCAAGCTGTTCACCAAGTTGGACCTCACTTCAGCCTACATGACCCAGGAACTGGCTGAAGAATCCAAGCTACTGACCACCATCACCACGCACAAGGGGCTGTTTGTCTACAACAGGTGTCCATTTGACATTCGTTCAGCAGCCGCTATCTTTCAAAGGAACATGGAAAGCCTGCTCAAATCCATCCCTGGAACAATCGTATTTCAGGATGACATCCTTATCACGGGCCGAGACACCGAGGAACACCTCCACAACCTGGAGGAGGTGCTACACCGACTGGACCGGGTAGGCCTGTGACTAAAGAAGTCCAAGTGTGTGTTTTTGGCCCCAGAGGTCGAGTTTTTGGGCAGGAGGGTTGCCGCAGATGGGATCCGGCTTACTGAATCCAAAACGGAGGCGATTCGTCGTGCATCCAGGCCCGGCAACACATCAGAGTTGCGTTCATTTCTGGGACTCTTGAACTATTTCGGGAACTTTCTGCCGAACTTAAGCACATAGTTGGAGCCGCTACACGTGCTCCTGCGTAAGGGTTGCGATTGGTTTTGGTGGGACTATCAGAAATGGGCGTTCAATCGGGCGCGGAACCTGTTTTGTTCTAATAAACTGTTGACCCTGTACAACGCCTGTAAGAAATTGGTTTTGACATGTGATGCATCATCCTATGGGATTGGGTACGTGTTTCAGCAGAGTAATGATGAGGGCCAACTCCAAACTGTGGCTTATGCCTCCAGGTCGCTCTCCCAAGCAGAACGGGGATATGGGATGGTTGAAAAGGAAGCACTCGCATGTGTCTACACGGTGAAAAAGATGCACCAGTACCTTTTTGGCAGAAGGTTCGAGTTAGAAATGGACCACAAGCCGTTAACATCCCTGTTGTCAGACAGCAAAGCTGTCAATGCCAATGTGTCAGCTCGCATACAGCGATGGGCTCTCACGCTGGCTGCGTATGACTACACCATACGGCACCGGCCAGGTACCGAAAATTGCGCTGACGCGCTCAGCAGACTGGCCACCACTGAAGGGGAGCGGAACAAAGTGCTGAGATGGTCATGGCTGTCGATGTTTTTGACAGCGCAGGCTCCCCCATCACAGCCCGCCAGATCAAAATCTGGACTAACAGAGATCCCCTCCTATCCCTGATTAAGAAATGTGTCCTGACTGGGGATTGGGCGCTCGCACACGGAGCATGCCCTGAGGAGGTCAGACCGTTTCACAGACGGATAGATGAGCTCTCCATCCAAGCCGACTGCAGCCGGGTAGTCATGCCCCAGAAGAGAAGGGAAGCATTCATCAGGAAACTCCACAGCAAGCACCCAGGCATCGTGCTTATGAAGGCCATTGCCCGGTCACATGTATGGTGGCCGGGAATTGACTCAGACCTGGAACACTGAGGTCGCAGGTGCACGACGTGTGCCCAGCTGGGCAATTGCCCCAGGGAGGCCCCACTCAGCCCGTTGCCCTGGCCCACCAGGCCATGGTCACGTATTCATGTAGACTACGCGGGCCCGTTCATGGGAAAAATGTTCCTTATTGTTGTTGATGCGTACTCGAAATGGATCGAGTGCATCATATTGAATTCGTGCATGACATGCACCACTGTGGAGAGCCTGCATGCGGTCTTTGCGACCCACGGCTTGCCGGATATCTTGGTTAGCGACAATGGCCCGTGTTTCACTAGCTATGAATTCTGGGAGTTCATGTCGGGTAATGGCATCAAACATGTCAGGACAGCACCGTTCAAGCCGGCTTCCAATGACCAGGAGGAACGTGCGGTCCAAATCATAAAACAAGGCATGCTCCGGATTCAAGGACCCTCCCTTCAATGCCGCCTATCGCGCCTCCTGCTGGCCTATAGGTCCTGACTGCATTCGGTCACGGGAGTCCCGCCCGCGGAACTACTCATGAAACGTACACTAAAAACCCGGCTGTCCCTCATTCATCCAGTCCTGTCAGACATTGTTGAGGGCAAGCGCCAGTCCCAAAATGAATGCCACGACCGTAACTCAAAGGAGAGATGTATAGAAATCGATTACCCTGTATTTGTTCTTAATCACGCTTTGAGGGTACTGTAATTGGCAAAGAGGGGAATAGGGTCATAGTGGTCAGACTTAACAATGGACAGATATGCCGCAAGCATCTGGACCAAGTAAAAGAAAGGTTCAGCATGGACACTGAGGAACCCGAGGAAGATCATGAGATGGTATTCACACCACTGCCAGTGAATGAGCAACAAGAACATTCAGCAGCATGCACAGTCCCTGCGGCCAGCCCGGACAGGCCGGAATCACCACAGGCGACAGAGATGCATGCCAAGGCTCAACAACCAGAGCCCCAACTGCGGCACTCCACGAGAGAGCGTCGACCACCTGAAAGACTTAATCTTTGACCCCCACAAGATGTTGGGGGGAGGTGATGTCATGTATGTAACCTTCATGTAACTGTAACCTTCATGTAACAACACTGCATACTGTATACACCTAAGAAATGCACACCTCACCTGGTCATCCAGGTATATAAAGGGATGTCCCACGCAGGGTCATCACTTCTTGGTCCTGTGAATAAAGTTTCAGGTCACAGAGTGACCTTGTCTGCAGAATGTGCCTCGTGTGAATTTATCATAGTGTGTAAGGACTCAACACATACGGTACTGAGGGTGTCTGTTTAGAAGAGTTAATGAGCCAGTTTAAATTAGAAAAGAGGACATTTAAGAGATGATTGATGGAAGTGTTTAAAATGATGAAGGGATGGGACAGAATGGATAGAAACAGTCTTTTTCCAGTTAGTGAGGGGTCTAGAATGAGGAAACATAGAAATAAGATGAAATGTAAGAGATTTAGGACAAAGAGTATGAGAATAACTTTTTTACATAGAGGATTGTGAAGCCTTGCGTAATGTATTTGAGTCATGGGTTCTTTGCTTAAGAATTCATAGCAGCAACTTACTATTAAGAACTAGCTGGTTTATTAGCAAAGGTTTAACAATCAAACTGAACCCGATCAGTTCATCCACCAGGCTCACAACCGCAGGCCTCATCGTGGAGAACCTGAACTCAATTGACTGGAGTTTTGTGAACATCACGTGACTGGCTAAGCCACTCCCAACTCAACAGCTCTACAAACCTGTGAGCATACGTGGCAACATTTAAGAATAGATTAGACAGGTGGTTGAAGGAAAAGGGAATCAGAGGAAATGTATTAGCATGGATAGAGAATTGGCTGGCGAACAGAAAGCAGAGAGTCGGGATAAATGGGTCCTTTTCGGGTTGGAAATCGGTGGTTAATGGTGTGCCACACAGATCGGTGCTGGGACCACAACTGTTTACAATATACATAGATGACCTGGAAGAGGGGACAGAGTGTAGTGTAACAAAATTTGCAGATGACACAAAGATTAGTGGGAAAGCGGGTTGTGTAGAGGACACAGAGAGGCTGCAAAGAGATTTGGATAGGTTAAGCGAATGGGCTAAGGTTTGGCAGATGGAATACAATGTCGGAAAATGTGAGGTCATCCACCTTGGGAAAAAAAACAGTAAAAGGGAATATTATTTGAATGGGGAGAAATTACAACATGCTGAGGTGCAGAGGGACCTGGGGGTCCTTGTGCATGAAACTCTTTTAGAGTCCTTGTGCATGAATCCCAAAAAGTTAGTTTGCAGGTGCAGCAGGTAATCAGGAAGGCGAATGGAATGTTGGTCTTCATTGCGAGAGGGATGGAGTACAAAAGCAGGGAGGTCCTGCTGCAACTGTATAGGGTATTGGTAAGGCCGCACCTGGAGTACTGCGTGCAGTTTTGGTCACCTTACTTAAGGAAGGATATACTGGCTTTGGACGGGGTACAGAGACGATTCACTAGGCTGATACCGGAGATGAGGGGGTTACCTTATGATGATAGATTGAGTAGACTGGGTCTTTACTCATTGGAGTTCAGAAGGATGAGGGGTGATCTTATAGAAACATTTAAAATAATGAAAGGGATAGACAAGATAGAGGCAGAGAGGTTGTTTCCACTGGTAGGGGAGACTAGAACTAGGGGGCACAGCCTCAAAATACGGGGGAGCCAATTTAAAACCGAGTTGAGAAGGAATTTCTTCTCCCAAAGGGTTGTGAATCTGTGGAATTCTCTGCCCAAGGAAGCAGTTGAGGCTAGCTCATTGAATGTATTCATGTCACAGATAGATAGATTTTTAACCAATAAGGGAATTAAGGGTTATGGGGAGCGGGCGGGTAAGTGGAGCTGAGTCCACGGCCAGATCAGCCATGATCTTGTTGAATGGCGGAGCAGGCTCGAGGGGCTAGATGGCCTACTCCTGTTCCTAATTCTTATGTAATCAAGGGATATGGGAGCAGGACATGCACATGGGGTTAAAGGTAACTGCTCGGGTGAGGGATAAACACCAGAACAGATTGGTTGGGCAAAAATGCCTCTTTCCGTGTTGCCGTAGCTAAAGCTAACAGGGTGTTGGGATATATTATTAGAACCATTCAGTATAAATCGCCATTCTGTCACATGAAACCGCATCTAGAATACTGTCCCAGTTTTGGTCACCCCACATGGTGAGTGATATAGTGGCCTTGGAAAAGGTCTGGAGAAGAGCTATGGAAATGACTCCTATCTAAAGAACCTCGGATACTCAGACAGGCTCAAGGACCTTGGTCTATTTATTTTAGAGCAGTGAAGACTTAGAGGTGACCTGATCAAGGTCTACAAAATAACTGTAGGGCTGGATCGACAGATTATTCTAGTTTACCAGATTGGGGAGATCCGGGGAACACGAGTTCAAACTCTGCAAGAATAGGAACAGACCGGATGTTGGGCTGGTCTCCTTTTCCCAGGCTTGTGCATGAAGCACAGTTAGTGGGCGACTATCATCCATTCAACCGTAGCCCAGAAATGAGTAGGTGCCTTTAGAAACATAGAAACATATAAAATAGGTGCAGGAGCAGGCCATTCGGCCCTTCGAGCCTGCACCTCCAGTCAATATGATCATGGCTGATCATGCAAACTCAGTACCCCACCCCTGCCTTCTCTCCATACCCCCTGAACACTTTAGCCGTATGGGCCACATCTAACTCCCTTTTGGAGTTAGATGTCCAGCGAACTGGACTCCATAACTTTCTGTGGTAGAAAATTCCACAGGTTCACAATTCTCTGAGTGAAGAAGTTTCTCCTCATCTCGGTCCTAAATGGCTTACCCCTTATCCTTAGACTGTGACCCCTGGTTCTGGACTTCTCCAACATCGGGAACATTCTTCCTGCATCTAACCTGTCCAGTCCCGACAGAATTTTATATGTTTCTATGAGATCCCCTCCCATTCTTCTTTAGGAGAGGAGAGGAACAAAATGTAGTGGGCTGAGGGGAGAGGGACACAATCAGAGTAGTGTATCTGCTTTATGGGTTCTTTGCTTAAGAATTCACAGCTACATATTTGCTGTAAAGACCTAGCTGGATTATTAGCAAAGATTTAACAATCAAACTGAACACGACCAGTTCATCCGTCATCATCATCGGCAGTCCCTCGAAATCGAGGAAGACTTGCTTCCACTCTAAAAGTGAGTTCCCAGGAGACTGAACAGTCCAATATGGGAATTACAGTCTCTGTCACAGGTGGGACAGAGAGTGGTTGAAGGAAAGGGAGGGTGGAAAGACTCTGAACATCCACCAGGTTCGCAACTGCATTGTGGAGACCCTGAACTCAACTGACTGGGGTTTTATTGAGCCTTGTGAACATCACGTGACTGGCTAAGCCACTCGCAGTACAACAGCTCCACAAATCTGTGAGCATGCTCGCACGTGCATACATTACAACCAGGTACATCCCACTCACAGGCGGAGGAAACGTTGCAGGATTGGGAGGGGTTGAAGGCCACATTTGGCTGTGTTGCCATCTGCGTCAGACTCAAAACGCCAAAGCGAATGCAATCAGGAACTTAAAATGCATTTGCAGTCAGTTAAAGCCGAGCCTTCAGCTGTCAAGGCCCCAAGCTCTGGAATTCCCTCCCGAAACCTCTATGCTTCCCTCTCCTCCTTCAAGACGCTCTTTAACCCTACCTTTTTGACCAAGCTTTTGGTCACCTGCCTAATATCTCCTTAGGCGGCTTGGTGTCAAATTTTGTTTGTTAACGCTCCTGTGAAGCGCCGTGGGACGTTTTACCACGTTAAAGGCGCTATATAAATGCAAGTTGTTGAGTAGCAACATATAAAATTGGCCCGACCTCAAAGTGATCGGGCATGGTGGGGGTGCATTATGAACCTGCCCCCTCCCTCTTACCCTCCTGTGGCTCTGCCCCTGGTCCCGTCTCATACGTACAATGCTGCGTAGGTCTGTTTCTGATGCTGCCGAGTTAATGGGGTTGAATGCGATTCCACCTTCCAAAGGGGACAGGGTTAATCGCATTCCTTCTGGCTTCAGCGAGCCAGTGATTCCTCCCAGAGATTACCTGCCATCCACCAAGTCAATCTTCAGGCATGGAGCACTTGGTTAGACCGCTATCTGCAAAAAGCACATGCTCACTGCCAAAAGAGGAGTTACTTTATCTGATGCTTTCTTTGTACATACTGGCCTGTGTCACTGTAACTTTGGCTTCAGGTTACAGGCTGCTTCTGTGTGAAGATTACAGGCTCCTCATCATACACTGCAATCTGATATCTGATAATGGTACCCCCATGTGTCAGAGCCCAGGGCAGGAGTAGATTTACCTGTACAATCTCAACACAAACTGATTATTCAAAAAAGCCAATTAAATGGTATCTTTGAAGAATCCCAACTTTGCCTCCTGGCTATATCGATTGCCCTGCGTAAATGTATAATCATCCTTACCCTTTGCACCCCTACTGATTAAACTCAAACTCCATTTGATTAGCAAAGTGAAATACAGTCATGTGCATCTTATGGGTTAAAGGGACACTCTCTTCGTGAAACCATGTTCAGGAAATTTAATTTACTTGTTTTGTGCTGCTGTTCGAGAAGGTAGAAAAGCAGGGTTTCGTTTTTGTTATGATGATGTTACCGGTACGAAAAGCAATGATGTCAACCATGGCTCATTCTTCCCTCTTGAGTCAGAAGATTGTGGGTTCAAGCCCCAATCCAGAGTGCTTGAGCACAAAATCCAGTGCAGTGCTGAGGGAGCGCTGCACTGTCAGAGTGCCGTCTTTCAGATGAGACATTAAACGAGTCTGCCCTCTCAGGTGGACATAAAAGATCCCACGGCACTATTTGAACCGAAGAGCAGAGAAGTTCTCCACAGTGTCCTGGCCAGCATTTATACCTCAATCAACACTTAAAACAGACGATCTGGTCATTATCACATTGCTGTGGGACCTTGCTATGCGCAAATTGGCTGCCATGTTTCCTATATTACAACAGTGTCCACATTTCAAAAAGAAATTCATGGGTAATGTGCTTTGGGATATCCTGCGGCTCTGAAAGGCGCTATATAAATGCAAGTTCTTTCTTTCATAGTGTAGTGTATGCAGGCACCTTTAGTAATGACTCCACGAGGCAGGGTATGGTGCTTAAACTCTGCAGGCTTCAGTCCTTTATTAGCAGCTCCTGAGTGCTGACAACAAGCTGTGTGTTCCTTTTTATACTGGGTTACCTGCCGTGTGCAGGCAACCCCTGGGTCTCCAGCAACAGCACCCTCTAGTTTACCGGTAAGGTGTGTGCAGTACAAGGGTACATTCAATGTTGCATACAGTGTTACAGACATCACACTGTGAACAGGCATGCATACACAACAATACTCCCCCCTGAGCATTTTTCATATCCTAGTTGTCATGACCAGGGGAGGTGATCAGTGGTGGGCTATGGGAGGTTGTGGTGAGGGTTGTGTGGTTGCCAGGTGTGACCCCTGTGCTTGAGGCTGGCCTCGTACGTTTCCCCTCCCTCACACACAAACCAAGTGGGTGTCACTGTTGTGGGATCCCTTGGGGAGGTAGCCACGGCAGCAGTGGGTGGTGTGTATACGCTGTGATGTGGGTAGTTGTGGGGTGGTGGGCAGGGCCACAAGACTGGGTAGGCTCATTGTCCACCAATGGGGATGAGGGTCAGGCCATCCCAGGGTTTGCCAGGGAAGCTGGAGGGTATTGGCCTCATGCTTCTGGTGCTGGCCCTGGTGGCCAGGTGCTGTAGGGCTGGACTGGTGCTGGTTGCCATTGTGATGGCTGGGCTGTCCATTGACCACTGTCCTTATAGTGGGTCTGCTCCCACTGCCTGTGTGTGTGTCCTGCAAGGAGCATCACATTCGTTCCAAAGGTCCAGGCTACATAGTCAGGTAGCCTGCTGGACCTGGGGGTCTCCCACAGGGGGATTCCATTGGCATTAGCATGGTCCCTGTCGGACCCAATGTCCTTTGGCAGTGTCCTACCAGTATACATGACGCCTTGGCTCTGATCACACATAGTCGAGCCTGCATTGTACATTCTAGCACTTGCATCACTTTTGTGGGTCCTGGTTTCAACAGACATGGTTACATTAGGCATTTCACAATCTCTATCATTATTGTTAAGCATAATAAACTTGTTCTTAACCTTACTGACACCTGCATTCATCTAATTAGTCACATTAGTTAAACCAGCATCAGAATTCATGGTTACATTGCATACATTTTCATTCTTGCATCCTTTAATTGCATCTTTAGCTTTAAAGTCCATGTACTCAAATAGTTGGAACTTCCCCTTTAAATGTTTTTGGTTACCGGTCTCCTTTAAGGGAGCTTTTAAATCCGATTTGCTGCTCAATGTCACATGATGCTCCTTCATGTTGACTCGCATTTTGAATACAGGTCTGCTGCTCACCAAGCAGCAGCCATTTTGTGGTGCTCCTTTCTTCCACATTCTTGTGGTGCTGCAGCCATTTTGTGGTCTTGTTGCAGGCAGGCTGTGGTGGTCTTTTCTTCCACATGCTTGAGATGTTGCAGTCCTTCTGTGGTCTTGCTGCAGGCAGGCTGTGGTGGTCTTTTCTTCCACAGCACCACTTCGCCTGATGTGGACCCGGTTCATCCAATTCCTGCCCAGCAGCGTGGGACTGTCACCGGCTACAATCCACAGGGAGAGTTTGTGCAAGATGCTGCCCTGGGAGACCTGGACATCTACACTGCCAACAATTTGGATTTTACCTTTGGTGTAGGTGAGCAGCTTTGCCTGGACAGGAGACAGTTTTGGTCAAGTGGCAGGATTCCTCCAAATTTTTCAAAGGTCTTTTGGCTCATCACAGACTAGCTCGCCCCTGTGTCGATCTCCATGGAGACTGGGACCCCGTCGATGTCCACTTCCATCATCCACGGAGAACTTCCGGTGGAGCAGGTAAAGATTCCATACTCCTCTCCCAGGGTTAGAGCAGCTTCATCTTCATCTGTGTCAGAGCCCCGGTGATTAGCCAACTCATCAGAGACACAGTGAGTACAGCCTTTTCTGCACATTCTCTGAAGGTGCCCTTTTTCTTTGCAGCCTTTGAATGCATAGTCTTTGTAGTGGCACTGGTGGACCCTGTGGTTTCCTCCACAGTGCCAGCACGGGGCCATCCGGTTTGCCCCATGTGGTGAACTCAGGGTTGCGGGACTCGGGGCAGCATTTCTGCCTTTAGAAATATCCATGCGGTGCATTGCGCTCGCCGGTTTAGAGTCCAGGGTCAGTATTCGCCTGGAGCCGCTGGCCAAAACCCTGTAGGCCTGGCTCACTTGAATTGCTTTCTGCAGGGTGACCGTAATGTCAGCCGAGAGCAATTTGTGTAGGAGGCCTTCGTGGCCGATTCCGATGACAAATATGTCCCTTACTGCTTCATTAAGGTGGTCGCCAAACTCACCCAGTGCAGCTAGTCTTCTTAAGTGTGCAGCATACTTGGCAATTTCTTGGCCCTCAGGTCACCGGTAAGTGTAGAACCGGTGCCTGGCTGTGAGGATGCTTTCTTTCGGTTTTAGTTGTTCCTGTATGATTGTTACAAATTCCTCATAGCTCTTGGTGGTTGTCTTCTCCGGGGCTAGTAAGTCCCTGACGAGACCGTAGATGGTGGGCCCACAACTCCTAAGCAGGATGGCCCTGCGTTTGTTCGGTAGTGTGGCTGGTGTGTCCCCGTCCAGGTCATTGGCTATGAAGAAGTGTTCCAATCTTTCCACAAAAGCGTCCCAATCCTCCCCCTCCGTAAATTGCTGAAAGTTGCTGAGGTTGAGCGTGTAGTTCGTGATCGAATCCTCGTCGCCAGTTGTAGCGTATGCAGGCACCTTTAGTAATGACACCACGAGGCAGGGTATGGTGCTTAAACTCTGCAGGCTTCAGTCCTTTATTAGTAGCTCCTGAGTGCTGACAACAAGCTGTGTGTTCCTTTTTATACTGGGTTACCTGCCGTGTGCAGGCAACCCCTGGGTCTCCAGCAACAGCACCCTCTAGTTTACCGGTAAGGTGTGTGCGGTACAAGGGTACATTCAATGTTGCATACAGTGTTACAGACATCACACCGTAAACAGGCATGCATACACAACACATAGAATCATAGAAGTTTACAGCACGGAAGGAGGCCATTTCAGCCCATTGTGTCCGTGCCAGCCAACAAAGAGCTATCCAGCCTAATCCCATTTTCCAGCTCTAGGTTATGACACTGCAAGTGCACATCCAAGTACTTTTTAAATATGGTGAGGGTTTCTGCCTCTACCACTCTTTTATGCAGTGAGTTCCAGTCACCCACAACTCTCTGGTTTAAGAAATTTCCCCTCAAATCCCCTCTAAACCTTCTACCAATTACTTTAAATCTATGCCCCTGGTTTTTGTTCCCTCTGCTAAGGGAAACAGGTCCTTTCTATCCACTTTATCTCGGCCTCTCATAATTTTATACACCTCAATAAGATCTCCCCTCAGCCTTCTCTGTTCCAAGGAAAACAAATCCAGCCTATCCAATTTGTCCTCATAGCTGAGATTCTGCACTCCCGGCAACACCCTCGTAAATCTCCTCTCTACCCTCTCCAGTGCAATCACATCCTTCGTGGTAATATAGTGACCAGAACTGCACACAGTACTCTAGCTGTGGCCTAACTAGTGTTTTATACAGTTCAAGCATAACCCCCCTGCTCTTGTATTCTATGCCTTGGCTAATAAAGGCAAGCATTCCGTATGCCTTCTTAACCACCTTATCTACCTGATCTGCTACCTTCAGGGATCTGTGGACATGCACTCCAGGGGCCCTTTGTTCCTCTACACTTCTCAGTGTCCTACCATTTATTGTGCATTTCCTTTCCTTGTTAGCCCTCCCCAAATGCTTTACCTCACACTTCTCTGGATTGAATTCCATTTGTCACTGTTACATTAGAACATAAGTACATAAGAAATAGGAGCAAGAGTAGGCCATACGACCCCTCGAGCCTGCTCCACCATTCAATACGATCATGGCTGATCCGATCAGTTCTGCCAATGGTTCTGCCCACCTGACCAGTTTATTGATAGCTTCCTGCAGTTTACAACTTTTTTCTTCAGTATCAGCCGATTTTAGTACATTCTGCAAACTTCTTAATCAGACCCCTACATTCAAGTCTAGAACATTGATATATCCCACAAAAAGCAAGGGACCGAGTACGGAGCCCTGTAGAACCCCACTGGAAACAGCCTTCCAGTCACAAAAACACCATCAAACATTACCCTTTGCTTCCTACCTCTGAGCCAATTTTGGATCCATCTTGCCACTTTGCCCTGGTTCCCATGTGCTTTTACTTTCGTGACCTGTCTGCCATGTGGAACCTTATCAAAAGCCTTGCTAGAATCCACATGCACTACATAAAACACAGTACCCTCATCTACCCTCCTTGTTACCTCCTCAAAAAATTCAATCAAGTTTGTTAGACACGATCTTCCCTTAACAAATCCGTGCTGACTATCCTTGATTAATCAGTGTCTTTCTAAATGAAGATTTATCCTGTCCCTCAGAATTCTTTCCAATAATTTTCGCACCACCGAGGTTAGGCTGACTGGCCTGTAATTACTCGGTCTATCACTTTTTCCCTTTTTAAACAAAGGTACCGCATTCGCAGTCCTCCAGTCCTCCGGCACCACACCTGAAGCCAGAGAGGATTGGAAAATGATGGTCAGGGCCTCTGCTATTTCCTCTTTTGCTTCGCTTAACAGCCTGGGTACATTTCATCCGGGCTTGGGGATTTATCCACTTTCAAAGCTGCTAAGCCCCTTAATATTTCCTCTCTCACGATGTTTATTTCATTTATATTTCACACTCCTCCTTCCTGATAGCAATGTCTGCTTCGCCCCTCTCCTTTGTGAAAACATACGCAATGTATTCATCAAGAACTCTACTGGCATCTTCCGCCTCCACACACAGATTACCCTTAAGATCTGTAATAGGCCCGACCCTTTCTTTAGTTATCCTCTTACATTTAATATAGTCATAAAACATCTTTAGGTTTTCCTTGGTTTTACTTGCCAAGAATTTTTCATGCTCTCTCTTCATGCCCTTTCTTCTTTCGAGACACAGCAAAGGTTTGCCAGTGCCTTCTCCTGAAATGCGCTGTGTTGTAAAACGCTTTTTTCTGCTCCCTTTTCTCCCTCGCCAGAAAGCACTGACTCCTTGCATCAGTTTCCTTTCACTACTGCACCTAAATGGCCGTGCGTGACGTTTGTGAGTCCAGAGACAGTGTCGGCATGTCACTCGAATGTGCCAGTGTCAGACATGCCCTCTCCACAGCCGATAGCCACACACACACAATTACTTGCAACGGCATGTCATTGTTACTGCTCCCTCATTAAAACAGGCTCCTGAAATGCCTCTCTCCCAAGCCCTTTACTATATATTCTCCTGTCATCCACAGACAGCATTCTGAAGGACTCGGGATTAACTGAATGAATAAAAATATAATTAATTAAAGTGCTTGATGACCTACAGTAGGCATTGAGAGTGCACTCTGATTACACTCCTGTTCTCTCCACCAGTCTGAATGCTTCACCGCAAGTTCTTGCTCGCTGTCCATCCTGAATTCTTTCTCTGTCACATTGTGATTGTCTCCCGTGCTTGTTATTTTCCACCTGACTATCTGTTCAGCTTTCCAAATGCTTCCCTTTATACCAGTGTCACTCGCTGTCCTCGTCAGTTTTATTTCTCTCTTCTTCGCCGGTGTAAATTGCCCCAACGCTGCTTTCGGGCAGCCACTGGGGACGCCTAAGAACACAGAGGACCAATATGGCGGGGGCCATGTCACTGTCGAAGCTCGGCGCTGCACCTCACGGCAGGAAAATAGTGCAGGTTACATTCGCTTTATGCACCAAAAACAGGCAAAACGCACGGTGATATAGAGCTCCACCTAGTGGACTACTGTGGTAATGCAACTGCTGATCTAAATACAATAAAAGTCACAATGTATTGGAGCCATCTTGTAGTCTGTGTGTTTGTGATGTCGTAAGGAATATATCACATGCACACCAATTTCTACCCCACAGTGTTGACATTGTGAATGGAGTTTGAATGGTTTCATCAGCGAAGTGTACATCCAAGGGGAACAGAGACTGAGAGGCAGAGAGCTCTCTCACTCTCTCTTTGTTACACTGATATTATTTTCATTCTGCTTTTAATTTATTTCTGTTCACCGTATCCTCTTCTATCTATTGGGCTCTTTATAAAACGGAACACCTAAACACTTTGCTTCTCTCTCTCGTGCCCCATGGGTCTTTAAAACAAGCCTGAATATTGGAACAAAGAGAGAGAGTGAGAGAGACACAGAAAGACAGAGCGAGAGAGAGAGACAGAGCGAGACAGAGAGAGACAGAGAGAGAGAGAGAGAGAGAGAGACAGAGCGAGAGAGAGGGAGAAAGAGATAGAGCCAAAGGGACAGCGAGAGAGAGAGAGAGACAGAGAGAGAGAGAGACAGAGAGAGAGAGAGACAGAGAGCGAGAGAGAGGGAGAGAGCGATAGAGCCAAAGGGACAGCAAGAGAGAGAGTTAGGAAGAGAGAGAAAGAGAGAGACAGACAGACAGACAGGAGAGAGAGAGAGACAGAGAGAGAGAGAGAGAGAGAGAGAGAAACATAGAAACATAGAAATTAGGTGCAGGAGCAGGCCATTTGGCCCTTCGAGCTTGCACCGCCATTCAATAAGATCATGGCTGAGCATTCAACCTCAGTACCCCTTTCCTGCTTTCTCTCCATATCCCTTGATCCCTTTAGCATATCTAACTCCCTTTTGAATATATCTAATGAACTGGACTCAACAACTTTCTGTGGTAGAGAATTCCACAGGTTAACAACTCTCTGAGTGAAGAAGTTTCTCCTCATCTCGGTTCTAAATGGCTTACCCCTTATCCTTAGACTTTGACCCCTGGTTCTGGACTTCCCCAGCATCGGGAACATTCTTCCTGCCTCTAACCTGTCCAATCCCGTCAGAATTTTATATGTTTCTATGAGATCCCCTCTCATTCTTCTAAACTCCAGTGAATACAGGCCTAGTCGATCCAGTCTCTCCTCATATGTCAGTCCTGCCATCCCGGGAATCAGTCTGGTGAACCTTCGCTGCACTCCGTCAATAGCAAGAACGTCCTTCCTCAGAGATAGAGACAGAGCGAAAGAGACAAAGAAAGAGAGACAGAGAGAGAGAGAGAGGCAGGGAGACAGAGACAGAGAAAGAAAGAGACAGAGTGAGAGAGAGAGAGAGAGAGAGAGAGAAGAGAGAGAGAGAGCCAAAGGAACAGCGAGACAGACAGAAAGAGAGACAGAAAAAGAGACAGATAGAAAGAGAAACTGAGAGAGAGAGAGAGAGAGAGAGAGAGAGAGAGAGACAGAGAGAAAGAGACAAAGATAGAGACAGAGAGAGAGAGTGAGAGAGACAGACCTAGAGACATATAGAAAGAGAGAGACAGAGAGAGAGCGTCAGAGAGAAAGAGACAGAGATAGAAATGGAGAGACAGAAAGAGAGAGCGAGTGACAGAGAGAGCGAGTGACAGAGAGATTCTGCAGCAAACAATGAGGAATGTTTCTGCAGCAACTACATCCCACAAGTCTAAAGATTTGTGTTGGCTTTTGGTGCATTTTACACATTAAACCGGGTATGCTGGCTGGCGGACAAGTTACCTTGTCAGGAGCCCGATTTCCTTTGGATGTGATAATTTAGTGAAGGTTAAATTAGCACATTGTGATTCTGATTCCTTCTCACAGAACACTCAAGGATGGATTTTCTGAATGCACTGCCCTGGCGAGGGGCCTTGCCCACCGGGAGCCTCTATTGGGTAACCGCGGGCACAGCAATCAAGAGAAATCAAACCCTGGCGCCATCGTTGTAAGTTGTTGGCTCTTTCTCGCTCTCCATCCACCAGTCCTCCTGCTTCCTTTGGCTGAGCCTCAGTGTCAGCCTTGATCCAGTGGGCAGCACTCTCACCCCTTCAATCAGGCTGATCGTGGGTTCAAACTCCACTCCAGAGACTTGAGCACAAAATCTAAGCTGATACTCCCAGTGCAACACCCGAGGGAGTGCTGCACTGTCGGAAGTGCTGTGTTTAGGACTAAACTTTAAACCAAGACCCTGTCTGCCCTCTCAGGTGGACATAAAAGATCCCATGGCACTTATTCGAAGAAGAGCAGGGGAGTTTTCCCCAGTGTCCTGGCCAATATTTATTTAGCACTCGACCAACATCACTAAAATATTGCTCTTTGTGGGAGCTTGCTGTGCCCAAATTGGCTGCCGCGTTTCCTATATTACAACAGTGACTACACTTGAAAAAGTGCTCCCTTGGCTGTAAAATGCTTTGGGTTGTCCTGAGGTCGTGAAATGCGGCTATATTTTAAAAATAATTTCTGTCTTTCTTTTGGGTTTTAAAAGCCTGCAGGTTGTGGCAGGAAGGGATGCCTGAGGGGCGGTAAGGAGTCACAAAAAGCAACGCACAGCCTTCAGTTAGTGAATTTTTAAATACAGGAGTTCCTGAAGTATCTGGGCGCCCGACTATCTCGCGTCCAGGGCCGACCCCCGAGCCTCTCGGTTTCCAGTCTGGATGGGATTCTGGCCCCGGCGCGATGCAAATACAAACCTCACGTTAAAACCGCGAGGAGGAGCAAGAGTTCCTCTCGGTGTGAATCATGTCGCCAGTCACCGAGTCCCCACATGCTGAGCGCATCATCTCACTAATACGTTCTGCATGCACCACTGCATCAGCCTGTACTTTGGTAAATGTGCTTCAACATATTACATCTAGATGTATCCATTCTATTCCCATTGCTTATCGTGTTCGTGCTGTAAGGAGGTCATTAGCATAATACCCACTTGTCTGGAATCAGAATTAACCCTGACTCTCCCAGAAGCTTTCGGGCTCAACCCGTGACCATCTGAAATCATTTGTGGGACACGTGTCACATCCCTAAGTATCAGTTGTAGCTCAGTGGGTAGAACTCGTGTCTCGGAGTCAGAGGGTTGTGGGTCCAGGTCCCACTCTAAGGACTTGAACACAAAATAAATCTAGGCTGGCACTCCAGTGCAGTGCTGAGGGAGCGCTACACTGTTGGAGGTGCTGTCTCTCAGATGAGACATTAAACTGAGGTCCCGTCTGCCCTCTCAGGTCCCGTGGCACTATTTTGAAGAAAAGCAGAGGAGCTGAGCTAACCCCAGTGTCCCGGCCAATATTTATCCCTCAATCAATATAACAAAACAACATAACTGATTACCTGGTCATTATCACATTGCTGTGTGTGGGAGCTTGCTGTGCGTAAATTGGTTGCGGCGTTTCCTGTAATGACTCAAGAGTCTGGTTACTGTAAACTCACTCAGGTGCAACCGGATCCATCTTTATTCCAGCCCAAGAGTGCCAGCATGACAAAGACACCCAGCTAAAATACAGGTGACCAAGCATACATGCCACATGCATACAGCCCGATGACCTCCGACTGCTGCGCCCTCTGGTGTCTGGTGACCCCCAAGCATTAATACATAACAACATCCTCCTTTTAAAATCTTAAAAACAGTCTTTTTACAAATTAAGATGACCTGGGGCTTTCCTCTCACGAGTTGATTGTCTCAGTTCAACTTTGGCTCTGGGCGAGTGTTCTGAGTCCGTTGAGACTGAAGGCTGAGTAACCGATCTGATGGGAGTGGTCATGACCACATCAGAGACTGAAGGTTCAGAGTCAGTGATGTCAGCAGAGTCCTCTGATGAGTGAACAATGGTTGGTTTGTCACTGACTGCATCTTCCTCACTCGGTTCCAGTTCATCCGTGTGCCGCAGTTTAACCTGGTCAAGGTGTTTCCTGCATGTTTGCCCATTCTTGAGCACGACAATAAACACTCTGTTACCCTCCTTGGCTGTAACAGTGCTGGCGATCCATTTTGGACTTTAACCATAGTTCAGTACATAAACCGGATCGTTGAGTTTGAACGGCACGCTCTGCTTGACCATTAGAAGCAGGCTTGACTGGAGCTGATCTCACATGTCTGATGCCATTTGAGTTTCATGAACTCCTGGAACTCAAGACTTGTGAAGCAAGATCCGTTGTCGCTCACAACAATGTCAGGCAAACCATGAGTAGCAAACATAATACGAAGGCTCTCAATGGTAGTTGTAGGACTGCTGGCTCGAAGGGCCAAATGGCCTACTCCTGCACCTATTTTCTATGTTTCTATGTTTCTATGGATGAAATAATAACACACTCTATCCACTTAGAATATGCATCTACTACGACAAAAAAATCTTTCCTAGGAACGGGCCCGCAAAATCAATGTGGATCTTCGACCATGGTTTGGATGGCCACGATTCATTTGTTTGTTGGAGTACGCAGCCAACTCCATATGATGAAGCATCTTAGGTCAATACAAGATGCTTACGCGGATCATAATGAACAAGCAACTTGTTTGAACATAGCAGATTCTTGACTTTCTCAAAGGCTCTATCTTGAGACGCACCCCAGACCCAGTTGTCGCCTTTTCTTAGTAACACGTGCAGTGGCTCTAGTAAAGTGCTCAATCTAGTTAAGAAATTATCAAATTAGTTGAGTAGCCCAAGGAACGAACGCAGCTCTGTCATATTCTGAGGCCTGGGTGCATTTTTGATGGCCTCGGTTTTCGAATCAGTGGGCCTGATGCCATCAGCAGCAATCTTCCTCCCGAGGAATTCGACTACAGGTGCCATGAATACACATTTCGAGCGTTTCAGTCTGAGTCCCACTTTGTACAGACGCTGTAGGAACTTCTTCATGATTGTTCAGATGTTCAGCAGTGTCGTGATCTGTGACCAGAATGCCATCTTGAAACACGACAGTTCTAGGAATGGACTTCAGTAAACTCTCCATATTCCTCTGAAATATGGCTGCAGCCGAACGAATCTCAAAAGGACACCTGTTGTAGACGAACAGTCCTTTATGCGTGTTGATGCAGGTGAGTTTCTTCGAAGTGTTGACAAGCTCCTGGGTCATATAGGCCGACGTCAGATCCAGTCTCGTGAACGACTTTCCATCAGCTAGCATGGCGAACAGGTCATCAGTCCTCGGTAATGAATACTGATCTTGATTCGAAAATCGGTTAATCATAACCTTGTAGTCTCCACAAATCCTGACAGTGCCATCACTCTTCAACACAGGAACAATGGGACTAGCCCACTCATTAAACTCGACCGGTGATATGATCCATTCACGCTGGAGTCTGTCAAGCTCAATTTCAACCTTCTCCCTCATTATGTACGGAACAGACCGAGCTTTGCATTGGAGTCCAGGTGAATCTGCACCTTTGCTCCTGTAACATTACCAATGCCCGGTTCAAACAAAGAAGGAAACTTTTTCAATACTTGAGCACTCGAAGTATCATCCACCGAGGACAACATCTTGGCATCATTCCAGTTCAGCTTGATTTTCTCGAGCCAATTCCTGCCGAACAGCGTTGGACCATTACCTGGGACAATCCATAATGGTAGCTCGTGAACCACACCGTCATATGACACCTCGATTGCTGCACTGCCGAGCACCGGTATGAGTTCCTTAGTGTAAGTACACAACCTGACATTGACTGGACTCAGCTTCGGTTTCGCAGCCTTAGTGTCCCACAACTTGTCGAATGTCCTTTGGCTCATTATCGACTGGCTCACACCTGTGTCCAGCTCCATTGATATAGGCACGCCATTCAGCTTCACATTAACGACTATCGGCTGGCTCTTGCTCAGGAATGAATACAGTCCATTCACTTCCTCCTTGGGTTGCGTATCCGGACCATCACTGAACTGGTCCCCATCAACCGCACCACGCTTGCTCCGTTGTGGACACATCCTGTGAAGATGCCCCACTTTCGAACATCCATTTCATGAGTATTGTCTAAACCGACACTGATGAGGCTGATGATTGCCCCCACAATGCCAACAGGGTGAAAACTGGTTCGAACCAGTTGGCGGACTCTGAGCAGTGGCAGGTTTTGTGTAAGCAGCTCTGCCCGAAGACAACACCATCTTGTTTACAGTACTTGCCGTGGAACTCCGACTTATCGATGATATCTGCCTCGAATTATCATCCGTCGTCATGCATGCCTGGGCAGTCGCGATGGCCTTTTCCAAATCCAGCGTCTCTGCAGCCAACAGCTTCCTGAGGATCGCATCATGGCTGATGCCTATCACGAAGACATCACGTAGCATGTCCTCCAGCATGTTCCCGAACTTACACGGCTCAGCAAGACGTCGCAGGTCGGCGACAAATCACGACACGACCAGTCCCTCAGCACGAACATATGTGTAGAAACGGTAGTGTGATATGATGATCCCCTCTTTTGGCTTCAGATGGTTACCCACCAACGTACACAATTCCTCGTACCCTTTTTCCGCTGGATGTACAGGCAAGAAAAGATTCTTCACAAGGCCGTAAATTTTCGGACCACAAACTGTGAGGAGAACTGCCCTGCGCCTAACTGCGTCGGCCTCTGCCTCCATGCCATTGGCCACAAAATACTGATCCAGGCGATCGACAAAATCCACCCAATCCTCGCCCTCCACGAGTCCCTCCAGGATTCCAACAGTGCCCATTGTGCATGCGAAGGTTCTTAAATTACCTCGTCGCCAATTGTAATGACTCAAGAGTCTGGTTACTGTAAACTCACTCAGGCGCAACCTGATCCATCTTTATTCCAGCCCAAGAGTGCCAGCGTGACAAAGACACACAGCTTATATACAGGTGACCAAGCACACATGCCACATGCGTACAGCCCGATGACTTCCAACCGCGGCGCCCTCTGGTGTCTGGTAACCGCCAAGCATTAATGCATAACATTTCCCACATTACACCAGTTACTTCATTGGCTGTAAAGCACTCAGAGACGTCCAGTAGCCGTGAAAAGCTCTATATAAATACAAGTCTTTCAACGGTGTGTTCAATATAGGCGATTTCTTCTCTGGCAGCACAAGAATCCACCACAACCTTCTCAGGGCAATTAGGGATCGGTCTTGCCTATATCACCCAAATTCCGAAAATAAAATACAATGACATTGAAAAGGAGGAAAGAAATAATGTACTTAATGATGATAAAAAAGAAAGAACTTGTATTTCTATAGCGCCTTTCACAAACTTAGGACTTCAAAATTAATTACTTTTGAAGTGTGGTTACTGTTGTAATGTAGGAAAGGCGGCAGCCAATTTGTGCACAGCAAGCTCCCACAAACAGCAACGACCAATATTGGCCAGGACATAGAGAGAACTCCTCTTCAAATAGTGCTGCAGGCTCCTTTACGTTCACCTAAGAGATTTAACCAAAAGACAGCACCTCTGACAATGCAGCACTTCCTCAGCACTGCACTGGAGCTTCAGCCTAGATTTCATGCTCAAGTCCCGGGGGTGAGACTTGAACCCACGACCTTCTGTGTAAATATTGGTGTACAACCGTTAACTGGTCCCTATGTTAACGCAGTGCCGACTCATTTAAAATAAGCAGGTGAATGCCCCCATTAAAATAGACGCTGAAGTAATTTATACAAATGCGTTCTATATTTGTATGCTAATATTTGCACCGTGTAACACCGGGGCCATGATTTTTTTTGTGCTCCTGCTGTTCTCGGTGGGCACACAGTAATAGAGGTGAGATAAAGGCTGGAGGTGAACGGTTGGATTCATTCAGATGTCAGATGTGCTTCACATTCTCCGAATCAGATCTCTGAATATTCACCAGAGCTACAATGTGTCAATGGGTCGCTGGGGGCACAGGTGCCAGAGATTGATAGACCTCCAGGGAACTGGGGTAGCATTGGATGGCTAACCATCTCTGGACCACAAGAGAAGTAAAGAAGCATCCCCCGGGGAACAGTGGTCGCTGCTTCACCGTGGAAATTAAATGAGATAGATAAGACACACAAAAATGGAAAAATTAGTGTTCTTGTTTCAAGCGAGCCACCCCCTTGTCAATCACTCCTTTCCAAGTATCACAGAGTGAAATGCACACTATAAACCTGTTGAACTTTGGAACAGAGTGGTAAGTTTGGTGAGAATTAATTAAAGGAGCAGGGCCATTCTGCAGGGTAGGCTAAGCACTTGAGTGTTTACAGTAAAGGTTGTTTAAACAGTCATGTTTTCTTTCCAACACACCCGTTACTATTGGGTACTGTTACTGTGAGTGGATCTGACTTTGATTAATGCTGAAGGGAGATCCCTCCTTTACAAGATCATTCCCTTCTTGATTCAGCAACCATCTTCTCACTTTTGATGCTCATCATCCCAACCAGGAGCGTGACAAATGCATTACCTCCAGACACGGCTCCCTCCGCTGGCTAAGTATGTAATTACATTACACGGACTCCAATACAACAGATACACAGAGCAATTCTTTGTAAATAGCAGCAGTGCTGGGTTTGCAGTCCAAGTTATTTCATCTTTATAGCCACGGGTTGAGCTTCAAAGTACTTCCTGGTCTTTGAAGGAAGGCTGAGCCACAAGGGAACCGAATTACACTGTCACTGCTTCCTTCGGGCAAAGCCATTCCCATTTATCATCATCTTCGCCTTTCATTTTGCGAGTCAAATCGCAACCAAGCTGTCTAATTCTCCATTCATTCCTTGAGACTTCTTCAAAAGCTGCAGATGCAAAAACGTTTCCATCTCGCACTGAAAATCTAAATCATCATCATCATAGGCAATCCCTCGAAATCGAGGAAGACTTGTTTCCATTCCAAAAGTGAGTTCTCAGGTGACTGTACAGTCCAATACAGGAATTACAGTCCCTGTCACAGGTGGGGCAGACAGTCGTTGGAGGAAAGGGTGGGTGGGACAGGTTTGCCGCACGCTCCTTCCGCTGCCTGCGCTTGTTTTCTGCACGTTCTCGGCGACGAGACTCGAGGTGCTCAGAGCTCTCCCGGATGCTTTTCCTCCACTTAGCGCAGTCTTTGGCCAGGGACTTCCAGGTGTCAGTGGGAATGTTGCACTTTATCAAGGAGGCTTTGAGGGTGTCCTTGAAACATTTCCTCTGCCCACCTGGGGCTCACTTGTTGTGTAGGAGTTCTGAGTAGCGCGCTTGCTTTGGGAGTCTTATGTCTGGCATGCGGACAATGTGTCCCGCCCGACAGAGCTGGTCGAGTGTGGTCAGTGCTTCGATGCTGGGGATGTTGGCCTGATCGAGGACACTAAGGTTGGTGCGTCTGTCCTCTCAGGGGATTTGCAGGATCTTGCAGAGTCATTGTTGGTGGTATTTCTCCAATGATTTGAGGTGTCTACTGTATATGGTCCACGTCTCTGAGCTATACAGGAGGGCAGGCATCACTACAGCCCTGTAAACCATAAGCTTGGTGCCAGATTTGAGGTCCTGATCTTTGAACACTCTCTTCCTCAGGCGGCCGAAGGCTGCGCTGGTGCACTGGAGGCGGTGTTGAATCTCGTCGTCAATGTCTGCCCTTGCTGATAATAGGCTCCCGAGGTATGGAAAGTGGTCCATGTTGTCCAGGGCTGCGCCGTGGATCTTGATGACTGGGGGGCAGTGCTGTGAGGCAGTGTGTTACAGTTGGTGCACAGAGCGCCCTCACTGATTTAGTCACCTCCTCCAAGAGTTCCAGTAAATCTGTGAGGGCTGACCGACAGCGACGGCCACAGTCTTAGCGCACTCAAGGGAATGGTAGCATAATGGCTAAGTTACGGAACTAATAATCTAGAGGCCTGAGTTCAATTCCCCCCCCACAGCAGCTGGGGAATTTAAATTCAGTTAATTAAATAAATCTCGAATAAAAAAAAAAGCTAGAATCAGTAATGGTGACCATGAAACTAGCAGATTGTCATAAAAACCCATCTGGTTCATTAATGTCCTTTAGGGAAGGAAATCTGCTGTCCTTACCCGGTCTGGCCTATATGTAACTCCAGACCAACAGCAATGTGATTGACACTTAACTGACCTCTGAAATGGCCTAGCAAGCCACTCATCTGTACACAATTGCTGCAAAACTGCAGCGGTTCAAGAAGGTGACTCACCACCTCCTTCTCAAGGGCGATCAGGGACGGGCAATAAATGCCTGCCTTGCCAGCGATGCCCACATCCAACAACAAATTTTTTAAAACTCATAACGCACAGAATTTACAGAGGTTTTTGATGCTTGAAATATATTCCTGTAGGAAGCTATGCTTAAATAAAACGAAAGAATTGCCTTTCACGACCACCGAATATCTTAAAGCGCTTTACAGTGCAACCCACTGAGCCACTGGCTGACCCACCATGAAGTCTCCTCCATGAAGCACAAACATTTCATAAACTTCCACAAATCGTGGAGCTTGCAAATCAATTACTGCAATACTGGACTTATCACCTCTAAAACGAAACAAAAGGAACACTTGCATTTATATAGCGCCTTTCACGACCTAAGGATATCACAAAGCATTTTACAGCCAATGAAATACTTTTGTACTGTAGGAAACGTGCAAGCATTTTTTTGGCACAGCAAGCTCCCACAAACAGCAATAAGATAAATGGCCAGATAATCTGTTTTTAGTGATGTTAGTTGAGGGATAAATATTTACCAGGACACCAGGGAGAACACATCTGCTCTTTTTTGAAATAATGCCACGGGATCTTTTATGTCCACCTGGGAGGGCAGACAGGGCCTCAGTTTAACATCTCATCCGAAATATGGCACCTCTGACAGTGCAGCACTCCCTCAGGTGCTGCACTGGAGTGTCAGCTTAGATTTTGTACTCAAGTCTCTGGAGTGGGACTTGAACCCACAATGTGCTGGGTCACAGAAGAGAGCGCTACCAACTGAGTCACAGCTAATGCAGCTAAAGCCATGCTGTCTTCCCCTTGGGCTTTATATGCAGCGACCGGTATAACAGGGGATGGGGACTGAAGTTACTAACATTAACTGGTGTATTTGTTGGCTAAACTCAGGGCAGATTGCTGAGGATTGAAAATACGCAAATATACTATCATTTAACTCTTCCCGTGCTGTGCGTGAGTTTGCTTGTCCAGGAAAGTGTGCTCTTATATTTGCCGCTGGATTGATTAATAGAAACATAGAAACATAGAAACATAGAAAATAGGTGCAGGAGTAGGCCATTCGGCCCTTCTAGCCTGCACCGCAATTCAACGAGTTCATGGCTGAACACGCAACCTCAGTACCCCATTCCTGCTTTCTCACCATACCCCTTGATCCCCTGAGTAGTAAGGACTTCATCTAACTCCTTTTTGAATATATTTAGTGAATTGGCCTCAACAACTTTCTGTGGTAGAGAATTCCACAGGTTCACCACTCTCTGGGTGAAGAAATTCCTCCTCATCTCGGTCGTAAATGGCTTACCCCTTATCCTTAGACTGTGACCCCTGGTTCTGGACTTCCCCAACATCTGGAACATTCTTCCTGCATCTAACCTGTCTAAACCCGTCAGAATTTTAAACGTTTCTATGAGATCCCCTCTCATTCTTCTGAACTCCAGTGAATACAAGCCCAGTTGATCCAGTCTTTCTTGATAGGTCAGTCCTGCCATCCCGGGAATCAGTCTGGTGAACCTTCGCTGCACTCCCTCAATAGCAAGAATGTCCTTCCTCAGGTTAGGAGACCAAAACTGTACACAATACTCCAGGTGTGGCCTCACCAAGGCCCTGTACAACTGTAGCAACACCTCCCTGCCCCTGTACTCAAATCCCCTCGCTATGAAGGCCAACATGCCATTTGCTTTCTTAACCGCCTGCTGCACCTGCATGCCAACCTTCAATGACTGATGTACCATGACACCCAGGTCTCTTTGCACCTCCCCTTTTCCTAATCTGTCACCATTCAGATAATAGTCTGTCTCTCTGTTTTTACCACCAAAGTGGATAACCTCATATTTATCCACATTATACTTCATCTGCCATGCATTTGCCCACTCACCTAACCTATCCAAGTCGCTCTGCAGCCTCATAGCATCCTCCTCGCAGCTCACACTGCCACCCAACTTAGTGTCATCCGCAAATTTGGAGATACTACATTTAATCCCCTCGTCTAAATCATTAATGTACAGTGTAAACAGCTGGGGCCCCAGCACAGAACCTTGTGGTACCCCACTAGTCACTGCCTGCCATTCTGAAAAGTCCCCATTTACTCCTACTCTTTGCTTCCTGTCTGACAACCAGTTCTCAATCCATGTCAGCCCACTACCCCCAATCCCATGTGCTTTAACTTTGCACATTAATCTCTTGTGTGGGACCTTGTCGAAAGCCTTCTGAAAGTCCAAATATACCACGTCAACTGGTTCTCCCTTGTCCACTCTACTGGAAACATCTTCAAAAAATTCCAGAAGATTTGTCAAGCATGATTTCTCTTTCACAAATCCATGCTGACTTGGACCTATCATATCACCTTTTTCCAAATGCACTGCTATGACATCATTAATAATTGATTCCATCATTTTACCCACTACCGATGTCAGGCTGACCGGTCTATAATTCCCTGTTATCTCTCTCCCTCCTTTTTTAAAAAGTGGGGTTACATTGGCTACCCTCCACTCCATAGGAACTGATCCAGAGTCAATGGAATGTTGGAAAATGACTGTCAACGCATCCACTATTTCCAAGGCCACCTCCTTAAGTACTCTGGGATGCAGTCCATCAGGCCCTGGGGATTTATCGGCCTTCAATCCCATCAATTTCCCCAACACAATTTCCCGGCTAATAAGGATTTCCCTCAGTTCCTCCTCCTTACTAGACCCCCCGACCCCTTTTATAACCGGAAGGTTGTTCGTGTCCTCCTTCGTGAATACCGAACCAAAGCACTTGTTCAATTGGTCCGCCATTTCTTTGTTCCCCGTTATGACTTCCCCTGATTCTGACTGCAGGGGACCTACATTTGTCTTTACTAACCTTTTTCTCTTTACATATCTATAGAAACTTTTGCAATCCGTCTTAATGTTCCCTGCAAGCTTCTTCTCATACTCCATTTTCCCTGCCCTAATCAAACCCTTTGTCCTCCTCTGCTGAGTTCTAAATTTCTCCCAGTCCCCAGGTTCGCTGCTATTTCTGGCCAATTTGTATGCCACTTCCTTGGCTTTAATACTATCCCTGATTTCCCTTGATAGCCACGGTTGAGCCACCTTCCCTTTTTTATTTCTATGCCAGACAGGAATGTACAATTGTTGTAGTTCATCCATGCGGTCTCTAAATGTCTGCCATTGCCCATCCACAGTCAACCCCTTAAGTATCATTCGCCAATCCATCTCAGCCAATTCACGCCTCATACCTTCAAAGTTAGCCTTCTTTAAGTTCTGGACCATGGTCTCTGAATTAACTGTTTCATTCTCCATCCTAATGCAGAATTCCACCATATTATGGTCACTCTTCCCCAAGGGGCCTCGCACAACGAGATTGCTAATTAATCCTTTCTCATTACATAACACCCAGTCTAAGATGGCCTCCCCCCTAGTTGGTTCCTCGACATATTGGTCTAAAAAACCATCCCTTATGCACTCCAGAAAATCCTCCTCCACCGTATTGCTTCCAGTTTGGTTAGCCCAATCTATGTGCATATTAAAGTCACCCATTATAACTGCTGCACCTTTATTGCACGCACCCCTAATTTCCTGTTTGATGCCCTCCCCAACATCACTACTACTGTTTGGAGGTCTGTACACAACTCCCACTAACGTTTTTTGCCCTTTGGTGTTCTGCAGCTCTACCCATATAGATTCCACATCATCCAAGCTAATGTCCTTCCGAACTATTGCCTTAATTTCCTCCTTAACCAGCAATGCTACCCCACCTCCTTTTCCTTTTATTCTATCTTTCCTGAATGTTGAATACCCCTGGATGTTGAGTTCCCAGCCCTGATCATCCTGGAGCCACGTCTCCGTAATCCCAATCACATCATATTTGTTAACATCTATTTGCACAGTTAATTCATCCACCTATTGCGGATACTCCTTGCATTAAGACACAAAGCCTTCAGGCTTGTTTTTTTAACACCCTTTGTCCTTTTAGAATTTTGCTGTACAATGGCCCTTTTTGTTCTTTGCCTTGGGTTTCTCTGCCCTCCACTTTTCCTCATCTCCTTTCTGTCTTTTGCTTTTGCCTGCTTTTTGTTTCCCTCTGTCTCCCTGTATGAACCAATTAGCTCAGCCAATTCTCAAGAGCTACTGTTCAGGTCTCCATGGAACTGTTTGAGGCTATCTCCCACCTGAAATGAGCCAAATGAAAAACACAATGAAAGTCAGTCATCCCAGTATGGCTAGCAGTCTTTAAAATTCCATCGCCCACATTGCCCACCTCCGTACCCCCTCCCCCCCTCCCCCGCCCTCTCACTCCCCAGCCTCCCCATAGCAATATGCGGTTAGAAACTGTCTTCTTTCCAAAAAGTATCCTTCAGAAATCTATCTTCAAGGCTTAAGAAAGACGGACGAAATGTCCTTTGTCTAGGATCATTTTGGTGGTGGCAGATTCCCTCTGTGAGTGTCCAACTTGCTTTTACACAGCAATGGGTTTAATTTGGGCTTGCTGATGGTCTTATGTGGAAGGCTTTAGGAAGGATGTGAAGGCCTTAGTGAGGGTGCAGAAAAGGTTTATGAGAATGATTCCAGGGATGAGCGACGTCAGTGATGTGGATAGACTGGAGAAGCTGGGGTTGTTCTCCTTGGAGCAGAGAAGGTTGAGAGGAGATTTGATCGAGGTGTTCAAAATCATGAGGGGTCTGGACAGAGTAGAGAGAGAGAGACTGTTCCCATTGGTGGAAGGATTGAGAACCAGAGGACACAGATTTAAGGTGATTGGTAGAAGAACCAAAGGCGACATGAGGGGAAACCTTTTTACACAGCGAGTGTTTTGGTCACCTGTCCAAATATTTCCTTCTGTGGCTTGGTGTTAAATTTTATTTGGTAATGCTCCTGTGAAATACTTTGGGATGAATACGATATTAAAGCCCCTTTCTAAATGCAAGTTCTTGTTTTTGTGCCTGTGAGAATGTTTGCCATACTTCAAACATAAACCTTCAGCTCTCAAGGAGTTAAACTCCGATGTTGTGAAAGTTAAATATTCGCAGTATCAATGTATCCCCAGATGTGTGGCTGTACTTCAGTAGCTCTCCTCACTAGACTGGCTCCTGGATGAGGTTCTATTGACAGCCCTGATAGTATCTCCATGACCATGATCTGACCTCTCCCATTGTCTTGAGGCCCATTGGGAGCTAAGATTGGCAAGGATGTACTCTACGCTTTCACACTTCAATGGCTGTGATTTGAAATCAGAATTAGTTCTGATAATTAACACTTAGCACAATTTCTCTCTGCTCTTTTGGCAAGAGTCCATTGCAATCCTGAAACAGGTGATAAAAAGGAAGACTGACAGTTCTTAACAAACCAGAATACATTAGTCTAATGAGCTTCACATTGCAAAAGCACACACATACACACAAAAAAGCCAGAAGCCTCTTTAACAACTTCAAAAAGGATTTTGTCTGACAAGATGACACAAATGACTCCGCAGGAGAAAGCAAGTTTTTTCTTAAGGTCTTCAATTTAGAATTGTATTTATTCGGTAGCTGTGCTGAACCTGGCGATGATTCTCATCTAAGGTGAGACTGCAGTGTAAATGGTAACATCATTATCATGCCAACAGCATCTTGCGTCTCGCAGACCTGTGCTTCCCGTTTACAGCAGTCAACCTTCAGAAGGTTCTTTGATACGCCATGACCTCTGATATCACGCAGGCTATTTGCTCGACCTCGTTACACATCAGTGTTTTGTTTTTGCTCTTCAAGCGCTGTACATATTTCAGGATCACTGAAGAATGCTAGAAACTCAGATGAGGGACTCCCCGCATGGCTCAGTCGGCGAATGTAACTGGTCCGTAAGGAACAGGAAGGGGCCCAGGTTCCCTTCTCGGCCTATAGTGAGTCAGCTCGTTAATACAGTAGTGTAGTCGTTATGATACTTCGCTGGCAATCCAGAAGTTGCGAATGCATCTTTCACATCACCAAATGCAGGTAAAAAGAAAGAAAAGCTTGCATTTATATAGAGCTTTCACGACCGCAGGACTTCTCAAAAGCCAACTGCTTTTTGAAATGTACTCACTGTTGTAACATAGGGAAACACGGCAGCCAGTTTGCACACAGCAAGCTCCCGCAAGCAGTAATGACCTGATAATTTAGCGATTCTGGTTGTGGGCTCAATGTTGGCCAGGTCATCGCTCCTGCTCTTCTTCAAATACTGCCACAGAATCGCTGATGCCCACCTGAGAGGGCAGACATGGCCTCGGTTTGACAATTTCATCACAGTATGCAACTCCCTCGGTCCCGGCACTGAAGTGGCAGCCTCGAGTTTGTGCTCAAGTCTGTGGAATGGGGCTTGATCTCACGATCTTCTGAGGCAGAGGTGAGAGTGCGACCAACTGAGCCATGGTTGACTGGCTCCCTAATGTCTCATGGGGGAAGGGAATGGAATACCCATCAATCCCTATCCCTACCTGGTCTGGCCTACAACTCCACTCTTACTCTTAATGGCCTTCCAGCAACCCCCTTCCCAGAGTGCCCACTTCTGGAGAACTGAGAGTAAGTAAACAAAATCACCACAATTAGCCCCCGAACCCTGGGAAGGGAAAATTCAACGCGGTTTCCTGTGCCTGATCACCATAGAGCGACCCCTACTGAAAAGTATGAGGGCAGGGTAAGGCTCGGTTTATGCTGTGCTGAAATAACATGCGAACATGCAACCCGCGCTCACGCGCCCCCCCCAGGAGCCCCCCCAACCCCCCACAATGTAGGGTTACCAACCCTCCAGGATTGGCCTAGAGTCTCCAGGAATGAACGACTCATCTCCAGGGCACTGTTGCCAGCAACTCCGAGAGAAAAATCATAGGGGCGTTAAAAAACAAATTGTTATTCATTTTCTTTGAGCACTTTCATTTATTAGTTGCGGAAATATTGGCGATGGGACAACTGGCTGTTGGACTGACCGTCAAGAATCATCCAATGGGGTAATGAAGAGTCTGTTCAACTTTGCACTTGGTGGTGAGTGGCGGGAATGGACATGGACCAATGGCGGGAGGGTGGGGGGAGGGGCAGTTGGAGGCGGGAGGTCATGTGATGAAACCTCCAGGAATGCGTCCAACCTGAGTTGGCGACCCGACACCACATGATCAAATAGCCTGCTGACAATGACCCACATCTGAAAGACAGGTAAGATCGCTGAAGCTCTCATCCATACCTTTGTTACCTATAGGCTGACTACTCCAACGCACTCTTGGCTGGCCTCCCACATTCTACCCTACGTAAACTAGAGGTGATCCAAATCTTGGCTGTCCGTATCCTAACTCGCACCAAGTCCCACTCACCCAGCAGCCCCTGTGCTTGCTGACCTACATTGGCTCCCGGTTAAGCGACGCCTCGATTTCAAAATTCTCATCCTTGTTTTCAAATCCCTCCATGGCCTTGCCCCTCCCTGTCTCTGTAATCTCCTGCAGCCCCACAACCCCACGAGATGTCTGTACTCCTCTAATTCTGCCTTCTTGAGCATCCCTGATTATAGGCGCTCAACCATTGGTGGCCGTGCCTTCAGTTGCCTAGGCCCCAAGCTCTGGAACTCCCTGCCTAAACCTCTCCGCCTCTCTACCTCTCTTTCTTCCTTCAATACCTCTTTGACCAAGCTTTTGGTCACCTGCCCTAATTTCTCCTTATGTGGCTCGGTGTCAAATATTTTGTCTCATAAAGCTCCTGTGAAGTGCCGCGGGACGTTTCACTGCATTAAAGACGCTACATAAATACAAGTAGTTGTTGTTGTAAGGTGCTCAAAGTCAACTGGGCCACCATCAAGATGGAAGGGGAAAGGTCTGCGTGGGATAGAAAAAAGAAGCATCAATTTAATATTGAACCACAAAGTGGAGATGTCCTGATCCTGCAAAAACATCTTGGCTAATGTTTCAATCTGTGCTTTACACAACATCTTATTTTCCAGGAGGAAGGGGATAAGAAGCTCTTGAAATTTTGTCAGCAGGAAATTCCTGATGTGTTTCCCTGACCATCCCTGAAGATTTTAGCACCAATTTGCTTCTCAGTTGCCATGGCAACCCCTATGCTATACAATGCCTCCCTGCCAACCCAAAAGAGTTGACAGTGCTCGATTAGAATGCCAGCGTGGGGGATGAATTGGATTCATTGATTGAGCGAAGGCGACATTTACATCGACATCTCGGGATGGCTGGTCAAGAGCCCGAGCGCTTTGGAGCTTCCTCGTTAATGCAGAGCTCCTCTCGCATTAAATCCGTGTTTTTTTGTAAGAGGCAACTTTATAAAGAGGGCAAATGTCTACTGCATCTTAACTCTAAAGACTCCTGGCAGCTCCAGGGAAATTCCTGTCTCCCTGGGCTGAGTGGTTTCTGTATAGAAAGTAGCACTAATATTATAGAATCATAGAATCTTACAGCACAGAAGGAGGCCCTTTGGCCTATCGGGCCTGTGCCAGCTCTCTGAAAGAGCGACCCAATTAGTCCCACTCCCCCCACTCTCCCCCCATAGCCCTGTAAATATTTCCTGTTCAAGTATTTATCCAATTCCCTTCTGGAAGTTACTATT
This sequence comes from Pristiophorus japonicus, assembly GCF_044704955.1. Lineage (NCBI taxonomy): Eukaryota > Metazoa > Chordata > Chondrichthyes > Pristiophoridae > Pristiophorus > Pristiophorus japonicus. The sequence continues at coordinate 17,377,311 of NC_091989.1, read as the reverse complement.
GAGTCCGCTTCTCCCACCCTTTCAGGCCATGCATTCCAGACCACAACTCGCTGCACAAAAAAGCTCTCCTCATCTCCTTCTGGCTTTTTTGCCAATGATCTTAAATCTGTGTTGTTGGTTACTGACTCTCCTGCCAGTGGAAACAGCTTCATAGCAATCAAACTGCACAAACCTCAGCCTTAAACGTTTGACAGTAATATTAAGCTTGTGACTATAAACCCCATAACTAAAACAAAAATGTAAATAAACACATAGAAAATTAAACATTTTACTTCTTCTCATCCGGCCATCCTTTCCTCCAATTCTCACCATTCCTTTTATATTAACTTATCCTCTTTGTCTAAATAATATAATCTATCCCACCTATTCTAACCTTTCTCTACAAGGTTGTTTTTAACAACAGTAACTTGTATTTATATAGCACCTTTAGTCAGTAAGGTGCTTCACAGGAGTGTTAGCAAACAAAATTTGACACCGAGCCACACAAGGAGATATTGGAGGTAGGTTTTAAGGAGCACCAAAGGAAGGAGGAGAGAGAGGTAGAGAGGTAGAGCGGTTTAGGGAGGGAGTTCCAGAGCCTGGGGCCCAGGCAGCTGAAGGCACGGCCGCCAATGGTGGAGCGATTAAAATCGGCGATGCCCAAAAAGCCAGAATTAGAGGAGCACAGATATCATGGAGGGTTGTGGAGCTGTAGGAGATTACAGAGATAGGGGGGGTTGGGGGGGGGCGGGGGCGGTGAGGCTTGAAGGGATTTGAAAGCAACGATGACAGTTTTGAAATCGAGGTGTTGTTTAACCGGGAACCAATGTAGGTCAGTGAATACAGGGGTGATGGGTGAGCGGGACTTGGTGTGAGTTAGGACACGGGCAGCCGAGTTTTGGATCACCTCAAGTTTATGGAAGGTAGAATTTTGGGAGGCCAGCCAGGAGTGTGTTGGATTAGTCAAGTCTAGAGGTAACAAAGGCATGGATGAGGGTTTCAGAATTAGATGAGCTGAGGCAAGAGCGGAGTCGGGGAAAGTTCCCAGGTGGAAATAGTCGGTCATAGTGATGGTGCAGATATGTGGTCAGAAGCTCAACTCGGGATCAAATATGGTATCAAAGGAAACCCCTGCAAAATGGTCGGAGATCTGGGGACCCCTCACTTCCCTTCCCAACATTGGAATTTTACCCAAATGGTCGACAGATTGTCCTTGTCACAGATATTACTTCATTCAAACCTTTCCAAAGTGTCAGAACCCTAAAAGACAAACCGGAAAACGCAGCAGAGGAAGAAGCATAAAAAGCAAGACTTGCATTTCTATAGCGCCTTTCACCATCGCAGGATGTTAGAAAGCACTTTACAGCCAATTAGGCACTTTTTGAAGTGTAGTCACTGTTGTAATGTGGGAAACATGGCACAGCAAGCTCCCACAAACAGTGATAATGACCAGGTAAATGTATTTGTGATGTTGGCTGAGGGATAGATATTGGCCCAGGAGTCCGGGAAGAACTCCGCTGCTCTTCTTCGAATTGTGCTGTGGGATCTGAGAGCGCAGACGGGGCCTCGGTTCAACGTTTCATCCAAAAGACAGACCTCCGACAGTGCAAATAGAAAGTGTTCTGCCCATCTTAGTGGGCCAGATAGGCAGGACCTGCCAACATGCATTTATTCAGCAACATTTCATATCCCCATTCACAGCCAATGAATTACTTCCGAAGTGTAGTCACTGTTATTGTGCAGGCAGCGGAAGGAGCGTGCGACAAACCAGGCTCCCCGCCCTACCCTTCCCTTCAACCACTGTCTGTCCCACCTGTGACAGAGACTGTGGTTCTCGTATTGGACTGTACAGCTGTAATGTCTGTAAGCTTGTAATGCTTGTAGCGCCACACTGTGGATGTGGACGTATTGTGTACTGCAACTGTATAGCTAATCATTAAACAGAACAGGCACTTTCCGGAGAGTTCCGAGAGAGCAGCCTGCTATCTTAGGAAGCTGTGTGTGCTGTGCTCTGTGAAGATATCACAACAGCCACCTAAGAACTCATGCTAAGAGCGGAAGCAAGTCTTCCTCGATTCCGAGGGACTGCCTATGACTGACTGACTGCAGGCAAAACCGTCAGCAAGCTCCCACAAACAGTAATGCAATAATGACTGGCTAATCTGTTTTGGTGGTGTTGGTTGAGGGATAAATATCAAATATTGCGTTCATTTGTACAATGCGGGCAGTACCTCGGCTTCATAGGTGTCATCTCTGACAATGCAATGCTTACTCAGTGGGGCTTCAACCACTTGACATTTAAACATGACCCGAGGACCGTTTTTTGGACGTCCAACTTTAAGGTATTCGTTTCACCTCCTTCTCATCCTGTTTTTCCTCTTTCATTTGTTTTCGTACTTTGATATGCGATTTGCGTTTTTTCTTGCTTTCTCTGGCTGTGGAGGCTGGACTCTCCCAGAATTCACAGCAGCAGCGAAAGCCCTCGGTTAATTCCAAGGGCCCTGTTGTTTTAAAAGAGGACTTCCACTGCCACTATGAATGCTGGGATAGCCCGATCTCCATAGCAACCTCTTTCGGAGAGAAATGACGGGAATTCCCAGCACTGTCGAGACACTTGACAGATTACAATCCTCAGGCAGATGGGTGTAAAGCTACAAATTCTTACGATGTATTTACAGCACAGAAACAGGCCATTCGGCCCAACAGGTCCATGCCGGTGTTTATGCTCCACACAAACCGCCTCCCACCCTTTTTCATCTCACCCCATCAACATATCCTTCTATTCCTTTCTCCCTCATGTGTTTATCTACCTTGCCCTTAAAGGCAATCATGCTATTCGCCTCAACTACTTCCTGGTACAGCAGGTGGTGAAGAAGGCAAATGGCGTGTTGGCCTTCATAGCGAGAGGATTTGAGTATAGGAGCAGGGAGGTCTTACTGCAGTTGTACAGGGCCTTGGCGAGGCCACACCTAGAATATTGTGTTCAGTTTTGGTCTCCTAATCTGAGGAAGGACATTCTTGCTATTGAGGGAGTGCAGCGAAGGTTCACCAGATTGATTCCCGGGATGGCAGGACTGACATATGAAGAAAGACTGGATCGACTAGGCTTATATTCACTGGAATTTAGAAGAATGAGAGGAGATCTCATAGAAACATATAAAATTCTGATGGGACAGGACAGGTTAGATGCAGGAAGAATGTTTCAGATATTGGGGAAGTCCAGAACCAGGGGTCACAGTCTAAGGATAAGGGGTAAGCCATTTAGGACCGAGATGAGGAGAAACTTCTTCACTCAGAGAATTGTGAACCTGTGGAATTCTCTACCACAGAAATTTGTTGAGGCCAATTCACTAAATATATTCAAAAGGGAGTTAGATGTGACCCTTACGGCTAAAGGGATCACGGGGTATGGAGAGAAAGCAGGAATGGGGTACTGAAGTTGCATGCTCAGCCATGATCATATTGAATGGTGGCACATGCTTGAAGGGCCAAATGGCCTACTCCTGCACCTATTTTCTATGTTTCAATGGGCCCAAGTTTCCGCCCACTGGAAAAACGCGTATCTCGATAAGGTGCCCGGACTTTCTGGAAGAAAAAGGGTGCCGAAAACTTTCCTTGTGATTCTGCGAGTTCTTCAGGACGTCTTCGTGCTCGGCATGGCGCAGCACAAGGGGTCGGGGGCGGAGCCAGGTCCCGGCGCTGAAAACAGTGCCGGGACCTCTGCACATCCACGCTAGAATGTGCACGCATGTGCAGCAGCTCCAGGCCGCCGAGGCTGTGTGGATGGGGCCCAAAGCACGCCGCCCCTAGCCCTGGCCGAATGGACTCACCGGGGCACAGAAGATCGGACTCTGGCCTCCCTCCTCTTCAGCTTCAGGTCCCGCTCCGGCTCCCCCCCTCTTCCCCCCTCTCTCTCTTCCCCCTTCCCCCCTCTCCCCATCCCTCCCTCTCTCCCTCCCTCCTCTCCCCTCTCCTCCTCTTCCCCCCTCCTCTTCCTCCCTTTTCTCCCTCCTCCTCTTTCCCCCATCTCTTCCCCCCTCCTCTTCCGTCCTCTTCCCCCTCCTCTTCCCCCTCCTCTTCCCCCCCCTTCCCCTTCCTCTTCCCCCTCCCCCTCCTCTTCCGTCCTCTTCCCCTCCTCTTCCCCCTCCTCCTCTTCCTCTTCCCCCTCCCCTCTTCCCCCTCTCTTCCCCCTCTCTTCCCCCCTCCTCTCCCTCTCTCTTCCCCTCCCTCTCCCTCCCTCCTCTCCCCCTCCTCTCCCTGCCCCCCTGCCCCCACCCCTTGCTGTCAGAAACACAGAGAGACACTGACAGAAGGAGAGAGACACTGACAGAGACAGAGAAAGAGAGACACGACACGTGGGGGGGGGAGAGTGGGGGAGGGGGGCCATCCCAGCATGCTGTTGGAGGGCTCCCGGTGCTGCAGTCGGTAAGTAGAAATGTAATTTTTTATTTCGCGATTTTTTTTTTGATTGATTTATTAGTTGATTTATTGATTTATTTATCATTTATTATTGATGATGGCTCTTTATTTGTAAAAGTGAAGTGTTTAATGTTTGTAAACTTCCCCCCCCCCCCCCCTCTCCCCCATCTCTCGTTCCCTACGCCTCATTTTTAAGTGTAGTCAAGGTTTTTCTGAGCATACAAAAATCTACACTTAGTCCATTCTAAGTTAGTTTGGAGCAAGTTTTTACTGCCTAAACTTGTAAAACAGGCGTAAGTGGCTGGACACATCCCCTTTTGAGAAAAAAAATCTATTCTAAAATGAAACCGTTCTAACGGACTAGAACTGGAGCAAACTAAATGCCGAGAATTGCAATTTCTAAGATACTCCATTCTAAACTAGTTGCACAAAAAAAAATAGGAGCAACTCAGACCGAAACTTGACCCCTATGTCTATGTTTCCTGTGGTAGTGAGTTCCACATTCTAACTGCTCTCTGGAAAAATAAGTTTCTTCTGAATTCCCGATAGGATTTATTAGCGACTGCCTTATATTTATGGCTGTTAGTTCTGGGTTCATCCGCAGGTGGAAACACATTCTCTACATTCACCCTATCAAACCCCTTCATAATCTTAATGACTTCTATCAGCTCACCCCTCAGCCTTCTCTTTTCTGGAGAAAACAGACCCAGCCTGTTCAATCTTCCCTGATAGGTACAGTATAACCTCTCCATTTTAGTATCAGCCAGTCAATATTTTTTGCACCTTCTCCAGTCCTTTTTATAATATGGAGACCAGAAGTGTGGTCTAACCAAGGTTCTACACAAGTTTAACATTATTTCTCTGCTTTTCAATTCTATCCCTCTAGAAATGAAACACCTTTTTTTAATAGCTTTATTAACCTGCGTCAGTGATATTAAACCGAGGCCCCATCTATTATCTCTGGTGGACATAAAAGATCCCTTCATTGGCTGTAAAGCGATTTGGAATGTCTGGTAACCGTGAAAGGTGCTATATAAATGCAAGTCTTTATTTTTCCTTTTTATCTGTATTCTCAGTTCCCTCTGTTTCTCAACCCCATTTATCACTTATTTTCCAAGGAGTAAGTGGCCTCCTTGTTCTTCCTATTAAAATGTACCACCTCACACTTATCTATATTGAAGTTCAATTGCCAATTGCATGCCCATTCTGCAAGTTTATGAATGTCTTCCTGTATCTTGTCTCAGTCCTCCTCTGTATTAACTACAACCCACACAATTTGGTGTCATCCGTTTGTGTGAATGGTGAACAATAGTGTTCCCAGCACCATTTGCCAATCTGAGTAACATTTAACCCCGATAAATATTGGTCAGAACACCGAGGAGAACTCCCCTGTACTTCTTCGAAATAGCACCATGGGATCTTTTACATCCATCTGAGGCGGATGGTTTAATGTCTCATCTGAAAGACGGCACCTCTGACAGTGCGGCACTCCCTTAGCACTGCACTGGAGTGTCAGCCCAGATTTTTGTGTTCAAGTTTCTGGAGTGGGACTTGAACCATAACCTTCTGACTCAGAGGCAAGAGTGCTACCCACTGAGCCACTGCTGACGGAGGGAACGGTTAGAAGCAGGAGGTCATGTGATGACATCTCCAGGAATATGTCCAACTATGGTTGGCAATCCTTGGATGGCCCGATAGTGATATAAGAATGACTTAATCCCTGGGCTTTATTGATGAAGTCGCCACTGGTGATATAACGGCTCACTGCGAGGGAATTAATGCGACGCTCTCTATGGGAATGCAGAACCTGCTCCACATGTGACAAAGAGCTGATGACTCTCAAACGAGTTATAAAGATTTTCCTCACGCAAGATATCAATCCTGTATTCCACGATTCCCCGCTGAGCTTCTGGTGATACATGTGTTTCATGTAATAAGGCAATAAAGTGAAATGTTGAATGCATTATGCAAATGACGGAACTCGCGATAACAATTTTGTTGCCGTTTGTGTGATCAAAAAACAAAATGTTGACATGTTGCATGAAAACTGGCATCTCGCTGCACAATTCAGGATCTCCATCCCATTTTCAAATGAGGTAGAAATTTGAGGAGATCGCTGATCAAATGAAGCCGTGCAGGCTGTACACAAATCCTTCTTTGAAAAGCTGCTCTCTGGAGGGATTGTCTAGCTCTCTCTGTTGCAGTGCAGTTAGTGTTGCAGTGTTGAATTAGCCGGGAGAATTCGTTGTTGGCTTGGCTCCATTGGTAGCAGTCTAGCCTCTGGTTTCAAACCCCGGCACAGATTGAAGTACATAATCCAACCTGACACATCACTGCAGTCCCGAGGGAGTACTGTACTGTCATCTTTCGGATGAGATTGTAACTGAGGATGGGATGTTAAACCGAAGCTTTGCCTGCCCGTTCAGGCGGAGGTGAAAGATTCCATGCCGCTATTCGAAGAGGCACCGGAGGTCCAGTTTAGCTGTTTTTACCAGGTACTGCTGGGTTAGAACACAAGGATATAAGAAACAGGAGCAGGAGTAGGCCATTTGGCCCCTCGAGCCTGCTCTGCCATTTAATAAGATCATGGCTGATCTGATCATGGACTCTGCTCCACTTCCCTGCCCGCTCCCCATAACCCTTCACTCCCTTATCGCTCAAAAATCTGTCTATCGCCACCTTAAATATATTCAACGACCCAGCCTCCACAGCTCATTGGGGCAGAGAATTCCACAGATTTACAACCCTCTGAGAGAAGAAATTTCTCCTCATCTCAGTTCTAAAAAGGAAGACCTCTTATTCCTAAACTATGCCCCCTTGTTCTAGATTCCCCCATGAGAGAAAACATCCTTTCATGCATCGACCTTGTCGAACCCTCTCAGTACAGGTTAAACCTCCCTTATCCGGTTCTGGATAAGGGATTTTTCTGGACGAGGGGTGGTCACGTTAAATTGGATGGTACAGGTACTGAGCAAGGGGATATCAGGGCTTGCTGGCTTGGGGCTGGAAGTGTGGCAGAGAGATTGTGGGGTGGGGAGTGGGGAGAGGGGGGGGGGTGCGGCAGTGAATCGCGGGGTCAGGCCAGCGATTGTGGGAGTCGGCAGGGAGGAAGGACTTCAAGTTGTTCAATTTGTTCATGTCGGAGTTCTGCGCATGCACCACCCAGTGGCTGGGAATGGTTCTGGACAAGAGGTGGTTCTGGATAAGGGAGTTCTGGATAAGGGAGTATCAACCTGTATCTTATACGTTTCGATAAGATCACCTCTCATTCTTCTAAACTTCAATGAGTATAGGCCCAACCTGCTCATAAGCCAACCCCTTCATCTCAGGAATCAACCGAGTGAACCTTCTCTGAACTGCCTCCAATACAAGTATATCCCTCTTTAAATAAGGAAACCAAAACTGTACACAGTACTCTAGGTGTGCTCTCACCAATACCCTGTACAGTTGTAGCAGGAATTCCCTGTTTTTATACTCCATATTGGTTGAAATCCACTTGTGTTGGCCTCACTTCTGGGTGATGAATTTTCGAGACTTGACTACTGCCAATGCACGTACAACTAAAAAAAAAATGATTTATCCAACACCGACCTATTCCTTGTTCTATGTTCCACCATAGGTGGTCACTCATTCAACTGCGCCTCCCCACCCCCCCACTCTCGAACTCTCTCTGCCAACACCACTGCCCTGTCACCACCCTCCCTGACTTCAAAAGCTTCCATAGGACCTTCAACTGGCTTTTTGTGCTGCCCTCATTTTCTCTTTCCCACTACTGCTTGGTAGCTGCGGTCTGTCCACCAACCTTGGAATGGCTTCTGTATCTCCTGCTGCAAGGCAAAACGTTTCCCTACACTATATAACTACACAGCATTACATAGTATTTACAGCACAGGAGCAGGCCATTCGGCCCAACAGAACCATGCCGTCGATTATGCTCCACACAAGCCTCCTCCCACCCTTCTTCATCTAACCCCATCACTATTACCTTCTATTCCTTTCACCCTCATGTGTTTATCGAGCTTCCCCTATAAACCACAGAACCAGTGGGAACCTGTTCCACCTGCGCCGTCTCCAGGCCAGATCCAAAACCACCCCAATCTCTGTCGTCGAGCTATAGTACGCGGATGACGCCTGTGTCTGCGCACATACAGAGGCTGCACTCCAGGACATAGTCGATGTATTTACTGAGGCATACGATAGCATGGGACTTATGCTAAACATCCGTAAAACAAAGGTCCCCCACCAGCCTATCCTCACCACACAGCACTGCCCCCCAGTCTTCAAGATCCACAAATCGGCCCTGAACACTGTGGACCACTTCCCATATCTCGGGAGCATCATTTAAACAAGAGCAGGCGTCGACGATGAGATCCAACATCGTCTCCAGTGCGCCAGTGCAGCCTTCGGCCGCCTGAGGAAAAAAATGTTTGAAGACCAGGCCCTCAAAACTGCCACGAAGCTCATGGTCTACAGGGCTGTTGTAATACTTGCCCTCCTGTTTGGTTCAGAGACATGGACCATGTACAGTAGATACCTCAAGTTGCTGGAGAAATATCACCAACGATGTCTCCGCAAGATCCTACAAATCCCTTGGGGGGACAGGCGCACCAACATCAGCGTCCTCATCCAGGCTACCATCCCCAGCATTGAAGCACTGACCACACTCAATCAGCTCCGCTGGGCAGGCCACATAGTCCACATGCCAGACACGAGACTCCCAAAGCAAATGCTCCACTCGGAGCTCCTTCATGGCAAACGAGCCAAAGGTGGGTAGCGGAAACGCTATAAGGACACCCTCAAAGCCTCCCTCATAAAGTGCAATATCCCCACTGACACCTGGGAGTCCCTGGCCCAAGATCGCACTAAGTGGAGGGAGTGCATCCGAGAGGGCGCTGAGCACCTCGAGTCTCAATGCCGAGAGCATGCAGAAATCAAGCGCAGACAGTGGAAAGAGCGTGCGGCAAACCAGTCCAACTCACCCCTTCCCTCAACGACTATCTATCCTACCTGTGACAGAGTCTGTGGCTCTCGTATTGGACTATTCAGCCACCAAAGAACTCACTTCAGGATTAAAAATAAAACGGGGAAGGTGGCTCAACCGTGGCTAACAAGGGAAATTAAGGATAGTGTTAAATCCAAAGAAGAGGCATATAAATTGGCCAGAAAAAGCAGCAAACCTGAGGACTGGGAGAAATTTAGAATTCAGCAGAGGAGGAAAAAGGGTTTAATTAAGAGAGGGAAAATAGAGTATGAGAAGAAGCTTGCCGGGAACATAAAAACTGACTGCAAAAGCTTCTATAGATATGTGAAGAGAAAAAGATTAGTGAAGACAAACGTAGGTCCCTTGCAGTCGGATTCAGGTGAGTTTATAATGGGGAACAAAGAAATGGCAGACCAATTGAACAAATACTTTGGTTCCGTCTTCACGAAGGAAGACACAAATAACCTTCCGGAAGTACTAGGGGACCAAGGGTCTAGTGAGAAGGAGGAACTGAAGGATATCCTTATTAGGTGGGAAATTGTGTTAGGGAAATTGATGGGATTGAAGGCCAATAAATCCCTGGGGCCTGATAGTCTGCATCCCAGAGTGCTTAAGGAAGTGGCCCTAAAAATAGTGGATGCATTGGTGATCATTTTCCAACAGTCTATCAACTCTGGATCAGTTCCTATGGACTGGAGGGTAGCTAATGCAACATCACTTTTTAAAAAGGGAGGGAGAGAGAAAGCGGGTAATTATAGACCTGTTAGCCTGACATCAGTGGTGGGGAAAATGTTGGAATCAATTTTTAAGGATGAAATCGCAGCGCATTTAGAAAGCAGTGACAGGATCGGTCCAAGTCAGCATGGGTTTATGAAGGGGAAATCATGCTTGACAAATCTTCTGGCATTTTTTGAGGATGTAACTAGTAGAGTGGACAAAGGAGAACCAGTGGATGTGGTGTATTTGGACTTTCAAAAGACTTTTGACAAGGACCCACACAAGAGATTGATGTGCAAAATCAAAGCACATGGTATTGGAGGTAATATACTGACATGGATCGAGAACTGGTTGGCAGACAGGAAGCAGAGAGTCGGGATAAACGGGTCCTTTTCAGAATGGCAGGCAGTGACTAGTGGAGTGCCGCAGGGCTCAGTGCTGGGACCCCAGCTCTTTACAATATACATTAATGATTTAGATGAAGGAATTGAGTGTAATATCTCCAAGTTTGCAGATGACACTAAACTGGGTGGGGGGTGGGGGGGCGCTAAGAGGCTGCAGGGTGATTTGGACAGGTTAGGTGAGTAGCAAATGCATGGCAGATGCAGTATAATGTGGATAAATGTGAAGTTATCCACTTTGGGGGCAAAAATGCGAAGACAGAATATTATCTGAATGGTGGCAGATTAGGAAAAGGCGAGGTGCAATGAGACCTGGGTGTCATGGTTCATCAGTCATTGAAAGTTGGCATACAGGTACAGCAGGCGGTAAAAAAGGCAAATGGTATGTTGGCCTTCATAGCTAAAGGATTTGAGTATAGGAGCAGGGAGGTCTTACTGCAGTTGTACAGAGCCTTGGTGAGGCCTCACCTGGAATATTGTGTTCAGTTTTGGTCTCCTAATCTGAGGAAGGACGTTCTTGCTATTGAGGGAGTGCAGATAAGGTTCACCAGACTGATTCCCGGGATAGCTGGACTGACCTATGAGGAGAGACTGGATCAACTGGGCCTTTATACATTGGAGTTTAGAAGGATGAGAGGGGATCTCATAGAAACATACAAGATTCTGACGGGACGGGACAGGTTAGATGTGGGTAGATTGTTCTCGATGTTGGGGAAGTCCAGAACCAGGGGACACAGTCTAAGGATAAGGGGTAAGCCATTTAGGACTGAGATGAGGAGAAACTTCTTCACTCAGAGAGTTGTTAACCTGTGGAATTCCCTGCCGCAGAGAGTTGTTGATGCCAGTTCATTGGATATATTCAAGAGGGAGTTAGATATGGCCCTTACGGCTAAGGTGATCAAGGGATATGGAGAGAAAGCAGGAAAGGGGTACTGAGGGAATGATCAGCCATGATCTTATTGAATGGTGGTGCAGGCTCGAAGGGCCGAATGGCCTACTCCTGCACCTATTTTCTATGTTCTATGTTTCTATGGAAGCAAGTCTTCCTCGATTCCGAGGGACTGCCTATGATGATGAAATGCATCTATTGCTATTCGCTTCAACTACTCCTTGTGATAGCGAGTTCGATCTTCTGACCACTTTCTGGGTAAAGAAGTTTCTTCTGAATTCCTGATTGGATTTATTAGTGCCTATCTTATATTTATAGCCCCTCTTTCTGACTTCCTCCACCCTATCAGACCCTTTCATAATCTTGAAGACCTCTATCAGATCGCCCCTCAGTATTCTCTTCTCTACGTACTTCTCTTCTGCATGTACTTCTGTGCTACTGTACTGATATTTCCTAATCTTGTGCGTAAAGTCAGGTCTAGCCTAGCATTAATGCTTACTTTTCAAAGAGCCCCCTGTGCTGTGTAACTATGTATGCATTGCCCATGATTGGCCTTTAGCAAGCACTAAACTATTTTCCCGCCAATCTTTCCACTGAGGCCCATTGATCTGTTTCCTTGAGGGTCAGGGATCAACAGAGAAACACTAATCATAGCTCAATAATCGACCAACACTTGAGCCTCAAACTCCACCACTCTCTTTTGACTAAAATCAGCAGTGTCAGGAACTTGGAACCCCCCCCGCACTCCCGCCCCCCCCCCCAGGTTCCGAATTCCACATCTGACAGTGGTTGGTTTAAGTACAGCACTTTTATTCTTCCTGTAGGATTTGTGAGTCCATGGTATTTTGGCTGCAGTTAATTGAATTTTTGAAAGCTAAATGCCAGAAGGGAATGTCGGGCTTCTGTGGGGAATTTCCCGCGTTAACTCTGCTGGATAGTTAAAAAGCGATTCATGAACGAAAGCACTGACTTTGCCTCAGTCTTTGGCAGTGGATTCAGGCAAGATCTGGGATGTGTTTGGATTCTGCCTCAACTCCCTGTAGAGCGACAGTGATTGAAGATTCGCTGGTGGCGATAAGTAGAATGAAGAGCCAGGGTGTGAAGAGAGCCTTTCATTTCAAACACCAGCCCTGTTTTGAATCCAGCCATCTTTATATTTTGAATAGGAAAAAAAAACTAAAGTGCTATGCAGGAATACAATGACCTTGCTGACCTCTGCCATCCCCCAGTGAATCAACTTTCAAATCCTAGCCCTAGCCTTCAAACCCGCCATTGTACATCAGTGAGCTTTGCCAGTCCCAAAAGAAAAATGAAGAACTTGCATTTAAATAGCGCCTTTCACAACCTTAGAATGTCCCACAGTGCTTCACGGCCAACAAAGCACTTTTGAAATGTAGTCACTGTTGAAATATCATCATCATCATAGGCGGTCCCTCGAACGAGGCTGACTTGCTTCCACAAGAGTTCACTGATGTTTCAATGAAGGACCCGATGTTCGAGTCCTGAACTCCAATTGAGGGGGTGGAAGATGCCTGTACGTGGATTTTTTTAACGTGTGGTGACCGTTGCACATCAGCCACCACATGGGCTCGACAGAGCTAAGCCTTTATCCAGTGGCAAGGGTTAACCAGGACGACTGGAGACCTGCTCTGCTGCACGGACCAGGTGCGCACACATTAAGTTGTAATATAAGAAACACCAAATCATCCAACTCTGACCTTTTGCGTCCCTTCTCCTTCCACTCAACCATTCAGCAACCATACTCTGCTGTCTGGAATTCCCTTCCTAAATCTCTTCACCATCCACACCTCTTTCTTCCCTTCCAAAGCATCCTCAAAACTGTCCTTTCTGGTTATACCTTCAGCCCTCTCCTTTAATTTCTTTCTTATTTGCTGGTTTGTCCTACTAAATTTTGTAGGCCTGGAGGTTTGGAAAGGCCTGCTCTTGCTGCTGGTGCCTCATTGGTAGATCAATCCTAAGTCACAGCACTGTAATGTATTTGCTTCATGGGTTCTTTGCTTAAGAATTCATAGCAACACGTTGCTATTAAGAACTAGTTGGTTCATTAACAAAGGTTTAACAATCACACTACACATGAGCAGTTCATCCACTAGGCTCACAACTGCATACCTCATCGTGGATGACCTAGACTTTTATTGAGTCTTGTGAACATCACGTGACTGGCTAAGCCATTCACAATGCAACAACTCTACAACTCTTTTGATTGGTTGTAAACAGGTGAACCAATTAATCAAGTGCCCCCTGTTTAAAGGGGGGGGGGGCACTCCAAACATTTTTCAAGTGCCAACAGCTCTATAACTCTTTTAGTTGGAAACAAAATCAACAGTTAAATCAAGTGCCCCCTGATCTGGGGGACACTTCAAACATTTTTCAAGGCCCTTTTTTGTTCCAACAGCTCTACAAACCTGTAAGCATCCTCACAGGTGAATACATTACAAGCACCAAGATTTGTTCCTCTCAGAAACTTAAGACATACGCAAATTAACGGAAGTGAAGATTGAAACTTTATGCTTCGCCCCAAGGCGCCATGGTAACGTGAAAACAAATAGAAGTCCAACACAAAAGGACGTGGTGATGGTTGTTGAGAATGAGTAGAGCAGGTCACCAATGGATAACTTAAAAGAAGGCAAGTGAGACAAGTTGAAGACTGATTATCATTCACATCTGGAGCTCAAAATGCCAATGCACTCAAACAATTTGCAATCAAAGTGTTTTACACATTTAAACTATGCATCAATGCCATTTTATTGTGCTGTGACTAAACTAACTGTGCAGGTTGCCCATTCAACAGCAAAAACTTGCATTGATATACCATCTTTAACATAGGAAAATGTCCCAAGCCGCTTCACAGGAGCATTATCAGACAAAATTTGACACTGAGCCACATTAAGGAAATGTTAGAACAGGGGACCACAAGCTTAGTCAAAGAGGTAGGTTTTAAGGAGCATCTTAAAGGAGGAGAGAGGTGGAGAAGCGGAGAAGTTTAGGGAGGGAATTCATTCAACACCTATTGTTCTTCTCCTTGCAGAAGATGGCTGCTTATCTCAGAATTCACTGAGGCCAACAACACACCCTTCAGGATCACCATTATGGAAGTCAAAGGTGATCTGGCTGTATTACAATTACGCAAAACTCATAAACCAAGAGTTGGTTACAAACAGAGAAAGAGACAAGACAGCAATGGTCTCTGGCAGGTCCAGTGATAAAGGTTTGATCGGAATACATCATATTCCCAATGGTAGAAAGGGGAGAGAATGGAAACGAAAAAAAGAAAGAGATACATTTATATAGCGCCTTTCACGTCTCAAAGCACTTTGCAGACAATGAAGTACTTTTCGAATATAGTCACTGTTGTAATGTAGGAAATGCAGCAGCCAATTTGCACACTGCAAGCTCCCGCAAACAGCAATGTGATAATGACCGGATAATCTGTGTTTGTGATGTTGACTGAGGGATAAATATTGGCCAGGACACCGGGGATAACTCCCCTGCTCGTCTTCAAAATAGTGTCATGGGATTATTTACGTTCACCTGAGAGAGCAGACCGGGCCTCGGTTTAACGTCACAACCAAAAGACAGCGCAGCACTCCCTCAGTACATCCCTGGAGTGACAGTCTAGATTTATGTGCTCAAGTTCCTAGCATGGGATTTGAACCCACAACCTTCTGACTCAAAGGCAAGTATGCTACCCACTGAGCCACAGCTGACACTATAACCTAGAGGGATGGAACATGCAGAGCTGGGGGGGTATGGATCACTAGAAGGGTAGAAGGATGGAGGGATGCAAGGATGGAGAGCTGGAGGGATGGTGTAAAGAGGGATAGAAGAGTGAAAGAATGGAGGGATGGAGAGCTGGAGGGATGGATAAAGGGATGGAGGGATGGAAAGGAGGCGGGATGAAGGACAGAGTGATGGTCAATGGGACATTCCCTCATAAAGACTACAAAATGTACACTATGTAGGCTCTGTGGGGCCGAAATTGCCCTCCGCCCGAAATGGGGCACACCTACGTGCTCGGTCCGCCGCAGTGTATGGGGCGGACAATCCGGGGAAATTCAGTTCTTTGGTTTTTTCATCAGTGGGGCGAAAGTGCGGGCGGGTCGGAGCGGCCGTCGTTAGAGAGGCAGGAATGCGGGCAGGCGCACTGTCCAGCCACAGGACACTACCCGCCGGGAAAAGCTGTCAGTGGCACTGACCCGCGGCCGACCTGCTCCCGTGGGGCAATTTCCCGCAGGGAAGAAAGGGGGTCACCGCCGGTCGGTAAGGGGTCGACGGGGCGGCAACACGGGTGGAGCGGAGAGGTTCTCCGCCGGGAAAATCCACGAGGGCCATTTTCAAAATGGTGGCCCCTCCGAGCCAACCGAGCAATGAGTGGTTACCGAGCCATTTGAGGCGGTCACGGCTATTATTGAAAGGGGCAATTTTGGCCCCTGTATGTCTCTGGTTTGCATATAAGTGAATCCATGCAATAATGCTAAGTATAGGTATTATTGAACTATTAATCTAATATTTGACATCTATGGCTCCTCTGACACAAGTATAATGATTCAGAAACTGGAGGAGGAAGTTGTTTTGCACATTTAATTATGATTAGTGATTGGATCATCTTTTATTTCGAATTACAGATTTTAATAAGATGTGAGAGCTTTATGTTTCCTGAGAGATGCCCCTACAAAAACTGTGCATATTTGTCTCTGTTTTTTTTAAATAGGCAAGCATCCAGTTCTGCTGAAGAGATGACTGAATGGTTGGACATAGATTTTAATTAATATCTGGCTGGAGACCCACAGCAATAATTAATGCCCCCAAAGAGCACTGGCATTTCCAAAGGACATGGTTCCCTTTTGTTGAGGCTTGTTAGTGTTTGTATTTGAAAGTGGTGTATTCATCATTATTGGTAGTAGAGAACACATGCGCAGGGAGCATTTAGAATCCTCTGTCTGCCATGTGTGTAACAGGACCAACGGATCCACCACAGAACCATTCCATGTTCAGACCGGGGTCAAGCAGGGCTGTGTCATCGCACTAACACTCTTGTCGATCTTCCTTGCTGCAATGCTCCATCTCACCCTCAGCAAGCTCCCCGCTGGAGTGGAGCTAAATTACAGGACAGACGGGAATGTGTTCAACCTCCGCTGCCTCCAGGCCAGATCCAAGGTCGTCCCATCCTCTGTCATCGAACTACAGTACGCAGACGACGCCTGTGTCTGCGCACACTCGGAGACCGAACTCTAAGCCATCATCAACACCTTCACCGAGGCGTACGAGAACATGGGCCTTACACTAAACATCCGTAAGACAAAGGTGCTCCACCAACTTGACCCCGCCACACAGCACTGCCCCCCGGTCATCAAAATTCACAGCTCGGCCTTGGACAACGTGGACCATTTTTCATAGCTCGGGAGCCTACTGTCAACAAGGGTAGACATCAACAACGAGGTCCAACACCACCTTCAGTGTGCTAGTGCAGCCATCGGTCGCCTGAGAAAGAGATTGTTTTAAGACCAGAACCTCAAACCCAGCATCAAGCTCATGGTCTACAGTGCAGTGGTGATACCCGCCCTCCTATCTGGACTATGTACAGCAGGCACTTCAAAACACTGGAGAAGTACCACCAGCGCTGCCTCTGCAAGATCCTGCATATCCATTGGCAGGATAGACGCACCAATGCCAGTGTCCTCACTCAGGCCAACATCCACAGCATCGAAGCACTGAGCATGCTCAATCAGCTCCGCTGGAATGGGTCACATCGCCCGCATGCCTGACATGAGACTCCCAAACCAAACTCAGAGCTCCGACACGGCAAGTGAGCCCCAGGTGGGCAGAGGAAACGCTTCAAGGACACCCTTAAAGCCTCCTTGAAAAAATGTAACATCCCCACCGATATCTGGGAATCCCTGGCCCAAAACCGCCCAAGGTGGAGGAAAAGCATCTGGGAAGGCGCTGAGCACCTCGAGTCTCGTCGCCGAGAGCAAGCTGAAGCCAAGCGTAGACAGCGGAAGGAGCGTACGGCAACCCAGGCTCCCCGCCCACCCGTTCCTCCAACCACCGTCTGCCCCACCTGTGACAGAGACTGTAGGGCCCACATTGGACTCTTCAGTCACCTGAGAACTCATTTCTAATGTGGAAGCAAGTCATCATCGGCTCCGAGGGACTGCCTATGATGATGATGAACATTGTAAGTGGGTTTGAGAACAAGTCCCCTGTTTGGTGTTTCTGAGCAAATTATAAATGTGCTTCTTTAAGATCGCATTTAAGGCATCGTGGGAAATACCAAGCAGAGGAAATCTTTACCAGCACACGGAAGATGTCGCTACACAGTTTTTGATGTAACGCCTTGGTTACAGATTGTTCGAGTACATTGTTATTTACAGAAAGATGCTTTGATAGCATAACAGTGAATATTAGTGCAATCATTTTACAGATTCCTGCTTCAGACAATAAAATTCTTCATGTCCTACATTACATCAGTGACTACACTTCAAAAGTACTTCATTGGCTGTAAAGTACTTTAGGACGTAAGGAACATAAGGAATAGGAGCTGGAGTAGGCCATTTGGCCCTTCGAGCCTGCTCCACCATTCAACAAGATCATGGCTGATCTTTTACCTCAAATCCCCATATCCCTTAATTCCCTTAGTTCCCTAAAATTTATCGACCTCTAATTTGAATATACTCAACAACCGGGGTCGAGAATTCCAAAAGATTCATCGCCCTCAAAGTAAAGAGATTTCTCCTCATCTCAGTCCTAAATGGCCGACCCCTTATTCTGAGACTGTGACCCCGTGTTCTAGATTCCCCAGTCATGGGGAAACATTTTCCCAGCATTAACCCTGTCAAGCCCCTTAAGAATTTTATATGTTTCAATTAGATCAGCCCTCATTCTTCTAAACTGTCGGGAATATTGGCCTAGTTTACTCAATCTCTCCTCAGAGGGAAATACCCTCATCCCAGGAATCATATCAGTCTAGTGAACCTTTGTTGTACTCCCTCTAAGACAAGTATGTATTTCCTTAGTTAAGGAGACCAGCCTGTACACAGGTGTGGCCTCACCAATGCACTGTATACTTGTCGTGAAAGGCTCTGTATAAATGCAAGTTCTTTTTTTCTCTTTTTATTTGTTATCCTTGTAAAGTCAATATTACTGTCAGATTTATTAGCTTAACCCCACTTCTTATTCATCACCAACTCCGCTTATTTCTATCTCATCATCTACCTTCACCTCACCTCAGCCCCATCTTTGCTGAAGCCCTTGTACCTCCTTTGCCACCTTGACGACTCTAAGACTCTCCGTGCTAGCAGCCCATCCTCCATCCCTACATACAGTAATAGAGCTCCCCCTACTGCTCCACCTAGTGGACTACTTATGTACTGCAACTGCTGATGTAAATAATAAAGGATCATGTGGACACACACTACACATGATGACAGTTTCTGTACGGAGCCATCTTGTGTAGTGTGTGCTTCTTAGTGATGTTGTAAGAATATTACACGTATCAGCTTCTACCCCTCCCCCAACACTGACCACCATTGTATCCCTCTCCCTCTCTTCCATCTTCAGTCATAGAATCTTCAACTAATTTAGCTCACTTTCTCCCTAATCCCTTCCTCTTCCTCCACTTTACAAAACCACTTCAAAATTGATCTCTTTGACCTTGCTTCCTGTTCCTTCCCCAAACTCCCGATCAACATCTGTTTTTAGTTCTGTAAAGTGCCTTTCAATGTCTACTGGATTAAAAGTTCCATATAAATGCCGATAATATATTAAAAGATTTCTGTATAGTATGCACTTCCTGTAATTGTCACACTTACTTCCTGTAACAGTTTACCGTCACAGTTTCTCAATCACACTTTGTTGATGACACCTCGACTGTTGTAAAACAGGGACCCTCTGATTTGCTGCGAGCAACTCCACAGGTGAACTGTTATAGTATATTAAAGAGTCTTCTATTTATGTGCTGCCTCTGTGTCCAACATGTCTGATGTACGAAGGTTGCAGGGATCCAGACGGAATTTGGCAGCAAACGATGAAAAAATAATTAAGACGCCTCACTATCTATCCAAAAAGTTGCTTTCATTAAAAGAACAACCAATCAAATTGCAAAAAAACAAATTTTCCAAATTCCTTTCAGTGATCATGTTGATTCGCCATCCATATCCATTATAAACAGAACACATTAAGAAAACATTAAATCATTCAGAAAAAAAATCATAAATGTGGCTCCTGCTGCTTTATGACTCTCTTTTCCAAAGACTCACAACTCTCTTGAGTGAAGAAATTTCTCCTCAGTCCTAAATAGCTGACCCCTTACTCTGAGACTGTGGCCCCTAGTTCTAGACTCCCCAGCCAGCGGAAACATCCTCCCAGCATGTACCCTGTCAAGCCCTGTAGGAATTTTATATGTTTCAATGAGATCACCTCTCATTCTACTAAACTCTGGGGAATATATGCCTCGTCTCCTCCATCTCTCATAGGACAATCACCTCCCCCCACCGCCCCCCTCCCCCCACTCCCCCGCCCTCCCACATCGCAGGAATCAGTCTAGTGAACCTTGGTTGCACTCCAAACATCTTTCGAATGAGACGTTAAACCAAGGCCCCATCTGTTCGCTCAGGTGGACGTAAAAGATCCCATGGCACTTTTTCAAAGAAGAGCAGGGGAGTTATCCCCGGTGTCCTGGCCAATATTTATCCCTCAATTAACAGAACAATTAACAAAACAGATTATCTTGTCATTATCACATTGCTGATTGTGGAAGCTTGCTTGTGCACAAATTGGCTGCCGCATTTCCCACATTACAACAGTGACTACATTCCAGAAGTACTTCATTGGCTGTAAAGTGCTTTGAGACGTCCGGTGGTCGTGAAAGGCGCTATATAAATGCATGTCTTTCTTTTTTTTCTTTTCCATTCTCTCCCCTTTCTACCAGTGGGAATATTATGTATGCAGATCAAACCTTTATCACTGGGCCTGCCAAAGACCATTGCTGGCATGTCTCGTTCTCTGTTTGTAACCAACTCTTAGTTTATGAGTTTTGCATAATTGTAATGCAGCCAGATCATCTTTGACCTCTATAATGGTGATCCTGTAGGGTGTGTTGTTGGCCTCAGTGAATTCTGATATGATCTATCTTTCTTTCTTTCTCTCTTTCTCTCTTTCTCTCTTTCTTTCTTTCTCTCTTTCTCTCTTTCTTTCTTTCTCCCTTTCTTTCTTTCTCTCTTTCTTTCTTTCTCTCTTTTTCTCTTTCTTTCTTTCTCTTTCTTTCTCTCTTTCTCTCTTTCTCTCTTTCTTTCTCTCTTTCTTTCTCCCCGCAGTGCATCTCTCCATGCTGGGCCTGGATCCAGTGAAACTATTTTGAAGAAGAACAGGGGAATCCTGGGCCAATATTTATCCCTCACTAAAACAGATTATCTGGTCATTATCACATTGCTGTTTGTGGGACCTTGCTGTGCGCAAAGCAGCTGACAGTTTTGCAACATTACAACAGCGATTACACTTCAAGGGTTCTTATTGGCTGTAAAGCTGCTTTGGAGTGCCTTGAAAGGCGCTATAGAAATGCAAGTTAATTCTTTCTTTTCATTCCACTATATCAACATTTCCATTCCTGTTTTAATGGGCATCTAACCAGGCAGATAAGACCTCCCTCAGTCTTATCAGAGGGACAGCACCACTGTTAATGCAGCACTCTCTCACTGGAACATCAGCCTTGATTTTTCTTTTATTCATTCTCAGGATGTGGGCGTCGTTGGCAAGGCTGGCATTTATTGGCCATTCCTAGTTCCCTTGACTGAGTGTCAGTTAAGTGTCAACCACATTAGCATGCGACTGGAGTCACATATTTTAATTTTTTTTAAAATCCAATTTCGTTTCAGATCAACTCTAACGCCAAAGATCACTTTGCGCCAATGTGTTTGATTTTAGGCCAAAAGGCCGAGAGGCGAAGTTGCACCGATCCTGGAAATATTGCAATACCAGGTCGGTGCATGGAGTGGACGGGGCATGCCCCTGATCCAGGCCGGAATAGGCCAGGGCAGCAGATATCCTTCCCAAAAGGATATCAATGAACACTTCTTTTTTCTACAGCAATCCAACAGCTTTATGGTCACTTTTACTGATACCAATATTATATTTCCAGATATAATTTCAATCGTATTCAGACTGCCATGGTGGGAATTGAACTTATGTTCTCTGCATTAGTAGTTCAGTAACATAACCACTACACTACCGTACCCTATCAAGATTATGCACTCAACCCCTGGAGCCAGGTTCAATCTTCTAACCCAGTACCAAGTGTGCTACCACCTGACACTATCTGACAGATATCTGAGTAACTTCTATATCTTGAACAATCTTCAAACCCTCCTAGGAAAACAATCACGGGCATCTCCTGTCATATTTCAATCTCTGGAGAAATGGAGAGAAAGCATATTTTAATGACATTTCTGGGCAGAGAGGAAGCCTATTTATGATCCCTCACTTGGGATTCACTGACAAACGTTAAGAAGGATGGAGTTAATTAAGGCTTGTACAATTGTATTTCACGTACAATTCAGAGTCTCAGAGTGGATTCACTTCATCAGAAAGAAGAGGCCAAGTGTGGTACTTTAGGGGAATGTACTGCAAAGTTAAAGCAAATGCCCTCGAATTGTGATTTTCAACAATGACTTACATTTATATAATTCCTTGCTCAACATCCCAAAGCGCTTTGCAGCCAGTGCAGTACTTTTTGAAGTTTAGTCACTGTTGCAATGCAGGACAGCTGGCAGCCATTTTGTGCACAGCAAGATCCCACAAACAGCATTGTGATAAGAGACTGTTTTAGTGATGTTGATTGAGTGTTGGCCAGGACCCCTGCTCTTCATCGAGTATTGTCATGCAATCACTTATGTCCACCTGAGAGGGCAGACTAACGTCTCAGTTTAACGTCTCATTTAAAAGACAGCACCTTTGACATTGTTAGCATGGGCTTTGTGCTTAAGTCTCTGGAATGGGACTTGAGCCCACAACCTTCTGACTCAGCAGGTGAGAGTGCTGCCCACTGAGCCACGACCGACACTGCTTTTTTCAGCAAATTCCATACAGCCAGCAAGTAGGACTTGAAATCCTGTCTCCCGGGATACCAAGGACCCTGGTCATTTTAACCGCCCCAAGCTCTGCATCCTAAAAAGTTCAAGAATGTCAGGATTCAGGCCAAAACCCAGATTGTAACTCGGCTGGGAAAAACACAGCTTCCAAGGATGGGTGTAATGTAAATCCTCGCGTTTAATGGAGCTGCAAGGGGGATCGATTGTTGAGAATTCAGATATGATCCTGTCACCTCAATTTCAGTGGGCTGGTCCACTGCCCCTTCTACAAGGTGAGATGTGAACATGACAAAATACTAATTGCAGCACAGTCCCCATCACCTCCACCGTCCGTGCTCATTACAGGTAGCTACCAACATCAGGCAAATAGCGCTAACCATTTACCATTACCATAAGAGCCAATTGCAAGGCCGCCGCTTATAACCCATTAAGCACACCGACTATTTCAGACCGTTCCTCACACTTCGTTAGCCCTTGGACCGACGGGCGAAGTTCGCTTTTCATCCCCTACAAGTACGCCGGGAAGCGTCGGTGCTGCTACATGTTGTAAGAAATTGTGAATTGGAAGAAATAACTTGAGACAAAAATGTCTCTTCAGACTGGTGTTAGATTTGAAGGATTAATTCCATGGTATAATAGCTAAAGCTACTTGAACAACGTGAATATAACTAACTGATAACAGGCAGCTCCAAACATCTGAAGGTCAAGAATGGCGTATCTGACTCCAACCTGGACAGGATAAGGACAGGAGAGATGGACCTTCAGGATGGGAGAGATGGGCCTTCAGAAAGTATAAACAGGAAAGACACGTGAAGAGGAGGGTTTCACCTAAGAGTTGAGACAAAGAACTCAATGAGCCATTGGGCACCCTGCTTTGGGAAGGGCCCTTATAGGTTAAATGGTCCAGTCCATCATTTTACCCCAGGCCCACCTCTAAAAAGGGAATACAAGAGATATCTAAAAAGCTTTTCAGGGCAGTCGGTGCAGAGAAAAGCAATTCGTGCCACTAGCCATCTGTCTAATCGGGACTAATACTACCTACTTGTCATGATCTTATGTCGACTATGTCCATCCTGATTGTGTGTTGTGTTTGACTATATTTGAACTACTGGTCCTTAATAAAATGCCTTATGCCTCCCAAGACCATTTGGGTAATCTGTGTGTGACCTGTGATCCAAATCTTACAGTGTCTCTCCCACATGATCATCTTTGCTAGCTGACTCTATTGGCACTTCTCTCGGTCACTACAGGAACTGAGTGGAAATGCATCCCGTACCAATTAAGATAAGGATCTACAATGAGCACTCTCTATTGGAACTTGAAAAAGAAAGGCTTGCATTTATATTTTGCCTTTCACAACCTCTGAAAAAATGGCCACCATGCTCCACCCTTTGAGCTGGGGGTGAGAGAGTCGGGGGTGGGGGTGGGGGGAGAGTCAGGGGGAGAGAGAATGGGGGGAGGAGTGGAGAGAGAGTCGGGGCGGGGGCCTGAGCGGGCGAAGAGAGTAAGGGCCTCAGATCCTGCTTCTCGGTATCACATGGAGGGAATGATTCGGGGCCAGGAGGAGGGGTGGGGGGTGGGAGGCTTAACAGGTGCATGTCTGTCAAAAAAAGTGCAGTACAAATAGTTACACTGTTAAAATTACCCCCTTTAGGTTCCACCTGCTAACCCATAAATCTCTATCCCTCTCTTGCGTTAGGAATTTAACCATAAATCTTGCATCTAACACAGGTCTGTCATACCTCAGATGTTCCACTTCAGATGTTCCACTCCAGATGTTGCATTCCAAAAGTTGCACTCCCGATGTCGCATCCCGGTGTCGCACTACAAAGTGTCACACTTTACTTAGCAAAAGAAAAGCAATCTGGAAAACGGGGAAGGAAAGCTGACCCGGACACTGAAGTTTACAAGCTGTTGCAATTGCTCTCCAGGTGACCTCAGCAGGTTGATTTTCGACTTCATTAACAGAATGAAAATCAGGCGGGATCATTAAAGGGCGTGCGATCAGTCTCCGTCAGATCACCGGTGAAAATCTAACCCTTGCGAATCTATGAGTTGCTACTATTAGCTGGATTTGCCTCTTTAGACCACCTGCCCCACAGAGAACCTTTGATCAGTGACCTTAGAAAGTCAGGGCAGGCTCGCAGCTAAATATCACAGCCCTGTCCCCCAGACTAATGTGCAGCGTCGCTGGAGATCAGCTAGTATTCCCACAAAAATTAACATCCCATAATGCTATGGCTTAACATTGGGCCCTGACGGTGTGATTCCCTCTTTAAACAAAATTTCAGCCTCAGATTAATTTCATGTGAGGTACATGTCAAACACCTTGGCTATTTAATGGCCGTCACTAATTAATTGTTATTACTTCACCAACACAACCAACCATAGTCACAAAGTGGATGCCTTCAACCTACCTGGCAGCAGCCATTAGCAGTTTTTCAGAACTGACGGTTTTATTGGCAGCCGCTGATGAGGTCAGACTCTTTGTGGCTGCCTGAGATGACATCGGCATTGGGGGGAGGGGAGTTAGCACATAGACGACCCCTCTGTCTAGGGTTGCCAATCCTCCAGGATGGCCCCAGAATTAAAGATTAATCTCCTGGATATTGCTGTGACCAAACCCTAAGAATGAAATCACAGGGACATTAAATAAATTTTTCATTGAACACTTTCGTTCATTAGTTGTTAGAATATCGGAGATGGGAAAGAAGGCTGCTTGACTCATGGACAGGAAACATCCAATTGGGTAACAAAGAGCCTCTTCGCTTTCCAATTGATGTGGGAAGGTGGTGTATCACGATGTGTTGGGTGCCCAAAGGCAGGAAGTGGGGGCAAGCCGGTTGGTGGAAGGAGGTCACATAATAAAACCTTCAGGAATAGGTCCAAACCAGAGTTGGCATACCCTACGTTCTGTCATCTGCTGATCCCTATTTTCAAATCCCTCCATGGCCTTGCCCCTCCCTATCTCTGTAATCTCCTCCAGCCCCACAGCCCTCCGAGATGTCTGTGCTCCTCTAATTCAGACCCTCTGAGCACCCCTGATTATAATCGCTCAACCATTGGTGGCCGTGCCTTCTGTTGCCTAGGCCCCAAACTCTGGAACTCACTGCCAAAAGCTCTCCGCCTCTCTATCTCTCTTTCCTCTTTCAAGACGCTCCTTAAAACATACCCTTTTTGACCAAGCATTTAGCCAC
This sequence comes from Pristiophorus japonicus, assembly GCF_044704955.1. Lineage (NCBI taxonomy): Eukaryota > Metazoa > Chordata > Chondrichthyes > Pristiophoridae > Pristiophorus > Pristiophorus japonicus. The sequence goes on along the minus strand of NC_091989.1, from coordinate 17,351,623 downwards.
ATGCGCTAATTTCTACATATGCGGCTGGGTGTCAAATTTTTATCAGGATAATACTTCTGTGAAACGCCTTGGGATGTTTCACGATGTTATAGGCGCTATATAAATACAAGTTATTGTTGATAAAAAGGTGCAAAACATTTCCTCCACAGCAGGCAAGGGCTGCTGTCATTCAAAGGGAAAACTCGGATTTGAGACTCACATTGGGGGTGGATGGGAGGGGGGCGGGGGGGACGATATTCACCCACGGTTTCAAGCAGAAATGAGGCGGGAGTCGATCGCGGTGATCTACTTACCGCCCCCTTACAGTTTCCGGCCGCCATGATTTGGACTGCACTGGGGAAAAGGTGAGCAAAATTCCTGCCCAAAACAGGCGTGAGCCATGCTTGAATGAGCAACTCCGGGCTCCTAAGCCATCTACTGGTCCTGATGCAATTTTGCTGTTCCACTTTACATTGGATTACATTGAATTTTACAGCATGGAAGCAGGCTATTCAGCCCAGCTGGTCTATGCCAGCGTTTGTGCTCCACATGAACCTTGGGTGGCTCATGTGCTCTGCCCAGAAGAACTGAGTGTTCAGTGGCCTAAGCAGTGGTCCTTAATGATGACATGGGGTGGGGGATAGGGAGTTAGCATACAGAGGACACCTTTGTCTAGGGTTGCCAAATCATCCAGGGTTGTCCCAGAGCCTCCAGCAATTAAAGATTCATCCCCTGGATATTGCTGGGAGCAAACCCTGGGAGAAAAATCACAGGGTCGTTAAATAAATGGTGTGCTTTTTGGCATTGAACACTTTTGTCCATTAGTTATTAGACTATCCGAGATGGGAAAGAAAGCTGCTTAAAGGGACCACTGGTGGCCATTTTGGGAGCATTGCAGGTAAGTTTTATTCAATGATTCCAATGACCCTCTTCTCGGTTCCTCTGTGCCCTAGGCTTGCCAGGAGATTCACAAAGGGCGCGATTTTAACCCACATTGTCAAGCGGGATCGAGGCAGGAGCAAGCTGAGGATCGTGGTGAACTAGTTGTCACCCTGTTCCCATCCCGCCATGATTATGAAGCGGACCGTGGAATGGGGAGAGGGGGTGGAGGCAGTGAGCAACACATCTACCCAAAGTGGGAGCCTACTTAAATATGCAAATCAGGGGAGGCGGAGGCAAATTGTCACACCCCAATCGGCTGCCTGAGATCATCCAACTCAGCACACATCTGGGTCCATCCTGACCAAATTTTATATGTTCTCATGTTGATTTTAAGCTTCTTTATGCAAAGAAAGACTTGCTTTACTATAGCGCCTTTCAGGACCCACGAACGTCTCAAAACGCTTTACAGCCAATGTAGTACTTTTGGAGTGTAGTCATTGTTGTAATGTAGGAAACGCAGCAGCCAATTTGCACACAGCAAAATCCCAGCAATGTGATAATGACCAGATAATCTGTTTTTGTGATGTTGATTGAGGGAGAAATATTGGCCAGGACACTGGGGATAACTTCCCTGCTCTTCTTCGAAATAGTAACATGGGACCTTTTCCATCCACCTGAGAGAGCAGATGGGGCCTCAGTTTAACGTCTCATCCAAAAGACGACGCCTCCGACAATGCAGCACTCCCTCAGCACTGCAGTGGAGTGTCAACCTAGATTTATGTGCTCAAGTTCTTGGAGTGGGACTTGAACCCACAACCTTCTGACTCAGAGGCAAGTGTGGTACCAATGGCGCCACAGCTGACAAATGCTTTGCCACAGGGAGTGGTTCAGGCAGACACCATAGCGCCTTTTGAGGGAAACACGGATAAATATTTGAAGCAGAGGACGATATGGGGTGAGAGCAGGACGAGGAGCCTTGCACAGACATGATGGGCCGAATGGCAATCTTCCGGGCTGTAAATTCCCTCGATTCCACTTGAGAGCGCACGGGAGCAGGGATTGTGCCTCAGTTTAACCGACCCTGCCCTTTCCCAGCCTAGAGAATTGCAGCACACGTGCTGACTATGATAACCCATCGCAGTACGGGCTGGATATCGAACCTGAGGCTGCGTGTCGCAGTTCGACACATTACCAGTGGGGGTTCCGACTTGGGGTGGGGAGCAAAGCGAGAAATGACCTCTGAATGCTCCGGCAGTGGATTAGATAACGCTTACAAGTAAATGATAACCATATCCCTTGGGCAGAAACAGATTGTAAGAGCAGCAGACACACCTGTCTGTTATTCCGGCTCAAATATCACAAAAACTGCTAATTATGTTGTCACACAAACTACCCACTAATCAGAAACACATCCCCCAGACCTCGGATAAACACAACAAAGAGACTGTCATTCAGCTACAATGAGCCTGAAATCAAGTTGCGCTCCCTGTAGCTCTGAGCTAATTCAGGCTCTGAAACCCTGCCACCAACTCCGGCTTTGAAAGCATCTTGCTGAGCTGCGAATAATGCTTGACACTTGGAAGGAGTGCGGCGCTCGCAAAGACGTTTTGATCTCGGCACACACGACAGGATCGATGTGCGGAGACAGCGACTGAGGTGCCAACGTGCACAGGGAGGGCAGAAGGGCAGTGGTACACAGGAACACAACAAGACCAAGTTGCATTTACACAGAACTTTTATCGGAGTAAAACACCCCAGAGCACTTTGGAGGAGCGCTATCAGACCGAATTTGACACCGCGCCACATAAAGAGATATTAGAACAGGGGACCTAAAGAGATAGGTTTGAAGTAGCATCTTAAAGGTGGAGAGGTTTGGGGAGAGTATTCCAGAGCTTAGGGCTTAGGAACAGAAGTGTGCCATTCAGTCTCTCGAACCTCCTCCGCCATTCAATTAGGTCTTGCCTGATCTCAACTCCATTTACCCGCCTTCGGTCCATATCTCTTAATACTTGATCTAGTATCAGCTGTGACTCAGTGGGTAGCACACTCGCCTCTGAGTCAGAAGGTTGTGGATTCAAGTCCCACTCCAGATACTTGAGCACATAAATCTAGGCTCACCCTCCAGTGCGGTACCGAGGGAGTGCTGCACTGTCGGAGGCGCCGTGTTTCGGATGAAACGTTAAACCGAGGCCCCCGTCTGCTCGCTCAGGTGAATGTAAACGATCCCATGGCACTATTTTGAAGGAGAGCAGGGGAGTTACCCTCAGTGTCCTGGCCAATATTTATCCCTCAATCAACATAACAAAAACAGATTGTCTGGTCATTGTCACATTGCTGTTTGTGGGAGCTTGCTGTGCGTGTTTCCCGCATTACAACAGTGACTACACTCAAAAAATTACGTCATTGGCTATAAAGTGCTTTGAGGCGCCTGGTGGTCATGAAAGGCGCTATATAAATGCAAGTCTTTCTTTGACCGTTACCCAACAACATTTATCAATCTCAGTCTTGACAGCTCCCATTGTTCCCCAGCATCCATAGCCTTTTTGTGGGGAAGAGAATTCCATATTTCTTTTATCCTTTGTGTGAAAAAGTGTTTCCTGATATCCCACCAATGTGGCCTGGCTCTAATTTTAAGATTATGTCCCTTGTTCTTGATTGCTGAAACCGCACCTCAGGACGGATATAGAGGTAGATACAGAGAGACTACTACCCTATCGAATTCTTTTAACATTCTAAACACCACGATCAGGTCACCCCTCAAGGGCGTACAAGCCAAGTTTATCCAACCTGTCCTCATATTTAAACCTCTAAGCCCTCATGCCTTTGTTACCTCCGGACTTGACAATCCCAACTCTTTCCTGGCCAGCTTCCCCATCTTCCACCCTCCATAAACTTGAACTCATCCAAAACTTTGCTGTCCGTATCCTAACTCGCAATAAGTCCTGTTCACACATCATCACTTCTGTGCTCCCTGACCTGCATTTGGCTCCCAGTTCCGGCTCAATTTTAATATTCTTATCCCTGTTTTGAAATCCTTCCATGGCCTCGCCCCTCCTTATTCTCTGTAACCTCCTCCCGCCCTACAACACCGCCCCCCCCTCCCCCGCGAGATCTCTGCGCTCTTCCAATTCTGGCCTCTTGCGAATTCCCGATTTAATCGCTCCACCATTGGCGGCCGTGCTATCAGCTGCCCGGGCCCTAAGTTCTGGAATTCCCTCCCTAAACCTCTCTCTCCTCCATTAAGACGTGCCTTTGGCCAAGTTTTGGTCACCTGCGCTAATATCTCCTTACTAGGATCAGTGACAAATTTTATCTGATGATGCTCCTGTGAAGTGCCATGGGACATTTTACTACGTTAAAGGTGCTATATAAATGCAGGTTGTTGTTGAGTATCTGTGTTTGGGATACTTGGTCTGATAAAATACAACAATTCCCAGAACGTGTGCAGGTACATAAGAACATAAGAATTAGGAACAGGAGTAGGCCATCTAGCCCCTCGAGCCTGCTCCGCCATTCAACAAGATCATGGCTGATCTGGCCATGGACTCAGCTCCACTTACCCGCCCTCTCCCCGTAACCCTTAATTCCCTTATTGGTTAAAAATCTATCTATCTGTGATTTGAATACATTCAATGAGCTAGCCTCAACTGCTTCCTTGGGCAGAGAATTCCACAGATTCACAACCCTCTGGGAGAAGAAATTCTTTCTCAACTCGGTTTTAAATTGGCTCCTCCGTATTTTGAGGCTGTGCCCCCTAGTTCTAGTCTCCCCCACCAATGGAAACAACTTCTCTGCCTCTATCTTGTCTATCCCTTTCATGATTTTAAATGTTTCTATAAGATCACCCCTCATCCTTCTGAACTCCAAGGAGTAAAGACCCAGTCTACTCAATCTATTATCATAAGGTAACCCCCTCATTTCTGGAATCAGCCGAGTGAATCGTCTCTGTACCCCTTCCAAAGCTAGTATATCCTTCCTTAAGTAAGGTGACCAAAACTGCACACAGTACTCCAGGTGCGGCCTTACCAATACCTTATACAGTTGCAGCAGGACCTCCCTGCTTTTGTACTCCATCCCTCTCGCAATGAAGGCCAACATTCCATTTGCCTTCCTGATTACCTGCTGCACCTGCAAACTAACCTTTTGGGATTCATGCACAAGGACCCCCAGGTCCCTCTGCACCACAGCATGTTGTAATTTCTCCCCATTCAAATAATATTCCCTTTTACTGTTTTTTTTCCCAAGGTGGATGACCTCACACTTTCCGACATTGTATTCCATCTGCCAAACCTTAGCCCATTCGCTTAACCTATCCAAATCTCCTTGCAGCCTCTCTGAGTCCTCTACACAACCCGCTTTCCCACTAATCTTAGTGTCATCTGCAAATTTTGTTGCACTACACTCTGTCCCCTCTTCCAGGTCATCTATGTATATTGTAAACAGTTGTGGTCCCAGTACTGATCCCTGTGGCACACCACTAACCACTGATTTCCAACCGGAAAAGGACCCATTTATCCCGACTCTCTGCTTTCTGTTCACCAGCCAATTCTCTATCCATGCTAATACATTTTCTCTGACTCCGCGAACCTTTATCTTTTGCAGTAACCTGTTGTGTGGCACCTTATCGAATGCCTTTTGGAAATCTAAATACACCACATCCATCGGTACACCTCTATCCACCATGCTAGTTATATCCTCAAAGAATTCCAGTAAATTCGTTAAACATGATTTCCCTTTCATGAATCCATGTTGGGTCTGCTTGATTGCACTATTCCTATCCAGATGTCCCGCTATTTCTTCCTTAATGATAGTTTCAAGCATTTTCCCCACTACAGATGTTAAACTAACCGGCCTATAGTTACCTGCCTTTTGCCTGCCCCCTTTTTTAAACAGAGGCGTTACATTAGCTGCTCTCCAATCCAAAGGTAACAACATCAGAAAAGAGATCACTTGGTGGTGTTAATCACCCATCCCCTCCTGCCTTTGAATATCCTGCAAAGGATGCCCCCTATGGGTGAGGCACTCGGGCACGGGCGGGCAGTGCCCAGGGAAAGTGTCATGTTGCAGGACTCAGCTACGTCAGGGGACCAGGGAAGAGATATAGGAGGGAGACAAAAAAAAACTACAGCTTAACTATTATTTTGAAATGACAGCACCATTGAAGTGAAGGATCTGTTAACTTGGCCATGATAACTCCTCCTGTCAGCCCACTCCAGCTGTGTTGTCACCTGTACTGCGGCATCTTCTTCTATCCTTGGGCTGCAGCTTATTGTAAACAAGCTTTCGAGCCTAATTGAGATAGCCTGTAAAAATAGCTCTGTAAATAAATTCCCCACTGATCATAACAGGATGCTAATTGACTCTTCTTTGCTTCATTTTGCTGCACAATTTCTTTGCCTTCAGTAAAGGCCTCGTCGTACTCCAGGCACTTTTCACAGTAGTGTCGGTGCCATCGACTGCCGAGGTGCAGGCCTCCCACGGTCGACTTGCCCCTGCGAGGGTTGCCAACCCAGCAGCATTGTCCTTGCGTCAACAACAACAACAATAATTTGTGTTTAGATAGCGTCTTTAATGTAGTAAAATGTCACTTTCATTTATATTGTCGATGGGGAAAAGGCTGTTTCACTAACAATCAAGAGCAATCCAATTGGGTAACAAAGTTTCTGTTGCCTTTTCAATTGGCTGTGGAAAGGCTGTGTCTGATGGCTGGACCAATGGCGGGAGTGTGTGGGGGCGGGGCAGTTCAAGGCGCGAGGTCATGTGATGAAACCTCCAGGAATACGTCCGACCAAAGTTGGTGATTCTGCCCCCTGCAGATAAAGGTCACAAGATGCTGTGTATCTGTAAAGCATGCACTCCCATGTTCCGCCACCAGGGAGTGCATCCCCTGAAGTCCCAAGGGATCCCAGCATCCCTTCAGAGCACTGTATATAAGCCGGCCCCTAAGGCCTGTTCCTCACTTTGGAGTGTCTTAATAAAGACTGAGGTCATTGTTACTTTAACCTCCCTGTGTGCAGTCTCATCTGTGTCAGGAACCCAACTGGCGACGAGTATACGAATCCAACACAAAGATGCAGCAAACTGTGGGCATCCTGGAGAAGTTCTCGGAGGGTGAGGACTGGGAAGCCTATGTCAAATGGCTAGACCAGTACTTTGCAGCCAACGAGCTGGACGGAGAAGGAAGCGCTGCAAAAAGGAGAGTGGTCCTCCTCACAGTCTGCGGGGCACCGACCTACAGCCTCATGAAGAATCTTCTGGCTCCAGTGAAACCCACAGATAAGTCGTATGAGGAGCTGTGTGCACTGATTCGGGAGCATCTTAACCTGAGGGAGAGCGTGCTGATGGCAAGGTATCGGTTCTACACGTACCAGCGATCTGAAGGTCAGGAAGTGGCGAGCTACGTCGCCGAGCTAAGGCGATGTGCAGGACAATGTGAGTTTGATGGCTACCTGGAGCAAATGCTCAGAGACTTTTTTGTACTGGGCATTGACCACAAGACCATCCTACGAAAACTTTTGACTGTAGAGACACCAACCCTCAGTAAGGCCATTGCGATAGCACAGGCATTTATGTCCACCAGTGATAACACCAAAGAAATCTCTCAGCACACAAGTGCTAGCAATGTTCATAAATTAAGTGGAACTGTGTTTGCGAGCAGAAATGTACAGGGCAGAAACCACGAGTCTGCAACTGCCAGCAGGCCTCAGGTGACCCAGAAGGCTCAGAGTCCGCAACAAAGGCAATTCACACCTTGTTGGCGTTGTGGAGGCTTCCATTCAGCCTATTCATGCCGCTTCAAAGGGTATGTTTGCAAGAGCTGTGGAACAATGGGGCACCTCCAACGAGCTTGCAGACAAGCTGCAAGCTCTGCAAAACCTGCTAACCACCACGTGGCAGAGGAAGATTGGTCCATGGTGGATCAAAGCAATTTCGAGTCTCAGAGAGAGGAGGCAGATGCTGAAGTACATGGGGTGCACACATTTTCAACGAAATGTCCACCCATAATGCAAATGTAAAATTGAATGGCTTACCCGTATCCATGGAACTGGACACTGGCGCTAGCCAATCCATCATGAGTAAAAAGATGTTTGAGAGACTGTGGTGCAACAAGGCACTCAGACCAGCCCTGAGCCTCATCCACATGAAACTGAGAATGTACACCAAAGAGCTTATCACTGTCCTGGGCAGCGCCATGGTCAAGGTCACCTACGAGGGCACGTTGCACGAACTGCCACTCTGGATTGTCCCGGGCAATGGCCCCACACTGCTTGGAAGGAGCTGGCTGGGCAAAATCCGCTGGAACTGGGATGACATTCGAGCGCTATCACATGTCGATGAGGCCTCATGTACCCAGGTTCTTAACAAATTTCCTTCCCTTTTTGAGCCTGGCACTGGAAACTTTTCCGGGGCAAAGGTGCGGATCCACTTGGTCCCAGAGGCACGACCCATTCACCACAAGGCGCGAGTGGTACCTCACATGATGAGGGAGAGAGTGGAAATCGAGCTGGACAGGTTGCAACGCGAGGGCATCATCTCCCCAGTGGAATTCAGCGAATGGGCCAGCCCGATTGTTCCAGTACTCAAAAGTGATGGCACTGTCAGGATTTGCGGCAATTATAAAGTAACTATTAATCGTTTCTCGTTACAGGACCAATACCCGCTACCTAAGGCAGACGACCTATTTGCGATGCTGGCAGGAGGTAAGATGTTCACCAAGCTTGACCTGACTTTGGCCTACATGATGCAAGAGCTGGAGGAGTCTTCGAAGGGCCTCACCTGCATCAACACGCACAAGGGACTGTTGATCTACAATAGATACCCGTTTGGAATTCGGTCGGCTGCAGCGATCTTCCAGAGAAACATGGAGAGCCTACTCAAGTCGGTACCACACACAGTGGTTTTTCAGGACGAAATATTGGTCACGGGTCGGGACACCGTCGAACACCTACAAAACCTGGAGGAGGTCCTCCAGCGATTGGATCGCGTAGGGCTGCGGCTGAAGAGGTCGAAATGCGTCTTCATGGCAACAGAAGTGGAGCTTTTGGGGAGAAAGCTTGCAAACTTGTTGATGGTGGCGCAGTCCGCAGATTTGTTGATGGTCATGGAAGTGTTTGAAAATGATACATTACCTGTCACGGCCCGCCAGATTAGGACTTGGACCAGCCAAGATCCTCTGCTGTCCTGAGTAAAAAACTGTGTACTGCATGGGAGCTGGGCCAGCATCCCCGTTGAAATGCAAAAGCTAATCAAGCCATTCCAGCGGGTAAAGGACGAGCTGTCCATTCAGGCAGACTGCCTGTTGTGGGGTAACCGCGTAGTGTTGCCCAAAAAGGGCAGGGAGACGTTCATCTCGGATCACCACAGCACACACCCGGGTATAGTAATGGTGAAAGCGATAGCCAGATCCCACGTGTGGTGGCCCGGTATCAACTCTGACTTAGAGTCCTGTGTACGGCAATGCAGCATGTGTGCTCAGTTGAGCAACGCGCCCAGAGAGGCACCACTAAGTTTGTGGTCCTGGCCCTCCAGACCATGGTCGAGGATCCATGTCGACTATGCGGGCCCGTTTCTCGGTAAAATGTTCCTGGTGGTGGTGGATGCTTTTTCAAAATGGATTGAATGTGAAATAATGTCGGGAAGCACCGCCACCGCCACCATTGAAAGCCTGAGGGCCATGTTTGCCACCCAAGACCTGCCTGACATACTGGTCAGTGACAACGGGCCATGTTTCACCAGTGCCGAATTTAAAGAATTCATGACCCACAATGGGATCAAACATGTCACCTCGGCCCCGTTTAAACCAGCCTCCAATGGGCAGGCAGAGCAGGCAGTACAAACAATCAAACAGAGCCTTAAATGAGTCATAGAAGGCTTACTCCAAAGCCGCCTGCCCCGAGTACTGCTCAGCTACCACACGAGACCCCATTCGCTCACAGGGGTGCACCCGGCTGAACTACTCATGAAAAGGACACTGTAGTGAGTTGGTCTTACCGCAGGAGAAGGGTCCACAGCCAGATATGGAATGGAAGACCAACAGGAAGAGCAGTGCAAGAAAGATAGTGCAGGAGTCCCCTGTGGTCATCCCCCTGCAAAACAGATACACTGCTTTGAGTACTGTTGGGGAGGATGACTCATCAGGGGAGGGCAGCAGCAGCCAAGTTCATGGCACCGTAGGTGGCTCTGCTGCAAAGGAGGGCAGGAAAAAGAGTGGGAGCGCGATAGTGATAGGGGATTCGATGGTGAGGGGAATAGATAGGCGTTTCTGCGGACGCAACCGAGACTCCAGGATGGTATGTTGCCTCCCTGGTGCAAGGGTCAAGGATGTCTCGGAGCGGGTGCAGGACATTCTGAAATGGGAGGGAGAACAGCCAGTTGTCGTGGTGCACATTGGTACCAACGACATAGGTAAAAAAAGGGATGAGGTCCTACGAAAAGAATTTAAGGAGCTAGGAGCTAAATTAAAAAGTAGGACCTCAAAAGTAGTAATCTCGGGATTGCTACCAGTGCCACGTGCTAGTCAGAGTAGGAATCGCAGGATAGCGCAGATGAATACATGGCTTGAGCAGTGGTGCAGCAGGGAGGGATTCAAATTCTTGGGGCATTGGAACCGGTTCTGGGGGAGGTGGGACCAGTACAAACCGGACGGTCTGCACCTGGGCAGGTCCGGAACCAATGTCCTAGGGGGAGTGTTTGCTAGTGCTGTTGGGGAGGAGTTAAACTAATATTGCAGGGGGATGGGAACCTATACAGGGAGACAGAGGGAGACAAAAAGGAAGCAAAAGCAAAAGACAGAAAGGAGATGAGGAAAAGTGGAGGGCAGAGAAACCCAAGGCAAAGAACAAAAAGGGCCACTGTACAGCAAAATTCTAAAAGGACAAAGGGTGTTAAAAAAACAAGCCTGAAGGCTTTGTGTCTTAATGCAAGGAGTATCCGCAATAAGGTGGATGAATTAATTGTGCAAATAGATGTTAACAAATATGATGTGATTGGGATTACGGAGACGTGGCTCCAGGATGATCAGGGCTGGGAACTCAACATCCAGGGGTATTCAACATTCAGGAAGGATAGAATAAAAGGAAAAGGAGGTGGGGTAGCATTACTGGTTAAAGAGGAGATTAATGCAATAGTTAGGAAAGACATTAGCTTGGATGATGTGGAATCTATATGGGTGGAGCTGCAGAACACTAAAGGGCAAAAATCGTTAGTGGGAGTTGTGTACAGACCTCCAAACAGTAGTAGTGATGTTGGGGAGGGCATCAAACAGGAAATTAGGAGTGCATGCAATAAAGGTGCAGCAGTTATAATGGGTGACTTTAATATGCACATAGATTGGGCTAGCCAAACTGGAAGCAATACGGTGGAGGAGGATTTCCTGGAATGCATAAGGGATGGTTTTCTAGACCAATATGTCGAGGAACCAACTAGGGGGGAGGCCATCTTAGACTGGGTGTTGTGTAATGAGAGAGGATTAATTAGCAATCTCATTGTGCGAGGCCCCTTGGGGAAGAGTGACCATAATATGGTGGAATTCTGCATTAGGATGGAGAATGAAACAGTTAATTCAGAGACCATGGTCCAGAACTTAAAGAAGGGTAACTTTGAAGGTATGAGGCATGAATTGGCTAAGATAGATTGGCTAATGATACTTAAGGGGTTGACTGTGGATGGGCAATGGCAGACATTTAGAGAACGCATGGATGAATTACAACAATTGTACATTCCTGTCTGGCGTAAAAATAAAAAAGGGAAGGTGGCTCAACCGTGGCTATCTAGGGAAATCAGGGATAGTATTAAAGCCAAGGAAGTGGCATACAAATTGGCCAGAAATAGCAGCGAACCTGAGGACTGGGAGAAATTTAGAACTCAGCAGAGGAGGACAAAGGGTTTGATTAGGGCAGGGAAAATGGAGTACGAGAAGAAGCTTGCAGGGAACATTAAGGCGGATTGCAAAAGTTTCTATAGGTATGTAAAGAGAAAGAGGTTAGTAAAAACAAACGTAGGTCCCCTGCAGTCAGAATCAGGGGAAGTCATAACGGGGAACAAAGAAATGGCAGACCAATTGAACAAGTACTTTGGTTCAGTATTCACTAAGGAGGACACAAACAACCTTCCGGATATAAAAGTGGTCAGAGGGTCTATTAAAGAGGAGGAACTGAGGGAAATCTTTATTAGTCGGGAAATTGTGTTGGGGAAATTGATGGGATTGAAGGCCGATAAATCCCCAGGGCCTGATGGACTGCATCCCAGAGTACTTAAGGAGGTGGCCTTGGAAATAGCGGATGCATTGACAGTCATTTTCCAACATTCCATTGACTCTGGATCAGTTCCTATCGAGTGGAGGGTAGCCAATGTAACCCCACTTTTTAAAAAAGGAGGGAGAGAGAAAGCAGGGAATTATAGACCGGTCAGCCTGACCTCAGTAGTGGGTAAAATGATGGAATCAATTATTAAGGATGTCATAGCAGCGCATTTGGAAAATGGTGACATGATAGGTCCAAGTCAGCATGGATTTGTAAAAGGGAGATCATGCTTGACAAATCTTCTGGAATTTTTTGAGGATGTTTCCAATAAAGTGGACAAAGGAGTACCAGTTGATGTGGTATATTTGGACTTTCAGAAGGCTTTCGACAAGGTCCCACACAGGAGATTAATGTGCAAAGTTGAAGCACATGGGATTGGGGGTAGTGTGCTGACGTGGATTGAGAACTGGTTGTCAGACAGGAAGCAAAGAGTAGGAGTAAATGGGTACTTTTCGGAATGGCAGGCAGTGACTAGTGGGGTACCGCAGGGTTCTGTGCTGGGGCCCCAGCTGTTTACATTATACATTAATGATTTAGACGAAGGGATTAAATGTAGTATCTCCAAATTTGCGGATGACACTAAGTTGGGTGGCAGTGTGAGCTGCGAGGAGGATGCTATGAGGCTACAGAGTGACTTGGATAGGTTAGGTGAGTGGGCAAATGCGTGGCAGATGAAGTATAATGTGGATAAATGTGAGGTTATCCACTTTGGTGGTAAAAACAGAGAGACAGACTATTATCTGAATGGTGACAGATTAGGAAAAGGGAAGGTGCAACGAGACCTGGGTGTCATGGTACATCAGTCATTGAAGGTTGGCATGCAGGTACAGCAGGCGGTTAAGAAAGCAAATGGCATGTTGGCCTTCATAGCGAGGGGATTTGAGTACAGGGGCAGGGAGGTGTTGCTACAGTTGTACAGGGCCTTGGTGAGGCCACACCTGGAGTATTGTGTACAGTTTTGGTCTCCTAACTTGAGGAAGGACATACTTGCTGTTGAGGGAGTGCAGCGAAGATTCACCAGACTGATTCCCGGGATGGTGGGACTGACCTATCAAGAAAGACTGAATCAACTGGGCTTGTATTCACTGGAGTTCAGAAGAGTGAGAGGGGACCTCATAGAAACGTTTAAAATTCTGACGGGTTTGGACAGGTTGGATGCAGGAAGAATGTTCCCAATGTTGGGGAAGTCCAGAACCAGGGGTCACAGTCTAAGGATAAGGGGTAAGCCATTTAGGACCGAGATAAGGAGAAACTTCTTCACCCAGAGAGTGGTGAACCTGTGGAATTCTCTACCACAGGAAGTAGTTGAGGCCAATTCACTAAATATATTCAAAAGGGAGTTAGATGAAGTCCTTAGTACTCGGGGGATCAAGGGGTATGGCGTGAAAGCAGGAAGTGGGTACTGAAGTTTCATGTTCAGCCATGAACTCGTTGAATGGCGGTGCAGGCTAGAAGGGCTGAATGGCCTGCTCCTGCACCTATTTTCTATGTTTCTATGTTTCTAAAACCAGACTCTCGCTGGTTCACCCCAACCTGCATGATCAGGTAGAGAGCAGGTGGCAGCAACAAAATGTAAACGATGGTCGCGCCACTGTGTCACGCAAAATTGATCTGAATGACCCTGTGTATGTGCTAAACTATGGACATGGTCCCAAGTGGATCACGGGCATGGTGATAGCTAAAGAAGGGAGTAGGGTGTTTGTCGTCAAACTAGACAATGGACAAATTTGCAGAAAGCACCTGGACCAAACAAGGCTGCAGTTCAGAGACTGCCCTGAACAACCCACAGCAGACACCACCTTTTTCGAGCCCACAACACACATCCAAAGGATCAACCACACCACCCCGGACCAGGAAATCAAACCCATCACGCCCAACAGCCCAGCAAGGCCAGGCTCACCTTGCAGCCCTGCAGGGCCAACAACACGCCAGCCCAGCGAGGGCACAGCCAACACACCAGAACAGACATTTGTACCGAGGCGGTCCACCAGGGAAAGAAAGGCTCCCGACCGTCTCACCTTGTAAATAGCTTTCACTTTGACTTTGGTGGGGAGTGATGTTGTGTATCTATAAAGCATGCACTCCCATGTTCCGCCACCAGGGAGCGCATCCCCTGAAGTCCCAAGGGGTCCCAGCATCCCTTGGGAGCACTGTATATAAGCCGGCGCCTAAGGCCTATTCCTCACTCTGGAGTGTCTTATTAAAGACTGAGGTCACTGTTACTTTAACCTCCCTGTGTGCAGTCTCATCTGTGTCAGGGACCCAACACAAATCTCCCACCAACCAGCAGCAGCATGATTTCCAAGGTTGCCTTGCCTTGTCCTGCGTGACGTGAATAAAGCTGCCTGTGGTATCATTGCTATTTGCACCGACATAGTCGCATTGCAACATTAAAACTGCACCACAAGCTAAGCAAGTGAAACACACTGGGACCGCACGGCATCCGTTTCTGGGTCGGTGAATCCAAGTCTTTCCTTTTCAAATTGGAAATCCTGTATATTTTTCTTTACCTCATGCAAGAAACACGGCAACCAAAAGATGGCACCTCCGACAGTGCATCGCTCCCTCAGTACTACGCTAAATTTTGTGCTCAAGTCTTTCAGATGAGATGTTAAACCGAGGCCCCCTCAGGTAGATGTAAATGATCCCATGGCACTATTTGAAGAAGAGCAGGGGCGTTCTCCCTGGTGACCTGGCCAATAGTTATCCCGCAATCAGCATCCCTGAAAAAAAAGCAGGTTATCTGGTCATTATCATTTTGCTGTTTGTGGGACCTTGCTGTGCATAAATTGGCTGCCGTGTTTTCTACATTACAAGAGTGACTACATGTCAAAGCAAAAGTACTTAATTGGCTGTAAAACACTTTGGGACGTCCTGAGGTTATGAACGGTGCTACCGCAGAGAGGAATTGAGGCGGATAGTGTAGATGTGTTCAAGGGGAGGCTAGATAAGCAAATGAGGGAGAAGGGAATAGAGGGTTAGGCTGATTGAGTTAGATGAGGAAGGATGGGAGGAGGCTCGAGTGGGGCATAAACGCCGGCATGGACTGGTTGGGCTGAATGGCCTGTTTCTATGCTGCACATTCTATGTAAATCGATGTAATAAATGCAAGTCTTTCTTTTTTTGCAGTTTGAAATGGTGTTCTTTGCTGCCTTGGATGCGATTTGCGGGCCGATTGGCACAAATCTGTCAAATCATTGGCCTAATGATGACAGAATTGTGAAGGGGGGTCCTTGCTTTCCACCAGCTCGCTCTCTCTGCCTCCAAACCATGTTGTCTCTGTGCATCCATTTGCTCTGTGCTTGCATTAATTCTGCCCTGATTGCTATCCTACTTTGCTTTCCACTGATTTTCTTCAACTACAGTTGTTACTACAGTTGTACAGGGCCTTGGTGAGGCCACACCTGGAGTATTGTGTTCAGTTTTGGTCTCCTAACTTGAGGAAGGACATTCTTGCTATTGAGGGAGTGCAGCGAAGGTTCACCAGACTGATTCCCGGGATGGCCGGGACTGACATATCAAGAAAGACTGGATCAACGTGGCTTGTATTCACTGGAGTTCAGAAGAATGAGAGGGGATTTCATAGAAACGTTTAAAATTCTGACGGGTTTAGACAGGTTAGATGCAGGAAGAATGTTCCCAATGTTGGGGAAGTCCAGAACCAGGGGTCACAGTCTAAGGATAAGGGGTAAGCCATTTAGGACCGAGATGAGGAGAAACTTCTTCACCCAGAGAGTGGTGAACCTGTGGAATTTTCTACCACAGAAAGTAGTTGAGGCCAATTCACTAAATATATTCAAAAAGGAGTTAGATGTCGTCCTTACTACTAGGGGGATCAAGGGGTATGGCGAGAAAGCAGGAATGGTCTACTCCTGCACCTATTTTCTATGTATCTATGTATCTATGTATCAACCACCTGCTTCAAAAAATAATTAAATAAGTCGAGGAATTCAGCTGCAGAGACAATGTGCTCCTTGATATTTTACATAAGTTTTTTCTCCGGTGAGTAAACCATTGTGACGGCATGGCGTGGAAAGGTTTGCTTTTAGAATCCGATTGGCCATTTTGCTTGACCAATCAGAGTTAATACTGCAGAGATAGTTCTGGGGATCAATTGGTCACTGGTTATTTGCTTCTGGGATGTGATTGGTTGAAGAGTCGAAAAGGGTTAGTACTTTCCAGGATATGGTTGGCTGATGGAACTCTGCGCTCTTTAGCTTTGCAATTCGATTGGTCAAAGTACCACAGCGACATCCATACAGGCATAGAACTTTTAATACACATGTACAACAACAACAACAGCATAGTGAAATGTCACAAGGTGCTTCACAGAAGTATTATGAGTTAAAAAATTTGACATAAGTAGAAGTTAGCGCAAATGACCAAAAGCTTGGTCAAAGAAGTATGTTTTAAGGAGCGTCTTGAAGAAGGAAGATAGGTAGAGCGGGAGTTCCAGAACTTGGGGCCTAGGCAACAGAAAACGGTCACCAATGGTTGAGCCATTATAATCAGGGATGATCAGGAGGGCAGAATTAGAGGAGCACAGACATCTTGGGGGGTTGTGGGGCTGGAGGAGATTACAGAGATAGGGAGGGGTGAGGCCCTTGAGGGATTTGAAAACAAGGATGAGAATTTTGAAATGGAGGTGATGCTTAACCGGAAGCCAATGTAGGTCAGTGTAGGAGATCTTTAAGTCAACATGTAAGCCAGTCTACCCCTGGATGAACCTCAATACGTTTTTCTGACATGGTGATGATAAACTTTTGAAAGTGCAGGGAGAGAAGTGACTGATGGTCTCTGAAGGAGGGAAGCCAGGACAATCTTCTTCACACTTAGTTAAGTTGGATGCAAGTACCATGCTTCAACTTAGAGTCAGTGAAAAATGTTGAACTGACTGGAATTCAATTTTGAATCTGAACGCTTAGACCTGTGAACATCCCCAAAATCACCCAGATTAATGCGCATGTACTTTTGGTAGGTACTGTCGGAGTTTTTCCCCCCAAACCCTCATCTTTGAAAACCACCCAGCGATGGAACAGCCATGAACTTTGTCTTCAATGTTTGCCTATGCAGCAATCCAGGTCAGTCGATAAAAAGCTACTGTATCAACGGTAGCATAGTGGTTATGTTACTGGATTAGTAATCCAGAGTCCTGCACTAATGATCCGGAGACAGGAGTTCAATTCTCACCACGGCTGCTGGGAATTTAAATTCAGTTAATTAAATAAATCTGGAATCATCACAGGCAGTCCCTTGAAATCGAGGAAGACTTGCTTCCACTCTAAAAGTGAGTTCTCAGGTGACTGTACAGTCCAATACGGGAATCACAGTCTCTGTCGCAGGTGGGACAGACAGTGCTTGGAGGAAAGGGTGGGTGGGGAGTCTGGTTTGCCACATGCTCCTTCCGCTGCCTGCGCTTGTTTTCTGCACGCTCTTGGCGACGAGACTCGAGGTGCTCAGCGCCCTTCCAGATGCTCTTCCTCTACTTAGGGTGGTCCTTGGCCAGGGACTTCCAGGTGTCAGTGGGGTTGTTGCACTTTATCAAGAATAAAAAGCGAGTATCAGTAATGGTGACCATGAAACTACCAGATTGTTGCAATTGTAAAAACCCATCTGGTTCACTAGTGTCCTTTAGGGAAGGAAATCTGCCGTCCTTACCCGGTCTGGCCTATATGTGACGCAAGACACACAGCAAAGTGGTTGACTCTTAACTACTCTCTGCTGTGCTAAAGACCGTTCATGAAACAAAACTGATGTCTTTGAAACCAGAATCCACTCTTTGGATTTACATTTGCTGCCTTACCATGTGTTGTACGAAAGCTTGATGTCTTCTGCGCACACAGGGTTTCTTGAACATATTGTATACAACACAGGCAAGAATGTTACTTAAAGTAGATCATTTTTGGACAATTTCATGCTCAATTATATGGAGAATGTCAATGTTGGGAATAACTGATAGAGATATTCAAAATTTGGGGGAGTTTTGATAAGATAAATAGAGAAAAACTGTCTCCACTGTTTTCCAAAAACGATTGGTGAGTCAATAACTTGAGGGCACAAATTTAGGATCGTCGGCAAATGAATGAAGGAAGAGGTTGGAAGCTTGTTTTTTATGCAGAGTATTGTTCGGTCATGGACTTCCCGACCAGAAACAGTGGTTGAAGCAGAATCCATAACAGCTTTTAACAGCAACTTACACTTATACAGCACCTTGAAAGTAGAAAAACTTCTCAATGAGCTTCATACAAGTGTAATCAAAAAAGTAAACGGCAAGCTAAGGAAGGTGATATTATGAAGGGTGACCAGAACATAAGAACATAAGAAATAGGAGCAGGAGTAGGCCATTCGGCCTATCGAGCCTGATCTGATCATGGACTCAGCTCCACTTCCCTGCCCGCTCCCCATAACTCTTTACTCCCTTATCACTCAAACATTTGTCTATCTCTACCTTAAATATATTCAATGAGCCAGCCTCCACAGCTCTCTGGGGAAGAGAATTCCACAGATTTACAACCCTCTGAGAGAAGAAATTCCTCCTCATCTCAGTTTTAAATGGGCGGCCCCTTATTCTGAGACTATGTCCCCGAGTTTTAGTTTCCCCATTAAGATGGAGAGTGACAGTGTTATTTCAGAGACTAGGGTCCTGAACTTAAGGAAAGGTAACTTCGATGGTATGAGACGTGAATTGGCTAGGATAGACTGGCAAATGATACTTAAAGGGTTGACAGTGGATAAGCAATGGCAGACATTTATAGATCACATGGATGAACTTCAACAATTGTACATCACTGTCTGGCGTAAAAATAAAACGGGGAAGGTAGCTCAACCGTGTCTAACAAGGGAAATTAGGGATAGTGTTAAATCCAAAGAAGAGGCATATAAATTGGCCAGAAAAAGCAGCAAACCTGAGGACTGGGAGAAATTTAGAACTCAGCAGAGGAGGACAAAGAGTCTAATTAGGAGGGGGAAAATAGAGTATGAGAGGAAGCTTATAGGAAACATAAAAACTGACTGAGCAAAAGCTTCTGTACATATATGTGAAGACCAACGTAGGTCCTTTGCAGTCAGAATCAGGTGAATTTATAATGGGGAACAAAGAAATGGCAGACCAATTGAACAAATGACTTTGGATCTGTCTTCACGAAGGAAGATACAAATAACCTTCTGGAAATACTAGGGGTTCGAGGGTCTAGCGAAAAGGAGGAACTGAAGAAAATCCTTATTAGTCAGGAAATTGTGTGAGGGAAATTGATGGGATTGAAGGCCGATAAATCCCCAGGGCCTGATAGGCTGCATCTCAGAGTACTTAAGGAAGTGGCCCTAGAAATAGTGGATACATTGGTGATCATTTTCCAACATTCTATTGACTCTGGATCAGTTCCTATGGACTGGAGGGTAGCTAATGTAACACCACTTTTCAAAAAAGGAGGGAGAGAGAAAACAGGTAATCATAGACTGGTTAGCCTGACATCGGTGGTGGGGAAAATGTTGGAATCAATTATTAAAGATGTAATAGCAGCGCATTTGGAAAGCAGTGACAGGATCAGTCCAAGTCAGCATGGATTTATGAAAAGGAAATCATGCTTGACAAATCTTCTAGAATTTTTTAAGGATGTAACTAGTAGAGTGGACAAGGGAGAACCAGAGGATGTGGTGTATTTGAACTTTCAAAAGACTTTTGACAAGGTCCCACACAAGAGATTAGTGTGCAAAATTAAAGCACATGGTATTGGGGGTAATGTATTGACATGGATAGAAAACTGATTGGCAGACAGGAAGCAGAGAGTCGGGATAAACGGGTCCTTTTCAGAATGGCAGGCAGTGGCCGGTGGGGTGCCGCAGGGCTCAGTGCTGGGACCCCAACTATATACAATATACATTAATGATTTAGATGAAGGAATTGAGTGTAATATCTCCAAGTTTGCAGATGACACTAAGCTGGGTGGCGGTGTGAACTGTGAGGAGGATGCTAAGAGGCTGCAGGGTGACTTGGACAGGTTAGGTGAGTGGGCAAATGCATGGCAGATGTAGTATAATGTAGATAAATGTGAGGTTATCCACTTTGGTGGCAAAAACAGGAAGACAGATTATTATCTGAATGGTGACAGATTAGGAAAAGGGGAGGTGCAACGAGACCTGGGTGTCTTGGTACATCAGTCATTGAAAGTTGGCATGCAGGTACAGCAGGCGGTGAAGAAGGCAAATGGCATGTTGGCCTTCATAGCTAGAAGATTTGAGTATAGGAGCAGGGAAGTCTTACTGCAGTTGTACAGAGCCTTGGTGAGGCCACACCTAGAATATTGTGTTCAGTTTTGGTCTCCTAATCTGAGGAAGGACATTCTTGCTATTGAGAGAGTGCAGCGAAGGTTCACCAGACTGATTCCCGGGATGGCAGGACTGACAAATGAGGAGAGACTGGATCAACTGGGCTTGTATCCACTGGAGTTCTTCTAATGAGAGGGGATCTCATAGAAACATATAAAATTCTGATGGGATTGGACAGGTTAGAGGCAGGAAGAACGTTCCCTTTGCAGGGGAGTTCCAGAACCAGGGGTCACAGTCTAAGAAGAAGGGGTAAGCCATTTAGGACCGAGATGAGGAGCAACGTCTTCACTCAGAGAGTGGTGAACCTGTGGAATTCTCTGCCACAGAAAGTTGTTGAGGCCAATTCGTTAGATATATTCAAAAGCGAGTTAGATTTGGTCCTTATGGTCAAAGGGATCAAGGGGTATGAAGAGACAGCAGGAAAGGGGTACTGAAGTTGAATGATCAGCCATGATCTTATTGAATGGTGGTGCAGGCTCGAAGGGCTGAATTGCCTACTCCTGCACCTAATTTCTCTGTTTCTATGTTTCTAAATGTTTTCTTTTAAATGAAAAGGGTCTGCGGAAAGAGCACAGGAATGGAACTAAGTGGGTAGCTCATTCAGGAACTGAATGGCCTCCCTCTGTGCTGTAAAGCTCTGTGCAGCATCTTGCTACGCTTTGTCACCCCGTGCCATCATTAACCATTCCCCAGTCAGCTACAGTGCAGTTTACATGCAGTGTAAAGCTTCATTTATCGTTATCGCTCCAACCCTCTTCTCAATCTTCCTCGCTGCCATGCTCCACCTCACAATCAACAAGCTCCCCGCTGGAGTGGAACTAAACTACAGAACCAGTGGGAAGCTGTTTAACCTTCGCCGCCTGCAGGCCGGGTCCAAGATCACCCCAACCTCCGTCTATGAGCTGCAGTATGTGGACGACGCCTGCGTCTCTGCACATTCAGAGGCTGAACTCCAGGATATAGTCAATGTATTCACTGAGGCATATGAAAGCATGGGCCTTACGCTTAACATCCGTAAGACAAAAGTCCTCCACCAGCCTGGCACTGCCGCACAGCACTGCCCTCCAATAATCAAGATCCACGGCGTGGCCCTGGACAACGTGGACCATTTCCCATATCTCGGGAGCCTCTTATCAACAAAGGCAGACATTGATGCGGAGATTCAGTATCGCCTCCAGTGCACCAGTGCAGCCTTCGGCCATCTGAGGAAAAGAGTGTTTGAAGACCAGGCCCTCAGATCTACCACCAAATTCATGGTCTACAGGGCTGTAGTAATACCCGCCCTCCTGTATGGGTCTGAGGCATGGACGATGTATAGAAGGCACCTCAAGTCGCTGGAGATAGATCACCAATGATGTCTCCGCAAGATCCTGCAAATGCCCTGGGAGGACAGGTGCACCAACATCAGTGTCCTCGACCAGGCCAACATCCCCAGTATTGAAGCACTGACCACACTCAATCAGCTTCGCTGGGCAGGCCACATAGTACGCATGCCAGATACGAGACTCCCTAAGCAAATGCTTTATGCAGAGCTCCTTCATGGTAAACGAGCCAAAGGAGGACAGCGGAAACGTTATAAGGACACGCTCAAAGCCTCGCTGGTAAAGTGCGACATCACCACTGACACCTGGGAGACCCTGGCCGCAGACCGCCCGAGGTGGAGAAAGTCCATCTGGGAGGGCATTAAGCTCTTCCAGTCTCAAGGCAAAGAGCATGAAGAGGCCAAGCGCAGGCAACGCACGGAGCGCTCGGCAAACCAGCCCCACCGACCCCTTCCCTTGACGAATGTCTATCCCACCTGTAACAGGGTCTGTGGCTCTCGTATCGGACTGTTCAGCCATCAAAAAACTCACTTTGGGAGTGGAAGCAAGTCCTCCTCGATTCCGAGGGACTGCCTATGATGATGATGATTATCTATCCCATTGATCCCACCTTCAAAAGAAAAACCCTCCCCATACCATCATTGGTAATTCCATTGCCACGCGAGTCATCCTTGTGATCTCTCTATTCGAAATTGCCAATCAGCGATGGATTCCGTGGAATTTAGTGCTCTGGCCTCACACTGGGTTGAGGACGCCCTGACTCGTTTCACGGAGGGCCCCCGCTCAGTTTGTGGTAAATTTTGCGTAGAAGGAAACTTCACTCGCCCGGAAAGATGGGGGGGGGGGGGAAGGAGGGGGGTGCGGGGGCGGCGGCTGCACGGCTGAGAAGCCGACACCTGCGATTGGGTGAGAATGTTGCCGAGAGATGAATCAGTTATCCTATCTGTGAGCTAGAATGACATGCATGCAAATTCAAACAAAGAGAGCTTCAATCACCCTTAACTGGGCCAGGCTAGAAAGTGCTCCACTTGAAAGGAAACTACAGTAGCGGGAGATGCAAAGCCAAAAAACTGAATGCAGAAGCAGCATTAGACAGGCAGCAAAATAAATCCTCTCGGCTGCAACCCCCAGATGAAGAGATTTCCAAATTAGGTTTTTGTATCACTTTAGAAAACAAAGTCTGGGGCCTAATTGATAAAAGGGCAATCGGAAACGTTCTTACCCCCTGGCGTGAACGTAATTGTTCAAGTAAGATGTCAAAAATAGGCTCTACATCACAAATTACAATCAAGTTTAACCTACTTTCATCTTTTTTGCTGTTTTTCCCCCTTTCAAAGGTTCTGTCACTGGCAGTGTACAACGTGCTTCTGAATAATAATCCGAATGAAGAACCTGTAAGAAACACCTGCAATGGCTTCTCTTCCCGCCCCCGCATCGTAACCTCTGGTGTCACCCATGGATCTTTTCTTAGCCCCCTCCTGTTTCTCATCTACATGCTGCCCCTTGGCGACATCATCTTCCGAAAACACAGTGTCACTTTCCACATGTACGCTGATGACGCCCAGCTCTACCTCACCACCACTTCTCTCGACCCCTCCGCGGTCTCTAAATTGTCCGACGGCTTGTCCGACATCCAGTTCTGGATGAGCAGAAATTTTCTCCAATTGAATATTGGAAAAACCGAAGCCATTGTTTTTGGTCCCCGCCACAAACTCTGTTCCCTAGCCATTGACTCCATCACTCTCCCTAACTCCTGTCTGAGGCTGAACCAGACTGTTCACAACCTTGGTGACATATTTGACCCTGAAATGAGCTTTCAACCACATATCAGCAGCATAACTAAGACCGCCTATTTCCACCTCCGTAACAACGCCCGTCTCCGTCCTTGCCTCAGCTCATCCGCTGCTGAAACCCTCATCCATGCCTTTGTTACCTCTAGGCTGACTACTCCAATGCACTCCTGGCTTGCCTCCCACATTCTACCCGACGTAAACTAGAGGTGATCCAATACTCGGCCGCCCGTATCCTAACTCGCAAGAAGTCCCGCTCACCCATCAGCTCTGTGCTTGCTGAAATACAATGGCTCCCGGTTAAGCAACGCCTCGATTTCAAAATTCTCATCCTTATTTTCAAATTGCTCCATGGGCTCACCCTTTCCTAGCTCTGTAATCTCCTCCAGCGCCACAACCACACCAAGATATCTGCGCTCCTCTAATTCTGCCCTCCTGAGCATCCCTGATTATAATCGCTCAACCATTGGTGGCCGTGCCTTCTGTTGCCTAGGCCCCAAGCTCTGGAACTCCCTGCCAAAACCTCTCCACCTCTCTACCTCTCTTTCCTCCTTCAAGGCACTCCATAAAACATACCTCTTTGACCAAGCTTTTGGTCACCTGCGCTAAATTCTACTTATGCGGCTCGGTGTCAAATTTTTTGTCTCATAATACTCCTGTGAAGCACCTTGGGATGTTTCACTACGTTAAAGGCGCTATATAAATACAAGTTGTTGTTGTTATATAATGGTTCTTGCATGTTAAACGATCTGAGAGCGCTTAAAATGGGGATAGGATAGAGAATGGTTTTGTGAGGCAAAGCCATTTTACCTAAAAGGTACCAGCACTGTGGGATAAGTTAGCAGAGAAGAACACTCAAGCAGATTCTACAAATGGGTTAAAGAGACAATGAGTTGAGTTTCTGGAGAGAGAAGGGATTGAAGGATATTGTTATAAAGCAGGTAAGTGGGGTTCAAATGAATTAAAATAGTCTGGTTGGACTTTGAACAAATAAGGAATTTTTAGTCTATGTTTCATGTGAGGTCAAATGGGGTAAATCCAATTCAAAAATGGCCTTAGCCAGCAATGTCTCTGGGTGCATGCTATTGTTCTATGGCAGTGACAATCAAGACACATAACTAGCTTGTGCAATCAGACCTAGTTTGATTTAATGAGAAACGTGTCCTAAATTTGTTTTCTTTGTTTATTTCGATGCCTTTGTTGAAAAACCAATTAAGTCAAAGAGTTGCTTGGTGGCTGGAGCAGCTAACTTGAAATGTTAACACATACACATTGACAGGCTACAAAATAAACTATTCAATGATGAAATAATTGCACAAGCCCAGGTAATCACTGACTTGAAAGAATTTTGGCAGGAGTTACATGGATAATGACTGGTTTTGTTGACACATAGAAGGACTTAACTTTAATAATCTATGAACAGTTTTCCTAACATGGGGCACAGGCCTAAAAAGGGAAATCTAGCAACGTTACAAAGAGTTAGAGTTCAGAGCTCTCTCCAGACTGCACCAAGTACACCTTATTAGCAAACTCAGAGGAGTTCCCCACACCGCCACCAATTTCCCAACCTTCTCGCACAAGACAATTCTGGAAGATAATTACATAGTGGAAGTGTGGCCGATGGAGGCTTCTCAATGACGAGAGCACAAAATTCAGCCTGATACTCCAGTGCAGTACTGAGGGAGTGCTGCTGTGTTGGAGGTGCCATCTTTCGGATAAGATGTTTAAAGCAAGGCCCTGTCTGCCCTCTCAGATGGACGTAAAAAATCCCATTGGCTCTATTGAGAAGAAGAGCAGGGGAGTTCTCCCCATGTCCTGGCCAATATTTATCCCTCAACCAACATCACTGAAGCAGATTATCTGATCACTTATCTCACTGCAGTTTGCGGGACCTTGAGCAAATTGGCAGCCACCTTTCCCACATTACAACAGTGACTACACTTCAAATGTACTTTATTGGCTGTAAAGCGCTTTGGGACGGCCTGAGGTCATGAAAGGCGCTGTATAAATACCAGTCTTTCTTTATGTTGCTTCTTTGCATAAGGGAGGCAGTTCGCATGGTTTAACGTTGAATCCTGCTGTCAGTCAAAGGAATGGCAACAGTCGCTGGCCATCAACGTTCACCACTTTACTCTCTGCACAATACGTGTAGAATTACAATTTGATGTCGTGTCATTCTTTAAGATATCAGTTGAGGGAAGAGATAATGTAAACTGCACGAAGTTAGAAGTCTGTTCATTTATACTGCAAACCTGCTGCAAGCTTTATTAATCTGCTTCCTCCAGACGGTCTACTTCAGGCCTGAAAACCATGTGAAACATTGGTGTTTACTGAGAGGGTAAAGCTGCTATTCCTATAACAGATTCTTTTCCCCCCTCTACTGTCTTAACTCTTTGGTTGCTGCTATTTCCAACTTAAAGCTGAACATAAAAACATAATAATTAGGAGCAGGATGAGGCCATTCGGCCCCTCAAGCCTGCTCCGCCATGCAATAAGATCATGGCTGATTTTCTACCTCAACTCCACTTTCCTGCACTGTCCCCATATCCCTTGATCCCCTTAATATTCCAAGATCTGTCGCTCTCAGTCTTGAATATACTCAACGACTGAGGGGTAGAAATTGCCCTCCCCCGGAAACGGGGAGCACCTAACATTTTTGAAGTGTTCTGGCCGCCGCAATGGATGCGACGACCTATCCGGAGAAATTCAGCTGCTCGGGGTTTTTGCCCAGCAGGGCAGTAGTGGATCATCATGGGGGCGGAAATGGGAGCAGAGCGCAGTGGCCGTCACTTGTGGAGCGGAAGTGGGGGCGGGACGGAATGTCCGCAGCTGTCAGTCATCAGTTAAAGGGGAGGGCTGCTGCGAACTCTGCAGATATTTTAATTAGGTCCACTGGGCCACCAGGGAGGGTTTCGGCAAGGGTTAGCGGCCGGGCACCGAAGAGGGGGTGCCAGGCGCCAGGCTGCCTGTTGGCGGCTCGGCTGACCCCGGGGGCAGTCGGCCGACAAAAAAAAATAACATGGCAGCCGCGGCAGTGCGCCCTCCTCTGTAAGGGCGGCCGTTCCGTCATTTCACACAAAGTGCACCTACAGCATTTCGTGCCGCAGCCAGAGGCCTTATCGGGAGGGGCAATTTCGGCTCCTGAGTCTCCACAGCCCTCTGGGGTAGAGAATTCCAAAGATTCACCACCCTCTGAGTGATGAAGTTTCTCCACTTCTCAGTCCTAAATGGCCGACCCCTTATTCTCAGATTGTGACCCCTGGTTCCAGACTCCCCAGCGAGGGGAAACACCCTCCCTGCATCTACCCTGTCAAACCCTGTAAGAATTTTGTATGTTTCAATGAGATCACCTCTCATTCTTCTAAACTCGAGAGAAAATTGTGATATATTCAAACACATGCACACAAGATGGCTCCAATCGGGAACTTGTCATCATGTCACATGATGCTTTTATTGTATTTGCATGAGTAGTTGCATTACCACCATAGTCCACGAGGTGGAGTGCTGTAGTACAAATATAGGCCAAGTCCACTCAATCTCTCCTCATGAGACACTCCTCCCCCCCACCCCCCCATCCCAGGAATCAGTCTGGTGAACCTTCGTTGCGCTCCCTCTATGGCAAGTATATCCTCCGGAAGAATCTATTCTTTTACATTCACTCCAACGTAGCATTACTGGGGGTAGTCATTGATGGTGCGATAGTGTAAAACGGGTGATAACGAATCGGCAGCTGTTTTACATCTCTCCTCATTTTGAATTCTGTTATCCTGAATGTAAATAAAAGTGAGGATAGCTGTAAAACGAGCTGCCGATTTGCCCCCATCCATTTTACACCATTGCAGAGTCAGAATCACTGCCACTGTTCCTGCAAAGCCTTGGTGGCTGCAATATCAAATGGATCATTAAAGTCACAAACTGCAGCCCATTAGTGAGCCTTGTAAGTGACACTCATTCCTCTGGTATCTAATCAACACTGATCTTTATTTATCTTTACATCAGCCTCTCTCTTTCCCGTTGCTCGTGCTCTCTGTCAGCTGTGGCTCAGTGGGTAACACACTCGCCTCGAAGGCAGGAAGTTGTGGGTTCAAGTCCCGCGCCAGGGACTTGAGGACAAAAATCTAGACTGACGCTCCAGTGCGATGCTGAGGGAGTGCTGCACTGTCGGAGGTGCTGTCTTTCAGATGAGATGTTAAACCGTCTGTCCTCTCAGGCGGACGTAAAAGATTACCATGGCACTATTTCGAAGAAGAGCAGGGGCGTTATTCTCCGGTGTCCTGGCCAATATTTATCCTTCAATCAACATCACTAAAAACAGATGGCCTGGTCATTATCACATTGCTGTTTGTGGGAGCTTGCTGTGTGCAAATTGGCTGCCGTGTTTCTGACATTACAACAGTGACTACACTTCCAAAGTACTCCATGAAGCGCTTTGAGATGACGGTGGTCGTGAAAGGCGCTATATAAATGCAAGTCTTTCTTTCTTTTTCTTCCTCTGCTTAATGTGGTTGACCTACTGGAGACTATAAGAGACTCTGGGAGAGAAATTGATCCCTGTCAGCCTGAAAGATTAGTGTTGGGACAGGGGGCCAGTTTCCAGGACACGATCTCTCACGCCCAATCTCCCCTGATGTGCGGCAGCTGCTAAATCATAAGCCGGCAACTTCCAAGTGTCCAGTGCATCCGCCTGCAATGAGCATAAGCCCCTTGAATAGGCTAATAGGGGCCTAACGCCTGTTTTAGGACCCCGCTCCCAAATTTGACATAAAATGGGCGGAGCTTGCGCCACACCTGCTCTGCTGTTTTAAGGACGTACATCGGCCTAACCAGCAGTCCTTAAAGGGAACACCAGAGGCCACCACCTGAAAGGTGATTCCACTACGATTTACTTAGATTTAAAACAACCTTTGCGTTTCAAAATCCTTTGGTGTCAGAATTAGCGCCTGCCCATTAAAGCCTGGCACAAGTTACAAAAGTTACTGCAAGGGTATTAAAGAGTTGAGGCCAAGATCAGATCAGCCATGATCTTACTGAATGGCGGAGCAGGCTCGAGGGGCCAGATGCTCCTATTTCTTATAGAAACATAGAAAATAGGTGCAGGGGCAGGCCATTCGGTCCTTTGAGCCTGCACCACCATTCAATAAGATCATGGCTGATCATGCAACCTCAGTACCCCACTCCTGCCTTCTCTCCATACCCCCTGATCCCTTTAGACGTAAGGGCCACATCTAACTCCCTTTTGAATATGTCCAATGAACGGGACTCAACAACTTTTTGTGACAGAGAATTACATCGGTTCACAATTCTCTGGGTGAAAAAGTTTCTCTTCTGTTCTTATTTCTTATGTTATGGAACCAAGGCAATGTAAGAAATCATGAATCTGAAGAAATTGGGAAATACAAAAGAAATCGTGATTTTATAAAAGAAGTATTGATGCCGGCTCAGCTAACACAGAGAGCTCAGGGTTGTTACAAGGTCAGGACAACTAAACAGGCTTTCACGGCATTGCTATGCCGATAAGGGGTTTAGCAAGGAGCCTTAAAGGTAAACAAGCTGTCTCTTCAATTGGCAACAAGACATTCAGACGGAGATAAGGAAAAAGCTGACCTCAGAGGGATGGGAGGGCGCTGTCAGAGGTTCTCACTCCCCTGTAATTGGACCATGGAATGGACAAAAATGTTTGACACCAGATATCCACCAGCCCATCGAAATAAAGTATATAAACAAACGGCGCGGAGAGATAAACAGGCAGACTGAGGGGAGAGTCTCCTCAAGGTGGACCTCATGCGGGCTTTGGCCTAACATCTCCACCAGCTCGGGAAACGACCAATCAGATCAGACCGCTGCGGTAGGCTGCAGGGAACCAATCGGAGACCACCGTTCTTCCGTTCCGTTCCAGTGCTGTAGATTGTTCACCTCTGTCTCGGGTTGTGTGTCTACTATCTCCATCTTAATCGCGTGTTGTATCTGATTATGCTTATAACTGCTGTCATTAATAAAACGCCTTACAACTGCTAAGACCCTTTGGGTAATCTGTGTGTGACTTGTGATCCAAATCTTACAGCAGGTAGATGGAGTTAAAATGCTGATCAGCCATGATCTAGTTGAATGGTGGAACAGGTTCGAGGGGCTGAATGACCTCCTTCTGTTCCTATGTTCCAAGCATAGCTAGAATATGGGACTTCTTTGTTGTGATGCTGTTTAAAGACACTGGTGTGAAATTGTGTATTCTATTGCTGTCTTAATTCCGCTGATTGTTCCATGTTGTTTACGTGTTATTTCTGTCTCTTAATGCACTTTGTTTCACAATTTTTAGCTTGAGCCATATGGTCTGGTTGTTTTCTGCCAATGGTAGAAAGGCATGGAGTTACCGGGGTGATTCATACTGTTCACAGTGTACATACCAACAGGCCACTGGTTCATTGCCCACCCTGGGTGTGCTATGTCCTCAACATTTTACATGTAAAGTCAAGGTTCTGATCATAGGTAGTGTGAGCTCACACATGGAAGCTGCCTTGTGCAGAGCATGAGGAGAAAGGGGAACTTGAAATAGCACGTGTGTTTGCTTAACATCCCTTGTGCTCTATTCCAATGTAGTAATGTAACCCATTAACTAGGTAACACCTGCATTAAAATAGCACACAAGTGACTATTATGAAAACACATGTGGTACTTCAAGAGAAGTGTACTCCACCTCCCCCGATCCCCCCCCCATCTCATTTTGTCTTCTCTCTAATTTTGCCAACAAGAACAGTATGTGACTGGTGTGCATCCACTGCCTGACACTTACATAAGGATATCTGTTGTTTAAGGTCTCAGCCATTTCCACATTTCCCATTATTAAATCCCCCTTCTCATCTTCTAAGGGATCAACATTTACGTTAGTCGCTCTCTTCCGTTTTATTACCAATATATAAAACGGAAGAGAGTGACTAAAGTAAATGTTGGTCCCTGAGAAGATGAGAAGGGGGATTGAATAATGGGAAATGTGGAAATGGCTAAGACCTTAAACAATTATTTTGCTTCGGTCTTCACAGTGGAAGACACAAAAACCATGCCAAAAGTTGCTGGTTAAGGGAATGTGGGAAGGAAAGACCTTGAGACAATCACTATCACGAGGGAGGTAATGCTGGACAGGCTAATGGGACTCAAGGTAGACAAGTCCCCTGGTCCTGATGAAATGCATCTCAGGGTATTAAAAGAGATGGCGGAAGTTATAGCAGATGCATTCGTTATAATCTACCAAAATTCTCTGGACTCTGGGGAGGTATCAGCGGATTGGAAAGCAGCTAATGTAACGCCTCTGTTTAAAAAAGGGGGCAGACAAAAGGCAGATAACTATAGGCCGGTTAGTTTAACATCTGTAGTGGGGAAAATGCTTGAAGCTATCATTAAGGAAGAAATAGCGGGACATCTAGATAGGAACAGTGCAATCAAGCAGACGCAACATGGATTCATGAAGGGGAAATCATGTTTAACTCATTTACTGGAATTCTTTGAGGCTATAACGAGCATGGTGGATAGAGGTATACCGATGGATGTGGTGTATTTGGATTTCCAAAAGGCATTCGATAAGATGCCACACAAAAGGTTACTGCAGAAGATAAATGTACGTGGAGTCAGAGGAAATGTATTAGCATGGATCGAGAATTGGCTGGCTAACAGAAAGCAGAGAGTCGGGATAAATGGGTCCTTTTCGGGTTGGAAATCGGTGGTTAGAGGTGTGCCACAGGGATCGGTGCTGGGACCACAACTGTTTACAATATACATAGATGACCTGGAAGAGGGGACAGAGTGTAGTGTAACAAAATTTGCAGATGACACAAAGATTAGTGGGAAAGCGGGTTGTGTAGAGGACACAGAGAGGCTGCAAAGAGATTTAGATAGGTTAAGCGAATGGGCTAGAGTTTGGCAGATGGAATACAATGTCGGAAAATGTAAGGTTATCCACCTTGGAAAAAAAAAACAGTAAAAGGGAATATTATTTGAATGGGGAGAAATTACAACATGCTGGGGGTCCTTGTGCATGAATCCCAAAAAGTTAGTTTGCAGGTGCAGCAGGTAATCAGGAAGGCGAATGGAATATTGGCCTTCATTGCGAGAGGGATGGAGTACAAAAGCAGGGAGGTCCTGCTGCAACTGTACAGGGTATTGGTGAGGCCGCACCTGGAGTACTGCGTGCTGTTTTGGTCACCTTACTTAAGGAAGGATATACTAGCTATGGAGGGGGTACAGAGACGATTCACTAGGTTGATTCCGGAGATGAGGGGGTTACCTTATGATGATAGATTGAGTAGACTGGGTCTTTACTCGTTGGAGTTCAGAAGGATGAGGGGTGATCTTATAGAAACACTCAAAATAATGAAAGGGATAGACAAGATAGATGCAGAGAGGTTGTTTCCACTGGTAGGGGAGACTAGAACTAGGGGGCACAGCCTCAAAATACAGGGGAGCCAATTTAAAACCGAGTTGAGAAGGAATTTCTTCTCCCAGAGGGTTGTGAATCTGTGGAATTCTCTGCCCAAGGAAGCAGTTGAGGCTAGCTCATTGAATGTATTCAAATCACAGATAGATAGATTTTTAACCAATAAGGGAATTAAGGGTTACGGGGAGCGGGCGGGTAAGTGGAGCTGAGTCCACGGCCAGATCAGCCATGATCTTGTTGAATGGCGGAGCAGGCTCGAGGGGCTAGCTGGCCTACTCCTGTTCCTAATTCTTATGTTACAATGGTGCTGATTATATGATCTCCAAACAGCACCCCCTGCATTTTGAATGTCTATGCCTCATATAAGTCCAGTAATGCACATCATTTTATCCTAAAATAGTCATGCTATGTCTGAGGATGAGCAATAGTGATGCATTTTGTGTTACTGGTAGCTGCAGAAATGCATATGTCTGCTTATAGCTCCTTATAACCTAAAATATAATGCATTAAATCAAGTGAGGATTGCTATCCATGGTACGCTACCAACAACAACTTACATTTATAGTGGGCTTTTAACAAAGTACAACGTCCCAAGGCGTTTCACAGGAGTGTTATCAAACAACAATTGCGTCTGGGCTAAAGAAGGACACATTGAGACAGGTGACATAGAAACATAGAAAATAGGTGCAGGAGTAGGCCAGTCGGCCCTTCGAGCCTGCACCGCCATTCAATATGATCATGGCTGATCATGCAACTTCAGTACCCCATTCCTGCTTTCTCTCCATACCCTTTGATCCCTTTAGCCGTAAGGGCCACATCTAACTCCCTTTTGAATATATCTAAAGAACTGGCCTCAACAACTTTCTGCGGTAGAGAATTCCACAGGTTCACAATTTTCTGAGTGAAGAAGTTTCTCCTCATAGAAACATAGAAACATAGAAAATAGTGCAGGAGTAGGCCATTCGGCCCTTCTAGCCTGCACCGCCATTCAATGAGTTCATGGCTGAACATGCAACTTCAGTACCCCATTCCTGCGTTCTCACCATACCCCTTGATTCCCCTAGTAGTAAGGACTTCATCTAACTCCTTTTTGAATATATTTAGTGAATTGGCCTCAACAACTTTCTGTGGTAGAGAATTCCACAGGTTCACCACTCTCTGGGTGAAGAAATTCCTCCTCATCTCGGTCCTAAATGGCTTCCCCCTTATCCTTAGACTGTGTCCCCTGGTTCTGGACTTTCCCAACATCGGGAACATTCTTCCTGCATCTAACCAGTCCAATCCCGTCAGAATTTTTTATGTTTCTATGAGATCCCCCCTCATTCTTCTAAATTCCAGTGAATATAAACCTAGTCGATCCAATCTTTCTTTATATGTCAGTCCTGCCATCCCAGGAATCAGTCTGGTGAACCTTCGCTGCACTCCCTCAATAGCAAGAATGTCCCTTCTCAGATTAGGAGACCAAAACTGAACACAATATTCCAGGTGAGGTCTCACCAAGGCCCTGTACAACTGCAGTAAGACCTCCCTGCTCCTATACTCAAATCCCCTAGCTATGAAGGCCAACATACCATTTGCCTTCTTCACCGCCTGCTGTACCTGCATGCCAACTTTCAATGACTGATGTAACATGACACCCTGGTCTCGTTGCACCTCCCCTTTTCCTAATTTGTCGCCATTCAGATAATATTCTGCCTTTGTGTTTTTGCCCCCAAAGTGGATAATCTCACATTTATACACATTATACTGCATCTGCCCTGCAACCTCTTAGCCTCCTCCTCACAGCTCACACCGCCACACAGCTTAGTGTCATCTGCAAACTTGGAGATATTACACTCAATTCATTCATCTAAATCATTATTGTATATTGTAAATAGCTGGGGTCCCAGCACTGAGCCCTGCGGCACCTCACTAGTCACTGCCTGCCATTCTGAAAAGGACCCGTTTATCCCGACTCTCTGCTTCCTGTCTGCCAACCAGTTCTCTATCCACGGTCAGTACATTACCCCCAATACCATGTGCTTTAATTTTGCACACAAATCTCTTGTGTAGGACCTTGCCAAAAGCCTTTTGAAAGTCCAACTACACCACATCCACTGGTTCTCCCTTGTCCACTCTACCAGTTACATCCTCAAAAAATTCCAGAAGATTTGTCAAGCATGATTTCCCTTTCATAAATCCATGCTGACTTGGACCAATCCTGTCACTGCTTTCCAAATGCGCTGCTATTTCATCTTTAATAATTGATTCCAACATTTTCCCCACTACTGATGTCAGGCTAACCGGTCTATAATTACCCATTTTCTCTCTCCCTCCTTTTTAAAAAAGTGATGTTACATTAGCTACTTTCCAGTCCATAGGAACCGATCCAGAGTCGATAGACTGTTGGAAAATGATCACCAATGCATCCACTATTTCTAGGGCCACTTCCTTAAGTACTCTGGGATGCAGACTAGCAGGCCCCGGGGATTTATTGGCGTTCAATCCCATCAATTTCCCTAACACAATTTCCTGCCCTATAAGGATTTCCTTCAGTTCCTCCTTCTCACTAGACCCTTGGTCCCCTCGTATTTCCAGAAGGTTATTTGTGTCTTCCTTAATGAAGACAAAACCAAAGTATTTGTTCAATTGATCTGCCATTTCTTTGTTCCCCATTATAAATTCACCTGAATCTGACTGCAAGGGACCTACGTTTGTCTTCACTAATCTTTTCTCTTTACATATCTATAGAAGCTTTTGCAGTAAGTTTTTATGTTCCCAGCGAGCTTCCTCTCATACTCTATTTTCTCCCTCCTAATTAAACCTTTTGTCCCCCTCTGCTGAATTCTAAATTTCTCCCACTCCTCAGGTTTGCTGTTTTTTCTAACCAATTTATATGCCTCTTCCTTGGATTTAACACTATCCTTAATTTCCCTTGTTAGCCACGGTTGAGCCACCTTCCCCGTTTTACCCCAGACAGGGATGTACAATTGTTGAAGTTCATCCATGTGATCTTTAAATGTTTGCCATTGCTTATTCACTGTCAACCATTTACATATCATTTGCCAGTCTATTCTAGCCAATTCACGTCTCATACCATCGAGGTTACCCTAGAGACCCTAGTCTCTGAATTAACTGTGTCACTCTCCATCTTAATAAAGAATTCTACCATATTATGATCACGCTTCCCCAAGGAGCCTCGCACAACAAGATTGCTAATTAGTCCTTTCTCATTACACATCACCCAGTCTAGGATGGCCAGCCCTCTAGTTGGTTCCTCGACTTATTGGTCCAGAAAACCATCCCTAATACATTCCAGGAAATCCTCCTCCACCGCATTGCTACCAGTTTGGTTAGCCCAATCTATATGTAGATTAAAGTCGCCCATGATAGCTGCTGTACCTTTTATTGCACGCATCCCTAATTTCTTGTTTGATGCTGTCCCCAACCTCATTGAAGGTTGGCATGCAGGTATAGCAGGCGGTGAAGAAGGCAAATGGTATGTTGGCCTTCATAGCAAGGGGATCTGAGTATAGGAGCAGGGAAGTCTTACTGCAGTTCTACAGGGCCTTGGTGAGGCCCCACCTGGAATATTGTGTTCAGTTTTGGTCTCCTAATCTGAGGAAGGACGTTCTTGCTATTAAGGGAGTGCAGCGAATGTTCACCAGACTGATTCCTGGGATGGTAGGACTGACATATGAGGAGAGACTGGATCGACTGGGCCTGTATTCACTGGAGTTTAGAAGGATGAGAGGGGATCTCATAGAAACATATAAAATTCTGACGGGACTGAACAGGTTAGATGCGGGAAGAATGTTCCCGATGTTGGGGAAGTCCAGAACCAGGGGACATAGTCTTAGGATAAGGGGTAAGCCATTTAGGACTGAGATGGGGAGGAACTTCTTCACTCAGAGAGTTGTTAATCTGTGGAATTCCCTACCGCAGAGAGTTGTTGATGCCAGTTCATTGGATATATTCAAGAGGGAGTTAGATATGGTCCTTGTGGCTAAAGGGATCAAGGGGTATGGAGAGAAAGCAGGAAAGGGGTACTGAAGGAATGATCAGCCATGATGTTATTGAATGGTGGTGCAGGCTCGGAGGGCCGGATGGCCTACTCCTGCACCTATTTTCTATGTTTCTATGTTTCTATGTTTTACTACTACTGTTTGGTGGTCTGTACACAACTCCCACTAGCTTTTTCTGCCCTTTGGTATTCCGCAGCTCCACCCATACAGATTCCACGTCATCCAAGCTAATGTCCTTCCTTAGTATTGTGTTAATTTCCTCTTTAACCAGCAATGCTACCCCACCTCCTTTTCCTTTCTGGCTATCCTTCCTGAATGTTGAATACCCCTGGTTGTTGAGATCCCAGCCTTGGTTACCTGGAGCCATGTCTCTGTGATGCCAATTATATCATATTCATTAATTGCTGCCTGTGCAGTTAATTTGTCCACCTTATTACGAATACTCCTTGTGTTAAAGCACAGACCTTCAGGCTTGTCTTTTTAACACACTTTGCCCCTTTAGAATTTTGCTGTAATGTGGCCCTTTTTGGTTTTTGCCCTCCACTTTTACTTTTCTTCTTTCTATCTTTTGCTTCTGCCCCCATTCTACTTCCCTCTGTCTCCCTGCATAGGTTCCCATCCCCCTGCCATATTAGTTTAACCCATCGCCAACAGCACTAGCAAACACTTCCCCTAGGACATTGGTTCCGGTCCTGCCCGGGTGCAGACCGTCTGGTTTGAACTGGTACCACCTCCCCCAGAACCGGTTCCAATGTCTCAGGAATTTGAATCCCTCCCTTCTGCACCACTCCTCAAGCCACGTATTCATCTGAGCTATCCTGCGATTCCTACTCTGATTAGCACCTGGCACTGGTAGCAATCCTGAGATAACTACCTTTGAGGTCTTACTTTTTAATTTAACTCCTCGCTCCCTAAATTGAGCTTGTAGGACCTCATCCCGTTTTTTACCTATATCGTTGGTACTTATATGCACCACGACAACTGCCTGTTCACCCTCCCCCTCCAAAATGTCCTGCAACCGCTCCGGGACATCCTTGACTCTTGCACCAGAGAGGCAACATACCATCCTGGAATCTCGATTGCGGCCGCAGAAACATCTATCTATTCCCCTTACAAACGCTTGGTCAAAGAGGTCGGTTTTAAGCCACGTCTCAAAGGAGTAGAGAGAGGTGGAGAGGTGGAGAGGTTTGGGGAACAAATTCTAGAGCTTAGAGCCTAGATGGCTGAAGGCATGGTGGGGCGATGGAATTGGTGAATGCACAAGAGACCAGAGTGGGTGGAACGCAGCATTCTCGGATGGTTTTAGGGCTGGATATAAGGAGGGGGCGAGGTCATAGAGGGGTTTGAACACGACCATTTAGGATTATCTTTTCTAGCTATCTTCACATTCTGTTATAAACCTGGGAATGATGCTTACCTCTGCAGCTTCTTAAGCACAATAATATCTTTGCCGTAATGAAGTGATTGGACCTAAATATATACTGAGTTCCCCTCATCGACTTGATCTGTACTCTCCTCAAAAGTAGGTATGTGAGATTTGACCTACCGCTGATAAAATGCTGCTGACTCCCTCATTAGTCATGTTTCGTTGCGTGCTTCATTATGCTCTCCTTCCAAATGTCCTCTAATGCTTCACCTAGTATCGATGTCAGGATAACTGCTCTGTGGTTCACAGGGTTTTCTTTACCACCTCTTTCATAAATTGGTGTTACACTCGCTCTTCACCGACATTGGCCATACTCCTGTTTCCCCATCAATCCCTAAAGGTGGCCACCAGGGCTGTCATTAGCCACTTCCTTGAGTACTGCAATGTGCAATCCCATCCGGCCGGGCTCTGGGCCTGCCTGTCGCCCCCTTATTTATCACTTGTAACATTCTTGATATTTTCTTGCGCCTCCGCTAGGGGTTGGAAGGGCAGCCCATGGTTTGCTCTGTGACCCCCCCCTCCGAAATTGTTCCGGATATCTGCTGTCCATTGGTCACTTGATACCATGTCACCCTGCAGATCCTTCACGGATCCTGTTATATATGTAACCTTGTATATACCATGTACAGCCACCAGAGGGCTCATCCCTTGGAGTCCCAAGGGATCCCACAATCCCTTGGGAGCACAGGTACTTAAGGAGGTCTCCCAGGGTGGAGAGGCACTCTTGAGACCTGCAATAAAAGACTAAGGTCACACTTTACTTTGAGCTCACAGTATCCAGTCAGACTCTTTATTCATACATAACAGATCCGACTGGTTTGCTGGCCACCTGTTTGCTATTCACAAAAGCCTTTCACTGAACGCTATTCAAATGAGCCTCCACATGCGTGCAAGTGGGCACACACACTGTACTGGCACATATTTATATATCTAGCAGTAGGAAAGAACCTCAGGATATCTCAAAGCGCTTTTCAGCCATTGAAGTACTTTACTGTTGTAATGTGGGGAACACGGCAACTAATTTGTGCATAGCAAGATCCCACAAACTGCAATGTGATAATGACTAGATGATCTGTTTTAGTGATGTTGGTTGAGGAATAAATATTGGCCAGGACACCGGGAATAACTCCCCTGCTCTTCTTCGCAATAGTGGCCGTGGGATCTTTTACGTCCACCTGAGAGGGCAGATGGGGGCTCGGTTTAACATCTCATCCGAAAGACGGCACCTCTGACAGTGCAGCACTCCCTCAGCACTGCACTGGGAGTGTCAGCCTGGATTTTGTGCTCAAGTCTCCGGAGTGGGACCTGAACCCACAAACTTCTGGCTCAGGCGAGAGTGCTACCCACATCACTGCTTTCCATGCTGGTAACATTACCTTAACAATAAAAAAATCCTGCTTTTCTACCTTCTCAAACAGCAGCACAAAAAAATAAATAACATTTCCTGAACATGGTTTCACGAAGAGAGTGTCCCTTTAAGTCATAAGATGCATATGACTGTATTTCGCTTTGCTAATCAAATGGAGTTTGAGTTTAATCAGTAGGGGTGCAAAGGGTAAGGGTGATTATACATTTATGGAGGGCAATCGATATAGCCAGGAGGCAAAGTTAGGTATTTTACAAAGATAATTGCTTTTTTGAATAATCAGTTCATGTTGAGATTGTATAGGTAAGTCTGCTCCCGCCCTGGGCTCTGACACATGGGGGTTCTATTATCACGCAGTGTATGGTGAGGAGCCTGTAATCCTCACACAGGAGCAGCCTGTAACCTGAAGCCAAAGTTTCATCCAAAAGACGGCACCTCCGACAATGCAGCACTCCCTGAGTGCCCCATCTGCCCTCTCATGTGGACGTAATTGCTGTTTGTGGGAGCTTGCTGTGCGCAAATTGGCTGCCGCGATTCCCACATATTACAACAGTAACTACGCTCCAAAAGTACTTCATTGGTTGTAAAGCGCTTTGAGACGTCTGATGGTCATGAAAGGCGCTATATAAATGCAAGTCTTTCTTTCTTCTTTCTCAGTCCTGGAATGCTGCCTCTCCACAATGGCGGACCATTTCATGACACGGATTCATCACTGTTCGCCTATCGCTGCTCGATTCAACTTCCTGCCTTCAACCTTCCTCGTCTGCTGTCTATGCAGTGCACAGCAATCAAATTTACTGCTTCATTATTCCAGGAGGAAGCAGCCAATTAACTCTGCCGACCTGGTGTCCATGGTTTGGTGAACTTTGATGATGTTTGCACTGCGAAGTTCACGAGCAGTCAGGAATAGCTCATCAGCTGCTCATTATGCAAGTTTGTTAACCAAAGCCATGAAATATTTTCGGTCAGTTTGCCTGTGGATACTTGATGGTACCGGGATAATTAGCAGGAAAAGAATAATAGAAATACAGCCCGATTTTTGGGGAGTAAATGTGTTTCTCTGATATAGTAGTTGAGCCAAGAGTCAATGCTGAACAGAATATAGACTTTCAGTGGATTGTGCATCAGTGTCAGGGAATGAGACACAAGTTTGGGATCACAGGAAATATAACAAACAGAAGAATTGATTAAGATGGCACCTATTTATCATAATAAAAGCTGTCTAAATATACAAGTTACTTTACAGTTTGCTTTAACAAATTAAAAGATGTAAGTCAATACTAATCAAGATTCAGAAAAGAGTATGAACTTGTCTCAAAATGAGAAAATACATTAATATATGCAAAGCTTGGTTTCATCTACTATTTGTACAGGGGCTGCTATTATCCATTATATATCCAAGGTTTGCTATTCTCTATAATCTAAGCAGATAATCTTTGGATAAGTATCTGAAGGAAAACATTTTCAGGGCTACGGGGAAAGGACAGGGGAGTGGGACTAGCTGAAGTGCTCTTGCAGAGAGCCGGCACGGGCTCGACGGGCCAAATGGCCTCCTTCTGTGCTGTAACCGTTCTATGATTCTGTGATCTTCTCTATAATATGCAGTCTGCTGTTCTCTGTAATATATGCAAGTTTGCTATTCTCTATACTATGCACAGGGTCTCCTATAAACTATAATATAGACAGGGTCTGCTATCTTATCTGATTATATACAATGTCTGCAATTCTTTGTACATGTTCAAGGTTGAGATTGATAGATTTTTGGACTCTCGGGAAAAGAAAGAAAGAAAGAAAGAGAAAGAAAGAAAGGAAGAAAGAAAGGAAGAAAGAAAGAAAGAAAGAAAGAAAGAAAGAAAGAAAGAAAGAAAGAAAGAAAGAAAGAAAGAAAGAAAGAAAGAAAGAAAGAAAGAAAGAAAGAAAGAAAGAAAGAAAGAAAGAAAGAAAGAAAGAAAGAAAGAAAGAAAGAAAGAAAGAAAGAAAGAAAGAAAGACAGACTTGGATTTAAATAGTGCATTTCACAATCACCGGGCGTAGCCAATGAAGTACTTTTGAAGTGCAGTCACTGTTGTAATGTAGGAAACGCGGCAGCCAATTTGCACACAGCAAGCTCCCACAAACAGCAATGTGATAATGACCAGATAGTCTGTTTTTGTTATGTTGATTGAGGAATATATATTGGCCAGGAAACGGGGATAACTCCCCTGCTCTTCTTCAAATTAGTGCCATGGGATCTTTTCCATCCACTTGAGAGAGCAGACGGGGCCTCCAACACCTCCAACAATGCAGCGCTCCCTTAGTGCTGCACTGGAGTATCAGCCTAGATTTTTGTGCTCAAGTCTCTGGAGTGGGACTTGAACCCACAACCTTCTGACTCAGATGTGAGTGTGCTACCCACTGAGGCACAGCTGACACGAGGGGATGTATGGCCTACTCCTGCTCCTATTTCTTATGTTCTTATGTTCTTTGTACTATGCACATTAGACTGAGATATTTTCTGTTTGTTCAGCTGGATGTTAATGCTAATGGAAAGATGGTGGGTGGTGAGTAGAGAAAACACAGGAGATTCAACAGCTGGCTGACAGCCATGATGTGCGAGGATTCTTCACCACCAGCAAGGCCACCTACGTCCTAAGCACCCAAGGCCCTACCCCACTGCTGGCCAAGAACAGGGAGACACTCATCACGGACACTGAGGCAGTCAGGACCCGCTGGGCAGGAGCACTTCGAAGATCTCCTTTACCGAGACTCTGCCTTTGACTCGAGTGTCCTCGACTCCATCCCGCAGCATGCTACCCGCCACCATCTCAGCAAAACCCCAGCCTTGCACGAGGTAGAAAAGGCCATCCGCCAGCTCAAGAACAACAAGGCACTAAAGTATGGCGGAGAGGCACTATTGGCACGAATGCACGACCTCATCTCTCTCATCTGGAAGGAGGAGAGCATGCCAGGAGATCTCAGAGATGCAGTAATCGTGACCATCTTTAAAAAAGGGGACAAGTCCGACTGCGGCAAGTACAGGGGAATTTCCCTGTTATCAGCCACTGGGAAAGTCATCGCTAAAATCCTCCTCAACTGTCTTCTCTCTGTGGCTGAGGAGCTCGTCCTGGAGTCACAGTGCGGATTCCGTCCACTACGAGGTACAATGGACATGATTTTTATAGCATGACAGCTGCAAGAAAAATGCAGGGAACAGCACCAACCCTTGTAAATTACTTCTTTGACCTTACAAAGGCCCTTGACACTGTCAACCGTGAGGGACTATGGAACATCCTCTTCCGTTTCGACTGCCCCCAAAAGTTTGTCACCATCCTCCACCTGCTCCACAACGACATGCAAGCCATGATCCTGATCAACGGATCCATCACAGACCCAATCCACGTCCAGACCGGGGTCAAGCAGGGCTGCGTCATCGCGCCAACCCTCTTCTCAGTTTTCCTCGCTGCAATGCTCCACTTCACACTCAACAAGCTCCCTGCTGGAGTGGAACTAAACTACAGAACCAATGGGAACCTGGTCAACCTTCGTTGCCTCCAGGCCAGATCCAAGACCGTCCCAACCTCTGTCGTCGAACTACACTAC
This sequence comes from Pristiophorus japonicus, assembly GCF_044704955.1. Classification (NCBI taxonomy): domain Eukaryota; kingdom Metazoa; phylum Chordata; class Chondrichthyes; family Pristiophoridae; genus Pristiophorus; species Pristiophorus japonicus. The sequence goes on along the minus strand of NC_091989.1, from coordinate 17,309,228 downwards.
GCGGACGACGATTGCGTCTGTGCATATTTAGAGATTGGACTCCAAGTCAGAGTCAACATCTTCACTGAGGCATACAAAAACATGAGCCTTACACTAAACATCCATAAGACAAAGGTCCTCCATCAACCTGACCCTGTCACACAGCACTGCCCCCCAGTCATCAAGATCCACGGCACGGCCCTGGACAACGTGGACCACTTTCCTTACATCAGGAGCCTATTATCAGCAAGGGCAGACATCGATGATGAGGTCCAACACCGCCTCCAGTGTGCCAGCGCAGCCTACAGTCACCTGAGGAAGAGAGTGTTCGAAGATCAGGCCCTCAAATCTGCCACCAAGCTCATGGTCTACAGGGCTGCAGTGATACTCGCCCTCCTGTATGGCTCAGAGACGTGGACCATATAAGTAGAAACCAAAAATTGCTGGAGAAATACCACCAACGATGTCTCTGCAAGATCCTGCAAATCCCCTGGGAGGACAGACGCACCAACGTTAGCGTCCTCGTTCAGGCCAACATCCCCAACATTGAAGCACTGACCACACTCGACCAGCTCCGTTGGGTGGGCCACATTGTTCGCATGCCTGACATAAGACTCCCAAAGCAAGCGCTCTACTTGGAACTCCTACATGGCAAGCGAGCCCCAGGTGGACAGAGGAACGTTTCAAGGACACCCTCAAAGCCTCCTTGATAAAATGCAACATCCCCACCGACACCTGGGAGTCCCTGGCCAAAGACCGCCCTAAGTGGAGGAAGAGCATCTGGGAGGGCGCTGAGCACCTCAAGATTTGTTGCCGAGAGCGTGCAGAAACCAAGCGCAGGCAACGGATGGCGCGTGTGGCAAACCTGTCCCACCCATCCTTTCCCTCACGACTGTCTGTCTCACCTGTGACAGACTGTAATTCCCGTATTGGACTGTACAGTCACCTGAGAACTCACTTTTAGAGTGGAAGCAAGTCTTCCTCGATTTTGAGGGACAGCCTATGATGATGGGGGTCGTATCGTGGAAGGATAGGTTTAAATGGGCCGAAGGGCCTTTTTCATTCAAACTGATCTTGTGGTAGGAATTTTACAACAAGCGTGTTAAGTAAGTCATGAAAATGCCCAGAATGATTGCATTTGTCCTAAAGTCTATTGAATTTGGAAGAGGTTGGTTTTGAACGAAGCCTCCTAATCATTTATCGCCAATAGTTCACAGGTGAAAGTTCACGAAGAACTGCTCACCTCCAGTCCAGTGCGTACTTGTAGGGCCTGAAAAGAAATGGACTTCACATTATGGCAAGTCTAGCACTAAATCAATAATGAAAGTCTTTGGGAGCAGAGGTGGGAGTGGAGGGAGCTGACCACTTGTGATACTGTGGCCCTGGAGTCCAACACACAGCACCACCATCGGGCAAGGATGGAAAGAGGTAGGGGTGGATTCTCTACTTGCCGCTCGCGTGTAAATTGGTTTTGCTTATTGGCTGCTCCCTAGAGAACCCTCTTTATTTCCATTTCCATTTCAATGCCCTGGTGGTACGTTGAACATCTACCCTCTGATTTTTGGAACCTTCCAGCTCTGACCAGAAACAGGGCTGGGTTTTTCTGCTTACCATGCTGCGTTACAGATAAGAACATAAATAATAGGAACAGGAGTAGGCCATATGGCCCCTTGAGCCTGCCTCGCCATTCAATAAGATCATGGCTGATCTTCTACCTCAACTCCACCTTTGATAGAGAATTCAAGCTCTGCAGCCTGGCTGCAGTCTTGAAAAAACACAGACCACATTGCATTAAGTCATCAAGCAACGTGACATTTTAGGACCTTGGGTAGCGAGCCAACTAAAGGTTAAAAGACTATCAATTGAGCCAATAAGGTCAAAGAAGGTGAGTTCTTTTCTGTAAATTGAACCAGGTATAAGTACAGCCATTTTGGCCATGTGGTCTCAGAAGGACAAAGGCCTGGTTTAAAGCCAAAAGCTTGTTGCTGCTGCCAGAATAAAGTTACATTAAAACTACAATCGGAGTTCGTATTTCATTGGAAATTAAGAGATCTAACAACCTTCCTGCACTATCCACACATCCCTTGGTTCCCTTCGTATCCAAAAATCTATTAATCTCTGTCTTGAATATGCTCAACGACTGAGCCTCCACCGCCTTCTGAGGTAGAGAATTCCAAAAATTCACAACCCTTTGAGTGAAGAAATTTCTCCTCATCTCAGTTACTTTAACCATTATGTTCTTTCCAGGTTGATGGTACATCATCTTTGGCACCACTGTTTTAACCCAGAAGAAGGCTTTAGAGTTTCACTGGCCTGTAACTTTTCTGATCAGAAATTGGAGGGCCCAGCATCCAGTATCTGCATTTATGCCATTTCAGTCAGCAGGGAGATTGCACGACTGGCTAAAGGAGAAGAAAATTAGTCAGTGTTTTCACTCCTGGCGGCTGTACAGAGTCCTGCACTGTGTGTATGCGTGCGTGTATGAGTATGTGTATGCGCATGAGTGTGAGTGTACATATGTGCGCATGTGTGTGAGTGTGTGTGCATATGTGTGTGCGCGCGTTTACATATGTATGTATGTATGCATGCGTGTGCGTGTACGTATGCTTGTGCATACATGCGTGGGCGTGTGCTCATATGTGTAGGCATGAATGTGTGTGTGCGTGTATGAATGCATCCATGCATGTATGTTTGCACGTGTGTGTATGTGTGTGTGCGTGCTCGTGTGTATGTATGAATGTGCATGTATGTGTGTATGTGCGTGCTCGTGTGTATGTATGAATGTGCATGTGTGTGTGTATGTGTGTATGTATGAATGCGTGTGTGTGTGTATGTATAACTGTGCACGAGGACAGGATCATGCTCGGTTGAGACATCCCCTCACACTCAGATAGCCCACCAGCCTTCGCTGTCAAGGCTCACACATGGGTGATCCAAATGGAATGAATTGTTCAACTAAGATTCTGCAATTAAAGCGCAGGTGGTTTGCAATATAAGCGTAAGGAGATGCTCTAAATCCAATGAACAATCAATTTCTTCTGTGAAACTTCTCTCAGGCTAGATGAGAGTGTTCAAAACATGTATAATGACAAAATAAGCATCAGATCGATCACAATAATTTTCAACATCCTCTCGGTGTAGGAGGTTAATGAAACATAATGTTCTGACTACAGGCTAGACTCTCGTTCTTCCTAATTTATTGCCTGTCACAAAGGGACAACAACAGAAAGAAACAGAAAGAAAGAAAGACTTACATTTATATAGCGTCTTTCACGACCACCGGACGTCTCAATGTGCTTTGCAGTCAATGAAGTATTTTTGGAGTGTAGTCACTGTTGTAATGTAAGAAACGCGGCAGCCAATTTACGCACAGCAAGCTTTCACAAACAACAATGTGATAATCTGTTTTTTTGTTATGTTGATTGAGGGATAAATATTGACCAGCACACTGGGGTTAACTCCCCTGCTCTTCTTCAAAATAGTGCCATGGGATCTCCTAGATCCACCTGAGAGAGCAGACAGGGCCTCAATTTTTAACGACTTGGAAGAAGGGACCGAGTGTAACATAGCCAAGTTTGCTGATGATACAAAAATGGGAGGAAAAGCAATGTGTGAGGAGGACACAAAAATCTGCAAAAGGACATAGACAAGCTAAGTGAGCGGGCAAAAATTTGGCAGATGGAGTATAATGTTAGAAAATGTGAGGTCATGCACTTTGGCAGAAAAAAATCAAAGAGCAGTTATTATTTACGTGGAGAAAGATTGCAAAGTGCCGCAGTACAGCGGGACCTGGAGGTACTTGTGCATGAAACACAAAAGGATAGTATGCAGGTACAGCAAGTGATCAGGAAGGCCAATGGTATCTTGGCCTTTATTGCAAAGGGGATGGAGTATAAAAGCAGGGAAGTCTTGCTACAGCTATACAGGGTATTGATGAGGCCACACCTGGAATAGAAACATAGAAACATAGAAAATAGGTGCAGGAGTAGGCCATTCGGCCCTTCGAGCTTGCACCGCCATTCAATGAGTTCATGGCTGAACATGCAATTTCAGTACCCCATTCCTGCTTTCTCGCCATACCCCTTGATCCCCCTAGTAGTAAGGACTACATCGAACTACTTTTTGAATATATTGCAGTTTTGGTTTCCATATTTACGAAAGGATGTACTTGCTTTGGAGGCAGTTCAGAGAAGGTTCACTAGGTTGATTCTGGAGATGAGGGGATTGACTTATGAGGAAAGGTTGAATAGGTTGGGCATCTACTCATTGGAATTCAGAAGAATGAGAGGTAATCGTTTTGAAACATGTAAGATTATGAGGGGGCTTGACAAGGCCGATGCAGAGAGGATGCTTCCACTGATGGGGGAGAATAGAACTAGAGGGCATGATCTTAGAATAAGGGGCCGCCCATTTAAAACAGAGATGAGAAATTTCTTCTTTCAGAGGGTTGTACATCTGTGGAATTCGCTACCTCAGAGAGCTGTGGAAGCTGGGACATTGAATAAATTTAAAACAGAAATAGACAGTTTCTTCAACGATAAGGGGATAAGGGGTTATGGGGAGCGGGCAGGGAAGTGGAGCTGAGTCCTTGATCAGATCAGGCTCGATGGGCCGAATGGCCTACTCCTGCTCCTATTTCTTATGTTCTTATGTTCTTAATACTGGCACTGGAGTGTCAGCCTGGATTTATGTGCTTAAGTCCCTGGAGTGGGACTTAAACCCACAACTTTCTGACTGAGAGCTGAGAGTGTGCTGCCCACTGAGCCACAGTTGACACAAGTATTGTGTAGAATACACAACTGCCTCCTGGGAGAAATCGATGGCTGTACCACTTAAATGGAAACATTGGGACATTTAAATAAGAGTTTAGTGGGAGTTACATCTATCACAGAGTTGCAATATGGCTTTAATATAGAAATTGAAATGGAAGAATGTCTGACAGAGACATTGAATTGCGCCTAGTATTCTCCCAAGACATGGGGGCATGGAAGAAAGAGTTAAGTTGGACGTTGAACGGCCTCTGCTATTCCCGCAAACATTGGTTCTCTGAGTCAGAAGGTTGTGGGTTCAAGCTCCACTCTAGACACTTGAGCACAAAATATAGGCTGACAGTCCAGTGCAGTGCGGATGAGGTGTTAAAACCAAAGCCCCGTCTGCTCTCTCAGATGGACTTACAAAGATCCTATGGCACTATTTTGAAGAAGAGCAGTGGAGTTCACCATGGTATCCTGGCCAATATTTAACCCTCAATCAACATCATTAAAATAGATGATTTGATCATTCGCATTGCTGTTTGTGGGAGCTTGCTGTGCGCAAATTGGCAGCCGCTTTTCCTACATTACAACAATGACTACTCTTCAAAAGTACTTCATTAGCTACAAAGTGCTTTGGGTAGTCCTGAGGTCGTGAAAGGCGCTATATAAATGCAAGTTATATATTTTTTCCCTTATGGCAGAATTGAGTAAAGAATTCAGCTAGACAATGAAAGACCTCCATTATTCCCGCACAGACATGGGGATATTGAGGAAAGGTTTCAATCAGGCAGGTCTCCAGCCAAACAGTCAGTTAGTAATCATAACAAATCTGGCCACGTACTACACGCCATCTTGCACCCACGCTCTCTCCTCTGCCATGTCCTGCCACACTCTGCATGTTGTGATTTTTTATTTTCCCATACACAGGCCCATCAGCTCACCCTTTCCAGTGAGTAAATACCCCACTCCAGGAACCTGTAGCACATAAATCTAGGCTGACACTCCAGTGCAGCGCTGAGGGAGTGCTGCATTGTCGGAGATGACGTCCTTTGGATGAGTCGTTAAACCGAGGCCCCGTCTGCTCTGTCAGGTGGACGTATAAGATCCCATGGCACTATTTCGAAGAAGAGCAGGAGAGTTATCCCCGGTGTCCTGGATAATATTTATCCCTCAATCAACATAACAAAAAAACAGATTATCTGGTCACTATCACATTGCTGTTTGTGGGAGCTTGCTGTGTGCAAATCGGCGTTTCCCACTTTACGACAGTGACTACACTCCAAAAGTACATCGTTGGCTGTAAAGCGCTTTGAGACGCCCGCTGGTGTTGAAAGGCGCTATATAAATGCAAGTCTTCCTTTCTTTTACGTGGTCGTAAAACAACTTGGGTCGGTTGTTTTAAAGTTTGCAGCAGACTGCCGCTGTTTGCTTTGCAACGGCAAACGCAAGACGTTTGGGTGAAGCGGGTCCTGATCCCATGAAAGGTGCGATATCGTATTCACCCTCCTTCCCAATATGGTTCACAACAACACCTTTCGAGTAAGCACGAGAAACTTGGCACGGAACAGACTTTATTAATAGCTGGGATGTGGGAACAACTCACCCAGCATCAGAGAGTAGCTTTCGGTTTTTGGTTCTTTCGTGTGCTCTGAAAACCTATTGCTCCTTTACACACCATACTTTTCCTGCATCAAAGGTACGTGTCGTAGATAAGACCTCGTGATGTATCTGTTCCCGAATCCTTTGAAGACAGCCTATTCTTGTCAAGTTCAGCATTTGCAGTTGTTTACTCCAAAGCTTTGGATTTTAATTACCCTCACCCCTAAGGTTACACTTTAATCACTAATGGCTGACATAATTACTGGCATGTATTTCCCCGCACAAGCACTTTACATTTCAGAAGACAAGCTTGCTTTCCTCTCACAACACTTCAAAGTCATCCTGTTTATATTGGAAAGTTTACTGCTCCATGAGATGAAGAAGTTCAACTTAATCCTGAACTCCCCAAGATGTCCAACAGAAATGCAAGCCTTTCTTTCTGTGAGCAGGTCTTGGGTCTTCCTGGGTCCGATAACAGCACATAGAAACATAGAAACATAGAGAATAGGTGCAGGAGTAGGCTATTCGGCTCTTCGAGCCTGCACCACCATTCAGTAAGATCATGGCTGATCATTCACCTCAGTGCCCCTTTCCTGCTTTCTCTCCATACCCCTTGATCCCTTTAGCCGTAAGGGCCATATCTAACTCCCTCTTGAATATATCCAATGAACTGGCATCAACAACTCTCTGTGGTAGGGAATTCCACAGGTTAACAACTCTCTGAGTGAAGAAGTTTCTCCTCATCTCAGTCCTAAATGGCTTACCCCTTATCCTTAGACAGTGTCCTCTGTGTCCCCTTAGACTGTGGCACCTCATGGGCAAGTGAGTCAAGCAGGTGTAGATAGAAGTACTGTTTTATGTATCTGTTTACTGTTAAAGTACAACATCCCTGCTGACACCTGGGAGTCCCTGGCCAAAGACCGCCCTAAGTGGAGGAAGTGCATCCGGGAGGGCGCTGAGCACCTGGAGTCTCATCACTGAGAGCATGCAGAAATCAAGCGCAGGCAGCGGAAAGAGCATGCAGCAAACCAGTCCCACCCACCCCTTCCCTCAATGACTATCTGTCCCACCTGTGACACGGACTGTGGTTCTCGTATTGGACTGTTCAGCCACTTAAGGAGTCATTTGAAAAGTGGAATCAAGTCTTCCTCGATTCCAAGGAACTGCCTATGATGATGATGACATATGCAGAATCCAAACTTAATTAATTTTTTTTAGAATGGATAAGAATTTCTTTTCGCCTTTTAAAGCGAGAAAAAAGTTTATCGTTAGATTTGGCCGGATAATTGTTTCAGGCTCAGTTGTATATGCAAATGAGGCCCTCGCTTTCCTTTCATATGATTCCTTCTCACTGCAAGAGGTAAAGAGAAGCAGTTCTGCGATTGGAAGTTTCTTGGCTACTTTTTTTTTAACGTGACATCGTAAACAAACTAAGCGTAAATCGTGTTGCAATAAGAATTAGCACATGCAAATTAGCCTAATTGTTATGTACAGTTCCAGTGCTGGCACATGATAAAGCTAATTACCAGGCTTAAAAGAAAATGACAGTTCTCCCACTAAACTTATTGGATTCCTTATTCAATAATCAGTCAGCCAACGATAATTAGTTTTGTTACTGTGGCAACCGTTAATTAGATTTTTTTTCCCATTTTGCCATTAGTTAAGTTACTTTGAGGCAAAGAATGACGATGCAAACAAATAGTGGACCCAACTTCAGAGTTACTGAATGATGAAGTTCAGGGTTGTTCATTTGCTGAGGCGTTGCCATAGAAACCATTCAGGACCTAAAAATGCTGGCTGGAACCTCATAAATGCCACTGAGCATAAAGGCAGGTTGCTGAAAGTCTACTAAAACTGACCTCAGTGTGGTTACCAGCCACGGTGTCACTGTTCGAGGGTTAAATAGCTGCTTTTAAGGTTCCGCCAAGGCCCGTGTTGGTGGCACAGGCTCCCAAATCTTACTTCCCGTTCAGCCGGGTTTTGCTAAGTTCCGACGGCTGGGAAAGTCCTTGTGAGCACAAGCTCCATTCCCAAGCACCGGTCTTCATCAATCCTGGGGGACGTCTGCTTTCAGGATGCAGCTTTGAAAAAAAAATTGTTTCTGGGATGTAGGCGTCGCTGGCAAGGCCGGCATTTATTGCCCGTCCCTAATTGCCCTTGGCAACGGTTCCAGGTGGTGGTGAGCCGCCACCTGGAACCGTTGCTGCCCGTCTGGGTGACTTTACAAGATCTGAGTGTTGGGAGCTGTTGCCACAATGAGGGGCAAATTTTAACCTGAACCCATCCATCGGGAACCTGACGAGACCGGATGGGACGCTGTCTTCACACCCCACCCGGTTTTACTCTCCCTGGCAGTCAGCCATGGCTCAGTGGGTAGCACGTTGACCTTTGATGCAGAAGATTGTGGTTTAAGTCCCGCTCCAGCAACTTGAGCTCAAAAATCTAGGCTGATCCTGCCAATGCTGCACTGTCGGTGGTGCAGTCTTTTTCAGATGCAACGTTACATAAGAACATAAGAAATAGGAGCAGGAGTAGGCCACACTGCCTCTCAAGCCTGCTCCGCCATTTTATACAATCTTGGCTGATCCGATCATGGACTCAGGTCCACTTCCCTGCCCGCTCCCCATAACCCCTTATTCCCTTATCAGTTAAGAAACTGTTCTATCTCTATCTTAAATTTATTCAATGCCCCAGCTTCCAAAGCTCTCTGAGGCAACGAATTCCACAGATTTACAACCCTCTGAGAAAATAAAAATACATTTCTCCTCATCTCAGTTTTAAATGGGCAGCCCCTTATTCTAACATTATGCTCCCAAGTTCTAGTCTCCCCCATCAGTGGAAACATTCTCTCTGCATCCACCTTGTCAAGCCCCCTCATAATCTTATACGTTTCGATAAGGTCACCTCTCATTCTTCTGAATTCCAATGAGTAGAGGCCCAATCTAGTCAACCTTTCCTCATAAGTCAACTCCCTCATCTCCAGAATCAACCTAGTGAACCTTCTCTGAACTGCCTCCAAAGCAAATATATCCTTTCGTAAATATGGAAACCAAAACTGCATGCAGTATTCCAGGTGTGGCCTCACCAATACCCTGTATAGCTGTAGCAAGACTTCACTGCTTTTATACTCCATCCCCTTTGCAATAAATGCCAAGATTCCATTGGCCTTCCTGATCACTTGCTGTACCTGCAGACTATCATTTTGTGTTTCATGCACAAGTATCCCCAGGTCCTGCTGTACTGCAGCACTTTGCAATCTTTCTCCATTTAAATAATAACTTGCTCTTTGATTCTTTCTGCCAAAGTGCATGACCTCACACTTTCCAACATTATACTCCACCTGCCAAATTTTTGCCCACTCACCTAACCTGTCAATGTCCTTTTGCAGAATTTTTGTGTCCTCCTCACACATTGCTTTTCCTCCCATCTTTGTATCACCAGTAAACTTGGCTACATTACACTCAGTCCCTTCTTCCAAGACGTTAATATAGATTTTAAATCTACGAACGTGGCATCTTTAGGATTGGATTTTGGGTTTGGGTGACAGCCAGTGATTGGTTCAGGAGGACTCCATAGATTTTGAATGAGAGTATGGGTATAAGAAGGGGGTCTTTACAGCCACAAATTGGAGAAGACTTCAGGAGGAGAAGGTTTCAGGAGTAAAAGATTACAGGTCGAATCAAGGAGATGGCGAGAGAGAGACAAGAGACACAGAGTGCGGTTTACTCACGTTTGTGACTTCTACCCAGACTATAAGTGGTAATGTAAGTCTCAATTATACTCTGCAAACCGCTGCTCAAATACTATAATGTATTGAGTCTTGCTTGTGCTGAATAAAGTTAAATCACTGCCGCCAATATGGGTCAACACTCGAATTATTTGGAACCAGGATCCCTCTGGATTCTTATAATTGAGACTGGAGGCCTCTGCTTTAACCTCCATTTTGTATTTATCTTTAGCTGGTCGGGTTTTGCACGCCTTGTGAAGCCCGCCAGTTAATGCAAGCCGAGGGTTGCTGGATCCAGGAGGTAAGTGTCTTCACACCTGGCTCCTGGATCCAACGTCCTCGCGATCCGATCCCCCCCCCCCACCCCCCGCAACAAGACCTCTCCCACACCCAGGTCTCCGATCCGCCCACACGGCCCCCCCCCAGGCCTCGCCCACCACCCCCCCCCGCAACCTCCAGGCCTCTGATCCCCACACAAGATCTCTCCCCCTGCGCGACCTCTCTTCCCCCAGATTTACAACCCTCTGAGAAAATAAAAATAAATTTCTCCTCATCTCAGTTTTAAATGGGCAGCCCCCTTATTCTAAGATTATGCTCCCAAGTTCTAGTCTCCCCCATCAGTGGAAACATTCTCTCTGCATCCACCTTGTCAAGCCCCCTCATAATCTTATACGTTTCGATCGGATCCTCTCTCAATCTTCTGAATTCCAATGAGTAGAGGCCCAACCTGCGCAACCTTTCATCATAGGTCAACCCCCTCATCTCCGAAATCAACCGAGTGAACCTTCTCTGAACTGCCTCCAAAGCAAGTACATCCTTTCGTAAAAATGAAAGCCGAAACTGCACGCAGTATTCCAGGTGTGGCCTCACCAATACCCTATATAACTGTAGCAAGACTTCCCTGCTTTAATATTCCATCCCCTTTGCAATAAAGGTCAAGATTCCATTGGCCTTCCTGATCACTTACTATAGCTGCAGACTATTATTTTGTGTTTCATGCACAAGTACGCCCAGGTCCCGCTGTACTGCAACACTTTGCAATCTTTCTCCATTTAAATAATAACTTGCTCTTTGATTTTTTTTCTGCCAAAGTGCATGACCTCACACTTTCCAACATTATACTCTATCTGCCAAATTTTTGCCCACTCACTTAGCTTGTCCATGTCCTTTTTCAGATTTTTTGTGTCCTCCTCACACATTGATTTTCCTCCCATCTTTGTATCATTAGCAAACTTGGCTACATTACACTCGGTCCCTTCTTCCAAGTCGTTAAACCGAGGCCCTGTCTGCCCTCTCAGGTGGACCTAGAAGATCCCGTAACACCATTTTGAAGAAGAGCAGGGGAGTTATCCCGGTGTCCTGGCCAATATTTATTCATCAACCGACATCACTAAAACAAATTATCTGTTCAGTTACCTCATTGTTGTTTGTGGGACCTTGCTGTGTGCAAACTTCCTGCCAGCGATACTCCTGACACAAGAGATTGGCGTGCAAAATTAAAGCACATGGTATTGGGGGTAATATATTGACGTGGATAGGGAACTGGTTGGCAGACAGGAAGCAGAGAGTCGGGATAAATGGGTCCTTTTCAGAATGGCAGGCAGTGACTAGTGGGGTGCCGCAGGGCTCAGTGCTGGGATCCCAGCTATTTACAATACACATCAATGATTTAGATGAAGGAATTGAGTGCAATATCTCCAAGTTTTCAGATGACACTAAGCTGGGTGGCGGTGTGAGCTGCGAGGAGGATGCTAAGAGGCTGCAGGGTGACTTGGACAGGTTAGGTGAGTGGGCAAATGTATGGCAGATGCAGTATAATGTGGATGAATGTGAGGTTATCCACTTTGATGGCAAAAACACGAAGGCAGAATATTATCTGAATGGTGACAGATTAGGAAAAGGGGAGGTGCAACAAGACCTGGTGCTATGGTACATCAGTCATTGAAAGTTAGCATGCAGGTACAGCAGTCGGTCCAAATTTGCGGATGACACTAAGTTGGGTGGCAGTGTGAGCTGCGAGGAGGATGCTATGAGGCTGCAGAGCGACTTGGATAGGTTAGGTGAGTGGGCAAATGCATGGCAGATGAAGTATAATGTGGATAAATGTGAGGTTATCCACTTTGGTGGTAAAAACAAAGAGACAGACTATTATCTGAATGGTGACAGATTAGGAAAAGGGGAGGTGCAACGAGACCTGGGTGTCATGGTACATCAGTCATTGAAGGTTGGCATGCAGGTACAGCAGGCAGTTAAGAAAGCAAATGGCATGTTGGCCTTCATAGCGAGGGGCTTTGAGTACAGGGGCAGGGAGGTGTTGCTACAGTTGTACAGGGCCTTGGTGAGGCCATACCTGGAGTATTGTGTACAGTTTTGGTCTCCTAACTTGAGGAAGGACATTATTGCTATTGAGGGAGTGCAGCGAAGATTCACCAGACTGATTCCCGGGATGGTGGGACTGACCTATCAAGAAAGACTGGATCAACTGGGCTTGTATTCACTGGAGTTCAGAAGAATGAGAGGGGACCTCATAGAAATGTTTAAAATTCTGACGGGTTTAGACAGGTTAGATGCAGGAAGAATGTTCCCAATGTTGGGGAAGTCCAGAACCAGGGGTCACAGTTTAAGGATAAGGGGTAAGCCATTTAGGACCGAGATGAGGAGAAACTTCTTCACCAAGAGAGTGGTGAACCTGTGGAATTCTCTACCACAAAAAGTAGTTGAGGTCAATTCACTAAATATATTCAAAAGGGAGTTAGATGAAGTCCTTACTACTCGGGGGATCAAGGGGTATGGCGAGAAAGCAGGAATAGGGTACTGAAGTTGCATGTTCAGCCATGAACTCATTGAATGGCGGTGCAGGCTAGAAGGGCTGAATGGCCTACTCCTGCACCTATTTTCTATGTTTCTATATTTCTAAGAAGGCAAATGGCATGTTGGCCTTCATAGCTAGGGGATTTGAGTATAGGAGCAGGGAGGTCTTACTGCAGTTGTACAGGGCCTTGGTGAGGCCTCACCTGGAATATTGTGTTCAGATTTGGTCTCCTAATCTGAGGAAGGACGTTCTTGCTATTGAGGGCGTGCAGCGAAGGTTCACCAGACTGATACCCGGGATGGCTGGACTGTCAGATGAGGAGAGACTGGATCGACTGGGCCTGTATTCATTGGAGTTTAGAAAAATGAGAGGGAATCTCATAGTAACATATAAAATACCGATGGGACTGGACAGGTTAGATGCAGGAAGAATGTTCCCGCTGTTGGGGAAGTCCAGAACCAGGGGACACAGTCTAAGGATAAGGGGTAAGCCATTTAGGACTGAGATGAGGAGAAACTTCTTCATTCAGAGAGTTGTTAACCTGTGAAATTCTCTACCGCAGAGAGTTGTTGATGCCAGTTCATTGGATATATTCAAGAGGGAGTTAGATATGGCCCTTACGGCTAAAGGGATCAAGGGGTATGGAGAGAAAGCAGGAAAGGGGTACTGAGGTGATGATCAGCCATGATCTAATTGAATGGTGGTGCAGGCTCGAAGGGCCGAATGGCCTACTCCTGCACCTATTTTCTATGTTTCTATGTTTCTATGCTGAGTACTTCCAGCATTTTCGGCTTTTATGATCATATTGTTGTTTGTGGGATCTTGCTGTGCGCAAATTAGCTGACTCGTTTCCTACATGGTAACAGTGAGTACACTTAAAAAAACGTACTTCATTGGCTGTAAAACGCTTTGGGACATCCAGTGGTCACGAAAGGCCCTATATAAATGCAGCCTTTGTTTCTTCTTTCTTTCAGCGTTCCACCAGATCCCATGGGTTTCCCGCCTGATGATTTAGATTAAAATGACCTCCAATGTGTCTTAGCACATTACTGTGTAAGCAAATGCACACTGGTATTGTCACTAGGTTTATTTGATGTATTGATACCAATAAAACACATTTAGGTCAATAATCTTTCACGTGTGTCATATTCTTCTTGTACTCTCCTATTTGTTTTCTTCAACCATTTTCTCTGCCACTTTCCCACCCTCCTTTCTCTTCGGAAGACAGTTCCTCCTTGCTGAGCCACAGCTCTGTAATACATGCACCTGTGAGTATACGCGCAGGTTTGTAGAGCTGTTGAAGGCCTCCTCGTAGGATTGCTCCTGGGCATGGCCAAGGTGGCCATTAACCGGTCCAGGCAACGGGCGGTTGAGGTGGTTACGTTCGAGCCAGGGTGTCCCTGGAGATGGAGCACGCTCGCGGCCTTCCGTGAGAGGTGGGCACCGGAGGGACTGGAGTGCATCATTACCCCCGGCAACCAAATTTTAATTTGATTTTATATGTTTTAAAGTTTAATTTGTTTTATTGCCGGTTTTAGTGTCCCCCTCCCCTTTTATAGGGGGCACTTGTAAATGGTTTTCGTGCCCCAAAACCCCCCCCCCCAAAAACACAGAAAAAACAAAAAAAACAAAAAAAGGGCCGTGAAAAATGTTTGGAGTGTCCCCCAGATTAGGGGGCACTTGATTTAACTGTTTTATTTTTGTCCAACCAAAAAGAGTTGTAGAGCTGTTGAAGGCCTCCTCGTAGGACTGCTCCTGGGCATGGCCAACGTGGCCATTAACTGGTCCAGGCAACGGGCGGTTGAGGTGGTTACGTTCGAGCCAGGGTGTCCCTGGAGATGGAGCACACGGTGTCCACTGGTATGCTCGTGGCCTTCAGCGAGAGGTGGGCATCGGAGGGATTGGCGTGCATCTTCACTCCCGCAACCAAATTTTAATTTGAATTTATGGTTAAAAGTTAATTAGTTTATTTGTCGGTTTTAGTGCCCCCTTTAATAGAGGGGGGGGGGCACTCGATTTATGGTTTTAACTTAAAATAGTTGTAGAGCTGTTGAGCCAGTTACATGATGTTCACAAGACTCAATAAAACCCCAGCCAGTTGGGTTCAGGGGATCCACGATGAGGCAGATGGTTGTGAGCCTGGTGGATGAACTGGTAATGTGCAGTGTGATTGTTAAACCTTTGCTAATAAACCAACTAGTTCTTAATAGCAATGTGTTGCTATGAATTCTGAAGCAAAGAACCCATGAATCAAATACATTACAGACTCCATGAGCAGTGCTCACTGACTGGTGGCTTGCCCAAATGGCCATTATCCATTTGTTAGCCTTGGCGCTGACTGCCGACGGGTTAATAGACGAACGGATGGCCGGCATCACAGTATAATCAGACCTACAATCAATCTTACTTTACCTGCTTAGTAACACATGGAAGTGGCAACATGCAAACAGGCCATTCGGCCCAGCCAGTCCATGTCAGCGTTTACCTTCCACGTGACCAAATAACATTTACTCACTCTTCATTCTTCATACACCTATCCAACCTAATCTCGTGCTATACGACCCAAGCTGCTTCCTCCCGAAACTCACAAATTTGGATGGAGAAGGTTCATAAATGTCTTGCTGGATGCATTTTTATCACAGTCCAAGTGACTCTGAAAATATCAATCAATTCACCGTGTTTTATATTGCCGAAATCCTAGTGATGACACTGAACAGGTTTGGGACTATTTCCATGAGCAACAGGGAGCTTTGACAATGATTTGGCTAACATTTATCTCTCAATCAACATCACTGGAAACAGATTAATTTCATCTCCTTGCTGTTTGTGCGATCTCCCAAAATAGCTCCAGCATTTGCCCATGTACCAACGGCCATTTATTGAAGCATTTTGAGACATTCCAGAGAGACTCGATAAGTCCCTCTGTAAACTGAAGTCTTTTATGTGGGGCACATGAAAGGGAAATGAGCAGAAAATGTGAATGACAACCCGCTCTAACCCTAAAGTCACATCAAAGATTAACATGTGATTATCCTACTCGTCTTTCCAAAGCATTTTGCCTGTGCAACACGATTATCTCAATTTGCTTGTGCCTACAAGGTCAAATTAGCATGCATCTTTGTTAACCGTAACTGCTTTTTAATTGCACCCTCTGGCTTTCCGAAGGATGCGATCTCCATTTTTTGTGTTATTAATGAAAATATTTGCAATGGTGACGCAGAGGCCAATTCTCCATCTTACTGTTTTGTCCCATTACACCCGCAAAGTAAAAACGAAAGCCGAGTTTGTAGGGCTTCGTTGGCAGACAGGGTTCGCGTCAATTACTTATAGGTTTCAAGGTCTTCAGAGGCTGACAAAGACTCTTTAGTCCTTCCAAGGTTAGCCACTGCCACCTCCGCCCAGCACAGACAAACCGATATAGGTGGAGAAATTCGGGGTGTGTGCGCCTCCGGTTAGTGCCCCCGGGGGGGGCCGCTAACAGGGCGCAAACAACTTTATGACTGGGCCTGGTGCCACCGACGACTCCCACTAAATTCGGCGGGAGTTCAGCAGCGACAGTAACCCACAGCGCCCCACTCCGCTGCGCCGGCGGTGCTGATGTCATCACCGTGCGCAGCGCCCCATTAGCACTTCCCCCCCACCCACTCTAAATTGGCTATCGCCCCCTGAAGCTGCGCTGGGCAGTGACAGCGACAGCTTCAGGGGTTGCTTACCGGGCAGCCGGTCGCTCACGGGGCGAAAGTGAAAGGGGAGGTGTGCTGCTGTTAAAAAAAAAATTCCCCGTCTTTTTGTGCGCCCCCATTCACACTTTGAATGCGGGGTCCGTGCCGTGATCGGTCATCCCGGAACTTCTGCACCAGCGCAAAGTCTCACGCCCCATGAGTGTTATCGTCCCCGTATCGAATTTTTCCCCGATAGTGTCGATGTTTACCCAAAGAAACAGGAAAACAAAGAACTAACCTACTATTGTTTGTCAGCCTGACAACAATAACCTGCGTTTATGTAGCACCATTAATGTGGGGAAACATCACGAGATGCTTCACAGAAGAGTAATCAGATAAATAATGGAGAGCTTCAGGATGGGAACTGCAGAGTATAGGACCCAGACTGCTGAAGGCATGTCCGCCAACGTTAGGACAAGAGGTGGGGAGGGGGGGTGGGGGTGGGTGACACACAAGAGGCCACAGTCGGAGGAAAGTAGAGTTCTGGGAGGTGGGGGTTGTGGAGCTCAAGGAGGTTAGAGAGACAGTGAGTGGGGGAGGCCACAAAAGGATTTTAACAGGAGGATTAGAAATTTGAAGCTTTGGAGAGCAATTAAGTTCACCAATCTTGACCTTTCAGCAGGGAGCCACACTGAAAGGGACTATGGGCTGCAGATGGGGCTACAACACTATCATGCCGATTCTCTGACCCACGATCCTTTGCTGGTTTTCCATGTTTTTATTCCAATCACTGTGAAATAGAAATTGGAGTGAGCAGTGACACCACTGTGTCAGCCGATGAGTTGGAGGCAGGGAAGGACTTATGGTGGGAGTTACACCAACAGAGTCTATTGTCCAGTAAACAGAGTCTATTTCTTTTACAGCAAACAATGTCTATTTGAACAGAGTCTCTATGAACTGCAGCATGCAGAACTCCTGACCGAAATGACAGCAGAGTCACCTGATCAAAGCAGGATTGTTTCTCCTGCAGAATGCAGAAAGTGGAGGATAGCTACATAACAGAAATTATGTGCGTAAAATCAATCCCAGTCACTTACAGCAGCAACAACAACTTGTATTTATATAGCACCTTTAAAGTAGTAAAACGTCCCAAGGCGCTTCACAGGAGCGATTATCAAACCAAATTTGACATCGAGCCATATAAGGAGATATTAGGGCAGATGAGCAAAAGCTTGGTCAAAGAGATTTTAAGCAACATCTTAAAGGAGGAAAGAGAAGTAGAGAGGTGTGATATATTCACAGAGCACAGCACACACAGCTCCTAACATGGCAGGCAGCTCTGTCGGCAGCCTCCGGAACAGCCTGGTTCTGTTTATTATTAACTCTGCAGTTGCAGTACACAATATGTCCACATCCACAGTGTGGAGCTACAAACATTACAAGCTTACAGACATTACACGTCTCCCTCCTTAATGAAAACGTTATTAGAACAAACATCATACATAACTTTCATTTTTATACATAACACAGGATATAGACTTATTTTTTTTCCATATTTACAAATTTAACTTTACCACTTGTTTTCTGTTTTGAAGAGGATACCTTCGCTCTCGAACAGAACCTTCCAAACATGGTGTTGATTTCACACTCATTTGAGGCTCATCCTGAGGAACATTTTCCTCCATGGAATTTCCTTGATTTTCATTTGAACTCACTCTAACTTCAGGCTCTTTGTTTTCCTGACTTGGACTCAGACTTTCATTCTGATTCTCTCCTGGATTTGTTTCCAGTACATTGGATTTAGGATTTGCTACTGGTATATCAATACTATCTGATGAGTCAGAAATAATTGAATCATTCCCACCTTCAACTCCTTCCATGTCTGTAGGTAAAATATGATCAATCTGAACAAATCTAACCTGTCCATTATCAAACATCTTTAACAAATATGTGCGAGGACCACATATCTTCACCACTCTTCCAAGTAACCACTTTAATCATTTATGGTGATGGTTCTTCACTCTCAACTTCTGGTTTAATTTCACACTTCTCTCTTTTACTTTACCTCAATCATGATTCTCTTTCTGTCTTAATTGTGTCTCTTCTACGGACTGTGCCAAATTTGGTTTTAACAACGAGAATCTGGCTGTCATTTGAGAAACAACTCTGCTGGTGTTCTACCTGTAGCTGTATGAGGAGTATTTCGATATGTAATCAAAAAATTAGCCAATTTGTGATCCAATGGCAACTGTTGTTTCCTTGGATTTGGATCTAACATTTGTTTTATTAGGGCACGTTTTACAATTTGTACAGTGCGCTCTGCTGCACCATTCAAAGCAGGATGGTATGGTGGAACCTTGGTATGTTTCACACCATTTCTGCTCGTGAATTGTGCAAATTCTTCTGAATGAAATTGTGGTCCATTATCCAGAACAATTTCTTCAGGGAGGCCAAATGAAGAAAATAATCTTTGTAAAATCTCCAATGTTTTACTTGTTGTTATTTTTCACATTGGGAACACCTCCACCCACTTCGAATGGTTATCAATCACAATGAACAATTGTTGTCCTTCTACCTCAGCAAAATCAATATGTCGCCTTTGCCACACCCTGGGAGGCCATTTCCATGGCTGTAATGGTACTGGTGGTGGTTGCTTGCTTACCGATTCATGTCGTACACTGACTCACGATGTACTCTGTATCTTTATCAAGACCTGGCCACCATAAATAACTGTGTGCAAAACTCTTGGTCAAGCACATTCCCAGGTGCTGGTCATGGAGGTCTCCTAATAATTTGGACCTGAATTTATTTGGTATAACCACTCTTGCACCCCACATGATACAATCTTTATTGACTGATAATTCATTCCTACGAATGAAGAATGGATGTGTAGCTTTGTCTGTTCCCTGGTTTGGCCATCCATTTGCAATATACCATACACCTTTGACATCACTGGGTCACGTTTGGTTGCTCTACCAATCTCTTCAGCTGTGACTGGCAGTTGATCAATGTATGAAAAATAAAACACTTCTTCCCTATCGAGTGTAACTTGTCATGGGGAAGGCAATCTAGACATTGCATCAACATTACTGTGATCAGCTGATTGTCTGTATTCAATATCATATGTATATGCTGACAAAATCAAAGCATTTGGGCTGCAACTAATGTTGGAACTGGGGACTTTGGATGGAGGATTGCTGTTAGGGGCTTATGGTCCGT
The DNA here is from genome assembly GCF_044704955.1 of Pristiophorus japonicus. Taxonomy (NCBI): domain Eukaryota; kingdom Metazoa; phylum Chordata; class Chondrichthyes; family Pristiophoridae; genus Pristiophorus; species Pristiophorus japonicus. Next base: position 17,289,476 of record NC_091989.1, on the reverse strand, counting down.
AACGATGGTAAACTTACGACCATACAAGTATTTGTGAAACTTCTTGACCCCAAAAATTAATGCCAAAGCTTCCCTTTCAATTTGCGCATAATTACTCTCACTGACACTGAGAGTGTGTGAAGCAAAAGCAATTGGTCTCTCCTCCCCACTACGCGATACATGAGAGATCACTGCCTCAACTCCATATGCTGACAAAATCAAAGCACATCTCTGCATTCGGGCTGCAGCTAATGTTGGAACTGGGGACTTTGGATGGAGGATTGCTGTTAGGGGCTTATGGTCCGTAACGATGACCATATAAGTATTTGTGAAACTTCTTGACCCCAAATATTAATGCCAAAGCTTCCCTTTCAATTTGTGCATAATTACTCTCACTGGCACTGAGAGTGTGTGAAGCAAAAGCAATTGGTCTCTCCGCCCCACTACTTAATACATCAGAGATTACTGCCCCAACTCCAATAGGAGAGGCATCACATGCTAGCTTAATCTCCTTAGATATGCCATAGTGAACTAACATGGTGCTCTCTACCAATTTGCTTTACACTCCTTGAATGCTGTATCGCATTCTTTTGACCACTTCCAATGGACCTGTTTTATCAAAAGTTCATTCACTGGATGTAATACTGTAGCCAAATTTGGCAGGAACTTCCCATAATAGTTCAAAAGACCCTAGAATGAACGAAGTTCAGTGACTTTCCTGGGAGTGGATGCATTTCTGATTGCATCCAATTTTTCCATGGTTGGATGTAAACCATCTTTGTCAACTCTGTACCCTAAGTACTTCACTGAGTTTTTAAATAACTCACACTTTCGAGCAGACACTCATACTCTGTGCTTCTCTAGCTGTTTGAGGACTTCATTCAATATGTTATTATGGATTTGCCTACTTGGTGCTGAAATTAGTATGTCATCCAAATAACATACTACCCCTTCAATACCTTGCAAAATCTGGTTCACCACCCCTTGGAATATGGCAGGGGCGGAAGACACTCCAAACGGTAGACTATTAAATTGATATGGGCCTAGATGAGTATTTATAGTCAAACATGACTTGGACTCCTCATCTAGTTCAAGCTGTAAGTAGGCATTCGTAAATCCAGTTTTGAGAAGATCTGACCACTTGTCAGTGTTGTGAACAAATATTCTATATTCAGCAATGTATTGGGGACATTACCCTCTAGAACCTGGTTTACGGTTACTTTATAATCACCACACAATCTTACCTTACCATTGGACTTAGATACAACAACAATGGGTGTAGCCCAATTACATCGATCTATCTTACAAATAATGTTTTCAGTCTCTAGTCATTTGAGTTCTTGCTCAACTTTCTCCTTGAGTGCATATGGAACGGAATGTGGCTTGTAGTAAGCCGATCTAGCGTCCTTCTGTACCCTGACACTTGCCTTGAAGCCTTGGATCGGACTACCTGTTTCGCAGAACACCTTCGGATACTTCTTGCTAACCACATCCGTTGATGAAAATCTCGCTTCCAAACAGAAAATCTCACTCCAATCCAGCTTCAGTGAGCTCAACCAATTTCTTCCTAGTAAGGCAGGCTTGTCTCCTTTCACTACTATTAGAGGCAAGCTCTGAAATTGACTTTTATATTTCACTGGTACGGTGATACGATCTACCACAGGAATTTTCTCTCTTGAGTAGCCTTGCAGCTCTATCTTGGATTTCTCCAGTTGGAAATCACGCAATTTGTGTTGAGGCAGAGCGACTCCAGTACTACACTCACGGATACACCCGTGTCGATTTCCATTGATATCTTGAATCCCGCAACAGCTATTTGGATTTTGATACTTTCCGAACCACTGTCCGTTAACCTCGTGCTCCTGATTGTCCAGTAAACATAGTCTATTTTTTTTTTTACAGCAAACAGTGTCTATTTAAACAGAGTCTCTATGAACTGCAGCATGCAGAATTCCTGACCGAAATGACAGCAGGGTCACCTGATCAAAGCAGGATTGTTTCTCCTGCAGAATGCAGAAAGTGGAGGATAGCTACATAACAGAAATGATGTGCGTAAAATCAATCCCAGTCACTTACAGCAGCAACAACAACTTGTATTTATATAGCACCTTTAACGTAGTAAAACGTCCCAAGGCGCTTCACAGGAGTGGTTATCAAACCAAATTTGACACCGAGTCATATAAGGAGATGTTAGGGCAGATGAGCAAAAGCTTGGTCAAAGAGGTCTTAAAGGAGGAAAGAGAAGTAGAGAGGCTGAGTCTTTAGGGAGGGAATTCCAAAGCTTAGGGTCTAGGCAGCTGAAGGCACGGCTGCAAATCATCGAGCGATTAAAATTGGGGTGAGCAATAGGCCAGAATTGGAGGAGCGCAGATATCTTGGAGGGTTGTAGGGCTGGAGGAGATTACAGAGATAGTGAGGGGCGAGGGCCATGGAGGGATTTGGAAACAAGGATAAGATTTTTAAATTTGAGTCGTTGCTTAACCATGATTGAAGGGGGAATTACCCAATCATCTCCATTCTGGTCGGGACGTGTGTTGTTACTAAAAGCAGCCTATAGAAATACCCTCACAGTTCAGGCGGGGCATCACATTTATTGTTGAATCATTAGTCTTTATTGTATCTAATCAGATTTTTCCTGAAATCAGTCTAATCAAGACTGTAATGTATGCACCGGTGAGGATACATACTGGTTTGTAGAGCTGTTGAGTTGTGAGTGGCTTAGCCAGCCACGTGATGTTCGCCAGACTCAATAAAACCCCAGCCAGTTGGGTTTAGGGGATCCACGATGAGGCAGGTGGCTGTGAGCCTGGTGGATGAACTGGTAATGTGTAGTGTGATTGTTAAACCTTTGCCAATAAAGCAACTAGTTCTTAATAGCAATGTGTTGCCATGAATTCTTAAGCAAAGAATCCAGGAAGCAAATACATTACAAAGACATTGCCAAAAATGGTGATGAATTGAAGGACATCTGTATTCCAAACATTCTTAAATATGGGCTAAACAGTTGAAACAAACTTAGATAATAGAAAATTGACCAAAGAAATAGGAATCTGAACATGAGAATAGTCAAAAATGTTGGAATTTTCCATTTAAAATTAGGTTTCTTTAAAATGGTCTTAAAAATACATTGTGCAGTATCTGAAGGAGTGAGATGCTCAGAATTAAACAGTTAGAAAGAGGCTGATGTCCATAGGAAGGACAGAAGGGTTCTTTTACATCGGATTACACAGGAGATACGGCACAGAAACAGGCCATTCGGTCCAACCAGTCCTTGCCACGTTTATGCTCCACTCGAGCCTCCTCCCATCTTTCCTCATCTAAATCTATCAGCATGACCCTCTATTCCCTTCTCCCTCGTATGCTTGTCTAGCCTCCCCTTAAATGCATCGATACTATTCGCTTCAGCCACTCCCTGTGGTAGCGAGATCCACATTCTCACCACTCTTTGGATAAAGAAGTTTCTTCTGAATTCACTTTTGGATTTCTTGGTGACTATCTTATATTGATGGCCTCTAGTTATGCTCTTCCCCACAACTGGAAACATTCTCTCTGTGACCACTCTATCAAAACCTTTCAGAATTTTAAAGACCTCTATTAGGTCACCCCTCAGCCTTCTCATTTCAAGAGAAAAGAGACCCGGCCTGTTCATCCTTTCCTGATATGTATACCCTCGCATTTCTGGTATCATCCTTGTAAATCTTCTCTGCGCCCTCTCCAGTGCCTCTATATCCTTTTTATAATATGGCGACCAGAACTGTACGCGGTGCTCCAAGTGTGGTCTAACCACAGTTTAATACAGGATTAGCATAACTTCCCTACTTTTAAGTTCTATATTTTAATTGAGAAACCTAAGTCAAAGGTCAAAGCTCTTGATGTAGGACACCACTGAAAGCTAAATCTAATGAATAGAAAATGCAGGAAGTAGCAATTAGGTGATTGCACAAGCTTGGCTTTAAAAGCCTGAAGGACAGTGACACAGCTTTGAGGTCTCTGGAGAAAAGCAGTTAGAGTACGAGTCAATTCAATGAGTTCCTGATTGCAACATACTAAGGCTGCAGAGAGGAGGAAGAGTGGGAAATTATTAAAAGAATAAAAATGCAGTCTAAACTGGAACAAGACCCAATAATATAGTCTCCATTCTAGATGGTCCTTCCTCCAGCCAATCCACAAAGCAGTATTCCTGTTTGACTCTTGGGGGAGGGGAAGGAAGAAAGAGATGGAAGCATCAAACGTGCTTGTCCCATTTTTCTTTGCCATAAGTTAAGCGAGCCCAATCGCGAGCTCATGTCAAGCAGCCCTACAGAACAGGGGCAAATTAAGTGACATTTATTTAAAACCCCCTCATTTCAATTCTAGTCCATCCCTCTGAGAATGAATATTATGATGCATGCTTCTGCGGGGAGCAGATCTGCATTGGACTGAAGAATCCTTTGACACACAGAGACTTTGCTTTGTAATGGTCTTGTAAACTCGTGTAATGTAAGGTAATGGATTCAGCTAATGACATCATTACCAACAATGCAGAACTTGGCAGCACAGCATCATTTCTCTCTCTGATAGCTGAGTTTGTTAACTCCCAGAATACTGAATTCCCTTTCTTCCCAGTACCGGAGTTACACGTGTGGGTAGGGAAAAGTAGAAAGAGAGAACAAAAATAGACGCACAAATAAACCGAGGTCCTGAGATGATGCAGTGGGCTAGTTGCCTGTGAGTGTCTGCATGAAATAATTTCCCCAATTATTTCAGTCCGCTTATTTTCAACAAGTCACAAATCCATTCTCATAGAGGAATTTCACATAATGGGCCCAAAATTCATCAGGAATAAGGTCCGACCAGTTCTCGGCGGTATTCCGGCAGTGCGTCGTTTAAAACTGCCGGAATAGCGCCGAGACCGAAGAGTGCAAGTTTGATGACATTTTTTTCAGCGGTATGCGAGCAGTCTGCAGCATTATAGTCGATCAAGATTCACTTTCTTGTCGATGGATGGTGCGGCACTGCACTGCGCATGCGCAATTTTTTTTTTTTTTGCTTTTTTTTTCCACAGATGCTTTTCCCCCGCGATTTCAGGGGTCAGGGGTCACCTGCGCATGCGCAAAGAGTTGAAGTCGAGGGAGAGAGAGTGAGAAGGAGCAGCAAAGTATTTGAGAGTCAGTTGTTTTCATCAGAAATTCCAGAGTCAAATAATATTAATAACAAATAATAATTATACAAAATGAACAACAATAATACATATTTTATAAATAAACAAAATCATATAATAAATATAATGAATATAAATATAATGGAAAGGCTGAAAAAGAAGTCGAAGCGCAGGAACATCGAGAAGGACGGGAGGTTGAGGGAGCCCGCCTTCGACGAGATGGAGTTACCTACCCCGCTGGTGAACATCATGGAGAGGTACTCCGACCTAACGAAGGGTGGTCGTGGAAAGCCACTCCCAAAGGAGTACAACAGAATATGGGACGAGATCGGGGAGGCCGTGTCCTTCACAAGTACCATGGTACGCTCCGGGAAGAGATGCCATAAGAGGTGGAACGACCTGGTGAGGGTAGCAAGAATAAGTAATGATTTTATTTATGCACCCCCCCATGTGCCATGTACCATGTAAATGTAGGTTCAGTGTCACACGGATGATGTTATTTATCCCAAGGTTACGCCGATGTAATTGTGCTTTCAGGCAATGACAAGAGGATCAATGTTGTGTTTTAATGTGTGTGTGTATGAAAACCTGTGTGTCTGTGATGTTAAATGGATTGAAGATTTTTACTTTCATTTCTGCAGAAGAAGACACCTGCAATAGCAGCCAATCAGGTCAAGGACAGTAAAGGCTGCTTTGTTGGAATCAAATGTTCAGTGTTAATTTAAAATAGTTGAACATTGATTTTTTAAAGTTTATTTCAAGTTGTCAAAGTTTTTACAGTTGTTCAAAGTTGTAGTTATAAGTTTTACAAAGTTTTACAATTGTTGTATATTTTTTACATTTTTACATAAACGGTTCAATTGAATTTAAGCACTTTTGTATAGTGTCAAACATTTGGGGTAACAGTCATCAGGGTCCCAAAACGCATATTCACATTCAAGCAAAGCATTCATTTATGAGCTGCTGACGTAACAATTTTGCTGTGGCATACACTCCACGTGCCCTCTGCTGTGGTGGGGGTGCTGGGGGGGAGGGGCAGGGTTGGTGCCATGGGTTCATCTAGAAGCTCTTCCTCCCCCTCATTTTCCTCTTCTTCCTCCTCCTTCTCCTGCACTCCCTCCTCAGGTGTTCCCGCAGTCCCCTGTGGCAATTCCTGTCCCCACATGATTGCTAAATTATGCAACATGCAGCACACCACTGTGAACTGAGCAACCTGCTTCGGGTGGTATTGCAGCCTGCCTCCCGAGCGATCCAAACATCGAAAGTGCTGCTTCAGCACACCAATTGTCTTTTCGATAATTTTACATGTGGCTCTATGGCTCTTATTAGAACGTTGCTCAGCTTTTGTCTGAGGGTTACGCAGTGGGGGTCAAGAGCCAGGTGGCGAGGCCGTACCCTTTGTCCCCCAGTATCCAGCATTTACCTTGTGGCTCAGACTTCAACAGATCAGACACAGTGCTCTCACGCAAGATGTGTGCGTCATGGATGCTCCCTGGTAAGTTGACCTTCACTGCCATTATGTGCAGGTTACAGACGAGCTGCACGCTGAGGGAGTGGAATCCCTTATGGTTTCGGTATACCTCTGCCTCCTGTAATGGTGCTCGTTGGGCAATATGGGTACAGCCAACAGCACCCTGCACCTTGGGGAAGCTGGCAATGCGTGCAAATCCCAAAGCCCTCTCACTCTGTGCTTCCCTGGTCATTGGGAAATTTATAAATTCCATCCGGCGTGCATATAGTGCTTTGGTTACCTGTCGAATGCACCAATGAGTAGCGTACTGAGAAACATAGCATATGTCCCCAGCTGATGCCTAAAAAGAGCCACATGCATAAAAGGAAAGTGCCGCAGTCACCTTCACCGCGACAGAGAGTGCAGTAATGTTGGTGTTACTGGGTTGCAGGTCTGCCTTAGTGAGTTGGCAAATCTCATTGATCACCTCTTTTCGGAAGCGCATCCTTCGAACGCACTGTCGATCGATCAGGGTCCAAGTATGAGCGTTTCTCCCTGAAAATCCTTTGCGGGTAAGGCCGACTCCACCTCATCAGTCCGCGACCTCCTCCATTACCCTGATAACTCTATTCAATAAAACTTCTCCCATCTGGATCCTGCATTAGGCAGATAGTCAGCAATATAGGCTGAGAGAGTACAGGCCCCATTCTTTTTAAATCTCCAGAATCTCCTCAAAGATCCTGAAATAAACTCAAATGATTTTTCAATGAAAAATAAATTAACTCAAATGCCTTCTATCTTTTTAATGTACTGAGTACCAATAAAAAAAACCTTTTCCCACTGTAAATCACACTGTAAATCACACTGTAAAGTCACTGTTCACCTCAGAAATGCTGAGGTGCTGCTTTTGCTGATTGTTCCCGCTTTCAAAATGGCGGCACCGAGCATGATCGCCCATTCCCGCCCACTTAACATTGCGTAAAACCACCTTCTCCAGGACGGTATGCAGCTCCGGTGGTATGTCGGCAGTATGTCATGAAGCTTGCACTTTTGGGGCGGTATGCGGGCGGTTCTACATGGCGGACGGTGTGCATACCGCTTGGCGGTATGTCAATCACGAATCTTCCGCCGAGCAGTATGTCAGTGGTATGTACCTGTTTTTTGATGAAACTTGTATTTTTGAGCAGTAAGTGGACGGTAAGCGGAGAGTAAGCAGGCGGCAGTGGGCGGTATGTCGATGAATTTCATGCCCAATGTGTTTGCACACTGCAACCCAACGGCATAATTCTAGAACCTAATTCTAGTCCCACTCCAGGGACTTGAGCACATGAATCTAGGCTGACACTCCAGTGCAGTGCTGAGGGAGTGCTGCACTGTCGGAGGTGCCGTCCTTCAGATGAGACGTTATACCGAGGCCCTGTCTACTCTCCCAGGTGGACGTAAAAGATCCCATGGCACTATTTCGAAGAAGAGCCGGGGAGTTATCCCCGGTGTCCTGGCCAATATTTATTCCTCAATCAACATAACTAAAACAGATGATCTGGTCATTATCACATTGCTGTTTGTGAGAGCTTGCTGTGCGCAAATTGGCTGCGTGTTTCCACATTACGACAGTGACTACACTCCAAAAGTACTTAATTGGCTGTAACGTGCTTTGAGACGTCCAGTGGTCGTGAAGGGCGCTAGATAAATGCAAGTCTTTCTTTTTTCTTTTTTTTATATTTACATGTCTGGTGTGTAGGGGACAGACAGGTAGAATACCGCAGGGGAATGGTTCTAATGGCTGGGCTCTTTCTCGTGTCTGACACTTTAAGGTTCTTACAATCGTTTCTGTCGAAAAGAACTGAAAGCAGATTGCAGAGTCTGACAAGAATGGATCGATCATTGCGATGTGTGAGCGTGAGAACATGCTTCAGATTTCCTTTGCCATTATCGGTGTACCCACATGTACTCACGGACGCAGACCTCCTCCACACTTGTGTCCCACATACACGCACGTGTGTACGCACTCTTTGTGGTCTAGAAAGCTGTGACCTGCCTCCTTTCCTGTCTTGGTCTCACAAGATCGCAATATAGTTTCAGATAAAGGAAGCTCTTCATCCAATTTGATCTCATCCTCCCGGAATACCAATCCCACCACCCTCCCACTATAGTATCCAGCTGTTTCTTCAATAACTCCAAGGTCTCAGCCTCGACCACACTTCCTGGCAACTGCGGCAGCTGTCCGTTACCTCCATGTAGAAAAAAATCGTTGTCTCGTTGATTCACAAAGCAGCATGGCCATTTTACAGAGAGTCCATTTATCTCACTTGACGAATAGCTCAGACAATAAGTCAGAGGTCGGTCTAGCGGGACAGGAAGGCAAATGGTGAAATGAAACAAAAGGGTTACCACTATGGCGGAAAGAAATATACATAAATAACCCTACACACCCCTCAAGGGTTAAACTGGCTGCATTTCCATCTAATGTTCAATGCTCGGATCGCTCCTGGGACAGTGAGATGAATGTTTGTCCACAGGGGAGTGGGGGTGGGAGGGAGGGAGGTGGTTGCTAAATGAGACGTGTGACCATCAATAAATAAAATCACATGAGTGATTGATAGCCAGGGGAAGGGGACTGCCTTGCACTCTAGACTATTTGTGAGGCTCTGAAAGCATTCAAACGGAAGCCAGAATGTGTGTGAAAGATAGTGGCTGTGTATGGAAAGAGTATCAAGCCATTCTGACACCACGCTCATTGTTCGGCGGTCTCATAATGGACGTCTTGGAGAAAAGAAAATGCCTCTGAAAAGGATTTTTTGAAACGTGAAGTGGAAAATAGATGTCAGAGAAGACAACAGTGACTTTCAATTCACTTGTGTAAAGGTCAGCGGTCATCCCAATACCCATTCCTTCCTCAAACTGTACAAATATCTGCTACACACATCAAAACAGTTTACAAACACTGGGCTTGGTTATAGTCAGTCCAATAAACTATTGATTTTGTGTACACTTAGGGTGGAATCGAAGTGTATGTAGAATGATATAAAGTTTCTCCTGAATTCCTATTGGATTTATTAGTGACTGTCTCATATTTATGGCCGCAAGTTTTGGATTCCCCCTCACACGCGGAAACATCTTCTCTACGTCTACCCTATCAAACCTTTTCATAATCACAGCGAGTTCTGCATTCTTTCCACTCCTTGGATAAAGACGTTTCTCCTGAATTCCCTATTGGATTGATTAGAATTAGGAAAGGTCTGTCATTAGCTGGAAGAACATGCTGAGGCTGGAGAAGCCTGCCACTTTTCTCGCTCTTTCTGTCGCTGTCTCTCTATCTTTTGCTCACAGTCTCTCTCTCTCGCCCCCCCCCCCTCTGCCTGACTGTCTCCTCTCACAGCCTGAAGCATGCCATTAATTCTCTTTCTTGCTCACCTCACAAAGCTGACAGGGTGCCACTGATTCACCTTTCTCTCTCGCTTCATAAATCCATTATGCACTTTGTCCCTGAGACCCTTTACTGTGATGTCTCTGTATTTCACTCTCGCTCTCTGTCTCCAGCCACGCACATTCACCTTACGCCAGGATGTGATGAGCCCTGAAGAGTGGAGTCCACGCTCTGTGTGAGCCCCCAATGCAACTTCTTTTTGTTCTTAATCTTGACTTTGTACTGTTCTCCAATGAAGCCCCAAACCAACCTGTAATATTGTTTCATTTTCGAGTGAGTTTTATTCTACTTGCTCATTATGTTTTTTAAAAATTCACTCTTTGGATATGGCTGTGACTAGCATGGCCAGCATTTATTGCCCATTCCTAGGTGCCCTCGAACAGGTGGTGGTGAGTCACCTCTTTGAACTGCTGCAGTCCGTGTGGTGAAGGTGCTCCAGCAGAACTATTATGTAGGGTTTTCCTGGACGTTGACCCAGCGACGATGAAGGAACGGCCGACATATGTCCAAGTCAGGATGGTGTGTGATTTGGAGGGGAATTTGGAGATGAACTTATTCCCATGTGCCTGCTGCATTTGTCCTTCTAGATGGTGAAGGTCGTGGGTTTCGGAGGTGCTGCCGAAGAAGTCTTGGCGAGTTGCTGCAGTGCATCCTGTAGATGGTACACACTGCAGCCACATTGCGTGGCGGTGGAGGGAGTGAAATATTTAAGATGGATGTTTAAGATAGATGGGCTCATCAAGCGGACTGCTTTGTAATGTACAGTGATGAGCTTCTTGTTATGTATGTAACTATGTAATACTTGCCACCAGAAGGTGTGACTGTTGGAGTCCTAATGGTCATCTGCACACATGTGCAGGACCGGTATAAAAGGTTGGCTGCCATGTTGTTTAGGCACGCTGGAGTTGTAATAAAGAAGACTAAGGTCACACTAAGTTTAGCTCACAGTACTCAGCCCCATGGAGTTCTTCTATACACAACACTTCTTGAGTGTTGTTACAACTGCAGCCATCCAGGCAAGTGGAGAATATTCCATCAGACTTGTGACTTGTGACTTGTAGGTGGTGGAGAGGCTTTATGGAGTCAGAAGACGAGACACTCACCACAGAATACTCAGTCTCTGACCTGCTCCAGTAGCTACGTTGTTTCTGTGGCTGGTCCAGTTGAGTTTCTGGTCAGTGGTGACCCCCCAAGGATGTTGATGGTGGTGGATTTGCTGATGGGAATGCCATTGAATGTCAAGGGGAGGTGGCTAGACTTTCTCTTGTTGGGAGGTGGTCATTGCCTGGCACTTGTGTGGCGTGAATGTTACTTGCCACTTATCAGCTCAAGCCCGGATGTGCTGACTATAATCTTAGTTCCAGACACAATGATAGACAGGTAACAATGACTTGAATGTGAGTCTTTTGCAGCACCACTGAAATCAGCACTGGACAAAAACAGTTCAGAATTTGATGCCAATTGTTGGCTTCTTTATCAGGTGACTTTGCCGGCAGTGGTGAAGATTTACTTGTCACAATTCCAGCCATAGTTTCTGTGTGGGGAAGGTCTAGGCCAACAACTTCATTCCAAATTTCCCAAAACTGGGCACATGAATTTCTAGTCAACTACAATAGATATGAAGGCTGCGATTTCACCTACCGAGGCGGGAGAGAGACGGGCGACGACTGGAACAGACTGTGACCCCACTCCTGGCTCCATGCCAGCTTCCCCCACAACTTTCCCCTGATTGGGCTTGTTAAGCCCGCCCTGTGAGGTTCCCGGCCAATTAAAAGGAAGCAGGTCTGATGACGTCATTTGATGACACATCATCAGCCGGTTTCCTTAAAGGCACCAGGACCAACTTTATTTTGACAGTTGTGCTGTCAGTGTTCTGCAGCATTGAGGTGCTGCAAACATTGACAAACACTGTACAAAGATGCACGGCTGCACCCGGGCTCTCCCATGACTCCCTCCAGGTGCTTATGGAGGGAGTCACGGCACATAGGGAGATTTACTTCCCTTCCAATGGACGGAAGAGACGTCCCCAAGACACTAACACAGCCCGGTTGCACATTGCACAGGAGAACACAAGCAGGAATGTGATCAGGAGGACCTGGCTGCAGTGGCGCAAACCTTTCAATGATCTCAGTAGATTACGAAACATTAATGCAAATCCACACTCACCCTCATCCTGCTGTGCCACTCATCACACCCCCATCACTCTGCCTTCCCTGCCCTACTCCTGCACATCCTTCCTCACACCAATTTACCTTGCACCTCTACCCATCCCTCTCTCTCTATCTACATTATCACATCCAATCTCACTAACAACAAACAAGGGTAGACACTTAGGCCTTTTAGCCAATGTCCATGTCAAGTTTCTGTTAATGTGCTGGCAAACATTGAAATCTTTATTTTCAACACTTTGCATTCTTGGACATATTTGTGCACTTCTTTGGAAGTAGCTTAGTGATTTGCAGTGAATGGTGAGACATAACGGTACCCACTGCAATGGTGGTGAGTGTGAAAGGAATGGCTTGGGCATTGCAAGGATGCTTTATGGTGTTGGTGTGGGGTGGTGCCAACCCGGCACATCATGTGGCAGCCAGGGTGTACAGCGTGAAGTGAAGTAAATCTAGCCATGGTGAGGCCATTCTTGGTGTCCCAGACAGCAACGTGGTCAGGTGGTGATGCCCTGTGTCCTGTGCAGCATCAGGTGATTGCGGAGAAGGTTGGTGTCGTTGTTGGTGATGTTGGTGTGCCTGGTAATGCTGGTGTTGGGGATGATTGTGGTGGAATTCTGAGGATTAAGGTGAGAAATTTTCAAGGGCACCGATGCTGCTGGAATAGATGGCAGCTGAAGTTGAGATGACAGAAGCGATCTGTCAATGGTGAGAGAGCTTGCTCCAAGGAGGTGACACTGGATGCAGAGTTTACTCCAAACACTTCCAATCTTCCTAAAGCTGAAAAGTGTATTCCAAGTCCTGAAGGCTCCAGCTTCTAACACTGGAAAGTGAACAGCTGTGAAATGGTAGCTTTTATACCACTTTTGCAGCTGTCACCGATTCAGAGGAATGCAGAGTAACTGAAAACCCGACCTACTTTCCTGATGTGATTCCAGAACACCGTGAAAGTCATCAAAAAGCTGGAAAAATAGTAAGTAGATGATAAAATGCTGTTTAGGTACCTTTAAACACTCTCTTAACTATTTCAATTGGCACACCCACTGCGTGGTGTTGGGCCTGTAAAGCAAAGGCAGACCTAGCACTTGGGAAACTTACACAGAGGCAGGTTCACAGTGGAATCCCGCCCCGCTGTCAATCTTATAGATTTTGACAGCAGATCCACCTCGGAACCCGCTCTCGGAGCACTGCCAATATCCAGGCCTAAATGTCTCGGTTCAGATTCGGAAGTAATTTCAGAAGGCCCAGTGTAGAAATAAACCACAAGGAATGAGTTCCCAGCATTAGTCCACAGTCAGTATTAAGTTAATTGATCACTAAAACCACCTAGTTCCATCTCCGTAACATTGCTCGACTCTGCCCCTGCCTCTGCTCATCTGCTGCTGAAACCCTCATCCCTACCTCTGTTACCTCCTCAACTATTCCAACACTCTCCTGGGCAACCTCCCATCTCCCATCCTCTGTAAACTTGAGCTTATTCCAAAATTCTGCTACCCGTATCCTAACTCACACCAAGTCCCACTCACCCATCACCCCTGTGCTCGCTGACCGACATTGGCTCCTGGTCCGGCAACGGAACAAATGGTTTCATGGCTGAAATGTTCCAACATAATAGATTCAAATACTGAAGAGAAGACTAAAGCCCCACTATCGTTATAGTTTAAAAATAACGAAGTTAAGAAAGGGTTCTTCAATTTGGATACTGACATATTGTGTTGTTACCTGACCTACATTGGCTCCTGGTTTTGCAACGCTTTGATTTTAAAATTCTCATCCTTGTGTTCCTCCTTCATGGCCTCGTCTCTTCCCATCTCTATAACCTCCTCCAATCCTCCAATCCTCTGAGATCTCTGCGCACATCCAATTCTGGCCTCTTGCGCAAGCCGATTTTCTTCGGTCCACCATTGGCGGCCGTGACTTCAGCTGCCTGGGCCCCAAACTCTGGGCTTCCCTCCCTAAACCTCTCCGCCTCTCCACCTCTCTCTGCTCCTTTCAGACGCTCCTTAAAACCTACCTCTTTAACCAAGCTTTTGGTCACCTGCTCTACTATCCCCTTTATGTGGCTCAGTGTCAAATTTTCTTTGATAACGTTCCTGTAAAGCACCTTGGGATGTTTTACTACGTTAAAGGGGCTATATAAATGCAATTTGTTGTTAAATACCTCCATACCAGTCTGTGCATGAATGTACACGGGTTCTGATATCGTTTTATTTCATCCTATATTTAACGTCAGTCGAAAGCAGGCATCACAAAGTCATCTCATAAAAAGAGGTTACTTCTACAGAAAAGGTGAACAGGGGAAGGCCATTCAGCCCATTGAACCTACATCGGCATAGCTGCTCTCTTTAATCCCAGTTCCCTGCCCTTTCTCCATATCCTTTAACGCCCTTACTTCCCAAGTAAATATCTATCTCCCTTTAAGTACCTCAATTGATTCCACTTCAAATGCTCTGGGGCAGTACATTCCACCTTCTCACAATATTTTGTGTGAAGAAATTGTTAACTGCTTTGGGCTGTAGGCTGTACAAAACAAATCAGTGGAACACTTCTGGTTGCCAAACTTGTTTAATTGAGTAGAAATGTTCATTTACTTACAGCCGAAACCAAGGTATTGACATTACAGAACATGGCAGTGTTGTTGAGGAGATTGCCAGGAAACGTGAGTCAAACAGATCAGTGTCTCGGGTTTGGTTACAACAACACAATACTAATGTCAAAACACTTTCAGGGTGTGCCATCCATCTACCACAACCGGCAACTTTAGACTTGAATTGGCCAAATTTTCAGAAGCCCAAGTTGGTGTGTTTGATCACATACACGAAGGAGTACAAGCGGCTGCAAAATAAATTGGTGCTGTGTGGATTAACTCCTTCGAAAGAAGAGTTGGGATAAATATCCGGTTAGAAATACAACTGAGAGTTACCGAGATCATCTACTGCTCCCTGGGACGCGACGGTTCCCATGACTGGGGAAAGGTCATTGCTGGAAAGCTGCCGCCCAAGGTTACATAGAATTACGTAGGATATCCTGCATAGAAACGGGCCATTCAGCCCAAATGGTCCATGTCGCTGGTTATGCTCCACATAACGCTGTCAGCACAACCTTCTATTGCTTCCTCCCTCATGGGCTTATCTAACTTCCCCTTATCCCCATCTGTGCTATTCGCCTCAACTACTCTGTGTAGTAGTGAGTTCCACATTCTAACCACTCTCTGGGTAAAGAGGTTTCTCCATGAATTCCCTATTGGATTTATTAGTGACTATTTTATATTTATGGCCCCTAGTTTTGGACTCCCCCACAAGAGGAAACATCTTCTGTGCGTCTACGTTATCCAACCCTTTCATGATCTTAAAGACCTCTATCGGGTCACCTTTCAGCCTTCTCTTTCCTGGAGAAAAGGGCCCCAGCCTGTTCAGTCTTTCCTGATAGGTAACGCTCTCAGTTCTGGTATCGTCCTTGGGTCTCCCGGTTGGGGCATGCACTCCAGGCACTGTGCCCATTTCAGGCCCCAAAATGGGCCGAATGGAATTTCCACTCCAATGAGTTGTCATGAGGTAACTGCCGCGAGGTAGTTCTGGAAAGTAAAATGTTTGCGGGAAGGTGGCAAGTGGGGTTCAGGTCAGAAATCGCTTTCCTAAAAATGCTTACGATCTTATTAACCAGTAGACAGCTTAATCAAAAGCATATTCATTTAAAATGATGAAGCTGACTATCCTCAAACCACACATACAGAGCATGAAAGTATGTCATTGTTCAGTCATCCCTTCAAAATCGAGAAGGCAGACAACTTGGTGAATGAATAGGCTGTTTTTGACATTTTATAAATGTCAAAGAATTTATCGCAAATGGGGAAAAGTGCAGTACCAGATACAGATAGCTTCAAGAGAGCCTCAATCATAGCCAGGTACGTTCAATCAAATTTGAAAGAATGGCCAAGAGCTAGAGGGAAACACAGGTCTCCTAACTCTTATGATTGAATAATTCAATGTGTCTCGTGCATCATTCCCTGGGCACAATCTCTTGTCAACGATGCTCTGTAGTGGAATGCGAGGAGGCGTGTAAGGGTTGATTCATCCCCTTACTTTTCTTCCTTTGGCTTTAAGGTAGCATCGCAGCTCTCTTTAGCAGTCCCCTCATGCCCTCCCCCATCTGAATGAGATCTGGATCTCCCCTAGAAGGGAACACGCCCAAACCATGCCACTCAATGCCACACACTCCGTAAGGTATACGATCTCAGTAATACACCATCCTTTGCAATGTCTTCATAGACATCAATGTTAACCAAGACTCAGTTTTTCTCCTGGCATTATGGTACATTCAACATAAAATAGAGGATTACAGAACTCCACAGGCTATATAGGAGGGTTTGGAAAAATGACTGGCAATTACCTCACGTGTCACCATTAACTGCTTCCATTAAAATGTATTATTTTTGTCCGAGTTTGAACAAGAGCGAGTATAAAAACAAAGGTTGTATTGCCAAAGTCTGCTTTGCATTAAGTCCCAGAGAAAGCATTCATCTGATAGACAATCCTGTCATTTCAAGCCGGCAATTTTTCGCTCTCCATCGCAATATTTCTTGGGGCCAAAAATTGTCCCTTTCTATGAGGCGCGTGGCCGGCTGGAAGCGGCAGGCACCGGTCGGTGCAGACTGGCCGCCAAGTCTCCGTGGAGGGGCCTCTATTTTACAAATTGTCCATCCTCGGTTTTGGAGCGGTGTAGGGGACTGCTCCCACTCACCGACCGGCAGCAACCTCTTCCCGGAGGATTGGAGGACTGCTAATGTAATACCCTTGTTTAAGAAGGGAAAAAGGGATAGGCCGAGTAATTACAGGTCTGTCAGCCTCACCTCAGTGGTGGGAAAATTATTGGAGAAAATCCTGAAAGACAGGATAAATCTGCATTTGGAAAGGCAAGGAATAATTAGGAACAGTCAGCACGGATTTGTTAAGGGAAGATCGTGTTTGACTAAGCTGATTGAATTTTTTGAGGAGGTAACCCAAGAGGATCGATGAGGGTAGTGCGTACGATGTAGTGTATATGGACTTGAGCAAGGCTTTTGATAAGGTCCCACATGGTAGACTGGTCATGAAGGTTAAAGCCCATGCGATACAGGGCGAAGTTGGATCCAAAATTGGCTTGGAGGTCGGAAGCAAAGGGTAATGATTGATGGATGTTTTTGTGACTGGGAGGATGCTTCCAGTGGGGTTCTGTCGGGCTCAGTACTGGGTCCCTTGCTTTTTGTGGTATATATCAATGATTTAGATTTGAATATCGGGAGTATGATTAAGAAGTTTGCAGACGACACTAAAATTGGCTGTGTGGTTGATAATGAAGAGGAAAGTCATGGGCTACAGGAGGATATCAATCTACTGGTCAGGTGGGCAGAGCAGTGGCAAATGGAATTTAATTCAGAGAAGTGTGAGGTGATGTAGTTTGGGAGGACTATTAAGGAAAGGGTATACACATTAAGTGGTAGGCCACTTAATAGTGTAGATGGACAAAGGGACCTTGGAGTGCTTGTCCACAGATCCCTTAAAGTAGCAGGCCAGGTGGATAAGGTGGTTAGGAAGGCATACGGAATGCTTGCCTTTATTGGCTGGGGCATAGAATATAAGAGCAGGGGGGTTATGCTTAAATTGTATAACATTTTGGTTAGGCCACAGCTGGAGTACTGCGTGCAGTTCTGGTCGCTGTATTATAGGAAGGACGTGATTGCACTAGAGAGGGTGCAGAGGAGATTTACTAGGATGCTGCCTGGAATGGAGAATCTTAGTTATGAGGACAGATTGGATAGGTTGGGTTTGTTCTGATTGGAACAGAGGAGGTTGAGAGGAGACCTCATCGAGGTGTACAAAATATTGAGGGGCCTGGACATAGTGGATAGTAAGGGTCTATTTCCATTGGTGGAGGGATTTTATTATGAGGGGGCATAGTTTTAAGGTGGTTGGTAGAAGGTTTAGAGGGGCTTTGAAGGGGGGCTTCTTTATGCAGAGGGTTGTGGGGATCAGGAAGTCGCTGCCTGGAAGAGTGGTGGATGCAGAAACCCTCACCACTTTTAAGAGATGGTTGGATGGGCACTTAAAGTGTCGTAACCTGCAGGGTTACGGACCTAGAGCTGGTAATTGGGATTCGTCTGGATGACCTTTTGTTGGACGGCGCATATATAATGGTCAGTACTGCAGGGAATAGAATACGGTCAGGGTGCTCTCCTGGACTAGTTTCGATCGCCTTGATGGGTTGGAGAGGAATTTTCCTCGTGTTTTCTCCCTAAATTGGCCTGGGTTTTTATCTGGTTTTTGCCGCTCCCAGGAGATCACATGGCTCCGGTTGAGGAGGAGTGTAAAATGTTTCTGTATAAGGGGTGTTGCAGTTGTGGTGAGGTACACTGGTTGGGCTGGGTGCTCTTTGCCTTTCCGTCATTGTTCATAGGTTTATATGTAACCTTTTAGGGCTGCTGACCAAGGGCCGTGCGGCTCTTTGTCAGCCGGCGCAGACACGATGGGCCGAAATGGCCTCCTTCAGCGCTGTAAATTTCTATGTCTCTACGCTTCTATGTTTCCTGAAATTGCCCCATGGGAATGGCGCCAGCTTTTGCTCTCGGTGCCCTTTCTGTGGCTGGGTAGCGTGGCTGCCCTTAAAGGGGAGATGGTGCTGCCGGCGACTCCATGACCGACTGCCAGTTCGGACTGACAATTATGTCCGCTCCAAAAAAAAGCATGAAGTGCTGAATTTCTCCAGTTTGGCCGCCCCACGAATTGAGGCCGGAACATTTCAAGAGCGGTCAGTGCGACTCGTTTCGGGCGGTGGCCAATTTCGGCCCCTTGTCTTTTTCTCATTTGATCGACTTCACTCTGGTCGTTGTTGCTCTAAACTTTCCCTCACTTGTTCCTTCTAAGCTCCCAATATGTTGCCTTACATGCTCTTCCTCCTCCTTACTGTGCTGAGATAAGGCTCATTGCATCAGCTAATTCACTCTTTCCATCACCTGAAAACTATGGAATTCCTCACCTTCCTCAGAACTTCCTCTTGTCCTGCACAAGTTGAAAACCTCTGGTGGGCACCACACCAGTATATGATCAACCTCAACTTTTCTCCGACTATTGAAATTTGATGATTGTCAACATTCATTTGACCGAGGTTTCTCACTTGGACTAAAGCTTTCTCCCAGTTATGAAGTGGATGCCGATTATTCCTGATTGGTCCATGATCCCAACTCACCTGTAAAATCCCCCAGTGAGTTGTGACTGGCCTTCTCAAAATAGCTTGCTATTACGCTCAAGCGCCTGAATCATGCAACTTAATTCTCTGCTCAGGAACTATTGGATGTAATAGAATTTAATAAAACACAAAAGTTCAATAAGAAGAGAAATGGTTGTTATATTAAAGCACAAGTCAGGAGTGTGATGGAATACTTTTTATGCACCCTGTATCAATAGTGTAAGACAATTAAAAAAAATTATTCATCCCAGGATTAGGCGCGATGGCAAGGCCAATATTTATTGCCCATCCCTAATTGCCCTTGAGAAGGTGGTGGTGAGCTGCCTTTTTGAACTGCTGCAGTCCGTGTGGTGAAGGTACTCCCACAGTGCAGTTAGGGAGGGAGTTCCAGGATTTTGACCCAACAATGATGAAGGAGCGGCGATATACTTCCAAGTCAGGATGGTGTGTAACTTGGAGAGGAACGTGGAGATGGTGGTGCTCCCATGCACCCACTGCCCATGTCCTTCTAGGTGGTAGAGGTCGTGGGTTTGGGAGGTGCTGCCAAAGAAACCTTGGCGAGTTGTTGCACTTGCCTGGATGAGTGCAGTTCCAACAACACTCAAGAAGCTCGACACCATCCAGGACAAAGCAGCCCGCATGATTGGCACCCCATCCCCCACCTTAAACATTCATGCCCTCCACCATTGGCACTCTGTGTCTGCAGTGTGTACCATCTACAAGATGCACTGCAGCAACTCGCCAAGGCTTCTTCGACAGCACCTCCCAAACCCGAGAAGGGCAAGGGCAGCAGGCGCATGGGAACACCACCACCTCCACACTTCCCCACCAAGTCACACACCATCCTGACTTGGAAATATATCGGCCATTCCTTCATCGTTGCTGGTCAAAATCCTGGAAGTCCCTCCCCAACAACACAATGGGAGTACCTTCACCAAACGGAATGCAGCGGTTCAAGAAGGCGGCTCACCAGCACCTTCTCAAGGACAATTAGGGATGGGCAATAAATGCTGGCCTTGCCAGCGATGCCCACATCCCGGGATGAATAATTTAAAAAAATGGTCTTACACTGTTGATACAGGGTGGCATAAAAAGTGTGAAGGACTTCACCGGGCTAGAGATTTTGTCGCGCACCATTTGGGGCAATAACTTTTGAAGGAACACAAAAGCATTGCCAGGCGAAAACGATTTGCTGCTCCTGGGAACTTCAGTTTTAGTGCTCCAAGAGGGAAGTGGAATGCTAAATCAAGCACCACCATCCCCTTACAGTGCTAAAGTGTGTGAGGGGGCAGTAGCGGCAGAGCGCTGAACAATAGTCAGTGCAGCGCTGCCGTCTTTGGAGGCTCCTCTCCTCGCTTGAAGAGAAGGGACAATGATGTGTTCAAGCAATCTCCACGCTGTCTCTGTGGGGCTACGGGACCTGCACTCCGTACATAACAGCCGCAAGCATTCCAAGAGAGTGGAGGGCTGAGGAAAGGTGGGGTCAAGGCACCAGACTGGAAAACGTAATAAAGTTTGGCCTACCTGACCGCCAGCGCCTTTAAATATCGCTCCCCAAGCGGCCAGCCGAGGTGACAACACCTCCTGCAGCTGCCAATATTGACGCCCGGTGATGCTGCAGGGGCAGGAGTGAATATCACATCCGGGCGGTAACGGGGAGCTGCGCACCGGATTATGTCACGATCTACGGGGCGCAAGAAAACAAGGCAGCAAGTGTTAGCACCGGCGCAAAACCGCCGGGGAAGTTCGTGGGCGACGGTGAATTCACCGCGCTCGGTCGATAACCCCTTAGTGCCCCTTAGCGCCCCCTGCAGGCACTAATGGAGGCGCAAACCAGGCAAATTCCTCCCCCATTGTGTTTATGTTCCACCCTTTTCCCACGCAGCTTTCCTTCGGTATTTGGCACAGTGAGTACGAGTGTTATGAACTCATTCCAGGACACACCGAAGCCTGCAGACTCCCATCTATGCTATTCATCACTATAACAAACAGAACTAGTGCCAGTTCAGAGTGAGCTGTGTAAATGGTGACTCCTGTTTAATCTCTCTCTCTGCCTGGAAAATCACCATTGAACAGCAAGGTCTGTTTGTGGGTCCCACTTACTCTCTCCCTCTCTCTCTCCTCTAACTCTCTCTAGCAACCTCGAAAAGCCCTAGGCTCATGTGGCTTGCCTGTGCATCACATTCATTCTCTTTGTCTCCCTGCCTCCACCTCTCTCGATAACAAACTACAGAGCTCGAGGCCAGATTGAAGTCTCTTTCTGGGTGTCATTTACTCACGTTGTCTGTCTATAACCAGCTGAAGTGACCCTGGCCTGCACTGAGATGCTTCACAATAGAATCTGTTCTCGCTTTCTCTCTTTCGAGTAAATGGAAGGCGCTCTACTCCATGGTGATATATATCTCTGTGGCCCTCACTTATTCTCTGCCTCATAGCCTAACAGTTGCTTTTCCTTTTCCCCTCACAGTGGCCCTGTGAACGGGAGCAGCTTAGTGCTGACTCCCTTTGACCCTACTGAGCAGCGGAACGTTTAAGAATGTCGGCCAAACCATAAATATTCATGGGAATTTCTGCATCGTCCTCTATATTTAGTGAGTACAATCCCTTCTGACGTGCAGTTATGGGCAAAATGCATAATATAAGCGGAATTATGCAATAATTCTGTGAGAGGTTTTTTGATCTTACCTGAGATATTCTCTCACGTACAGAAGTGCAAGTCTCTCCCGTGAGTGATCTGAGCATCTTACATTTTGGAAAGTGCCCCATACTGCCCAACATCTAAGCATAAGATAGCGTGAACCAGGGGTGATATAAAATAGGAGCCCCCTCATGATCTGCAAAGGACGTTCGTCTCCATCGCAAAATCAAAAATTTGTGTTCTGTGTTTTTTGTTCAATGGATCGAACAATTCTCCTCCCCCTTTTGTGTTATCAATTATCAAAAGATATTGGCCTGTAATTTGCAGCCCCTACGGGCACGTACGAGGTGTGCATGGACCCGTAGGGGCCACGCACGCTCCAGGAATTCACGTGCGATGTGCATGCGTGAAAACCTGGAACGTGAAATCTGTCAAAAATGTTCTTGACAGATCGGAGCCGTCCCCGGGAAATCCACGGGCGGAGAGTCGGACTATTTGCCCAATTTCTGCACAGCGAATGCCCGTGGAATTCTTACGGCAGATGACCAAAAGCTTGGTCAAAGAGGTACAACAACAACTTGTATTTATATAGCGCCTTTAACATAGTGAAACGTTCCAAGGTGCTTCACAGGAGTATTATGCGATAAAAGAATTGACACCGAGCCGCATAAGTAGAAATTAGCGCAGGTGACCAAAAGCTGGGTCAAAGAGGTATGTTTTAAGGAGCGTCTTGAAGGAGGAAAGAGAGGCAGAGAGGTTTAGGCAGGGAGTTCCAGAGCTTGGGGCCTAGGCAACAGAAGGCACGGCCACCGATGGTTAAACGATTATAATCAGGGATGCTCAGGAAAGCAGAATTAGAAGAGCGCAGGCATCTGGGAGGGGGCGGGGGGGGTGGGGGTGTGGGTGGGGGGGGAGGGTGTTGTGGGGACGGAGGAGATTACAGAGATAGGGAGAGGCTTAGCATTGATGTGAAGCCCAAGTTGCTTTGGACTAACATTAAATTTGTAGCATGACTGCGATGTCGCTTAAGTCACTGGTCGACAAATGCCCCAAAACTTGGGTTAGAAAAAACACCTTTGGTCTGCTGGAGCCTTGGAAATCCGTGTAGCTCACGAGCAGTATATAATGTGGTATCAATCTCATCCCGTCGGCTTGTCTCAATGCAGGGGAGGTGATGCTGTGCAGCAGATCATGACCGTGTTCATTCTTTTCATATGCATCAGTGTCAACAGATTTATGAGATGTAAAGTCTGCATGGGTTTTATTAGAAGTGTAATAAAGTATCGGTGTTTTCGCAACCTCCCGTGGCTCTGAACTCATCCAATCCCCGCTCATACATTGATGTATTCGCTGCAAGCGATGAAAGAAAAATATAATGTAGCAGAATATCCTTCTTTTTAATGAAGGGACCTAGGTGATGGGCCAAGGCTCTTGAAGCAGGAGAGTACAATGCAACGAGTAAATGGGATCAGTTAAATCAGGAGGTTCTAACGGGTGACACCTGTACATTGTAGGATTACACAGGAGATACAGCACAGAAACAGGCCATTCGGCCCAACCAGTCCATGCCGGCGTTTATGCTCCACTCGAGCCTCCTCCCATCTTTCCTCATCTAAATCTATCAGCATAACCCTCTATTCCCTTCTCCCTCATATGCTTGTCCAGCCTCCCCTTAAATGCATAGATACTATTCGCTTCAACCACTCCCTGTGGCAGCGAGTTCCACATTCTCACCGCTCTCTGGGTAAAGACCTTTCTTCTGAATTCCCTATTGGATTTCGTGGTGACTACCTTATATAGATGGCCTCTAGTTATGCTCTTCCCCACAAGTGGAAACATTCTCTCTGTATCCACTCTATCAAAACCTTTCAGAATTTTAAAGACCTCTATTAGGTCACGCCTCAGCCTTCTCATTTCAAGAGAAAAGAGACCCAGCCTGTTCATCCTTTCCTGATAGGTGTACCCTCGCATTTCTGGTATCATCCTTGTAAATCTAAGGAAAAGTCACTCAGCACAGATTTACACGATCTGCATACCTGAGAGATCTCTTCTTCTTAGATGATCCCTCGTATCGAGGATGACTTGCTTCCACACCAAAAAGGGATGAATTCACAGGTGTTACAATGAAGGACCTGACAGTCCAGATCCCGAACTACATGTTGAAGGGTGGAAGATGCCTGTGCGTGTCTTTTTTTAACGTGTGGTGGCCGTTGCACACCAGCCACCACACGGGCTCAACAGAGCTAGGCCTTGGTCCAGTGGCAAGGATTAACCAGGACGACTGGAGACCAGCTCTGCTGCACGGACTTAGTGCGCACACATATCGCAGGGTGGGCTGGCCCTGGGCCCTCTCCTCTCCTGGGCCCCGATCACGTTGCTCAACAATCTCTTGCCGCTCCTTCGCCCCGACCTCACCGTTCCTCTGCTGCTTGCCGCCTCTCCTGCTGTACCTGCCCGCGTTCTAATCAGCGAGCTTGATTTTGGTGACTTCAAATCCAGTCACCCTTCTCCAAGTCGTCGCCCTCCTGCACCAGCTCACGCTGCTCCTGAAGACACATGCCTCCTCGCAGCTCCCGGGCCACAGCACCTCCGCACCTTTTATGGCCCCGACCTGCACTGAGAGATCTAATACAATATCCTCCAGCGCAAAGACTGCCTACTTCCACCTCCGTAACATCGCCCCCTCCGCCCCGAGCACAGCCCACCTGCTGCTGAAAGGCTCATCCATGCCTTTGTCATCTCGGGACTCGACTATCCCCATACTCTCCTGGCTGGCCTCCCAATCCTCCACCCTCTGTCAACTTCAGCTCGTCCAAAAATACAAGAATAGAATACAAGAGCAGGGAGGTTATGCGTGAACTTTATAAAACACTAGTTAGGCCACAGCTAGAGTACTGCGTGCAGTTCTGGTCACCACATTACTGGAACGATGCGATTGCACTGGAGAGGGTACAGAGGAGATTTACGAGGATGTTGCCGGGACTGGAAAACTTTAGCTATGAGGAAAGATTGGATCGGCTGGGATTGTTTTCTTTGAAACAGAGGAGGCTGAGGGGAGACCTTATTGAGCTGCATAAAATGATGAGGGATCGAGATAGAGTGGATAGGAAAACCTGTTTCCCTTAGCAGAGGGGTCAACAACCAAGGGGCATAGATTTAAAGTAATTGCTCAAGGTTTAGAGGAGATTTGAGGGGAAATTTCTTCACCCAGAGGGTGGTGGGGGTCTGGAACACACTGCCTGAAAGGGTGGTAGAGGCAGAAACCCTCACCACATTTAAAAAGTACTTTGATGTGCACTTAAAGTGCTGTAACCTATGGGGCTACGGACCAAGAGCTGGAAAGTGGGATTGGGCTGGATAGCTCTTTGTCGACCGGCATGGACATGGGCCGAAATGGCCACCTTCCGTGCTGCAAATTTCTATGATTCTATGATACCTCGGCTGCCCATGTCCAAAGCTCACCAGTTCCCGCTCGCCCTGTGCTCGCTGACCTACATTGGCTCCAAGAGCACCGACGCCTCGAGTTTACAGTTCTCATCCTGGCATCTACATCGCTCCATGGCCTCGCCCCTCCTTACTCTAACTCATCATCAATCTGCTGAGACTGCGACACATTGCACCTTCTCTCTCTCTAATACATTGCCCTTCAAGGCTACTAAATTGCACAACTCCTCGCCTCCTTTCATCCTACAGCCTACAGGCTTGGGAAATCCAACCTGGCCATTGCCGATTTCTCTTCTCTCCTACACTTTCAAACCCTGCTGATGATTTGCACTACGGACCTTTACTCAGGTACCTCAAAAATTGCATTAATATAGCACCCATCACCACCTCCAGACATCCCAAAGCGCTTTACAGTCAATTAAGTACAATTTGAGGTGTATTCATGTTGTAATGCAGGAAATGCGGCTGCCAATTTGCACACAGCAAGCTCCCACAAACAGCAATGATCAGATCATTTGTTTCAGTGATGTTGATTGGGGGATAAATATTGTCTAGGACACCGGGGATAACTCCCCTGCTCTTCTGCGAAATCGTGCCATGGGATCTTTTAGGCCCACCTTAGAGAGAGCAAACCGAGGGGCCTCGGTTTGACGTCACATCCGAAAGATGGCACCTCTGACAGTGCAGCACTCCCTCAGCGCTGCACTGGAGTGTCAGTCTACATTTTTGTACTCAAGTCCCTGGAGTGGGACTTGAACCCACAACCCCCTGACTCAGAGGCGAGAGTGCTACCCACGGAGCCACGGCTGAGTCATAATGATGGAACTCAGCTTCTCTGCCTCTGCCAAGTCCAATCCATAAACCCACAATTTCTGGAGCAGAGCTGCCTCTATCCATTGGATCTACACGGATGTTTGAGATCCAGGTCAAAAGGATGAAGAATGCTATCAAAATACTCGCTGTCGCGATATAATTCTAATAATACAGCAACGCTGGCAACGAAAGAATTAAAAGTTTGCTTTCCTTTTCAAGGTGATCTCTTATGTAAAATATATATATATCTATCCTTACTTTTTTTTTAAAAAAAAGAGGTTTTGTGAGGTTACTTAATTAAATGATACAAGCCTAATTTGTTTCTCTCGTGGGAGGTGATATAATTAGCAGTTGCCCTAGAAAATGATGGGTGACATTTACTGTCGGTCAAGTTGAAGACTTGCCTCATCCACCAAACAGGACCTTGGAGGATAAACTTCCGCCAATTCCGCACCCGGCATGGATTCTCAATCGGCAGGACTGGGTGCCGAGGTCAACTTGCCCTATTCTCAACTTTCTGTCATTCAGTCTTAATGGTCAGAAAGTGGGGAGCACCACGGATCGGGCAAACTGACCCCCCACCCCCCCTGACAACTGGGACTCCGTGCCAGAAAAGTGTCTCCGAAAATGTACACGCAGGGTATGTGTTGGCCTCCTAGGTACTCGTATGGTTAGGGTGCTGTTCTCTGCTTTATACGCACACCTACTTTTTCACCTAAGAATGGAAAACGGGGGAAAAGTATATCCCGGAGATAGAGAGCTGCAGACATTTCTCCCTTTATGTTGCGAGGCGTGCATCTAAAACCTATCCACAGCGACAGAGCTGAGATTGTAAGCAGGGCGTGCCAATGCCTAACTGGCTAGTGTTGGCCATGACCATCTGATTAATTTTGCACCAGGCACTTGGTTTGAAATGGGCTGTCCAGAACTCAAGTCTTGACCCCTCCTTCTATTCCACCCCCAACTAATCCTGTCGTCCAGTTTTGGGCTTGACAGTGGCGGGAAAACTACTTGATTAAAAAAAAAACCTGTTCTACCTTCACATTCCGCATAGGGAGATTTGGTTTTCTTGCTAATCCAGGTCCCTTTATTAAGTCCACATCATATGCCATTCAGTGCAGGCAACGAGGTCTCAATCTATTACCGATGCCACCTTCAAAGAAGCCAGGTGCTTCTGAAAGTGACCCACGACCTTTCTCCCTCCAAATCTGCCCCCTGTCTCTCTCTGGGGAAGAACGTAGACTCAAGCACACTGTCTGCCTGAGTGAGAATGCCAATGTCGTGCCTATTGGCACCGGATGATGAGTAGCAATGTGCTGCGGATTGGTGCCTACTAGGAGATGAGTTGGGGTCCACTTAGGGTCTTTGTAGCCAAGAGAGGAAGCGAGATTTTTGTCCATCAGCTAGAGCTGAATTGAAACCCTTTGGGCCCCAGAGATAAACGAACAGTGCTTTACCTCATCGCACCATCTGCTCCCTCTTTCAGCACGAGCGTCATTGTAATATAGAGCTCCCCCGAGTGGACTACTGTGGTAACGCAACTGCTGATGTAAATACAATAAAAGGATCACGTGACAAGGTCACATGACAAGTTCCTGTAGCGCCATCTTGTGTATCTGTGTGTTTGTGATGTTGTAAAGAATATATCACAGTTATCACATCGTTACACTTGGCAAACGGCAACGCCGCTGCTTTAATTTGAGTTGAAGTTAGCCCCTTTCGCTAACTTTTGGTCATTGTCCAGAATTTCACATAGTGCCTTGCCCGTGCACCAGCCTCAGGACTGCTCCAACACACTGCATCATGGGACATGAGCCTGGGCCTTCTGATCCACACACCATGAGCCCTTCACTTCAATGGCTTTTTGCGGCAGTGGAGGTCAGGCACCTAGGGGTGGGACGGGGGCGGGGGGGGGGGGGCAGCGGGGAGGTGGGTGGGGTGGTTGCAGGGTGGAGGGGAGGAGAAGAAAATTAATTCACGGGATGTGGGCATTGCTGGCAAGGCCGGCATTTATTGCCCATCCCTAACTGCCCTTGAGAAGGTGGTGGTGAGCTGCCTTCTTGAACCGCTGCAGTCCATGTGGTGAAGGGACTCGCACAGTGCTGTTAGGGAGGGTGCACTGACTGTTCTTGTAAGACTAACAACCTTATTCTTTGGATCGAGTCCTTTCTTTTGCTCTACGGATGCTACAATAGTCCTGCTTTCAAAAAAATTTTTTTTAATACTTTTCTCACTATATTGCAAGAGAAAGGAGAGGGAAGGGCACTGAATACCAACCAGTGGGGCAGTTAATTGAAGAATGCAGAGCAGCAAGTTTGCTGAGGGACATATAGATGAAGATGTGGTGGGCAGAAAGTGGTCAGCAGGCCATCGCATGTACATGTGCTGCCATCTGGTCATGCCTGAAGGAAGCGTCTCACTAGTTTTTATAATTCATTCATGGGATGTGGGCGTTACTGGCAAGGCCAGCATTTATTGCCCATCCCTAATTTCCCTCGAGAAGATGGTGGTGAGCCACCTTCTTGAACCACTGCAGTCCGTGTGGTGAAGGTGCTCCCACAGTGCTGTTAGGGAGCGACTTCCAAGATTTTGACCCAGCGACGATGAAGGAACGACGATATACTTCCAAGTCAGGATGGTATGTGACTCGGAGGGGAACTTGGAGATGGTGGTGTTCCCATGCACACTGCTACCCTTGTCCTTCTAGGTGGTAGAGGTCGCGGGTTTGGGAGGTGAGCATACGAGATCCTGGTCTTCATAAACAGAGGCATAGAGTACAAAAGCAAGGAAGTTATGAAACACGCAAACACTGGCTTGGCCTCAACTGGAGTATTGTGTCCAATTCTGGGCACTGCACGTTAGGAAGCAGATAAAAGCTTTAGGGAGGGTGCAGAAAAGATTTACGAGAATGATTCCAGGGATGAGGGACTTCAGAAGCTGGGGTTGTTCTCCTTGGAGCAGAGAAGATTGAGAGGAGATTTGATAGATGCAATATATAGCTCCACCTAGTGGGTTACTGTGATAATGCAACTGCTGCTGTAAATATAATAAAAGTCACATGATGTATTGGAGCCACCTTGTGTGTGTGCTGTGTTTGTGATGTCGTAAAGAATATATTACAATAGAGGTGTTCAAAATCACGAGGGATCTAGACAGAGGAGAGGGAGAGAAACTGTTCCCATTGGCGGAAGGATCAATAACCAGAGGACACAGATTTAAGGTGATTGGCAGAAGAATCAAAGGCGACATGAGGGGAAACTTTTTTACGCAGCGAGTGGTTAGGATCTGGAATTCATTGCCTGAAAGGGTGGTGGAGGCAGATTCAATTGTGGCTTTTAAAAGGGAATTGGATCAGTACCTGAAGGAAAAGAAATTGCAAGGCTATGGGGAAAGGGCGGGGGAGTGAGACTGGCTGAAGTGCTCTTGCAGAGAACTGGCACGGGCTTGACAGGCCAAAAGGCCTCCTTCTGTGCTGTAACTATTCTGTGATTCTATTCTGTTAGCAATGTGTACAGGCTAAAATTACCATCTTAATTTATTTACAGATAAAATTATATAAGAAGCAGGAAGATTTGGAGATACTATTTAGAATAATAATTGAACCTACATAACAACAGGGTGGACTATTTAAAAGACAAGCACCCATAGTTACAACAATCTCTCAAAAACCTCTTAGAAATGTGTTGTCAATGATCGGATATGCTTACAACAGTCCTAATTATACCCATCATCTTTAGAAGCTCAGCGAATAGAGTACTGAAGATCAAATGGAATTGGAGCTCAAATCACTTCTTTACAGCAGGTTAATGTTCAAAATATTAACAGTTTCAACACCTTGGCAGAACGTCAATTGCTTGTAACAGCCCAGTCTCCTGATTTAGAATGGATGGCTTATTCTGACACTTGATGGCAGCTGGAATTTACATTTCTCATTTGCAAACTTTAGCCATCAAAATATTTGTTATCTTAATTGATTTTTGAGAAAATGACATTTGCCCCTCTTTTGGAGATGGCCAATTTTTTGTCTTCCATTTTGAAACTTAAGAGGGCAGCTCTGTATTAACCCTAGGGCTTCATTTCTTCTCTCATATAGTAGTAGCAAAGCAAATCAAATGTCAATATATAAGTTGGATATCCAGACCAAAGTTTCTGGTGTAACAGTGTGGATATCTTGTCGGCTGCCTGTGAATCCCCTCTGAGGGCAGTGCTCGATGATGTGCTCCAGGGTCTGATTAGGAGCTCCACAGTCACATGATGGGGATGCTTTAATCTTCCACCTATGGGGAAGGTGGCAGCATCGACCGTGACCGGTTCTGAGGCGGTTGATGGTTGACCACTGTTTGTGAGGAAGGTTTGATCCTTGTACTGTGGGGTCCTCTATAAGGAATCAATTCCGTATGTCGCAGTTCTTCCAAGCATTTCTTTCAAGGATTCACCAATCAAAGTAATTCCTGTTTCTGTCACAGCTCTGCCTGCCTTTTCTTTATGGCTGAGAGCCCATGGCACCATCCATAAAGAGTAAAGCTCCCATCTCACAGATACACGAGGAAAATGTACACATAGCCTCAGGGTAAGCAAACTGTGGAACAACATTGGGCTACTTTCATACAGCTCTTCAAAACATGGAAAGGCTGTACGGGGGATATTTTGATCTAGATGTGAACACAGGACTAGAGCACTTTCTCACACACACACTCTCACACAGACACTCTATCTCACAGACTTCTTATGCAC